>NC_134209.1:79337500-80587500 GCF_965140235.1 Caretta caretta
TGAGAGAAGGGTGATATTGGAGATTAATTCATTTGTTAGAGACTGTAAACTATTTTTCATTCTTTGTTTCATATTTGCATGAAGTATGTTCTGATTCCACAGTCAATGTCACGTCCTGATGCCAAGAAGCATCTGATGCCCCCTGGAAAATGTTTCACTAGAACAATTCTGTCCATTCTTTTTTTCTGATTGCTTTCTTTCTTCACTTTTATTAGTAAGGACATTTTTGTGAAAAAAGGATCTTTGTGTCATGAGAGCTTATCTGCTTCTGCTGCTTACTTGTAGTTACAATTCATCTCTACATAAACCAACAAGGATCTCACCTAGGCCATAACCCACAGTACACTAAAGTAAATTGCAGTGTTTTCATTGCTTTTTATCAGGTTCAGAGGGGATTATGACATTACAGAGAAATCAGATGAAATACTCAGTAACAAAGATTCTATTTTCATATTTCTCACTTAGGAATAAAAGTGGGGAGGGAAGGGAATTTTTTTAAATTATAGATATTCTCTTTATCTGTAAATATGTTCTATTACTGAACATGTGAATAGATAGTTAAAAGGAAGCATCTCATGCAGTATCAGAGGTCAAGGCTCTGGACCCGTTAGTTCTAAAGTGATCACTGAAGACAAGTCAGATCAGAGGCTACTATGCTCCCATTGTTCTGCAGCTCTCTCTTTTCAGAGTTTTCTCTACTGTCAGCTCCACTTCTGCTCCCCAATTCCACCCCTGACTGCTTGACTTCTCCACATAGCTACAGCTCTTCTTATAGGTATGTGCCCACAAGGGCCCGGGGGGAAGATATCAGCAAAAGGAGGACACTCAGGCCTAAGAATAGTAAACTACGCTTTATTGAAGGAAGGAAGGAAGAACTTACGCTCCAATCTGCGTGGGGAGACTGCAGGGGACTCTGGCTGTTCGGGACAGCTGACCAGGCAGGACTCCACCGGCGGCGAGTCCTCTGCGGCGCTATATTCTCTGCGCTTATCTCGGAGTTACATGGGGTCAACAGCTGGTTACATTCTTATATGTATGATTTATGCTTATTACATAAACTAACTTGTTTACAGGCAAAAATATGCTGAGCTATGCTACGATATCTTTTGACAGGGTCTGTTGGACAAAATTCATTGAAACTGCCTGCATCCTCCGCTTACATCCAGTCACATACTCAGTCCACCACTTAGCTCCTTGCCAATCTTCCGCAACCTTGCCCCTACAAGGTAGGTGAAAATAAAACCATTGTTCACAGACCTCTTGCCCATTTGGCTCCCCTTACTGCTGTAGCTACCTTGCCTAGCTGCCTCCACTTTTCTGTCCAAGTCTCCTGCTTCACCTCACTGCTCTGGTTCACCTTTACAGACTTCTGGTAACCCCTTCCCTACAATAATTGCCATCCCCCACCTGAACTGTCCTTCAGCACTGTTCCTCCCCCACCCCCCATGTATAAGTCTTAAAGAAAGAATTCAAGATTTACGTTCCCAAACCTTCTCTTTAGTAGCTAAAAACTGCAACCCAAATGTGCTGTGCCCTAGTCTTGGGCCAACTGACCCTATTGGTGAGTGATACTAGCAGGGCCAATTGTAAAGCTAGATGGAAGTAGATTCACATTGGGTTCCCATACTTCTCTACGATGTCATACCATCACCTGCCAATCAATAGCCTACAAAATGCTAATTTTAACACACTTGGGCCCCGTTCTGCCACCGTTGTTCCCTTAGTACTGGTAGCAGAACCAGGCCCTTTTATTTTTTTAGCACATTTCACACTACACATGTTAGAAGAGGATTTTCCACATTGCTCTGGTGATAAAAATGAGTGCAGCATCTCTAAGGAATTCTCAGCGTAACATTAGGTGCTGTAGCTGTTTTAAATGTCCTCCTCTTGCACAAATCATTTTATAAAACCAATGATGGCAGCGCAACACTTGACAAGTGACCCAAGAAAAAGAGCTAAATGCCCAGCCTTATTTTTTCCTGTGAACTCTTACCCAGGCAGACCTCAGCTACAACCTTCTTCAGCAAAAATGACCTCCTGTCTGAGGCACTAAATCCTATTGTGGTCATTCTTTCACTACAAACAAGTGAAATGACATGAACCCTTCTCGTAGCTTCCTCATCCTTGCTATTTCAGGCAGTCATACTAATGTCGTTTGTCTGCTGAACAATGAAAGCTTCCGTCTTCTGTATGTTTTGTTGACTGCCTGAGTACAGCTTTCACAATTACTCTCTAAATGGCTAGCTAGAGAAATGGTGCCATTCTAGAGGTACATTAGTACATTGTAACCATAAAGCAGTGAGTGTACACTTGAGGCTCTTTTATTTCTGTACGCTCCAGTGGCATTGCAACAATATGAATCCATTCCATACTTAAATGTGATATTATGAGGCCCAAATGAACACTTCGTATCGTGAAATCAGAGGACAATCATACCAATCGTGCACCATCATTAAATCAAAGAAGAAAGCCAACTAACAAATGAGCATTGAGTGTGGCTGTCAACCATATGATCCCCTTGACCTATATGCTTTCATTACTCTGCAGAAGAAGAAAAACTACTTTGAATGGGCAAGAGGAATGTGGTGATACTGTGTTTGTGGCTGCACATATTCCAAAAATTGAAATTGACATTTTATATTGCACATTGTTAACCACAACGCATTACTGTTCACCTTAGGCACAATGTAACTTCAAATATTGATACCTTGAGCTACTGGGAAACAACTTTAAACATTTATCTACAGCTAAGAAAAAGTGACAATACTTGGGAATTGATTTCACAGCATAAGAATGGCCACACTGGGTCAGACCATAAAAATCAATAACCATTCTGGGGGAAGGGAAGGTATTTTATGTGACCCTATCAAACTGCTCAGTTCATGCATACCTGTTCCTAATCCTATGAGTAAGTCATTTAGGTTCTATTTCTTAGAGTTCTAGCAGAAGGATATATTTGTTTTACCTTAAAAAAAGGCCAAACAATGAACCATAGAACAAATCCTGAAGGTAACAGATAAAGCTCGGGCTACTGCGAGGCTTGATAGGCAGGCAGGTGGGCTGGGACTTCCTACATTCACTAGTTGCATTAGCTAGTAGTTTAGGTCTTGTCACTCATCACCTACCTGGTTGGCCATGCACACGGGTTACATTCTACCTTAGGGGGCCTGTTTGTGGAGTAAAGTAAAACTATGCATGATTAAGGGAGGCAGAATCTGGCCCGTAACTAGTAGAAAGTAAATCATTTTGTAAAATATTTTGGTTCTAACTAGGTAGTGTTATTATAATAGTAAAGATCTCCAAGAACTTTATGAAGGATGTCAGTATCCGTCTCCCCATTTTACAGACAAGGGCACTGAGGCACAGCAAGGTGAAGAGACTTGGCCAGGGACACCCAGCAGACCAATGGCAAAACCAGAAATAGAATCCACGTCTCTTGGGTCCCAGCCCAGTGCTCTATCCACTTAATAAATTAATTTTTAAAATGGCTTTAAATACACCCTGACAACTTTATATCATATTTTAAGAACAGGGTTTCCTCAGAGAGTGGAAAACATACTCCCCTCTCTCTCCCTGTTTGAGCTCCTGAATAGTGCACAATACATTCTGTTTTAAAGCAATACTTTCAGGCTTCACATAGTTAAAAAACTTTAATGCTATTTTGCTTTACAAACTGTAAAGCTTATTTACAAAAATTGGCATTTACAATAGGATGCTTTTGAGTCTACCTATGCAAATTAATACACTGCTATTATTAATTAGTGATAAAATTATTAATAATAATAGTATCAGATTACTACCCCCTGGAGCAAGGCACTGTATTTACCTGCTGCCTCTTTCAGAGGGCTGACAAATTGCACAAACTAGTCCACTGACTTCAACAGAATTATTCATGGAGTAAAATACTGCTGAATAAAGGAGTCAGTACTGGTCCCTATATTGGTTGGTTGTTTTTGCAGTAATCCCAAATAGGACAGTAAAAAAAAATCCCTTAGATTCACTGTTCAGAAAAACATTTTCTAGTCAATTATAATTTTACAGTTTACTACACAATAGCAAAATGCTGTAATGTTTGGGTTAAAAATGGTTTGGCATTTTTAGAAAATCATTGGAATATATCTATTGATATTAGTTTCCAATATTATTATTTTGTTTATTATTCTTTGTAATAAGGCCCAATGACCCAAATGTAGTATCAGAACCTCATTACTGTAGGTACTATGAAAACACTTGTTAAAAGTACAATCTCTTCCCTAAAAAAATCTTACCATCTAGGTTAAATTAGGATTCCTTCCGAGACCAATGCCATTCAGTTCCACTCACATGCTTTAGGATTGATTTACTAATTTTGTGAACCAATCCCTGTGTAGATCAGGAGTTATCCAGGCACTGCAAAGAGTGCTCGTAAGCAAAGCTGCAGCTGCAAATGTCACACATTACTCTTATTAATTAATTATTTTTACTACTACATCTACTAGCTATGTATTATTTACAAGGCCAGTTGTGAATTCCTGCTTTGTCCATTGTTAACCTTTGGTTCCTTGCTCCTGTTCTTTCATTTTTATTCATGCAAAGCCTACATGTTATAAAGCCTTTTAAAACAAAACCTAAATTTAAGGCCACATTTAGCAGACCATTCCTTTGAAGCCCAGCTCAGATCTGTAACACTCCAGACTATAGAAGACAGATCTTTATTCTGTTATAAACTCTAATCATGATATTCTGTTACTTTTTAATCTTTGCTATTTTTGCTGCCCTTTTATCTTCTAATGGCCTTGTGACAGGCCCAATATTAAGTGGATGGGTGTAGGAACATAATGCAGTTCATTGTAAGTTAACCTTGCTTCATGGTGGTGACATGAGTTAATTTCATTCCTGTCACAAGACTTCACAATGGGAGTACTGCACTCTACCACAAGTTAATGCAGCTGGAAATCATTACTTCCAAAGCTCCCCTTGTAAAGCCTTTATAGCACCTCTTAAAAATGTGTTCAGTACAATGTAGTACAAATATGTTTTAGATATACAATGAAGCAAACAGCAATAAGCTGAGTATAGCAATAGTTGAGGGTTAGGGAACCCTGAGGAAAAAAGTGGTGTGTAGGGCTACATTATCTTTCCAGCTGCACCAGGAAGCCCCAGAGACCACTCATCCCTACTTCCCCTGCATTCAGAGGAGTAATAATTCTGTGCTGGTCTTCACCAACAGTAAATAACTATATAATCACACCCTGGCACATACACACACATTGGCTCAGCTCCACCCTTTCCCCACCACTCCAGCCCACCTGTTGCATGGGGGGATGTGAGGAAAAGCTCAGTCTCACCACCTATAAAGTGGTGACAATACTTACAATTGCCTACCTCTCAAGGCAGTTGTGAGGAGTAGCTAATGTCTGTGTGAAGCACTTTGTAAACTTGGGGATGGGTGGAAGGAAATGGGCATGCAGCATCTCCTTACTCCTGCGCAACATGACTCAAGGTCCAGATAATCCGCACAAGGATCCTATTTTGTGTGTGGACATATATTCCAAGTCACAATCTACCAGATAATCTGAATCTGACCTCAAACTATCAACCAAAAGTTTGGATGTTAGTCTGAATCCTTTCAACTATTCAGTAACTGACCATCACAAATCTGAAAAACTTGGCTAGAAATTGCATAAGACCATCTTCTTTTCAGGATGGAAAGCCTCCCTCATAGTATTCCAGCACTTCTGTTTCTAATTCTAACTGGAACCAGGAAGTACAGAGGCACAAGATCATGAGAAATAATGTAAGGATACAGAATTGAATGTTATGAAATGTCATTAAAAAGGGTTGGATTGGGCAAAGTTTGTTTTGGAAGAAAGGTGAAGCCCTTATTTTATCTGAGCTATAACAATTCTTGATATCTAACTGTTATATAATGCAGTCCAATGTGTTACCTTTGTTGGGTAGTGAAAGACTGAGAATTACTGAATACTTGGGAAATCCACAGCAATGTCTTTGGGGACTTCATTACATTTCTTTAGAGACTTTAGCACAATAACTGAAACACTAGCTTTGAGCACATCTGCTGTGAAAATTCAGAATGTGTAGCAACATAAAGAACACTTGGGCACTGTAAATACCTCTTAAGATCTTTACTTCATTTTAAAATTACCTATGTGTACCTATCAATGTGTATTTGTTTCATCATTGAAATGAATTGCAGAAGAGCTGACACAGTTAAAAATTTGACAGCATTTTCCTTGTAAAACCTGACTTTTAGCTATATCATAAAAGGCTTATTTATTATTGGCAAAGAGTCCCGTGGCACCTTATAGACTGACAAACGTATTGGAGCATAAGCTTTCGTGGGTGAAACCCACTTCGTCAGATGCATGTAGTGGAAATTTCCAGAGGCAGGTATAAATATGCAAGCAAGAATCAGGCTAGGGGTAACGAGGGTAGTTCAATCAGGGAGGATGAGGCCCTCTTCTCGCAGTTGAGGTGTGAACACCAAGGGAGGAGAAACTGCTTTTGTAGTTGTAGTTCACAGTCTTTGTTTAATCCTGAGCTGATGGTATCAAATTTGCAAATGAACTGAAGCTCAGCAGTTTCTCTTTGAAGTCTGGTCCTGAAGGTTTTTTGCTGCAGGATGGTTACCTTTAAATCTGCTATTGTGTGTCCAGGGAGGTTGAAGTGTTCTCCTACAGATTTTTGTATATTGACATTCCTAATATCTGATTTGTGTCCATTTATCCTTTTACGTACAGACTGTCCAGTTTGGCCAATGTACATAGCAGAGGGGCATTACTGGCACATGATGGCATAGATTACATTGGTGGATGTGCTGGTGAATGAACCGGTGATGGTGTGGCTGATCTGGTTAGGTCCTGTGATGGTGTCACTGGTGTAGATATGTGGGCAGAGTTGGCATTGAGGTTTATTGCATGGATTGATTCTTGAGTTAGAGTTACTATAGTGCAACTACACATCGCATAGTAACTCTAATAGAGATTGATGTTTTGAGGTTTCAGAAGAAGTTGGTTTTCAGGAGGAATTTGTATTTAGAGAGGAAGGTAGGTGGATGTTTTGGCATAGGACACTCATTCCAGGCACATGGAATGCCACAGAAGAAGGCACAAAGATGAGAGTGGATGAATTGGTAGAGGAAGGGATGAAGACTGATGCAGTAACAGAGCAATGCAGAGATAGGGAGGGCAGCATCTGAAAGGGATTGGGGCATATGCAGTCTGGCCTAGCAGTCAGAGCTTCGGTGGGATCCACATATCAGGGAGGGTAGTCAGTGGGCAGAGGTCGCAGGAATAGCTAGAGCCCGGTTCAATAAGCAAGAGTCAGAGTGAAAGTCAGGCCAAGGTCAAACACTGGAGATCAGAGGTAGCACCATGCTGGAATTGGGAGGCAGGAATCTGGGTCAGAGTCAGGCTGGGATCAGAGACCGCAGATCAGGTGACAAGGTGAAGGCTGGAGTCACTACAGGCCCAAAGCCTGTGTTGTTACCGAGACAATTTCCTGGGGCACCCTTGGGTTAAAGAGGGGGGCTGATAAATCAGAGGGCCAGAGGGTACTGCCACTCTGGGTCCCTTGGGTGGTACTTCCTGCGGTGCCTATTATGCACAGTGATCCCTCTGTGGGTCTCTGCATAGCCTCCTAATGCCAGTGTGGAAACATCAGCCATCCCAGGCTCTGCAGACCCAGGTTCAATTCCTTGCAGCATTGAGCTGTTCCCAGAGAGCCTCTAGTAGTTAGGCTTTTGCAGGTGTTGGGCTGCCCAACAGTCCAAATGAGCCAGGCTGTGGAGCAAGTGGCAGTTCAATAAACACTGTGGCCTTCTCGCCCCCCCCCCACCCCGCCGCTGCCAGGAATAGGGTTTCCATTCTGCTACATGGCTTTCTTATACATTGAGGAGAATCTGCATCTTGCATTTTGAAAGTCAGTGAGAATGAGGTGCCTAACAAGCTTACCTGCTTTTGTAAATCTCACTAAGCACCTATCTGCATCTCCATACCTTCATAATCTGGCCCTTAAGCACATGCTTGAATTTAAGCATGTGAGTAATCCCTGTAAAGTGAATATAGTTAGGCATTGGCCACTGTCAGTAGACAGGATACTTGGCTGGATGGACCTTTGGTCTGATCCAGTATGGCAATTCTTATGTTATTATGTGCTTAACTAGTCTAGACTAGTGCATGTAGACTAGAAGTACATATGGCTACAGGCCATAGAATGTTTGTACAGTGAGGAGGAAGCAACCAGAGGAGAATGAGATTCAGAAGAAAGCTGATGTACTGGATAGCAAGGGAGCTGGAAGGAGGCCATAATACAAAGGGATATGGGCTAGCAGAGCAGAGCATGTAGACTAGAAGTAGTCTACATGCACATGAACACTTCGTGGCTTCAGCATCAATGTTAGAAAGAAAAAAAAGATTTGAGGCAAGGCACTCTTCAATTAAATGTAGGCAAAGAAATAAGAGAAGAACTTAACTTTCAAGGTTTACAGGCATTGAAGCATTAGTGGTTTCTTCAGAAAGACAGAGATGTTAGCCTTCATCTTTACAGAATAGCTGCATAGTTTTTAGATACATATCTTTCAAACTTAATCAAAGCAGGCATATATCATCACTAGATTAAATGAAATAATCCAGTTGAATAAGAGAGAAAGTAAAGCCTGCAGCTAAATGCTGAGAATGAGATTAAAAAAAAGGCAATTTATAAAAATACTCCTCACTGCTTCTGAAAGTTGAGTAATTTGAGCTACCTTCCATGGAACAAAGAGTGGAAATGAAATCTCACAGCACACTGGAATAGTGGTTGCTTATTTATGATTTTTTTTTGATTGGGCATTGTTTGAAATATTAAGCCACCTCCTAAATGGACGACTTCTGTAAAAGTTCTGCCTAAAGAGGATAGAGAAATAGAACTAAAATAGATGACATCATCTTTGTCAAGACTAAGGGTATGACGAACAGTGTCTAAAAGCAGAGAGGTCAAACAGGCTGAAGATGGAGAAAGAACCCTGAGATTTCACCAGGAAGAAGTCATTAGAGACCTGATGAGAGCAATTTCAGTTGATTGGAAAGGGAACAGGCATGAGCACTGATGACATGTTCAATGAGTTTAAAGATGAAGAAAAGAAGGGAGATAGGCTTGGAGGTGGAGGTGCAGGTGGGTTTCTAATGGGGTTTATTAGGATGGGAAAGGCCATAGCATGTTTGTACAGTAAGAAGGAAGGAACCAGAGGAGAATGAGAGATTCAAAAGAAAGCTGATGTAATGGATAACAAGGGAGCTGGAAGGAGGTCATAATGCAAAGGGATATGGGCTAGCAGAGCAGGTGGAAAAACCTTGATGTCAATGACAGGGAAGAATGAGGGGAAAAAAGGTGATGGGGGAAGAAGGGAGCTTTAGTTTACATATTCTTTTTGGACAAGCATTCTAGCATTGTGGAGAATGTGTTTACCTGTAATAAAAAGCTTTCTTTTACACAGCCTTTTACTCTGCTAATGAAGAGGAAGGTGGGAGGGAAATGAATAGTGATTCAGCACACTTCTGTGAAAGAGGGAAGGGAAACATTTACCAGATAATATAAAATTGCAATTACATATGCTGCATTATAGTTCAAATCTATTTTAAATAGTGAATAGAACCAATAGCTATTTTAATGGCCTCCATAACTACTAATCATATACCTTGAAGATATTCCAGGATTCTGGTAATGACATTGATGGTAATTGCTATAGCATTACTGACGGCCATAAAGGAGGGGATTTCTCCACTGATTTCATTGGAATGCAAAATAACACCTGCCATTTCTGTTCAGCTTAATCAAATATTCCTTTGGGGACTTCACATTCCTCTGAGCAGAGTATTGTACAGTCATAATCATTCTAAGAATGCTAAATATCAAAGCATAATATTATTAAAACTGCTCAAAACCAAGCCCAGAAAGAATAAAACCATTTTATCTCTTTTGCCACCATATTACTTCATCAAGTTGTTACATCTTGAAATAGTTAAAAAATAGCTCAATGATAACAGCAAGACCTTTCTTTCCTATGATACTTCCCAGTAATGTCATTATGACTTTTCAAAAACTACTAGCTGCAATGATAGGAGTGTGAAAGCTGGAGTGTATATTTGAAAAATGATCCAATTATCGCTCTTTGAAACAAACATAAAACCTTATAACCATTATTTTTCCAGGTTTTTGCACTAACCCCTTCTGACAATGTAGCTATGGAAATATCACTGCTCAGATATTATTCACTTTCCCCTCCCTTCTAAAACCATTTAGTAATATTTTATAGATTCATTTTCAATGACATACAATGATGTTTTGTTCCTAACATTACTAGAATCAAAGTAACTAAAAGGTCAAGATCAAGCTTCAAGGTCAAATTTAAATTTCCTGTGAATCATAGAACTAGCTAGAGAAAAGAAGTACTCAAGTGAGAAGCCCTTCAAACAAATTCCATAGCATTACATACTACAATCAGCTCCATTTTCCAAAGTGGTTTTCTTTTTTTTCTTTTTAACCTTTTATCCATGCAATATCAGATCCGGGAACAAGATACAATGGATGTTGTATCAGTGCATTGGTACAAAAGAGCCTGAAGTACATGTTGGAAATAAAAATGAAGTTAGCTAAGTGTTTTGGCCATGCGAGCTTCATCAGGAATGATCTATTCAGCTCTCTCCTTTTTGTCTCTAAAGAAAGCAGCACTGTTTTCTGTTGTAAGATTACCTTTCCCTGCAGAAAATACTTCTGAAGATGATCCCATGCTCAAATCACCATTGCATCACTTCATTTTCCAAGTTAGTGTTTTCATATATTAGATGGCATTTCAGACATGGTGTGAGGGGTAGCATATAAGGGGTGTCCAGTATTCACCTTTGTAAATAGAGTGTGTGTATAATAGGGGAAGGCACTCAAGATCGAAAAGAATCAAAATACAATTTGCAGGTCTACTTTTATTCTCTGTATAAAAACTGTTCTAATTTTATACCTGCTTTGCATGAGTGTACTTGAAAAACACTAATAAAAATCATTGTCATTTTTCGGCAAATAAAAGATTTGGGATGAGCATTAATGTAGATCAATAGCAATTCAGGGTGTCTACACGATGTGTTAGTCTTCAGAGGGGTGTGAATTCTAATGTGCACCAGTGTGTTGCATAATAACTGGCCCGTATGAACCCTTCTGGCAAGCACTAAATTCCCTAGTGCACATTAATGTAGTTGTGTTTGAAATTAGACTACATTTTTTGTGCATTAGAGAAGTGTTTCTCAACCTATGGATTGCAACCCAAAAGTGATACCACGATTTAACCCAACTGAATGCATGTTTTCTCGAAAAATGTGCAAACTTGCAGATATTTATGCAAAACAAAATTTCATATTTCAAATTAATCAGAGCAGAACTGAACTACCGTCACCTAAGCCTTGACTAAAATGCTTAAATATCATAACCCCCCTTGATTTCAGTTATTGCCTTTTAAAAAGTATATATTCAAACTGAAGTGAAAGAGACAAATGGTGGTAGGATTTGCCTATCTATTTCAAATAATATTTAAATTAATTTAGTGATTTTTTTAATGAGAAATAGAGAAATGTCTAGTAGGTAGAGCAGAGAAATGAGTAAGAATCACCAGTTAATTAACAACGTATGCACAAACCTCTGAGGACACAGAATCCAATCCTGTTCTTAATCTTAAATTTTCTTAAAAACAAAAAAAGAAAATACATTTGAAAATTCAGGTTTTTGTTAGATTTAAAAAACCCACTTACAAACATTAAGCATCAAGAATAACTTTCTTGAGGTCCAGCTTAAAGGTTACAAGCAAAACAAAAGCATTTGGGGTTAGCACAGAGGAGTCCACAAGCCATAAAGAAATAAAAGAGATAAAGCTAATCACATCTTTCTAGACATTTCCTGATCTATTTACATATCTGGGGGTTTTAAGTGAGTAGTTTTTAGGTATGATTCAGATTTTTCATACCTGGCCCCAAGCTTCTTGTGGCATAGTTCCAGCCCTGTCTCTGTTTCTCCCCAAGAACAACAACAGATAGATATAGGGGAAGTTTTTTCCCAATTTTAAAAAGTTCTAGCTTTTCCATTGGCTCTTTTGGTCAGGTGCCCACTCCCTTCCTTTTATCTATTCACGGAGACTTTTTAACCCTTTACAGGTAAAACAAGTAGAGAGCAACTACTAAGAGGGATTTTGTACCTAACTGGCTGGGTGGGTGTCCACAAAAGGGAGTTACCTACCTTTCATTTATCACACCACATGTATTCTAATTCAGAGCACTGTTTTATTTCCTTCAACCTGCTCCCAACCCAAATGCAACGTTCTTTCTCATCTTTTCCACTTTCCTCTAGCCTCTTCCTCTTTTCTGTCAAGTGGACTGAATGCCTCATCTTCATGTTCTAAGTGTCCACCTGCCTTGGAAATAAAATCCTTCTTGATTTTACTTTTGATATTGGGTCTCAGGCATAGCGTCATGTATTTGCATAGTGCAACTAATGGCATGGTTTTGGCCAGTCAAAGCGTCATCATGTATACTTATGCCAATGATTCAACTCTATAGATACAGGAATCTCTCTTTCCTCAGATTTCTATAATATCCATTGCCATAGTGTCAGAGGGCCAGATTTGCAAAGGTGATTTAAATGGTAGGAAAGTGTCCAATCTGCTGAGGTGTTTTTGAAAATTCCACTAGGTGGGTATCTACTCTAAAAGCACCCTTGAAAATGTGGCCCAAAGTGTTTCCCAGGTAACTTAAACCGACTTGGTGAGTGCCCTGCTGGAATTCCTTGTCCTTTTTTTCTTCTGCTCCATGGCTTTGGTTAAGGAATATTTGTCTCTTCACACCCCTCCCGATCATTGTTATTGCAGTTGTGGTGGAAAGTTTGTCAGACAGATTTCTTGTTTGCCCTGAATATGGTTAGACTCTGGATTAGTTTAATCTCTATAGGAGGCTCAGTCCACAGACAAAACCCGTCTGTAAAGAAGTTATTTCTGCTCTCAAGTGTTTCATCTGGGGCTTTCAAAATATTGTAGAGGAGAAGAGCTGTTTATGTAGGTCATGAGTGGAGATGCTTTCACTGATGTAGGTGATCTCTTGCCCCATTGAAACCTTTGAATACCAGGACCAAGTTTAAACAATGGGAGAGATGGTAGGCTAATGGAGGGATCAAAATACAGAGCTAATATGTTGAGGGCAGTCCAGCCCATTGAGAAGGAGTAAGTCATGCCTATGAGCAGATATTCTATTTTGTATCCACCTTCCACCCCAGATGAAGTCAACTGCTGTACTCCTGTCTGGAAGAGACAAGTACATGGATCACTGTGACCAAATTCCTATCCCACAGACTTTCCTAGCACTGCAGGAGAAAGAAAGCTATCTGACTGTATAGGCAGCTTGCCAGGACACAAACTGTGACATTGATAAAAGAGGGATGAGACTGTGCAGATGCCTTTGATGGACTGGGATAACATCCCTCATAAATGTCTTTTTCTTCTGACCAGGATCACCTTGTTCTTGCTTGGATTCAATCTGAGCCAAGTGTTGTTCATCCAGGAGCTGATCCTTATAGGGTTGTGATATCCTTAGAATACTGTTGGTTGCATCAGTGAAAAATGTGATATACATGCTGATGTGTAGTATACCATTGTCAGTGCAGAGCATGCAGTGATACACCAACTCTCCAAGTAGTCTCCTGTTGATATTGAAGAGAATGGGAGGCAGATTTCATCCCTGTGAACCCTTGAGGAGAAGGAGTTGTCCATAACCACTCTCTGGTTCTTGTTTTAGTGGGATGGCTGGAGTAATTTTTAGCTGAGGTTTAAGGGGAACGTGACTGATATTCCACCTCCTTTTTTCTTTCTTTTTGCCCAATTCTGGACTCAGTCTTGCTTTGTGCATAATAGCCTGTGGGGACTAGCGAGGTAGAAGATGGTTCAAAAGTAGACATAAGTCAAGTGTTAGTGATGCAAGCTTCTTTGGGTACCACATCACAAATCAGATCATGCATGGTGATTCAGCAGTAAAAGTTTGACCATCTTGTCTTCTGCCCTATTTGTTGTGGTAACTAGATGAGGATTGCAGAGGTAACTAGATGAAGGAAAATGGATTTATTTGCCTGCTGGTAGGTCTTTGCCTTTGTGGGGCCATGTTGTCCTTTCTCATTAGTATCTTCCTTTTCCAATTAACACTGAGACATTGAGGACTTAGTTGCATATGGTTCTTTGGCTACCCTGTCTCCAGGTACCAAGAGCACAGAAGTTCTGCTCAGTGTGAAGAGGCTGTTGGTACTGTAGCATGCTGGGACTGTGGACTGAGATATATAAAGTAATGGACACTGTGTGTTTTGAAGTGATTGCCTCTCAGAAGGCAGTAGGAGGTTGAATTGGCATGCTCCCCTTGCAGTAAGTAATGTTCTCTCTTTGAACTCAATACAGAGAATAAGAAGTATGTTGCAGTTAAAAAAAATAACATTCCCTAGTGAGATATTTCAGTTTAGCTAAATTCAAACTAAATAAATAATAATTAATAATAATAATTGTCAATAGTCCCAGTGGTTAAGAGATTCTGAAACTGTTCAGCAATAACACTAAACATGGCTGCACTTAACACCAGTTATGAAAAGTGACATGCTAAAAAAACCCACAGCCACTCAGACAATATAAAATGATGATTCAAGTTTTGCTGTTCCATTCTGAATTGCATAGATTTTTGAACAAATTTTTACAATGCTTCAACTTATATCATTTCAGCATACTTAAAAACATCTTCCATCATGCTGATGTGTGTTATTCATTTACTCCTGTTCAAGCCAGGCATAGCTAAATGCTCAGCACATATTTCCTTGCCGTGCACAATTTGTATTTCTTCCTATTGTTAATTTTGGCTACAATTTGTTAAGCCTTTTGTTTTTACTGACATCTTTCTCCGAGGCTTTTCTAAAGCACTGTTTGTTCTGTTCAGCTCCTGTTTCAAATGTGAATCTCATTTTTTCTGATTGAGCTAAGTCCTAATTCCTTGTGAGTGCAAATGAAGAAATTCTTGAACACTTTCATAGGTCTGCCAGCTAGAGTTTACTATGCTGGACAGTTTAGCACTTAAGATATAAACTAAATTCTGGACTACATTTGTCAAAGTTTTGTCTTGGAATCCTTCACCTACACAGTGGATGACTTGGACACTGGTGATAAAACACTAATGTGAATGTCTGACTCTCTGGTCCAGAAGTTGAACTGGTGAAGCAGAAAAGCAGAGTACCAGAAATTTTGTAGATATTCTAACCAGGTGACATTACTTCAGTAAGACTTAAGAGTTATGAATGAAGAATGCCCCTGCAATCATGTGAGCACTTCAGGATCACATTTCAATAGGAAATTAGTTACAACCAGTGCTCCATTTATGCCCCACACACTAGCTATCACAGGGCACAAGAAAGAAAATATTTTTTCTGCGCTCTGTAGGATTCCTTTCCTGAATCACAGCAAGTTTATGTAGGTCAGCTAATAATTACAGTGCACTTATATCATAGCTTTTGCCTCATAAGCATTAGTTAAGCCTCACAATAGTCCCTTTTAGGTAGTTTTATATCCATTTTACAGATGTGACAGTGAGGCATTTAGAAGTTAAATGACTTTCCCAAAAGACACAGAGCTACTCAGAAGCAGAGGCAGGAATAGAAACAGTGTTTTGATCCCGCTGTCCTCTCATATAGCCAATAGAAAACACCCAACAACAATGGAAAATATTGCTTATTTCCTAGTATGTTTAAGTGCTCATGCTAAAGCATCCTTCCACAGAGCATGGGAGGAAAAAGTAACTGGTTTTCTCTATAAAACTGATACAGAATACTGGGCCCAGACATATGCAGCATTTATTCCTCATGGGGTGAGCCCATAAGAATTGTAATTTGTATTCGCTTTGAAATCCTATAGTGCTGTGTATGCTTTCAATAGTATATCAATCCATTTGCTGTAGCAAACGCTGAAATCTTGATTGACCTCTAAAGCTCACGATGCTTGTTGTTAAAAATCATAGCATTGATTTGAGTATTCTGTACAGTTGCCATCTGGAACCATAGCAGGGGGGCTGAATTAGCATCACTGGTCTTCCCACCTCATGAATTAGATTGGGGGGTGGCATGCTGCTTTCTTTTAGCCAAATCTCTTTCATCTGGCAAATTGTATCTTGATAATCTTCACTCAGGTTGAAATAAATTTGATCTGAGACAACTGCATACTTCAATCTTTTCATCCAAGCTAAGTTCATGTTGCCTCTTCCTTGTAGCCATAGTAATAAATGACTAATGACAGATTCTAAACTATAATTTTAGGTTGCTATATATAGAGTGATAATGCTGGCTTGTATAGTATCACTGAGGCTTGCATAGGCATATAATAGTTTCATGGCTTCCTGGGCATTCTTTGTAACTTTATGCTTTAACATGATTACATTATATGAGAAATTATGTTCATACAACAGTAAGGTTGAAATTTTAAACAAATTCAAAATTAAAGTTCCCATCGCAACGTTAATTCAGACCCTCATGCTTATACACTAAACGTTATGCATTCTTTATATTCTCAAAGAGAGAAATTGTTATTTCAATATTTAACTACTCAGGAAGCACTCTGATACCATGATAGTAGAACAATACAAATACTTAGATAAAAAGAATCTCTCATTATGCTCAATCACGTGCAGTATACAGCAATATAAACTGTTTTACTCAGAGCCAGATTAAGGCAATGACCTATGTTGGCTGTGGTGTGAAGTCTTATTACACATTGCAACTCCAGACTCTTAGGTGGGTAGAGCACAAGCTCCCTCTATGACTGGCCTGTTCTGCTGAGTTCTGCTGATCTGTGTGAAGGGTGGAGTCGTGTGTGACACCCCCAGAGGCCCCTTCTGGCTTTGCTTTTGCACAGCTATTAGCAAGTGAAGGAATACCCAAAGTTACAGGCAGGCTCTCTCAGCCTCTCATGAACTATACACAGGGAGACACCAGCAAATCCCCCCAGCCTTGCACCCCAGAAATATACCGTCTTACACTACTTAAGATCTTCTGACTAGTGCAGGCTCATTAATTAGTTTCCCACTTCAAAGGCTAGTGGACATGCACCAGCCTTTGTAATCTGAGCAGATTCCCCAAGCACTTTAGACAAACTCACTGGTAAAGAAACATTTATTTTAATGTTTTAACTACAGAAAGATAGATTTTAAGCTATTATAAGTGTTAAGCATAGAGGACAGAGTTGGTTACATAAAAAATAAAAGGTAAAATTGCAGTCTAAAACTTAAACTATCTGACTAAGCAAGATGTGAAATGTAAGAGATCACAGTTCTTAATACACAGGCTGAGTTTCCTTCTCAACCTGGGACAAAGTATTTTCTGCCAAATGTTCTTGTTGCCTTCAGAGGAGGTGTGGGAAGTAAGAGGGGTGGACTCATGATTACTTTTATACTCTCAGTTCATGTGTCTGGAAAAGTACTGGCTCAAACATTGAGTCAAGCATCACATGTCCTGATACCTTGCTGCGTCATGCCATTAAGTAATCTTCATTGTGTAGAGCTTGAGCAATGGTCTCTTTTTGAATTCCCCTGCTGGTCAATGGCTGGTGATGGTCGCTTAACACCTGCCTGGGTGTGGGTCACCCCCTATGTTACCACTGGAGAGCTGGCTGTGGGCATGTTCCAGACTCACAACATATTTCAGCAACAACCATATAGCAAAATCTCCTAATTCCATATACAATGATATACATATTTTGAATGAATAATGAAGTTCAGAAAATCATGACTTTTCATATGGTACCTTACAAGGGATTCTGAATATAAAATATCATAACCATATAAGAGTGGTGAATGTGGGGGTTACAGGGTGCTATTTTGAGGTACAGAGTGTCACCCCATGTCATGCTTCCCCCCCCTTCTTCTCCGGTAAGTAGGAGAGTGCAAACACTTCAGTATTGGTGCAGGGAGTGTAGGAGGACATATGCAAAGCTCCTTGTGTTTTCATATCCCTTGTGTACCTATGAGAGGTCCAAGCACAATCTGATCCTGTATGTGGGTCAAAGGTTGTAGAGAATGGTGTTGATCCATTATGAGTGCTCAAATTATGATTATTCATAACTTTTGAACTCATAAGAGTGGGAACTTTGCCATTATACATCTGTGTTTTGTTCTGTCATCCCTTGCCTCATGTACCAACAGGGTATTACTTACTAGTTTGTCTGTTCCTCCCCTGTTTGTATGTATGCAAACCCTTATGGAACAAAGGCCCTCTTTAACAGGTGCCCTTCCCTCACCCCCAACATCTTCCCTCCATCCTAGTGGGTTTTCAGGGGATGTAGAAATTTCTTCTCTTCGCCAGCATCAATTAAAATTTCTGACAGAAGCATTTAGCTGTCACTCAAATAATAAGTGGCAGATAGTGACAGCTGTTTCCATCTTTTGAGACAGCAAATGCTTTTTTTCTGCAAATTCTTCGAAAGGACCGAAGACACTTCTATACGAGACAAAACTGTTCAAGGAGCCAATTTAAAAGTAAAGGAAACAAAGGTGAGGTTTATTTTAGACATTTGGAAAGTAACCAATTGAAAGAAGATTAGTACCATAGAAGTAGTGTTCAGAGGAAATCAAAATAAAATGGAAGCAATATTTAAAAGAAATTAATGTCAACATTTTAAAATATGGGGTCTTAAAAGTAAGTTTTTAAAATCCATATTAATCACCTTATTAAAATGGCCCAATTTTCAAAAGTGCTGAGCACCCACAAATCCCTAGTAGATAACCTATCAATACAGGAAGTCTACTGGGGGTAAGTTGAGGCCATGTGTGGTAACTTTCCACTCCACCAGAAGCCCCACTTATATTAACTCTTTAATAAAAATATTTCTTGTTAACTGACTTCATTGTAGCATTGTGCCCTGGGTAGCTGTAGGGCGATTAAATAAATAAATGAGCATTTGGATCCTTCCACCAAAAATGTAGAAATTCCAGTATTATTTCCTTCAACATGGAAGATTAAGATTTTAAATGTGTTTAAAAATAAATATAAACCTACCCGGTGATTATCTGTAATTCTGCCTGAAATTGAGTCACCACAATGGCAAATTAAATTCCTGTGATAATACTAATAAGCATGCACCAAATCTATTGGGGTCAAAATACCTTTGCATATTCTTGGACACAGAAAAAAAAATAGATGTTAAAAGATACATAGGTAATGCATTCTCAGATCCAGCACTCTATAATTTTTTTAATGTGGTTCTATGACTGAAATGCTCTATTTTTGGGTCTGAACTTTCACTGGTTGAAGTCCATCTCAAAGATCCCATTGACTTCAATGGTGCAGGATCAGGTTCTTTGAAAGCCTTCAATACTGGTCAAAAGGAGGAGTCGTGATTTTTTCAAAAGCACCCAAGTCCCATTTTCAAAATTATCTTAGGCACTAAGGAGCTTAGGTCTCATTAAAAGTCCACTTAGGAGGCACTTTTGGAAATTTGACCCAGTGCTCATTTTGACTTTAAGCTGGGAGAACTGCCTAAAAGGTGCATTATACCTTAAACCAGTACAGATTTCTAAAGCAAACAGCAGGACAAAGGAAGTTTCATGCTAGATTTTAAGGTAGTAACAGTGGTCAACACAATTTATACTCAGTATTAGGGTGACCAGATAACAAATGTGAAAACTCGGGACAGAGGGTGGCGGGTAATAGGTGCTTATATAAGACAAAGCTCTGGACACCGGGACTGTCCCTATAAAACTGGGACATCTGGTTACCCTACTCGGTATCAACTCATCAAAAATTTCTAGTGAACATAATGAAAAATTGCCATCCTGGTTCTTTTTTGTGAAAAGGTAATCAATGTGCTTCTGGCAAAAATGATGCATCTATTCAGTAGAATAATTATTTTATTTTATTATTGTTTGGTAGAAAATGTTGTTTGTCAAGTGCACCAGCGATTGCCTTTGAATTAAATATAATTGACATTCCAATAAGTAGTCTATTTCCTTAATGACACTGTTCTGTAAGTGCATTATTTATTACAATAAATTATCAGAATTCAAAGTTGGCTCTATTAATTGTTGCTTTCACTTATGACTATAAACATGGCAAGAGGAACAGCAGTAAATTAATGGTTTATAATGGTATACTCAAGGTCACCAAAAACATGCACTTACTTTTGTACTACTTTGAATTGCTTCGCTGATGTACAGCTGAATCCTCTTGTATCAAAAAACATTAGTTTCATAGAGGTACATAAAGATGAGTTCACAAAAGAAAAGACAATTAGTAGAGACCACGTTCAGCCAAATGATGATGAAGGCTGTCCAGATACTTGTATTTTCTTTTGGACAGCTTAGTAAGGAATGAATATCTCATGGTTATAGGGATATGACTCATAGTGGATAAATGTATTACCAGAGAAGACTGTTCTTGATTACTGGTGTGACATGTTGGTACTATTAAGTTGTCTGTAAGTGGTGAAGGAATATAACAGGGATGGTGAACACAGAGATGGTTGAATATATATATTTTAAAAGAAGGTTTCTACTTGTAAAACCACCCTTAATTTGCACTAACATCTGGAGGTGACTATATAACAGGTGGGGGGGTGTTTTTTTCCCCCACAAATCAAAGAACACGGGGGGTGGGGGGGGTTCTATCATTTTCACAAGCTGAGAGAATTTTTTGCATAATTTTAATCAAAAAATTCTCATCTTCCAAAATTGCCCTTGGATGTTGTGCTCAGTACAAATCATTCTACAAATGTTCCTGGCATCACTGTGTTACCCAGGGTTCTTTCAACCCAAAGCTCTAGGTAACTTTTACTCTGTGCAAGGAGGTGTCAGGAAATAAATCGGGGAGACACGGCCATCCGACCAATAGATGGCTGGCACAAACAGGACAACACAAATGTGATTTCACTTAAAGCTAAACTTTACTTAGTCTCAAGCACTTGGACACATCCGCAACAGGTTAGTAAAACACCCCCAACCCTCGATAATTACCGAAGCTGTGTGGGGCTCTCAGGTGGCACAGCGGCAGCCCGTCTG
The DNA here is from genome assembly GCF_965140235.1 of Caretta caretta. Taxonomy (NCBI): domain Eukaryota; kingdom Metazoa; phylum Chordata; order Testudines; family Cheloniidae; genus Caretta; species Caretta caretta. The sequence continues at coordinate 79,358,572 of NC_134209.1, forward strand.
CTGGTGGGGAACACAAGATGCATCCAGAAGGAGAGTCCCTGAAGAGCCCCTTCTGAGAAATCCAGCGACCTCAAACTTTCCCCCCTTATTTATACATTAGTAATACAATGACATGTCCATTAAGGAGAACTTGCTAAGCAAGCAGGTTTTTAAAGGTCAAGCAAGAGGTTTCCTTATGATCGTCAATTAACCAGATATGGTTGTCTTTTTTTCCAGAGTGTCCATGCCTTGCGACCCTGACAGACACATTCCTCAGGGTACATTATAGACAAGCTTCCTGTTTTTCTAAAATACATATATCAGGAATTTCAACATTCTTAGCAGGAAGGACACGGGGTCAAGCTGCCCTGTCTGTGGCACCCAAAACCCCCTCCCCTCCTGCCTTGGTTATGCTACGGCTGCTGCATGAACAGTTTACAGCCTGCTGACTTGACTTTACTTTTAGCAATAAGCAATAGTGGTGTCAGGCACTTTACTGGTTTGCCAAAAATCTACCTGTACAACTAGACTCTCCCGCAGGTTCTCACATCTACATTGCTCACAGGACAATTGTGCTGTCATCCTATGAAATGTTCCAATAGTTCCATGAATAAAGCTCTATCAAACTTCTTCTAAAACATTTTATCATATTGGACAAATTCTAATAGCTTCTAACTAAAAACTCTAAAGTTTTCATATGAAGTATTCACCACTAAGTAGTAGTCGTATCCTGATTCTAATAAAATTTGATTCACTGCACATAAGCCATTATATGTAAATCTTTTTGAAATCTTTAATAAATTCTTGAGGATTCAGCACTTGTAGCATGTAATAAACTATATTTACAGAATGACCTCACCGCACATTAAGCAGTGGGGGCCATTGTTTGGCTTGTTGGAAAAGGTGTGTGTGTCCCTTTAAGGGCTAGAGAGCCAAGAAGTGACTTTTTCCTGCAGATGCAGACCAGATCAGAATAGGGACACTGACCGCCCCCTTCCCCCCACAGGGGACCAGAAGGGGTTCGGGGGGGACTATATAGGTCTGTGCTCATACACAGTGCTTAATTTGTGATGAAAAATGTGCCAGGGCTCAAGCAATTTTTTTACTTTCATAACTGACATGGCAAGCCCCAAGATGCTGGGGCTATGAACTGCCAAGTCTAGTCTGTAAAATGCCTATTACATCTATTAATCCTTTGTTAACTCATGTTAAATTTTATATCTGTACCATTATTATAAAGTATGGCTGAATATTTTAGATGAATATTGAGCATTATACATTTGGATGACTGAATGATGTTGCATTCTTTTTTATGTCATTAGTCAATGGGTGGCTAGAAAGCTGATAAACTATACAGTGACATTTGCTCATTTGTCCTCCCATATGTTCATTTTTTGCTGTTACAAGTTGGCTATGAAATAATGACACTGGTTCTTTTGGGTAAGTAAAAAAAAAATCATAGGCCTATCAACATTTCTAAAACATAGCAACTGGAGAGGACATGAAGTTTGTAATTTAGCTGGTTACCAAAACAAGATGAGAAGAGAAGAAAAAAGTTGAACAGTGGTTTGGCAAAAAGCCAACTTCTCCAGAGTTAAAATTCTTGTTTGTGCTGCACTTTGAGTCCTAAGAGGATTCTTCCTGATCTTTCCCTACTGTGAAATTTTATGCAGCCTACACTAGTAATTTTGAGTGAATTTTTGGAGCCCCCAGAAGGAAAGTTAGTCATCCATTTGTTAGACACTTTTGATCTATGAACAGCCTTTTGTTTCCAATGTTTGTTGTCTTTTCATGCTAAGATTTACTTTGATTATTTTTCTTAGACACCCTTATTTGCAAGAAATCTTGACCAAGATTTTCATTAACAGGTGCCTATATTGAAGTTCCTAAAAATATATTTAGCTATCTAAATGGCGCAATTTTCAAAAATGCTCATCATAGACAGTCTGTATAGCAGGATATATATATTTATATATGAACTGATATTTGTATGAGAAGGATCTGAAGTCAATATGACTATGACAATTTATACCAGGTGAAGATCTGCCCCATTGTTCTTATCTATAGGGAGATATGAGTCTGACATGACTCCTGTTATATGAAAAGGGTTACTTTTAAAAATCAGGAAATTCAAAAAAAGAAAAAAGGGAAAAAAACCGTCCATACAAGTTAACATATAAATTGTCCAAACATAGCTTGGAAATTCAGACCTCATTGAGATGAATGTAATGCTGGAATAGCTGACATACCGAAGGAGACATGCTCTCTAAATATAACCTGTTTTCCTATTGTTTATAAATTTCATTTCAGAGTAGCAATAAAAAACCACTCCAGGCAGTACGTTATAAGTAACTATGATACTTCTTGAATGGTGAAGGTCCTGTTGTCTATGCTATGACCCAAAGCAAACAAAAATTTCCAGTAATGCATTGACTAATGCATTGACTAATGCATTGACTAATGCAATATCATATTACTAAATTTAAACAGATACTTAGTTTATTTATCATTCATGGACATTCCACTCTTTTGGTCAAATGTCTCTGTCAGGTAAGAAGTAGAATAAAAAATAGATAGTTAAACTGGTATATAAGGTCTATAATTCCGTGTTAAATATTATGTAAAACATTTAAGACTCACAAGAGATATAGATATGCTGATGTCTTTAATTGCATGAAAGATCTAAAAAAAAAAAAAGGAACAGCAAATAGTTATAACTGTTTGAGAGCAGTTTCTTGTCTACCTCCACTTTCATTTTCTTGTGATGAAAACAAAATACTGAAATATAATGGGAAATATTATATTGTGACAAGCATATCTGACAGTATAGCTCCAATAGTAAAATCAAAAACATTGATGATGCTTAATCATGCCTTATGATTGTATTTGAATGGATGAGGAGGCATTTACAAATCACATTATATTTTTACAATGCTGAAAGATTAGAACTAGGGTGTATTTATACTGATACTGTGGATATCGACTGCTGAATTTAAGCAAGTGTTATGTAGTATATACACTAGTGTGGCATAATCTAAAGTCCTGATTCGGGAAAGCACTGAAGTTTATACATATGTCTATCTTTATTCAGGACAGCACTTGAGCAATGTGGTTAAATTTAAGCGTGAGCTTACATTATGGCCTAAATAGGGATTCTTTCTTGAACTGGGACCTAAAGGTGGTCAAAAATGTTATATTTCAGTTATAAAGTTTTCATGATAAAAATAAACAAGTGTAACCACATTTGTACAAATTCAAAAATTTTAGTATTGAATAATGTGTAGGCCCATAAGCCTGGATTAAATTTTTAAAAGTAGTAATGAATTTTAAGGCTAACAAAACATGAATTTGACATCCCTGGAGACTGAAATCCACTACCCAAAGCATAGGTTCAATATACTTCATCATATTGCTTTCCCCATAGTGCCTCACACCAGTTGTATCTGAAATGGCTCACATCACTCACTGCTTGGCTGGGACCTCTTCCTGGACACTCTGGGGATTAGCTTGAGGCCAGCACTCCCCATCTACAGCTTGAGAACCATCACTGCATCTGCCTTCATCCCCTCTCGCAACCTCAGGAATCACAGCACCTTCTTTGCGACTCAGCCCTCTGGCTGTGTCACCTTCTGTGTTCCCCCCTTCTGGGGGTTAATATCACAGTCTAATAGTCCAGCCACTCCCCCAGTGGTAAGTGGGGGAGACCCAGACCCATCCACTACTCCAGGTTCCAGCTCAGGGACCTTGTAGATGACAGTCATGTGCTGCATCCCCTCCAACTGCTCAGTATGTTTCCCAGAGCTGTTTCCCCATGGCACCAGCACCTTCTTCACATTTACCTCAGGGCCTCAGCATGTCAGTCTTAGCAGCCAGCCAGCCAGCAGATCTTGCACTCTCCCTTAGGGCATGTCTACACTTACCTCCAGAGTGATCAATCCAGCGGAGGTTGATTTATCGCATCTAGTGAAGACATGATAAATTGATCGCCGAGCGCTCTCCCATTGACTCCGGTACTCCACTGGAGCAAGAAGCGTAGGTGGAGTCGATGGAGGAGTGTCAGCAGTCGACCCACCGTTGTGAATACACCGCGGTAAGTAGATCTAATTACGTTGACTTCAGCTATGTTATTCACGTAGCTGAAGTTGCATACCTTCAGATCAATTCTCCCCCCCACCCACTTAGTGTAGACCAGGCCTCAGTCTCTGCCAGCAATTGCACTGTCCATGGTGCTGCAGGACTCGCAGCATACTAGAGACACAGTTCTGACTGTTTGAGCTGCCAGCACCCACTGATCACTTCTGACCCAGCAGCTTCTTTTATGTGAACCTGCTAGGTCATGACTGGTTGCTCCCCTGCAGCCCTTCCCTGATTTGTTGCACCCAACACAGCCTCTCTAGGCTGCTTGGAAGACTCCTCTCCCCTGCTCACACCTGAGATTAACCCCTTTTACACCTGTGTGGGGTAGAACCCCATCACCGTATTTAACATTATAGTATACATTATACTTCCTCCCTGAACTGGAGGGATCACTGCTAGGAGTGAGAATGTAGTGCTGTTTCCATGCTAATTCATGTCCATAATTTGGCCTGTCTGCCAAGACAGGATAAAAGGTTGCCAAATGCAGTGGTGACTTTTGGGAATTATTAATAAGATCTTTATCTTTTCACCTGTTGGTTACTCATCTGAATCTGGCTTAGACTGGCAGTGATCAAAAACCGTAGTAGCTGTTTGGTTTCCTATGTGAAAGGAATTGATGGTCTCAATTTAGATACTAGTAGATAAATATACATTAGACCAAGTTTGAAAATTAGATTTTTTTTCCACAGAAAATTTTGATTTTTCAGCAATAAATCAAAGACCAAATTATTTCAGCCAAAACCCAGCACCGTTTGATTTAGAAATGCCACTGTGGTGCCTCATGGGAATTGTAGTTCATGAGCCTCATGCTTCCATTCTCCCTAATAGGCCAGGTTACCTGGCTGGAGTACATATTCCGTGATGCACCATGTGCTCCTCTCTTTGTGAGCCACTTGATGCATTGTGTGAGCCTCATGTCTCTAAGAGAGCATGGGAGAAGAAATCCAGTTGAGAATCCAAGATCATAGAGAAGAATGGGGAGCTGAGGCACCTGAACTACAACTCTCATGAGGGACGGCGATGGCATAACCTAATGAAAATCTTTCATTTTTCAGGTATTCCGTTTTTTGACCATTGTGACGGAAGGAAACTCGCAATGTCAAGTGGCAAAGGGTACACCATGCCATAACTCATCAGACCTGACACACACATTACCCCCAACTCACTGTTGTAGTAATCTGTATCTATAAGGTGTTATATGAAAACTGATAACATGCTGATCATTAATATTATTGTGTGATGTATGCATGGGCAGTCTATAAACAATGATAGATGTGTGCTGGATATACGTTCCTCAAATGTGTTTGGCACACAGTTCCTAATCACAGCCTGTCCTAGACAAAAAGGATTTCACAGCCTTGACTGTGTCTCCAACATAAATTAAACCTAAGACCAGCAAAAGCACTTTTACATGCAAGGTAAACAAAGCCATCAGGCAAGCAATGGTGGGAAGATGACCACTTAACAATCTCAATGGGAGATGGAGATTGCACTCCCAGGAAGACTTCATGCCCCTTCAAATAGGTCAGTGAACTTTGGGAAGATATAAGGGGAGGCAAAAAGCAAATGTCTCATCCTTTACCTGAGGAGACAAAGAAACCAAGTGCTTTGGGCTCTGTGTAGAAACCTGGCTGATGACTGGAAGAATGACTGTGGTGAGAAAACATTTTTGAACAAAAGACTCTAATGTGTTAAGTTAGAATTTAGTCTTAGAAGCACATTTTCACTTTTGTTTCTTTGTAACCGTTTGTATCCCTATTCCTTCTACTTGGTATCACTTAAATCTAGGTTCCATTGTTAATAAACTTGTTTTAATTTTGCAAAACTATCTCAGTGCTGTATACTAAGCTGAGGGTTTCATTATTTTAGTTTGTCTAGGAGCTCGGTGTGTATTCTGTCTCTTTGAAGGCAGTGAACTTGATAACTTCTGTGAGGATGCAGTGAGTGGGACTGGACACTACAGGAGTGACAGTTTTGGAGAAACTCAGGACTGGAGGGGACTGTTGATATCAGCCTGCAAAGGAAAAACTAGGCTGGGGGAAGCAAAGGAGAGGCCATTGTGCTGTGAGCATGCTACTGGTGGCAAGGCTCTGAGACAAAGCTGCACAGGATAGAAGCATGCAGGGCAGGCAGTGACACACCTCTTACTGGTCTGGATGAACCCCTAAAGCATCACAACAATGCATTTAAATTTTCTGTGGAAAGCAGATATTTTTGAAAAAAAAATTTAATCAAAACCCAACTTTTCATTAAAAATAGCTTCGGCTGAAAGTGTCTGAGCAGTCCTTATGTACCTGTCCCTGAATCATGTTATAACTGGTCCTTGATGTCAGTCTCAGCACAGAGGCCAGAGATGAAACAAGTACATAGAGACGGCCTCAACCACTCACCCCTGAAGGTGAGACCCTTTTGTCCCTCCTGAGTTAAGATAAAGCACATTGGCAGGGCAGCATGAGGGAGCTTGGACTGGTACTGCCGGTTCCGTACTATACTAGTTATGAGGGGGAACAGAGGATTACAGTATGTAGGGCTTTTTGATCTTGTATTTATTTTTGTGCTTTAGTTCACCCATATGTTTTAAATAATCCTGTGCAAAGGTTGGTGTAAGGTCCACTACAGTGGGCAGCTGTTATTGACAACAGGGGAACCAAAGCACAGACTGGGTAAGACTTTTCCAAGGTCAAACAGAGACTGGAATAGAACCTATATAGTCAGATGCCCTGTCTTCTGCCCTGTCCACTGGACCACACAGCCTTTCCCATCCAGCACGGAAAGTAATATATTCATTTTTTAAGACTTTAAATATATATGTAAATTCTAAAGTAATCTCAGAAAAGTCAAGTTTAAGACCACATCACTATAAATTTATTTGTGTATGATGACAACACAACACTGGGGTTCAGTTACTAAACTGCCACTCACAGTAAAGACTTACAAAAATGCACAGTCAATGTAGCATAGACCATCTGTCAATCAAAGGTGTGCAATGGGTAGAGCATGATCTATATGATTTGACATTTGTATGGGAAGGATTTGAAACATTTTGCTTCAGGCCAAATGTTTTTCTCCCTTGCTGGTAAAGAATCAGATTACATCATTAGCTCTCAATTCTGACACTCAGCAAACAGAAATCCAGTTTGCTTTGGAGAAGACTATTATGAGAAAGTCAAAAGTCAAATATTTAATTTGCCATTACAAACATCAAGCAAATGACTGCCATCATTCTTTAAAAGGAAAACAAACAACTGCATGACTGCAGCAATTATTGATTAATATAACAATATATTTTAAAGAGAGAAAACACGATTGAGATCATACATTACAATGATTAATGACTGCTTTTCAGAATGCATCCAATATGTCTTATCAAATTATATTCATATATGAATTAATTAATCTAAAAGCTTTACAAAAAATAAAGGGCAAAATGAGGTTAGCTGTTTGCCCAAATTTGTACAAAGAGGATTTTTTAAAAACAATTTGATGGATTTGACTATATTTAAAGGTCTTGACTAAAACCTTTTAAAAAGGCATATTTAAAGGTCTTGACTAAAACCTTTTAAAAAAGGCATATTTGAAATAGTTTTTCCTTTACCTTTTCAATATACTGATTTCTAAAATAGGCAACAATGATATTCCTGTTTTCTAACATATCTAGGAGACAGTCTGAAAAGCACATTTGAAAAACGTACATTTTAACACTCCATATTATTGTTCTGTGTGATCTGGGACTACTGCACATAGACTACTGCAGCCATGTGATATAAATAGGTTAGCCAGCTAACATTCCAGTATATTTGATGCAGCCTGAAAAAGTACTTACAGACAACATTTTGCTTCCAGCCCTGTCTTCTATTTCTAGCTCGTCTTTTTTTCAACTGCTTCTTTATTATGTGACATCCAGGGGTGTCATGCAGTTTTTTCCCACAGAAGTCACAGTGATAACAGGATATCATGGGAATGAATGCTCCTGAAGATCTGGAAACTGGTATTGTTTTTTGGGAAAAAATAGTGATCCTCTAGGTTGTGTAAAAAAAAAAATGTAGGTACTTTAATAGCATCACTCACTGTTAATGAAGCCCTGGTGTTCTCTAAATATAAATGAGATAATAATAATAATAATAATTATCCAATATGTATTGTGGTAGTGCCCAAAATTTGTTAGACACTGTGCAAACACATAGGAAGACATTGTTCCTGTCCAACATAGCTTACAATCAAAATAGACAAGACAGGTAAACATACAGGCAAAATGTTAGGTCTTGTTAATTGCCCCTTTTCCCCAATATCACTAAACACTTAGATTTAATCTCTTTTGGGTAGGCATCATCTTTTTGCTCTGTGTTTGTACAGCACCTAGCACAATGGGGTCCTGGTCCAAGACTAGGGCTCATCGAATAGATAATGATGATGATGATGATAATAATAATTATTAATTAATAAAAATTCCCTTTTTCATTTCTTTTATGTCCAGGTGATTCAACCAACCTGCTTTTTACACCCTTCGTGCCCCAGGCTCTATATAGCAGGTTGTGAAAGAGAAACAAATGAAAACCTCAAAGTCAAAACAAAAGTCAGATTATGCCCATATTGATAACAATGTTTGAAGGTCAGGGGATTCCCTGGGAACTAGGGCACATGTTTTATTTTTCCACCAGTCATCACTGTTAGATCCTGTCACTTACTCTCAGCCCTTAGAGGTAAGGGAGAGGTTCACTAAAAGTTATATAGCATGTTGAAAACACTTGAACATCTATGGACTTCTAGCCATTCAAAAGAAACTCTTTAAAAACTACTTTATAGGAATTTTAAAGATGTAACTTGTATATAGGAAAGCAGTCTCCAGAAGCAAGGATGTTCAAAGGTAAGGCTGAAATCCAATCATTAGCATGCCTTTTTGAGCCCTGTAGGTGTAGAAGACAACTATCAGAAATGCGATTATAAAAGTTGTGTAGCAATAGAAAATTGCAATTCATAATATTTCACCAATTGTTCTGGTCTTTGCATAATTAATCTGGGCACTGGCTTCTCTCCAGAATCTGGAAACAAGAATCAGTAGAACTTTGTAAGGCTCCTAAAACACCCATAAACAAATTTCTACATGGAGAAAAAATTCAGAATGGTGAGAAAGCTTCTCTAACAATACCATTCCAAATGCAGTGACTACAAAGGCATTGATACAGACAAAACTGACCTAGGCTTAGCTGCACAAAACCCCAAAAAGCAGTTGTATATTGTATATATTGCTAATCTACCAGAAAACTGTTTCTAAGATCTTAATTAGAACTGGGCAAATAAAATCCTATGAATTTTTATTCACTTCAAAATAAATTCATTTAATCTATGTTCATGCCACTTATGGGTTCACTTTCTATGAACATTTACTTACAAAAGTATAGCAAACAACATATATTATTTTGCACTTAAATATAAAAGCTAAGATGTGGAATTATTAGTACATTTGTCACTTTGCCAGCATAGCATTTTAAATTTATAGGAAGCTAAAAGCAAATTACTTGATCCACTGAATGAAATGATCTGGTTGATTTTACCTGACCTTGTTGAGAACAAAGATTGAATTAAAAACCTTTCTAAAAGTATAGAACAAATTGCAGATTTCATGTTTTTTTGCAAACAAATAAGCAAAATAAATTGCTGCGTTGTTTTTAATAGAATAATGTTGGAAGAGAAACTGGAGTGGACAGTTGTGATTCAAAAGAGGTGACTTTAGTGGCTAATGGTAGTAAGGGAAGTTGATCTAGCATTTAGCAAGTAACTATGGTATATTAAATTATTGCAGTATTTTTAATGAATTCCTAATATTAATTTGAAATAAGTCTCTTTGCCAGCAACAAGTGTGTTGTCCCTAGTGAGGAAAATAGCAGACAAGTTGTGTTGTGTGAAGAGTATAGTTTGCCCTTTTCCTTACTGATATCTAAAAAATACAATTACCTGGGCAAAGCTTAATAACAAGCGGAGAGAGAGAGACTGAAGTCTAGCCACCTCAATTTGTAAACATGCATTTATGTATATAAGAAAAATGGCAAACCATGGCCACCGGGAGCTACAGGAGGCTGTGCATGCGGACAGTCAATGTAAACAAACTGTCTCGCAGCCCGCTAGCGGTATACAGTGATTGGATAAATGGTTTGGAAAACTACTTCAAAAGAGGTGTTCATTAAAGGAACAAATGGGGGGTGGTTGAGGACTCCTATGATTGGTACGGCAGGGAGCCAACCCCAATTCTTACAGCGCATCTTAACCCTCCTATGGGGAGGGAGTGGATGGTAAGGTCCCAGCAAATGGATTTGCTGGAGGAACCTGGATGGAAAAAGAGGGGGAAATGGTAAAAGCCCCCTGGAGTAATTATGGAATAAACATGGGGTTACCTGCACTGTACACTTTTATCTGCCATTTAGTCCCAGACATCTAATAATAAAGTTGCAGCCTGATTAAACCCATGTCAAATATCTCCTGTCCTTCTTTCAATATAGCCAGACAATCTATACCACCTCTGCTCAGACCTGTGACTAATAGATACAACCTAATCCTATAGGTAGTCTATGGAATTTGTAATTCTGCAAAGGCTTTTGAGGATTAGTGAAGGTACCAAACAAAATACATTAATAATAGTAATCATTTCACGGATAACATCTCTGATTTTTTACCAGAAAGATGTGTGTTATGACTGTACTCGATTCCACAATAATTTAGATACAAATGGTGATATATAGTGAAAACTGTGCAGTGAAACACCCTTATTAGGTATATGTACTGTCTTACAAGATCAATACTAAATATTCCCAAACACACTGAATTCAGTTGTTATGCTCTGGTTTTTGGGGGGTTTTGTTTGGTTGTTAGTGGTGGTTTTTTAAAGATCACCTCTACTGCAAAACCAGGTTTTGGGATTGGTCCCACAAGTATGTAAAGTAATTGTTTGGAAACTATTGACAGCAATAATCTATTGAATACTAATGTGAAAAAATATCTATTGTGTCCTGAGTAGTGCCTTGGCTGCTTTTTATACATACAGATCTATAAAAGGGAACATTTCTGAAAGTTACAATCTTAGCAAATAAGGGACAGTTGAGCAGCTAGTAGGCCATTAGTCATGGGTTATTCTTCCCACAACTGGATTGGTTAGGAGGTCAACATTCCATAATAGAACCAGCCTCTTAAAGTACAAGTGTATTTTAAATCTTGATACTATAAGGAACCTCTTCCTCTTTGTAGAGAAATGATATATTACTGTGTTAGCCTCATGAAATATAACTTACTCACAAATTTATGAACTGGTAATAAATACTTTTTACTTTGTTACACCAATAAATCACATTTTTCTCCCTACCATTTGTTCCCATGTACCAAGATATTAAGATTACATATTTCCTTTTCAGTTTATTTTTCTATGAAACAGGTCTGCAGAAATTCCAGGTCAAAACCCCACATGTCATGTATCGCTTTACATCACCTTCATTGTCACAATTCTATGTATTATGTCACGTGTACTGGGCTCTGATTGCTCTTTGACGGCCAGACTTGGGAAAATACTCTGACTTAAAAGGGGCTTTTGATCAGACCTTAAAAGGGTTTGAAATGTTATTTGCAATTATTAAGATGCTCTTATTGCTTTTCTAATTTATCCCTCTTGATCCGTCATAATTTTGCGCTGATTTCATTTTTGGTCTTGGTATAACAAAAAAAGATGTGGGCCCACCTGGGAACAATTAGAGAACTATATCTGTGCATTTGGTAAGGTTGTAGAAAAGTATTTTGAAGCGCAGGAATGCACAACCACTGAAAGTAAAGAGTGTGTGTGTGTGTGTTATATATAAATTGTGTGTATTTAAATATAAATAATATAATTTAATTAATATGTGTATATCTATAAAGAGTACAGTGACAGTAATTTGCTTAATAACTTTTCTGTTGCAAGATTTGGCCAGTTCCGATATTGCTAATGATGATGGTCCTCCTGGGGCAGCTGGTCCCAAGCTCACTCAACTCTTTCATGACTGCTTTATCCACCTGCCAGAGACTGATAGATGTTATCTTGGCTGTTAAGACCCTGATTCTGCAATCACTTACACATGCAAATAGTCCCCTCACCTTTAGTAGGTTTACTCATAGGTTCAAAGTTATGCAGACATGTAAGTTTTTGCAGGATTGGTGCTTCAATCACATTTATCAGTGGCCCTTTCCTTTGTCAGTGCTGTTATTGTGTAGTCGCCTGGGTGCCAAATGGTTTTCAGAGGGATGCTGTGTTGAATTTCAGCTTGCTGCAGGGCCGCTTTTGTGGCTTGCTCAGTAACAGATTGAGCTGTTATATTTTATTTTCTGTGTATGTGTCCAGTTTATTGAGAACCTGAAGTTTATCTCCAGCCCCTTTTGGTTTTGCACTAACCATTCCCATGAAGTCAGATGCAGTCACTTACACTAGGACAAAAGCTGGACCTCAATGTATTTAAAGCCTATTATAGTACTGCAGAGTTGTCAGTGGATTACAGGTGCAAATGAGCTGGATACTGTCTTTACACATTCTAGCATGTGTAGGCCCCGGGATGCCCTCTCACACCACCACAGCACCTAGATTAGTGTACATATAGATTAGTCTCATTAATCTCTTTTTATTTTAAAATGTCTATTACCAGTGGTTCTAATATTCTATCTTTTACCTCTGATACTGTATGATTGAAATATGACCATGTATATAATTAATATTGCCACTGTTAGACAATTGCAACAAAACTTGTACAAAGTGTATCATGCAATGGAAAAGTTATAATTTGCTAAAATGATTATCTTGTTTAAATCCATGTATCATCACTGTACCTGAAGTTCTGAATATTAACTCTCTCTCTCTCTGTATATATGTATATGTATATATGTATATGTATATGTATCCCAAACACCCACCAGGTAAAATCTATATTGAAGCCAGAAGGCTTTGTGCTGGTGGTCCATCAAAGGCAATTAACTCTCACAATAGGTCATAGTCCCACCTGGTGAGTCTTCCTGTGAATGCTCCAGCCAGAAGCCAAGCAGAATTTGGGAAACACCTTCCAATGTGAGTCAGCAAGCATGTAAGGGGCATGTGATTTAAGTGACCTTGGATTCCATCTTGTGCCTGTAATTTTCCGCAAACTGTGCTGTCTGAACTTTGTTTTGGGGCAGTAAAATTCCAAGTACATGGCAAAGGGTATAAAAGACTCTGGAAACATCTCCATCTTGCCTCTTTTTCTTGTTCTGACTCTCTGGACTGTGGATTTACAACTGAAAAGAGTGTATTGACTATGGACTGAAGACCTTCCAATCTTTTGAAGTTACCAGAGACTTTACAAGCCAGCAGTCCATAATATCACTGCTACAAACCTGATATAAGAACTTTGCAATGATTGTATGTATATGCTCTATTAACCATTTTAACTTTTTTCTTCTTTTCTCTTACAGATAAACCTTTAGATTTTAGTTACTAAAGGATAGGCAATAGTGTGATTATGCGGTAAGATGAGTTATATATTAACCTGGTTATGTGGCTGATCTCTTGAGATCAGAAGAACCCTTTGCTTGAGGAAATTGGTTTTCAGTAACCACTCATCATAAAGTCTATTGTCTGGGTGGTGCGACGAGGGCTGGAATGCCTAAGGAGACAGCATTTTTGACTTCTTGTTAACCAGTGTGGTGAGACAGAAGTTTACTTTTGTTGTTACTGGCTTGGTATAATCTAATGATAGAATAACCACCAGTCTGGGGGTGAGTCTGCGCTATTTCTCAGCAGTTTGTCCTGAATCTGGTGTCCTCACCTGCGACCCACTGAGGCATGGTGACACCATCCTTCCATCTCCCTTTGTTCTGAAGAGTCTATCCAAATAGCTGCACTGGACTAAACATTTTTCTATGCCAGAATCTTCTAGCGGGTTCTATCAGGTTTCTGCAGATGAAAGAGATCAAGATGAAACAGTTTCTTACATTCTATTTGGTCTCTTTGATTACACTGACAGGCCCTTCAGTCACTGTAATATGCCACCAGCCTTTTACCCTGCATCTCAAGCTGTGACAATTTAGATAAGTAAAATTTAAATAGCTTTCATGGAACCACTGCAGCACTTCTGGAATTAATCGGAGCAGGAATGGACCTTGAAAAACATCACAAACACCTTAATCAGAAGAACTTAAAACTCAGGGACTTTAAAAACTGCCTCTAAAGCAGTTTACATTGAACAAATCTCAATATAAATCAGAGAGACTTGGCTGGCATGTTTCACAGAGTATTAAAAAAGCTCACTGAAATGCAATCTTTCAAGTCCTGCTATTTTTATTCAGATAACTTGTCAAATAAGTCTTAACAAGTGATTACCATGGACCTCAACAGTGTTTAGGGAAAGACCCATTTCCAGGGCTGGGAATTTTTGTTACACAGCTAATGAGGAGCTGCTGAAAACACACAAAATACTCAACTATTTTTTGTTTGTTGCAGGCACTTGTAGGCTTCCTCCTTTGTCCATTAAGGAAGAAAATGCCAACAATCTACAGCTAAATATTTATGAAATAGTATCAATGACTATCACCACACTTTACATTTCCAGAAAACAGAATATGAAATCTTACATCTGAAATATGCAAACTATCTGATTTCACAGTCCATGATAAAACAAACAAAAACATCATTCATTCCTAAAACATAGGACTTCTTATACTAAAGGCTAGATTACATCTGGGACTTGTGGCATAGCATCCAAAAAACCTGCCCAACACATCTTACTGGATCCATTTCATTCATGCACCCAATGGAGAAACAGATAGGAATAGAAGATAGGGTCATGACTCCCTCTGCAAGCCTCCTCAGAGTAAGCAGTCTGGGTACATTAGGGGGAGGCTTGCAGTGATACCAAAGAGAGAAAAAAGCCAGCTTCTTGATCACATGTCTGAGTCGCTTGCTAAGCAAGATGTTGGGGGGACTCAGGCTCCTCACTCATTTCCCCAAAAACTTACTGATGGAGGAAGAGAACACCACAATAAAGATGTGTAATTTTGTGCACAGTACAGTTTGTATTTGGATCAATTTTCCTCTATCTTCAATGGGATGTACACAGAACCATCATGGGGGAAGGAAAACAATGTTCTATCTGCAGCACCAGCTTGAATGTTATATTATCTGGAAGTCACTTACTGTTTATTACTCTAACTTGGTTTTCTTTTCCTCCAAGCCAATTTCTTGCTCGTTTTGGGGAATCTGGAGGTTCAGTAATGGGTTATTCTGGGAGTACATATTTCTTTTTTCTTTTTTTAATGGCATCTCAGATTCTTACATGCAGGGACTTTTTCTTACTGTGTAAACTGCACCATAATGTGCAGCCTCAGAGGCATCCTGATAATGGTCCTAGTAGTTTACTTTGTTCAACAGACCATTTCTCGTTCCCTCTGGACATAATACTGACTTAATAGCAAAAGTGGCAGGACACATGCATCCCACAATCACTTAGAAACATAACTCTAGAATGTAGAAAGTGAATTCAATCAAATTAGGATGGCTGGAATGTAGAAAATTTCATCCACACCTGAGCATCTGTCTGATGGGAGGTATAATCATTCTCAGGAGACTGTATGTATATAATTAAGTTTTAAGTTTGGAGGTAATTTGCTTGAACTTGCATGGAGTTGGCTATTTATTAGGAATGTAATTAAAGATACTACCTCACCCACCTTGTCTCAGTGATTATAAATTAGTCATTTAAACATCTTGGATTTCTTTTAATGTATACACTTGATGCATATAAATCTATTTCTTTACAACTATTTTCTTTGCAAGACATATTAGGTGAAGAGAACACTGAAGTTATGCACATTGCAGGAACCTAGAGATCACTACAGAGTTTGTCAAATGGTCAGTAAAGCATCTGTGCTCACTACTGAAGTTCTACAGGAACAGCACTAAATATCCTGCAAACTCCTACATCTTGCAGCCAGAATATTTTATCTGACAACACTGTATTTGTTTGAATATTAATTTAATCGCTTAAGAGAAATTATGGTACGCTATCGAATACTCTCGATTATGAAGCACAAAGGAAAGGCCCAAAGGAAGGATTACATGGCTCAACTTCTCCTTTGTTTGACAGTGTAAATGTTCCTACCTGTTGAAGAAAGCAGATTTGACAACATGGGCATATTGTTTGTTTTTTAAGATCCACTGCACCAACCATTGAAATGTAGCCATTTGTTGGGTGAAACACTGCAGTTAGCTATTTAAATTTGATCAGGACTTTGTGGTTATGTCCTGTCATGATTCTTTAAAGGCCACATGTGGTCAGGCCATAACTTTACAGCTCATCCAAAAGGTAGTATCTACTAAAGCAATTCTTAAACATTATCTTCTATGAGACACTGCTTCTTCTAGCATACATTGCAAATGTTGACTTTATGAGATTTCTTATGATTTCAACAGGCACAATTTCCATGAACAGCTATGATCCAAAGGTTGCATACTATAATTCACCTGGTCACCAGTTTTGCGGTTCAAGTTGGGTAGTTTTAAACACTCACCAGCAAATCCTGCCAGAGTGAGATTGCTCTAGTTCTAATATCAGGGGGTATCCGTGTTGGTCTGTATCCACAAAAACAACAAGGAGTCCGGTGGCACCTTAAAGAATAACAGATTTATTTGGGCATAAGCTTTTGTGGGTAAAAAGCCCACTTCTTCAGATGCATGGAGTGAAAATTACAGATGCTGGCATTATATACTGATACATGAAGAGAAGAGATTTACCTCACAAGTGGAGAACCAATGCTGACAGGGCCAATTCGATCAGGGTGGATGCAGTCCACGCCCAATAATTGATGAGGAGGTGTCAGTTCCAGGAGAGCGAAAGTTGCTCTTGTAGTGAGCCAGCCACTCCCAGTCCCTATTCAAGCCCAAATTAATGGTGTTAAATTTGCAAATGAATTTTAGTTCTGCAGTTTCTCTTTGAAGTCTGTTTCTGAAGTTTTTGTTCAAGTATGGCTACTTTTAAATCTGTTATAGAATGTCCAGGAAGATTGAAGTGTACATTAGTTCTAATCAGGGGTGAAAGTGAGCCGGCACCGGCCCATACCCAGCCCACATTAAAGTGTTGCTGCTGCAATGCTTTAACGTCCCTGCCCCTTTTGCCTCCCCTGCCGGCGGCCCTGCTGGTAGGGTCCGTACCGGTGGGGCCACCGACGGGGGGGTGGGGAGGGGGAAAGGGGCAGCAACATTAAAGCGCTGTCGCAGCAAAGGACCGCCCTTAAAGTGCTGCCGCTGCAGTGCTTTAACTTCACTGCCCTTCCCCCTGTCAGCGGCCCTGCCGGTAGGGTCCATCCCAGCAGGGCCGCCGACAGGGGAGGCGAAAGGGGCAGGGACATTAAAGCGCTGCCGCTTTAATGTTGCTGCGCCCCCTCTCCCCCCCCCCCCCGTCGGCAAGGCTGTGGCAAAGGACCCTGCAGTGCTTTAACAATGGGCAGGGGGGGCAAAGGGAGCAACTGCCCCGGGGCCGGAGATTTAAAAGGGCCCAGGGCTCCGGATGCCACTGTTGCTACGACAGCCCTTTAAATCAGCACAGGAGCCCTGGGCGGCGTGGGCTAGCTGGACTGGAAGGGCTGGCTGGGGAACGCTGACCCCCCCCCAGCCCCACCCCTTCCACCCGAGGCTCCGTCCCTTCCGGGGACCGGAGCCGTCCCGCCCTGTACCGGTAACTTGCCTCAGTTACTTTCACCCCTGGTTCTAATGTAAACCATTTAAATACATTTACCATGGCAGGAATAGAATTAGGAGGAGTTGATGTGTTTTCATTGTTCTCCTCTATTTCACAATCTCTACTTCACAATCCCTGGCCATAATTTGACATTTTAGATAAGAATTTTGCCAGTAGCTGTCTGTACAATCTTGCACTGCACTCTCTCTCTCTCTCTCTCTCATAGGCTTTGCTGTAATGTGCAGCCCACAACTTCATGATATGTATGCTGTAGAAGTTACTTCACTGTAAGCCTAGCTAGCAGAATCACTGATAGCAGCAGACATTGATCAAGTGCTGTAATCTTGCTCTTTAATTATGATAAAAGTCTGAAAGGATGAAATTTGCCAACGCACTGACATTGGCTTGGCTTCTTCTCTGGCAATTTGTTCTTAAAATTCTACCAGAAAAGAGCAATAATAGATAACCATGTGTAACTAGTAGAATTATTGGGCATGCTGCAGATCTCTGAGTATACTCCCTTTTATACTGACCTAGGCCATAATTGCATAGATACTTTTATTTGGGTTATAGTAGGATAAACACGGTGACTAGGAGAGTCAGAAATTGCCAGGAGAGTCAGAAATTATTTGCTTGATTTCTTGTCTAGAACAAATCTGATTTCTTCTATGAGGTCCTTTCCATTTGCGCACAGTTGTCGGGACAGTTAATTTTGCAAAGATTGTTCTTATCTTAGAAATATATTTTTCAGTTTTGTGTTTTACATTTTGAACCGCAAGTCCTGGTATTTTATTAGTAGAGTTGGGTAAGGAATGGTTTTCCCATCCCAGGAAATTTCAATTCCTTTTTCCCATCAAAAATTGAAATTTCAAATGTTTTTGTAAACCAAAAATCTGAAAATAAAATTAGTTTTGGACAATTGAACTGTTTCATTTTCATATTTTGAAACATTTCTTTTTTTATATCATCCTTTGATTTAAATTTTTTTAACTACAGTTTATTTAAATTGTGAAACAAAGATGCTCTGAAATGAAAAATGGAACTTGTCCCATTTCAACACTTTTGAAACTTCTTTTCAAAGTTTCTTTTCAAAACAGAAAAGGAGTACTTGTGGCACCTTAGAGACTAACCAATTTATTTGAGCATGAGCTTTCGCTGTAGCTCACGAAAGCTCATGCTCAAATAAATTGGTTAGTCTCTAAGGTGCCACAAGTACTCCTTTTCTTTTTGCGAATACAGACTAACACGGCTGTTACTCTGAAACTTTTCAAAATAGGAAATTCATCAAAGCCAACGTTTCCCACAAAAAGTTTTGGTTTAGACAAATCTACATTTTTTGATTGGAAAAAAAAATGTCAAAAAATTCCTGACCAGCTCTGGTTAATAGACATTAATTAACATCTTAGTGCCATAGTCTCCTAAATAAGTATTTTGTAAATTGAGTAGAGCTTTTAAAAAGTTTTCCCCCAGAGCATCTTTAACAAAAATAGCTTTATGACCAAAAAGCAAATTTTTACTGATAATTTTGTTTTGAAATTCTTTTCCTCAATGTTTCAACCAAAAAAACCTAACACTGAAATCAAAAAGCAGAATGCAGCTTATAACTTATAGGTGTAGTGTGCCACTTTTAAAACTTTAGCAGATAAATGTGTGTCCAAGATTGTTTTCTCCTTGCTTCTCTCAAAACCTTCTCTATCTACTCTGAAACTGTGTATTTAATTCTTCCTCTAGAAGATCAAGGCCTAAATTTTCAGAGGATGGCCTCCAATTTGAGCATGCAAAACCTTATGTGCATGTATTTTTGCCTGCAATACACTTTTAATAACTTTTTGCTCTTTATTTTCTCTTTTAAGGTTGTTCGTTTTCCTGAAATTCTTTTCCTTTACATGTTTACATTTAGAAAAGATTGTAACTATTTTATTTCTCAGGCCTAATTTTACTACTACAAGGAGTTTATCATTCTTACTCTGATTGAAATAGGATGATGTAGAGCCAAATTTTGTTCTCCCCTGTAAATTTGGTGTAAGACTGAATTTATATGTGATAAGTGCAGAATTTGACCCTAATTTTATTTGTCCTGTCCTTTTTTTGTCCATGTTGTTAAAGCTCATACTGCTTGGACTTCTACTAGCTAAAGAGTAAATAGGATCACAGTATATTTGTGGAATGCAAAAACTTAAGTGATTTATAGGTTTAATTCCAATTTAAAGTCTTATTTACACAGGATTTATAACTGTAGTAAGAAACCATGTTTAAAATCCCTTTCTAAATTGACTAGCTAAGCCAGTTTGCTATGTCTGTTACAATAATCTTTTAGCATGAGTTTCAACACTATTCTACAGCTGGCACCACATGCACTGGCAAACTATATCATGGTAGAAACCATTCTAGATGGTATTGTGTGTTTTACATAAAAGGATTGGTGAGTTCAAAAGACCTGGGGACAGACTTTAACTCTTTTATTCCTGATTCCCACTGGATGAGGTTATATGTAATAAGTACTCTTCTCGTGATGCTCTGTATATTCATAGATACTAGCAGATACTAATGTTTGAATGGCCAAGGTATCTTTAAAGATGATTCCATGTGATTCAAGAGCCATGCTCAGTGCCTGAGAAATTGATCATAGATCATAGATCTCTCTCTACAAGTCAGAGAAGCTTCTTCAGTAGGCCCAGAGCTCTGTGGCTTCCTCCTAAACTGACAGACTTCAACTTGTTTTACTTTGCATTCCCCCCTTCTCATTTAAACATTTCCAAGTATCTTATTGTAGAAATGGCAAACAAAAGGAAGGAGTTTCATGAGTGAATTTTATTTTACCAACTAAAAATGCATTTAGGGAGTTAATAAGCCCTTACACTATTATGAGAAAACTTTCATATATTAATGCATATCTATATGTAATGACAACATTTTATTTATTTTGCTTTTCCTTTAAATCATTAGAAAGAATACAGAATAGCAATGTAGAAACTTGACTCTATGACCTTAATAACAACTTGACTTTTCTACTGCATTTTCTAGGGAAAGTATATTATCCTATCACGTTTGTTTATTAAAGCTTTGATTGCACCAATGCTTTCAGCTTTTATTTTAGCAGTTGCCATGGCTATCTGCACCTACTGGAACCAGAATGGTTTATAGTATGCAAACTAATACATTTTGATCTATTTTAAAGAAGCATACGGTTGCCCATACATTTCTCTTCTACTTCAGAGGATTATTAACCATGGTTTTTGATTTGTTATCTTAGATCTCTAATCAGCCACCCCTGCAGTACACATCCTCTCAGCAGCAGGAAGGATACAGGAGACAATTTTCTCAACCACCAAAGCAATTCAGTCTTCTTCACAAAGGATTGCAACCACCCAGCAATCAAGGAGTATTCCAGGAACAAAGGCAATTTTTCTTTTCTCTATTCCAACTGAAAGGACGCTAGACTATTTTACCACCTGGAGAGACTAGTTTCTCTGAAAATTAGTGCAAATATGTGAAATTATGAAATTTCTTTTTAAACCATAGCAGCATATGCTATTGTAAAGGCTAAGCTTGGAAACCAAGCAACATTTCATTACAGCTTATTCTATGATTTATGTTTGAACATAAAGACTATACAGACACCAGTACATCCCATTTGAAATTAATATTCCTTTTCTATTTGCTAATATGAAAAAGTTGTTAGATGCCCTAGAGATTCACCTTTTTTAAAAAGTAAAGTAAGCCTTAAAATGTAAATATGCATTGAAAATGCATTTGGTTTTGAATTAAATGGAGGAGACTGAACACTTACAGTTTTAGAGTTAATGTAAAATATAATTTTCTCTTGGATCATTGGCTAAAAATGGACAATTTAACCCTACAAAACTAATATCTTCTAATAGGGATATATAAACATATGTATACCCTATATTGTTTCAAAATGTAATGGCAAGTGAATCACCTGAAACTTGTGTAATCCACATTACCAGTGTGATTTCATCCTCCCCTCTATTGGCTAGTCAACATTTAGTGGTTTTGGAGTCTGCTGATGCAGCTAAACTAAAGGACCTAGTCCTTTAGTTCAGTCAGTAACAATTCATGTCTTTGAACCCATAGATCTCAATTTCAGTCTGCACAATTGAACCAGCCATGGGTGCATTACACTTGCACAGAAGAATGAAGAAGTCTTGGGAGAAATAAGTGTACTCTGACTCTAAAGGAGTTTATTTTATTAAGCAATGGATTTGGAACTTTAAAGGTCTGTCCACTCCACTTCCAAATCACCTCAAAAAAATAGACTGAGGGCCAAATTCTGCTCTCAGTTATATTGCAGTAACTTAAGTCTCTGATGTACCCAAGTGTTGAATTTGGCCCAACAGTTTATTGATATTCAGGGATGTGGCTAAAAAAATCTAAATGGTGGAAGAAAGAATATTTTCTTTAAATACAGTTTACACTATCATGGAGTTTAAATTGTTCCTGATTTTTCTTGATGGGCATAATGAAAAAAAAAGTTACCCTATTCTGTGATCTCTGTTCAGAGAGGTATGTAGTATAAAAAGTATCCTGAGATCTGCATTAGACATGACTGTGTATGCCTAAGTGGTAATGCAAATTACCTTCTTAATGGACTATTAGACTAAAATAAAATTGGTTTTGGGGGCAGCAAACATATCACTGAACTACAACTCTAAAGTTTGTAAATTAAATGAAATAAGAAATACTGTATATAGGGAAAACAACGAGGAATCCTTGTGGCACCTTATAGACTAACAAATTTATTTGGGCATAAGCTTTCGTGGGCTATAACCCACTCCATCAGATGCATGGAGTGGAAAATTATAGTAAGCAGGTATATATTTATATTTATACAGCACATGAAAAGATGGGAGTTGCCTTACCAAGTGGGGGATCAGTGCTAACGAGGTCAATTCAATTAAGGTGGATGTCGGCCATTTCCAACAGTTGACACGAGGGTGTGAGTATCAGCAGAGGGAAAATTACTTTTTGTAGTGTCCCATCCACTCCCAGTCTTTATTCAGGCCAAATTTGATGGTGTCCAGTTTGCAAATTAATTCCAGTTCTGCAGTTTCTCGTTGAAGTCTGTTGTTTTTAAAGTTTTTTGGTTGAAGAATTGCCGCTTTTAAATCTGTTATTGAGTGTCCAGGGAGATTGAAGTGCTCTCCTGCTGGTTTTCGAATGTTATAATTCTTGATGTCTGATTTGTGTCTGTTTATTCTTTTGCGTAGAGACTGTCCGGTTTGACCAATGTACATGGCAGAGGGGCATTGCTGGCACATGATGGCATATATCACATTGATAGATGTGCAGGTGAACGAGCCCCTGATGGTGTGGCTGATGTAGTTAGATCCTATGATGGTGATATAGGGAGGTTTTTTGCTGATCTAAAACAAGTAAATTTGGCCCCAAACCTGGAAACCTTTCATCATATTTCTCAGGAGTGAAAAATTTCAGCCTTAATTGCTTTCATTAGGGGTGTCAGAATAGATTTGTACTGATTCTTAGCCATTGTAAATTGTAATATGCAGGATCCATGAGCCTTCTCAGCTTTTCATCTGTATACATCTGTCAATGGCTGAGTTTATTTGATACTTTCTGGCAGGACTACTCTGGTGCACCTTACCTTTTAATGTGGCCTTAATCATGTGCCAGACTTTCCTTTTCTTCATCACATACTGTTTACTTCTAGTCTTTCTTAACTGTTGTTTTCTCTCATTTTGTATCTGATAACGCTGTGCAAATCAATTTAGTATTGCTACTGATGTTTCCAATCCTGCCTTAATCAGTATAAAATATGTACACAAGGAACAAAATCAAGAAATCTACTTTAGAATGTGGTTCTCCTACGCATTTGATATGTTTGTGCTGTAGATATCTAGTCTACAAAAAAAGAAAGTCATCCGCTTTACGTGATAAGGATCCCAAATCCAGATGATACTCAGTATATACTGGCCATGCCATCTAGAGTTGAACTTAATCCTCTTTGACATTCTGAAATGTTAGTATTTTGCCATTTGCAAGAACTCATAATCAATGTAAAGATCCAAACGTAAAATAAAAATGGATCCTGTTTAAGACTAAATGACCCATTTCCCTCGTTTTATTCATCTCACTGGTGAATGAAAATGGCCACAATTGTGTAGGCATTCTGGGGCATATAAGCTTTTTTTTTATGACTTTCCCTGATACCTGATAAAATTGACACCTTTTTTCCTAAACATAATTTACCAGAGACCAGTAGTTTCCAAGTCAACAGATTTTATCCTTCCAAGGTCTTTCTCAATCCATTTTTATGTCTAATAGGTGGATTTGATCCCTAGTGGAAAAGTGCTGACACGTCAGCAAAATTTGCTGTGCTTTGTTTTCAGTTTGTTTATTTAATATTAATATCTACAGTATTTTTTGGAGTAACAGATATTGATAAAAAGTGATCCTAAAGAGCACCAAAATGCATCAGCTTTGGTGCTTTACCTCAAATATTCTTACTGAATCTGTGAAAAAATATTAGGGCCACCTGCCTCCACCAACACATTCTTTGTAATCTATTCTACTTCCTCAGAATCCAAGAGCAATCCTGATTAAAAAATAGTAAATGGATATGGATAAGCTCATTGATTTCAATGATACTCTAAAAAATGTCATTGTTGCTAGGTGCAGTGTTGTTGTAGCCATATCAGTCCCAAGATATTAGAGAGGCAAGGTGGGTGAGGCAATATCTTTTATTGGACCAACTTCTGTTGGTAAGAGAGACAAGCTTTTGAGCTACACTGAGTTCTTCAGATCTGGGAAAGGTACACAACGTGTCATTGCTAAATACAAGATCAAACAGAGAGTTGAGCATAAGTAGATAGCACATATTCTAAGGGACTAGTCAAGGTGAAGTGACCCACTGTTGCTAGGTAACATAAATGTTATTTTGAAATCAAGTAACACTTCCACACAGGGCTTTCTGTATCAAGGATAGCAAGCTGACCCTAGGTTCGTCTATATAAATTACAATACTTGTGGGTCTCGGTTTTATTCCATAATTATTCCCTTAAAAGTTTTCATAGCAGCAGTTCCAAATAAAGCAGAACAAATAATTTGTAATGAAATTTATTAGACAATTTCATTTCTATTTCTGCTTGAAAAATATTTTTCTCACATTTACTGGCTGCTTGAAAATTTTTACAAAGTGCATATTTCAGTGATCACAACCAGTGCTGTAATTGGAACGGTCTTAGCTATGCTGCCAAAGCGATGGCTGATTGTGAGATACAGTTTAGTGGTTTTGGAGCAGGTTACTCCTTCACCCTCTACATGCAACTTTCACAGCTGCTTCAGAACAAATTGCTTCCTATCTTTCTTCTTTCCTGCTGTTCTTCTTCCTGTTCAATTTTCCTGAAGGCAAGTGGGTAAAGAAGGGCAAGTCAGAAAGCAGCGGGGGAGCAGATTGAAAGGACTGAAATCAGGCATAGATCTCCTTCACATCCCAACCCTGTTCTGTTAGTTCAGATCACTTTCAAGTGCAATGCAGATTTCTGTTGTATATCCACTACATTTGTATATTTTTCATGGATGTCAATGGAATCCATTACCATGGGGACAAAAATTTTACTCTGAAGCTCCAATAACTTGTGTTGGGGCTTTTTTTATGCTCAGCACCACAGCTGAAGTGAGATTACACAATCATATGTGTGTTTGATTAAAAGGAACTGAAATCCATTCTTTATCAGAATGATTTAATATTTCAGCAAAGGGCACTAAAAAAGGAAGCCATAGCCAAAGCAGAGTTCCAAGAGAGGGTGAGAACCTGACAAATATACTCATTTATCCTGGACCTGTGTTGCTTAAACTGTAACTTTACTATTTGCTTTTAAAGTTCTCTGAACAGTCAGTCTACTGTGCACGCTAAGGCAATAAAGCTACATAAAGACCTAGGTTTATTGTCACTTTTCATTGGCCAAACAGTAACTCACTTGCAGATAGCTCAGACACTGATTTATTAACTATTATTAAGATCTGTCAAATATATTGATAGCTTAAGAAATATACGTATAATTTGTCCTCAGCTTTGGAATCCTGAGTTTTATTATGAATTAAGTGTATGCAAATTAATTCAATGAAAATAAAAGCCTGGGTATGGGCTATGATGCCCTTTTAAACCAGTCCTAGAATTTAAGCACCAACTGGTGCAACAAGAGGAAACTTTATACAGAGCATAGATTTGAGTTTCAAAGCTCTTAACTGGATTACTAGCTGCAGTTCCAAACTGGTTACAGCAGGAATAGCACTTTTGAAAAAACTAATGGAGGGGATCTAAGCTCCAAACGTTTAATATATTTTGTTTATATAGCCTCTGGTTTAAAGACCCATTTTGAAATTAATGTAGTGCAACCAAACATTCCCAGTGAGACAATATATGCTGACATAGCCCCTTATTTTTTGTCATAGATGCTTATGCAGCATCCTTCAATGTCTTCTTTTGGTGACTTTGAATGCTAATTTATTATAACTGACAAAAAGAATTAAAAGGAACTTTACTGGATAACTGAATAAATAAAAAGGTAAAGTGTTTGAAACCCAAATGTCAGCATCACTTCTTGGAATGTATAGTTCTTATAAGATAAGGCATTTTGATACAATCACTAGAGATTTGATTGTGGTACACGGACTCGGTTATCTGAAAAGTAGCTTAAACAGTAAATTGTTCTAAATACTTAACCATGACTGCATAGCTGTAATTAACTCCTAAAGTGTCCTCAACCAATAGAAATGTAGAACGCTAGTTTTAAGGTCTAATTGGGATGATTATCAGTGCAAGACCAAGGGGATGATTTTACAACAGTGTAACTCCATGTATTTCAGTGGCTGTATCCTGTCTTGATGTACTGTGCTGTCAGCAGGCAGAGAAACATGCACCCTATACTTGGCAAGAGTGGTACATGATTTTCCATTGCGTGAAGTCAAAGCAATCAGGAAATTCTGTTATTGACTATATTTTTTTTCAGAATACTGGAAATCATTTTTCTTGATTATTTCTGTAGAAGTTTGTCATTAGGGAGCAGCAACAGTGGCAGATTCACTTGACTATGATATAGTGCTGGTGGAATGTTGAGTGTACTTCCATATTGAATGGTCCCATGCAAATCTTCTTCCTTTGGCAAGATTCAGTATGAGAGGACTTCTTAAATCCCTCAGAATTGCATCTTCCAACCTCATTCATGGTCAGCCTTGTGCTCTACTTCCTTTGACCTCTGGTTTATAAATCTTCTGTAAAAGCATACCTTCCTCTGCACGTTTTACATAACTCCACCATTGCAGTCATCTTGTTCTTAACATGTGCAAGACAGCAACTTGATGGGATCATCTAATTATCTCCTTTGTTATGACAAAATCAATCAATGGATGTTAAGAATACACCAGAACATTTTACACTGAATACTATTTAGTTTCCTTTCCTCAGCTGTTTTTAACACTGTTTCTGCTCCATAAAGCAGAGTTGTCATCACTACCACATA
This sequence comes from Caretta caretta, assembly GCF_965140235.1. Classification (NCBI taxonomy): domain Eukaryota; kingdom Metazoa; phylum Chordata; order Testudines; family Cheloniidae; genus Caretta; species Caretta caretta. The sequence goes on from NC_134209.1 coordinate 79,385,900, forward strand.
GAATACGATAGCTTAGCTATATCACAGACATCCTGTTATCCAAACAGAGGCCTTTGAAGATGCCAAAATGCTGTTTAGGCCACACAGATTAGACATGAGACTTCTTCAGCTATAGAACCTCCTGTTGTGAACTGGCTACCCAGAGAGACCTAGCTATTCACCCATTTGATATCATTTCCACCTACATGCACAGTCATCGGGACATTCATTTCCATTGTATAGGAGACATGCACAGCTTTGGTTATGCCACCATTGATCTTAAGTCCCATAGATTCTGCTCTGTGGAATGCTACTGAAAAATGACTAGAGTGACAAAAGGAAGTTATGTCACGTTTACGGACTTTTCAGCTGTTTTTAACTCAATGCATTGAACAACACTGTGGATTCTGCTACAGCAATATGGGGTGCCTGAGGATTTAGTCTGCCTAGTGAAAAAAATGCAACCCTATACATTTAGCCATAGGAGGGCTCATGGTTTTATTACAGACTTGTTTTCAAAAGCATCAGGAGTATGCCAGAGATGCATTCTCTCACCAGTGTTATTTAATGTTCTATGACTATCTGATGACGAAGCTGAATGAGGCCAAAGTACAAGGTGTGAAATGTAAAGCTTCATCTTTGGAGGATCTTGAGTACGTAGGTGATATTGCCTGACCAGGAGAGACCACTGATAAACTACAGCTCATGCTGGAAGAGGTACTAAAAATTACAGAATGCCTGGTTGTCATTTGACACATTTCTGTAAATGGTAATGAATTACATTTACATAGTGTCATTCATTCAGAGATACCAAAACCCATTCAACCTTGATATAGATACAGATATAATCATCAATTTGCCAACATTGAAATGCAGCCATCTCTGGGATAAAATACGAGTATTTTTTCCAGTGAAGAAATTTATACTCCTCCTAATTAAGAGAATTATGGCTGTGCATTGCTGTCAAATATTACTAAGGGTGCCTTTAGAAAACTAGAAAAATTCCTCCTGATTTATGTTAGCTAGGATTTTAGCCTTATATCAATTTTTCCGTTTCCTGTGACCATTTCTGCTAATCTGTGGTTGTTGCAATTTTTCATCTTTTTCTGAGATTTTCAAAAGTGCCAAAGGGATTTTGGAACACAAGTCCCATTGACTTTGAATGGGACTTGTACTCCTAAATCCCTCATATGCTTTTGAAAACCGAACTCTAAATGCACAAGCAGCAAAGAGTCCTGTGGCACCTTATAGACTAACAGATGTATTGGAGCATAAGCTTATGTGGGTGAATACCCACTTCGTCAGATGCATGTAGTGGAAATTTCCAGAGGCAGCTATAATAAATATGCAAGCAAGAATCAGGCTAGGGGTAATGAGGTTAGCTCAATCAGGGAGGATGAGGCCCTCTTCTCGCAGTTGAGGTGTGAACACCAAGGGAGGAGAAACTGCTTTTGTAGTTGGCTAGCCATTTGTTTAATCCTGAGCTGATGGTGTCAAATTTGCAAATGAACTGAAGCTCAGCAGTTTCTCTTTGAAATCTGGTCCTGAAGTTTTTTTGCTGCAGGATGGCTACCTTTAACTCTGCTATTGTGTGTATAGGGAGATTGAAGTGTTGCACAAGTACAGACAGATATCATCTTCCTTTCCAAATGCAAATGGATGGACATCATACCAAATGGACTGAAGGTGAAAAATCCATTGCTATCTACATACTGCACAGACCACAGTGAGAGATTATGCCATGCACTATCAAAGAAGCTGAGGAACCACCTGATCAGCATCCTATACAGCAAACAGGAAAACATCTAAAAAGAGCTCTCCAACCTGGAGACTCTCATAAATAACCAACCTTCCATACAAATGGATTTTACTAAAATAAGACAGGAGATCTACATTATACACTTCACTTCTCTACAAAGGAAAAAGGACTATAAGCTGTCTAAAATCATTCCTGCCACATGGGGCCACAACAGTGGTACCCCTAGCTCACCCAGCAATATCATCAATCTATCCAGCTATACACTCAGTCCAGCAGAAGAGTCTGTCCTTCTTGGGGACTCTTTTTGCCTCACCACCCCCACAAACATGATACAGTTCTGCAGTGATCTGGAAACCTACTTTCGTCGTCTCTGACTCAAAGAATACTTTCAAGATAACACTGAACAGTGCACGGATACACAGATACCCTCCCAGCAACAGCACAAGAAAAACTCCACATGGACTCCTCCTGAGGTCAAAATGACAGTCTGGACCTTTACATAGAATGCTTCTGCCGACGTGCACAGGCAGAAATTGTGGAAAAACAACATCGCTTGCCTCATAAACTAAGTCGTGCAGAATGCAATGCCATCCACAGCCTCAGAAACAACCCTGATATTATAATCAAACAGGCTGATAAAGGAGGTGCTGTTGTCATGAACAGGTCTGACTACCAAAAGGAGGCTGCCAGACAACTCTCCAATACCAAATTCTACAGACCACTTTCCTCAGATCCCACTGAGGAATACACTAAGAAACTGCACCATCTTCTCAGGACACTTCCTACACTAACACAGGAACAGATCAACATACCCTTAGAGCTCCGACCGGGGTTATTCTATCTACCCAAGATCCGGAAATCCTGGACACCCCATCATCTCGGGCATTGGCACTCTCACTGAAGGACTATCCGGATATGTGGAGACTCTACTCAGACCCTACACCACCAGCACTCCCAGCTATCTCCGTGACACCACTGATTTCCTGAGAAAACTACAATGCATTGGTGATCTTCCAGAACACACCATCCTAGCCATCATGGATGTAGAGGCTCTCTGTACAAACATCCCACACACAGATGGAATATAACTTGTCAGAAACAGTATCCCTGATGATGCCACAGCACAACTGGTTGCTGAGCTCTGTGACTTTATCCTCATGCACAATTATTTCAAATTTGGTGACAATATATACCTCCAGACCAGTGGCACCGCTATGGGCACCCGGATGGCCCCACAATATGCCAACATTTTTATGGCTGACCTGGAACAATGCTTCCTCAGCCCTCATCCACTCACGCCCCTTCTCTACCTATGCTACATTGATGACATCTTCATCATCTGGACCCATGGGAAGGAAACCCCGGAAGAATTCCACCACGATTTCAACAGCTTCCACCATACCATCAACCTCAGCCTGGACCAATCTATATGGGAAGTCCACTTCCTAGACACCACGGTGCAAATAAGTGACAGTCACATTAACACCACCCTATACCGAAAACCCACCGACCACTACGCCTACCTTCATGGCTCCAGCTTCCATCCCAGACGCACCACACGATCCATTGTCTACAGCCAAGCTCGGAGGTACAACCACATTTGCTCCAACCCCTCAGACAAAGACCAACACCTACAAGATCTTCACCAAGCATTCTCAAAACTACGATACCCGCACGAGGAAATAAGGAAACAGATCAACAGAGCCAGACGTGTACCCAGAAGCCTCCTGCTGCGAGACAACCCCAAGAAAGAAACCAACAGAACTCCACTGGCCATCACATACAGTCCTCAGCTAAAACATCTCCAATGCATCATCAGTGATCTACAACCCATCCTGGACAACAATCCCTCCCTTTCACAGGCCTTGGGAGGCAGGCCAGTCCTCGTCCACAGACAACCCGCCAACCTGAAGCATATTCTCACCAGCAACTACACACCACACATAGTAACTCTAACTTAGGAACCAATCCATGCAACAAACCTCGATGCCAACTCTGCCCACATATCTGTACCAGCGACACCATCACAGGACCTAACCAGATCAGCCATACCATCACTGGTTCATTCACCTGCACATCCACCAATGTAATATATGCCATCATGTGCCAGCAATGCCCCTCTGCTATGTACATCAGCCAAACTGGACAGTCCCTATGTAAAAGGATAAATGGAAACAAATCAGATATTAGGAATGGCAATATACAAAAACCTGTAGGAGAACACAATCTCCCTATACACACAATAGCAGATTTAAAGGTAGCCATCCTGCAGCAAAAAAAACTTCAGGACCAGACTTCAAAGAGAAACTGCTGAGCTTCAGTTCATTTGCAAATTTGACACCATCAGCTCAGGATTAAACAAAGACTGTGAATGGCTAGCCAACTACAAAAGCAGTTTCTCCTCCCTTGGTGTTCACACCTCAACTGCGAGAAGAGGGCCTCATCCTCCCTGATTGAACTAACCTCGTTACCCCTAGCCTGATTCTTGCTTGCATATTTATACCTGCCTCTGGAAATTTCCACTACATGAATCTGACGAAGTGGATATTCACCCACGTAAGCTTATGCTCCAATACGTCTGTTAGTTTACAAGGTGCCACAAGACTCTTTGCTGCTTTTACAGATCCAGACTAACACAGCTACCCCTCTGATACTCTAAATGCACAGTTTCTCATTCTGTTTTGAACATTTCACAATATATAGCTATGATAATGAAGGGGTGTGGAGTAGTTCCCTTTTATGGACCTAGCTAGCCAGTTTGCTATAAAATCCCTTTTAGTAGCTGTTCTCTAGTTGCTTTATCTGTAAAGCGTTAAAAAGTATCACTGTGATGCATAGGTAAAAGGAAGTGAGTGGGCACCTGGCCAAAAGAGGCAATGGGAAGGCTATAACTTTTTAAAATTGAAACAAGACTCCCCTTTTGTCTGTCTCTTGCTCTCTGGAGAGAGGGAACAGGGCAGCGATGCTGTAAGAAGCTTTGGGCCAGGTATGAAAAATCATCAGATCATACCTGGCCCAAAGCTTTTCATCTGTATACATCTGTCAATGGTTGAGTTCATTTGATACTGTCTGGCAGGACTACTCTAGTGCACCTTGCCTTTTAATATGCCCTACTCATTTGAAACCCCATATATGTAAGTAGATCAGGGAATGTCAAGGAAGATGTGATTAGGTTTATCTCCTTTTTTATTTCTTTATGGCTTGTTGACTCCTCTGAGCTAACCCCAGGTGCTTTTGTTTTGCTTCTAACTTTTAAGATGGACCTCAAGAAACTGTTCTTGGTGCTTAATCCTTGTATTTGCTCTTTTTAAATCTATCAATAGCCTGAGTTTCCAGATGTATTTTCTTTCATTTTGTGTTAATAAAATTTACCTTTTTTAAGAACAGGATCGGATTTTTGTGTCCAAAGAGGTTTGTGCACATGTTGTTTAATTAGCTGGTGGCAGCAGCTGTTTTCCTTTGTTTTTATTTCTCAGCTCTTCCCTGGAAGGGGAGTGAAAGGGCTTGAGGGTGCACCTTCCTGGGTCCTTCCAAAGTGCACCTTCCTGGGTCCTGAAAGGGGTTTTGCACTTGGGTGGTGGCAGCATCTACCAATCCAAGATCAGAGAAAAGCTGTAACCTTGGAAGTTAAATACAAGCCTGGAGTGGCCAATATTAGAGTCCTTGTGGGCCCCCACCTTCTGCACTCAAAGTGCCAGAGTGGGCAATCAGCCTTGAGAATAGTGTATCCCTTACAAAGGGCTCTGTATATGGCCTTAGGTATAAGAATCCCATAGGCCAAAAAACATGACATTTCAATTAAACACCACTGAACATCTCAAGATTTTGTCATGAACATATAAAAAATTGCACACAAAATAAGCATTGGACTAAATATATATAGTTGTCATGGAGTCACTGGGCCAGTGCTCTGGAACTACTCCATATGAAGCCAGTCAGGACACTGGTGTAGCATGCCTCCTCCCTCTGAGCTTACTGTCAGCAGGGCAAGAAGCTTACACAGCTTTGACCTTCCTGGGTCTGACCTCGGAGCATTCAGCATCCCCTTTCACATTGTGCACTTCCCACAGCGAGTCCACCCGGGTGCGGCTCATGGGGAAGCCAGAGTGCCCTGCACCCCAACTCCGCAGTTAGCAGGGACTCTCAGCCAGCATGTAGATTTATTAGTTGACAGGAACAGAGCGTAGAACAGAGCTTGCTAGCACAGAAATCAGTGACTTTCAGCCAAGTCCATCTTGGGGGAACCCCAGGCCAGATACCCTGGACTCCCCCTCTTCTAGTCCCGCAGAGCAGACTGCCCCACTACCAGCTATCCGACCTTCAGCAGCCCCATTGCTCCCCATCCTGGTGTTTGTCTTGCTTCCTAGGCAAAGAGTTACCTGGTTGCATCCTCCTCCTGGTTCTCAGGTTACGAAGGGCACCGGCCATAGCATACACTCAGGCAGCTGGAGCAGCCTCACCTGCCCCAGAGGGTCTCAGCCAAAGTCACACACCCTAATTCCCACCAGCTAGGCACTGGTGCAGCACACAGGGAAACTGAGCACACACAGTACTCTTGCAAAACAAAGATTCACATAGGCTGAACAGTAAGACTCACATAGCTCACATACAACATAACCAGGGGAAATCCCCACTTTGTCACCCTAGTCCAGTGCTTATTGTTTAAACACTGTAGTCAGTAAGATGTTGGGATGTTGATTGCCTTATCCAATACTGAGAAAGAAATGAAAGTAATGCTGTAAGAATAAATGAGTGTTTCATTAATTCCTGTGTACCCATGTTGACTGTTCCCTTTTAAGCCAAACAGAGCAATAGGATAAGAAATAGAAACAAAATCAGTACAGCTGGTCAAAATTATGTCATCAAGACTAACTTTTCATTGCAAATGAAAAATTTCCTGCAAAATTTAATTTTTGATTACATTTTTCTTTTTTGTTGAAATCACAAACCTGAAAAAAGCTCATTAAAATTTTTTCCAACACCACCCCTGCTATACATTACAGAAGCCCACAAATTAACACCACTTCATTAAAATTCTTTACATTGAGCTAAGTGGTTTGCTCATTGCCCTTTGTGACTTAAGACAGCTCCTGATTGTCAAGGTTCCTTCCCTACTCTGAACTCTAGGGTACAGATGTGGGGACCTGCATGAAAACCCCCCTAAGCTTATTTTTACCAGCTTAGGTTAAAACTTCCCCAAGGTACAAACTATTTTACCTTTTGTCCCTGGACTTTATTGCTGCCACCACCAAGCGTCTAACAAAATATAACCGGGAAAGAGCCCGCTTGGAAACGTCTTTCCTCCCAAAATCCCCCCAAGCCCTACACCCCCTTTCCTGGGGAAGTCTTGATAAAAATCCTTACCAATTTGTATAGGTGAACACAGACGCAAACCCTTGAAACTTAAGAACAAGGAAAAAGCAATCAGGTTCTTAAAAGAAGAATTTTAATTGAAGAAAAAGTAAAAGAATTACCTCTGTAAAATCAGGATGGTAGGTACCTTACAGGGTAATCAGATTCAAAACATAGAGAATCCCTCTAGACAAAACCTTAAGTTACAAAAAGACACAAAAACCGGAATATACATTCCATTCAGCACAACTTATTTTATCAGCCATTTAAACAAAACAGAATCTAACGCATATCTAACTAGATTGCTTATTAACCCTTTACAGGAGTTCTGACCTGTATTCCTGCTCTGGTCCTGGAAAAAGCAACACACAGACAGAGAGAACCCTTTGTCGTCCCCCCCCCCCACTTGCTCCAGCTTTGAAAGTATCTTGTCTCCTCATTGGTCATTTTGGTCAGATGCCAGCGAGGTTATCTTTAGCTTCTTAACCCTTTACAGGTGAAAGGGTTTTTCCTCTGGCCAGGAGGGATTTAAAGGTGGTTAGCCTTCCCTTTATATTTATGACACTGCTGCACAGAAGTTCAATTGGGGATGAGATGCAGTGGAAGTGATGGTATTCTTCCAAAAATCATGTCTTGTGACACCCACTTCTCAGGAATCCCATTTACTTAACTGTGGGCTTGGCTACACTTAAAATGCTACAGCAGCACAGCCTCGGTGTAGACACTACCTCTGCCAATGGGAGGATTCTCCTGTTGGAGCAGGTAATCCATCTCTCCGAGAGGTGGTATCTAGGTCAAGGGAAGAATTCTTTCATTGACCTAGCGCTGTCTACTCTGGGAGTTAGGTCAGGTTAGCTACATCTCTCAGGGGTGTGGATTTTTCACACTCCTGAGAGACAAGGCTATATCTATGTAAATTTGTAGTGCAGACCAGGCCTCATTCTACTTTTCTATTTTCCCCATAGAGAAGACTGAGCTATATGGTGGGAATTAGACTGAGTAGTTATCTAGGGCTTTTGGGAGGCAAAAGTGCTAGATTAACATACTGACTGTTAGGTCCTGGTTCCTAACACCACACTGTAATTGTACAATGGTAGTGCCTAGAGGCCTCAGTCAAGGGCCATGCTGGATGTAGTATAAATTTATTTTATTTGGCATATGCAGTACGGTCAAGCCAAGCCATAGCATTCTTATCAATGTATAAAGTATAAATGAATAAATAGAATGGCATGGCGCCTGCCCTGAAAGTAAACTTCACTAGGATAGTGGTTTTATTTTGATTTTCTCTGTTACTTTTTTTCTGTCAGTTATTAATAATCCTATAGGATTAGCTGTGCTTTTTGTAGCCATAGCCAATGTCACAGTTTCAGTGTAACTGCACCTCTGTGGTCTGCTCAAGGATTGCCCTCTTAGGGCTAACTGCACAGACCCAGGTGCCTCTCCCCAGTTACCAGGGGCTGAGGTTTGCTGCTACATTGCACTTACTGTGATTCTCTCCAGCAGGTTTGACAAAGAGTCTGCACCCTTTTCTCCAAGGGCTGAACAGTGTATGCCAGTAATTACAAGTTTATGTCAGCAATTACATCTCTTTCAAAACAAGGTACATTCATTTAAGGACAAAAGCATACAGAGAAATCATGTGCAGCAATTAAAAGGTCTAAATGCATACTAAATGTTTGAAAAATTGCCCATCTACCGCATGAGATCAGATCAGACTCTTTCCAACCCTTCAGCAGGGTCAGGTCCCCTTTTGAAAAAAGGTCAGGTGTATTTCTTTAACCCTCTGTCAGGTTAAATTCAGCCTTTTATACTAAACGCCCTTTCTTTGTCTCTTGGCCGTCTAGTACCTATCTGAATCAGTGTATGCAAATCACCTCAGAGGATGATACTTCTCTGAAGCTGTTTACAGTGCCAAGGATTGCAGTATTTATCCCACACTGTTTTCCATTCCTTCCCCATGGAGTAGAATATAATCCCTAGCCCATAATGATCCATATAATATTCATAAAATTAATACAACAGTCCCCAAAAATACTGCATGTAGTTTCAATATCTGTCACACATAACATAATACTTTTTCTTCTGCATCATAATTTTATTTTACTGCTTTCTTTACTTTTCTATATATTAAAGTGTCCTTACACTTTAATGAGTGTGACTGGGATGAGAATTTCTGCTGCTACTTCAAGTGAGGAGCAATATGTTTTCCATCTTGTGATGAAACTGAGTTGCAAAGTTAAGATCTAGATTTTTGTTTTCAAGTTTTTGCTGCAGCTCATTGTAGAGATTACAGCCAGATGTGAAATCCCAATCCAAGTACAGATTCTCACCTGCTATAAAGTCCAGAGGTGTTTGGGTCTGGGTGAGGACCTCAGGGCCATCTTTAACTCCAACCACTTTCTTTATAGACATCTTACAATACTAGATATTTTTTTCTTACAAGGTACATGGTCACTTTTCATTCAATCTTCACTTGGAACCATTAGCTAGCTTTGTAATTACCACTTCTTTGGCACATTGCACTGTTGAGGAGCTGCATTCAAATACAACAACAGTTGATATTGTTTTTCCTCAGAACACCAATGTTCTTTTTAGGTCCATTTTCAACTTCCAGTCTGATACACTTCACAGGAGTCTTTTCTAATTTTTTTTCATTTTGCTGAGTCCAACTACACCTCTCAGAGTTGATGATCCTTACTGTATGTCAGGTATTTTTTGTCTAATATGCTGGAAAAAACATTTACTGCAGCCCTAGGAGAGCTTACAAGGTGCTGTGTAAACTCTGAAGTTCAGTTCTCTTCCATTTAGTCCATTCTAACATCAAGAGCAAAGAAAAGGAAGGAAGGAAGGAAGGAAGGACTTCTCAGTGGCGAGGGCACAAGCTTGGAACTTTGAAGATTAATTCCCAGCTCTGCCACAGACTCTCTGAGCATTCTTGGGTAAATTGCTAAATTTCTCTGTTCCGCAGTTCTCCATCTGTAAAATGGATATAATTGTACTTCTCTACATCACTACAGTGTTGTGAGGATAAATACACTAAAGATTGTGAGGTGCTCAGTGTTTTGGAACTTAATGCAAAGATTGTTACTTTGATTTAGCTTTCCTTCAATGACTTCTTTACACACTCAAAGTACCATAAATAAGCAGAAGCAAGTAAACAAAAAGCCCCATAAATTAATCAAGCTATTTCTCCAAGTTGGGAAAAAAGAGAGAGAGAGAGTGTTATTTTATTTCTATTTTAAAATACTGGGATCAGATGAGACACAATGGCCCTGCATGCCATAAGAGTAGCTAAAAAGCTAGATACTCATTCCACTTCCACTTCAGTACATTGCAAAATGCATCCTTGCTGAAAGCCAGTATTTTTCTGTATATTGAACATGCTTTTCTTTCGGAATTTACCATCTTTAGTCTGTTTGAATTTTACCATGGTTGGTAGGGAATTAGGCACTGAGCCCAGCAGAACTGTAATCATTTGAGGGAAAGGGAATAGCCACAGGTGGGCTTGGGCCCTCAGAGCTGAGCCTGCATGAATGCCAAGTGTAAGTAAAAAAAAAAAAAAAATTAACCATGTACCTCATAGGCAGGAATTCAGGTACTGGAAAAATAGACTATTTCAAAACTATGTAGCAGACTTTGGCCAAGCAAAGACTAAGATATTGTGAAGCAATGTTTCTGTGGGATCCTCCTCTCACACAACAAACTATGTGAAAGCAGTATTTGATTGACGAGTTGTGAAGCATGTGGCTTGCATGTGTTGGAAGTCCCAAGCATTTCCATATTCCAGCTTTATTTTAAATGCACATGGTGTAAGCAAACTTGTAATCTACCTGCAGTGCTTCAGTCAACATGGCAAAACAAATGAGTATTAAATCTCTTAAGAAGACTACAGAAAGGTAATGAATCCACAAAACCAACTGACATATCTTCTTCTGAATCTGAAAGTCCTTCACTGACATCTCTTTCAGCAAGGGAAATGACAACCTATGGAAAAAAATGCGGGACTGTCCAGCTGCTACTATGATTGCTTCTCAGGAAAGAAAACTCCAAGCTGGCCTTCTGATTTATCTAATATTAATGAATCACTGACTCAGCCAAAACTTCAGCGTTTTCTGACTTCTGTTATCTGCTATAAAAAAATTGCAGTTTTGCATACATTGGTATACAAGATCTCAGTGGATGGAATATCACATGTCTAAAAATGCAGGGTTTTGCAAGATATGTAGGCATTCTGGTGACTTGCTCTGAAGACATATTCTGTCAGCATGGCTTTAGTGGTTGGAAACGTATGTATCAGACTTACTCCAAACATGAATCAAGCAAAGTGCATGCAATAGCGTTCTCTAAATATGGCAGGTGATGGAAATATTTTGAACCAGCTAAACAAAGATACAATTAAAACCTTATTGATAGATAAAAATAGTGAGCATGTTAAAGTCATGCTTGACATTGTGCTGTGCTGTTCAAAACAACAAACTTCTTTACATGGACACAGAGAAGGCCAGGGAAGTTTAAATAAAGGGAATTTTCTTGAGCTTTTCAAACTAATCAGTAAATATGACAAGGAAATTCTTAAAAATTCTACTATGATGAGCCCAGATATACAGAACGGCCTTTAAGAAACTGAAGCCTCATTACTTCTGGGCAAGGTTAATCAATAATTACATAAACCTCCCAGCACTTACTATGCAATTCTTGGCAATTAATTCAAAAATCTTTCAAAATGGGAGCTTGTTGAAATTTTATGTGCTAGACATGTGCACATTGTATTAGTTAAAGAAAGAGTAGTGAAATTTCTGTATACCGGTGACATAACTGCAAATGGACTTTCTGAGAAAATTCTACATGTTTTGGAAGTGCTTGAACTGGAACACAAATTGCATATCTGCTTCAGTTTAGATGGGGCATATGTTATGCCTGGAAATAAAAGAGGAGTACATGTAATTCTGAACAACAATTTTTGTGAGTGATTTATGTGCATTGTAACAATCATTGCCTTAACCTGGTCCTTACCACAGTGACTAAAATAGCTGCAAATATTGCCATTGGTTTTTTGAGCTTATAAATGGGTTGCACACTTTTACAAAGGGCGTTTACAGGCATTTTCGTTTTTTGTAGAGTCAAATGAGCTACATCCAAAGCAAGAGTACCTTGAGCTTGAACAGGCTATCGATACATGTTGGAGGTCCAAGTCTGGTGCAATGAGCAAAGTACTAATGCTTTATGATGTCATAAATAATGTGTTAGTGGAATTTGCATAATGTGGAGGACAAATAACAGGGGAGACTCAATCTCTTCTCCAAAAAAATTTGAACAAAAAAGTTCTTGTTTTTAGCAGTAACTTTTGGAAAATTGTTTGAATGACTGCACTGCCAAATGGTTGCAAATGACCTCACCACACATTAAGAGGTGGTGACCCTGGTCGGGCTTGTTGGAGAAGGTGTGCTGCCCCTTTAAGGATGGCTGGAGAATCAGAATGTTACCTACCACATGAAGGCAGCTCCATACCAGGTCAGCGTGAAGATGCTGACCCATCCCCCCCACAGGTGACTGGAATAGAAGAGACTATTTATGTCCAAATTTGTACAGTAAAGCCCTCTTTTCACCAGGACCAGGCTGAGTATTACCCTCTCCCCGGCCCACCACACTCACACCCGTGGAAGTAGCTGAAATACCAGGTTTCATCATGATTCACTGTGGACATTACACTAGTTGCTCCTTTCTTGGGGCACTGGGAAGGAATTTTTTCCCTCACCACCAGGTTGGCCAGGGCAAGATGGGTTTTTTCGCTTTCCCCACGGTGAGTTGACCTCTTAGTGAGAGGCAAAGAACAAAAGGCTACAATGTCACAATTCATTATGTAAACTTGGGGCATATGTCCAGAGCGGGTACTCCATAGGAAATGTATATGGTGATCAGATAAAATAGATGGGGAAGGATTTAAAGGAGGTATTCTTTAAAGGAGCAAAAATGTGGTTGGGGGGGGGGCTCCTATGACTGGCCTCCTTTATAGTTCCCCTTAGGGGGAAGGCTGGGGACAAGAATGAGTAAGGGGAGGGCTATCAACATCCCCCCCCCCCCCCCGGTATATGTAAATAAATTATTGAATTAACTGCACTGCACAATTTTGTCTTCTGTGTACTCCCATTTAGAAATAAAGTTGCAGCCTATTTAAATCACATCCAGTTGTCCTCCTTCCAGCATAGCCAGACAAGCACAACTCTGTCCATTACTGACTCTATTGATCTGATAGAGGGCCTTAAAAAGAGTATATGTAATTTCATAGAATCATAGAATTGTAAGACTGGAAGGGACCTTGAGAGGTTTTCAAGCCCAGTCCCCTGCACTCAACGCACCACAAAGTGTTAGCTAGACCAGGGGTAGGCAACCTATGGCACGCGTGCCAAAGGCGTCATGCGAACTGATTTTCAGTGGCACTCACACTGCCCAGGTCCTGGCCACCGGTCCTGGGGCCTCTGCTGCTGGCCTGGGGTACCAGCCGCCGGCCCTGCTCAGCCCGCTGCTGGCCCCGGGTCCTGGCCACTGGTCCGGGAGGCTCTGCTGCCGGCCCGGGGTCCTGGCCGCCAGCCCAGGCTCTGCAGCTGCCCCCAGCTGTGGCTCACTGGCCCCAGCCTGGGGCAGTGAGGGGTGCAGACAGGGGTAAGAGGGGGCACAGCTCAGCACCCCCACCTTAGAATTCGTTCCAGCGCCACTGTACTGGCATATTTTTAAGTCCTGATTTGCTGCTTATACCACTATCACGCCACATGGAACAGCGCACTGCACTGAGATTAGAGATTAGAATGTACGTGCAAGAACTGGAATCAGAACTTTCTGACAGATTTCAAGATTTCCAGCAATTTGGCCCAATGCCTTCTTTTCTAATTAAACCTGAAAAGTTCAATGAAAGTGACTTGGATTTGTCTATATTTCAGTGGATGGGTGTTGAAGATTTCGAAATGCAGCTCATTCTGTTAAAAAGCTCAGAACTGTGGGCATCAAAGTTTGAAGCGCACTCTGTGGAGTGCACTTCAAGCTACTGAAAGAGATCATGGGGCCTTTATTCTGACCTGCTGGACGTCCCTGCCAGTGAAATTTAAATGTTTGAAGAAAATTGCGTTTGCAGTGCTTACAGCATTTGGATCCACATACCTGTGTGAACAGGTATTTTCACACATGAAATCTGTCCTCTGTCCCTCTCGGAGCCAGTTAACAACTCAGAAGCCTGTGTGCAGCTTAAAGTATTCAAATACATGCCAGACATTGGAAAACTCAGCAAGGAAAAGCAAGGGCAAGGATCACACTAAACTGATAAGATCTGCATTTTAATTTAATTTTAAATGAAGCTTCTTAAACATTTTAAAAACTTTATTTACTTTACATACAATAATAGTTTAGTTATATATTATAGACTTATAGAAAGAGACCTTCTAAAAACATTAAAATGTATTACTGGCACACGAAACCTTAAAATTAGAGTGAATAAATGAAGACTTGGCACACCACTTCTGAAAGGTTGCCAACCCCTGATCTAGACTATCCCTGAGAAGATGTTTCTTTAACTTGCTCTTTAAAGTCTCCAGTGATGGAGATTCCACAACCTCTCTAGGCAATTTATTCCATTGCTTAACCACCCTGACAGTTAGGAAGATTTTCCTAATGTCCAAACTAAATTGCCCTTGCTGCAATTTAAGCCCACTGCTTCCTGTCCTATCCTCAGAGGTTAAAGAGAACTTTTTTTTTTCTTCCTTCTCCTTGTAAACAGCCTTTTATGTACTTGAAAATTGTTATCATAGCCCCCCTCAGTCTTCTCTTCTTCAGACTAAACAAACCAATTTTTATTAGCTTCAATTTCAGTTTAAGAAGCAATAAAGTGAATGGTTTCAGTCAAGTGCTGTAGTTAACTAATGATTTGATGGAGAGGTATGAAACTGAAATCTGAGATGTGGTGTCATGTCAGAAGAGAAAATAACTAAATCAACTGGATGGTTCGTTTGTTACTTCATCTTTTGAAATTCAACCATGGTGCATTTTAATGAATAATTGACAGCAATGGGGAGGCATAGTTTAGATTATCAGCTTTCTAAATTGAACAACCACTTTCAGAATAACACATGTTGCCTCATGAAAGTCATGGCTGCATGCTTGCCAAAATTGCACACATTTTGGCTAGTAGGAAAGTCTCAAATCAGCATGTATCTTGTACAGTATTGATCTGAATTAAGCTGATGTTTCAGCGTTCATTCAACAAATGAAGTGCAAATCAACCACTGAAAAAAATTATCCAACACTAATAGAAGTTTTAGATGATTGGCACTTGAATATCTTTCTCCATATGCATAGACTTTTAAGAGTTTTGATTACATACCCAATGACTTATACAGTAGAAATGCTCTACTCCACCATGGATAGGATTAAAACAGCTGTGCAAACAGCAGTGCTGACAAGTCGCCTGACTATGCTGTCTCTCCTGTCATTTGAAAGGAACCTATGTGATTCTCTGGGTTATGACCCTGTAATTGCCATACTTAATGGCAAATCCTAATGCCTTCTCCTGTAGAAAGGTGGAGTGGAGACAAGAGGACTCTGCTTAGGTAATATAAGTAATTTGCTGAGTTTTATTTAATTTACTAATCAGTTAACATTTAAAATTAATATGTTCTTTCTGGTTTGGTGATGCAACTTGTTTGGCTCTTTAAAGTACATTTATTGTAGTTTTATGTGGAATCTATTTGTTTATGTTAAATGGATGCACAGGGCTGACATTTAATGGATTTGAGTTTCATTGTTTTAAATCAATTGCAATATAAATTATTTGTTGTGACATCAGACATTTGGTCATGGCCATTCACCATAAGTCGGTGCCCCACCCAAATTTCCATTCCTAGCTACATCGCTGTGTGACATCTTCAGTGTCAAATACCTATCATTCTTCCCCAGCATGACCAAATTTTTCTGTTTCTGCTCTCTTTACTTCTTTCTCCTTGCTAATTTGTTTAGTAGTCACAAACCTTTTGCTTCTTTTTATTCCTTTGGTGTCTGTCATTGTTCCTCAGCCTCTCTTTAGCTACCATCTCTTTGTACTTGGATGAGGCAGTCTGCTTAATTGAAACTATGTCATCATCTTGACTGCCTTTTCCCTCTTTCTAAAGTTATTCCCATTTTTAATAGTATTACTTTTAGAAAATTATAGTATATCTGCATTTGTGCTTGTACATGTTTGTGCAATGCTATTTCAAGGGGAAAATGAGAGTCAGTTCTCAGGCTCAAGCAACAAGCCTATTGTTGAGGGGGGGGATTGTTATAACTAATACTGTTAGAAATAGGTGCCTCTCCTTCTCTTTGGTAATTGTAGAACATCTACTCTAGCAATCTGGCCAGCTAACAAGACCAAAATCAGACACTTGTATGCCAAATATACAGTTAACTTTGTGCTTCCCCTGATCCATCTGCAGAATATACAGCATTCTGGACGAGACTGCAAAGCCCTGTGAAAGTGTGCAAGAGGAGTGGAAAGGTCACAAGGTGCCACCCTCCATTTCTTTGCACAATAGGTGTTTATAATCATCATTACACTGCTGTGAACACAAAATCTGCTCAAAGTTAGCAGGGGGGCATGGAAAGGGCATCACAAAGACTTCTCCCTCCTCCCACCCCCACCAACAGAGCAGGTGCATATGCTGGAGCATATGCTGTTTACCGTCAAAGGATGGAATAGTGGCTGCTGTCTCCAGTGGGAGTCTTGTAGTCACTGCAATCTATGCCTCTCCTTACAGCCACTGTCCCAGCCTGGAGTCTGAAGAGCTGGTACAATGTGGGAAACTGAAGCCCTGTTCCTTTACCTACCAACCTGGGGAAATTCCCTCTCCCACATAGCTCACACCAGCCAGGGAAATCTTCCCAACATCAAGGAACCTGCCCAACTCAGGAACCAAAGGGAACCTTTTCCCCAATTGACTACACTGCTCATCATTAAAGGGATCTATTCCCCACACAACAGCCAGAGGCCACAGGATGACTTGTCTGCCATTTATTGCTAGCAGAAACTGAAAATGGAGCCCACCACTGCTGCCGCTATGATGAACAGCTGTGAGGTAGGCTGCATCTAGAGGGGAAATACTGGTGGGTCAAAAAACACTGGGTGGGGGTGCGGGATGAGAAGAGTATTGGGTCATTTGGGAGGAAGAAAAATTATAGGAGTTGATGGATTATTTCTTTTGGAGAGGCCAAAGGGACACTGTGCAACCAGTGGACTATTTGTTGGGCCAAAGGGGAGACATTGCTTGTATCACCAACTACAGTGAAGATTTTTAGATGGAGGCTTTTGTTACAATTTTGGCAGGACATCCCTGACTTTATTTTCTTACTGCCTCATGTTCTCTCCCTCACTTAAATGCAAAAGAGAAGTTTAAAGTTTGCTGTTGCCTCATGAATACAACACACTGGAAAAAAATTTAAATGAGCTTGTTCACCAGTTTCTGGCATTCTCAAAAATAAGGGGTCACATTAACATAATTTCTGTAATGTCTTTGTCAACCTGCTGTGTGATTTCTCCCCCCATTCAGGAGAAAGAGTAGTAAAACAGCTTACTTGTGACTCTTGTAAAGCAATATGATACCTGTTCAGTGTGAATTTTACTAAGGCATATAAAGGATTGAACTTCATGAATTGACCAGCTGTACATTCTTTTCAGATAACTTCCTACTTCTTCTGTTTTATTTTCCATCCCCCATCCCCCTTTTCTTCATATCTCCTTTGCTTGGTGTCACAGAGGACTTTCATCCATGCAGCTCTTTCTCCTTTTTATTCTGTTTCCTCTCCTCTGTTATTGCTGAACAGAAACTCCTTAGCTATTATCTTAATTCTCACTTTTTAAATTCATTAATTCATTGCCTTTCACCCTCCATTGCCTTTCTCCATCTTGTTTCAAGGCTATTAAGATTAGATTCAATCTCTGATGGTTTTCTGTTTTTCTGTTTGACCCATAGAGTTTATCAGCTTCAATCTTCTTCATCATACTTCTACAAATGCATGTTATAGATTATTGTCATCAACTTGTCCATCTTTTTCCTAAACACTTGCTGTCAACGCTAATTTTATATGTGTTACAGTCCTGTCATTCCCCTGTATCATCCTCCTTAAATGCTGACCACTGATTTCTTCTCCCCCAGTTCTCACTCTTCTGGCATTAAACTTGTTTAGCGTTTGCAGCAGTGTTACTCTGGATGATTTGCAGGGTCTCCTGAACTCTTAGAGTTTTTTTGTCTCACTAAGTGCATTAGCTGAGCACTGCCTGGATTGGTCTGGCTCTGATTTGTCCTTGATATGTCCTTCTTCAAATTCATATAGCTTTGTAATTTAGATATGATTTACCAAACTTTGTTATAGTTCCACTTTAATCTTACTGCACTAACCTTTTCCTTTTATCTTGATCCAATTAAAACTGCCACATTTATGGTCAACTTATATTTTATCTTCCCTCTACGGATAATGTACTGGAGGTCTTTTCCTATATTATTTGTTTTTTGATTTTGATTTGATTTTCCTCTTATTATTTGTTTGTGTTACAGTAATGCTTAAAGGCCCCATTTGAGATTGTTGATCCATTGTGTCAGGTCCTGTACAGATGTAGAGTAAAAAAAAGACCACACCTTGGAAAACATACAGTCTAAATAGCTAGACAGATGAAAGGAGTGGGAGAAGGGTTAGCATCCAAGGAGATTGATATCATGGCCGGCAAATGTCATGGTAGATTTCTTCAGTCAAGTTTGGGCAAGAAGGGAATAGAAAGACAGAAGGAAACAAGAGGGGAAATTGAAGAGAGGGAGGTAAGTGGGATGGAAAGAGGGGAAGAGGGAAAGAGCAGAGCATGGAGGGCAGCAGGAGTTAGGCTGAGCTGAAGAGACTGGTAGTGGTTTAGAACAAGCAGCCTGTCAGTAGATGGGAGAGAATGTTCAGAGGAAGAGCTATAGAAAAGACTCTGATGAGATCATCCGTGTTTGAGGATCCATGCTGCAACTGCTGCTGTATCTACTCCTGCAGGCTGAACCTCTAATCATGAGCTGAGTTCACCTTGCATTTCTCTTCCCCTTGGGCTTATATGGCATTGGGAAGAGGGAGATTTCATGGATCCTTGTGTTCTTGGAGAGGGACTCCCAGCTGCAGAGTTCTGGGTTCAGGGGAAACAAGGAATGGGGTCGGCCTAGCTGGGTCCCTCTCTCCCCTTCTACCCTGTATGCCCTTTCTTATACTTTTATTCAATAAAGCAGCTCATATCCCATATACACTGACTAGACTTTCCATTGCTTCTATCTTCCCCTTCTCTAAAACCGCCTCTCTCTTTTCAATACAAATGCTATTATAGTCAGTGCTAGAATTGAGAGGTGTAGGTAGGGATGTCATAGCCACACTATTTACCGTCACTGGGTGGAAAAAAATGTGAGGCAGAGCATATTATCACATTATTCCCCACTTCAAGCACTTATATTTGGAATATATACCGAGGGTATAAATTCCATTAAACTAGGTGAACTCTAGCCTTACATTAGCCTAGCTTATGGTTTGCATAAAGTATCCCCACCCGAGCAGTTCACAGAGAAGATATTTATCTAAGAAGAACACTCTTAGCCTGTTGAGTTAATAACTGTAACTAAAAGCATTCATGTGCTTCAATTTCCAGTTCTGTTTGCAGGATGAGGTCTAAGGTGAGTTAGCTTTTAGAACTCAGTCATCTCATTTCCCACCCAGTCTGTGTTTTTACTTATTTGTGTGGGGGAGAAGGGGGAGGGTTGAAGAGGAAGATTAATATGTAACTCCACTTCCTTGTGTAGATTTACAGTATGCTCATAAACTGTTGCCAGATTTCCCTCTGTGTTTTAGTAATGGGCAAAGAGATTCGTACGTATCACTATACAGTGTAGTAAAATGTATAGAGCTCTTTGGAATCTCCATTATAATCACTATATGGATGCACAGGGCTGACATAAATGCATTGTTACTAACATTATCATTTCCCTTTGAGGGAGGGTTCATTTAGATTACTTGCTATCTGCACCTTGTTAGCCAAATAGTATAAAGATTATCTATCAATGTATCCATATATGTTACAGGCATATGTTCAGAAGGGCATATGTGCTGTCAGTCATTCATGAACAGCTTGTCCTTTTGTATGGACATCTTTGAGTATGTTCAATGGAGGTCAATTGGATCTACAGGAAGGATTCTTACAGAAGATGTCAACAAGATTTTATTTATTCCCCAAACCATCCTTCCCCCCTCCCCATCCCCAAAATAAAATATGTATGAAGGCAAAGACATATAAAACAATATTTGGTGTCACCTTTTCTTGTGAGGTGCTGTTAAAAATATATAAACAAGAACTTCCAAAATCTTTAATTTGTTTTTACAGCAGGATAATGTTTATTTTTACACTATTTTGAGGAGATCCAGTTTGCAGAAGGATGCTGCAGTCCAGAAAATACTGGTCTATCATCTTCCAGATTTGATATTTCCAAAAATGGCACCACAGCATTGTAGCTGTATGAATGCCTGTGTATTAGGGATTTTTTCACCACACATTTACTTCTCTTCACTTCAGTTTACCGAGCTGTAAAATATTCTTGCTGGAACGTTGCACCATAACACTACTGGATTACTTAGAATTCAGAATTATAACATACAAGACCCCAAAAACAGAAAGAGAAGCAGGCTGCACCCTAAAACAGAGAAGCATAACTCATCTACCTGACTCTAGGCTGGCTATCTGCAAACTGCCACCTCCCAGATCCCAGACTTCCCAACAGAACACCCCCCTTAGCCTGCGCACAGAAGCAAGAACACCCCTGACATTTTAAGTGACAGACTGTAATTCTTTTAACACCGTTTTCAATACACTGCAGTATCCATCCACTGGACCTCATGCACTCTTGGCTGTCTGGGTCTGAGCACAGTCTAGTTATTGTTTCTGACTCTGAGGCTCTAGACACATTCTCAGGGTACAGAGCACCTCCATCTATCACATCTTTTGAGAGATGGGACTCTGCGACCAACTGCCCAGACCTTCAAACTAGTGCCAGCTTTTCCAAGCCTCCCCAGTAGCTCTTGCATGCTTTCAGAGAGCCACTGAAACTGTGGACCCTCTGGATTACTGTTTCCCCCCCAGGGACTACATGACAGTGAAAGCGAGGGGGACACAGGCTCTGAAAAAGAATTTCTAAACCGATCACATTACTCACAAAGCACAAGTGATATGTAGTACGAGGGAAAATAAAAGAAACCTGTACATAAAACGTTGCCTCAGTTTCCTCACCTTTCCAAGAGCCCTTTGGGTTTTGGTCAGTGTCCTTTCAAGATCCCAGGACCCTCCATTTTTCATTCTCCTCCTGGCAAGACTTGCCTTCTTATGCTTATATCTCTTCTCTTTCTAAAATGGCCAGCGAGAGAGTTTTCTATAATTTTCTGGACCCCGGTGGGATGACTCTCCTCAGTGGCTTCATGTTTGTCATCAGGTGATCCATTGCTTGGTTACAAGCCCACCTGGGAGAACTTCTTCCTTTGGTGGCAGCTACATCATTATCCTACGGTGCTTCCATTTGAATGTCAGACCCTCCAAGTTAATGACACTTGATTGCTCTGCATCACCAGCCTTCTGCTACGTGCAGAAATATCTCCTGACATTTCCTGAGGGTTTCAGCTCATTATTGAGACTGTAGAGCCATAGTGAAGGCACAGAACAGTTTTGCAATCAAAATTGTGTTCACAAAACAAAGTGGAGTTTTTAGTTTGATATCGACATGTACACACATACTTTACTCCGTCACATTTTTCTCTTCCTTTTCTTTCTGAACAGAGCCCCAGACTCAGACTTGATTCAGCTCTGAACACTGATTCATTGGCCCATCATTTCTTTCAGTTACTTTTAAAAGTTCTTTTACAGCATTTATGACCCTGATAGGACAGGATATGAGAGTGGCTCCTTTGATATGAGAGAGGCTCCAAAGTCAATCAGTCCCATCTTGTGCATATGAGGAATTCCGGTATAAGAAGGTGCTGATTATTTTACTTCACATTATCAAAAAGGAATATGAAATGATTCTCCCCAGCTGGATTTCTTTGGCATAATCTAGGGCTTCAAAATGATGAGCACCTTCTCCAAAATGGGAAACATCCTTAGTTACCTTAGCCTTCAACAGATGTCCAAGGTGCTAGAATCTTACAAGAGGTGTGTTGTTAAGTCTCACTTTTTTACTATGCACTGAATACCATCTGCCATCTGAGACCCTAGTCCCAAAGACTTGAGACAGAGACCCAAGCTATGACCATAGCAGACCTAGACTTCTTTAATTAATTTTCCCTAAATCCACTTTCCTCAATTCCCAACTCTAAACTTGCTCATGAGGGCTCAGTCCTAAGCCCAAGGCATTCCCTACAGTAATCAAGCAAACTCAGAACACCATGGGTTTATATAAACTAGAACAAATACCTACAGCATGTCTGAATTTTCTGAGTAAAGATTTCATTGCCTTTCATTGGGCATGATTTGCTATTGTACTACATCAGTTTTCTGTTATTTCATTGATTTTCATGGTGTAACAAGGTGGTGAAGGAGGTTCATTATATTTACAAGCTACCACCACACCTCATCATAACAATTTTCATTTTTGGCACAGTAAGTGCAATATTCAACTCAGGCTTACCAAAGTCAGTGGCTACATCCACAACCTTGGACTATTAAGAGTCTCTTCAGGTTGCATAACATCAAAAAAATTAGTGACAAGGATGTGTTCTTGAAGATACCATTTCTGTCTCTGCTGTATCCAACTTCTCTCAGCTACTGCCCCAAAATATTTCACCACCTACTGAATAGTATCAGAGTATCACTTCTAGTTGAGAAAGAAAACAGTAATGTTGCTATACAACACAAAAAGCCCCTCAATTTTCCTCCTCTTCTTTTGCTAAATGAATTTTAAATAGTTCATGAACTGTTAAAAAAAACCCATAAGCACTACAGAAATGCTAAATGTTATGAATAAAATCACTAAGCATTTTGCCACAGAATAGGATCTGTGTCTCCTGAATTTTAGCCAAAGCAATCTGCCATTCAGTTGTGGATATAAAATAGTGACTTTGAGTCAAGGAGAGAGAAAAAAAGATCATAAAGCCTCAAACAAGGAGTCTTTTTAGGAGACAACTATGTTGCAGAACATACTGATGGCAAATGATAAAGCAGTAGTGACTGTGACACTATCCGATTCTAGAAACAATTTTGAAAACTCTGTAGCAGGGAACACTAAAGCAAGCAGTATATAAAAAGGCAAAAATGTAAAACCCCACAAAGTAAAATATACTTCAAAAAGTCCCTCCCACATGCATTGTCTTATTAGTGTCTCAACATTCAATATCCTGGCTTCCACTGGCCACATTAGTGAAGAGACATTTCCCTAGATACACAAGAATTGTAGCTGAGAATTCCTAACTCTTATAAGACTTAAAGATGAGTATAAGTATACTAATCTTCCATTTACCACAGAGATCTTGGGGCTTGTCTATATGGAGAAATAGTGTACTGTAAGCTGGGGTGTAAATCTACAGAGCGCTAACTCACCACGTGCTAACTGGTACGGGTGGCTGGACAGCAGTACATCATATCCCAAGGGCTGGTGTGAGACAAGAGGCCTAAGCCTGAGAGGGTGCCCTCTAGATCCAGAGCTAGAAACAGTGATTGGAATCTACCCAGACCTAGTTGCCTTGGAAGCATGTGGGACCCTGAAACTGGGTCCACTCTCAACAGATTGGTGATGAATTTGGGTTAAGACTCAACTGTATTGTAAAATCTCTTTGATCCCCGCAGGTGTAGTAGCATATGGCCAGATTCTCAGCTAGTATAAATAGACATACTGTAGTTCAATTACAGTCAGCTGTTGGTGGAGCCATGCTGGTTTAAACCACTTGAGAATCTGGCCCCTTGTCTTTCTCTAAGCAAATAGCTAGACTTTGACCCAAACTAGCACAACAGAAAATACATAACTGGATTCCCTGACTCTTCTACTGCTAAAACACTTTTATCATTAGTTAATCACGTTATGCTCAGAACATTAGAATAAGCTTCCATTCTTTTTCATGTTCAGTGAATCATTTATCTCGCTGTGTGTTAATAAAGAAACATTAGAATTTCTGGAACAGGGAAGACTAACAGTCTATTTTCTACTACAGTAACCTGTCTCTGACAATGGCCAACTGAACAAGCTTCAGAAGCTCCACTCCGTGCATCTAATTGTGCAGACTATACTGTGGGAAGAAATCTCTCTCTGACCCCCACTGCTGACCATCTTATGCTCAAAAGCCTGAGGACTGAGAGCCTAGCAGCTTTTTATTTTATCCTCAGTAATTTAACCATAGGTGCCATTTTTTTCATATACAAGTGATTAATCTGTTAATTAATATCTGCAAAGCACTTTGAAAATATAAATGGCAATACACTGTAGTGTTTTTAATTTAGAGTTAGATTTAGTCTTTAGTTTCAGCTGCTCCAGTAGCAGCCCTGGGAAGGAACCGATCCACAGAGAGACTGTTTATAATACACAGTCCACTCCCCAACACGTGTCCAACCAGCTCTGCTAGCCAGGACATGGGAGGGTGTAATCGACTGAGATACATATGTAAGGTGAGATTCTGTGCGGTGCCTCTAAGAGGTGCAGCCTAGAATTCACAGCCCAGTGGGAGGGGAATAAGGTGGCTTTAAACCACCTTTTGCACCCTACTGATGCTAGAAGATTCCTAGGGCTCGAATGGTTTCTGGCATAATTCTGACAGCCCTGAGTTGCTGTCTAAATTACAGAAGCCTCCCTGGGCTCCCCTATGAGAGGCAGCGCTGCCTAGAATCTCCTCAGCAATGTGTGCTGTGACTCTACCCCAAATATGCCCTTCCTGTCTCCATCATGCCCCCTTTGCCCAAATTGCAAAGGGATCCTTAGAAGGTAGTCTGTGGAATCTTCCACAGTTCCTTTACCAGGGAAATCTTCCCTCAGCTAGTTACAGAGCTTTTAGAGACCCTTCCAGAGATCCCACTGCTTTCACATGGTAGAATGACACCAGAGCAGGGTGTGACGTCTCCTAGGGGTTACGCTAAGGGCCAGTGGTAGCGAGATGCCTCACAACCCTGAGTGCCTCCAGCCAGCATCACACAGGGACAAGGATCTTTCCCATTCCATCTACCTTTTTATCATTAGCTACCTCCAGATACTGGGCATTTTGTCTGTGGAAGTGGAATTCTTTACCTTGGTAAATTTACTTTGTTGACTCTCTTGATCCAATTCAAGGCAAATTTAAAACAGAAATTCTCTTCAGATTTTCCTTTACTAACTTTTTTTTCTTGATTCTGCCTTTTTGCACAATGCTTTGATGTTTGCCACAAGTGTTTAATTACAGCAGTAAAAGTAGTAAATTATGTGCCATGTACCACTTGCTTAACATAATGTGAGTTGAGCAATGCACCAGTTAGAGAGATAAAAGTCCACAGCAAAATTAAAAAGGAGTTTGTTTCTCATCTTATTCTCCTTGTTTTGACACCACTGCCCCCCATTTGGGGGGTTTAATTCCTTTTTTATGCTATATATATGAAGGTAAGAGTCAGAGAAACAACACTTTGCCCAGACCCATCCAGTCATTTTGAGGTAATTACAGTAATGAATGTTCAACCTGAAGTTTTCCAGATAATTAGTGGTTCAAGTTAGCTGCCTATCTGTTGGTAGCAAGTATTTCAATTCCAACTCATCTCACTATTAAAATAGACCAAAAAAAGCACAAAGAGAATGACATTCTCTGGGCTTCGTCAGAAAGCTCCAGTCAAGTAGCCAACTCCTAGTATAACTTTTCCTAATTTTATCCTAAGAACAGTGAAAATCTTTAATCTGTTTGGTGAAATATGCCACTCAGATATCTGGAGAAAAATAGCCTTATCAAGTTGCATTAGAGGCTGATGATTATTGTCCCAGATGATAGAACAGGGTGAGTAATTCAAGTGACTCCCACAGAATCAATTATTTATTATTAATTTTTTTATATTGCAGTAGCACCTAAAGACCCCAGTCATGATAAGTGTCTGATTGCACTAGCCAGTGTGCAACACATACAATGACAAAGGTAATATCCTGGCTCCATTAAAGTCGATGGTAAAATTCCCAAAGACTTCAGTAGAGCTAGGATTTAATCCATGTACAGTACTGTGCCCTGGTGACCTTTCAGTCTATAACCCCTATATAGCAAGGAGCTACACACCGGGTTAACTGTACACATGTGAGAAGTTTCACTAATTTCAGTGGGACTACTCTCATGCATAGACTTTAGCAAATGAGTGTAACAAACATTAGAAGGATGAGAACAACAGTAAAAAGAGCATAGGTTTAGGTAGGTTAGCTATGTACATACTTTGAGGAAATGGAGTCACATAAATGGTTTTTAAAATATAAATACATACTGCAATCCCACCTAGTTTTAGAGGTTTTGTAAAATCCCCCTTGAGCATTGTGTTGGCAAATAAGACATTTCTTTATTCCCTGAGACTATTATTTAGCACTAGTGAGGTTTTGCAAGAACTTACTCCCTTAAAAGTGTGCACTTTAGTTATGGATTAATTTTGAAGTGGTGTTTATCACTCTTTCACAAGGCAGGCAGCACTCATGGCAATGAATACGGCTCAAATGGTTACATTCTGCACTTTGCCAAAACATGTATTAAAACTTACTGCCCTCACAAAACGTTGCCATCCCAATCAGCAGAGAATCCTAAAAGAGTCTCCAAAGCAGCAACTGTACTTAGTTCTAAGAATCTCTCTTTATCAAATTAAAAGCCACCAGCACTGCACTACTGATTTAATGAACATTTTCATCTCTTAAGGTAATGGCATCAGTTCAGCTCTCAGAAGAAACAACAATATATTTATGGACTCATAGTCAAGAAGGGCATTAAACCTGTAAATTCCATTTCACATATCCCTCTGCATATAATTAAGAATTAAGTTCCTTGTACTGTATTTGAGCCACAAGCAATCCTCTGAGGGGCTTTTTAATATGTGTTAAGGATCACAGTATACACGGATTTTAGAAAAATATAAAAGGTATCAATGAAAGCAACTCCAAAAATTATGCTAGTACTAAGACCACAGTTTAAGTGTCTTATAATAGAAGAGAATCATTTTGATGGGATAGACTACCCATCTGGGTTCTAGGAGTGACAGGATAGCAACTGGGTCAGAGAGCTGATATTACATCAAAGACAGACTGCAAGGCCCTCTATTACTCTTCTATGTTTCTGTAGTCCCATCCTGTCATCGTCTGACCTAGTGCTAGCCATTCCCATTTTAGTGGCACTGTTGCTGTTACTCATGACCCTCCTGATACTGCTATTCACCATTCCTCCTTTGAGCTCTATCTAGTTGCAGCTCAGCATCTATCTCTGGATGTCACTTTCCAAGGCAGTACCAGAAGGCTTCTGTTCCAGGGTAGTCATTCCTTCTCCTCCTAGATGCAATCCAGATTCACAGCAAGTTGACCAGGTACATTGATGGTCCTAAGGTATTGATGCCAAGCTGCTGACTCTTCATTTGCTGCTCCCTGTGGTGGTTGTATACCGATACCCCAATTTTCTCATCACTACTATAGATATATTTTCTGCCTTCTGCTGCTCTGCAACAACCTCAGTCCTTCTCCTTCCAACCTCTTTGAGAATGGCCATAGGAGCACTGTCCATGTGAACACTCTTGTGAATGTTGTTCATGTTAGTTGTCATGACACCTGCTTTCAGAGAACATTCTGTTGCATAAAACCTCACTTGCCTGAATGCTCATGGGGGTCATGAATACCAGAAAAGCAAATCAGCTAGTTTTATTCACAAGGATATTCACAAATATTAATCTGCTGTATTCACCCAACTCAATTCCTAATCCTGAATGAGCTAGAGCCATTCATTTCATCTCCAGGAATGGCCTTGGAGTGACAGATAAAGGTACATTTGACTAGTGCGACAATGAACATATAGAACAATGAGGAAATCTGACCGCTGATATGGAGTTGCTGTGAGAAAAAATAGATTAAGATATTTGCTGAGAGAAACACTGTCACTGAAGAGAATGGATAAAATTAGCAGTATGAGAATAAATTAATCTATAGTCATTGCTTTGTATAAAAAAATATAGTAAAAGTAGGATAAATTATCATTCGATATGGAGAGTTACTAGAGGGTTTTGTGCAGACACAGATTCTCTACAGCAGTAATTCTTTTACAAAAGGGTAATACATTAAAAGAATATTTGTAACTGTCACATACTATTTATGGAATGGTATAATTCAGTGGTGAACAAACTGCGGCCCGTGGACCGCATGCGGCCCATCAGGGTAATCTGATTATGGGCTGCAAGACATTTTGCTGACATTGACCATCCGCAGGCACGGCCCCCCGCAGCTCCCAGTGGCTGTGGTTTGCTGTTCCTGGCCAGTGGTTGCTGCAGGAAGTGGCGGGCCGCAGGGACATGCTGGTCGCTGCTTCCTGCAGCCCCCATTGGCTGGGAACGGTGAACCACGACCACTGGGAGCTGTGGGGGGCCAGACCTAAGACAGGTCAATGTCAGCAAAATGTCTCGTGGCCTGCCATCAGATTACCCTGATGGACTGCATGCAGGCTGCAGGTTGCCCACCACTGGCATAATTCAACTATATGGAGATTTGAGAATAAGAGGTGAAGAAGGAACTTGTTTTCCCTATTTTCTTACTTGCCAGAACAGCATGGGTTTGAAAATTTCACTCCATCAATATCTGGTTTGCATTCAGTTCTGGAGAGACTAGGAAAAGAAGATCACAGAGTGAGACAG
The DNA here is from genome assembly GCF_965140235.1 of Caretta caretta. Lineage (NCBI taxonomy): Eukaryota > Metazoa > Chordata > Testudines > Cheloniidae > Caretta > Caretta caretta. The sequence goes on from NC_134209.1 coordinate 79,414,852, forward strand.
ATAGAAAAGCAAAAATAATTACAATAGAAGAGATTCTGATCTCACTTGCACCAGTGTGCTGTGAGCCCAAAGTAACCTTGGGCTTTTCTGGAGTTGCTCCATATTTACAATGATGTAAATGAGATCTGAATCTGACCCAGAAAGGATACAGTATGTACAGTCCACTCCCAGGCACTTCAACATGATGTCTGATTATCTTTCAGAGAGATTCTTCTATCAGTAACAATATTGGGTCCCTCACTCTCTGGCCTGGCAAAGCTCCCTAAGGGGAATGGTTTCAGGGGAAGGAATAGAATAGAGACTATAGAAAGGATGGATGCTCATTCTGGGTGAAGTTCACGTCTATGCACAGGACCAGTGCAACGAGCATACACCACTTAATTCCTACCTACACCCTCAAAATAGGGCTCAAATGGGACCATCTATATGAGTTCTTTCAGCCCCCTGGTCTACAGCAATGTTGGCAAAGGCATCTAACGAGCATTCCTTCCTGGCCAAGCCCCATCTGAAGAGAAAGGAAGCTTTTAGGGACAAATGGTAGCCCTCAGAATTAAAATGGACCTAGATACTTGGCACAGAATCTGGAGCAGGCCTGTTTGCTTTCAGACACAGGGCAAAATAAACTTATAGTTGAATGCCAAGGTTTGTTCAGTACACACAAAACAGGGGCTGAAAAAAGATATGCATGAAACAAGGTAATGTGAACATTGCACGTCATGTTAAGGATTCAAATTTATATTCCCTACATTTGAATCCATTACATGTATAGTGTAATAACATTTTAAGTGGGGAAAAAAGGTAATTTTGACCATTTTTCAGGAGTAAAGCTGACTTCATCCTAACATGCCCTGCAAAATCAAGGTTCCTGACAGAACTCCCCTAGGAAATTAACAACTGAGTTTAATTTATTATTGTAAAATATTTCTAACTGTGGAGTCTGGCTATCCTGATGCTTTTGCTTTCATGCTGCATTATGTCATCCAGACTCTGATTTGGACAGTGAATCTGTTTGCCGTGAAACAATATACACCAGAGGAGAGCAGTTTTCTAAAGTGATTTGTATCTCAACCATGAGAAAAACCTAACAGATGCATGCTGTTTTGAATAAAGCATTCATACAGGCATTTAAATCACTTACAGTACATTTTGTGTATGAATTACCATTTATAACTAGATACAAAACAGATGGCAAAGTCTTGGTTTAAAGTTATGTGCCCATTAAACTAGATCACTGTATGCTACAAGGAAGATTTGCTGATCGGAAGGGAGTTTTTTTGCCTTAAAATACATTGGAAGCAAAGAGTGGGTCACTATAACAAGGAACTCTCTACAACCTTCACTGGAATTATAAATGATCCTGGATTAAATTATCTGACCACCCAGACACTCTTCTTGCTTATGTGTACTACACACTTCTTTCACCAAACCTATAAACCTTGCACCTTCCCCTTCCGGAACAAAATTCTGGAGGGGGGGAGTTTGTTTATTTGTTTTTGTTAAATTGTGTTAGTAAACCAGTTGTGTTTCACATCTCTGCTTGATCATTTTGCTTTTGTTGCATCCCCATTCCTAGGGTCCTCTATATATTGACTATATAGATAGTAAATGCTGAGTTGGTAGCAACAATAGGCCAGATCCTAAGCTGATTTAAATCTCTGTAACTTCCTTGAAGACAGTGAATTTTCTCTCCTTTATACCTGCTGAAGAGCTGATTCTTTATCTTCACATTTGTCTGTGAAGCCCCTAGCACACGTTAGACCCTACATAAATATTAAGAATAATTAATGTGTACTTTGAATACTTGAGCAAAAGGCATTATGGTTTTATATCATCACTTGAAGAAGTACTTCTGAAACCCTGCATTAGATAGTGGGGAGGTGCTGCTTGGAGCTGATACAATTCAAGTTGGTGACAATCAATATTTTGGAACTTGGTAACACTGAAAATACATCTGGGACCCATAGTCTAATACCCAAACCTTTTGCAAAGTGACATGGTCCAGCACTGATTTTATAGTTCACTGCATATCATTTATGCTTCTTTATAATATAGGTCTTTAGTCCCAGAAGAATAATCAAGACAATATTAGAGGCCAATTTTTGCTTAGGTTGTGATATTCATTTTTAGTTAGATTTTTTTAAAATTTTACAATATGCTAACAATGTAATGCATATATGTCTGAACACTTTTTCCTAACTACTAGGTAACATCAGCTCTTCTTGTACTACATATTATGTAAAAAGAAAAGGAGTACTTGTGGCACCTTAGAGACTAACCAATTTATTTGAGCATGAGCTTTCGTGAGCTACAGCTCACTTCATCAGCTCACGAAAGCTCATGCTCAAATAAATTGGTTAGTCTCTAAGGTGCCACAAGTACTCCTTTTCTTTTTGCGAATACAGACTAACACGGCTGTTCCTCTGAAACCTGTACATATTATGTGTCATTAGTTCTGTCTTTCCAACACTGTATTGTGGCATATAAACATTTTCTGTATTGTGGCATATAAACATCCAGAATGTGCCCCTTTTTACTTAGAATGGTGCAATATCCCCAGCCTCAGGGAAAATAGAGGCAGAAGCCTAACTAGCCATCAAAGTGGTAGCAATAAGATCTCCTGCATAATTGAACTTTTGTCTTAGCTTTACTGTGTCCAATAGAGACTTAAGAGAAGTATCAGAGGGGTAGTCATGTTAGTCTGTATCCACAAAAATAACGAGGAGTCTGGTGGCACCTTAAAGACTAACAGATTTATTTGGGCATAAGCTTTTGTGGGTAAAAAACTCACTTGGTTTTTTACCCACAAAAGCTTATGCCCATGCTCAAATAAATCTGCTAGTCTTTAAGGTGCCACCGGACTCCTCATTAGTTTTGTGGAGAGAAGTAGTATTCCTGGCAGGGGGGTCTTGTAACTTCAATGAGAAATTAATGGAATATAAGAAATTTGCATTATCCAGGGTATTGTTTCCTGCAGAGTGGTAGCCAGCAAGATGTATATATTCTCACAGAAAACAATGCACTTCCCAGTAACTGCCACCATACTGTTTCTTCCCCTATTATTACATTTGCTTTCATTTACCATATTTCTTCTCCATTGCAATTAGCTGAAAAATAAATACAATGTTTAATCATAGAAAGTAGTGGACAGATGATGCTATAAGTTACAGGGGGGAATGCACCTGCATGTATCTTTTTGTCCAAGATATTTCCTCAGGTAGCTTTGCTATTGAGATGTTTTTTAGACTAGGGGGTAGCAGGAGGTACCCCGTTACATTTACACAATGTATGTGCATCCATGTGGCATTTTATTACTCGAGGTTTTACAAACACTCACTCAGAGATGTCTTAGAAACCCCAAACCAAATAATTAGTACAGTTTTAAAGCGCTCTCTACTTACCACAGATGTTTCTGCACATTACTTGAAACAAATGTACAGCTACCCCAAAAGTAATGTTCATATAATCTACCTCCTGATTTATAATTCAAAAGAAATCCTAACTGTATAGACCTTTCTGACTACTTTACAATGAATCATCATTCTGTAAAGGAATGCTGTCAGCAATAGCAATTGGTAAAACAAGTGAGGGGTTGGGGCTGACAATTACATACATGCCCTCCCCCGCAAAAAAATATTTCTGACACCATCACATCCTCCACGCACAAAAAATTTTCTGATCAACCAACTCATCAGTTTGTAGCTCCCCCAAAACCAATAATTCCTCTGGTGTAATTGCTCCCTTATCCCTTCTGAAAATAAACAAGCATCCTTGGCCACTCCATTCTGAGCTTCATCTCCTCTGTGCCCCTTTGCCAGGCCACAGATCATAAGGACATAAGAATGGCCCCAGTGGGTCAGACCAAAGGTCCATCTAGCCCAGTATCCTGTCTTCCGACAGTGGCCAATGCCAGGTGCCCCAGAGGGAACGAACAGAACAGGTAATCATCAAGTGATCTATCCCCTGTCGCTCATTCCCAGTTTCTGGCAAACAAGAGGCTAGGGACCCAATCCCTGCCCATCCTGGCTCATAGCCATTGGTGGACCTATCCTCCATGAACTTATCTAGTTTTTTTTTTAATCCTGTTATAGTTTCGGCCTTCGCAACATCCTCTGGCAAAGAGTTCCACAGATTGACTGTCCATTGTGTGAAGAAATACTTCCTTTTGTTTGTTTTAAAGCTGCTGCCTATTAATGTCTTTTGGTTAACCCAGGTTCTTGTGTTATGAGAAGGAGTAAATAACACCTTCCTTATTTACTTTCTCCACACCAGTTATGATTTTATAGACCTCTATCATATCTCCCCTTAGTCATCTTTTTTCCAAGCTAAAAAGTACCAGTCTTATTTATCTCTCCTCATATGGAAGCCGTTCCCAACATTCTATACATTTTTTACTGTCGCTGCACACTGAGTGGATGTTTTCAGAGAACTATCCACAATGACTCCAGGATCTCCTTCTTGAGTGGTAACAGCTAATTTGGAACCCATCATTTTATATGTGTAGTTGGGATTCTGTTTTCCAATGTGCATTACTTTGCATTTATCTACATTGAATTTCATCTGCCATTTTGTTGCCCAAGTCCCATTTTTGTACGACCCTTTTGTAACTCTTCACAGTCTGCCTGGGACTTCACTATTTTGAATAGTTTTGTGTCATCTGCAAATTTTGCCACCTCACTGTCCACCCCTTTTTCCAGATCATTTATGTATAGATTGAATAGGACTGGTCCCAGTACAGACCCTTGGGGGATAACATTATTTACATCTCTTCATGCTGAAAACTGACAGTTTATTCCTACCCTTTATTTCCTATCTTTTAACCAGTTACCGATCCATGAGAGGACCTTCCCTCTTATCCCATGACAGCTTACTTAGTGTAAGAGCCTTTAGTGAGGGACCTTGTCAAAGGCTTTCTGAAAATCTAAGTATACGATATCCACTGGATCCCCCTTGTTCACATGCTTGTTGACCACCTCAAAGAATTCTAGTAGATTGTTGGGGAAGAGTCAGCACGGTCTTTGTAAACGGAAATCATGCCTCACCAAATTATGTTAATCTATGTGTCTGACAATTTTGGTTTTTACTATAGTTTCAGTTTTCCCGGTCCTGAAGTAAGGCTCACCAGTCTGTAATTGCTGGGATCACCTCTGGAGCCCTTTTTAAAAATTGGCGTCACATTAGCTATCCTCCAATCATTTGGTACAGAAGCTGATTTAAATGATAGGTTACAGACTACAGTTAGTAGTTCTGCAATTTCATAATTGAGTTCCTTCAGAACTCTTGGGTGAATACCATCTGGTCCTGGTGACTTATTACTGTTTAGTTTATCAATTTGTTCCAAAACCTCCTCTAATGACACCTCAGTCTGGGACAGTTCCTCAGATCTGTCACCTAAAAAGAATGGCTCAGGTTTGGGAATCTCCCCCACATCCCCAGCCATGAAAACCGGTGCAAAGAATTAATTTTGTTTCTCCGCAATGGCCTTATTGTCCTTGAGTGATCCTTTAGAATCTCGATCGTTCAGTGGCCCCACTGGTTGTTTAACAGGCTTCCTTTTTCTGATGTACTTAAAAAAAATATGCTATTACTTTTTGAATCTTTGGCTAGCTGTTCTTCAAATTCTTTTTTGGTCTTCTAATTATATTTTTACACTTCATTTGCCAGCGTTTATGTTCCTTTCTATTTTCCTCACTAGGATTGAACTTCCACTTTTTAAAGGATGCCTTTTTGCCTCTCACTGCTTCTTTTACTTTGTTGTTTAGCCAGGGTGGCACTTTTTTGGTTCTCTTACTATGTTTTAAAATTTGGGGTATACATTTAAGTTGAGCCTCTATTTTGGTGTCTTTAAAAAGTTTCCATGCAGCTTGCAGGGATTTCACTTTTGGCAGTGTACCTTTTAATTACTGTTTAACTAACTTCCTCATTTTTGTGTAGTCCCCCTTTCTGAAATTAAATGCTACAGTGTGGGGCTGCTGTGGTGTTTTCCCCGCCACAGGGATGTTAAACTTAATTATATTATCGTCACTATTACTAAGCAGTCCAGCTATATGCACCTCTTGGACCAGATCCTGTGCTCCACTTAGGACTAAATCAAGAATTGTCTCTCCTCTTATGGGTTCCAGGTCTAGCTGATCCAAAAAGCAGTGATTTAAGGTATCAAGAAACTTAAGGTATCGCTGCATCCCATCCTGAGGTGATGTGTACCCAGACAATATGGGAAAAGTTGAAATCCCCCATTTATTACTGAGTTTTTTAGTTTCGGGCTCGTCTACACTGCTGTGCGGGGTCGATCTAAGATACGCAACTTCAGCTACATGAATAGCGTAGCTTAAGTCGACGTACTTAGATCTATTTACCATGGTGTCTTCACTGCGGTAAGTCGACAGCTGATGCTTTCCCTTCAACTCTGCTTGCCCTCCTCATTCTGGTGGAGTACCAGAGTTGACAGGAGAGCACTCAGCAGTCGATTTATCGTATCTATACCAGACGCGATAAATTGACTCCCGCTGGATCGATCACTGCCCGCCAATCTGGCGGGTAGTGTAGACAAGCCCTTTGTAGCCTTTCTAATCTTCCTGAGCATTTCACAGACACTGTCACCATCGCATTCAGGTGGTCAGTAATATATCCCTACTGCTATATTCTTATTATTAGAGCATGGAATTACTATCCATAAAGATTCTATTATACAGTTTGATTCATTTAAGATTTTTACTTCATTTGATTCTATGCTTTTTTTCACATATAGTGCCACGCCCCCACCAGCACAACCTGTTCTATCTTTCCAATATATTTTGTACCCTGTATTATTGTGTCCCATTGATTATCCTCATTCCACCAAGTTTCTGTGATGCCTATTATATCAATGTCCTCCTTTAATATGAAGCACTCAAGTTCACTCACCTTATTATTTAGATTTCTAGCATTGGCATATAAATGCTTTAAAAACTTGTCACTTTTTAGCTGTCTGCCATTACATGATGTAATTGAATGGGACTCTTTTTTATTTGACTATTTCTCATCAGATGCTACCCGTATTTTATCATCTTCCACCCTCTCCTTCTTACTAGGACATAGAGAATCTCCATTAATAGATCCTCCCCTAAGGGATGTCTAAACCATGTTTACTCTGCACCTTTCAGCTTTCCCCCAGCCCTTAGTTTAAAAACTGCTCTACGACCCCTTATCCTTATTTTACTGCCTCCTTGAAATCATAGGCTAGTGAGCTCCTCGCTCCCTCTGCCTCAGCTTTCTCCCATTAGGGTCCTTAACACTGCTCCTAAAGAAGGGGTGCAGCTGTCCACTGTGGCCACACCTGAACTCCCTCTCTGGGACTACTCTAATTATGCCTCAGTTAGAACTGAGCAGGCAGCCTGTGAACATGTGCAGCTTTCAGAGCTCTTCTATGCTTGCAGTGGAGGGTCCTTTTAAAACTATAGAGGTGGAATCTAGCCTCAACATTTGAATTTGAATTTTGGTTCAGAACATTACAAAGACAGAGACCATTTGCACAATTCAGAGGTTTGGGTTGTAAACAGTCTCAACATTTGTGGCTGATAGAGCAGCTGGGAATAGGTGTGATGTGTCCCAACCATGTCTCTGCCAGCAGCAGGGAGACTGCTAGAGTTAGAACCACAAAACCATCCATAGACCTCTACTGGGGTGATCCTCCCACAGCCAGCCCCCTTATCTTTCAGGCTATACTCTTCTAGTAATTCAGCACAAAGCAGCCATACTGGAGAATACGGGCTTGCATGTCAAAAATTAGAAGGGAACTTTAAACATCTCCAATGCTACTAATTTTTAATTAGCAATCCAGGACTTGTGTCTTATTTTTTGTGAGTCTTCTCAATCCCTGGGGCAAAGTCTATTATCCCAAATGGATTTTTCACAGTAATGTTAAATTGAGCATCACAGATTTGTAGTGCACTAATTTAGCTCAATTTGATCGGCATTTTTGATCAGCAAGTCTTAAATGTTTGAACGGGAGAAATGTGGTGACATTAAAGACAAACTGAGTTCTGTAGGTTTCTTATTTGAAACATTCAGCATGTTTTAAAAATTGAATTGCCCCTATAAAAATGTTGTTTTGGATGCAAAAGTTTGTGTCATCGACGCAAATGAAAAAAACTAGCACATAAAACAGTCATAGACTGGGAATACTATCTGATTTTGCAAGTTCTTTTGTATGGAAATACAAAGGAATTGTACACATCGGAAACTATTAGACTCAGGGTCTCATTTGTTTGCCAGCACTAAATCTGGAGGTTAGTATTTTATATCCCTGACAGGTAGTAACTTCTTGATTTGTCAGTCTATTTGCACCAAAAACGGAATGCTAATGTTAGAACATTTAGGTAACCATCTGCTACTTAAAATGTCTTCAGAGCGAAGTTTTACATCAAAATCTTTTTTTAAAAAACTAAAATAAAGGCAGCAATCTCAATAGGCCTTGAATTGACATACCTGGAGGCCAAAATTTTCTATTTGTCTGGAGGCTAGGAATAGCACAGGTAATGTCAGCATGCAAACTTCCCACATACCCTCCATTGTGCCCCAAATATACCTTGGAGAGACCGCCTCTGGCATGACAATATAGTTTTTTCTTTATGTGCAACCAATCCTTTGCCTCTCTTGAGACTGACAGCTCTAACTGCTCAAGTGGTCAAGTAACTATGCTGATTATTTTCTTTTTATATAATATTATATATATATATATATATATATATATATATATATATATATATATATATATATAAATCCTGTGCAGTTTTGGATCACTACCAGTCCCTCTCGGTCACATCAGATACTTGTTTTACTTCTGATACCTGTGCAGAATGTCTCAGAATATCTTGCTCCAACTATATCCTGTGATTTGAGAGATAAAGGCATGCAAGGATTCCAGACCACAATTAATCAGTGCAGTGTTTGTTTAATGATAACATCAAGAAAATAAGATTGCAACACATTCTTTAGAGATATACATATGTTTTAAGAGCTCTTTCTTATTTTCAGGGGTCTGTACTGAAGCTTTCTGAATGTTATAAAGAGTGTTGTAACTTTTTCCATTTTTAAGTTAGACTTGGTTTCCTGTTAAACAATGACCTTAATGAAAGATATAATGTTTCATTTTGAAATCACCATGTTAACTTTCCAATTGCTTCTATTGTTTCTTACCAAATGTAAGTATTAAAGAACAGTTCCACAAATACAAAAACACTAACTTTCTCAGGGAATTTTGATCTTTCTAAAATGTATCTTTGCTAAGGTGAACAAAAAGTCTTTTAGCAGTTACAAGAATCTTAAGATACTAATGGTCAGATTTAATACGTTTGCTATGTTTTAGTGCAAGCAAGTAGTCTGTCAACTGAATGACACCAAAGACTGGTCGCAACTGTGCATTGGGATGGTGATAAAGCAAAGTCTCTCCTCTTCGATTTTGCACAATCAGAATGTATTTTGTTCTGTGCCCCATTTGTCTGATTCCCCTGACGTATATTAGGATTCCCAAATCCAAAGGATGAGGGAGGACTGTGTACTCCACCAGCAGGGAAACCCTGTGCCAGCTAATCACAAGCAACACATAGGGTCCATTGCCTTAACTTGGACAACAGTTGTAATGGCTGGTGGGAAGGCTTTCTGGTCAGGTAGCCCTTTATTCTGTTCTTTTTACTCAGTGTTCCATCAGAGTATGCTTGCTGTTCCCAGATTCACTTAAGGCCAAACACTGGCCGGTTTATAGGGGGTAGTTGATTATTTGGTTCTCAAATACTAAACAGCTTGGCATGGCATCTACAATCATTCTGGAAGAGGAGAGAGACAGAGCAATATGTCTTGTTTGTATTACAACATACATTAAATGAAGTTCACCTGGCAAGTTCTTCCTGAATGGAGACGGCAATCAACTACCCTCTACAAATTTAATATGCTGCTTCAGCTGTACTGCCAATTTAGAAAATGAATGAAAAAAGTGTTTAATTGATACTAAGAGAAGAATTTAAAAAGCAGAAGTACAAGAAATAATTAGATTGGTTCCTTTTTATTTAATACAGCAAATGTGATTATACTAAGAGTGACTATAAAATAAACATGAAGGGGGTTCCATGTTTATGGTCTCTCAGTGACTTTCATAGAAATTTTGCATAGTTTTTACAAATCAAACCATGGTTTGTCAAACTGTCAGCCCTGAAATTTCAAACTAGAATCTGAAAATCAAGCTCTGTTCTCTCTACCAGCATCTCCTACATCATTGCTAGTAGTAAGATTCTGCTGTCAGAATGTTGGTGACAATTGTACAAATGGTGAGGCAGAATAAAATCCAGTTCACTGTTCCACAGCCATATTGGCTCTTCAGCACGAGCACACTTTCTGTCAGAAAGAGAAATACCTGTGGCTCAAAGATAATATGCAGCATTATCATCTATAATTTGGCCCCAATCATAAGATGTGATGTGACCCTGCAACTCCCTTTAGTGGTCAGGATCTGGTGTATGGTGTTTGACTTTCAATATATTTTATTTGTACATAACATTCACATCAGTTCTATAGCTAGATACTGGCAGGTGGATTGCATAGTGTGTCTCATATTGGTGATAGTGCAACTCCATTTACAGGGAAATTGAGAGAAAATCTCAGATTGCTTGAGTGAATTGCAATGAACTTTCACTCCTTTTGAAGGCCATGACTAGACTAGAAAAATAATTTACATTGTAAAATGTGCTGGCTAACGCATTTTAACTAACATGATTTTTAACAGGACTTGACCTAATGGGCAAGTTGTGGTGAATTAAAAATCTATTTTCTAGTTATGATCAACTGCAGCTTCCCCACTAGGGAATTAGAGTAGCACCTAAAGGCTCCAACCAAGATCAAAGCCGCATTGTACCAGGTGCTATACAAACACAAAGCAGTAAAAAGCCCCTTCCCTAAAGACCTTACAATGTAATCTAAATAAACAAGACAGAGGAAGGAGTGAGCGACAGGAAGTATTGCTATTCTCATTTTATACATTGGGAACTGAGGCAGATTAAGGAATTTACACAAGGTTGCATAGAAAATCTGTGGCATAGCTTGGAACTGAACACAGTGGTCTCAGTCCAGTGCCTTTACTACAAGACCTTAACCCTCCTTGTGGTTATTTAAGCATACCTGGTAAGTACACAGATGGGCATTTGGAATGGCAAAGATATGCAAATATTTTTAATGTGCATAAAGATATGTGAGCTTGTTAAATATTTGATGATGGTGTTCTTTAAAGAATCTGATCCTTACCCAGAATGCCAATGAAAGCTCAGCTGTTATTATTAGGAAATTCTGACAGAAACTCAAGTGGGCCCTGAACAGAAACTGTCTAAGTTAATCAAAGGTAACTTTGACAAGAGCTGCATTGCTTGTACACCTGCTGTGCCAAAGCCACTCATATGAAGAAAGAGTGTAAGGCTCTTTCTGGTGCTATTAGAATAACTCCAATAACTTGCATTTGAATTCTTTATAATATTTGGAGTCTGGACCAATTGATGTAATCTGTGAAGGGGACTTGCCTAACTGATTGGTTGTGATCTGTAAATAAGGAGATACATAGGGTGACATTATAGGTCTCGCTGAAGGCAGAAGCCTGCTGTTGGCCATTATTACAAGCTTCCTCAAATAAACGATAACCTTGAAAATTCATGCAAGAGCTGCTCCTTTTTAGGGGCTCTGCCACAGCAGGTGTGCATTGTGGTGTCTCTTGTTAAACAAAGGATTACAGCAACTTGTTTTAAACAAAAACTAACCTTATAATTCCACTTCTCCAGTATTAGATATAATAAGCCTGTTCCCTCACTGAACATAACTGGTTACAAGACGCAAAAGACTAAGACTGAATCCTGTTGATATCTTTCACTATATCTTAGTCATTCTGGAATAACGCATTTTATCCCTATTGTCACTGCTGTGTCTACAGAGAGCAAGCCTTCATAGCATAATTGTAAAGAGTGGCATTATATTAATATGCAGGCATACCAAGAGCATCATTCCTCATTTGATAGCTATCTGTGTTGTTATATTTCATACAATTTTAAGACAGTCATACCTAGCTGTCAGGGTTGCAATGATAAATGGTGCTGCCGAATGGATAATCACACAATCCAGTTTGTATTATCAGTTTCTTGCAATCCTGTTCTAAAGGCATTTTCAGTAAAACAGGTTTTATTGTGTGATCATTTACAGCTAATATCATTTTGTTGATATCCTTCTTGTATCTTTCCCCGCATATTATGCTACTTGTATAATAAACATCAATGTTTATCTACTGTATTAATGCACTACAATTTTTAGATTTGATCCTACTTTTCATTACTTCTAGAGTACAACAGCGGACAACTTAAGCAGTGAAAAGGCAACTTTCAAAATGTTGTCTGCATCTCACCTCCATGCAGACTTCTCTTGATGTGATCAGGAGTTTATTTGCATATTATAAAGAAGATAAGTAAGGGTGAGGGGGATATTAACATGCATGGAACCAGAGGGTAGAAGTGCCAGCCAACATGGATTCCAGGCTTGTCAGGGCTCAGTATTCTGTTTCCAAAGTAGAAAGTAGCTTTGAACATATCTTAAATCTGGAAATATTCCAGACATTAGAAGGGAATGCTGACATTTTAGGCCTTTGAGATATGCCAGCATTCTAGTTTCCCTTTGATTTTTTACACCTACACCTCCTCCTACACTGGAGAGCCCAGAAGCATTTTCTTTATCCAGTTTCTCCTCCTTCAATTTAGGGATCAAAACTAAATGTCATTAATAATGATGCTATTCCTTATTGTTAGTCACAGATAAACACATGGGGCACATTGCTTAATTCTTAAAATCTTTATAATAACTCTACTTGGTCATTTAACACACAGGTTCTAAAACTATGGTCTGTACAGCTGGCTGATCACATGGTACTAGCACTCCTTGTTTCTAGAAGCTAAATTGCAACAGAAGACAGCTAAAATACATTCAATACTTTCCTAACGTTACTTTTCCACATAAGCAATGGTTAGAGTTGTGCTAGGGATGCTACAGGATTGCAAATGGGAAGTGAAGCGGTCTGGTGTTAGTCACAATTCCCTGTCTGGTTTGCTCCTGCAGCAGCTCAGCTATACACTGCCCCTTTCTCAGGGCAGATTTAAAATTTATAATCACAGAATATCAAGGTTGGAAGGGACCTCAGGAGATCATCTAGTCCAACCCGCTGCTCAAAGCAGGACCAATCCCCATTTTTTGCCCCAGATCAACTTAACAGCCCCCTCAAGGATTGAACTCACAACGCTGGGTTTAGCAGGCCAATGCTCAAACCACTGAGCTATCCCACACCCCTACATAAGATCTCATGTCACATCAAGCTAGGGGACTTATTTCCTTAGAATGACATAGCAAACAGCAATGAAACTATGGTGCCTTTCAAGGTGTGGTCTATTTTGATAGACTCCAGCTACACAACCAAACAGCCACAGTACAAGTGGTAGCATGCTCCCCTAATTCATGATAGGTACTTGAATTAGAACTACCTTCAAAGCCTGTAAGCCTCATAGGAATACCCGTTACCAGTCTTTTGTGATTTCTCTTTCTCTACTACACTATACTTGACCTTTTTAATGCCAAACTCAATGCAGACTGTTAGCTTATGTCAACTAATTGGAGTTATAAAGCTTAGTTTGGGACTGATAGAATAAAATCCTGTTGGAAAATCTGTGCAGTAAATTCAGGGGAATGTACAGTATGAAATGAAAAGCCTTATCTAGTACTTTTAATGGTACACTTTACATGCCAGGTAAATGAGCTACTGCCACAAATGATTTCATGTGTCAGCCAACCTAGCTTACTAACTATGAGAACATTCACAGAAAGATAAAAAAAAAGTAAAGCTCTTAAAAAAACAAAAACTATGTCCTGTCCTTAATACATTCTTACTCTTTCTTATGAGCACAGTGTTGCTGTTTTATGTGTAAGTACAACATGAACATACTCTGCCTGGTTTAAGATATAGCAAAAACACTCCTACATCTCAAAGCACAGGAACAGTTTCCCACATGAGAGTTCAATTTCTCCTTTTTATATGGCTCGGAATGCCTGAAGGGCCATCTGCTGGCTAGTTGAAGATAATTATTCCTTCATTAGCACCTGTTCCATTTGAAAATCCTTGGAACTTCTAGTATGTCCTGTTAGTGTGGGCTGTTCCTTTTCTGCCTGGCAGAGAGTAGGGAAGCTGACCCACTACTAGAAAATTACTTGCTTACCAAACTTTCAATTTGTGTTTAGTGATTTTAGGTCACAGGAACTTCATTTGTTACAAGAACCCCAGAGAGTGCCTAGCAGAATATATTCTTATTAGAGCTGTTGATTCCAGATTCAGGATATATACCTTTGACAAGTACACAGTAGAATGGTAAAAAGAAAAGAAGTACTTGTGGCACCTTAGAGACTAATAAATTTATTTGAGCATAAGCATAAGTAGTATGGTGTGTTTTCTATAATCAAACACAGAAATAAGTCTAAGCTACTCTGAAAAAAAATCTTTGGTATTTTTATTTAAAATTTTATTGGCAAAACAGAAGGATTACAAGGCATGAGGGATGATATTACAGAATAATAATTTGAAAGGCGAATGATGATAAACTACTTCAAACATATCTTTCCCTTTCAGACTCTGTGCCTTCTCCATTCCCAACTGAACATTTAAAGAATAATCATTTGGACCGTTAGAAACTTCTATTCCCAGATCCTTTTCCTATCCTTTCCTGTAAAGGAAAGAGAACTGGCTAAACTTTGGCCTCTGGATATGAAGGGGAAAAATTAGGCTGTGTCTACACTACACAGCTTTTAGTGACATGGCTGTCTCGCTACAGCTGTGCTCCTAAAAGCTGTGCAGTGTAGCCACTGTTTGCTGGCTCTCCTGCCAACAAAAAACTTCCACCCCCAATGAGCAGCGTTTGTGTTGTCGGCAGGAGAGTGCTCCTGCTGACAACGCCCTGTTCACGCTGGCACTTGTCACAGCAAAACTTTTGTCTTTCAGAGGGAGAGGGCTTAGCATCTCTGAAAGACAAAAGTTTTGTCATTCAATTGCCAGTGCAGACATAGCCTTCGGCTGGCTGGGGGAGTGTCAGCAAATCATTCTTGTAGTCACTTAGCATTGTGCTAGGGTCTGAAGGCAGGGCTACGCTAGAACTATTGGGCTACGTCTACACTTGTGAGTGTACACAGTTACTTGTCCATGTGTTGCTAGACTTGTACTCTGTACCCACACCAAGTATCCACATATGCTGTGCTGGGCATGGGTATACACTGTGCACTGGCATATTCCTTCATTCAAACTGCACCTTTTTGGTATATGACATTAGTGCCAACATTTCAGGAATGGTATCCCAGAGGCCTGTGCACCACAGGGGACACTCTAGTAACTGCCTTACTGCACGTTGGTGGAGCTGTTAGCCACCTTCATGCATTTGATGATGGCAGCTCCCTGCCATCTCTCCTTTCTGCCAAACTGCGTTGGAGATAAAGAGCAAGTCCATGATGATGTCATTCTGTTCCTGCTACTGTTCACTGGACAAATGTTCATGCAGCATGGTACCAGACACTGGACGGAATCGGTCTATAGAGAGCTGACCCGGGGGGGAATGAAAATCCACTTGGGTCCCATGGAGCAGATGTTTTGAATGCAGGGATCATGACAGTATGCCCAAAGGTGGACCACCATTTCTGGTCCTGGAGAATCAGCCTGGTGGGACCAGATCGTCTTGGAAACATGGAATGACAACCAATGGCTGCAGAAGTTCTGAATGAGGAAGCAGATAGTCATTGATTTGAGTGAGGAGCTTGCAGTGATTTTGTGCTGAGGTGAATGATAATGCATTGTAATGCCATCATTTAACAATGTTTTTGTTATGCTAAGTGCACTGTTCCAGGCTGGTTTATGGGGAGCACTTAAGCATTGTTAAAGTAGTTTTTAAAAAGTACTTTAGGGTTTTGGGAGGGAATTCACAAATTCCTTCCTCACAATGTTTTCTGGCAGCATTGCTCACAGCGCTTGTCAGGAGCCCTGCGTGATCATCATTCCCATGGTATGACTACTCTCCCATAGTTGTCAATAGTAATGGCTGTGTAACAGATTTATGTTACTTATTTGCTTGGGGCATTAGGTGATTTGGCTGTGGCCACAGGATTTTTAGGGAGGAGATGATGGAGCACATTACGTAACTGAGTTTTAAAGTTTTATTGATAAAATAATAAAATAACAGCGGAGAGTGATGGGTGCTCCCCACGTCACTCAGAGGAAGGAAGAAAGCGTTAGTGATCCAAGCCCTAATTTACTTTTATATTTATATTTATATTTGTATTATTTGAGCCTGGCCAGGCCTGGGTGTAATGTAAGAAGAAGAGGGGGAGAGGTGGACAGGAGTTCTGTCCTGTGCGCACAGGTCATTCAAGTCCCCTGCCAATCTCCAAATTGTTCCAGCTCTTAGGAGGGTTTTAAGTCCTGGGTTCCTTTGTGGGTGTTCCATTCCGCGACCTCTGTTCCTGGTGCTCTTTGTACCAGCCCAAACAGGCTTCCTGTGGTCTTCTCCGCTTTCTCAAAACACAATGGCTCCAGGGACAGGAAAGCTCTGCTACCCCCCCCCCCCCCCCACAACATACACAGAAACACACACACACAAGTCCTGCAGATGGTCTTTATAGTTACCAGTCTGTTGTAGCTCAAGTCAATCTAATAGCTTGAGCTTGAGTGAGGAGCTAGGCTCTTTCGGTCACGATCTGATGCTCCGAGGTTTTGCAGGACTGAACCCCGAGTTTCATGGCAAAACACCCAATCTTTATAGTTGTAAATTCCCATTTGAGTCCATGCATTTTGCAATGTCATCCTGTAATCATTAGTTCTTAAGTGGTGTTAATCTTGGGGGGGTTTGCTGTTATTATTTGATGGTTATTGTCAGGCTTCCCATTGTTATCTTCTATTTGTTGTCTTGGCTTTGGGGGTGCCTGCCTCACCTCTGAGGTCATCAATGCTACTAACATGTTTAGCCTCTGATACAATGGATATTTTCTGATTGTCTCCTGGTGTTTCCAAGTCTCTCACTTTTTTTTGACCATCTGGACGTGCATGCATTCCTCATTCACACAAACAGTCTCTCACAGAAACCTTCAAAGGTATACAGAATACACTGTAAATTAAGTGTTCAGAGTGGCAGCTGTGTTAGTCTGTATTCGCAAAAAGAAAAGGAGTACCTGTGGCACCTTAGAGACTAACCAATTTATTTGAGCATAAGCTTTCGTGAGCTACAGCTCACTTCATCTGATGCAATCGATGAAGTGAGCTGTAGCTCACGAAAGCTTATGCTCAAATAAATTGGTTAGTCTCTAAGGTGCCACAAGTACTCCTTTTCTTATTGTAAATTAAGTCTTGCTAAATCTTATAACTAAAACAATTCACATTGGGCCTCAACATTTCTCTAATCCATTTATCATAGACACAATACAAAATCTTGTCTTTTACTAACTAAATTTTATAACAGGTCCTAATTGTAATGCATATGAGAAACAGGATCCCAGTCTCAGACAGTCATTCCTTTCTTTTATTCAAAAAGGGTGGCTGGCAGAATGAAATCAAAGTTTACATCAATTCTTATAGTACAATTATAAAATCCTGGTTCTACACCTGCAATGCTTGCAATAGCATTAGCAATATACAGTGCTAATCTGCCTTCCCAAAAAAACCCTGAGGGTGGGTCCGTGGGGGTGTAACAGCTGGGCGGGGGGAAAGAGGTCATAAATGCACTGATCATTGTCAGATATCTTCAATGTTATTTTACTTTTGTTTCTTTTCTCTTTATTGTTATGTAAATTATTAAGAAAGACAGAAATTTCAGTTAAATTCTTCTCTGTTTTTCAATGTGGTGCTTAGGACAACAATAGTTATTTTACAGTTTACTTCATTGTCAAGAAACCTTTAAAATAGCAAATTCATTGGCAGGAGGAGAGTTTGTGGAATGAAAGTGTTTGCATTTCCACGGCACCAGACTTTTAATAAATCACAGTCATGCGCTGTGAATTCTGCTACCCCATCCCAAAACTCTGGGAAGTATCATGTTGATCATACTTGGAAGACAAGGTACACCCAAGTGAAGTGAACAGTAACTTTTATTTATATATATTGAACCTAGATCAAAAACGGTGTTTGACAGGAACAAATGAACCCCAAAAAAAAGTTTGTAGCGAAGTGGGCAAACAACCATCTCCTTGCTCTTCCCCTCCCCCTCGCCCTGCCAAGGGGATGGTGGTGGTGGGGGGAGACTGTGGATTATTGTACGGGAAGACAAATCGGGGACATCTACTGCATGGAATTTGGGGGCTGAGCAAAGGCTGAACTACAGCGATAGCATGGGGCTCATCACCTCCCTCCTTCATACTCTGAGGAGATGATGGGTTTTGGGTGCTGCAGAGTATGTTGTTCCAAGCATCCAGCATGCTCCTGTGTGGTGGGAGGTGGGGAGTGGGAATTCACTGCCTCAGCAGCAGTGTGGACAGCAGCTGGAAGAGGAAGAAAAGGGGGAGGAGGAAGAGATGTTGCCCATTCTGAAGAGGAGCAGCGGCGATGGCAGTGGGTGGGCCCCAAAAGTGTTCCACCACCCAGTTGGACTGGGGATTACATGAGTGCATGGTCCTGTTCCCTTTGTGCATGCTCCCATTCCCTGTGGGCACACTCCCATTGCCTGTGCTGTCTCTCCATTTGCAGAAATGCCTCATCCTCCCTAACAACCCAATCCTGCTTTTCCCAAAGAAACTCCAGCTGCTCTTGATTCTTTCTGTCTATGCCAACAAGCATGTTCTCCAGAGTCCATCAGCATCTTCCTCTGTTACCTCTGATTTGCTGCTCCTGTCCTCTGAGATGAATGTGTTCCCTCCCGGCATCGGAATGCCCTGCCAAGTCAAACGCAAGGCTAGCTTTATATTTTATTTCTTCTTTGCAGGAACCTAAAAAATCATGCCACCTAACATAACAGTGCAGCCAAAGGCCACAAGATGGATACTTTTTGGCATCCCATGAACGCAGCTGTTACAGCCCTCTTCTTTCAGACTACTTTTGCTGTCCACAAGGAAGGCGCCGAAGCTAAAAATGGTAAGATACAGTATATTAAAATGTTGTAATGTGTACAATGACTCCAGGGGTCAGCTGGGGTGTGTTACAGTTAGGGTGACCAGACATCCCAATATTATCGGGACAGTCCCGATTTTAGAAAATTTGCCCTGTGTCCCAACCTTACATCCGTCTGGAAGCCCTTTGTCCCAATATTGAGACCGTCTGGACCGCAGCCATAGTGTCACTGCTCACCGCTTCCTGGGGCAGCTCCCGGCCCCCCACCCACCAGCAGGAGCACCATGTGCTGCAGGGGCGGGGCTTGCAGATGCCAGGAGTGGGCAGAGAACCTTCTGCCCCCCCACCCCACCCCACCCGACCTGTGACCCTCGGAGCCAGACGGACCTGCCTGCCAGATGCTTCCCAGGATGGGAGCCGCTCCATGTAAGCACCGCCGGGACTCCCCACCTCGCCCCCTGGCAGGTTCCTCTGGCTCTTCGGGTGGGAGGGCTCTGCGTGCTGCCAGCACCTGCAAGCCCCATTCTGTGGCTCCGGCAGCTCCCATTGGTGCTTTTCCCAGCCAATGGGAGCCATGGAGCTCGCGCTTGTAGTGAGTGCAGCATGTGGACAGTCTGGAGACTCCCCTCACCGCTCTCACCCTAGGAGCCAGAGACCTCCCAGCAGGGCTGGTGAGTGCGGCCAGGGAAGGGGGCAGGGTGTGATGGTGACTGTCTGGGAGGTGTGTGGAGGGTGCTGAGTAGTAGGGGAGGTTTGTGTGTTTTGGGGTTCTAGGCAGTGGGGGTGTGCTGGGGGGTGCTGGGCAGTGGGGGAGATCTGTGTGTGTCAGGACACTGGGGGTCTGTGTGGGGCATTGTGTAGCTGTGGTGGTGGGGCTGTGGAGAAGAGCACTGGGAGAGAGGAAGGGAGGGAGGGGAAATCTGTGTGCATTGGGAAACTAGCAAGTGGGGGTTCTGTGGGGGATGCTGGGCAGCTGTGGTGGGGCTGTGGGCAGAGGGCGCTGAGCAGGGTGTGTGTGCACAGCACTGTGCATTTGTGGTGGAAGCGTTGTGGGGGGCTCTGGGCATAGTGGATCCAGGGGGTGCTGGACAGGGGAGCTGTGTGGCGCAGCATGGGCCCACCCCCACGTGTCCCCTCTCATGGCTCCGATTGGGGCTGTGCACCGTTGTCTGTCTCCTTTCCCTCTCCCCCCCGCCCAGTGTGTCCTGATATTTCACTCTTGTGATCTGGTCACCCTAGTTACAGTTCCTTTAGGGAAGTGTTACTAGTTGTCCTTTTCTTCTTCTTCGAAGGGTAGAGAACGTAGCTGTTCTGAAAATATCAGACTGGAAAAGAGAAGAGGCTTTCTAGGCCTGTGGAGGATATACAGCCATCAT
Organism: Caretta caretta; assembly: GCF_965140235.1. NCBI lineage: Eukaryota > Metazoa > Chordata > Testudines > Cheloniidae > Caretta > Caretta caretta. The sequence goes on from NC_134209.1 coordinate 79,435,339, forward strand.
TGCCAGATAAATATTTTGCTAATGGCGACTCCTCTACATAATGCTAAGTGGAGGGTTTGGTGAGCTATGAAGGTGGACCAAGCACATTTGCCCTGCCTTAAAACCCAAAGAACCAGCTTGAATTTCTGCTACTCCAAAAAGTTGCTGAATTATGCTTATGGGGAGGGGGTGCAATTTGAGAAGAATCCCAGCCACATGCCCACAACATGCATTCAAAATAACAAATGCATTTTTTAAAAAACAAGTTTCCCATTTTTTAAAAATTGAAAATGATAGAGAACATCAGTACAACTGGTGAGTGGAGAACAGAATTAGTTATTAAGTACCGAGAACTCAAAACTAGGATATGTGCTTGCTTACTAAAACACATTTCTCTCTCTGAAAAACACACTGAAAACAGTGCAGTTCATATGACAGTGTCCCTAGAGAAGCTTCTCTGCATCTCAGAGGTACTGTAGCACAAACACAATGTGATATGACAGCTGCTGGAATAAATAGTCAAATTAAACAAGAATAAATTGCATAAATAAGTACATGTACTGTAAGCAAGTGCAGTCTGTCTAAGATCTGCAGTAAGTGCTGTATGTTCTTTTTATTTTCCAATTAATTTAATTAATTTGCACATATATTGTGCAATAGCTGAGACCATTTCTTTTGTGGCTGGCTGTTCTTTCTTTATGAAAGGAGTCTGCATACACAGGAGAGTAAAAGGCATGATAAATTGCAAATATAAACAAACATAATGTGGTGTCCAATCATGTGGATTAGCAAAATAAAGGCAGATGGCAACAAATTATATCTAACACTTCTTTATTGTAAGCAATTCACTGTCATTAAGTGATGGGCAAATCTCCAAGGTTCAGAGGGAGTCATAGAATCATAGAATATCAGGGGTTGGAAGGGACCTCAGGAGGTCCTCTAGAGCCTGGTACAAGGGTTTGTGTCTCATTCCCTGGATTGGCAAAGGCTAGAAACAAAACCGTGCACTCAGAAAAGTTTATCCTGAGTCAGTCTACATCAATCACTGTGGCTGAGGACTGGCACTGGTGAATTCTGAAAGGAGTCCCATATAGCTCTCCTCCACCAAAGCACAATGTAGGCCTTTAATAGATTGGAGAGTTGGGCCACCCTCCAACTGAGGATTAGATAGAGGAAAGGTATTCTTCACCCAGGGTACCCCCCAAAAGTTTAGGAGTGATAATTTCAACACTGATTAGAGGATCTGGACATTCAATTCCCATTCATTGCTAATGAGAGCTGGCAGTCACATCCCTTAGGTAGCTTTGAAAATCTCACTCTAGCGTTCATTTCAGATATTTATCCTTGAAATCCACCCGATCAAGCTCTCCGGAGCTTTCCCGTCTCTGCCAAGCACTCTCAGACACTCTTGCTAATTGGAGCTTCCTTAACATAGTTGCCCATTACAGTTGCAGTGCCACCTCAGTCCTTCATAATTACAAGTTAGTTCCAATTTTAAAATGTATGTTAGACACAACAGCCCAAATTCTCAGCCACTGTCAATAGGTGGAACTCCACATGAACTGTACGCATGTGTACCAGCTGAGGATGGGATCAGGAAGACAAAAAAACAAGGCAAAAACAAACTCCAAAATACCTTACTCTGTCACATATTTCTATCGTTTGTGTGAATCTGAAGCCCTGTGAAAATAGGCCAAAGATCTGATATAATTTTGGCCCCAAAAATCACAAGATCCAAAAAATATACAAGCAGAGCCAAAAGTACTTTGTCTATTGAAAACTAAGAATGGCTGCAGTTGGTAATTTCCAAAAGCCAAGTACTGTCCCAAATATGATTGAGAGAGCAACCTGGTTACTAACCAATGGACAAAGCTGATTTTACCTTCAGGGTTTCCTCTTTAGTTATAACTAAAATTATTAGAAGGAGATTTTTTTTAAGGTTCATGTTATTAAATTCCATGGGCCAGATCGTTTTGGGTCCATGACTGCGCATGGAGAGAAGAGAATTCAAAGGCACAGATCTGTAAAGGTACTTAGGCCGGATTTAGATGCATAAGTTCCATTTTTAGGCATCACAGTGATCCACAAAACCCCTGCTCAGCTTCTGCCTTGACCCTGTAGGTGCATAAATTCAATCAGTGCCTACATTTTGCAATAAAAGTTCCCTATGTGCATAACTTTCTGCCTCTGGGCATACAGGGAGACTTTGGCAAACCAGTAAAGTGCCTGAAACCACTATGGTTTATTGCTAAAAGCAGCCAAGTCAGCAGGCTGTAAATTAGCCAAGTCAGCAGGCTTAACTTAACCAAGGCAGGAGGGGAGGGGGGTTTTGGGGTGCCACAGAAAGGGCAGCTTGACCCCGCATCCTTCCTGATAAGAATTGTGTTGAAGTTGCTGATACATGCATCTTAGAAGAGTAGGACGTGCCTCAAGAATGTCTATTGGGGCCTCAAGGCTGCAAATTCTGGAAAAACCCACACCTGGTTAATCGATAATCAGAAGGAACCTCTTGCTTGCCTGTTGGAACTGCTTGCTTAACAAGTTTTCTTTAAGGGACATGTCATTCTATTACTAATGTACAAATAAGGGGGGAAAGTTTGGGGTGGTTGGTCTCTTTAGGACTGGACTCTCCCTCTGGATGCATCTTGTGTTCCCCACTAGCAGACGGGCTGCTGCTGTGCCACTTGAGAGCCACACTCAACTTTGGTAATTATTGAGGGTTGGGGGTGTTTTACTAACCTGTTACAGACATGTGGGTAAGTGCTTGAGACTAAATAAAGTTTAGCTTTACGTGAAAGCACTCGTGTTGTCCTGTTTGTGCCAGCCATCTATCGGTCGGACGGCCGTGTCTCCCCTGATTTGTTTCCTGACACCACCTCACACAGAGTAACAGATACCAAGAGTTTTGGGTTGAAAGAACCCCGGGTAACATGGGCATGCTCATTGCCGCCTCTCTCTAGGCATCCCATATAATCCCCAGATTGATTCACCTACCTTGTCTGCAGGACCAGATCTGGTAGATCTGCTCAGAGGCTGCCTCCACACAAAATGGCCTGGAGGAGGAGGTGTTCACAGCCCACCCTTATAACTATATGTGGTTAGCACACTCATCCAGGACACGGGAAACCCCAGATTCTAGTCCTCCCTCTGCCTGATGAGGCAAAGGGATTTGAACAGGGGCTCAGGGATATTCTGATGTGGGGCTTCCTCAGTCTGTCCTGTTGAAGCTGTTCCCCTTTAATTAATGAAACAATTGAATAATTACACAGCAAGTGGGCCAGAGAAAGTGTGAGTATTGCAACATGTAAGTACCTTGGTGGATTGGGGCCAAAGAGCCTTCACTCCTCTCAGACACCATATACAAGAGCCAAAGATATGAGGAGTCCCCGTATTTTAAAGAGTGCAAGGATTGCTCCTCTGTGGCCTCAGGAACACATCACCCCTAAAGGTGTAGGGGGCATTACTCAGTGTAATTTTCTAGTGAAGAGAAACCCTCTGATGCTTTTTCAGTGACATCACTGAGGTTCAGATGTGTTTAGGGCCCTTCATACCTGAAAGGAGGCAAGAAGGTGAGTGAGCAAATGTCTTTTACACCCTGCTCCGAAAGAAAGTGCCACATGTTGTACAAGGTCAGTACTCACACCCTTTGTAGGCTTTGGATTTATTTGCAAAGAAACTAATAATATGACAAATTCTAGCCCAACCCTTCTCCCCAGGTTTTTCCTGAAGACGCCTACCTAGGACCCTCTGCCCACAGAGCCAATCCAACCTCCTCTGAAGACATGGTAGAGTTAACAAGCTGTATGTGCTGCTGTGGATCATCAGGAACCTATTAAAAGAGTTCCCCAAAGGGTTCCAATCCTTGTTGACAGGGGAGGTCAAAAGAAGAGTCCTGCCACCCACTTAGGTAGCATTTGGCCTATTGAGAGTAAATCTAGAGAGACAATAATGAAACAGAAACATTAGTTTGTATTGCATCTTCTTTTTGCCTACAAAATGTATGACGTATCCTTGGACTATTGGAGTATTCTCCTGTCCTGGATCAATGGCTGTCTTTAATGTAAGACCTTTTATCAATGGATTATAATCAGAAGCAGAGTAGCTTTTTTGGAGAAGGACTTTTTAGAGGAAAAGTGGTTTCCATTATTGACTTTCTTTGAATATAAATGATTAATTACTAGGTCATCTAACCCTCAGGAGGGATACAGTTTATTGACCATTACTCTGCTTCTTCATATTCAGTATTTTATTTTGTGTTGTAATGTTTGTGTGTCAATAAATACATTTCTAAAAATCAGTATACAGTACACAGTTTCATTTATCTTTCTCTAAATTCTTTTACCAGTGACAGCTGACATGATGCTTAACACAACATGTTTTTGTCTATGCTGACTGTAAAGATGATGTTAACATTGTGCTAGTTAACATAACTTCTCAAAGTCATATTTTAACTTGATGTAAGTTTCAAGTGAAGACAAACCCAGAGAGGCCACACACAGGGATTCCACAATTCTGCATGCCATAAAACTGTGCTCCACAGTGCAAAGTGAGAGTTTGGGGCATACTTGGAATAGGCGACAATTATACAATTCCATAGGTCTAAAGCCCTCTGGTATTCAGAGCCACAGCTGCTACCACCCCCCAAGAGCCACAGCAGTGACAGAAGAGCAGCTATATGACTTATCTCCATCAAACAACAATGTTGTTGGAGCAAATTTCTTCTCCTTCAATCTAACTTAGATCCTCTGCAGAAAGCCCAATGGTATGACCTATTCATGGAGAAAGGTTCAGCAGTATTCGACCCCAACAACAATTTTTTGTATCTAGAGATTGTAAAGTCTAAGCATGTCCCACGTTGTTTTGCAGATAACTCCCAGAAATTATAGACCATGGTACATGATCAAAGAAAGTAATAGGATAATGGGATCAACCTGGAATATACTTATATTAGACAGACACCTGAAATAATTTTATACATTAAGAAACAATCTCTTTGCCTCAGGTAGTTGTTTATTGTAGGATTCATGTACTGCTTCCAGGATATATACCCCTTCCTCTTCTTTAAGAGTGCTATTCATGTCTTCTGACTCAGAAAAAAATCGTGATTGGTTACAGAAGCCAATAGAAATGTTTTGTTAGCTTTCAGTCATTACCAATGTTTCCACGCATGTATGGTTTTTAAATGTCATCTTTTAAAAAATAAATCTTTATTGACAAATAACAGAATGTTTCTTCATTCTGAATGTTAAAATCTGTATTGCATAATCATAATAGTATCATTGTGAATCAAGTCCCTATGGTGACTGACCCCCTTCCTTTCTATTGTAAATATATTGGGAATGCTGCTCCCAGCAGAAAATTTGGATCTCTTGCCTGGGTCTTGATAAAATAAGTGAGGGTAGTTACAGTTATTTTAATATTGTTCTCCATTTTCTTGGTGCTGTGCACAAATGGATTTTTGCACACCTTCAGAGGGGCAACTGAAGGGGGAGGAAATCTCCTCTATATTACTGTACAATACATTTGTTACTTTAATAGTTCCAGCATTTTATTGTTCTATTTACATCAAGTTATTCGCTGAGTGTCCTTCCTTACATAATGTTCTAATTGGGAAGCTCAGAAATATAACAGGAAGTGTCAGAGATTTTAGGCATCCTTTTTTTTCTTATTATGACATAAATTTCAAGTGCTATACTGGGGATTTTTTTGGCCATGAAAACTAAAAAGGAAAAGGTCCAATGTCATTTAAAAAAGAGAATTAGTTTAAGGTCATAAGTAAACGTGTGTAACCAGTGTAACACTGATAACTTTAGGAGGACTTTCTTTCCTACAAAAGAAACCCTTCTCATCATAATGAGGAGAGGTTTGTTCATATATCCAGGGAACTTTTAAGAGATTGAATTAATTGTGTAATATTCAACTTTACTATACTTATACTGTTAATAAAGGCCTTGATTTCAATTACAAAGGGGCAATTTTCAAAGGAAAGGCAAAATATTTCACAAAGGCTACCACATATTTTGAAACCTTTGGCTTACTGAGTTGGTATCCAGATTACTTATCTCAGATTCTTTGTTTCCGCTCATCCATTTCATTGGAATATATGAGTCTGATCCAAAGTCCACTTATGCCAATAAGACTCTTGCCTGATCAGAGTTTTAATGTTATGTTATATTCCAATCTTTCTTTTTCATCTTTCAACCATCTTTTCCATTATGGCTGTTAAGTTGGCAATGATCTCCACTGTATTTTACTCTCTTACCAAGTTCTGAGTCAGCATTTCTTCAACAACTTCCTCTGCACTTTGACCTTCATCTTTCCATCCTTTTTCTCAGTTTTTGAGATGAGCAACTTCTATTGGTTCAACATTCTGGAAAAAAATCTTTACAAAATTGATCAACCACTAGAAAATTGTATATTAAATATCTTGCTGGTTTTTTGCTTGTTTACAGATGTAAAAACAGGCAGGACAGCAGCTCACATTGCATAGATCAGCCCCATATTTTTACCATATAAAACTGATTTTAATGATTTCACACTTAGTATCTGAACTATTACAATGGTGGTGGTTAGAAAATCCTTCCTTTAGTGTAATGCAGGTCAATGACAACAGTGTCAGGAGTCATGGGATATTATTTGCTTTTGTTTCATGATTCTAGACATTAGAGAAGAAGTGGGTTAGGAACATGTACAATAAAATGCAAAACTATTCCAAATTGAAAAGTTACTAGATTCTGTTACAACCTTGAATATATGCCAATTTTTGTGGAAAGTTTTTCTAAAATATGCAGATTTTTTGAGTAATAACAGGCCTACTTCATAGTAGAAATGGGCAACTTTTGAGTGACAAATGTGTGTTTCTTCCAAGACATCTATTGAAAAAAAATGTTTCCGAACTGTAAGCAAAAGGTGGACAAATGGAGGATGAAATGAAAGTGCCAACTTTTCAGGTGACAATTCTGCAAAACAATATACTTGGTTTTGCAGAAATTCACCAAACTCTGCTGTGGAGACCCTAACCTGCTTGTGGAAAACCTGAAACTCCAGAAGATTACACAGTTTCAACTATAAGAAATTAAAGCAGTTTTTAAAATGAAGTTTTAACTTTCAGCAAGTGAGAACAGGGTATAAATAGACTACTCTTTACAGAGAAAAGAAAGAAAGGGAATGAAAGGCAGGCATGATGAGGAAACAGCATGGAGTTAGAGAAGGAAGCAGAACACTTTGTTGAGCATTTGTTCCATAAACCCAAAGTACAGAAGTTACAAAACCTGGACTCTGCTGTAGGCTGAATTGACTGGGAAGTATTGCACTAGTGTAAAGTAGCAACAAATATACTAACTGAGCTGCCCTCCTTTTGGATCAATATAGTGCACAACCTGCTGATCAAAGTTTTTTTGAAGAATGCATTTCTCCCTCCCTGTTAGACTCTAGTACTACTAACGTTTCACCAGGAGGAGAAAAAAACTACAAGTTCAAACTTCTGGGAGGTGAAAAGGATGGAGAAAGATTGAACCTTATGAGATTTAGAGCTAATTTTAAGAACCAGGCAGCACACGAGAGCTGTTCCTGAGAGTGCATAGGCAGGGCATGCATAGACAGAAACATATTTTCACAACACCTCAGTGTACAGCCATGGGTACTGCAGACAAGGATAAGAACATATACACACATAGCTTGGAGTAGCTATGCTCTGGAGTTGTTTGAAAGCACTCAAAATGAGCAAACACTATTTTGGAGATAAATTCAGGACAGCTTAGCCCTGGTCTCCACAGGGCGGGGGAGGGGGTGGAATTGATCTCAGTATGCAACTTCAGCTACGTGAATAACATAGCTGAAGTTAACAAATAAGTACTCCTTTTCTTTTTGTGAATACAAACTAACACAGCTGCTACTCTGATAGCTGAAGTTGACGTACTTAGATCTACTTACCGTGGTGTCTTCACCGCGGTGAGTCGACTGCTGCCACTCCCCTGTCAACTCTGCCTGTGTCTCTCATGGCAGTGGAGTACAAGAGTCGATGGGAGAGCGCTCGGGGATCCATTTATCACATCTAGACTAGACACGATAAATTGACCCTGCTGGATTGATCACTGCCCGCCTATCCGGCGGGTAGTGTACACATACCCTTAGATACTAAGGCTTTCCATCCCCAAGAGGTAGAAAATTTCAAACACAAAGGGACCTGGGAGCAGGTGACCAAAGCTTCTAGCACACTGTGGTTCAGCAGTGTTTAGGAACTGCCACACCTGGAAGATGATGAAAGACTGAATGAGTGGAAGATTTTCCACCCTGCTCCAAAATAGATCTACACATGCTCTGCAATGTAGCCTCTATAATTGTTACCCAGCAACTACAGAGGTTAATTTATACCAGACTTTGTATGTTCATAGTTCCCTAATTTAGCACAAATTTGAAATAATAGTGTTCTTCCATGGATTAAGGAGTATAGAGCGTCACCCTGCCTTGAAGTAGGAAGGCCTGGTTGTGATCTGTTGTGACTGACTGATGACTATTGCTTTACAAGGTTATACAGAGGCTATAGAGGCATTTGAATGTGCTACTGATAGTGAAACCATATGGCTTTTCAATCCATTGATCCAAGGGCTTGCAGTTTCCATTTTGAGGTAGGATAAACAACAAAATGATAACAACTGAGCAAATAAAATTCAACTGTGTCCCATTTTAAGAAAGCTATTTTAAAAAATGTAATTCCTGAACAGTCCCATCTATTTTTAAAAAATCAGCTTAAGCTTTTGTCACTTATCAACAGCATTCCAAATCACAGCATACCGTCTACTACACATTATAAAATATGATTTGGAATATCATTGGAGCTTTAAGGAATACAGAGGGGATGCAGACAGCATATTCGTTGATCCAGTCGGAACAAGATGAGAGAAATTGTAAGTTAATTGTCTACAACCTACTAAGCATTTTTAACATGATAGTATAATGAATAGTCTCAAGGAGTCTGGTCTGAAGAGTAATCATTTTTTATTCTCAACTCCCTAATTTTTAAAAGGTCAGTCAGCCCACTGTGGTTTTTACACTGACATTCATATTACACGTTGCTTTCCTACATTAAGAGCAACTGTTTAACAAAATATAGTGATTGAGAGTGAGCTCTCTAGTAGTGACTTTAATGGGTTGGGGAGTTAATTTTCCATGACCCCAAATTATCTTTTTCCTGGATCTAAGGTCTCTGTTGTCTAGAACTACTTTTATACAGTTACTTTAATACTAACGGGGTTATTTTCTGGTTGTTCCTATAGACAATTTAGCCTAAAATTCCTCAGAAGTGTTAATTCCCTTTGGGTGCTTCAACTTTGGTCATGCTACTTGAGACACCTATAAGAGCCTGATATTTTTGTTCTTAGAACAGTGCTAGCAAAACTGTGCTATAGATTTAACCACACCATATGTACTTACAGACTGAAAATACTTTGCCATATGAGTTAAGAAAACTATGAAAAAACCCAGCTAGCAACCGTCATGTTTAGCAATGTAGTGGTGCTGGAACAATTTGTATAGTCGGGGTGCTGAGAGCCATTGAACCAAACTGTAAACCCTTGATATGATGAAACCCGCTTTAAGCCAGGGGATGCAGGAGCACCCCCAGCAGCTCTAGTTCCAGCACCTGTGCAGCTATGTATACATTTAGCAAATGTTTAGCAAGGCATATGCTGTACCTAGAATGCCGCTGCTCACACAGTGTACACTGGGCTTAATGGTTCAGTAGCTTCTCAGCCATTATTTATTATATATAAATATAATAAAATAATATTCAGTTATGCACCAAGTTGGGTTCCGATTTTCTCTCATGTACTGAGGTTCATTTCTAATTGTTTTTACAAAAATGTTTATTTTGTACAAAATATATTCTGTAAAATAGCTATATATTTGTAGCCCATTCATTATGATTCATTATGGCCCCAATTAAGCAAGGTAAATAACACTTCCTTATTTACTTTCTCCGCACCAGTCATGATTTTATAGATCTCTAACATATCGCCCCTTAGTCATCTCTATTCCAAGCTGAAAGTCACAGTCTTATTAATCTCGCCATATAGAAGCTGTTCCATACCCCTAATCATTTTTGTTGCCCTTTTCGGTACCCTTTCCAATGTATCTTTTTTGAGATGGGGTGACCAGATCTGCACACAGTATTCAAGTATTTATATAGAGGCAATATGATATATTCTGTCCTATTATCTATCCCTTTCTTAATGTTTCCCAACTTTATGTTCGCATTTTTTGACTGCCACTGCAAATTGACTGGGACCTAAGAGCTAGCCCCGGCTAGCCCATCCTATTGTAAGCAGTGGTGTGGAGGGACACCACCCCAGCAAGAAACCAAGAGTCACAATGCCTCCCAGAGCTCCCTGCTTGTGCTTGGATACATGAGGGTATAATTTGATATACCCCTTTAAAAGGTACACCATAATCTTCACATAGTTAGCCAGCTCTGCTGGTGAACCCACAGTGTCGGAAGAGGCAGAGCACAGAGGATGCTGTTCTGTCAGGCCCTTTCACAAAATGCAGAAGGGAAGAAACTCCTCACTTCCATGCCCCAGCATGGTCGCATAACTGCTGACTTGCATTATGCATTCTTAGCAGGCATGTGGTCCAGCACTGTCAGAAATAAAGACATGAAATTAAAGCACTAAATTAGTAAAATATTTAGTAGCAATTACTAATTTAGTATCAAACCCCAATTTGTTGTTGTTGTTAATGTATTAATAAAACTTGCCAAATGTGTGCAAGCAGTTGTATGTTAGGTACAGGAAAATGTTCACTTTGATCCTAGATTATGGTTCTGCCCACTATAAAAACACAAAGTTCAGATCCAGATCTGGGGTTTATTGACTTCAAATGGAAGTTGACTGCACGCAACTGACAAGATAGGCTGGTGGGTTTGTTATCCAGGGGCCTGATTTTCTTCCCACAATAGAAAATTAATTCCTATTGAATCATATCAATGTGTTTCATTCTTATCTTGCTGGGGACATAGGGGCAATTATTAGTTTTTCATATCTTCATGTGAATTTATAATACAGTGACATGCTTAAATCCAGTTTTCCTTAATCCACATTAGTGCAATAATTTTACTGATGCTCTTAATTAGTTTGATTGACCCCAGATAGAAATAATTTAAGGAAACTTTCTCCCTGACACTGAGTAAAAAATTCAGTTGAAAATGACTAGGATCTCCAGGTTCACTTTCTAGGCCCAATCCTGCAAGCCCTTTGTGCACAGGACTTTCATTGAAATGAATGGGCTTTCCAGGCAGAGTGCTTTCAATAGAAGTTCCGCTGCTAACACCCATACTTAATAACCTCGCTGTGAATACAGGCTTAGGTAATCCACTTGGGTACAGAGAAAGAATAAACTATCTGTACCATTATTTATCTATACTTGGTATAGGTCATGATCACTAATTAACATTCAGGCCAGTCATTATTATTTCCCCCTCCTTCTTCGTGAGCACTTGCTGCTCCAGGATCCATTACAACTGTAGGAGAGTTATTCTTTCTCCTCAACTTCCAGGGATGGAAGTGCCTCTCTCTCTCACTCTTTCTTTTATTTTTTAATTCAGTTTCTTCAAGTTCTGTCGTTGAGGGCAGCTGTTCAGAGTGCTGCTCTTTTCCCCAACTTCCCAGTCTCTTGTATTCACTAGGAGAAGCAGGAAGCTCTTCTTAGCTCTCCTCTCTTGGTCTCCAGGCAGGAGCTTTTTCCAGTATGTTTTTCTCCCATTTCCCAATACCCTTAATAGAAATTTTAGGTCAGGGGACTTCAAGTAACTAGTACTGAAGAGAAAACAAAATACTGTAGCAGGACACTGTGGATGAGCTAAATGGCTAAGTATTTTTCCTTCAGTGTTGATTCCACACCGGATATTAGTCATACTGATCAGCTGATATTTACTGTGCGCTATGTGCTGAATAACTGCACACCTGTAGAACGCTTCTTGAATTTTGTTCCAGTTACATTGCATACAGCTCTTCATCTGTTTAATGTTATCAATGAAATCCTAAGTAATGAACTAAATATCAATCTAAAGGACTGCAGAGGTCAAACATATGGCAATGCTAGTAACATGTCTGGCATTTATTCTGGTGTGTAAGCTCGGGTAATTGCAGTCAATGAGAAAGCAGCGTACATCCCATGCATGACCCACTCACTAAATCTATGTGGTGTTGCTATTGCAGAGTCATGCAGTGATGCAATTACATTTTTTGGATTTGTCCAAAAACTGTATGTTTTTTTCTCAGGTTCAACTTATCGCTGGGGCCTGTTGCAAGATTCTCTGAAAGAGGAGACATCTGAGACCAGTAAGAGAGAACTTCTCCCAAAGCACCTCAGTGATACAAGGTGGTCAGCTCGAGTGGATGCACTTGACAGTTTATCATGCAACTACAAAAGCTATAAATCCGTGCTCCAGGCTTTTGGTCCGGACACTGTGCAGAACAGTGAAAAACGAGCAGAGGCAAACTCATTCGTTGAAACCATGGATCAGCTGGAGACTGCATTAATGACAACATTTTGGAGTAGTATTCTTACAAGAGTAAACAAAACAAGTCATCTTCTGCAGTCTGAAACAATGGACTTAGGCACAGCTGTGGTGCTGCTGAAGTCACTATCTGAGTTTGTGGAAGCACAACGAAATAGTTTTGAGGAATACCATGAATCTGCAATGTCTTTGAGTTCTACACTAACTTTCAGGTAAAGCAGCAGCATCATCCAAAGCGTATGGCTGATGATAGTGAAGAACCTGCTGTTGTGCTGACAGGGGAAAAGACATTCAAACTTGAATCATTCTACACCATAATTGATTCACTTGTCAGCCATCTCAACAGAAGAATGCATGCACATTCAGAAATAAACAAACAACATTTCTGTTTCTTAACAGGTGACCTTGACAGTACTGCTGTTAAAGAGCCTCTCAGAAGATTAATTGAATTCTACTCAGGTAACCTCAATGAAGAGATCTTTGAAGAATGGGTACAGTGGTGCTCACTTGTAAAGCAGCTTGCCTCCAAGCCATTATCACAAGCTCTGTCTACAACACTGCAAATGCTGACCATAATGAACATGCAAAATTTTGCAAAGAGCCTTTCCAAATGTCTTTGTTGCAGTACACATTTACACTACCAGTCTCAAACTGCAGTGGTGAAAGGTCTTTTCACATTTAAAAAGGACAAAAAGTGCTTTACGTGCTACAATGGTTCAAGAAAGACTTAACGGTCTTACTCTGTTATCCATTGAATCTGAGATGGTAAACTCTACAGACTTCTCTAGTTTAATTGAATCGTTTGCTGCAGCAAAGGCACATCAAAAATACTGAAGAAAACTTTCATACATTTTATTTACAGCATCATTCTTCATACTAGTCTTGCTTCAGATGAGTAATTTGTATATTACATAGCAAGTATTAATGTGAGTAACTTAACTCAACCAAACCACTTTGTGTAGCTATCGTTAATAAAACCTGTGCAGCTATGTGCTGTGTCAAAGACAATTTCTGTGTCGATCTCCTGGCTTTTACAATCATTCCCCAGGGGGACCCCCAAATATCTTTGGCGCTGGGTCCACAAAAAGTTAATCTGGCCCTGCACAGAGGAACCTTGGTTTTCTGTGTTTGTAGGCCAAGGTGCTCAGAGGTAGAAAGAGAATAGGATAGTGGGAATGCCAGCATTTTTCTGATATATATCTGAGTGATTATTTAGAATGAGACGCTCTGAGGAGGAGAAAGAGGGGAAGTCCCTAAGCTTGTGGGAGGAATGCTCATGCAGCAAAAAGCTTCCATGCCTGGAGACAATTGACACATGTATCAGCTCCAGAGCATGTAGTATGACCAAATAACAAGGCAGAAAGACAAGCATGCGGGGACAATTGCCCTATGGAACCACCTCTGGAACCACAGCAACAGTGACATAGACAACTGAAGATTCTGGAATTTCCTAGGCCTGCTTATCTCCTAAATTTGTCCCCTTCTTAAAATGTTCTCTATTCTCTTCAAGAGCAATTTGATACCCTGCTTATTTCTTTAAGCTCTTCTCCCATTATATCATCCTGTCAGGGAACCATTCCATGTGATTTAGGTGAGCGATCATTCAGCTCCAATGATGAATACTTGAAAGAGTACTTGTTATACATGGCTTGCAGCAACTCAAGAAGACCCAAGTATTTTTGTAAAAATTATTTGTTAAACAATTATGAATAACTTTAAAATTAGTAAGAGTAATGATTGGTTCCTGGACAGTTTGTGGACAGAAAAGGCCAAATCTGGTGAAAACATTGTTTGTGATGAGTGGTTCGACAAGCTCTATTTACAACTACTTCTCAAGAAACATACTGCAACTGTTTCTGCAAATTTATCTGCCTTAATTAGCTATACATCTCTCCAATGTGATCAGCTACTGCCCTTAAAATGGTCCATCCAGATGTCCACAAATCAATGGAGCAATACCACAAAAAATGTTCCTAATATTAATTTGGATAATTAGGTTAATTCAGTCCAGGTACCTTAGCACCAAATTTATGTTTGCTTTCAGTGAATAACCTACTAAATTATCTTACTGGCAGAAATATTCACCGAAAAGCAAATTTTAAATGAATATTGCAGAATGTTTGCAGGAAGTGAAATGTGAATATATTTTCAGAAGCACTGATACTGGAAATCCAGTTCTAACAGTTATGATAATCTCTTCACAGAACTGAAATGTACCATGTGATCTACGTATCCAGTCAAAACTGCTTGAATTTTGAATACTCACAATGAACTGGTCACAGACTAAAATCAATAATTATTTGCAGATATTTGGCAATGAATTTTGAATAATGAATACATTTTATATTATGGACAATCTGTGAAGAGAAAAGGGGGCAAAGTTCATAAAATAAAATATGCTTTACAAATTATTTACCAATCTCTAACTACAGCTAATATGGCCATATAACTTTTGACCATCTCCTCAGCCCTCACAGTTTTCTCAAAATTTCTTCCTTGCTCCTCATTTTCCCTTACAACCAATGCTGGAGTTCAGTTTGGCAGATCTGAAAGAGGATAATTGAAGCTTGGATTTCTGTGTGAATTATTCAACGACCCCTACTCACCTCCCATTTGAGAGAGAAATAGCACAAGTTGAAAAATCATGAAAAGTCAGTAAATTCATGGCTTCATTGACACTGTTTCCAAGTAATGGTTATTTCCTTTTCCAAGTAATGAGAAAAGTCTTGTATCTCAGATACCACTTTATGGTAACTGTTGGCAAATGTTGATTTTTTAAAAATAGTTACCATGTATGTGTCTATCTAGAGAAGAAAGACTTTTGAAGAAAATACATTTATGATCATTTGTTTAAATAAAAAACATGAATGTGCTTTTAGTCACTTTGCACAAATGTTCTTAAGAGCCATTTTTATGCTTGCAAGAATGTTCACAGTAAATGTTGCAATACTTGTGCAAATTTGTATAAAATAGAAAATGTTTTACCGATATAAAATTTAAAAACTCTCCAAAACAGTGTTAAAATAAATAGTTTTCTATTACATGTCATATACAGAATATAGGCTGATGTGGTGCAATATAACAATATTAGTATCACACATTTAGGTGAATTCCAGAGCTGAATATCCATCCCAAACTCATTACAGTGTGTTGCTGATGACAAAACCTTCATACTACACCACACCATCATGTCTTCTCTATGCAAACAAATATGTCTGAGAAAGTATATTGGCATTTATTTTTATACAGGTAAATATAAATAAAAATAATATATGGTAAGATAATACATTACTTTGATTTTAACACATTTAAGGTTAAGATAAGCCTTTTGGTAAAGTTCTCCCTTTCAGCAATCCATATGGAAAGGAAAAAAACAAAGTGAAAAATATGCACTTATTCTTATAAAGTGAGAACCTTTTGAAAGGCAATGAAACTGCTTCAAAAAGTGAAACTGCTTCAAAAAAGTGAAACTAAGTTTAAGGCCTATTTACTACATGTTGACTAATTTCATTAATATTTTATTCATTTGGGTAATGGTACATTTTCTATATTCCTAAAATCCCCAAAGAAAATGCCTTAATAACATTTCCACTGGCAGAAATTTAAGATGGAAGATTTATTGCATATTCTTTTTAATGAAGAAATCTCTGATGTCAGCACATTTTTTGCACAGAGGTACGTTTGCCTGCTATTCACAAATTCAATTACCTTTTCTTGGTATTGAACAATCTTTTACATTATTTTATTCTGTAGCTTCAAGTTTTCTTCCTGCTGATTTTTGCTTTGCTTGCTTATTTAAGTCTGCCATCTTTTGAAGATGTGTCAGCAGGTCTCATCATGGGGGGAAAGGGGAGGGAGTCAAGGAGTGAATAACAGCTTCAGTTCACACTTTGAAGCAAGTTAAGAAAGGGCTTTTTGTTGTTTTCCTGCCATGATAAAACTCTTCTACTGATAGATATTAAACAAAAGTGACTTGTCCCTCAGTTTATTTTCAACCAGTAGCTGTGTTTAGATGTTTGTCTTTTTCTTCAATCAAATTAAGAAATCAAATAGTAAACAGACTCAGGTACACTGTACTTTTAGTAAATGTGCTGTCATATATGTAAACTAATGTTCATTCTAATTACATGACTGGTCTTTAGCAGTATTAAGCACTCATAACTAGAATGGGAACTGTGCGTGTTTTACATTCCAATTACATGCACACACCTTACCCTTACCATAACTACCATACACCACAAACCATGCATCACAACCTTAACTGTACCACTTAAAGGAGGCAAGCATTCCAGCACCCTTTTACAAAGCCACTCCTGAAAACATATCAGACTATCCCTTAACCTTCTCTTCTTCATGTACTACCCTTTCCCAACACTAACAGCTGTGGATGTTTAGTGCTGCAATTTGGTATGTTTGCAGGGGATAGTATGACTTTAGCAGCTACCCCTACCCTCAGGGCTGGCTCCAGGCACCAGCAAAGGAAGCAGGTGCCTGGGGCAGCCAATAGAAAGGGGCAGCACTCTGTCTGTGATTGAAGTAGCACGTCCGCATCTTCGGCTGCGGGTCCTTCACTCCTTCTCTCCCTCTTTGGTGGCAATTTGGCGGCAGGCCCTGCTTCTTTTTTTTTTGTCTTTGCTGCTTGGGGAGGCAAAAAAGCTGGAGCCAGCCCTGCCTACCCTGTTATACCTGGAGCTAATGCTAGGCCTGGAGGGAGAAGAAAAGGGGAGAACTTGGCTCAGTTCAGGGCTGATTGATGAAGAAGCAGGAAGTAGCATCACTGTAAGCCTGACAGCTGCTGCGGGAGAAGCAGTGTGTCCGTCACTGAAAGACAGACTGTTGAGGAGACTGGAGAGCACCCAGCAGTGACTGACTGCTACTGTTTGCCTATAAGGACATTGTGGGACCCCTCCGCCCCCAGAGAGACCTGAGACTACAACAGGATCATAGAATCATAGAATATCAGGGTTGGAAGGGACCTCAGGAGGTCATCTAGTCCAACCCCCTGCTTAAAGCAGGACCAATCCCCAATTAAATCATCCCAGCCAGGGCTTTGTCAAGCCTGACCTTAAAAACTTCTAAGGAAGGAGATTCCACCACCTGCCTAGGTAATGCATTCCAGTGTTTCACCACCCTCCTAGTGAAAAAGTTTTTCCTAATATCCAACCTAAACCTCCCCCACTGCAACTTGAGACCATTACTCCTTGTCCTGTCCTCTTCTACCACTGAGAATAGTCTAGAACCATCCTCTCTGGAATCACCTCTCAGGTAGTTGAAAGCAGCTATTAAATCCCCCCTCATTCTTCTCTTCTGCAGACTAAACAATCCCAGTTCCCTCAGCCTCTCCTCAAAAGTCATGTGTTCCAGACCTCTAATCATTTTTGTTGCCCTTCGCTGGACTCTCTCCAATTTATCCACATCCTTCTTGTAGTGTGGGGCCCAAAACTGGACACAGTACTCCAGATGAGGCCTCACCAATGTCGAATAGAGGGAAACGATCACGTCCCTCGATCTGCTGGCTATGCCCCTACTTATACATCCCAAAATGCCATTGGCCTTCTTGGCAACAAGGGTACACTGCTGGCTCATATCCAGCTTCTCGTCCACTGTCACCCCTAGGTCCTTTTCCGCAGAACTGCTGCCTAGCCATTCGGTCCCTAGTCTGTAGCTGTGCATTGGGTTCTTCCGTCCTAAGTGCAGGACCCTGCACTTATCCTTATTGAACCTCATCAGATTTCTTTTGGCCCAATCCTCCAATTTGTCTAGGTCCCTCTGAATCCTATCCCTGCCCTCCAGCGTATCTACCACTCCTCCTAGTTTAGTATCATCCGCAAATTTGCTGAGAGTGCAATCCACACCATCCTCCAGATCATTTATGAAGATATTGAATAAAACCGGCCCCAGGACCGACCCCTGGGGCACTCCACTTGACACCGGCTGCCAACTAGACATGGAGCCATTGATCACTACCCGTTGAGCCCGACAATCTAGCCAACTTTCTACCCACCTTATAGTGCATTCATCCAGCCCATACTTCTTTAACTTGCTGACAAGAATACTGTGGGAGACCATGTCAAAAGCTTTGCTAAAGTCAAGAAACAATACATCCACTGCTTTCCCTTCATCCACAGAACCAGTAATCTCATCATAGAAGGCGATTAGATTAGTCAGGCATGACCTTCCCTTGCCTGACTAATCTACACAAAAGGTCCCACAAGGGGGTGCTACACAGGCAAGACACTACAGACTCTCGGGACTATAGGGGCCATGCCCAAAACTGAAGGTCATAGGTAGGAAGTAACCCAAGGAAGTGGACTTAAACTCTCTTCCTGGATCACCCTGCCAATGTTTCTTCACACAGGGCCCTGGACTGCTACCTGGAAGAAAAGGAGGTCCAGTGTCCCCCTGCCAGAGCTCCTTAAGAGGTGAGGCCCAGGTGCAAATGGAGGCCAGAAGATTTCCCACCTAAGGTTAGGAACCAGAACCCTCTGCTAGCAAAGCAAGGGGCTGGATGTCAGGTGTGCTAACTGCTAGAGTGCCCAGTCCTCCAAGCATCCTATCACACTTCCAAAAAAGAGAGATCAATGAATGACAAAGCATGAATGTGCATGAATAGCTTTCAGATAGTCACCAGATCACAAGCTAATGTAATATTTGTATTTGAATAACAGACTTTGCTTGAAGCACTAAAACAGAAAAGTACTATTATCTAACAAATTTTTCTGATGTTCGGAGTGAACAATAACCCATTTCTTGTATTGCAGGTAGTATTTCTCAAACCATCTAAAAAGGATATAACTGTGTATGCATGTGTATAACAGGATCAAGTGTTAAAAGTATTTATAAGTTATGCTTAAGCCTGGTCTACATTTAACTCTTTTGCCAGAAAAAGCTATGTCTGTTAGGAGTGGGGGGAGGGGAGGAAATCACACTCCTAATTCACGTACTATTCCATCAAAAGCCTGAAGGTAAATGTGATGTTCCCCTCAGGTGTTGTCTGGACCAATGATCTGCTAGCTCACTCCAGTCCTTGACTCTGGGAGCCAGCCTTACCCTGCTCTGCTGTGAGAACCCCCACTCCTGGACTGTTCATGCACAGCCTCTGGCATGTAAGCTGCTCCTTGGATTGTGCAATCGAATGACACTAACCAATATCTCTAGTCCCAGATACAACCCTAGGAACCTCCGTCTTGCAGTGTCCAGTTATGCCTGCTGGATGCTGCAAGCTTATATGAGTTCATCCATTTAACAAAGAAATTGATGTGCACCAGGCTTGTTATCCTAAGGGGAGTCTCTGTCACTCTTCAAACCAAATGCACTGCTTCAGGTAGAATAAACAAACAGATTTATTAACTATGAAGATAGATTTTAAGTGATTATAAGTCAAAACAGAAGAAGTCAGATTTGGTTAAATGAAATAAAAGCAAAACTCATTTTAAGCTGATCTTAACTCTTTCAATGCCCTTAAAAACTTATAGGCTTCTCACCATAGGCTGGCTGATTGCTCTTCAGCCAGGCTCTTCCCTTTGATCAGCGCTTCAGTCGCTTGGTGGTGATGTCTGTAGATGTAGATGGAAGAGAGAGGAAGAGCATGGCAAACATCTCTCCCTTTTATCTTGTTCTTTCTTCCCTCTTGGCTTTGCCCCCCCCCCACACTTCAGAGTCAGGTGAGCATTACCTCATCACAGTTCCCGACTGACCGAAGGAAGGGGGGTGACTCCCTAAGATTCCAACAGATTCTTTTGTTGCTGCCTAGGCCAGCGTCCTTTGTTCCTGTAAGGCTGGGCTGGGTTTGTCCCATACATGCCCTGATAAGGTGTGAACTGCCTTTCAGTTCTTGGAGAGTTTTTGCCTGGGCTTATTTTAAGCCATGAGGATACATTTTTAGCCTCATAACTACATACATGAAATTATATGCTTACTATAACATTACTTATGATGCACTGAGCATTGTTGTTACTGTTTTACTGTAACAATAATGCTCAGTGCATCATAAGCCTTCCAAAGACACCCGACATGACAAACTTTGCATTGGATACCACACAATCATTTTACAAGGATGAACATGGGGGTGCTGGGTGTTCCAATGAGGTACAGAGCATCACAGTAGATGCCGCAATACTAGCAAAAAAGTACTTCTGCTCATATAGTATGTCGTTTAGGGACTGGTATAAGTGATACAAGCAGGTTATACTGGCAAAAAAAAAAAAAGCATTTGCATCTTCACTAAGTGGGTTTACCAGTATAGGTATACTGGGAAACCTTTTCTAGCATAGACAAGGACTTCACATTTCTCTGTGTGAAAATCATCAGGGGGTTGTCAACAATCAGCTGTATTGATAATGCATTTGTGTGATTGGTGTATAATTAACTCCTGTAGTGAAAGACATATGCTTCAGATAACAACAGAAGTAATCTTGCCATGTTAGAAACTAGGTAAAATATCATTTGGAGAAGTTGATTTTTTATGCTAATATCTTCAGTTATTATCATGGTAACCTGAAAGTTGAGATTTTAATGAGTTTTCCTTTCAATGAATGCATTCTACATTAATTATTGACTGTAAGGGTGATCAACAAAATTTATATAACTCAGAGAAAGTTTTAAGTCTGTTTTCTTTAAGCATTAGAATTCCTCCAAACTCACGAGAAAATTAGGTAGTTAATTAAATTTTGGCTAATCATGGTGACTTAAATATGTGTCTTTCTCTTACATTACTATTTATCGTCATAAAACACAGAGGAAAGTTAGTTTTTCTTTGTCACCTATAAAAACCACAGACATTAATGTTCTTCAGACTGTAGGAACATTTGAAGACATGTTTACAGTTAACTAAACAAAGACTTCTACTCATAATTCTATTGGAATACTTATTTTTTTAAAGTAATTGAAAGGTGAAAAATGTTTGACAAGGATTTAAATATGAGAATATTCCTCATGAATAAAGGTTGAGGGGACCTACAGGAACAAGTATTAATTAAACATCTGTTTTGAGCAATAGCAAAGCATATGAAAATGGTCCTGTTTGTAAACAGAAACTGAAATAGAAGATATTTTGCTACAATATATTTATGGTATTTCTTTTTAGAGGTGTAAGTCAATAAAACAATATCAAAAAAACTGACTCACTAAAATTAACACAATAGGGAACACAAGTTCTAGCCAAAGACATGTATGGGCACAAATCTTGTCACATAAGTGCATCCAGGGTGCAAAATATAGAGGTCAACGTAATATTTTCAAAGAGGATGATGCTGAAGGATGGGTACATGCAAATGTGCAGAGTGGTGGGAAAGCATCAGGGAAAGTGCATGCCGTCTATCTTCAAAATGACACAAGTCACTCTGATGCCAAATTAGCTGTGTACAAGCTAGGATGTGCCAATGGAGAAGGTTTCCAAAAAGCCCACTATTGACTTTTGGGACAGCTGCACAAAAACAGCAGACAGAGTTCAGCGATTAGGATAATTTATTTGAAGAAGGAAGTAGATAGGATTGAGGGTGAGGTTGTAGGTGTTGAGGGTGAGGGTCGATAGGAGGAAAAAAGGAAAGGGCACGAGTTTACACTGAGTCAGAGATGGGCAAACAAGAGAGGCAGAAATGTCATGCCTGTAACTGGCCTGAGGTAGATGAGTGAAACAAAGCAGCAGAGGTATAAGGAAAGAGGATGACACAACTGGAGTTAATCAATCATCCGTATTCAGATGCATTTTGCTTGGCACAGTGTGAACTTGGTGGTGCTGGGTGCTCATCAGAAATGAGTATATATAAATATGACATCTCGGGGTGTGGGCATACAGCTCTGTGGGTGCAATTTGAAAAGCCCTATTCTGAGGCTGTGCAGACCCAAACAGCACATGGTTCAACTGATATATTAAATGCTTTTTGTAACTGGGAAACCTGCTACAGTACTGCCCACATTAGTCTCAGTGGGTTGTTTCAAGGATTTATGCTGTCGTGCTTATGGACCCACATGTGGCTCAATAGCAGTATTCTATTCCTTTAATGGCAGTGGGTACCATTGCCTTTTGCAGTCTTTAAATATTCCATATAACTTGTATTAAGTCTGACTTAGCCATAGAAGTGGTGACAGGTTTTGGTCACATTCAAGTCATCTAACTGAATTACCACTTCACATCCGATGAAGTGAGCTGTAGCTCACGAAAGCTCATGCTCAAATAAATTGGTTAGTCTCTAAGGTGCCACAAGTACTCCTTTTCTTTTCACTGTCCTGTAGTTTCAATTTGATGCAATCCTCCCAACTTGCTTGTCTAAAAACAAGCTTGTGTAGTGTTGCTGATGCAAAACAACTGCAGTGTTTTCACCTCAAATGTGGCTTATTTTATTAATGGATAAAATAACTGCTGTATGCCCAGGCTGTAGAGCATGTGGAGATTATTTGGGATGACGGGTGTGCTATACATCAGCGGTTCTCAACCTTTTTCTTTCTGAGCCCCCCCCAACATGCTATAAAAACTCCACAGCCCACCTGTGCCACAACAACTGGTTTTATGCCTATAAAAGCCAGGGCAGTTGCCTGGGGCCACAGGGGCCTCCACTAAGCTACATTGCTCAGGCTTCAGCTTCAACCCCAGGTGGTGGGGCTCCGGGCTTCAGCCTATGCGGTGAAGCTTCGGCTCTCTGCCCTGGGCCCCAGCAAGTCTAACACTGGCCCTGCTTGGCAGACCCCCTGAAACCTGCTCATGGCCCCCTAGGGGGCCCAGACCCCTGTTTGAGAACCACTGCTATACATAACACAGATTAAAATGGGTAAATTTAAAAATCCTTGAAAAATGGTTTCTTAATAGATACAATTTACTGGATCTACATCATTAACATGACACTACCTAAAATCTTCTAGAAACTTATGATTAGACAATTGTTACAAAAAAATAGCAATGACATTTTCCAGTACAGATTCTCAGAAATACTGTTTATTTTATAACTTTTACTATCCAAACTGTAAAATACATAAAGGTGTAATAGCCTGTTGCAGTATCCATGACTGTTAGGCCTCCTCCATCATCTTCTGTACTATGGGAGACAATTTTTTCCAGTGATTGGGTATACTGGTTCTCAGTGAACACTGGTGAACTGAAGCACAACCTTTGCTTTGTTGCCACTTCTACAGTAGTGACGTCTGCTATTCTGTCAAATGGGAATTGCAAATCTTCTCTCGATTGTAATTTCTGCTGCTTTCATGGTATCACAGTTGCAAAACTAGTTGCAGGATTGTCCCCTTTCTAGTCTGACTGACTTTACTTATCCTCCGGCAGAATACTGCCATTCTCTGCAATTCACCATGGGCTACAGTATCCTGTATGCCAACCATTTTTACTCAGCAGGTCCAAGTGAGTTTAAAACAAGTGACCTCATTCTAGACACCCCCTCTGAGCCTCAAGGCAGCCCTGCAAGCAGCCTTTCACCTCAGTTTCCCCATACAAAAGACTCCTTCAATAAACTGCACAGGTTTTTTGTCCACTAATGCCCCTTCTCCCAGTGTTCTACTTATTCGCAAAAAACAAAATGCAGTCATGGGGTTTCCCTTTTCCCCCAAGTATGCTCTCTATAACTCTTCCCTGCTTTGGTAGACCACTGTTCACCCTACTTGGGTGGAGCCTTTTCTAACTGCTGTAGAATCTGCTCTCTTTCTACCCAAACCAATTCAAAATAAAGCCTCCAAGTCCAAGCATTTAGCCTTTTATCTGGACTCCACCCAGGCCTTTCCTGCTTGTAGTCTCAATTCCAAGTCTTCTCTGCTGAAACCTACTCACTTCCAGCAGCCTCTTATCTTCCTGACTGGGTTCCCTGCCCCCTCCTCCCCCCATCACAAGATCTTCATTTTCCCCACCTGTGGAGGTGAGTTAAGCTTGACACAGGTGGACTAAGCCTCCCCTTAAGGGCTAAGCCACCTTGTGGCAGGGCACCTGCAGATCTTCCCTTTTGTAGTCTGTGACCAGTGACACATAAATGATCAAACAGCCTTCTAAATGCAAGAGCATTGTTTAACAGTAGGAACAAACCTTGTAGAGAAAGGATTAGGATTTTAAAACAAGAGTGTACACAATATTTGTGGTCTAGAGTCCCACCATCTCTTGATAGTAACCTTGGCAAGCCTAATTTTTTGAGTCAGTTGTAGCAGTAAGTGGAATGTCATGTGTCTCAGTCTGGCCCCAAACAACTACCCCCATTTCTTGAGAGAAAGTTCCTCTTTAAGCTGCCAGAGCTATTTTGTTGTTCTGTGCTCCCAGACCTTTATTTGTCTGGCATTGACTCTTAACAACTCTAAGCTATAAACTTGCTTATTTTGAGCCATTTCCCCCCTTCCTGCTTGCTTTTCTCAGATAGCTTCCTATTAAACTAAACCAATATATTGCTCCAGTAAACAGCTAATTGACCAGGTTACCATACACTATTCACAAGTATTAAGAACAGCTCCAAATCTGTCACACATGAGCAGCATCCCTAAGTGATTGTTAGCAACTAGCACCATGTCCCACCTTCTGACATTTGTTTTCATATCACAAGTATACTTCTGTTTCAATGTCCAGAATGATATCAGAATTGTTTGCTGTATTTCAAATGTCCCAGAGGTTCAATGGCCTTGATGAAAGCATGTGATGTCATATATTCATCTGTGTTCATTTGAAATGCCACATTATATCAATACCTCAACATGGTGATGGACATATAGAGTGACACCTCTTATAACTGATCAGAAAACAGATAACTAGGGACTATCATGCCACACCTATCTAACAGAAAACAGACAGTCTGCACTAAGCACATGTCACTTATTGCAAAGATCATGTATCTTTCTCTTGTATTTAGAGAAAAAAAGACTTAAGTGAAGAATATGCCAACGTACAGTAGAATAATGAAGTTAAAAATCACAGTAATTGAGGCGCAGTGAATTCAGTGGGGATGCACCAGTATAAATGAGAAATGAATGATGTTGCAGTCAACATGATTATATGGGTGTAAGTAAAATCAGAATTTGGATTATTGTTTGTCACTATAAAAACTGAGCAAATCTGTGATATTTAAGGTATGTTAAAATATAGATTTTTGAAGTACCATAACAAATTATATGAAAAAATCTTTACCACATAACAAAACTTCTGAATGAAACTGAACTATGTAACTCATCATAATTCCTTTATATGATTGCATGTAGGCAACAAGGCAACATCAGGCCAGATTTTGACACCCTTACTCATGACGAAAAATGCTTTACTGCAAAAGTAGTCTCAAAGTCAACAGAACCGTTCACAAAATAAAAGGCTACTCAGCATAAGGGGGGGCTGTCAGAATCTGGCCAATTACAATTTTCAGATTATATTAATTAAATAATTGACTATACTACTCAGTGCAGGTTGGCTCCAAATTTCATTTAAACTCTGCCACCTTTCAGTAAACCTGCACAATTATGGGTCCAATACAATTCTACTGATTTAAATGGGAGCCTTTCCACTGACTTATGGGAATTGAATCAGGCTGTCTGTTATATTTGGGAGTTGAGCTGACAAAGCAAATTTCTATAAGTGACTGAACAGGAGAGAGATTTTAGTTTTGGATCAGCATACAGTAATGTGATGACTCATCCCTCAGTTATATCTGGACCTAAGTCTGCTTGAGTGTGATGACTCATCAGTTCTCTACAGGGGTCAGCCAATCCACAGGCAAGGCCCCACCCAGATGATCCCAGGCAGATATAGAGGGAAGCAGTTTCTCCAGTCTGCTCAGCATCATTACCTATAGGACTAAGAACATTCTCCTTGCCAGTAGTTTTAACCAACTGCCCTTGTTCCTGCTCCAGCCTAACCTGTAGCTCTTTCCACACTAGCCAGCCCCTGTTCCAGCCTGCATCTGCTCCTGGCTTAGCTTGCCACCCGGCAACTGTGACAAGTAACTCCCCAGACTGAAACAATTCTTTAGAACCGTGTATTGCAGGTGAGAAGTTCCCCATGTCACGGTTAGCTCCTCACCTCTCTGAGGTTTAGTGTAGTGCAGAGAACACTTGTTTGTTTTATAAAAAGCCCCCATAAATTGGCATATTGCTCTCTGAAGCTAGAAAATACCATATTTTGTTTTCAGTGGAGTCTTGGCAAGTATGAGGGGGGAAAATGATATTTTATTCTGAAATTGTTATATTAATTCTGGCACAAGCAGTATTATTCTGTTGTGACTTTTATTGATAATGTATGTTCCTTCTAAAGCACAGTGTCACATCTTAGAAATGAACTGACAACTTAAAACTATTTAAGCAAAAGCTTCTCCACATCTCTTCTATTCATTTTTAGGAAATGCTAATAAAAAACATTACAGAAGCCACGAGTGAGGCATTTAAAAAATGAAAATGAAAAGTGAAGCATTTTGAAGTTGTCTATTGTATGCCAAAGAGGAAGTTCTGCTTCATTTCACCCATCATGTTTCAAGATTTTTTTTGATTACTTCCTGTCTGTAAAAAGCCTGCAAGTGAACCAATCTAAATTTATTTAAAATAAATTAATATATTCTGAACTATTGTACACAGATGTTACCATCATTTGCAGGAATAGTGTAATTTAGGGTCAGGTGGACTTCGCTATGAATGGCTTTTGAGTAACTTTAAAGTTCCTTCTAGCTCCATCAACTGAAACTAAAACTCATCGTATATAGACATAGTTCCATCTTTCTGATGGTTGTTAAAGGTGACAAGTGAAATGACTTCTAGCGGTTGCACTCAGCTCCCCAGAGAACAGGAGTCAAATTCAAGATACAAACAGTAAAGAATGTTGTATGAATGTGATACTGGATTTGACAGGTTGAAACAGTGGGATAGCAAGGACAGACTAAAATAAGTCAAGTCCCATTAAAATGTTTTCAGGGCTTGAGGATCATTTTATTTAAATAGAAGTAGTGGCAGAACGTTAGGGTCTTGCTTGCTTATGTCAAAAAATTTTGTTAGTTTGATAAGGGCGTCATCATGTCCTTGTTTTTCAGCCTCTGAGCCAATCACTATGTAGGCAGAGACCTGTTTCTAACATATCTGAAATGTGAAGCCATTGGTGCAACATGCACATGTGTAAATGCCCTATTAGTGTGGTTCCAAAAAGTACAGCTTCTAACTGATGTGGAAAATAATTATTCTGCAAAGTAGCTCTTTTTCTATGCCTAACTTCATATTATTTAGACAATAATGAACTCAGTGAAGGAGATCAATGTACTTTTCTGACAGTGTCAAATACATTTGTCATGTGTTCTCATGTAACTATTTCACTCTCTTTACTTACCGCCACCCATCACCTTGATTTATAGCATTCCATTTGGAGGACGCTGCTTCTCCAAGAAGTAGAATAGATGAGCAAGTAGCTTCCCCCAATAATCCAAAGGGAGAACTGTTAGGAACTACCCTCCATGCAACCACATGGTAATTTGACTAAGACTGTCCTTGGAGAACCAAGCATACTTTCAATGGGCTAAATTTGGCCCATTCTCACAGCGACAACTACTGTGATAGCTGCTTACTTCATAAGTGGAAGTTTAATGGTCAGATTTATATACTGGTCTAACTCTTTCTCATTTAATTTGACAGCTCTTTTTTAAAAACAAGGCTTGAGAAATAAACAAACATGCAAACTAAGCAGACATTTAAAACAGGCAAACCCATAACTCTAGATGTGGAACTCACTTGGGTCTATTATGCATTTTCCCATAATCTTCCCTTCATCTCATCCTGCTTTTTGTTACTGCAACTTACAATAGAGTGGGATTTGGTAACTACAGCTAAAGAGAACCTAATCTTCCCCCAGAAGAAATGATGTCCAAAGCACTTTGAGTTGCTTGCGTGAGTAATTGTTTTTTGTATTCTCAATTTAAATGCCAGCACCCTGCTCTGAAACTGAAATAAGTTGAGAAGTACTGTATGTGTTTAATTACCAAGGAAATCTTATAGTTTAAGATAAATAATAGATGTTCACAGCAGACTGGATCCTTTAACAAGCTCAGATAAAGAGCAAATACAATGAAAAAGCACTTCGTAATCTCTCCCTTGCTTTCCTCCCAACAAAGACTGGTATGTGACAGAGGAGACTGTTCTGGAAAGAGTTATAATAATGGGCTCTCATTGGAAAACACCCTCTACTGTAAATGACAGGTTTCAGAGCAGCAGCCGTGTTAGTCTGTATTCACAAAAAGAAAAGGAGGACTTGTGGTATTTGTTAGTCTCAGAGGTGCCACAAGTGCTACTCTAAATGTTTTTCTTATTTACACACATGCCAATCTGCTGAATTTTGTATGGCTGTAAGTGAAGATGATCATGCCTTTTGTGAATAGAAATATTTGCTTTCAAATTTTTAATTAATTTTAAGCCTGGTCATCTAAATGGGGATGAGCAACGTATTTTTATTACCTGAAGGAGGACAGCTGTGTCTCTCAGGTGATGAGAAGACTTCCATTCTTCTCTTTATAATGTGAAAGCATCAAAAGGTTTAGGGCTTAGAGTCCTATGAGTTGCTACATTCAGTCAGCGGTCACTGCAGTCCAAAAATTCTATGTTAATCGGAACCAGTTCTCCCATCGCAGGTACCATGCTTCCTTCCATTCTACACTATGCAAGAGGCAAAGAAACAGAAAGTGGAACCAACTGTGGGCTAACCTATGGAAAGAGGGGAGTGCCAGCTCTGTGGAATGCTCCTCCCTTTTCCAGGATCCCCTAGAAGTATATGGACACACCATAATTAGAGTTTTGTTGGAAACAAGGTGGATTAGGTTACCTCTCTTCGTGGCATATTTCCCTGGGAACCCGGTGGATTTCTAGGGGAAAATATACATAGGAGTTAATACTGGCTAAACTAGCCTTAGCTTCCTCTTAGAAGCATGTTGGGGATGGTGACATCGAGGGAGCCAATGGCTGCACAGTTTGAGAAATTCCATGTTGCCAGGAGAAGGAGGCACTGGAGAACAGTCCTTTTTGGATACAAAGAGCTGGATTCTGAGATCCTCCTGGACCCTCATGCTAGACACTGTTTGAGGTCTACAGAATCTCATTCTTCCACACAACCACAAATCCTTTCCTGAGGCTAACATACAGCAAAAATGTTTTGAGTAGATTTTCTCCCCCATATGAATTTTTACCATGAGGCTGAAAATTCCCCGCAATGTCCCTTTTAAAAAAAAAAAAAGACTCAAGGAAAGTAATTGCAAGCCTATGCTGAATCCATTTTTCAGGGAGTGTTTACAGGTTGGGTTTTGTTTCGTTTTGAGTTTGTTTATCCTTTCCACCCATCTATAAAACATTAGCAGTGAATTGATGATTTGTTTCAATCCAGCAGGCAAACTCCAGGCTCACTGCAAGGCTTTTCATTTTGAAACTGTCTTTGACATAACATTGCTGTGTCACCATCTGTCTGAGTGACAAATCCCAGCAAAACAGCTTCATTGAGATTTTCCTCCATCCCTGAACATACAATTCACGTTAAAGTTACAGGAGCAGTTTAAAATACCTTAAGCCTGAACACTAATACTGTAACTTGCACAGTATTGATTATAAATCAGTGAAATATTATACTAAAATCTACAGTGTGAGAGGCCCATGCAGAGAAAGGTGGGTGAAAAAGCTATGCTTTATTTATTATTTATAAAGAACAAAAAAACAGGTCATGCAGTATTCTGTCTCCTGCTATGTACTAAAGGGGGTGGGGTGGAGGAATCATTTCCCCTTGAGAGGTAGTAAGAATCTGAGTGCCTTATCATGCTCTATATGCTGAAAGAGCAAAGGTCTTTTACTGCCATCACCTGGAATAAATAAAACCAGCAAAGGAATGTTACTCAAAGCAATAAAGCTAGTCAAGCTACATTCTAGTACACAGCCCATTAACAGAGTGCCTTGTGAGGGAAGGACAAAGCCGTATTCCTGGATGCAGTGAAGTTAGTGAATGGTCTCTTAAGAGAGATTCCAGTATAGTTATGCTGGAAGTTTGATCTGTGTGGACAGTATTAAACAATGCACACCACTCTTGGAACTAAGGTGGAATTGAACGAACAGAAACCAGGACAGTCATTCATTTTACATTGGAGAGGCAGTAGGATCAAATCCATATACAATGAGGATTCCAGACACCAAAAAAGGATGACTGAGATATCAAAAGAGGATGCCCCCCGCCCCCAAACGCCAGTTTATTTGGCACTGGTAAAACTTTTCTAAATGTTTACTATAGATAGACTCCAGCACAAGCAGCTGGGCTCTGCTTCTCTTGCAACAGAAGGGTAGGGGGGATGGGACCCAAAGAGTTCCTGTTTCCACATACTTTATGTATAATATTATTTTGTTTATAATGTGCATTACAGAAGTTGGCACAATACAGTAAGAGACAGTCTGCACCGCTTGTATAATAAGAAAACAACAAATGAAGGATGGGAGAAAATATGTATAGGAAAAAATGTTGATTATATATTAACTATTCCTAATTAGTCCTGATGTCATGCTCATTATCTGGCTGATTTCATTGTGATATCACAAGGTTGGTTTTAAAGAGGGGGGTTGAATGATGAAAGGGTTGAAGTTTTTCAGATCAGTTCCAGGAGGGCATTCCAAGTTTTAGGGACAACATGGAAGAAAGGTCACAGTAGGAGAAGCAGACAATGGAGGATTGAGGTTGGCATCATTGGAATGGAGTGCTGAAAGCAACACAAGATACAAGAATGGCTAAGGGTGTGGAGAGAAGAGTTAAGTTTGAGGTTAGGTTTTCCCTCCCCCCAGATCCTCATGCTGGCTTTGTTCGTGGTGGTGTAATCATGGCAGTCAGAAGCCCATTACAGTTGTGGGGAGTGGTTTCAAACATCCAGGCAAAAATGCTAAGGCTGGCTCTCGTATGGTTTATCTGCCAGCCTTAGCTCTTTTGGGTGGGTGGTTGAAACCACTCCCTAAAACTGTGCTGTCTACCATGATCACCTATCAAAACACTAATAGACAAAACAAATAAACATTCTGAATTTGATTAGGAACTTACATGGGAGCTACACAATCTTACAGAAATGATGCAAACCCCCATCGCTGTCATCATTAGACTACCCCAGTTTTAAAAGAGGACAAACTCCCCCTGAATCTAAGGCTACGTGTACACTTGGAGCTGGGAGAGTGATTCCCAGCTCAAACTGCCATACTCCTACTAGCTCTCATTGAGTTGGTATACTAAAAATATGAGTGCAGCTGCAGTCACATGGACAGCAGTGAGCAGCAGCATGGGCTAGCTGCCTTGAATACAAACCCAGCCGGCCCCCAACGGTATATACTGCAGACAGCTAGCTGGTGCCACTGCTCGCTGCTGCCTGTGCTACCATGGCTATATTGCTATTGAACTAGTGCGAGTAGGTCTACTCAAGATAGGAATCACATCTCCAGCTCCAAGTGTAGACGTAGCTTATTATTGTATGTGAGGTAGGCTACTTTGATCTGGTTGCTCAGATGGGAGCTTTCATGAATGCCCAATGGCAACAGTGTTGTCTGACAGACCTGGGAATGGTCTCTGGGTGCATATGTCTCCACCCAAACTCCTATCACTTCACCAGCTCATTCCCCTGGCAGCTCCTTTGGATGGCCAATCTGCTGGGGTTTACAAAAACAAGGCAAAACATTGCTTTCTGTAAAATCAGTAGGGACACTGGCAAGGGCCTAAAGAGAAGGACATTCTTGGTTTTAAAGGATGCATAGTTTCTCTAAAAGCGGCAAAGAGTCCCATGGCACCTTATAGACTAACAGACGTATTGGAGCATAAGCTTTCATGGGTGAATACCCCCTAAGTCGGATGCAGGTAGTGGAAATTTCCAGAGGCAGGTATAAATATGCAAGCAAGAATCAGGCTAGGGATAACGAGGTTAGTTCAATCAGGGAGGATGAGGCCCTCTTCTAGCAGTTGAGGTGTGAACACCAAGGGAGGAGAAACTGCTTTTGTAGTTGGCTAGCCATTCACAGTCTTTGTTTAATCCTGAGCTGATGGTGTCAAATTTGCAAATGAACTGAAGCTGAGCAGTTTCTCTTTGAAGTCTGGACCTGAAGTTTTTTTGCTGCAGGATGGCTACCTTTAAATCTGCTATTGTGTGTATAGGGAGATTGAAGTGTTCTCCTACAGGTTTTTGTATATTGCCATTCCTTATATCTGTTTCGCTATACATTATTATAAATGAGGTTATGTTGTTTGTTCTCATTAATTCATGGTAGGAAGTAAACATGGTGGACAACAAGTGAATAATTGTAGGGGAATTAGTGGCAAAATATTTTGCAGGCCTAGCAAAAAAAAAAAATGCTCAGACCAGGTCTCATGCCAAGAGACTTCGGGGAATATCTGGCTCCATCACAGGACTGTAAGGAAAATCACTTGTATGCTCCCTGACCCTCTTTGCTCATCCACACAAGGTAAGACACAATCTGACCCACATTGTACAAATATAAACAATAGGAATGCTGTTGCCCTGCTTTCTTGTAAGACCTTCATAATAAGAACTCCACACCCAATGATTCCTCTTCCCAATGTTCTTTGAGTCAAACACAAAATGAGCTCAGGCACCTTTTGCTTGCTTCTCAAGGCTCATGTGGGCACATTTCAATTCACTGCAGTAACCTTAGTTCTGAATGTACTTGAATGGGAAGTAGAACAGTTTTATCTTGTCTGCTACAGACAGATATCAATAGGGAGTGTTGAGAGTCTCTAGAAAAAAATATCCATAATTCTTGGAATACAAATCCGTGTTAGTACAGGAAAGAAACTTCTGAAGACTTGCTGTTCAATAAATTGTCTTTTTCTCTCACATCAGCACAAAAAAGAAACACATCATTAAAGATGCTGATGCTGTATTTTAAAGTTTGAAATCATGAGATTTATGTAACTTTGAAACTTTAAAGAGTGGAAAACATAAAACACTTATATGTATCCACATTCCTCCAAGTACGCATTAATAGTGCTACAAAGGAGAACAAGAAAAATGTAACAAGAATTAAACTTTGGGGGTTCACCAGTCAGGAGATGTGGGGTTTGGCTTTGAAGCACTGCAGAGTTCAGATATTTAAACTTAGCCAAACCTCTCAGTCTGCCAAATGGACTGGAAGAATCCGTGGGCAGATCTTCAGCTGGTGTACATTGTTGCTGAGCTGTGGCAATATACACCATCTGGGGAACTGCCCCCAGGAGAATACATCTTCTCATACTATTTTGTATCTTCCAATTCCAATCCCAGACAGAATCAGGCAGTGTAGTGGAGTGCAAAAGTGAAAACTAATAAGAAAGGATTGGATATGGGTTCACTTAGGGTTTTGAGCCAACGTTTATGTCAGTTCTTATTTTATCAGAAATGAATTGCTCATTCCTAACACGTAACACACTTCCCTAGACGTGAATAAACAGCACCACAGACAGTAGGCTTAATCCTGTCCTGCATTAAGCAAAGCTCTCAGGCCCAAACTTTTAAAATGCTACATTTTAAAAAGTTCAGAAGTAAAAGTTACGTTGCAAAAATCTGATCCACACACACAAAACTGGATATTAAGGTCTAATATTAGGCCCTGCTCTGGGAAAGACTTAAGCAAGTGTGGTCAATTATTTGTATTACAGCAGTGCCTAGAGACCCCAGCTGAAATCAGGGCCTCATTGAACTAGATGATGTGCAAACAAATAGCAACAGACTGTCTTGACTTGAAAGAAGTTACAAATAAATAGACCGGACAGACAAAGTGGAGAGAGCAAACAGAGGTGAATTGACTTGCCCAAGTTCACACAGCAGGTGAATCTGAAATAGGAAGCAGGAAGAATCTGAAATAGAACACAAGTCGCTATTCACTTCAGCTACTGACTTCAGTGGGTGAAAGAAGTGCAGGAATTGGCCCCAAATTCAGAATCAGGAAGCCAGAACCAGCTTCCTGATAGTCCTCTCAGTGTTGAGCAAAGTTCACTGGAGCTGAGATCTAACACACGTTATTAAAGGTTGAGAAAGGAGTCGTCAAATTAAAGGTGTGCAAAAAGTGCACAATGTACCCTCAAACCACACAACACTTGTCTGGTTACAGGTTTCATTACATATTCAAATAACACACCATGTTCACTGAAACTTCCACTGTGGTTCTCAAATATTTTGGGTGAACATGAACCTAGTTTCAAGCAAACCTGGGACAATTTAAGGGTTTGGGTCAAAATAGGTGACATTTGTGGTTTTGTATGATTTGGACCGAAAATCAGTTGAAGACTGGTCATTTTCACTGAGTTTTGCTTTGAGATTTTTCACTTGTTTGAACCCAAAAACTCAAAGCAAAGTTCAGGGGCAGGGTGCAAGCCATAATGGTTTGCCCAGCTCTAATGAAAACATAAAATAATAAAATTCCTTAGAAACTGATCAAAACAAATGTGAAACTGATCTGTTTCCATTGTCCAGTATGAGCGAGATACAAAAAATAAAGAGCATAAATGATTAAAAGTAAACTAGTTTTTAATTTAATTATAATTTTACCACAAGTATGTCTGGATGTACATATAGAATATGTCATGCTGTCCACGAAAAGTAATTTTTAGTCTGCACACAGGCATGAAGGATTTTTAAGTACATGTTGCAAGTTTAGAGCATGCACTTGAAATTAACATAAGAAATGCATGTTAAATTGTATGCACAGGGTCCCATACAGCTGTTGGTAACAGTGAGTAGTTTGATATAAACTACCTGTCTAGCTATGAATATATAGTGATAATTTCCACCAATAGTACATACCGTTGTAATTTCAAGGAAGATGTCAGAGCCAACCTATGAGCTCTTCTTAACTATGAAATCATTTCTGGAAGTTGCCCTTATGGGAATGTTACTTTTATGAATAGTTTTATTATTTATGATTTAATATTCATACAGAAACAAATGTGCACAAAAATCTAATATGCATCAGATCATGTAATATATACTACAGTTCAAAATAACAGAAAGCAAGTTATCTGCTCCATTCATGGGCCTCTGAATGAAGAGATATTGCCACATTTCATGTCTGTTTACCTCATCTCTATTTGGAGAAGTTCTGTTTAATGTGGAAACTTTCTCACAGTATGCCTAAACACAGGTTCACTGCCAATAGTAGGATATTAACTAATATAAATCTAGAAATGAAAATATCCTTTTGGCATTATAGCTCATGTTCTTATCTCAGTACATAGAATAATCTAAGTACTTCTTACAGATGCTAATATATAGTAGATGCTAATATATTGCAACTGTTTAATAGCTGTAAACATACATAATAGTGAAAGTGCAAAACTGAACATAAGGTCAACATAATGTGTTGGCATTGTCATTTTATATGTCATTAAGTACATAATGTACTGTTGTTACACTAATAAAATGATACCAACAGGATCTTGTAAGAGGGACAAGGCAAAATGCCACGTTTATTGTAAATACAACAAAATATTACTATATGCAATTTCTATATAAATTCATTCATACACACAGACATTCACACAGGTTCTGCAAAAAGGTTGTTATAGTTACCAGCCTAGATGTTGCTCGTGCCAAGTCACTGGCCAGGTGGCCTGGACACAAAAGTGGAGCCGAGTCGTTGTCAGATGCGTATCTGATGCTTCTGGAGGGTGGTCGTAGAACCAGACTCAAAGAACACAGTCCCTGGACCCAATTTTTATAGGTCTCTGGTTCAATACAAGTCTATGGAAGTTGCTTCATCATGCTGAATTTACAATTGAGATGACCATCCATCAGCTCAATCAGCAGGTGGTACACCCATGACAGCTCCATGATGGCTAGGAGTTATCTTCTTATTCTTCCTTGATGCGTTTTGGGTAGATTCCCGTTCGCCCTCCGGGGGTCATCCAGTTATCTCCACTTTGCATATTCTTCGGCCCATCGATACCCAGGTTGAAATTCTTAGGATTAGGCTGGCATCATTTACTAACCAATTATTTCCCTGCTTCAGGCTCTCAATTCCATGCACTCATCATTCCTTCTTTTACTTAACAACACAATCTATGACTCTTGATTCATTTAACAAGTTTTATCCCACTATCTATTTTTCTCTCTTTGGATACCAAGATTTTCATAGGCATGACACGGGGCCCCCGCAGGGGAAGAGTGTCAGGGTGCTGTTTTAAAGAACGGCATTGTTTTCTCAAAGTTCTTATCACTTTCCAGCACAGACTCTTTATCCTGTACTGGCCTGAAATAATTAGCACTTTGGCCTTGCATTTGTTACAGAGTGAAATTCAACAGCATGGAACTGATGTTCATACCCCTTTACAATTTCTACTACTACATAATTATAATTCTATCATACTTATATAACTTTGAGGGTGACCCAACACTGTTAGATAAAACTACATTATACAGTGAGCAAAATTTCAAACAAAGGTGCCTATTACAGGCACATTTAGATACCTAAACAAAAGGGCCTGATTTTCACAGGTGGTGTTGAGCACCCAAAACACCCATTGACTTAAGTGGGAACAGTAGGTGCTCAGCACTCCTGAGAATTGGGCCTCTTTGTTTAGGTATCCAAATGTGGAATAAGTGCCTAACTTTAGGCAATAATATTTGACAAATGTGGCCAGCATTTTTTGTTTGAATACGGTTTGGCAGCAGGGTCCAACTTTTTCTCCTTTGTTTGTACAGCACTTAGTGCAATAGATTCACAGCCATGACTGGGGCATCTAGGTGCTACAGCAATACAAATAAATAATTAATATTGACTTGACTTGTGAAAGCAGATCCATGGACTTCAAAAGGGACTACTCACATAATAAGCAGCGACTGCATCATAAGCTCTTTATTTTGTCCTTATGTTTTAATCTTTTTTTAGAGAGAACTGGAACTTAAGCCTTCCAAGACAACATGCCAGGAGATAAGCTAAGCTAGAGATATCCCAAATCAGAGTTGATCTATACAGTACTAATACCCTGAGTCTGATTACATCCAAATTTTGAGGAAATAGACCGCTGGAGCTAAACTTTGTCTTTCGCCCACCTCCAGATACTACAGAGAGGTACATAAAGGTGACTTTTAGGGACATGGTAGAGCAGTTCCACCTTCTGTCTGACTACCCCTAAGGTGTTAAGGAGGATGAAAGTCTCAGGACAGGAGAGCATCAAGCTGGAGCATAGGAAAATAATCCCATAGTTGGGATCCACCTTCTAGATGATGCCATAATATCCTCTGACACTTAGGCTTAGATTAAAGTCCAGGATATCCATAATAGCATTCTCTGAAAAGCTTCCAGGTCCACACGCAGGGCCAGTAAGACAGGCAGAACTGCAGGGCCTAAATACATGGATGAGACAATGGTGTAGGCTGGAGGGATTAAGATTTCTTAGAAATTAGGAAACCTTTTGGGGAAAAGTAACCTATACAAGAGGGATGGGTTCCACCTTAACCAAAATGAAACCGGACTGTTGGCATGTAAAATCAAAAAAGGTTGTAAAGGATTTTTTTAACCTAAGGGGGGAAACACAACAGGTGTGGAGGAGCACATAGTTCTGGTGGAGACACACATAAAAGAGTTCCATTTAAACATAACACATGAAAGCAAGCAACTAAATAGTCACAAAATGTACAAATGCTTATATACAAAGGCTAGAAGTCTAAATACTAAGATGGGTGACCTAGAGTGCCTGGCATTAAATGAGAATATTGCTGTAAGGACATCACAGAAATTTGGGATAATAAGGATAATCAATGGGACACAGTAATACCAGAGTACAAAATACATTGGAATGACAGAGCAGTTCACACTGCCGGGGGAATGGCATTATATGTTTTTTAAAAAGCATAGAATCAAATAAGGTGACAAATCTTAAATGAATGAAACTATATCATAGAATCCCTATGGATAGAAATTCCATGCTTGAATAATAAAAGTATAGCAGTAGTAATATACTACTGACCACCTGACCAGAATGGTGACAATGATTGTGAAATGCTATAGGAGGTTAGAGAGGCTACAAAATCAGAAAACACAATAACAATGGGTAATATCAACTATCCTCATATTGCCTGGATACATGTTACCTCACAGCATTATGCAGACATAACATTTCTAGACATCATAAATGACTACTTCTTGGGGCAGCTAGTCCTGCAACCCACAAGAGATTTAATCCTAAGTGGTGCAAAGGATCTGGTCTACAAGGTGAATATAGCTGAACTCCTCAATAATAATTATTGTCAAGGTTCCTTCCCCACTCTGAACTCTAGGGTACAGATGTGGGGACCTGCATGAAAACCTCCTGAGCTTACTTTTACCAGCTTAGGTTAAAACTTCCCCAAGGTACAAACTATTTTACCCTTTGCCCTTGGACTTCCACTGCTACCACCAAACTTTATCTGGGTTCCTAAAAAAACGTAGTTTGGAAACATCTTTCCCCCCAAA
The DNA here is from genome assembly GCF_965140235.1 of Caretta caretta. NCBI lineage: Eukaryota > Metazoa > Chordata > Testudines > Cheloniidae > Caretta > Caretta caretta. The sequence continues at coordinate 79,474,208 of NC_134209.1, forward strand.
ATCCTCCCAACCCTTGCACCCCACTTCCTGGGGAAGGTTTGGTAAAAATCCTCACCAATTTGCATAGGTGACCACAGACCCAAACCCTTGGATCTTAGAACAATGAAAAAAGCATTCAGTTCTTGAAAAGAAACATTTTAATAGAAGAAACAGTAAAACAAATCACCTCTGTAAAATCAGGATGGTAAATACCTTACAGGATAATTAGATTCAAAACATAGTGAATCCCTCTAGGAAAAACCTTAAGTTACAAAAAGACACACAGACAGGAATATTCGTTCTATTCAGCACAACTTAATTTCTCAGCCATTTAAAGAAATCATAATCTAACACATATCTAGCTAGATTACTTACAAAATTCTAAGACTCCATTCCTGTTCTGTCCGCAGCAAAAGCATCACACAGACAGACACAGACCCTTTGTTTTTATCCCTCCTCCCAGCTTTTGAAAGTATCTTGTCTCCTCATTGGTCATTTTGGTCAGGTGCCAGAGAGGTTATCCTAGCTTCTTAACCCTTTACAGGTGAAAGGATTTTTCCTCTGGCCAGGAGGGATTTTAAAGGTGTTTACCCTTCCCTTTATATTTATGACAATTATCATCATGTAATTAAATTTAGCATCCTTTTAGGGGAGAAAATAGCAAACAAAAAAAAAACACCACAGTAACGTTTAGTTTTAAAAGTGCAACTGCAAAAGAATGAGGATGCTAGTTAGATGGAAATTTTAAAAAGCAATCACAAGGGTAAAATGCCTGCAAGCAGTATGGAGACTACTTAAAAAAACCATAATAGAAGCTCAGATTAAATATATACCTCAAATAAAAAAAAAAGAGTAGAAGAACCAAAAGAATGTCACCATGGCTAATCAGCAGAGTAATGGAGGCCACTAAGGCAAAAAGGCATCCTTTAAAATGTGAAAGTCAAATCCTAGCAAGAATACAAGAAGGTACACAAACTCTGGCAAGTATAATAAGGCAAGACAACAAAGAATTTGAGAAGCAACTTGCTAATGAGGCAAAAACTAATAGTAAAAACATTTTAAATACACCAGAAGCAGGTGTTATACCAATAAAATAAAAACCAGCAGAATCTTATTAAAGGGGAAAAGCCAAAATGCCACATTTAGCTATAACATTCCCTTCAATCTCATATTTATTCACACATTCATTCATACACACACACACAGGTTCTGCAAGGTTGTCATCATAGTTACCAGCCTTAGAGTTGCTCATACCAAGCCACTGGCCAGGTGGCCTGGACATGAGGAGGGAGCAGGGCCTTGTCAGATGCTCATCTGATGCTCCTGGAAGTTGGTTTGCAGAATCAGACCCCAAAGTTCTCACTTTCTAGAGTCCATTTTTATAGGAACTTCTTCCTATGCCAGTCTATGGGAATTGCTTCATCATGCTGTTGCTGAATCAGTCAGCAGATGGCACATTCCTGACGGCTCCATGCTGCCAGATGTTATCTTGTTCTTTGGTTCTCCCATTCTTGAGGCTGTTGGGTAGATTCCAGTCTGCCCTCCGGGGGTCCTCTGGTTATTTCCACTTGACGCCTTCTTCAGCCGATGGACACTGGATTCTTAGGCTGGCACATCCCTGATCATTCAGTTATTATCCACACCAAGCATCCATCCACATACATTCTCTCTCTCTATTTTAATCACAATTGTTAACAAAGCGAGATGAATACAACAAAAGGATGGGGAGTCTCTGGTTGCTGTTTCTGTTGTTACAGAGTATTGCTTTGAGTCTCTCTCTGTGTGAGTAGTTGTTGTTACAAAGAATTGCTTTGCGAACAGACTCTGTCTTAGAATGTACTAACACAATTAGCAGCTTGCAAGTTTCACACATAGAGGGAGAGGAACAGTACCAAAAACCAAGAGACCTCTTAATTAGTAATACCCTGGAATTTAAACTATGGGGAATCAAACTCATTTGTGATTTTAATACAGAACTTTTTTAATATGATCCAACATGGGAAGCCCGTCAAAGAGGCAGTGGGGCCACTAAATGACAAAGGCATTAAAGGAGTACTCAAGGAAGACAAGGCCATTGCAGAGACACTAAATGAATTCTTTGCATCAGTCTTCACTGCAGAGGATATGATGGAGATATCCACAACAGAGCTATTCTTTTTGGGCAAAAAATCTGAAGTACTGTCCCAAATTGATATGTCAGTAGAAGAGGTTTTAGAACAAATTGATAAACTAAACTGAAATAAGTCACTGGGACCAGATGGTATTCACCCAAGAGTTCTGAAAGAACTCAAATATGAACTTGCAGAATTATGAACTGTAGTAAGTAACCCATCACTGAAATCAGCCTCTGTACCAGATGGCTGAGAAGTATCTAATGTAACACCATTTTTTTTAAAAGGGCTCCAGAGGGGATCCAGGTAGCTACAGGTTGGTGAACCTAACTTCAGAACCAGGCAAATTGATAGAAACTACTGTAAAGAACAGAATTATCAGACACATCAATAAACATGATTTGTTTCTGAAGAGTCAACATGACTTTTGTAAAGTGAAGTCATTCCTCCCCAGTCTACTAGAATTCTTTGAGGAAGTCAACAAGCATGTGGAGAGGAGTGACCAGTCGATACAGTGTACTTGGATTTTCAGAAAGCCTTTGGAAAAGTCCTTACCAAATGCTCTTAAGGAAACTAAGTAGCCAGGGGATAAGAGGGAAGGTCCTCTCCTGGATCGGTACTTGGTTGACAGACAGGAAATAAAGGGTAGGAACAAATGGTCAGTTTTCATGATGGAGAGTGGCAAACAGTGGGGGTCCCCCAAGGATCTATGCTGGGACCTGTGCTGTTCAGCATATTCATTCATGATCTAGAAAAGGGGGTGAATAATGAGATGGCAAAGTTTGCAAACAATACAAAAATTGTTCAAGATAGCGAAGTCCAAAGCAGACTGTGAAGAGTTACAGAAGGATCTCACAAAACTGGGTGAGTGGGCAACAAAATGCCAGATGCAATTCAAAGTTGATAAGTGCAAAGTAAGGTACATTGAAAAAAATGATCCCAACTATACCTATATAATGATGGGTTTTCATTGGCTGTTACCACCCAAGAAAGATATCTTGGAGTCACTGTCTCTTAAAACTTTCATGCAATGAAGAGCAGCAGTCAAAAAAGCTAACAGTATGTTAGGAATGAATAGGAAAGGGATAGAAAATAAGACAGAAAATATAATACCACTATATAAATCCATGGTGCATCCACACCTTGAATAGTGTGTCCAGTTCTGGTTATTCCATCTCAAAAAGAAGTGAGAGGAACTGGAAAAGGTTCAGAGAAGGGCAACAAAGATGATCAAAGGTATGGTACGGGTATGGTTCCATACAAGAAGAGACTAAGAAAATTAGGGCTGTTCAGTTTGGAAAAGAGATGACTAAAAAGGAATATGATAGAGGTCTATGAAATCATGAATGGTGTGGAAAAAGTGAATGCAGAAGTGTTATTTACTCTTTCACGCAATACAAAAACCAGGCGTCGCCCAATAGAAATAAATAGGCAACATGTTTAATACAAACAAAAATAAATACTTTTTCACACAATGCACTGTGGAACTCTGCCATGGGATGTTGTCATGGTCAAAAGCAAACTTGGTTCACAAAAGAATTGAATGAGTTCATGGCTCTTAGTTAAAATGGTCAGGGATGCAACCCCATGCTCTGGGCAACCCTAAAACTCCATCAGAAGCCAGGAGTGGAAGACGGGGGTGGATCATTACACGATTGGCCCTTGAAGCTCTGGTATAGGCCACTATCGAAGACAGGATACTGGGCAAGATGGACCATTGTCTGACTCATATAGCAGCTCTTATGTTTTAACTAAAAAGATGTTGGGTTATCAACTCAGTATTCAGGCCTGTAGTCAAGCATATTAGATCATGGGAGTTGTGGGCAAATTCCCACCAATAAGTGAAGAATGCAGCTTTCTGAAGTTTTCCATGGTCATAAAAAATGGGAAAATTTCAGAAATTTCAAAAAGCAGTTGTCATAGTAGGTCATGATACTCATTTATGGTTGTTCCCACATGCTGCCAAAAGCAAAAGTGCATCCAGACTCATTGTATCCCAAAGGAGCAATGCAATGTAGTTATGTGCTACCACCCAAATTGCTCTGAAATATTAAATTGTGGAGTAAGTTTTAAAAGGAGAATATTCATATATAGAGTTATAAAGCTGATCAGCCACTTTCTGTATTAATCCCCTTAATGTTGTTTCAAAGCCAACTGGTAGAAATTTTTCAATCAAATATTGACACATTTATTGAATTCTGAAAATTTTCAGCCATCCCTATAGGTGATTAAAAAAAACAGGAAAATATTTAACATTTTTCAACCAGCTGTGGTTTCAAGTATTGGTGTCTCAATAAAACCTTTTTAATCTCACAGCTCACCTTCTTTTGTTTGATGTCGTAATGAATTAGCAATCCTGTGTGTTTGATGTCATAGGCAATTGTCATGGAAATGAATGAGATGTTGCAAATTCAACATTATGAACATGATTTCATTGTATGAACACATAAGGAAAAGAGCAAGCCCTTGTTTAAAAGGGAAAGATCAAATTCTGTCTTCAAACATAGAGGAATATCTGCTATGTAGCAGACAGTGAGGACTAGATCCTCAGCTGGTGTCAATTGGTGTAACTGTATTTAAATCAACGAAGTTATCCCAGCTGTACTGAGTTAGGATCATTCCCTCGAAGTGTTGTTATAATTTTATGTCAGATGGAGTTGCAGGGCCACATATGAAGACAGAAATTGGTCCAAATCAATTAATAATTAGCAAATGTGGTAAGAAAAAGTGACGAAAACAAGATAAATACCTTTATATTTAAATTAAATAGTGAAACTTCCCTTTATGAAATTTCATTTAAAACAATGTTTTCAATTATGTACATAAGAAAGCAAGTTGGTTGTGATATTTATCTGGAACAAATTTATAAAAAATCTTAAGCAGCATCCTTCCACCATACTTGCATATAACTAGTTCTCATGAAATTTTAACACTGAAAAACCATGACATTTGGTCTAAATCAGTCCTTGTAAAATAACATTTTTCTTTTTTAAAATAGAATTTCTCTTGAGTACTATCCAAAAGTACTTGGGAAAAAATGTACTTATGTTTGTCCAGAGGCATTCACTATCCTTTAGCTTCACGATTTAGCAGTTAAGTTCTCTTCTCCACATTCATTTTCATCCAAGAAAAACCAAACCAAACATAATTGTAGACAAAAAGATGGTCTGTACTTGGGTCTGGTAGTTTTCCTGTGCTGTACTGAATGCAGATTAAGTTTGTATGCTAACCAGAAGTTCAGAACCTCCAAGAAGCAGAAAAAAATTGTGTGTGTATGTTGGGAGTGGGGGGGTAGGTATGCATTTTAAACCATGGTCACGACTACATATTGGATATTTTAAAATTTAACAACGTTTAGATGGAAGAAGAAGGAGGCCAGAATCCCCCAGTCACCCAAGAGAGCAGCTTCCAGCATAAGAAGGTGGGCACATACAGTGTAACATAACCATAAATAGTTAATGGTATATTGATTTCGGCAGAGCTGGGATGGAAATGAGGAAAGATACACCGGACATTTCAGGCCATTTGTCTAGTAACTGAAAGTTTATGTTCGATAAGTGAAGGCCTAAAATGGAGAATTACTGTTAAAAAAAAAAAAACAACAAGGAACAGTCATTGTAAAAGCAAATGATATGCACAGTGCAGTCAATAATTACTAGTTACAGACGGGGTTCTTGGTTTTTTGGAACAGAAAAAATAATCATTTTAATTTAATAAGCCAGGTTGTAGAATCTTGATGATCTGAACCCTTATTATCTACCTCCCTACCAGCAATGGGTTCACTGAAAAACTTCTTATTAATTTGAAAGCTTTCATCCATTGTGTTATTCCATATAACATGCAGGAAATATCTATCAAAATAATAAAGCTTTCAAAAAAATCTATCTGCCTGTTGATAGTTATATCTTTCTACTCCTCTACCATAGCATTACATGCAGCACTGTACCTCTCTGGTCAATGGACTCATTATATTTTGACTTCTGATTATTCAAACTCCCGACTGACCAGACGCATTCAGTGTAAGCAAAGCATTTTGGGTAATTGTGATTCGGTTTTATCTATCATAATTGCATATACCAGTGCAGCTACTGCCAAGTAGCTTAGCTACACTCTCCCTTCCATAGCATCTCAGCCATATTTCTACTGTCATTTAGATTTCTTACAAAAATACAAAAACTACATTAAGTAAAATGATTCACATCTAAAAATTGACTGTTTTTTTTTAAGTTCTTTTATATTTTTTGCTTCAAACTATTTAAAGCTTTTTTATAAAGCTTTATAAATAATTGAGTAAATATAATGATGAGCAGTTCCTCTCCATTTTGATAAACATCACAGCCAAGACTTGAAGGCAACTGCTGGGAGCTAGCACCTTTGAAAATCAGGTCGCATAAATTAGACATCAGTATATGTATTTAGAAGCCTAACTTTAAGCACCCCATTCTGAAAATCCCTAAAATTTAGACATCTAGGTTCTGCAAAATGGGTCTGGGAAGTCTTGTGAGAATATGCTCCCCTGTGAGATTTTCAGAACTTGCTATTTTAGGGTTAGAAATATCAAGAGATATGTTCAAGCTTCAAAATGTGCATCTTGGTTGGTATTTTGAACTATCATCATATCTAAGTTTGGAGGTGTTGTTAGGATATCGATATTCAGGCCTGTCTGTAAAGGCCTATACTTTAAGAATGTAGGTATATGTTTATCATTTAGCTAGTTATAGAGGTATAAAAGAAAGAATCAAAATCACTGTCTGCCTGTGTAAGGGCCTTCTCTCACTGTGACAGTCTGAGGCCCTGTTCTTAAGCTAAGGCCTTTGGCTAAGCAGTGGGAGCAGCCATAAGCTGGAAACGAGTCATATTGAAATATGGCAATCTGAGGCTGTTAGAAAGGTGATCCGATCTATCACCTCAAGATAAAGGGAAGAGCCTAGAAAATGTAAAAGGAAATTTTGTTTGATAGTTCTTACCAAACAGAAAACTCACTTATCAATAGACACAGTTGGAAAACCCTTATGTCTTTATAGATGTAGTTGTGAAATCCTCACTTCCCTATTGTTTTGTCATTATAGTTCCCACTTTGCTATTGTTTATTTGCATGGTCTCTGTCTGGTTCTGTAATTATTTCTGTCTGCTCTATAATTAATTTTGCTGGGTGTAAACTTATTAAGGTGGTCAGATATAATTTGTTAGCTAATCATGTTACAGTATGTTAGGATTTGTTAAGTAAATTTCAGTAAAATGATTGGTTAAGGTATAGCTGACAAAATTACTATATAAATTAGGAGCAAACAGGAAGTAAGTTGGGATTCGAAAATAAGGAAAAAGGAACTTGGATTTAAGCTTGCTGGAAGTTCACCCCAATAAATATTGAATTGCTTGCACCTTCAGACTTTAGGTATTGTTGCTCTCTGTTCATGCGAGAAGGACCAGCAAAGTGGGAGGATGAAAGAATAAGCCCTCTAACAGGTGTTAATATCCAGAAATTTGGTTCAGCCTGTTACATAGAAAGTCTATTTGCAGATTTCAGAGTAACAGCCGTGTTAGTCTGTATTCGCAAAAAGAAAAGGAGTACTTGTGGCACCTTAGAGACTAACCAATTTATTTGAGCATAAGCTTTTGTGAGCTACAGCTCACTTCATCGGATGCATACTGTGGAAAGTGTAGAAGATCTTTTTATACACACAAAGCATTGAAAAATACCTCCCCCCCACCCCACTCTCCTGCTGGTAATAGCTTATCTAAAGTGATCACTCTCCTTACAATGTGTATGATAATCAAGGTGGGCCATTTCCAGCACAAATCCAGGGTTTAACAAGAACATCTGAGGGGGAGGGAGGTAGGAAAAAACAAGGGGAAATAGGTTCCCTCAACCCACCCAGCAATATTGTTAACCTATCCAACTATACTCTTAGCCCAGCAGAAGCAGCTGTCCTATCTCGGGGCCTCTCCTTCTGCCCCTCCACCCCCACGAACATGATACAGTTCTGTGGTGACCTAGAATCCTATCTTCGACGTCTCTGACTCAAGGAATATTTCCAACACACCTCTGAACAACATACTAATCCACAGAGACCTCCCTACCAACACTACAAAAAGAAGGATTCTAGGTGGACTCCTCCTGAAGGTCGAGACAGCAGACTGGACTTCTACATAGAGTGCTTCCGCCGACGTGCACGGGCTGAAATTGTGGAAAAGCAGCATCACTTGCATCCCACAACCTCAGCCGTGCAGAACACAATGCCATCCACAGCCTCAGAAACAACTCTGACATCATAATCAAAAAGGCTGACAAAGGAGGTGCTGTTGTCATCATGAATAGGTCAGAATATGAACAAGAGGCTGTTCGGCAGCTCTCCAACACCACTTTCTACAAGCCATTACCCTATGATCCCACTGAGGGTTACCAAAAGAAACTACAGCATTTGCTCAAGAAACTCCCTGAAAAAAGCACAAGATCAAATCTGCACAGACACACCCCTGGAACCCCGACCTGGGATATTCTATCTACTACCCAAGATCCATAAACCTGGAAATCCTGGGCACCCCATCATCTCAGACATTGGCACCCTGACAGCAGGATTGTCTGGCTATGTAGACTCCCTCCTCAGGCCCTATGCTACCAGCACTCCCAGCTACCTTCAAGACACCACTGACTTCCTGAGGAAACTACAATCCATCGGTGATCTTCCTGAAAACACCATCCTGGCCACTATGGATGTAGAAGCCCTCTACACCAACATTCCACACAAAGATGGACTACAAGCCGTCAAGAACACTATCCCCGATAATGTCACGGCTAACTTGGTGGCTGAACTTTGTCCCCAAATGTAAAATAGTTATGGGTGAGGACAAAGTCACAATGTATACCTTCAAATCAGCGGCACTGCTATGGGTACCCGCATGGCCCCACAATATGCCAACATTTTTATGGCTGACTTAGAACAACGCTTCCTCAGCTCTCGTCCCCTAACACCCCTACTCTATTTGCGCTATATTGATGACATCTTCATCATGTGGACCCATGGAAAAGAAGCCCTTGAGGAATTCCACCATGATTTCAACAATTTCCATCCCACCATCAACCTCAGCCTGGTCCAGTCCACACAAGAGATCCACTTCCTGGACACTACAGTGCTAATAAACGATGGTCACATAAACACCACCCTATACCGGAAACCTACTGACCGCTATTCCTACCTACACGCCTCCAGCTTTCATCCTGACCACACCACACGATCCATTGTCTACAAGCAAGCTCTGCGATACAACTGCATTTGCTCCAACCCCTCAGACAGAGACAAACACCTACAAGATCTCTATCAAGCATTCTTACAACTACAATACCCACCTGCAGAAATGAAGAAACAGATTGATAGAGCCAGAAGAGTTCCCAGAAGTCACCTGGGACTACAGGACAGGCCTAACAAAGAAAATAACAGAACGCCACTAGCTGTCACCTTCAGCCCCCAACTAAAACCCCTCCAACGCATTATTATTAAGGATCTGCAACCTATCCTGAAGGATGACCCAACACTCTCACAAATCTTGGGAGACAGGCCAGTCCTTGCCTACAGACAGCCCTCCAACCTGAAGGAAATACTCACCAGCAACCACATACCACACAACAGAACCAATAACCCAGGAACCTATCCTTGCAACAAAGCCTGTTGCCAACTGTGCCCACATATCTATTCAGGGGACACCATCACAGGGCCTAATAACATCAGCCACACTATCAGAGGCTCGTTCACCTGCACATCCACCAATGTGATATAGGCCATCATGTGCCAGCAGTGCCCCTCTGCCATGTACATTGGTCAAACTGGACAGTCTCTACGTAAAAGAATAAATGGACACAAATCAGATGTCAAGAATTATAACATTCATAAACCGGTCGGAGAACACTTCAATCTCTCTGGTCATGCAATTACAGACATGAAAGTTGCGATATTACAACAAAAAAACTTCAAAACCAGACTCCAGAGAGAGACTGTTGAATTGCAATTCATTTGCAAATTGGATACAATTAACATAGGCTTGAATAGAGACTGGGAGTGGCTAAGTCATTATGCAAGGTAACCTATTTCCCCTTGTTTTTTCCTACCCCCCCCCAGACATTCTTGTTAAACACTGGATTTGTGCTGGAAATGGCCCACCTTGATTATCATACACATTGTAAGGAGAGTGATCACTTTAGATAAGCTATTACCAGCAGGAAAGTGGGGTGCGGGGAGGTATTTTTTCATGCTCTGTGTGTATAAAAAAATCTTCTACACTTTCCACAGTATGCATCCGATGAAGTGAGCTGTAGCTCACGAAAGCTTATGCTCAAATAAATTGGTTAGTCTCTAAGGTGCCACAAGTACTCCTTTTCTTTTTGGGAGTGGATGGGTCATTACACAAAGTAAAACTATTTCCCCATGTTTATTTCCCGCCCCCCCACTGTTCCTCAGATGTTCTTGTCAACTGCTGGAAATGGCCCACCTTGATTATCACTACAAAAGCTTCCCCTCCACCCCCCGCTCTCCTGCTGGTAATAGCTCGTCTTGAGTGATCACTCTGGTTACAGTGTGTATGGTTACACCCATTGTTTCACATTCTCTATGTACATAAATCTTCCCACTGTATTTTCCACTGAATGCATCTGATGAAGTGAGCTGTAGCTCACGAAAGCTTATGCTCTAATAAATTGGTTAGTCTCTAAGGTGCCACAAGTACTCCTTTTCTATTTGCAGATTGGGTATCCATATATAGATCTAAAGCACCTAAATGATTCAAGGATGCTCAGAGGCTGAATTTTGCTTCACGCCTGTCATTGGAAATGAATGCCTTTATGGTGTGATTTGGCAGTTTTAGTTTTAGCTCCAGCCGTAACCAGGAAGTGCAGAAGTATGAGAAAATGAAGAATAATTGCAAAGAGGGAGCAGGGGAAATTATCTTCATTATTATTTCCAGGGGTATGTGTTCAATTTGAGCTGGTTATAGTTTCATTTGAAACTCAGGGCTACAGTAAATTACACCGGGTACAACCAACTGCTGTGGTGGCGGAAGACCTGCATTCCACCAGGCATACTGACCCACCACCCAACATGGAGAAAGGAAAAGTGTGAATGGCATAGCCCAAGGACTGCTTTGTACCAGGATAAACTCTAATCTGCCCCTTTAGAGCAGCTTTCTGGCTAATTTATATTGCAGTAGCATGCTGTAGGTGGAAGAGGGGACAGGGATTCAGTCTTGGGAGTTTAACTGAAGATTCCTACCCCTCCCTCTCTCAAAGATAACCTTAGGTTTCAGAGTAGCAGCCGTGTTAGTCTGTATCCACAAAAAGAAAAGGAGTACTTGTGGCACCTTAGAGAGTAACAAATTTATCTGAACATAAGCTTTCGTGAGCTACTGCTCATTTTCAAGTACTCCTTTTCTTTTTTCAAAGATAACCTGTTAATCATTCAGTGTTGTTGCCTACATTTTGCTCATTTCCTGTGCTATCTACATCACCACATGGGAGATTTCATATGTGGGATGTTACCTGAATGTTCAAGTTTTATGGCTTTATCTTCCTCTCAGATACATAGTGTTCATAAGTGCATACCAGTGGGAGGATTAAGACAATACTTGTCACATACTATACTTGGTCCTTCAAACCATTAAAGGCATCCATTTACCCTTTTCAAGTGCATAAGCACTGTCAGAAAAACCCCAAACCACTACTGCACATCAAATAGAGCGATGTGTTTATTAAACTGGCTGATAGTCTAGACAGCACATTAGAAAATTATCTATCACAGAATGAAACTGCTTTTGAAAACAGTTTAACTTAATATGCAATTTAAATTGCATATCCATGTTAAAAAAAATTTCTCTACAGCTATATTAGAGTATCAACACTTAATTCCAATCTAGTAGTTAGCAATCCATGGAATCGTGGGAGAAGGTAATGTGTACAGTTTACACCAACCTGTACAGCACTGCTGGTTTGGAAGCAGCCATTCTGGAAGCACTTACCTTGCTATCGAGATGTTTGTTGCTCTAAACAACATTTATGCCGCAAATTTAGTAAAGCCTTGTGTACCATGCAGCTAAACAAGTTTAAGTTAAGCCATGCACATCAGAACCATATCAATAAGTTTTGAACACAGAGCTTTATCAGTTGTAAGATATTTTCTTAAGTTGTAGAATGACTGTATTAATCATTCAGTTTTCCTTAAGACTACTCAGAAGTGCATTTTGATCAGGCCTAAAAGGCAGAATCGTGTGCTAAGAAGGCACAAAACATGTGTGAAAGCTATCTGGATATGTTACAAAGTAGAAGTGTTTTCTCAAAAGTAGCATTTGATTAGCTGTTTAAACATGCCTACTTTCTTCTTAGGATCTGATACTATGAAGATGCCTGCCAGCACCATTTCTGGAAATCTGCTGTGAGTCATTACCGAAAGAGGGAACTTTACTTTTGAAATCCAGCTTTAAAAAAAATAAAATAAAGAGAGCCTAACTTCAGTTCTACCGCCCAAGTAGAGCGCTAAACTCTGATTCCACTTTTTAAAACCTCTTTGAAAATGAGGTGGAAGGAATGATTCTTTGCACTGTAAACTAGAGCTGAAACATGCTGATAAGACCTATCTATTCAGAAGCCAGAGTCAAGAGAACAGATGTTATAGAACTAAAAAAAAAAAAATCAGCAAAACAGCAATTTAATTTTAAATCCAACTTAGAAGAAAACGGATGGATTTTGTATGTCACAAGAACTTCAACTGAACTGATTTTGGATCAATATATGTTTTTTTAATAAACTTTCTTCCCCTTTGTATGTTGTTTGCTGTTATCATGCCCATCAGTATATTGATTGTGGAGTGATACAGAGCAAGGGTATGCAAGCCTTAACAAGATCCAATTAATTATGCTTGCAGCTAAACATTAAATTTAAATTCCTTATTCATTGTATCTCAGGTTGGCATCATTTTTCTAATGGTTTACTCGAGGGGTTATAAATATGGTCATAATAAATAGAGCTGTGCAAATAGCTGGTTTTTCAATTCACTGGCAGTTCTGGAAAAAATCAAAAACCAATCTTCGTTTGGGTTGAACAGAAATTGAAATCTTGCAAAATTTTTGGTGAATTGGAAAAAAAAAAAAAAAGGAAACGTTTCATTTCAGGTTGAACAAAAATGTTCAACGGGGCTAAAGGGTCACTCATTTTCTCTGGCCTAGGGACCCTTCAAGTATTTTATACAAAGTGGGACAGCTTCAACAAGAGAGTTTGAGAGAGAGCTACCCCAGAATAACCAATAGCCTGGTGGTTAGGGCATTCACCAGAGGGAGAAGAAACCTAGTTTCAAGTCCTCAGTCCAGCGTAGAGATTCAAGCCTAGGGCTTCCACATGCCAGGTGAATGCTCCAACCTTTAGGCCAGGGGTTGGCAACCTTCAGCATGCGGCGCATTAGGGTAATCCACTGGTGGGCCACGAGACATTTTGTTTACGTTGACCGTCCGCAGGCACGACCTCCTGCAGCTCCCAGTGGCCGCAGTTTGCCATTCCCGGCCAATGGAAGCTGTGGGAAGTGGTGGGCCACAGGGACGTGCTGACCGCCACTTCCCGCAGCTCCCATTGGCTGGGAACGGCGAACCGCAGCCACTGGGAGTTGCAAGAGGCCATGCCTGCAAATGGTCAACATAAACAAAATGTCTCGTGGCCCACCAGTGGATTACCCTAATGGGCCGCGTGCCAAAGGTTGCCAATCCCTGCACTAGGCTATGGGTATAAAATAGGGGCTTCTGTTTCTCCAGAAATGTTCAGAAACATCATTGCACTTAATAAAGACAGAAGTGTTGGTTCTAGGCAGCAGCTCTAGGAACATTAAATTATTATTAATATTCATTACACAGACTCCTAAAAAAATTAGTGTCTGCTTTTAAAATGTCACTACTTTGTTTTTAGGCTCTGCCAGCAAGAGGTTTATTGTTTGCTGTTTAAACATGAATTGAAATGCGATTGCCTATACTGTCATCTCCTGCAGCCCTACCAACTCCCCAGAGGACTCTCACCTTCCACTTATATCTGCCCCTTCCCCAAACTTGATACTTTTCTTCCCACAAATACCACTACTACAACCCAGGCAGGCAATGGCAGTGTTGCCAATACGCATGATTTTATCACCAGTCTTATGATATTGGGTGCTTTTCTTAAACCCCCAGCTCCTGGAATCATGTTATTACTGGACAATCTCAGCTTTCATTTAAAAAAATAAAAGTCAGTTTGCAGCCCTCATGGTTTTGGAGAAAAGCTTGAAAACATGAACCCTAAAGGCTCAGTAACCAGAAGGCAATTTTAAAATGCATATATATTTTTAAATCACCTGCTTTTCAAACCAATTTCTTGACTTCTGGGGGGACCAGACTCATGACTTTTGAATGCTTGTGGTTGGCATTACTACAGTGGATTCAGCCAGCCAGTCACAATCCCCAAGACAGGCTCCTTAATTCACCTCGATATACCAACACACAGGTGCACCCAGACATGCCCACACACAGTTACAACCTTGCTTCTTCACCTGATAACGTGCCCAAGGTTATTACATGCTGAGGAGTGGAAGATTTCATGAGGATGAGAAGCCACTCCTCTGTATCCTGTGTGTCCTTCATGGTTGAAGAGGGAGCCCAGAAACTAAATGCAGCTGCCTTCCAGGCGTTGGGGCCACAGAAAGCCTGAAGAGGCTCACTGCTGGTGCAAAGCAGTGCCGGTGCCAAGCAGACTCCCTACAACAGTAAGGAAGCCAGGCCCATGCAGATCAGTAGCCAGAGAAAGAGATGCTGCACAACAGCACAGCCCAGAAGTGCCCAGATGCAACAGAGCCAGCCAGCAGGGGAAAACACCACAGACACAGCAAAGGCCTATGCCTGGGACAGGAACTCACAAGCATGGGCGTGGGACTGCTTTCCCAGCTTTCTCACCATTGCCAACAGGCAGTGACCCTGTAGACAATTAGTGCAAAAATGTACTTGAAAACATTTGTTCAAGCAAAATTCATGACTTGGCTTTGGTATTTAAGATCACTTTGATTGGTTTCTGTGAACATTCATAATCCCTGATGGGATTTTTTTCATTCACAAGAATATTTCCAGAAAGAAAAAGACTCACAAATAGTTGTGTGAATGTGAATGCACAGAGGTTCACACAGCAAGTATCTTATTTGAGCTCACCTCCTGTCTATGAAAATTTCAAGCATCCTGTCAGAAATTATACTACATGATTTAGGTGGCGAATCACAAAGGAGGGATACCTAAGCAAAAATATTGAATAAGTGTTGGATCATATTAAAGAAGTTCTGTATTAAAATCACAAATGAGTTTGATTCCCCATAGTTTAAATTCCAGGGTATTACTAATTAAGAGGTCTCTTGGTTTTTGGTACTGTTCCTCTCCCTCTATGTGTGAAACTGGCAAGCTGCTGATTGCGTTAGTACATTCTATGACAGAGTCTGTTCTCAAAGCAATTTACAGAGAGAGAGACTCAAAGCAATACTCTGTAACAACATAAACAGCACCCCGAGACTCCCTGCCCTTTTGTTGTATTAACAATTGTGGTTAAAATAGAGATAGAGGATGTATGTGGATGGATGCTTGGTGTGGATAATAACTGAACAATCAGGGAGGTGCCAGCCTAAGAATCCAGTGTCCATCGGCTGAAGAAGGCGACAAGTGGAAATAACCAGAGGACCCCCGGAGGGCAGACTGGAATCCACCCAACAGCCTCAAGAATGGGAGAACCAAAGAACAAGATAACATCTAGCAGCACGGAGCTGTCAGGAATGTGCTATCTGCTGATTGAGTCAGCAACAGCATGATGAAGCAATTCCCATAGACTGGCATAGAAAGAAATTCCTATAAAAATGGACTCTAGAAAGTGAGAACTTTGGGGTCTGATTCTGGAAACCAACTTCCAGGAGCATCAGATGAGCATCTGACAAGGCCCTGCTCCCTGCTTATGTCCAGGCCACCTGGCCAGTGGCTTGGTATGAGCAACTCTAAGGCTGGTAACTATGATAACAACCGTGCAGAACCTGTGCGTGTGTGTTTGTATGAATGAATGTGTGAATAAATATGAGATTGAATGGAATGTTATAGCTATAACTAACTGCTTACTATGATTCTTTCTGTATTCACAATAAATGTGGTATTTTGGCTTTTCCCCTTTAATAAGATCCTGCTGGTTTTAATTTTATTGGTATAACATAAGTGGAAAAAAACATTTGCATCAGATAGTGAACAATAGACAGTTGAAATATGTTTACATGAATCATTTGTAGAATGTTTTCATGGACTGAACAAATCTGTACAATCTGCAAACAAAAAAAGGACAGATTAACTGAATAAATTATTCACTACAAACTGTGTCTACAGATTTAATTGGATACTATTAGCCATTAACCTTCCTCACAGGAGCAAGGATTAAGTGTTTTGTACAGTATCATCAGAAGTCAAGGATTAGAAGATTTTTTTGTGGGTTTTGTTAGAATTTTTTGTGCACACAGACCCCAATGTTTGGGCCCAATGCAGTATTTAACCACTGGAATAATTCACCAAAGGTCATGGTGGATTCTCCCTTGCTGGAAATTTTAAAATCAAGATTGGATGTTTTCTAAAAGTTACCATCTAGGAATTATTTTGGGGAAGTTCTATGGCCTATGTTATACCGGAGGTCAGACCAGATGATCATAATAGTCCCTTCTGGCCTTAGAACATATGCATCTATGAATCAGTATCCAACATCTTTTTGGGGATGGTTGAGGGAGTGTCAGTGTGAAGGAGTCACAATAAAACATAACCTAAGATTACAAAGATTTCATAAAAAGAAAAGGAGTACTTGTGGCACCTTAGAGACTAACCAATTTATTTGAGCATGAGCTTTCGTGAGCCACAGCTCACTTCATCAGATGCATACTGTGGAAACTGCAGCAGACTTTATATATACACAGAGAATATGAAACAATACCTCCTCCCACCCCACTGTCCTGCTGGTAATAGCTTATCTAAAGTGATCAACAGGTGGGCCATTTCCAGCACAAATCCAGGTTTTCTCACCCTCCACCCCCCCACACACAAATTCACTCTCCTGCTGGTGCTAGCCCATCCAAAGTGACAACTCTTTACATAATCAAGTCGGGCTATTTCCTGCATAAATCCAGGTTTTCTCACATCCCCCCCACCCCCATACACACACAAACTCACTCTCCTGCTGGTAATAGCTCATCTAAACTGACCACTCTCCAAGTTTAAATCCAAGTTAAACCAGAACATCTGGGGGGGGGGGGGGGGTAGGAAAAAACAAGAGGAAACAGGCTACCTTGCATAATGACTTAGCCACTCCCAGTCTCTATTTAAGCCTAAATTAATAGTATCCAATTTGCAAATGAATTCCAATTCAGCAGTTTCTCGCTGGAGTCTGGATTTGAAGTTTTTTTGTTTTAAGATAGCGACCTTCATGTCTGTGATTGCGTGACCAGAGAGATTGAAGTGTTCTCCGACCGGTTTATGAATGTTATAATTCTTGACATCTGATTTGTGTCCATTTATTCTTTTACGTAGAGACTGTCCAGTTTGACCAATGTACATGGCAGAGGGGCACTGCTGGCACATGATGGCCTATATCACATTGGTGGATGTGCAGGTGAACGAGCCTCTGATAGTGTGGCTGATGTTATTAGGCCCTGTGATGGTGTCCCCTGAATAGATATGTGGGCACAATTGGCAACGGGCTTTGTTGCAAGGATAAGTTCCTGGGTTAGTGGTTCTGTTGTGTGGTATGTGGTTGTTGGTGAGTATTTGCTTCAGGTTGCGGGGCTGTCTGTAGGCAAGGACTGGCCTGTCTCCCAAGACTTGTGAGAGTGTTGGGTCATCCTTTAGGATAGGTTGTAGATCCTTAATAATGCGTTGGAGGGGTTTTAGTTGGGGGCTGAAGGTGACGGCTAGTGGCGTTCTGTTATTTTCTTTGTTAGGCCTGTCCTGTAGTAGGTAACTTCTGGGAACTCTTCTGGCTCTATCAATCTGTTTCTTTACTTCTGCAGGTGGGTATTGTAGTTGTAAGAAAGCTTGACAGAGATCTTGTAGGTGTTTGTCTCTGTCTGAGGGGTTGGAGCAAATGCGGTTGTATCGCAGAGCTTGGCTGTAGACGATGGATCGTGTGGTGTGGTCAGGGTGAAAGCTGGAGGCATGCAGGTAGGAATAGCGGTCAGTAGGTTTCCGGTATAGGGTGGTGTTTATGTGGCCATTGTTTATTAGCACTGTAGTGTCCAGGAAGTGGATCTCTTGTGTGGACTGGACCAGGCTGAGGTTGGTGGTGGGATGGAAATTGTTGAATTTGTTTTCAGTGTCATGCAATGAGAATTGCTCTGTGTGTGAAGCTAGAACTATTTAAATACCTAAATGTTACAGGAACATATAACCAGTTCATGATGGTACAAATCAATTCTGAAAAGGAAACAAAGGAAAAACTTATTGAAATATGCTGGCTTCCGCACCATGAAAAATCTTGACAAAGAAGTTTATGTAGTTCACTATGCGCAAACAAAAAGATTCCACACATGGAGAATAATAAAAAACAGTATTTTGGGAACTGACATAAATTTGGCAGACCAGAGGTGAGCAGTAATTAGTGAGTAGTGACACATTGAAAGTTCTAGGTTTGTTATATAAATTCTTCATAAATTACTTTGTCTGTTGCAACCACACAATATAAGAAACAAAGTCAGCGTAATCCTCTCCATTAAGATATTGAAATTAAAGTTCAGTTTCTTTATTTTCAAACCAAGTGTCCCATCTTTCCTCCCCCTTAACAAGTTACAGTTATTTTGGGAAGTCTAAATTTCTTGACCTAATTGCATGCACAATCACAGCCATAAGGTTGCACTAATGTAGTTGGTTTATACTCAATTTCTGTGTCTTAAATAAACAACATGTAATCATCATATATTCCATATAAATGAGTACTACTGGAAGTGTGGTAATTTTAAAGAATTGTTTATTAATATTTATATTCAACATTTGACATATGCTATTTATTTCAGTGAAGACAAAGGCACACTTGCACTTGCTAATACTTGGATAAATGTATGTACTAAGTTCATAGTGGACATGGCTAGTCTGTTTTCACTTGGTTATAGCTTGATTTCTCAAGCAATTCTTTTTTTTTTTTAAACTAGGCAGATCACGCATTCCTCATGACATGCCAAATTTGAACTTACAAAAAGTTTGAGTTCTCCAAGCACAGTAAAACACACAGAACAATTTTCCAAAAGAATGAAAAACATTTTTAACACCTCCTTCACTCAAAAATGTCTGAAAGGGTTTTTCCCCCCAAACATCCCAAAGTATTCATCTTTGACTTGAAATAATAATAATAAATTTAAAAACTCAGCTTTTGTATAGCACTTTTCAACTATATTTCTCAAAGCACTTTACAGAAGAAGTATCATTATCCCCAATGCATACGAAATTTCACCCAAAAGGAATTTTTTCTTTAAACTTGTAAATGATTGAAAATACAGGTTGGATGTAAAAGCACTTCTTCAGCCATAATTACAGTTTCATTTCTGCAACACTATAACAAGAATCAAGGCTGCTGTTTTCTAGTCTTGAAAGGCCATATAATACATTTACTGTGCTAAAAATGAACCCCAAGGATTACAGCAAATATGTAAACACAAGCCCATCAAGCAGCACAATATTTTAATAGGGACAGTCATCAGCAGGGGTTGAACTGGTGGGAGGGGAAGCAATGGTACTTTGTCAAGCCTCCACAATAAACCCAATTCTGCCCACTTGAGCTAGCAAAATCAAACATCACAGTAGATTGTGCAGCTCTTCATATTCTGAATGACTCTCTCCTTCCTTTCGTGACTGGCCATCAGTGAAAGAGTGTTAACAGTAGACCTGCTTAGGAAATGTTTTTTCACACACACACCCCCATTGAAAATTTCAATTACATACACAAAAATATCATTTTCATTGCAAACTTTCCACAGAAAAAATTTCAAAAGCATGAAAATTGAAAACTTTCAGCTGAAAACCAAAAGTTTCCATCAGGAAAATCAAAACAAAATATTCCATTTGATCCAAATCAAAAGTATTTTGGTTTGTGAAACAGAATCAAAATGTTTTGTTTGGGGGAAGTTCAACATTAAACTGAGTCCACCTGCACTGCCTCCTACAAATTGTAATGTGGGTGTCTTGATACACTAAGGGATATTCTAATGTTGGTCTCTCTTGCTGAAGCTTTTCCACTGTATATAAATGATTTAATATGCATTGGGCCAGAGAGAGAATGATTCTCACTGTATATGTGAGAGACAAATATTTAAATCCCTTTGCCGCATCAGGCAGAGGGGGAAATTGAATTGGGGTCCTCCCCTGAGTTCCCTAACAAGTGGGCTAAAAGTAGGCCTCCTCTACCTTGTCCCATTCATTTTGTGTGGAGTTAGGTATCCTCTGAGAACGCCTACTGGATTGGGACCCCAAGCTAGATAGGCAGGGGGAACGTCTAGTTTTACCACGTTTGAGCACCCTGCTGGGGCTTAGGCATAAGTCAGTCTCTCCAGTGCCTTGACTGAGGCACTGTGTGCATGCCTAGAGGCAGGAATTTAAGTGCCATGGGGATTTTAACAGCAAAAATGTAGATACAAAGTGAGTTTAGGCACCTCCAGTTTAGGCAGCAGATTAGCAGGAGGGTTGAGGATATCAATGGTGCCTAAATTTTGGCTTTAGGTGCCTAAATCTATTTGTGGATCTGAGTCCTGGAGCACAAAATGTGGAGATATATTAATTTGGGGGTTCTTTTCATTTGCCTTCTGGTGTTGGAATGTTTAGGATACTTGTTTTCAAGCTTTTCTGCACAGTTACAAGGACAGGAAATTTACTTGTTTTTAAAACAAAAGCTCAGACTGGCAATAACCTGATTCCAGCTGCTGACGATGGAAATAAAACACCAAATATTGCAAGACTCGCAATAATATAATGAGAGTTGGCAAAAATGAAAATGTTTTCTCTCTGTTTATGAGTGGGTGGTGACTACTGCCATCAGCCAATATATTCCAAAAACTGTGCCTAAAGTTAGACTACTAAGTCTATTTGCACCAGAAACTCTACATCCGCTCCTGAGGTACACAGAATTTTTCATGACAATCTACCTAAGTCTATGCATTTAAGAGAACTTAGAAAAATTGCTCTTAAACAAAAAGCTCTGTATAACCATGACTATGAAGTCATTATCTCTCCTGCACCATTTTTAGGCACCTAAATAAATGGCTTTTTTTTTCCAACAGCGCTAAGCACCCAATAGTTCCCACTGAACTAAATGAATGTATATGGGTGTGAAACTGGTACAACAGAATAGACCCATAGTATTCAAAGTGTTTGGGAGAATCTAGAATGAGAAGCATAGTCTCATTTACAGGAGCAGTCAAATAAATGAAACAATAGCATTCAACCTTCATTTTGCTCCATAATGAAAGCTACATCATAGCACCATATCAAACATTTATTAAACTCAATATCTTGTGAAAACAAACCTCACAGTAGTTGATTCACTTTAGTCACAGCAGTTACAACTCTGCTTTAAAGAACCCATTAATTGTTTTTCTAAATCTTTTTTAGTGGAAGAAAGCCCAATGGATTTAAGCAAGTCATTACAAAACAGAGGTTCTTCAGAAGAAAAGGTTGTTTGTTTTCCAGTTGTATAGTAATTTTCTCATAAAACAAGACAACAGCAACCTCCGTGGTTCCTGTGAGGTACTGAATGCGGTCCATTCCCACCGAAGTCAATGGATTTGAGAGGTGCTCAATCTCTTGTAA
Source organism: Caretta caretta (assembly GCF_965140235.1). Classification (NCBI taxonomy): domain Eukaryota; kingdom Metazoa; phylum Chordata; order Testudines; family Cheloniidae; genus Caretta; species Caretta caretta. The sequence continues at coordinate 79,496,137 of NC_134209.1, forward strand.
GATCAGGTCCATATCTTGCACTTTGATAGCTTGGCATTACAAGAAATCTTACGCAAATTCATGCAGAAAATATGAGCAGTGTAAGTCATTGACCTACAACCACTGACCCATTTTGAGTGTTCTTTTGGTATAATTTACAGGACAAACCTTAGAATATATTTAAACCCAGGTCTGAAGGTAAAAAGTTACCTTTGCCATCTTCTGAATACTCTTAAATGGTTGTAATCAATTTTTCTTCACTTAAGTACATTTATGTTTTGATATCTCAGACAAAATACTGTGATGTTCATGGCAGGTTAGTGACCTTCTCATGATATAAATAATAAAATGACAATCTCTAACTTCTTACACTCCCTAAAGGCTATTAATTGAATCCTTTTAAGAGCTTGCAGTAAATTTTATACACATAATTATCTGATTTACTTTTAGTGTTATCATATAAATTATGTCCATAAAATTCCACTTGCCAATAAAACATAGTAATAATATTGTATTAATCAGAAATGAGTCCATCCATAATTATTAAATTCTGTAAATATAATTAGACACATTAATTGCTTCACTATTTTTGGACTGGTGCATCGTCCTAACAAGAGGTGTATGATACGTAATTGTCACCTACACAGTGGTTGGAAGTTCAGAAATTTGGTGACTGTTTCTATTTAATTCTCCTGAAATAATGTATGAGACTGTAATAGTAGTTTTCAAAACACAACTGCAATTTTAAAAGACACCATCTCCCTCCAGTCTCCAACCTTTCTTAAAGGAATTCCTTTTTACCTGAAATTTTGCATTTGTATTCTCTAGCAAAAGGAGGGTTTTTTAAATATAAAGCTAAGCAAACAAGGCATTTTTGAAACCTGAGTTTGCAAACTAAGAGGTTTTTCACTTTTTTTCACATTTTTCTGGAATGTCATAACTTCAGACAACTTGGGTCTGAAGTTATCATGGACCTGATTCACCATTATTTTATTCCTGTTTCACACTGATATAGCTCTGTTGATTTAAACACCATTACTCTGGTGTAAAATTGGAGTAATGGTGTGAACAATCAGGTTCCACATTTGTTTTATCTATTTGTTAACTATGAGAACTAGTATCTTTGAATGTATTTTGAAAGCCATGTGGTTCATTTGTGAGTTATATTCATAATGAATAGTTGAATATTGCAAGCCAGACCTTCAGCAGGTGTAAATTTGCCACCTAACCCTCCATGATCAGTCCAGAGAAAAACTCTATATCTGAATCTCCACTTATCAACACTGTAAATCAGAAGTAATGTCACTGAAATTATTTGAGTTATACTGTTGTAAGTTAAAGGAGAATCAGCACCAAAGGAGGATACGACATCACATTTGTAGCACCTTAAATATCAATTTCCTGACTTTGAATTTCCATGGCTTCAGAAGATTTGGTTTTCTTTAATAACTACAAGAATCAATTTAACTGATATAGATTTGTAAGTTAACTGATTTTTGTCTGGGATATTGAAAAAGAATTATAATACTAGTTGTGTGTATCATTTTAAAGAGGGTTCCCTTTTTATATTTATATATAAAAATAATCATATTTTCAAAAGAAGACTCTCTCAGATGCCTTACACTTGGTTTTATTATGGGGGTGGGGAGAAAGGCAAGAAATAGACTATAAAGCATAAATGGAATGGAATATATTAAGACAAACGCCTGGCCCAGAATGTAAATATCCAGAAAACAGGTGTAAGATACCACAACAGCAAGGGATATTTTTACATCTGGATAACAGTCATTCTTCAGATTACCTCTGATCAGAGGAGGAATTACCTGCTAAAGAGTGAATGGATAAAGATTATTGCTGGAAAAGTGATTTTAGAAGCAAAACCACATGGATCAGGACCTACCTAACACAACCCTCCACAGTTCCTGTTGTGGGCCTGTGGAGCAGATGTTCCATGAGTTTAGTGATTGTCATAAATATAAAGGGAAGGGTAAACCCCTTTGAAATCCCTCCTGGCCAGGGGAAAGCTCCTCTCACCTGTAAAGGGTTAAGAAGCTAACGCTAACCTCGCTGGCACCTGACCAAAATGACCAATGAGGAGACAAGATACTTTCAAAAGCTGGGAGGAGGGAGAGAAACAAAGGGTCTGTGTGTCTGTCTATATTCTGTCTTTGCCGGGGATAGACCAGGAATGGAGTCTTAGAACTTTTAGTAAGTAATCTAGCTAGGTACGTGTTAGATTATGATTTCTTTAAATGGCTGAGAAAAGAACTGTGCTGAATAGCATAACTATTTCTGTCTGTGTATCTTTTTTGTAACTTAAGGTTTTGCCTAGAGGGTTTCTCTATGTTTTGAATCTAATTACCCTGTAAGGTATCTACCATCCTGATTTTACAGGGGGGATTTCTTTATTTCTATTTACTTCTATTTTTATTAAAAGTCTTCTTGTAAGAAAACTGAATGCTTTTTCATTGTTCTCAGATCCAAGGGTTTAGGTCTGTGGTCACCTATGCAAATTGGTGAGGCTTTTTACCAAACCTTGTCCAGGAAGTGGGGTGCAAGGTTTTGGGAAGTATTTTGGGGGGAAAGATGTGTCCAAACAGCTCTTCCCCAGTAACCAGTATTAGTTTGGTGGTGGTAGCGGCCAATCCAAGGACAAAGGGTGGAATATTTTGTACCTTGGGGAAGTTTTGACCTAAGCTGGTAAAGATAAGCTTAGGAGGTTTTTCACGCAGGTCCCCACATCCGTACCCTAGAGTTCAGAGTGGGGGAGGAACCTTGACAGTGATGAAGTAGGATTGGTGCAGAAATTTTCTACTATATACTCCTCCTGCTGGTTGCAGTTTTTCTGACATGTGCCTATGCAAAACACCCTACAGAATTTGCCCAACGGTGTATAGGACAATCTTTCATTAATTCAAGTAAATGGTCCCTGAGGACTCTTTCCATACATCATAGGTTCTTAACCGGGGTGGAAGGTGCACATCAAACTTTCCAGAAAGGGTGCAGCAAGCCAGGCCAAATTTGAGTGAGTGGGTTTGTGACCCTGTGCACAAGATTGTTACATCACTTTCTACACTTTGAGTTTCTAGGAAGGATTTTGCACCAGGGCAGGGTCAGTATGCTCCTCATTATTGTAAGGGGAAAGGAATTTTAAGAAATAGATGCTAAAGCAGGGGCATGATTCAAAAAAGGTTGAGGACCCCTGTGGTACATCATTCTGTCTGCTAACTGGTTACTGTGTGAGCTGACAAATACATTATAGATCTGGTATACTGCATTTTATAAAGTCACAGTTTCCTCAGGTATAAACTAAACCTTTTTCTCCTACCAAGCACCATTATTTTCTCTTTTCCACAAGCTATCTATATAACAACCTAGCATCCATAAAGCAAACATGTCAAAGGAAACAAATAGTTCACACAGTGTTTGAGTACAGCCAGCTTTTCCAGGTCAGTATGGCTCCATTTTAGTTGCTGCAAACATTTTCTTAATAAATATGTTTCAAGCCTCCCCCTCTCTTGTAAATGCAAATTACTTTAGCCTTCTGAAAAAAATCAAGGAGCAAGGACTAGGAAAAGTTGCTAAGAGAATGACTCCTCGGGCAGAACTGAAGGAAATCATTTTCATATGCTCTCAGGAAGAAAGAGGTATGTGAGATACCACTTTTAATATGTGCCCTTAGAACACCTTTTCGGGCCTCACAGTATAGCACTCCACTCACATTTCTTACTGGAGTCTTTTCATCTATTCTGTCAACATAAAGTTCATTTCAATTTCCATGACAATAGCATTTTTTATATTTAACATGCATTGTGTGTGGATACACAAGTAGTCATTAGGTACAGCCCAGAGAGTTTCAAATATCACACAGATGATAACAGATACATGTTTACCTCTTGCCCCCACATACATACATACATACACACACACACACAAACAAAAAATGGAAAAGAGTTGCAGCACCAGAGACAAATCAACAGTCAGCCAGGTAAAAAGACAGGCAGCTGCTAAGCTCTAAGGAGATCAAATCTTAAATAAGGGTCCTGCAGTCCTTCCCCGCACATTTGGAAATACTAGATGCAGTTTTTTGTACTTTATGTGATTTTAAAACAAGCAGATGAAATTAAAAACCCACCCTTTGCCCCTCTGAAGTGCTTGCAGCACCCCAGTACCTGCTATTTTATGTACAGGAATACCTTGGACAGCCATTTAAAACTCATCATGAACTATGAGAGGGGACCGTTAAGTGGACTCTTTTGATTTTAGTGCTAATGGAAAATGTTATTGAAACAGACAAGGGCTCCAAGGAGATCTCTAAGGAAAACTTGGACCTAGAAAACTTCCTCCCCCAACCCAAGGAAGGTAAAAGGAGCAACTGAATCCTATCAACAGCTGAATTACTTAAAACAACTGCATCTTATTTATAATCAGGAGGCTGGTAAAGAAAAGGCAATCTTCCTCTGCAGGAAGGAGGCATTAGGTGAAGTCTGAGGGAGTAATGCAGGCTGCTAAGGAAACCACACTTGAACTCACTAGGAACTTGGGATGCACACCCAGGAAAGGCATCCAGAAAGTTAAATTTTGTAAACTGTACTTTGGATCAGTTTGTTTTTGATTAGCCATCTTAAAATCTCTGCACAGCTTCAGCATTCAGGACTTTCTAAGTTTTTCTTTTTGTGAACTTTTACAAAATAAGGCCATGATCCTGCAAACAAATTTGTCAGTAACTTTATGCACATGAGTAATTCTGCGGTGTTCATGTGGTCTACTCATGTACATAAAGTTTCTTACGTATGTATGTATTTGTAGAATCAGGACCTTAATGTGAAAACACCAATTAGGAGGCGTGTTCTCCTTTTTCTTTGGAGAAGATTGGTGTGATTTGAAGGGGGACCGGAATCAAGCTCCAGCCACACATTCCACTTTAGTTGGTGTTTAGCTTGTACTAGAATAATTTCAAAATCCCAGTATTAGTATAATAAAAAATTAGTCATGAACTTTGACAGGTTATCCTTTCCTCATCATGTAGAAATATTAAGGTCTCATAGCCACCTCCAGTTCACAGCCAGCTCTCCCAAAATTCCCACATCCTAAAGAATCATGCTCCCTGTTTTATGAAATCAAGGCTGTGTAAACTTTAACATTTTGGCATCAAACTGTAACTTTTTGGTATTTCTTGTTTTTCACTTTACTTTTTTTCCATCTTTCTCTCTTCCCTTACTCTTTCAGTGTCAGTTTTATCACTGATTAACTTTTCTTTCCCAGCTCTTTCCCCTCTCTAAATCTTTTCCTTCATCTGCTCCCTTCCTTCTTTCCTTTCTTCCTTCATTCTCCCCATCCTTGCCCAGTGCTTTCCCCTGATTCTTTCCCGCCTGCTTCTCTTTCCTTCATGGCTCTTTTAGTCTCCTCCCTTCTTAATAACAGCTACCTCTCCCTCCCGTATTGACTCACCTTAGGCTGAGGCCCCCCTCTTTACTAGTGTTCCATGGCCTTCCTGGTTACGCCTATTTAACCCCCTTTTTGTCTCCCCTTACATGCCAGGACTGGTCCACATGGGTATGTCTACTCAGCCCACAGACATGAGCCTCCCAGACTAAATTGACAGACTAGGGCTAGCGGGGCTCACCCTAGATCTCTAAAAATATCAGTGTAGACAGTGCTTTGAGGTTGCAGCTCAGGCTGGAGCTTAGGCTCTGAAGCTCATACCCCTCTCTAGACTTCAGAGCCTGAGCTGCAACTTCAAAGTCCTGTCTACAGCCACTAACCCTAGTCTGTCAACCTGAAATAGGAGGCTTGCTTCCACAGGCTGTGTACACATAGCCAAAATATCCAGTGTTCCTGTATGGCTAAGGCACCTAGTTATTTCAATATATATCTGCCCTCTCAACAGCTGAACAGGGCTATACTCTGTCAAAGATAGTGCAGCCTATGTAAGCCACTCCCCCCACCTCTTCCCCACCACTGTAGTCAACAGCAAAACTTCCATTGACTTTAGTGGATCCAGGATTTCACAATGCATCTAGAAGCTCCTGCAAAAATGGTGCATCTCTGCATTTTCCTGTACTATGGGCTATGCATCAAGAGCACAACTGAGTCTAAGCATCTTAAAATATGGCAAAAGATTAAAACTTAATTGTGAATATTTTCTTTTTCTGATCAAAAAGTTATAACAGGATGGTGAGTATATATCACTATTAATACAAGTTATATTTAAGAGTTTGAGATCAAATTAAAAGTGGTGGCCAGGAATTACTCATGGTATATCTTTAAAGAAGCAAAAATGTCATTTGTAAATATCTGATTATTGAACTATTTCAGTCATATAACTGAAGAACATGAAAATATGTGTTTCTTTGAGATGCCGAATTCTTGTTCCAAATGTTCCTATCAATAAAGACAAGCTGTTATATCACAGGGTGGCTCCCCTGCCCTTTAACCACCTCTGCCTGATAGCCAGTCCAAATGCCATCATGCAATTTAAGTCGCATATGATAACCTCTGAGAGGAAATCAATATTTATCATCCAGAAAATAGAACAGGATATCATTGTGAGAATCTCCCAGCTATCACGGATTTGAACTGAAATCCAGTGACAGTAGTTGAAGTATAGGTCCCGTATTTTTCAGTGACAGAAGGATACACTTGAAGATTTGAGCACAGAATAAATAATCTTACAACTTGAACAAAGAATTTTCATCATTATCTGTATGATTAAATGATTTATGCCGAAAAAAAAGCCACAAACATTTTGCTAGAAAGCTATTATGCATGCTATTTTCACTGAAATGCTTGCAATGAGTGCTATGGTGGTCTAGGTCAATTTGTAAGCTTAATAAGCTAACACACCACAGTTTATTTAGCTCTTCAGGAGCACAGCATGTAGTCTCTTTTATCTTCCTTGCATCATATTTGATCACTGATTAGAAACAGAGAAGCGATAACATTCAAGTCAAAAAAAAAAAAGACTCAAATGTTAGACTAGCAACCACAGCTGCAAAATGAATGGCTAGCACCAGCTCAAGAAAATATCAGGGTCTTAAATGAATAACAATTCAGACAAAAGGTTAATATTTTAAATTCTGCAAGCAGAATGAGCAATAGAGAATGAAGGGAATTGAAAAAAAAAAGACTTATGACTGCATTTAAATGTAATAAAGGATTTGAAGCTTAATTGCTTATGTTACAACTAATTTCATGGCTAGATGGTGTCTTGAGCAGCCAGTCGTAAATAATCATTGTTCTGGAATCTGTCCATCCATATTTCATTGTCTATTTCCTTTATTTTAACACTTTAATTATGAACTGTATCTACTCAATGTTATCATTAAAAGACAGATACTAATTAGCTCAAGTGCCACAGAGAAATGCTTCTAGTCAGTACAAGTGGTTTCAGCAAAGCCTAAAGGAGAAAAACAATCTCTTCCTTGAGTTGCTGAAATCAATTTATTTGTGCCTACTGTATCTATTCAGTATGTTCTGCTATTAACACCCCCCACTGTGTCTATTAAGTATGTTCTGCTACTAACACCCTCACTGTGTATTAACATTTTAAAGGTAACTATACATTTTTTCCCCTGAAGTTAGGGCTAATACATCAGATACGTTGAATAAAGATAATAAAATATTTAAACTGTGCAATTAGTTATTTGCTGAAGCAACAACTTTCCTGCATTTGTATGTGAATGGTAAAGAACTTCCTGACAAAACAAAACAAAAAACACTCAATTTCTGGTTCAGTAATAGACAAGTAGAAATGATGTAAGTATTTCTCAAGGTTTTCCTCCTAACAACTCTCTTTGTAGTTGTTGAGGGTGGTTTTATGTCTGAGGCTTTTATACCTCACAGACAAGCAGTGAGTAGAAAAAATTAGAGAAGAAATGTTATCAGGATTAAATCAAACCACCTAGATTACAAGAAGTAATCTATTTCTTAACAATTATCTAAGGATAGTGCACAAAACTGCTGATCTTTTCCTCCTATATGCACTGAAATTTGTTCTTTGTAAACAAAAAAACATGGTCAAATTATCTTGGGGTAATTTCCCTTATAGGCAGATTATAGCTTCACAAATATTTCATCTTTTCTATCAAAGGAATTAAAATGTTGTCTTTCAGTGACTGTAGTCAGCTTCAGTAGGAAACAGAAACCAAGATGCAATTAGAACAGAAAAATAGCATGGTACATCTAAGGACTTATTTTATTCCTGGAACTTCTAACCAAAAACAAGGATAATTCTGTAACCAGCAGAGTCACATGACAAGTCACATGTAAACATGCACTGCATGTTCAAACAAATGCATATATGAGTCTGTGTCTAGATCTGAGTTAGACATTCTAATATTTCCAGGGGAGGATGAGTACAGTCTATATTAATCATCCCCCAGCTCTGCACAGAAGGACAGAAAAGGAAAAATACATGATTTTTCCAGATGATCATCTAGCCATCAAAAGCAGCAGCCCTGAAAAAACACTCCTGGCATCATGCTTTTATGTTTTGAGAACAAAACACAGCAGAAAAAGGGGAAAACATAACAAAAAAGTACAAAGGTCTAGATCCATAGAGGTACTTGGGCATTTTAATGCTCAGAATCAGATGCTAAGAGGCTTCCATAGTGTGTTTAAACTCAGGGAGAAAAATAGGACAAGATAGTAACATACCATAATTCTCGAAGGTGTTTCCACCTTCCTTATTTGTGAACTTGGAGTTTCTTATATTACATGATTTAAACTGGCTCACATATAGTACAATCTATTTATTGAACAGGAAATAAAGCCATTTTGTATGTTACGTATGGATATTCATCTAGGGTGAAATTCACCCATAGGCCTAATGCACCCCTTTAATAAGGTTGCCAACTTTCTAATCACACAAAACTGAACACCCTAGCCCTGCCCCTTCCCTGAGGCCATGCCCCCTTCTCCGAGGCCCCATCCCACTCACTACATTCCCTCTCCCTTGGTGGCTCGCTCTCCCCCACCATCACTCACTTTAACTGGGCTGAGGCAGGGGGCTGGGGTGTGGGAGGGGGTGAGGAGTTTGGGGTGCAGGAGGGGACTCCAGGCTGGTGGGGCAAGGCTGAGAGATTCAGAGTGTGGGAGGGGGTTGTGGGTTGAGGCAGGCGTTAGGGGTGCAGGAGGGGGTGAGGGCTCTGGTTGGGGTGAAGGTTCTGGGGTAGGCCTGGGGATGAAAGGTTTGGGGTACAGGAGGGGACTCCAGGTTTGGGGGGGGGCTCAGGGCTGGGGCCGGGGGTTAGGGCTCAGGGTTGGGGCGCACTTTTCTTGAGCGGCTCCTGGTCAGCGGTGCAGCGAGGCTAAGGCAGGCTCCCTGTCTGTCCTGGCTCCACGCTGCACCCTGGAAGCAGCCAGCAGGTCTGTCTCCTAGGTGGAAGAAGGGGCCAGGAGGCTCCGCGCACTGCTCTCACCCACCGGTACCATCTCCACAGCTCCCATTAGCCACAGTTCCCAGCCAATAGGAGTGCGGAGCCAGTGCTCGAGGTGGTGGCAACGTGTGGAGCCCCATGGCCCTCCTGCCTAGGAGCCAGACCTGCTGGCTATTTCCGGGGCGCAGCACAGAGCCAAGACAGTTAGGGACTAGCCTGCCTTAGCCCCGCAGCACCACCGACTGGACCTTTCACGACCCAGTCGGCAGTGCTGACCAGGGCCCCTTTTCGACCAGGCATTCGAAAACAAGACACCTGGCAACCATACCCTTTAAGTCTCACTTAAACCCTGTTTTCAGGATTTAAGTTGCAAGTAGGCTGTTTGCTGGCCTTCTGCACAGGTGTGAATTGCACCACTAGCCCTTTAAATGAGATTAGGTGATGAGAACTGAAGTTCACACCTAAAAGAATTTAAGAGTAACTAGTACATATGGCTCATCTACTCCTCTTCAGCTTTTTTTCAACTGATGCCTGTGATGGCTGGCTGCATAGAGGATTCTCTCCTCCCCTCCTTCCCCCCGCCATTGAAGCAGCATGCAGGCTCTATCCATGACTCTTATGACCACAAGGTGGAAAAGTGGGCAGGGAAGCAACAGTATTGCTGTTCCTATTGCTGGAATCCTTGCCCTGTTTACTGGATGCAGTGCTGTAAAGAAGCTTTACCACTTGAAAATGTAGCAGTTTAACAAAATGCACAATAATTGAATTTGTTTATTATATTCCAAAAGCCACTTCCAAATACATTAGAAATTAGAGGCAAACTCAGACCAAACTATATGAAAGCAGAAAACAAGGAGAAAGAGGATGCTCATGGTCATTCTTTCATACAGTCACCTTTCCTTGTTGTCAACCAAGAAAGAATACTACAAGCAGACCTGGGGATTGGTACCTTTGTTTTTTCCTTTTGTTAGAAATTCACCCAGGAAAATGGATGGTTTTCCTACAAAAGCTGGGAGATCTAGAGCCCGAATTCTAATCCCAGCTCTGGCACAGATCTCCTGTGTGACCTTGTATAAACCACTTAATTTCTACTCCCTTCATTTGGAAGATGAAGAAAATACCTCCTCTAGACTGTTATTGCAAGGATAAATTCACTTGTGCTTCTTAAAAAGCGTTGAGATCTGCAGATGAAAGAGGCCATGAGCACAAAGCATCATCATCCTGGTGTAGTATATTGCCAGGAAAGGTGGATTCACACTGTTCTGGAGCTCTCAGAACATGAATTTGGCCTTGTAGTACTTACTCAGGCCAGGGGCGGCTCTACCAATTTTTCCGCCCCAAGCAGTCGCTGCCGAATTGCCGCCGCACCCGGAAGAGCAGCGGAGCTGTAGCCCAAAAGCCACTGCGGCGGGAACAGCGGCAGAGATGCCACTGAATTGCCACCATGGGACACGGACTGCCGCCCTATTCTGAATGCCGCCCCAAGCACCTGCTTGGAAAGCTGGTGCCTGGAGCCGGCCCTGACTCAGGCAAAATTCCCTATAAGTTTGATAGTCAAAACAGACCAAATACAGTGGTAAATGTTTCTTGAACGAAGACTGAAGGATTGAGTTTTATCAAGACAAATCACTATCCAATGGTACATCTTGTACAACATTAGGCACATAAACTGAAAAGAACAGTTTTCTAAGATGATTTTGCCTTTAATTTGTTCATTTTAATTTCTTCCCATTCTACTCTCCTAATCATTTGTTCAGTTTTCTTGTAATCTTTGGAAATATACAGTTCAGAAATAAACAGCTGATGCAAAATTAGACAAGCAATCAAATACAAAATAAATAAATTAATAAAGAAATGATAAGTTAGACAAAGCAGAATGATTTTATCATGTTCTCAATCTTTGAGGAAATTTAAGTGCTATGCATTTGTTTGACAAATGCGTATTGTACTTGAAGTAATAAAACCAATTACAGTAACATTTGCAGCCATCTGGATTACATATCTTGCTGTGCTAGCTATGGTTAAACATTTTAAATTGTAACTTCTGTAAACAAAGCATGTTCCATGGGGAAAAAAATGAGTTCAGTTTATAAATTAAATAATTCTTAATACCAATTATCTGTTGTCATGGCAAAAACTGAGCTTCAAGAGGCATGTGTTTTGCTTGTTTGGCATCCGGAAGCTGTTTCCCAGATGGGGGCAAAGCAGAAAAAGTTAAATGTCTATAGAAGACAACTAAGGTCAGATATGCATCCCACTGGCATTTACACATTGCCATTAAAGTTACATTTTAACACCATTAATTATGCTTGACTGCCTCCTTTTCCCTTTTTTAAGCAAATAATTGGAAAGTATTTTTGCAGTGAAAAATTCCCTCCAAGCTAGTTAGAGGGATGTTCTTTGTACTAATGTGATTTTCCTTGCAGTGTTAGGTTAGTCATGGTAAATTGTATTTTATTGTATCCATAGCAATTTTACATTTAAAGTGTGAAAAATTAAAAGCAGCATCCACAACAATTCAAATATGCCCATTCCAGTATTACTGAAGGTTCTCTTGAAACATTTTAATGTGGTTTTTAATAGGTTTGTCATGAAAAGATTTTCTTGGCTGCAAATTCAAGGATTTTTTTTACTCATTTAGTTACAAACCTTTGATTAAATAATTGCTGAGTCCTTCATTATCATTGGTATTACAAATATCATATGTGGGCAATACACATTGATTCCAAAGTTCTTTCCATGAAGCAGGGAAATATTTCTAGGAATTTTAGAAACAAGTGTAACTCTTCTGCCAGTAACTGGAGCAGCAACAAGGGCCATTTTCCAATAGGTAAGGATCACTCTTAAAAACTAATACCACCTCCCTCCACTCAGAATTTTTTTGGGGGGGGATCACGAAATACCTTCCCCAGGCATCCTTAATAGGCAATACTTCCCCGTTCACAAGCACGGAGTTTGTGTATGAAGCAGGGAAAGGGAATACATCCGCAGCTTGGGAAAACACAGCAACAGTATATCTATATGAACAATAAATAAAACATTCCCCCCCACAACTTTGGCAGTAGTCCCTTAACTCAGTTCCCACCCACCAGCATGAATGTTCAATAAGTAAACATCCCTTTACCACATCATTTCACCCTTCCCCATCCACTAAACCTCAGTCATAGTTTGGTGTCTGTGGATAGCTGGGAACATAGTCACAGAATTCTGAGATGTACTCAGACAAGCCTGTCTCCAGTCCCTTGGGAAATGCTGCCTAGTCCTATCCTGAGGCTCTGCCACATAAGCCAGTTGTAGTGATTTCAGCTTTATTTACTGATTGGGTCAGAGGACCTTCACTAGAATTTTTTCAGCTCTGCTGTTGTCCTCTGTGGCTTCAATAAAGAGTCTTCTCTGCGATTTGCCCCATAAAAGAATTGCCTCTGCATCATCTCCTTTCACAAAGACCTCTGCAACAGCACAGTCCCATGACCAGAGAGAAACTAGTAGCATATAGAACTCCTGAGCACAGTATTTGCCGCAAACTAAGAACCCCTTTTTCCTATCTCAGTTCAGTTCCACAACCCAACCACCAATTCTAGTTTGAACACAGTTATGGTAGGCCCCAAAGTATTGCTGGAAGTATTCCGGGTAGAATGCTTATGAAAGGAAGCTATTTCCCCCAGGTCACCAATAGATGGTGGCAGAAAGTTCCCCATTGGAATGTCTGTCCCTCTGGAGTTCTGGGTAAATAGCTTATGCAGATGAAGCAGCTCTGTGACCATTCTTTCCCATTCATCAACAGATGGGAGCAGAGAGCTCCTTACCCAGTAGAGCAGCGTTTCTCAAATGCAGCCACCAGGGACTTTTCTTGCGACCACAGCCACCTGGGTGAATATGGGGGTGGAGGGAAGCAGTGGCCACTCCCCGCAGGGTCTGGTTCCTACCCCCTTCTGGAGTCCCAAACACTGTAAGAGCAGGCAACCAGTAGGAGTGGAGACCAGTGGAGACCTTCCCAGGGGCGGTGGGGCTCGGGCTTCAGCCCTGGGGTGGTGGGCGGCAGGCTCTAGCCGTGCAGTGGTGGGCTCCATCCCCAGCCTCCGGGCTTCGGGCTCTGGCCCTGGGCTCACCCTCCTATGTTGCCCCTGATCCCACTGCCTCCTCCAGTCCACAGCTGTGCAGTGGTATCCCAGGCTCCAGTCCTGGGCTCACCCCCTCCACCCAATCCCCCATCACCTTCCTATCCATCTTCCTGTCCAGGGCTTAATTTTTCCTCCAGCTTGCTGGGGCTGAGTAAGTCTGCTGTGAAAAGCGATATTAACAAGTATACAACTATCAATTTTCACAGTAGCAGGCTTACTAGCTAGCAAGTCTGAAAAAAATCAACTAAAAAAGCAAAACATGCAAAGCACATTATTTGTGTTTCTGTTCTAAGTCCAGTAAAGAATAGAGACAACTGTACATTATTTTTATTATTAAATCTGCAAAGACTTACATAAATAAATTAAAATGATTTGGACCTTATATGTGCATATTTATTTGTTTTTCCTCAAGTTAATTATTTTAGGAAAAATTGTCAGAGTGGCCACCAGCAAGAGTTGGTGGCTGCAATCTGAGGCAACCAAAATTTTTGTTGTGAGAACCCCTGCTCTAGAGCATCAGGCCACAGAGCTTATATAAATTTGACACATAGTTCAATAAAAGAACTGCATATTGGAAAACTTACTGGTAGTGCATCAGTAGGATTCCTCTGAGGACAGTTATGATGGGAATTTAATCATGCTGGGAATTCTTCTCTTTCCTCATATGATGAGGTTGTATCATTTTCCCCAACTGTCAAAGTACTTTTGATCAGTACCAATGAAAGTCAAATCTCCGTTGTATGTGTCTCCTTCCAAGGAGAGCATCCAAAGCACTCTGGGTGAAATGCATAGTAAATATTTAGTATGAAAATTTGAAGATTAAAGCTCCATACAACCAAAAGTTAAATAATAAAATGAAGCACTGAATGGGAGCATTCCACTACCATGTTTATCAGAATAACATATCATCAAGGCTAATTCGATCATCCACTGACTCCAGCATGGAGGTCAGACTGTGCCAGGATGACAGATACAACCCAAAGAAGGATGAAGCAGGTCACAATGCCAGTAAAGCTACAAAAAATGCAGAAATTTTCATTCACAATTTTAAGATAGCAAAAAGGAAGGATTTATCATTTAAAAAAACCCACAAAAGCGAAGTCATACTCAACTCATAAAAATTCAGCAGTCAGAAAATAATTAAAATACACAATGCCCATCACACACACAAACACGCTTTCTCAAACCCAGAAGAAAATTAAATGAGGCTTGCAGATGTAATAGGTGCAGACACAGAAATATTTGAGGGAGCAATGGCTTGTTTTGCAAGGCTGTTGAGCTAGTGGGGTGTCCTGTATTATCCTTCAGAGCTGCAATTCAATGCACAAGAACCGCCAGCCACCAACGCTGTTGCCCTCATTCTCAAAAAAAGTTTATTTTAAAAAACAAACAGATCATGGCGTTTCTTAATATTGAATGCAATAAGCCATTCCAAGCTTTGACTCCAAGATAGATTTATCTTTACATTGCCTTTGACAGTCATAAATGACTTTTTGAAGAAATAGTGTGTGCAGTGTTGTTGTAGCCATGTTGGCCCCAGGATATTAGAGGGACAAGGTGGGTGAGGTAATATCTTCTATTGGACCTACTCCTATTGGTGAGAGAGATAAGTTTTTGAGCTACACAGAGCTCTTCCTCAGGTCCGGGAAAGGTACTCCAAGTGTCACAGCTAAATACAAGACTGAGTAGTTAGTTTAGCATAAGTAGTCAGCACATATTCAAAGGGACCATTCAAGGTGAAGTGGCCTGTTAACACTTCTGTAGTCATAGGATAAAAAGGGGATTAGTGGGGGTTACAGATTGTTATACTAAGCCATAAATCCAGTGTCTTTATTAAAACCATGATTTTCAGTGACTTGCAGAGTTATGAATTTAAGCTCCCAAACTCATCTTTCAAAAGTGTTGTGCAAGTTTGCTTTGAGGATGAGGACTGAGAGGTCAGATATAGAGTGATCGCTTTGTGAAGAGTGTTCACCCACAGGTGATGTGATGTTTTTGTCTTTTATCATTTTCCTTTGTGAGTTCATTGGAGAGCATGGTGATTGTCTAGTTTCACACACATAGTTGTGGGTAAAACACTGGATTGATGACTTATTACAATAATCTGTAACCTATTAACCCGTCTCCCCTTTTTGTTCTATGACTATAGGGGTATTAATAGGCCACTTCACCTTGAATGGTCCTTTCAAATTTGTGCTAACTACTTATGCTAAACTATCTACCCAATCTTGTATTTAGCTGTGACACTCTGAATACCTTTTCCAGACCTGAGGAAGAGCTCTGTGTAGCTTGAAAACTTGTCTCTCTCACCAGCAAAAGTTGGTCCAATAAAAGATATTACCTCACACACATTGTCTTTTTTGAAGAATGTGATGTGAAATCTCTTTACTGCTAATTTTAGTTCTGCTCTGAGACATGTGCTTTTGATATGGTAGAACAGTTTTCTTATCCTTGCAGAGCAACTGTGTTTGTCCCATGAGAAACCACCTGCAGCCCCTTTTGTTTTACAGGTCATGAAGCTTTGAAGTCCCTTGTGAGATCATTAATTCTTTCTGTTTTACATGGTTAGTCTTATGATAAATACCTGGAATAATTGCAAAAGATTTGTCAAAGATGAAAATAGCTATTTAAAAAAAAATCATTAAACCTTCTGAAATCTAACCTGTAGCTGGATCATAGACTCTAGATCATTAAGGGCCTGATTGTGCAGCCCTTACTTACTTCAGGAGGAAATTCACCACAGTGTGGAAGGCCAGCAAAAGGCTCCTCACACCACTTATGCGTCAAGTAGGAGCTGTGTCATGGGGTAGTGGGTGCTGCAGACAGGCATATATAGGCTGACATCGTGGGGGAGGGTTTGGAAATGGCTAAGAGATCTATATTCAGGTGGCCCCAATAACCCACCTAACTGTGGAGGGGAAGCTGCAGCCACCTGGGCAGGCTAGATTTCACCTCTCAGATATCCACTTCTGTGCATCTAGCTTTCACCTATTGGTGAGGACTGTATAAGGATTTGTATAAGGAGTCCCATTGATGTCAACACTACAACTCATGTGAGCAAGTGCTCAGCTCACCAACATGAATAAGGGGCCCAAAATCTGAGTTTTCAAAGCAAGTGGCTTGACTTTCATTATGTTCTGCAACTCCATCTTCATTCAGTAACCCAAATGTCAAATGTTTGTGCAAACCTTCCGAGTGAAGGTATCAAGTCTCGGCCAGATTCAGAAGTATGCTCTAGCAGCTTTGCAGCTTTCCAGTAATGCAAGGCAACTATAAATCCAGCTTAACTTGCTGGCTATGCTGAGTTTATGACTGCTTTGCAGTGCCAGCATAGCACAAAGCAGCCAGAGTGTACTGAAAATTTGGCCATTTACTTGGTAGAAATGGCATCAGCATGTTATATTGCACATAGTCTTATCAAAAATTAGAATTTGTTTCATTATTTGATGTAACACATTCTAAACTGTTCGATTTCCAAATGGCCACAGATATCAATTTGTTGTGTGATTTAGCACAAGAAATAAAACCTCATATTGATTAGGATTGGATGCAGAAAACATGTGTTTTTTTGGTCTAACCTTTGAAATAGTAAATGAGTAGCTGCTCAGATGAAATAATGGAAATAATTCTACATCTGCAAGGTGCACTAGCTATCTAGAAGAATAAGAATTTTCAGAATTGCCAAGCACTCCCAACTTCCACTGAAGCCAGTGCCTTTGAAAATAAGCAAAAAGAAAAGGAGAACTTGTGGCACCTTAGAGACTAACCAATTTATTTGAGCATAAGCTTTCGTGAGCTACAGCTCACTTCATCGGATGCAACATAGCTCACAAAAGCTTATGCTCAATTAAATTGGTTAGTCTCTAAGGTGCCACAAGTCCTCCTTTTCTTTTTGCGGATACAGACTAACACGGCTGCTACTCTGAAACCTTTGAAAATAAGGTCATTTTTATTTAGATGCTGAAATACAGATTTAGGAGCCTACCTTTAGGCACTGAGAATTGGAAATTTTGGCAAATTTGCTTTATACTTGTTGCAAAAAGAGACTCTCCTACATTAGCTATTAGCCAATTACTACTTAAGGGTGAGAGCATTACAACACATATCATTAGGCTTTGAGACGTCCAGGTCATTTCTAAAAACCACTTGATTGTTAGCTCAAATCTGATCCAATTCAATGGTGTCCAGAGTCATTGCTAGCTATTGCTAGACTGGAAAGAGGCTTAGAATTGAACCTGCGAAAGGTTCACACACCTCTAGAAATGGCCATTCAGAAGGGTGCAAGGCAGAGGCATACAGGTAGGGTGATGTGGAGAAGTTTCACTGCATAAGTTAACACTTGCTAAAGAATTCTTTTCTCTTCATGACTAAAAACTGATGCCCAATAGGTTACAGAATTTCAGGAGCTTTGAAAGAAATGGCTGAGGGTGACTTGATTTGACACACAGCAAAAATGATAAATCTAAACATTGGTCCAACTGTCTGTGCTCGGAGGTAATTTAATACATTAGCATCAGGGGCCTCATTTTAAAGGATATATATTTGACACTAAAAATAAATTTGTAGGCTCAATAAAAAAAAAAAGATTATACTAGGTAGCGTAATAAACCTGGATATTTTAAGTGAGTCTGTTAGCATCAGGGGATATTGTATAATTAACTACAAGACAAGAATTAATGATAATTTTGAGTAGGTTTTTGCAAACACATAGGTCTTTCTTTCTCTTTATAAACTTAATATCTTATAGTGTAACTAGCTAAAGAGATCAGTTAAGAACAATCTCTTTGCTGACAGGTAGCTTTTCTGTACTGCATGCTTGGACTAACCAGTAGAGCTCAAGCCAAACTAAACTACGGGTGCTGACCAAATTAAGCTTCACGAGTTTCTGCGGGTGAAGGAATAATTGCCTGTTTTTTCCTCTATTTTAGTCAGAGTTTATCAGGAGAGAAGTTCAAAGTGCAGTATATTATTTTAAAGGTTATGCAGCAAAGCTCCTTTATTAACACAGCTATAGAATAATGTAACAGTGTTTTCATGCCATCGTTGTGTTTCTGTACATACAGATTTCTTATGCAGCTCCCTATGCCCAGAATACCTTTCATGATCGAGTGTGCCATGCAACTTCATTGTCCTCCTTCAAATCCCTCCTCCAGACACATTTCCTCTGGTTAACCTTCCAACACCGACCTTTATTCTTCCACTCTCTTAAGAGACTTTAATCCTCATACTGTTCATATATTATATTAGCATATTTTAAAAGGTTCTTAAAATGGTACTGAACAAGAAGTGCACATAACAGACTTAGACACATAACAGACATAATATCCTCTGATTTGTTTTAATGGAGTAACCCTCAGCCATCCTATACCATTACTCAGCACCCTTTGTTTGTTCTTTTGTGCTGTTCTGCCTTTAACTTAGTTGGAAAGCCCTTTAAACCAGGTACCTATATTTTTATTTTGACTGTAAGGTGCCAGGCCCACCACTCCATTTACACACAAACGGGGCTAGATTCAGGGTTCCTGGGTATGCCCTCCCCACCAAGGGGCAATCTGCTAGCCAGAGATCAACAGAGCATCCTGGCCACACCCCTTCCTCTTCACCTTGTACACAGTGTTTTCCTGTAGATAAAACACAGACCTGGGAGTTATGAAACCTGTCTTTGATTCCTGGTTTCTCTACTGATTCACAGTTCCTTATCTATGTGTACGTCACTTTCCCAAGCTATGAAAGGAGGATATTACTCACCCTCTCTTGTAAAGCTGATAGAGATCTATGGATGAAAAGCACATACTTATTAATCTTGTACACATGTGTACATGCTCATTTGATGAGTGTAATGCATTCCGAATGCGTACAATGTACTTTTTTAAGTTCTTCAAATGTCACAGGTGGTGGAAGTAGAGTTAAGCTCTTCTCGGACCATCTTTTGTTTTCCCATGTCACATTCGCACACTCCCCCTACTCCTGTGATAGTTGTAATAGTACAGTTTCACCAGTGAGGGGGGGGGGGGAATCAAATCTAATACACAAATTATGAGTGTATGTTTAGAGACACAAAGAGAAAAAGTCCCATGCCTGCAACACATTACTGTTTGTCATTAGTATTTGCTGTAGACCGGACAAAGTTAGTAGTTCCTCAGCCATCACATTTCAGTTCTCCATGGAATCCCTAAAGCAATACCTGAAGCTTATTACTCCTACAATGTGCACTTGGTTTTTAATTATTCATTGATATTCATTTCCCTGAAAGTTAGATTCTACCATAGGATTATTTTTTTACTTCTCATTTTAATAAAATGATTCTTTTATAAGTTTATGACTATCTAATTAGAAATTAATTACACTGGGCTAATTTTAGTCAGTGTTCCCATTAGCACCAACAAAGACAGGTCAATCTGAATTCCTAACCCTAAACACCTCAATGATCAACCACACCAGAAAGCAGCACAGAGGAGGAGGCTAAGTGGAAGAGCCTTCGGCATAGTTGAGTAGCTCCAAAGAAGGCAGAAGAAGAGGGTATCTAGCCTCCTTCACTGTCACAGAAAAGGCAAAAGGCAGCAGCAGTCTCTCTAACAGGAGAGAGGAGGCAACCTGGGGGGTGGGGGAAGAAAACCTAGATTCCTCAATCAGCTGCAACATGTATGGATCTTTGGAAGGAAGAGGAAGGGGGAACTCCAGAGTGGAAGAAAGAGAGGAGGCACCACAGAAGCCAAAATAGTTACCTGATCTCCCAAATGGGAGGAAATGAAAAAAGAACTCAGATCCTCTGGTGCAGGGGTGGGGATTGCAGGTGTAAGAGAGAGAAAAAAAACAGAAAGAGCATGGAACATGGGGCAGAGCAAAGACCTCATGACAAAGGAGAATTCAGGGTGTAAAGTGGATATAGAGAACAGGAAGAGAGGATGGAGATATGGCAGAGAAAGAATGAGAGGGAAAAGTATGTTGCTTTTTATGAAGAGAAAAGGAGAGAGAGAGAAAAACAAAAAAAGAAAATAAGAAAAGGATCTGGAGAGGGACAGAATGTTTCTGGGTTAGATGGACAGAAAAATAAGGAGAAAACCCATAACATTTTGGTTGTTAGTTAATTGTATTTAAAATATTTATGTTCCTTCATGTAACTCTATTTTGCTTCCACTCACCCCATGTTTGGGCAAAAGGGATCATGTTAACTGCAGAGCTCAAAATAATCAAATGATGCCATGGCTACATTGGATTCTATAATAATTAAAGAAAATAATTGACCAGAATATGCAAATTCCCCTCCAGCTGAGGAGAGTGGACCTGTCTCTACACCTCCTTCTGTTTTGCATAACTGTTACTTGGGAATGTTGGCAACTATGCCAAACCCCAGCACTAGCAGCAGGGCTTCACTTCTCTTGCATGAGGAATGCATGAGGCTGGCATGTTGGAATTTCTCTCTCGATCATGTAATTTGGAGAGAAAAGATGCTTAAACAATAACACTGGCCCACCCAAAACTCCTGGGACTAGTTTCCATCTCTGAAACACCTCCTGCTCTAAATCCATCTCCATTTGGGGTTTGTGAAAGTGTAGTGACTTATGTTAAAGTGGACAGAGCTGGAGACTGTAAATGAACATGGGAAACTAGGTTTGATTGTGTTCAGTTCTATAAAGAAACAAAACAAAAAACAAACAAACAAACATTGGGCCAGATTCACTAACCATCACATAGAGGTGAAAGTCACATCTCCTTGTGCCAGCCTGGCCTTGCCTCACAGAATGAGGAAGGCAGAAGGCAGACAAAGAAAGGACAGATACAACCCCTTCTCTTGGTGTACTTTCCATCACTCAGTGAGTCTTCCAGGGTCCCCGCCCAGAGGGGTCAGTATAAACCCTGGGCAGATACAGTCCATTAATTTACTGATGCTCTTTTCATATGGGTCTGGCCTCCACATTATGTGCCATGCATTCCACAGGCCCTGGAGTTTGGTTACTTGTTTAAGCCCTGAGGTCCCTGACCATGGCAGGTTTTGACAGTGGTGAATTAAAATATTGTAAACAATCCATTTTGTATTGAACTGAAGATTAATCATTAATCACACTGCATTTTAATTACTCTTAACAGGAAAATAAGAAATAAAAAAAAAAGAGAGCCTGCAAAGAGAAGCTAATATTTTGTTTCAAAATGTGGACAGCAAGGAAACCTAGCTTCTGTTCTGGGTTCTGCCTCGTTGTGTGACACTGGACAAGTCACTGAACTTCTCTGTGGTTCAGTTTTCTTATCTATAAAATGGGGATTAGAATGTGTAAGTAATTTTTATAAAGCACTGAGGTACAAGGATGTAAAGTGCTATAACTGATCAGATTTATTATAAGTACAAAGGAAACATTCTTGAATTAACAGGCATCAGGTTTAAAACAAACAAAAGGAAGTACTTTGTCACACAATGCACAGTCCATCTCTGGAATTCATTGCCAGGGGATCTTGTGAAGGCCAAAACTATAACTTGTTTCAAAAAGGAACTAGATAAGTTCATGGTGGATAGGTCCATCAGTGGCTATTAGCCAAGATGGTCAAGAATGAAACCCCATGCCCCAGGTGTCCCTAAACATCTGACCACCAGAAGCTGGGAGTGGACAACAAGGGATGGATCATTCAATGACTGCCTGTTCTGTTCATTTCCTCTCCTCTGAAGCGCTTGGCATTGGCCACGGTCAGAAGACAGGATGCTGGCTAGATGGACCATGTAGCAAGGCCAAGACTCACCGTTACGGCACCTCCCGCTGGTCTTCATGGGGAATTAGCACTCCAGCCTCTGGAGCATCCTCTGCAGGCTGGTGTCCCGCTTGCCTCAGGCCCCTGTATCCCTCTCAGACCGCAGTGCCCCTTTATCTTGGGTGCTGCCCCCTGGCAGTACACCCTCTCTCTGGTTCTCCCCACCCAGGGGAACCTCCAACCCTCTATCCCCACCTTGCCTCAGTCTATGGCTACTGCCAGTCACCATCTAGCCCCCGCTCACTGGGGCCAACTGCAGTGTACAAGCCACTCATCACTGGCAAAAGGAGGGGGGGGTTGGACCTGTTGCCTTTGCCTACTCTCTGGGCTGCAGCCTCTGTAACCCCAGTACCTGGTTTGGCCTTGCACAGGGCCTGCAGCCTGGGGAGTTGCGAGGCAGGAGGTCCGCTCCGCTCCGCTCCCAAGCAGCTAGGTCCTTCTCCCTCTGAAGCTGGAGGGACAGTGACTAGCTCCTGGCTCATAGCCTTTTTATCAGGGCCAGCTGTGGCCTGATTGGGGCATGGCCCAGATGCAGCTGTTTCCCCAATCAGCCTAGGCTTGCTGCTTTCCCCAGCAGCAGCCCTCTCCCAGCCTCAGCCCTCTCCCAGGGCTCGTTTAACCCTTTCAGGGCTGGACCAGGGTGACTACCCTGCTACAGACCAGTATTGCTGTTCTTATGAATCTATCCTGCCCTTCTATACTATAGGTCAAGACTATAACAGTGTTCAAGAAAGAACTATATAAGTTCTTGGAGGATAGGTCCATCAATGGCTATTAGCCAGGATGGACAGGAATGGTGTCCCTAGCCTCTGTTTGCCAGAAGCTAGGAATGGGTGATGGGGGATAGATCACTTGTTGATTACCTGTTCTGTTCATTCACTCTGGGGCACCTGGCATTGGCCACTGTTGGAAGACAGGATACTGGGCTAGTTGGACCTTTGGTCTGACCCAGTATGGTCCGTTCTTATTTTCTTATTACTGAAAGATAAATGCCGTCCCAAACCCATTAAGCCTTGCATATGTCACAGGTTTGCAAAAAACCCATAGATATTAGGAAGGTTTTTGTTAGGACTGACATTCACAGCCATTCACATCCTACACACCATTGGATGAGCCTTCCCAAGCCAGAGAAGTTCCCTAGTAATACAGTGGGGACTTGAATACCTGGACCCGCCTCGAGAATTAAAAATAAAAGAATAGTTCCCAAGTCAGTTTATAGGTAACAATAATGACACCAGCTCAGTAGATCCCAAAGTTCTTTACAAAAGGAGGTCAGTATCATTATCCTCATTTTACATACAGGAATATTAAGGTACAGAAAGGTGAAGTGCCCAAGCTCACTCAGGTCAGTAGAAGAGCCAGGAATAGCATTCGGTCTTCTGAATCCCAATCCAGTGCTCTATCCACTAGGTCATAACGTGCCTCCTAAATAAATTAGTAAACCAGCTCTTCCAAAAGTGGATTATAAATAATATGATTCATATATATATATATTTTAAAAACAGCACAACTAAGACTCTTGGTTAATTTCTCAGGTCAAAGTAATATGCAACTCTTTGAGTCTCTTGGCAGGTATTTAGCTAGAATGGTGGTAACCCAGAGTATCTTTTCAAGTAATACCATGGGATGTACACTCTGTTTTTTCACCTGTATTTTGAACTCTTAAGTTGGCATGAGAGAAACTGTTTCAGGAAATGTCACATTTCCTGATACTACAAATATCTTTATTATAATAATATTTACTAGCAAACAGAATAAATAAAAAGGTGGTGGCTGCTGAAAAATGTCATTTTTAAGCATATAAGTACATACTCAGTCAGACAATGATCCATCTAGCCCAGTACCTTGTCTTCCCACAGTGACCAATTTCAGGTGCTTCAGCGGAATTAACAGAACAGGGTAATTATTAAGTGACCCATCCCACATTGCCCACTTCCAGCTTAGGTACACCCACATCATGGGGTTGTATCCCTGACCATCTTGACTATCCAAGATCATTCATGATTTTATAGACCTTTCTCATATCCCCTCTTAGTTCTCTCTTTTCCAAGCTTAAAAGTCCCAGTCTTTTTTAATCTCTTCTCGCACGGAAGCTGTTCCATACCTTTAATCATTTTTGTTGCCCTTCTCTGTACCTTTTCCAATTCTAATATATCTTTTTTACTTAGATGGGGCAACCAGAACTGTGCACTGTATTCAAGATGTGGGCATACCATGGGTTTATATCATGGCATTATGTTTCTGTCTTATTATCTATCCCTTTCCTACCGGTTCCTAACATTGTTAGCTTTTCTGACTGCCACTACACATTGTGCAGATGTTGTCAGAGAACTATCCACAACGACTCCAAGATCTCTTTCTTGAGTGGCAACAGCTAATTTAGATCCCATCATTTCTATGTATAGTTGGGATTATGGTTTTCCTGTGTGTATTATTTTGCATTAATCAGCACTGAATTTCATCGGCCATTTTGTTGCCCAGTCACCCAGTTTTGAGAGATCTCTTTGTAACTCTTTGCACTGTGTTTTGGACTTAACTATCTTCAGTAACTTTGTAACATCTGCATATTTTGCCACCTCACTGTTTACCACTTTTTCCAGATCATTTCTCATTTTTGGTGACAATCTCAAGGGCTCTGCAACTTCTGCAATTTTTTCTGCATGTTGCAGCATCTCACAAACTGATCACTTGTATATATCAGCAAAGGGCAATTGGCTATGCCAATTTAAACCATATGAGGATCTGGCCCAGTGACTGTACAGACACCATGTAGAGTCAGTACAGCATCCATAATGTCACAGCAGTTGCAAATAGTCAATATAATATGTACTGAGCTAAGTGACTCAGCCATAGGAAAAAATGAACTAGAGCCAGTTTAATGCTGGAAGTCAATCATTAACACAAGTATATTCTGTAGATTAATACTTCATTCCATGATTGGCTACATTCTGTTTCTTAAATCAACACATTAGAGCAATAAGGTATTGTGCTAATGGTTCTATTTGTTTTACATAATAATCCTGCTTAGTCACATATGAATAATGGCTAAGTATACACAGTGAATCTGTAAAATCTGGGGACATGCAGTGCCAAGAGCTGCTCCTACTTCATTGTTACTTGGGAGTCGAAGGAGATCGGTAGAAGAGTATATCAGTTTGATTGGATGGTTCCAGTCAGTCCTCTTCAACACAATAAGAGTTAGTTAGAGCAATTTTAAGTTTTTATTCTGAATCCTACTTTGACCTCGACTGAACTTGAAGGCTTACATCAAAATGTATTGTGGAGATTATGTAAGTACAATGATCAGTTCTGCCAAATCTTTCAAAATTTTCTGTTTGAGTTGCCAACCTTAACAGAATGTTAGAAGCCCAGATCCTCAGCTGGTGTAAATAAGCGCACCTCCATTGTAGTCACTCTACTGCCAATTTATGTCAGCTACAGATCTGGCCCAAGGTTTATATGTGGTATCTAAAATGTGGACAACATGGAGAATGTTGTTTGTGCACTTTATATGCAGTGGCAGAATTAAAAATTTATATCTAAGACAAAATGTGTCTTTTACCATTTACTTCTGAGATCGAGGTCAAGGTCTAATTTTGTACCATCACTAAACAATAATGATTTATATTGAACTATAGCATTTTGATTAACCCATTTTTTAAAAAAAGCAGATTTAAGTAACCTTACAAAATAAGTACAACCTGCAAGAAACTTGGTTAGGACTAATTTGTTAGACAAAAAACTTGTCAAGACCCTAACAAGAAATGGAAGTTTTATTTGCAGAATCAAATAGCTGACTGGTACATTGGTTTAGCAAAAGTTTTGCTTTTCTGAAGTATGTCTCTTTCCTTTGAATGAGTCAGCATGAATACATAGAAATTTGGCATGATTTGGCCTGAGAACAATTTAAGACCGAATATAAGATTTTACATTGTATAGGCTTTTAACTATTGTAAAGTGCTATTGCTATTGTACTCATACATTGTCACGCAGTTCATTAAAAATAAACAAAACTTTTGAATCTTCTGATGGAATTGACAAATATTGCCTTTTGTTATGTTTCATACATATATATATTTACATTTCAGATCTTTTACTTTAGAAGATGAATGTATATTCTGTGTTACAATGTAATGTACATATGTTTTTTGTCATTTATAAGCATTTATTTTGTCGGGGATGTATTCAGTCATATTCAATTTGTTTATATTTTGAAAATGAAAAATATTCCAAAATGAAAAACTGACTCTCCATTAAGTGACAAATCATGGGAAGTGGTGTTGATTAAATGTGCCAGATTAATATATTGAAACCAAGGTGCATGCACTCCATACTTTTTGAGAGCAAAATATGAAATGGCTTCATATACCTGGCATATGGGTAATTGTGCCATTTAAGGAATTTCATAACCTTTTAATAATTAATGCTAGTGGAATAGTGTATTTTTTCCAAAATGCTTTGTGTGTGCATCCCCAATTGCTTTACAAATCAATACAGAAAGCATTTGCAATATTTTCTTTAATTATGTATCTGAAGGCAAATTATTCCAGT
The DNA here is from genome assembly GCF_965140235.1 of Caretta caretta. Lineage (NCBI taxonomy): Eukaryota > Metazoa > Chordata > Testudines > Cheloniidae > Caretta > Caretta caretta. The sequence continues at coordinate 79,522,907 of NC_134209.1, forward strand.
CTCACTGACAAAGCATTTCTTTCTAGAAAACTATATTGCACTTATTTGTTTCTCTAGACAAATAATTATTGAATAGGGTTCCATAATGTGTTTGTCTTTGATCTGCGATTTGGGATCTCAAGTCCATTACTAGACCTAAGGTCCCACTTAAGAGCTGAAGGTTCATTCTTTCTTTCTACTGCTTTATTAATGTATTTCATTTTACTAGAGTAAGGAGGAAGAATTAGGCAGTCTGACACAACTAGAGGATTAATTTAATCTGGAGGAGTCACTAACTTCAGTTTCTTTTCTTCTGATTAAACAAATCCAATTATATTTGAGTAATTAATATCATCTACTGATTGTATTGCCGGGCGTTAATATTAGTATATTACATTACTGCATAAGGGAATAGTTTATAGTTTATATCACTAAAGATTGTTAAATATAATATTAGTAAGAGTTAATGATATTGCAGCTATTTGGACTTATTATAATTTGAAAACACAGTCCAGTATTATCAAATAGATAGTCTAAAATTCCTGTATATTTTGTCTGTTTGTTCACTGTGATTAACTGTAGCTTGACCTTATTATGACAAGCAGGGGAATAGAGGGAATGCTCAAGAGTGAGGTACTACTCAGAGTGAAAGACAGTGTCAAAATCTGACCATATACTTTCCCTGAACAAAATACTGTCAAATTCTCTCGTGGTATAAATTGGCATGACTGCATTGAAGTGTGCACACTTACTCCCTGGGGTGGGGTGGGAAGAGAGGGAAATAAGTGGATCCTTGATTAGTATATGTCAGTAGAACATTACTCTCCTTCCCTTCAGAACAAAAAGCAGAGTTGGTATTCGTAAAAAGAACAGGAGTACTAATGGCACCTTAGAGACTAACACATTTATTTGAGCATAAGCTTTCGTAGGCTACAGCCCACTTCATCGTATGCATAGAATGGAACATATAGTAAGAAGATATATAAATACACATACAGAGAACATGAAAAGGTGGAGTAAGAGGCTAATTAGTTAAGATGAGCTATTATCAGCAGGAGAAAATAACTTTTTTAGTGATAATCAAGATGGCCCATTTAGAAAATAGATTCAATATATGTAATGACCCAGCCACTCCCAGTCTCTATTCAAACCCAAGTGAATGGTATCTAGTTTGCATATTAATTCAAGCTCAGCGGTTTCTCCTTGGAGTCTGTTTTTGAAGCTTTTCTGTTGCAAAATTGCCACCTTCAAGTCTGCTACTGAGTAGTCAGAGAGGTTGAAATGTTCTCCTACCGGTTTTTGAATGTTATGATTTCTGATGTCAGATTTGTGTCCATTTATTCTTTTGCGGAGAGACTATCCAGTTTGGCCAATGTACATGGCAGAGGGGCATTGCTGGCACATGATGGCATATATCACATTGGTAGATGTGCAGGTGAACAAGCCCCTGATGGCGTGGCTAATGTGATTAGGTCCTATGGTGGTGTCACTTGAATAAATATGTGGACAGAGTTGGCATCAGGCTTTGTTGCAAGGATAGGTTCCTGGGTTAGTGTTTTTGTTGTGTGGTTGTTGGTGAGTATTTGCTTCAGGTTGGGGGGGCTGTCTGTAAGTGAGGACTGGTCTGTCTCCCAAGATCTGTGAGAGTGAGGGATCATTTTTCAAGATACGTTGTAGATCTTTGACAATGTGCTGGAGAGGTTTTAGTTGGGGGCTGAAGGTGACAGCTAGTGGCGTTCTGTTATTTTCTTTGTTGGGCCTGTCCTTTAGTAGGTGACTTCTGGGTACTCTTCTGGCTCTGTCAATCTGTTTTTTCACTTCAGCAGCTGGGTACTGTAGTTTTAAGAATGCTTGATAGAGATCTTGTAGGTGTTTGTCTCTGTCTGAGGGATTGGAGCAAATGTGGTTGTATCTTAGAGCTTGGCTGAAGACAGTGGATCATGTGGTGCATTCTGGATGGAAGCTGGAGGCATGTAGATAAGTATAGCAGTCAGTAGGTTTCCGGTATATGGTGGTGCTTATGTGAGCATTGCTTATTAGCACAGTAATGTCCAGGAAATGGACCACTTGTATGGATTGGTCTAGGCTGAGGTTGATAGTGGAATGGAAATTGTTGAAATCATGGTGGAATTCCTCAAGGGCTTCTTTTCCATGGGTCCAGATGATGAAGATGTCATCAATATAGCGCAAGCAGAGTACTGGCGTTAGGGGTCGAGAGCTGAGGAAGCGTTGTTCTAAGTCAGCCATAAAAATGTTGGCATACTGTGGGGCAATGCGGAAACCCATAACAGTGCCGCTGACTTGAAGGTATATATTGTCCCCAAATGTGAAATAGTTGAGGGCGAGGACAAAGTCACAAAGGTCAGCCACCAGGTTTCCCATGACATTATCGGGGATACTGTTCCTGATAGCTTGTAGTCCATCTTTGTGTGGAATGTTGGTGTAGAGGGCTTCTACATCCATAGTGGCCAGGATGGTGTTTTCAGGAAGATCACCGATGGATTGTAGTTTCCTCAGGAAGTCAGTGGTGTCTCGAAGATAGCTGGGAGTGCTGGTAGTGTAGGGCCTGAGGAGGGAGTCCACATAGCCAGACAATCCTGCTGTCAGGGTGCCAATGCCTGAGATGATGGGGCCTCCAGGATTTCCAGGTTTATGGATCTTGGGTAGGAAATAGAATACCCCTGGTCGGGATTCTAGGCATGTGTCTGCACAGAGGTGGTATTGCGACTCAGAGGTGTGTCTGAGTCACAGTGCCTCCCAGGGCTAGTTCCGGCCTGGTGCAGTTTACACACAACCTTTTACTGAGGGCTAACGGCACATTCTAGCCCTAACTATTTCCTAGAGGAATCCCAATGCAATATTAATTTAGGAACACAACAAAAAGCAAACTCATAATTAGCATTACTTTTAGAATAATTAATTAATGTTTTAAAACAATCATCTTTTTTTTTGTGTGTATGCCTGGGTGGAAGGTTACCTTGATTGGAATACATCAAGGCTTAAGAATGCAAACCAGAAAGTGCTCACAACAGCAATCCTGCCAGACAAAGAAACATTATCTGACTTCATTATTGTGATTGCATACTGGAAATGGCTTCCCATAGTACACAAACAGAAAAAACTACCAGAAATTAGATAAGAAGGCAGCCACTGTCCTTTATAAAATACATTTATCAGAAAAAGACAGGAGGATTTTGAGGATGACTGAATTAGCTATGTTGAAAAGTTTCCATTCCATTATTGCATCATATAATTTTCAAATGAGGTGAAATACATTTAATAAATTCACATAAATCAATACTACACTTAGCAATTTTTATCTAATAATAAAGCTGTACCACAGAGGATCTCTTTGAGGAAGCATAGCTAGTTCATAAAGGACTAGAGCACATAGCTTGCTTTTAAAGCATGTATTTTCTTTTAGAAGGTATTCACATTCTTCAACATTCAGTCCAAGGAAATCTGACTTAGATTGTTTGTTATCAGTGGTATGACTTACTGAACAAATATTATTAGAAGGTTGTTCACACTTCAGATTACTTTTTTCATCATAAGACTGCATTGTCTGAACTTTACACACCATAATTTGATAAAAACTGTGAAAGCAGATAGCTACAGCCTCAGCCTTTACTGAGGCTTGTGTTGAACTGCTCAAAGCTTCGATTGATGGAAGAAAATGTAACTTTCTTACTCTTACTTAGACCTGGGAAAACAGTGCAAACAAGTTTTGCTTACTTTTTGCGAATTCTGAATCACTTTTCAGGCGCCATCCCTTATTTCTTCATTCCCCTCCTACTTCATCCAAGCAAACTAGTTTTATGTTTTCACAACTGTTTGGGAAGGATCTTTTATTCAAATAGTTACAGGCATTTACGTGCAAGCGAGCACGTCCACATATAAAGTGATCAGCCAGGCCACAATTACGATAACTGGCCGTGTGTTTTTTCACAGGCAGGTATTTGGAGGCAGCAAGAGACTATAAGAGAGTTTTAAAATCATTGGGTCTCTCAGATAAAACAAACAAATAGAACATCAGCATGAGGGGCAGTGAGAAGCAGCACGGAGGAGAGGACAGAAGGGTAGGTAAGATGAGGACGCTCAAACAGCAGAAAGTTCCTTTGCTTGTGGGCACTTTGCATATGTTCCAGCCTCAGAAAATGGAGGGATGTTTCTGGAGTGGGTCTAGCCACTAACGTGGGGGATAAGAAGACAGAGAGAGAACTCCCCCATAGAATCACCTTGATGTGGAATTATATAGAGCAAGGGTCAGATCAGCAGATAGCCATCTACTGACTAGTTACACAAGTTCAATGGTAAATTATTCCCTTACCCAGCCCTAAAACACTCCACAGGATGACCCTCATGTTCCTCCTTGACTCAGGAGTAACTGATTTTCTGCTAATTTGGTCCCCTGTTACATCTTCTCTCTCACTTGAAAAACCATGATAAATGCTACCTTTGCAAACAGTGTTACAGCAAAACCAATACATAAGTAGACCAAAACGTTGTGACCAATATGTCAAAGTGAAAACAATATCTTTAAAATTAGCATACAATGTAGTCTTTATTAAGCCCTTGCAGATGTGCTTTGTGTTTTTCCTTCACTGAACCTTATCTAGTATTTTTAGTCTGTTGGCATAACCACATTTCCAAAATTGGCACCTAAAGTTATACCCTCAAAAATGCACTTAGATGCAGCTGCAGGTACAAAAAGCCACATTTGAGTAATTGCATATGCAATGTTCTGGTTTATGCATGTAAATGTGAAGTATATGCATGCACGGGTATTTCTGAGGGCAGAGGATTTGAAAATATGGCCCACAGTCATGTATATAGTTGTATAAATGTACTCAGTGCTGTACAGTAGTAAGACAAAACATGCATAAATCAGGGAGTGTCCACTACATCTTGAATGTGAGATTTTAGAATTTTCATGAAGACAATGGCGGGAGTTTGAAGTATATTTAGTAGAGAAGATAGCGGCAGCATGTAGGGATGTGTGGAAGAGGAATCAGGAGCTGGTAAACAAGCTGAGACAAGAGGGCAGATCATCAGTTGATGTAAATCATTGTAGCTCCATTGACACCAGCTGAGGTTCTGGCCCATCTTTTCTGAATACACTCTATAGAACACTATTTCCTTAAGGCCAAATTTTGATGTGATTTTATTTGAATGGATATAGTTATCATGAAATAGATCAGGTTCCAGATGATAATAAAAAGGTTCACAGTCATGAATTCAGTTTCTTTATATACTAGAGTCCCCTTGGGAAATTGAAAGTACATTTAGATATTGGAGAAATCATCTAAAACCGCTTACTTATCTTGAGGTCCTCCCCAGAATAGTATCAATACAAGCTATTTAGGGGAGGAATCTACTTACCAGGACTGATTTATAATCAGTCAAGATAAATCGCCCTTTCATAGCTCTCATGTGTAAACTATAGTTAGAAGCCCATTTAATGTCCATATATAAGAAGTGTCTGATACTTATCCAAGAATCACAATCATGACTATGAGTCTGAACTCAGTGTGCATGGGTTTTATACCTTTGTTAATCTACCAAAATGAAAAGGCATAAATGAATTACTCAGCACAATATTCATAGTATCATAACTCTGGACAACATATAAAGTGACTTCAGTGCAACAGCGCTAATAATCAAAATGCATATATAGGGCATTAGCAACTCAGGGCAGAGCAGCACAAATGTCAAGTTTGGGCCTGGTTCTACAAGGTGTCTAGCACTCTCAACTACCCATCTCACAGAATCTGCACAGAACCTTGCAGAACTGGACTCCTAATACATACTATACTTCCCTTTCAACTCAGTCCTACCACTGAAGTCAACAGGAGCTTGGCTTGCTTATTTGTTTCTCTATATTGAATTTATTACTGAAGTCATCTCTGTCACTTATTTTGTCTGAAGAAGAATTTATACCAACTTCTCCTTTCCTTCCTCAGCAGAGCTTCAAACGATCAATTTTGAAATCACTGGCTGACATTTTTGCTCCCTTAAAGCCTCATCCAAAGCCCAATGAAATCAACAGAAAGGCATCCGCTGACTTTAACTAAAGGCTTTGGGTCATACCCCAATGCCAGAAAAGTTAAATGATTCAAAAGTGTTTCTGTTCTTTTTAACATTCAGCCAGGAATCCTGTCATTTGAAAAACATTTTGTTTTGCTCATGGGCTGGGTTGGATAATGGTCTATTTAGAGAAATTAAATAAAGTGACAACACCCCTAAAATTTACACTGGCGTCACCTTTCTTGCAGAAACCTGCAAGACCATTTTTACTGCAGTAGCGTTAATATCACCATGAAATGTAATTTCTGCACACAGCAAATGGCAACATGTGTCTTGTAAGTGTGAAATTCAGCCCCACAAGGTTGCCATGAGCATGAACATCACTTAGATCTTTGTAGATTAGTCTCCTGTTCTGCCATTTCTCTGATTTTAGCAGTTTCATATTTCTGCACCACTGTCAATTATTTCCCATGTATACTGCTGCCTAATTATTTTTATATGTGGAAATCCGCAAAAGCATAGTCAATTTAGTGAGGTCAGATAATGTTGCATTTAACACTGGGGATAAAATACTGTGGCTGTACTATTGGCCTGCTGTCAATAATTAAAGTCTGAAGGAAAATTTCAATTATGTGAGACTAAAAGTAGTCTATAGGGTCATGAAGAGTCACTAAGGGTCTGATCTAACTTCTGCTGAGGGGAATGGGAATGTGCCTGTTGACTTCAATGAAAACTGGATTGGGCCCTAAAATAGGCAGACCTTAATGCAGCAATGGCCTACAAGATTATTCAAGTATTTTAGTAGACATCTTCCTATTCTGAATGCCACAAATATCAACACAAAGCCAATTTCAGCAATCTAAAACTGAACTCATATTACTGTAATTACAGGGAAAGTTTGGGTGTAAGTAAACCTATTCTTCCGTAGATCAAAGAAATTTAGTCAGTCCGGAGATCAAAGGTTTAGGTTTAACTTTTTAAGGTTTAAGTATAAGAGTACTGAATTACAATAAAGGAACAACAACTTTAATTGTCAAACTTTCACAAGTTTATTTTGAACTTCATTTCTTTCTCTGAAGTAAGGGCAAGATGTTATTAGTGCAACTCTGGCCTAGTTTTTGTTCTTAATCCAGTGTTTTGACTATTGATACTCTCTTTCTTGGCTCTTTTAAAGATTCCTTTTCTGTAGCAGCAAAAATAATGAGGAGTCCTTGTGGCACCTTAGAGACTAACAAATGTATTTGGGCATAAGCTTTCGTGGGCTAGAACCCACTTCATCAGATGCATGGGGGGAAAAAATACAGTAGGCAGGTATAAATATACAGCACATGAAAAGATGGGAGTTGCCTTACCAAGCGGGGAGTCAGTGCTATCGAGGCCAATTCAATCAGGGTGGATGTCGCCCATTCCTAACAGTTGACAAGAAGATGTGAATATCAACTAAGGGAAAATTACTTTTTGTAGTGACCCAGCCACTCCCAGTCTTTATTCAGACCTAATTTGATCGTGTCAAGTTTCCAGTTGGTGTCAATATTGTTTCAGGTAAATTGTCCTATACCATTGTTTCTTTAGGACTAGTAGTTCTCCTAGTAGTCATATAATAATTCTTTACCTTTCTTCTATTTAGGGTGGCTTTAATTAGGAACAGTGTTTTCTCTTATTTTTCTTAGCTGATCATCCACAGCTGATGACCTGTCTCAAGGCATTTGCCACCACCTGTTTCCTCTTTTGAGAAGGAAACTGTAGTAACTCTGTAGGTTCTTATTCACTGTTATTTATGATGTGCTCTGTAGTCCTGAAAAATATTTTACACTAATCTTCAGAAAAAGTTATTGTAATGTGATTGCTGTCTTGGAGCTGTTGGAATTTGATGTACCAGTGTTATACCTTGTCTAATAATTCATTCTGATTGATGGGGAGTTGTTACTTGAATTATTCAGAACCCTGTTGGATGTTTCATTCACTGGAGTGTGTTTAAAGGCTTATTTCACCTATAGCTTGGGAGATATTTCTTTCAGATAAATGTCACTGCTATGGCCAGGATTTTCTGATGATGGGTTAGACAAAGTGTATTTTGAAAATTAAAGTAAAGTAGGAAAATGACAAAGGGGAAAGAATAAGCACTCCTGCCTGGGCCATTCTAAAGCCCAAGCAGATGGAGGAGCAGTCATAAGGTGTGCAGTATGTTGTTCTTTTCCTTCTGCTTCTCCTCAACAAAATAGATCAAAAGACCCATATGATGTACTAACAAAACACAGGTAGCCACAGACTCAAAACTGAGTATGCTAGTTGCAGACATAGCAGAACTCAGTCAGACTGAACAAATGAAAACAGTAATTTTTATAACTGCTTTTTGGTGTTCAAAAAGCTCTCAAAACCTACCTCAAAATAAAGCTGATTGTTCTGCTCCATTTGCCTTGGTTAGAGAATTACAAACTGGCCCAGCCCTGCTCTCTGGGCTGACACCAGTCTATTGTATTTGGATTTTATTATTCAGTACCAGGGCTTCTCAGCCCTGTGTGTCTGGGTAATAACTGACCACTGTTTCTTTCTCTGGGTCTTGCAGATGCATCCCTGCAATCTGACACTCTCATTGGTTAGTGGAATTCTGCAGTCCAACTATCGAGACCCCAGAACCAATGCTCAGCCCTCCCCAGCCCCCAGTTTCCCACTCCCCCATTTTCCTTGTTACATTCCTCATGGACAAAATGGCTGTAAAGCAAGGAACAAAGGCTTAGCAAAAGAATTTAAGGCACAATTATTTCCTCTTTAAAGAAAAAAAAACAAATGAGTTACAGATCTATGGAAAATAACAAATAGCCCTGAACAAGACTTCCCCAGATGGATCTCATGCTACCTATAAATCCTGAGTTCTGGGTAGTATTCTTAAACTAGGCAGAGTCTCTTCTACTTTCACTCTTCCTAGAAAGGTCTGCTTACAGATAGTGACAGAATAGCTTCTTACTTAGAGAAGCAGCCTTCTTAAATAATGACTCTCATATTTAGTCAGGTGGCAGCTTTCCCAACCATGTGCTTAGTGTCAAGAACTATGGACAGAAGCTTCTTCAGCTGAGCTTGGGGCTAACTAGAACATTCCTCAGGCTGGTTAATGAGCCCAGCTGGACTGCAGTAGATTCACCTGATTGGCCAACCCTCCCACTTGGCTGCAAGGTGTCACATGTCTGCATTTAATCTCAGCAACGGCAACAGATTACTAACTATTCAATATTTGTGGCCTGCAATTTCATTCTCTTCAATGCCTTGTTCCTAGCCTTACCCTACACCTACTCCTACCTTGTGCTTGTCCTATTCCTATCTACCTCAGCCCTTGTTCCTTGCCTGGTTCTTGACTCTGACTCCCAGTTCCTGTTCCCAGCTCTGACCACTAGGTAAGACCACCCATATCATGACACTTAGAGCAGGAAACTCCAGCCCTCTTTTCCCAGAAAGGTTTCTGTGTAGAGAGTCCAGTCAAAGGCCCTGTTAGTAGAAAACCCCTTAGTCTAGTAGGGAATAATCATTCAACATTGATGGCTCTCTCATCGATAGTCGTCTCCAAGGTGTCCCACTGCCTAATGTGAGCACACACTGTCTAGAATAGATTGCCCTTCTCAAGATTAGTCTGGTTTTCCAAAGATGCTTACAATGCAAACTGTGGGTTACAATCACACATTTGCATTCTTATAACAAAATGGAGTTAACTTAACTCAGCCATACCCCCAATCTGTCTCTCAAATGACTGTGCAACAGATTGTGGCTGGCCTCTGCCTCAGTGCGTAAGGAAAATGAAGTGCACAAAGGGTAGGGGTGTGTCCTCTACTTCTCTTCTGGGTGGCTTGCTCCCCTGGCATTAGTTGGGAGTAGTCTCTGCACTTTCCCAAGAACAAGTGCTGCAATTGTGCCACAAGCAGAAGTGAAAGCTCCTTCCACAATCTTCCTTCTTTCCCCACCAAATGCACCTGCACAAGGGCCAGGCATGACCTAGCACTAACATATAGTGACTCATGGAGATCTGAATTCCTTTCCAAATACCTTTTTCCCCAGTTTCTCTCCATGCACCATCATGTCGCCACAAGATGGTGCAGTATGAAGCTGCCACATGCCACAGAATACAGAGAGTCAGATCTTCAGCTAGTATAAATCAGCATAGCTCCATTGACTTCCGAGGCAGGATTTAGTTCAGTTATTCATTTACACCAGTTGAGGGTCAGGTCCTTTGAAATCACCAGTGTCCACCACAATGTGGTTGTCATCCCTCTTCTTTGACTAACTTTCAGTGAATATTGTAAAGCTCTTTGGAATCCTTTGGTCCTGTCTAAAAGGTTTGTAAATGTAACATACAGAAGACAATGAGGAATTATTATATAGTTACTACATTAGAGTCAGGCCTGAACTTGTCCAAAGTTCAGATACAGCATTTGGCTCAGACCTATATCAGAATTTTATGAAGATTTGGGGAAAAAACAAATGCAATGAAGTTTAGTACATGCTGGAGCCCCAAAGATTTCAAACTAGATGTATCAAATGATCCAACTTACAAAAAGTGCTTCAGGATGGCTTTCAGAAAATAAAGTAATGAAAGTGTTCCTGCCAGAAAATTGACATTCAAAGCTTCAAATTATAAGGACGGGGATACACATCTTACAAATAAGAAGGGCACTTTCTTAAAGAAGCACAGTTCTTTGGGGTTTTTTTAATTTATTTTCATAATACTAGCTCTGAGATAAAAGCCAGCCACTGAGTTGTTAGTATTTCAGGGTTTTTAATGGAGACCTTAATATTATATGTAGCAACACAAAGTTCAGGTCAGTGACTTACTGTATTTTGGTGGAATTCTGGGTCTGCTGAGAAACCAGTCAAAGTTAAATGAGAGCTACAATGACCAGCTAATCAGCAAGTGGACTCTGACACAAACCTTTGTGGACAAAGAATGTGGACAAATTTGAGATAGTCCAGTGGAGGGCAACAAAAATTAATAGGGGGCTGGGGCACATGACTTAAGAGGAGAGGCTGAGGGAACTGAGGTTTTTTAGTCTGCAAAAGAGAAGAGTGAGGCGGGATTTGATAGCAGCCTTCAACTACCTGAAGGAGGGTTCCAAAGAGGATGGAGCTTGGCTGTTCTCAGCGGTGGCAGATGACAGAACAAGAAGCAATGGTCTCTAGTTGCAGTGGGGAGGTCTAGGTTGGATATTTGGAAACACTATTTCACTAGGAGGGTGTTGAAGCACTGGAATGGGTTACCTAAGGAGGTGGTAGAATCTCCATCCTTAGAGGTTTTTAAGGCCAGGCTTGACAAAGCCCTAGCTGGGATGATTTAGTTGGTGTTGGTCCTGCTTTGAGCAGGGGATTGGACTACATGACCTCCTGAGGTCTCTTCCAACCCTAATATTCTATGATTCTACGATTTGTGTGAGATAGAAGCCAAGGTGAAAGGTAAGTACTGTGTGAGGTAATTTAATATTTTGGAAAGAGCTGTTTGCTCAAATTTTGTTCTAGGATTTTTATTAAAAATGTTTTTCTTGTGCTGTGTTTTCTAGAAGGAGTTACCTTGAAGTTACATATGTAATTCTATTCTATTTAAAATTATCGTTCCTTTGATTTTTATGGTAATGTAGTTTGGGTGTTTATTGGCTTGGATTTTCCTTACTAACATTGGGCCTGGTATACTTAGCTGAGCAGTGCCTCTTAAGAGGCCAATTGAGGACATTTAGCATATGCAAGGATCAGGCCTGTTGTCAAAGATCCATAATTAATATTTTCCGGTGCTTTTCTGGACAAGAGCGCATATGCTTTATGCACTCTCCATCTCTGTGCTCATGATCACCCCTAAGCCATATGCTAGTAATTGTTTCTTTTCTACAGAAGGGACTTAAATCCATTTTGCTTTGGGAGTTTCATGAACATGTACTTGTGAGCACAAATCATTGATGCTCACTACATCTCGGTTCTGATTGGCAGGTTATATCTTTTGGAAAAAGTTATTTGTAAAAAAATTAATAGTCTCCCAAATGGTGGAAATCCATTGCTAGAGACATTTAAAAGTAGACTGGACACAGTGAGAAAATAGATTGTGGAGAGAAGGATGGTTCTAAGTGTCCAGTAGGTCTTATCCATCTCTAATCACTAAGACCCATAGCTTCATGTCTGCCACAGCTTTTGGTTGGCTCACTTGAAGCTCTGTGGCAGACATGAGGACATGGGTCATAGCAAATAGAGATGGAGAAGACCTTCTGGACATCATCCTTCTGTCCACTAAGAAATTGTTCCCTACAATCTATTCTCTCACTGTGTTCAGTCTACTTTTAAATGTCTCTGCTAAAGGGTTTCCACCATTTGGGAGACTACCGATTGACCTAAAAAGATGTTTGTCAGGAATCTTTCCTTTTTCTTAATTTAATTCCATTACTACTAGCTATCATATTTTGCATCATGCCAAACAATTCCTCCCTATTTAATCACACCTTTCACATTTTTGCTGACAATTGTTTCACTTTGTATAGCTTGGCTAAACAGTGACTATGTTTAAGCCTCAATCCTGCAGCTGGATTCACATGAACTATTGTGTCCATATGAAGCCCTATGAAGGTCAATGCTGTTCCATACAGGTACAGGAATTAGTCATGAAAATCCAGTGAGAGCATCAGGACCTTAGTTATTTTAATCTTTCCTCATAAATCATTCCCTCTAATCCTTCCGTGTTTGTTACTGTTCTTCCAATTCCTCCACTTTTGACTTCACATCCGAGATGATAATACTTAGAAAGGACCACGCCTGTGATACTTCATTGATATTAGTCATATGACCTCTGTATGGCATATGAAATGGTTGTTTCTATTTACCCTGGAAGAGTTGAGATTCAGAGGTGGGCGTGTGTAGTGAAAGAATATTAATACCATAATCTTTCACCTCTGAATTACAACCTTTCTTCGAGGGTAAATAGAAACAACCATTTTATATGCCAGGACAAGTATATTCATTCTAACTGAATCTCTGCAGGATAACCTCTTTTCCCTTAGAGGCTGGAGAATTAGGCTGAGAAAAATAACTTCAGAATAAAGTAGGAGTAGCAGTTTCATGCGATTTTGTAATTATTTTCTATCGCATCTGCCTATAATATAAATGATGTCTATATAACAATACATCAAAGAATCTCTGCAAAGTTTTCTTTGTACTGGACACTATGGAAATACCTAGACAAATTAGATTTAGATTGTTTCCATTGATCTTTCACATCCATCTCGAGATATCCATAAGCCACATCAGTCTTATGAAAACATCTTTTCCACTCAATCTTAAAAACAAATTCCATGTGCATGCCTTAGGTTACTGATCTATTGTGAGTGCTAGATTCAACAGCTCTGTTAAATTTAACAGACTAGAATTAATTAAAATTTCCACTTCTGAAATGATTTTTTCTGGTATGTCCATATTTTGGTGGCTTTTTTAAGCAATAAAACATCTGCTTGATCTTAAGAAAATTAAACTAAAATGGCTTTCTTGTGCTAAGTATGACTGTAAGATGCTGCTTTAGTTGCCAACTATTTCTTAAACAGTGGACCATGTATGTCAAATCTGCTCCAGATGTTTTACCATTTTAAAGCTGGACAGAGAGCATTTTAACTGAATGTCAGTCGTGTTTTTACTTTCTCCTACTGCCAAAGGCAATTTCAAAACCCTAGAACTCTGTGTTAAACAGAGGAAGATCTTTATTTGAATTCTGTGCGGGGCATCCTATTCCTTTATAATCCTCACGACTATATTTGAATGGCGCTGTTTTGTTTCATTTTTCCTCAGCTTGAATTTTTTGAAAGTGGCTAACTTAAAGCATTGCTTTCAGTTTGAGCATCCTTCAGACAATATTCTATTTTTTTTTAATTACTAAAGGTGTTTCCCTTCATGTTTTTGAGGTGGGCCTGAGACCAACATCAAACATGTCTGAACATCCTTTGTCCCCTTTTTCTCTTTGTACACCTGCGTGTTGTGCACTTAAAGTAAACAAATATCTTTTCTCTAATCTCAGGTGTTATAGTAACTGTAAGAGCTATTTGCAATAATAGGTAATTTTCAACCCAATTTTCAGTGGAAATGTGATCATCAAGTTGACTGTGTCCCTTTAATCAGGTTGGAATGCAATGATTAATATCATATTATTTACTGGTCACTTGTGGAATATTGCTTAGTAACCTCATAGAAACTAAAGTATGTGTTTTGAGTGTCAATGGGTTCCAAAAAACAGGTTTGATGCCTGATCTTGCAACCTTTACTCATTACAAACATAGGTTCCAGAGGGCATCAGTGCTTTACTCATTAAAGGAAGGACTATTCATAAGAACAAGGGTTCCAAAATCTTGTGGTTCATTCATAATTCTGCTGATGACACCTTGTATATAATTAATGATCAGTTACAAATAACACTAACTATCTCTTTTCCCCCTTAGCAGATACAAGGAACAATCTTCCCAGCTCCAAATTTCAATCCAGTTATAGATGCCCAGATGCTTGGGGGAGCCCTACAGGGAATAGGTGTGTATCCTGACTGACAATTCCAAGCCATCTCTTCTTTCAGCCCATCCTTGGAAACACCTTTAGAACAAGAACAATCGTAGAAACAGGCATCAAGAATGGAAAGAGATAAGCAATGATTTTTTAAATTGATTTTTAACTAAAAATCATATATCACTGACATTAAAAGAAACTGTGCAATTGCATTGGAAGGAATTAGAAGATGTTCAGGGTAGACACAAGCCTATGACAATTTATTCAAAGCTTTTGGGGTTTTTGTACTAAGCTGCCTTTTCCTAAAGGTTATCTTTTATTTCACCAGCACTCTTGAGACAAAAGAAAAGTCTCTTAATTATGACATCTAAAATTAGCTATTCTCAAAGGATATTGGCTTTTAAAATATCAATCATTGCTGAAAAAACCATACAAGATTACCTTATTGATTCCTCTTGAGGAATTGCTAATCTATGGACTGAAAGCAAAAACCAGACAAAAATGCAGTTCACCAAAGCATTTTTCTCTCTTCAGGTTTTTGTTTTGGGTTTTGTTGATATTTCTGGGGATCAGAATACTGAATCTTTGACTGAGACATTTTCCTAATCAGGATAGCTGTCTGCATAGGAAACTTTCAAATTCACCCTGCTAGGCTTTTTACAAGTATTAAAACTATGGCTGTCAAACAATTAAAAAACTAATCACGATTAATTGAGAGATTAAAAAAAATCACAATTAATTGCAGTTTTAATTGTACTGTTAATAATAGGCTATCATTTATTTAAATATTTTGGATGTTTTCTATGTTTTCAAATATATTGATTTCAACTACAACACAGAATACAAAGTGTACAGTGCTCACTTTATATTATTTTTATTACTAATATTTGCACTGTAAAATAGATAAACAAAAGAAATTGTATTTTTCAATTCGTCTCATACAAGCACTGTAGTACAATTTCTTTATTGCTGTGACGGGGTCCGGACTCACCACCACAGCGCCTCCTACTGTTCATTCTGAGAATTAGCTCAGTTCATGTGGAGCGCCCTCTGCCGGTGCTGTCCCGTCTGTCTCTTGCCCTAGATTGGCGTCTCGACCCGCGTTGCTCTCAGCTTGAGTCATCCTCTTCAGGACACTGCTCTCCGGCAGTGCCCACTGCTCTGGTCTCACCCCCTTCCGGGGGTTTGGTGTTATCAGCAGTCCTTCTCTTCGCCCCAGCCACAATGGCCAACAACACCCCCAAAGGCTAACCCCTTTTGGCAGGGGTCTGGTGCAGTCCATGATGACCACTCCTAACGGCCAGGTAGAAGTGCAAGGGGGAAGGGAGGGACCCAGGCCTGCCCTCTACTCTGGTTTCCGACCCAAGACCCTTTGACGGCAGCCTTCCTGCCTGCCCTCCTTCTCTCCCTTTGTCCGTCTCTCTCCCTGGGCCGTTTCCCCTTCAGCCCCTTTACACTGGCTAGGCCCTTTTAAATTTGTTTTGCGTTAATTGCTTGAGTTAACTGTGATTAAATGACAGCCCTACTTAAAACACCAAATCTGGCATTCTGTCCAGCCATTCTCTTCAGTGGAGCGTATGTGCCTCCATTTAGCTATGTATACTTTGTCCCAGGAAATACCAAAAACGAGTATTATTAAGTACAATCTGCCTCTTCTTTTTGATTGATTACGCTGTTACATGTTATGGTTTCTCATATTTTACTATTTTTAAAGCAAGAACTTTTAATGAGTCATATTTTCACTGGGATTAAAATAGACAATATTCTGTCCATCACCTATTAAATACAAATTGCAATAACACATTTTAATATACTTTAAACTTAATCATGTAAAAACATGGGAACAAACTTCTGTTTTCATGCATGACTATTTATCTACAAAATTAAAGCAATTTGACTTCAATGAAGCTATGTCCATTTACTCCCCACAGCCTTTGCCCTGAGAGCTGGCAGTCTGTTGCCCCAGTCTAGCTAACAATTATGCATGTAAGTAAAATTACTCACATTTGTAGTCCCACTGAGCACAATGGGAGTATTCACATGAGTAATGTTACTTATGGAAATAAACAATTGCTGTGCTGAGCACTAACTTCAAGGATGGACAAACCATTTTTCATTATAAACAAACCTCCTGAAGTAACTATTCTCTGAAAAGTAAAAATAATATACTGGATTTGAAACTGCACACTTCTTGAATCTGAGGCTACATCATTGAACGGAATGGGACCTTTGCTATTGACTTCAGTGTGCATGTGATCGGACTCCAGATGAGAAATAAAATGGCATCCATGTCATTCATGAGAGCCAACAGCCTGCCATGTGGTGAGGAAATGATGCTCTGCCAATTAAACAAGACTTAATTTACTGTATTACAGACTGATGACATTCTATTCAGAATTTGTAGTTATACTGTAGAATGTTTTATTACCCTGATCAGCACTTGGCAACATAATACAGGCCATAGTTCTTGCAGCTAATATCAAATTTGTCAAAATAGAACCTATGAGTTAAAATTCATACAATAAAATCTGCATAATCCCAAAAAATCAAGAATTCATTCAGAATAATGCTAAAGAACCTTAAAGACTATCCTCCTCTAACACCATGCTACCCATCACTAAAGTTTCCATTCCAAAACTTCTGTGGGTTACCTGTAACTTTCACTTAAACACTTTGTTATTTGACATTTGAGAAGCTAGTTATTAATCAACCATTTTTCCAAGTCAGATGCAACATGACGATTAAAACAATTTCATTAATGGACTTGCTGATATAGAAAATCGTCATGTCAGTTACATAAAGTAGTATTTATGGAAGGGTTATATAAAGCTGGTAATTGATTAATGAAAACACTGAATGATAATGTTACTAATATGGATTTAATGTTACTAATGTGAAACTACATTTGGCAAACTAATCTCATTTGCCCATTTTTAATGCTCTGAAATTTTATTGAAGAAACAACCACTAGTTCATGTAAGTGCACAGAAGATGATCAGCAGTCCGATCATGTGTAACAAAACTAAGGTACATTGTAGCGGACACTCATATTTCATCCCTCACAGATTCAGTGAAAGTGTTAAAAATAGATTTCAGAGTAACAGCCGTGTTAGTCTGTATTCGCAAAAAGAAAAGGAGTACTTGTGGCACCTTAGAGACCAATTTACCAATTTATTTGAGCATGAGCTTTTGTGAGCTACAGCTCACTTCATTGGATGCATACTGTGGAAAGTACAGAAGATCTTTTTATACACACAAACCATGAAAAAATGGGTGTCTACTACTACAAAAGGTTTTCCCTCCCCCCACCCCACTCTCCTGCTGGTAATAGCTTATCTAAAGTGATCACTCTCCTTTGCAATGTGTATGATAATATTGGGCCATTTCCAGCACAAATCCAGGGTTTAACAAGAACGTCTGGGGGGGGGTAGGAAAAAACAAGGGGAAATAGGTTACCTTGCATAATGACTTAGCCACTCCCAGTCTCTATTCAAGCCTAAGTTAATTGTATCCAATTTGCAAATGAATTCCAATTCAACAGTCTCTCGCTGGAGTCTGGTTTTGAAGTTTTTTTGTTGTAATATCGCAACTTTCATGTCTGTAATCGCGTGACCAGAGAGATTGAAGTGTTCTCCGACTGGTTTATGAATGTTATAATTCTTGACATCTGATTTGTGTCCATTTATTCTTTTACGTAGAGACTGTCCAGTTTGACCAATGTACATGGCAGAGGGGCATTGCTGGCACATGATGGCATATATCACATTGGTGGATGTGCAGGTGAACGAGCCTCTGGTAGTGTGGCTGATGTTATTAGGCCCTGTGATGGTGTCTCCTGAATAGATATGTGGACACAGTCGGGAACAGGCTTTGTTGCAAGGATAGGTTCCTGGGTTAATGGTTCTGTTGTGTGGTATGTGGTTGCTGGTGAATATTTCCTTCAGGTTGGGGGGCTGTCTGTAGGCAAGGACTGGCCTGTCTCCCAAGATTTGTGAGAGTGTTGGGTCATCCTTCAAGATAGGTTGTAGATCCTTAATAATGTGTTGGGGGGGGTTTAGTTGGGGGCTGAAGGTGACGGCTAGTGGCGTTCTGTTATTTTCTTTGTTAGGTCTGTCCTGTAGTAGGTGACTTCTGGGAACTCTTCTGGCTCTATCAATCTGTTTCTTCACTTCTGCAGATGGGTATTGTAGTTGTAAGAATGCTTGATAGAGATCTTCTAGGTGTTTGCCAATTAACTTAGGCTTGAATAGAGACTGGGAGTGGCTAAGTCATTATGCAAGGTAACCTATTTCCCCTTGTTTTTTCCTACCCCCCCCCCCAGATGTTCTTGTTAAACCCTGGATTTGTGCTGGAAATGGCCCACCTTGATTATCATACACATTGTAAGGAGAAAAGGAGTACTTGTGGCACCTTAGAGACTAACCAATTTATTTGAGCATGAGCTTTCACGAAAGCTCATGCTCAAATAAATTGGTTAGTCTCTAAGGTGCCACAAGTACTCCTTTTCTTTTTGCGAATACAGACTAACACGGCTGTTCCTCTGAACATTGTAAGGAGAGTGATCACTTTAGATAAGCTATTACCAGCAGGAGAGTGGGGTGGGGGGGGGGAGAGAAAACCTTTTGTAGTGGTAAACACCCATTTTTTCATGGTTTGTGTGTATAAAAAGATCTTCTGTACTTTCCACAGTATGCATCCAATGAAGTGAGCTGTAGCTCACGAAAGCTTATGCTCAAATAAATTGATTAGTCTCTAAGGTGTCACAAGTATTCCTTTTCTTTTTAAAAATAGATGGAAATAAAAACTTACCAGACACCTAGCCACCTTTATCCATTTGTGTTTCTAAATGAACGGTACGATCTCCCTAAAATAGTCTGCAAATAGCATTGGTAGATATTGAGTTTTCAATTACATTTTTCATCAGATTCCATTTTCAACTAAAGATATCCTGAAATATTTTAAGTTTTTTCATTTAAGTTGGTCATACTTTTTGATGAGCTACAGGCTGGATGGATTTTTTCATGAATTTCAAGAAATGAAAAATTTAGGATTTTTTTTTTAAGTAAAATCTTTTGGTGAAAAAATCATGTAACTTTTAAATCAGCTCTTTGTAAAGCTATCACTGTTCCTTCCAGTCCCCCATTGACTTGTTTCTAGTGTCATGCCCACAGAACCTGTCAACTGACCATACCTTAGTCAAGGACCACTGGGAGACTCACAGTTATTGAAAATAACCTTGTGATTGGGAACCATCACTTTAAGCACAGCCTATTATACACATTTTCATATCGCTGTTACCCAAGTTTTCTCTTCTACTTCCATCTCATTTGTTACATTCACTTTTATCTTAAATTAGATTGTAAAGTCTTCAGGGCAGGGACCATGTGTTATGTGTATGTACAGCATATAGAACACTAGGACACAATCCTGATTGGGCCTTCTGGTTGCTACCACAGTACAAATATTAAATAAAAATAATTGAAAAGCAGTCTGATCTGCTGCATCCCTAACATTTAGCAGGTACAGTACATGTCACAGTTCAGGGTAACTGCACCTATATTCCCCCATCGTCCAGCAAGGACATCCACTCTTGGTTCCTCTGTTGTCATCACTCTTGGATGGATACATGCACCTCTCCCTTCTGACTGGGGTATTTCTGGGCTGAAAAGTTCTCTGCCTCTACTGTACTATCCCCCAGGAAGCCAGGCTACCTAAATGGCCAGCCTCTCTACTTTATTTGCTCTTCAAAGACTAATAACACTGTAATTGCTGGTAGTTAGAAGTTACCTCATTTTTTTCTAAGCAAACCCTTTTATTCTTAAGGTGAAAGCATTACGGAGAAAACATTAAAGCTAAGAGCTTATATGAATACTAATAAGCCTGTCAGAGATCACCCCCTCTAATTAGTTCTTCAAACCCTCCAGACAGGGTTTTCCTCTGGTGAGCAGCTTTCACTTAGAACTAGCTCCCCATGAATTAGATTCCCTCCTTTAGATAATTTGGGCCTTTGAAGAGACCATGAATAGGTAATCTGCCAGACAATAGGCTTATCTTTAAGGCACAGTTTAAAAAAAAATAGCTCCTAGGGTGAATAATTTGCATTCCGCTCTTCCCAAGTATTTCCTAGGAACCCCACTCAACCAAAAGTTCAGTCTTGTCTGGTCAATTGTTTTAAGAGTCCTTTGAAGCACATAACACTTCATAGTATTTATGTTAGTCCTGCCTCCCCTTTAAAAAGTTACATGCCATCCCACAATAATACATAAACATTTGCATGTTTAATACAATGGCCTAAGAGACTTTAACTTAAGGTTTGTCCTAGATATTGTCATGTCTGTTACACAAAAATCTGACAAAGATCACAGAATCACATTCTGTGAGTACCATTTGTAACCTATTGGTCATGCAAAGGGTTTATTAAGCAGTTGTCTGTTCTCCTGGAACAGCCTTGAGTCAATGTAATTTAAAAGTGCAGTTTAGCTTGTAAAGACCTTTACATAACTTGTATTTTGATTGGCTGGTTCTTTTAATTATTCTTTTCAGGGTGTTGCTGCTTTTTGATATAAAGATAAGGATGGCTGGCCCATCAATATAAGAGTATTAAAACCTCAGCTTTGTGCAAGTCACTGCCACCTTCCTTGGAATTCTACCCCTTTTGTATCTTTGAAGCACAACTCTTTTATAACCTGTTGAATCATCCACTTTTCCAGTAAGAGACGACATGATTTTGTCCTTGGAATGTCACTAAAAAGCCAAGTCATATCAAATCATCAAGAGTTCTCTTTTGGGAGATAAAAGCAAAATAAGTGAATTAATTGTGAATTATTTTTTACCTTCTTTTGAGTTTTAGCAGTCATACTGACTACATATTAATGAAAATATTGCTCAAAGTGACTGAAGAGTAACCGAGAAACATTGGGCAAGAGCTACATATGTCCCCAGTTCTCACATTTTTTTCTTATATAATTCCATTGGCTGCCCTGGAATTATTCCTGATACATCCTGGCCCCATAAATTGGACTTTCCACATGTGGGGAGTCCTCAGCTGGTGAGGAATTTGTGTATGATATTCCTTTCCCAGCCTGGCCAGGAGGATGCCTGGCTGGATGGTTACTGTAATCCACCAATCCCTAGGTGGCACAGCACTCCTGTGCAGGGAAGCCTTTACTAGCCAGTGGAATTTAAGACATCAGTTTAGCAAAGTATTGAAACATGTGCTTACCATTAGGCACATGAGTAGTCCTAGTGAAGTTAACAGGACACAATGTCTGAAAATTAAACATCTAATAGGTGTTTTTCTTAATAGGGCCTTAAGTTGGCTCAGAAGAATTCTGGGACTGGGATCAGTGTAGCACCAGCCTCACGATCAGGGAGTTACAAATGACTCTTTTCTGTTATGCCTAGCAGATTCTGGGTGCAGCAGAGAAGTCGGTCGATACACAAAAGTGTGCCACTATTGTATTCATAAGCTTTTCAAATGGATGTTCTATTCATTTTCCAAGGCTTCTCTTTCATTGCTGTGTCAGACTCATTTCAGTGCTCAGTTAAAAGTTGTGAGGCTTGATCAAGCATCATCAGCATTGAAAACATCACATTCCATAAATGGATGCAATTAAAATCCTAAGACTAAGTCTACAATGCAAATCAGGAGAAACATTTTGCTCCACAGCAGATAATCTGTGATTTCTGTTGAAATGGTTCTGCAATGTAGCCTCTCTGAAATGACCTTCAGTAATTCCCAAACTATTTATGCTCCCACTCAGTGTCTGACCCCACACCACAGACAAGATTATTAATAGTAAAGGTTTGGTTTAATAACTGCTGCTTAAAACAATAATTTTTCCCATGTAAAAAGAAGAAACAAGAACATAGTATTGTGTTTCTTTTTACACAGGAAAAAACATTTTTTCATGTTTTCAGCAGCAACAGTTCCTGCAGGTCTTATATAAATATAAGAAACAACAGATGAATTTGGCCTATCTCCACTAAAATCAATTGAGCTCCACCAGGAAAGAATTTGTCTGGAAATGTCATTAAAAAACCAAGTCATATCAAATCATCAGGAGTTCTCTTTTGGGAGGTAAAAGCAAAATAAGTGAATTAATTGTGAATTATTTTCTATCTTCTTTTGAGTTTTAGCAGTCATACACTGATTGCATAAATTTAGCAGGTAGCTCTAATCACCAGTTACAAACTAATGATCATAGATAACGTTCTTCCACAAAGTAACCCTTGGTCCTAATGCATCATTCAGAAACCAGTATTAATAAATAATCCTTCAACATTTTATTTTACACCATCTAACTGAGCACCTTATTCAGCAATTTTACAACCAATGGTCCCTCTGTGAATGGCCATTCCATTACTGGAAATCAATAACTCGAAAATGACAATTTAATGAGCATTGTCACATCCAAACTCAACCTTCCAGTCCTAGCTATAAATTCTACCTGAATGCCTAGTTCTTATTTGATGAAAGCTTTAATCCAATTTTACTGATGTTTTCAAGTCCATTCCCCTTGAGCGTATGGTAATGCATCTGATGATAATACAGATTTCTTGACTATTTGTCAGTAGTACACCAGCAAGTGAAAGGTACATAAGCATGATAAATATTTTTGATGTTTGTAAATACCAATCTGATATTAATCCGTTGAGTTTTTTCTGCAAGAAATGTGTTTAATGCATTTGAACAAAACATGGTATCTTACTTACACTCACCAAACAATGATAAATATAAGTAAAAGTTTAATTTAAGCATTTGGTCTTGTTTCCTTTCCAGGTTGTGAAAAGGACATGGTGATTGATATTCTAACACAGCGTTGCAATGCACAAAGACTTATGATTGCAGAGGCTTACAGGGAAATGTATGGCAGGGTATGATGACATCGTTTTGCATATGTCCACATTTATAACTCTCCTGTACTTATTGCTGTTGGCCTTTTCATCAGGTCATTTTCTGGAACCCAATCTCTGGCATGAAGCTGTATCGCCACCTGATTGACAGACAACTACTTCATTTATATGACTATCAATACCTCTGCAGGTTTTAGACTGTCATTTATCATTTATGTGACAGTGGAAGTTAAACATCTGTTTAGACATAAAGAACTAAGAAGGAAACGAGGTAGTGAGTGAACTGTGGGAGAAGAAACTTTCCATGTTCCTCTACTGATCTTACATACATTCTTTAGAAATACCTCTATCTTCCCCTCACCCCAGTTTCTCAAATATAGTTTGTTCTCCTGATTACAATGTGTGACTTTAGGCATTTTACTTAAATTCTCTGTGCCACTGAGTACCCACTGGTACATAGGAAATAAGTTAGCTGATAGAGATATGGTGATATGTAAATAATGTTTGTAAGATGCTTCAAAACTTGTATGAGATCAGATCTGCTCACATCCAGAAGTGATGTGGTACAATTTTTGTGATAATACACCATCACCAATTTTATACTGAAATACACACACACACAAACACACATATGCTTTTCAAATATGAGAGGACAGAAGCTTGGGTAGCTTTTGTCTTCTGATCAGATTCTATTTTTTAAATATTCTATTTAAATTTATTAAAAGCACCTACCATGAACATTAGCATATCTTATACATGTCAAAGGAGGCAATATTGCCTAGTGGCTAGAGCGGTGACCTGGATTCTATGCCCAGCCCTATAACTGATCTGCTGGGTGCCTTTGGGCAAGCCATGTTGTCAGTCTGTGCCTCAGTTTCCCCATCTGTAAAATGGGGATAATGATACTGACTTTCTTTGTGAAGTGCATTGAACTCTACAAAGATACAAAGGGCAATGCAAGCGTCAGATTTTCTTATTATATACAAAAAATACACAACTAATGAAAAATCCTGTGATTAAACTGACCAGATTTTCCTCAGTCATAATAAAAATTAGGCCAATAGCTTGAGTTAAATCCAATTTCCCTGAACTCTGGATCACCCAGTCCCCCTCAATCTACCAGCTCACCACAACCCTGAGAAAAGAGATTCTCCTTGAGAAGTGTCTTGATACTTACAGTGGAGCTTCTCAGCTGGGAGGGTGTTCTCCATAAACAGACCTTAACTATTGAATTGATTCCCTCCCTGATCCAAAATTGCCCAAGTTTGTTGATTTTTATAAAGCCCGCCTGTTTTCTGAGATAATGAAGGGATGGAGGGTCAGAAGGAGAGCTGGTATTTATGGGTAGAGGGGAGAACTTTTTGAACTTCATGTTCATGTTTAGTTGGTTATTTTCTGGTTTGCAGGGAGTGGGCTGATGATTTTGTCTGGATTATTATGTCTTTAAACAAAGGTAAAGAAAGAGTTGTAGTTTATTCATTTTGATTTATAACACAAAAATAAGCCATAGCTCATCTCACCTTCCAACTTCTGTTGTTCTACTTCCATTTAATTGAAATCACTAGAACATCAGTATGTACATAAGTGAATTCTATTACCTAGATATCTTAACTACTTTTATGCCTCCTATCACTATACCTGAATACCTCAGTCTTTAATTTATCCATCTTCACAACACTCCTGTAAAGTAGGTAGTGTCGTTATCCCCCTTTACCAAAAGGGAATAGAGACACAGACACTTACACAAAGTCACACAGGAAATCAGTGGCAGAACCTAGGTCTCCCCAATTGTAGGCTGTATCCCTAACCACTATATCATCCTTCCTCTCTAATGTAACTGTAGTAGTTGCCATTAAAGAGTTAGCTTTTGCAAACACTTACTTCACAGTTACCATAACTTCCTTCATTAAGTGTAGTGAAAACTGTGGTAATCTCAGACAGTGTGTGTGGAAATAGTTGGTAACTGAGGTTTAGTGATTTCTGCCGTACCAATTATTATTTGGGATTGAGTCAACAGTTTTAAAAGATCAAATAGTGTTCGTTATAGGCACTGTAACAACTTTTAATTGTATTTTGTTAAGAAACTGAGTTTATCTAATCAAGCTAATCTCATCTCAGGTGTGTGTACAGTCCACAGCAGAAACCCTGTACACAGCACTTCTTTTCATCAAGTCCTCCTCTGATATTTTTCTGGAATATTACCTGCAACTGGAGCTATCATTATAATAAAATTAAAAAGTAAATGATATTTTAAATTACTGAACCTATGGGTAACTGGGATATAAATCTATATTATTTCCAGAAAGAATTGCCAGTTCCTTTTTAGGGGATGGGACTTCACATAATGTGGTTTGAGATATTCTGTATTAATGGAGGATAACTCCTGTTATGTCTATTTAATTCAACAGTTTGGATTTCCATTTTAAAATCCTGAAACAAACAACAAATAACAGAACAAAGAATAGATTCCTCTAGGTCAATTTTACCTTAAATTCATCCTCCTTTTCCCACCTCCCAGGAATAGCCTCTTGGCCCTGTAACGTTGATGGCTGCAGGTCTCATGATAAGGAGGAACTGGAAATGTAAAGGAGAATCTCTGCTTTCATTTTTAAAGAAAGTTTTTAGCCCTTTTTTCAATGTAAACAAGTTGCTAATGTTAAAAGGAACAAGCAGAATGTGTGGGGTAGAGAAGAGTCTAACGATACACAAATTAAGTTAAATTAGTCAATTATTGGGTGCATTTTGCTAACCTTCCCTAAAGTCTTTATGCCAACCCTATGTAAAGTGATGTGGAAATGGGGGTCAGTAATTAGTTACTATTTGGTTGAAGGAGCAGGCAAAAATGCTAAGGGTCTGCCACTTCTCCACATCCTCCCTCTCTCTTCCTCATCCCTATCCCATTTCTCTGGTTTATAGCTCTCTCTCATGGGACATGTTCAGCTTTAATATTTTGTTTTGATTTTTTTTTAATTCATCGAACAGTCCACTGTGTAGACACTCATATCAACTTCACATGTTTAGACCTCTCTCTAGATCAATTTTTAATCTGGTAGCTATTGTGCTTCCAATAGGATCCTGTTCATATTGACACTAACATGAATTACAAACTGGAAATGGGGCAAATGAAAGGCAGAAATGGATAAAAGCAAATGCTGAAGTTAAACCTTCTGAACTAGCTGGGTGATTCAGACATATCCAGATACTTAGAGATTCCTTCTTACAATTATCCTTTAAGGATTTATCAGAGAGACAATTGGCAATTTTTAATAATGACAACTTAAATTTGTCTTTTCTTATTTTTCACTACTTCTTTTCATTCTACCCTAGTTCTGATTGCAGGGGGTAATTTTTAATTGGTCTCCATTTGTATTATTAATCCATATTCCCACAGGCATGCTGTCAGCAGTAAAATGTCTTAATGAATTAATTTCAATTCTGTGTGTGATTTAGTAGTTGTCAAATGTATCTAATGCACATTCAGGGAAGATTACATATTGTTTCTTCATCATAAATTCATTTTTTAATTTGTATGTCTCCTTCCTCATTGCTACTCTGTTTACTAAATTAATTATACTCAGAAATCCTGTGGTTATCTTTAATTATTCTCCTTCTGAGAGATAGAGAGGTTTTTACATTAACTATGTTGTTATTTTCAGTTATAGTTTTTCCACCATCCCCATGGATCTCTTGGTAATGAAAAATCTTCACCAATACACAAAAAAGTGTTTAAGACAAGTTGCATTGGAAGAAACACCCTTAGTAGTTTTGGTTCAGTCCATCAAAAGCAAAGTCTCTATCTTTGAACTGAAAGAAGATATATATGGGGGAGGTGGGGGGACTGACTGGTTTATGGGATTGGAGTCCATTTGATCACTGATTTAAATACAACTTCAGGTCAGTAGGAATCTGGGCCCAGGTCCTCAGAGGTATTTAGGCTCCTAACTTCCATTGATTTCAAGATTAAGGCACCACTGCAATCCACAGAACCCTCACTCAGTTGGAGCCAAAGCTCACTGCCTACATTTCCACAGTAAAAAACTCACTATATGCCTAATCTTCTGCCACAGGCAGGCACCCTGGCTTATCTCATGCCTCAAGCTAGGCAAAGATAGATGGTCTCCTGCCCATCTCACCTGCAAAGCCTGATCCAGTAGCTGTGCTCTGAATCGGGCTCTCTCCACACCAAAGAGCTGGGTGGAGGAGGAGTTAACATCCTCCCTTATAAACTTTAGCCCAGTGCTTAGGACACTCACCTGGGATGTGGGAGATCACAGGTGCCAACTTTTGTTGGCGCCGGTGGGTGCTTGTGCCCTCCCCCCCCGGCCCCGCCACGACGATGCCCCTGTTGGATCCCTCCCCAAATCCCCACCCAGGCCCAGCCTCTTCCCCAGGTGCGCCGCTTTCCTTCTCCTTCGCCCTCCCTCCCTCCCAGACTTGCTGTACGAAACAGCTGTTTTGCGGCGCAAGCGCTGGGAAGGAGGGGGGAGAAGCAGGATGCGACAGCGCGCTCAGGAGAGGAGGCAGAGCAGAGGCGGAGGTGACCTGGGGCGGGGCGGGGACCTGCCGGTGGGTGCTCTGCACCCACCAATTTTTCCCATGGGTACTCCAGCCCCGGAGCACCCACAGAGATGGCGTCTATGTGGGAGACCCCAGTTGATTTCCCCCTCTGCCTGAGGGAAAGGAATTTTAACAGGTGTTTTCCACCTCACATGTGAGTGCCCTAATCACTGGACTATAGAGTTATTCTCACTCTCTCTCATCTACTTAATACTTAATTATTTAGTACAAAGTGGAATGGCTTCAACAAGAGAGATTGAAATATACCCTCTTCCCCCCACCCCCCAATAATAGAATTGTAGGACTGGAAGGGACCGCAAGAGTCATCAAGTCTAGTCCCTTTCACTCATGGCAGGACTAAGTATTATCTAGACCATTCCTGAAAGGTATTTGTCTAACCTGTTCTTAAAAATCTTCAACGATGGAGATTCCACAACCTTCCTAGGCAACTTATTCCAGTGCTTAAGCACCCTGACAGGAAGTTTTTCCTAATGTCCAACCTAAACTTCCCTTGCTGCAATTTAGGCCCATTGCTTCTTGTCCTATCCTCAGAGGTTAAGAAAAACAATTTTTCTCCCTCCTCCTTGTAACCACCTTTTACATACTTGAAAACTGTTATCGTATTCCCCTCTCAGTCTTCTCTTTTCCAGACTCAACTAATCCAGTTTTTTCAATCTTCCCTAATAGGTCATGTTTTCTAGACCTTTCATCATTTTTGTCACTCTTCTCTGGGCTCTCTCCAATTTTTCTGCATCCTTCCTGAAATGTGGCTCCCAGAACTGGACACAATACTCCAGTTGAGGCTTAATCAGCGCGGAGTAGAACGGAAGAATTACTTTTCATGTCTTGCTTACAACACTCCTGCTAATACATCCCAGAATGTTGTTCACTTTTTTTGCAACAACGTCACACATTTGACTCATATTTAGCTTGTGGTCCACTATGACCCCCAGATCCCTTTCTGCAGTACTTCCTCCTCGGCAGTCATTTCCCATATGCCATAGTCTAGTGGTTCAGGCACCCACCTGAATAGTGGAGAACCCTTCTTCAAATCCCTTTTCCTCTTCAGATGGGGAGAGGGAGAACTGAACTAGGGTTCTCCCATATAAGTACCCTAACCCCCGGTTAGTGTTTAAAAGGGAGTCCATCTCCTCTTCATCCCATTTAGTATGGAGCTAGGCAAGCACATAAGCCAATCTCATAAGAAATAGCTCAGGTATCTAAACCAACATGCTCCAGGAAATGGGTTCCCAGTTGTGTATCGAATGCAGAGATAGGTTCCTCCCTGCAGCTCAGACATAGACGCCTAACTCTGGGAGAGTGGCAGGACTTAGGCACCCCTCTCCTCAAGCAGCTGCTGTTGGCTAGTTTTGTCAGCTCCCTCCCTAGCATGCTGGCTTTTGTGGATCATATTCCAGGTGCCTATCTCTCTCCATGCATTCTGTAGGGAGTGTAGGCATCTAACCCGGAATTTACAGTGATTTAGAGGTACTTAAAAGTTAGACAGTGTGATGCTAAGAATCTGGGTCCTTTGTGGATCTGGGTCCTGATGCCTGCTTAGTAGTGTATAGGAAATAAGTGAATAGGTATCCACACAATAACACATCACTACTGCAAGTGACAAGCTTTTTGGCAGTCTTAAGAGTTGAAAGCCTCAAACAGGTAAGGAGTGAGTGAGCATGGACATTCTCATCCCCTCAATAAGCACATTATAGATCAGTGCAGAGGCATGCATATGGGGCTGTGGAGAAGCTTCCAGTGCCATCATACTAGTTTTGTTAATCCAGTACCTTTCACAAGTCCTGAATTCAGTTAAAATAAAAAACAAAAAGGGAGAGACATACACTAACTGCCAATAACAAGATTTCTCATTGTCTGGGAGTGAATAACACTGGGGGGAAAAGTCCCTAGAAATCTCCTATACCCCAAAGAAAGAGTCTATGAAGAGAATCCTTTAGTAGTGAGGAAGAAGCAGTATGTAGTTTCCAGGGGGAAGATTCTCAGCTGAGGATCTGCCCCAAGAAGTATAACTATGTGATATGTCACAATATGCAGCAATGTTTTTATTTTCCCATGTATATTACAGCTCCATGTTCACTGTTAAAAACAACTAGGGGGACATTCGCTACTTAGCACTTACCCATAAGTCTCATTAACCTTAACAGGAATCAAGTACTGGTATCCAAGAGACAAAAGTCCAGCAAATGTGATAAATGCAAATGGGCACATTCACTAAATAAGTCTAGTATTCACAAAGTATAGCAGAGGAAGGGTGCTGGAAAATAGGGAAAGATAAGCAAAGATAAAACCTTCCCTCATGTTGCCCCTCTCATCAGGGACAGCTTCTTTGCCATTTTAGATTCCTGACTAAACTCCAACTCTTCTCCCTGACATATGACTAGAGGAATTTTGGGCTGAAAGGTTTATTTCAATCCAAAAATGCTGATTTGTCAAAACAGAAATGTTTTGTAGGAAGGGGTTAGGTTCAACAAATTTTTGTCAAGAAAAGTTCCTCAGGTCCAGGATGGAATGTCAGGGAGGAACAGGACTAAGAGAGATTATAGTCCTGTGGTTACAGCATGCCTCTGGCCTATGTAACAGAGTCCTTGCTCCAAATCACTGTGTCTCTTGCTCCGTTTTGCTTGCTGAAGCTGTTACATTTTGTATAAATAATGAACTATTGCTTGAGAGAGTGACTGACTATAACTTAGTGGCTAGGCCACTAACCAGAGATGGAGGTTCAAGTCCCTGCTCAAATGAAGAGTTAATTTTGTATGCACTCCAGAAGCACTCCAGCAAAAGAGATTGAAAGAGTGGGTAAGCAGACTAGCCAATAGTCTGGTGGTTAGGGTACCTAGGTTACAAAAACTCACATTCAAGTCTCCCTCTGCCTGATTCAGATCATTCCAGGCAAGTGCCATAATCACCAGCCTAGAGTCGCCTATTTTATTTTTTTTTTCATGAATAACTTCAAAAAGGTCTTGGTTTCATCCAGATGTGGAATGAGTCCATTCTCAAAATCTTGACAAGTTTTACCAGCTGGGAAAACTGTTTTCTGTCCAGCTCTACATTACAAACCTACTTACAAATATAGTTGAGTACAACCCATAAAATATAGCTGTGGTGACTTCCCGCAAAGGCTGTTTCCATAGACACATCTAAGGGTCTGGGTTCATAAAGATTTGCATACACAAGTTGAGGGAGAATGTGTCAAAGCAGACTGAAGACCCTTTCAAAAATTTGGCCCCAAATGTCTTTTCTTACCAGTGTCAGTCTTTTCCATTTCTAAACATTAGGGGTTTTTTCACCTATGTTCTAATTAACCAACATTGCTGTGTTCTTTTTCTTTCTTGATGTACAGTAGTCTTGCCCATATTATCAACAAGGATATGCACAGCTTTGAGAAGAGTTTTTGTTACTTAACTGTAGCCACAATCCAACCTGCAGGGCTCATCTTTTTATTATATCACAAAAATAATTGCTAGATTTTATTTTTAATGCTTTCAGTTATTAATATTCCACTGCACAGCAAGAGTACCGCAATAATCCTGATTATCTTTTTTCCAAGGATTTGATTATGGACCTGAAAGAGAATCTCTCTCATCACTTCAAAGACATTATGGTTGGCCTGATGTATCCACCTGCATCCTATGATGCCCATGAGCTCTGGCATGCTATGAAGGTGCTTGTCTAACTCAAAAATACTTAGACAATTACTTATAGGCAGTGATTACAACAATTCACATCTGTTTCATAGATTCTTTGACATATAACTGAATGATAAACTGTTAAAAAGGCATTTCTCAGTTTAGTGGGAGAGAAGAAATATTCATTACTATACAATTTACATGTATTTATATATTAAAGGCAATATAAATAATCTAGCCTTAAAAATACAGCAATCATTTAACAGATAAATATAAACAGATAACTGAAGAAAATAACATATTTCTACAGTATGGTTTCTTAACTGAAAAGTAAGGCCCTGATCCGGCAAACGCTTACACATGTTCTTAGATATGCTCATATGAGTAGTCCCATTGAATCTTTCTCATGAGACTACACACGTGCATAGGGCTAAGTGTTTGCATGATCTGCACCCTAATACCTACCTTACTCTTTTATAAATCAGTGACTATCCTTTAACATTTTAATTTCATTCCCATTTTCAAGGCTAGGAACTATTTTATTGTATTAAGCAGTCATTGCCAGCAAATAAAATGAGCACCAACTTTGTCATTTTTTTAACAGTTGATATCAAGGCACATTTAGAGCTACTGGTATATTTTTAAAATGATGATTAGCAGTGAGATTATTATAGCCCATTAGTAGCTTCAGAAGTACTATTTTTATCACTATTGACCAGGATTGGCAAATCTAGAATTTTTCTGCATTTGAATCAAGTTTGTGCTTTTTTTACACTCTTGTACCTTAATTGTGGAGTCAATGAGATTACTCGGATGCTTAAAATAATGCATATACATAACTCTGCAGAACTGAGGCCTTGCTGGCATACTCTTCTCCTGTTCTAAATGCAGAATTCTCATTGTCATTAACAAGAGCTGTATGCACCTATCAAAAGTAGTATATGTAGCATCCACTCACCTGAATTCAAACTCTCAAACTGAAGTCAACAACCTTGTGGGGAAATGTAATGATTTGCAATCCTACATGGTATGACAGTAATGAAGAAGTATTTCATGTAAAAATCAAGTACTGTTGTAAACATTCCAAAACATACTTTTAAGTAATTCCAAAAAAGAGAAACTGGAAGCACAGCATGTTATTGATGTTCAAATACATTTCAAATTGTCTAAACCCCTAGCACAATTAGGGACAGCATGCTTGATATATGCATTTAATTCTTTACAGAGCCCCACATATTTAAAAGGGCTTTATTGCTCCCTAGGAATGAAATTCATCCCAGTGCATTTTCCCCTTTGGTAGGGCATTGTCTCACTCTCCATGTTGCCTTAGCAATAGGACACTTCACATGCTTAACTTTAAGTGTTAGTGTTGGAGGTTCAGTTTTAATACTAATTACACTAAAGCTAATCAGTAACCCTGAAAAGACTGAAATCAGTACTCTTATTAACACGGAAATAACCCATAAAAATAAACCATGAATTCCTCAAACAGAGACTATCATTCTTTCACAGTCCTTGACAAATATTACAATTGTATTGGAAGCCATTATCTCTACTAGTAATGACCTTGCTTGTTTGCTATTTTTTCCTTGCAGGGAGCAGACATGGAAGAGAACTGTCTTATTGATATACTAGCCTCAAGATCAAATGGGGAGATCTTCCAAATGAAAGAAGCCTACTTAATGCGTATTGTTTATTTTATTTAAGTATACAGTAGCATATCCTGCAAGGGTCCAATTCTGACTAAGTGTGTTCTGGATATAGTTGCATGACTGAAAGAGCTAGACTTCCAAAGATGAATTCTTAAAGCCAATTGTTTTCCCTCTTTCCTTGTTTCAGGATAATTGTACATCAAAGGCTGAAGCAAAATGTATAAATCAAGTTTAAATTTTTATTTATTATCATAAAAATATCTCAGTATTTTTAGACATTCAGGATTCTGTGATCTTTGAAACATCTCTCAGTTGAAACATCCACAGACTGATATTTTTGGATTATAACTTTTGGAGGAAGATTAAACTCTTTAAATCTTTAAAGAGAAGGAGGGGTTTTGTTTGTTTGTTCTCTATCTTATAACTATCTCACTAATTCTACAGTAACTGTCATTTTAGGCTTGAATCCACAGTCACTGTTTAGGTAAAAAGTCACTGAGGTTCTTGCTAGCAGCAGAGACCTGATCTTCTTAGGTGTTTAGGCACCTAAAAATGCAGATAGGCACCTCATGGGATTTTCAAAAGTGCATAAGCAGGTTAAGTGAATTAGGTGCCTAACCTGCTTAAACTCTTGTGAAAATCCTTTTGAAGATCTATCCCCACATGAGTAAGCCAATTTATTGCTCATTGCAGAATGAAAAGTGTTAAAAGACTTGCAAATGTCAATATACTGAGTATATCTTTTATTCTAGTTACTCATTGCTGTTTGTAAATCTTCACTAACATTATTCAGAGAATATTTGTGCGTTCTACAAATTACACGTTTAACACAAGTTTGTTGTGGTTTTCACCCCAGAATACAACAATGATCTTCAACAAGACATTTATTCTGAGACTTCAGGCCACTTCAGAGACACACTTATGAACCTCGCTCAGGTACTGTACAAACTCAAAATATGTTCTACATTTTTTTAAAATGCAGAATCACCTTCTAATATTGTTGAAGGAGCCTCAGATTTTAAATTGGCTACAATTAAAACTAATCCATGCTCAATATGGTTGAAAAGCTACATTTTTGAAGGAGCTGCAAAAAGGGGAAAGATTAGAATTTAAATTCTTTCATCTGCTTTCACTTTGGTTTTTGAATGCAAGTCAATTGAGTATTTTATTGAACAAGAATCTGAAAATTCCAGCGTCTGACCCTATGCTCGGAAAAGAAAGTATCTTCATATCCAAATGGGATTTTCTTTCACAAGCTCTGTTTTTTTCATTAATGGAGTGTACTGTCCATATTACGGTTTGTATGTCACATAGAAAAATGGAGAAATAGCTGGACTGACTATGCAAGAAATTATTAAACAGATCTTTATATTCCTTCTGTTTTCAAAAAAACATGTTCTTTGTGCTGAAGAAATCTGCCACACAACATGCTGTTTACACTGTGGTTGTACCTCATGCAGGAAGATTGTCAATATTATTTACAAACTTCCTGATCCTGTAAAGTGCTTGAGGGCTTTTTTGTTGAGATATGGTCAATTCTCACTAAATTAGGAGACTGTCAACAGCTCAAAATTGGTGATCAACTCTTTACAGAATCAAACCCTAAAGTGTTGTGCCATAAGGCAAGGGACAGAAGATACTGGGGACAGTAAATGGGGACAGTAAATACTGTTATCAAAAAGACACAGAGGGGGAAGATGCCTTCATGCTAGTGCCCTAATTAATTTTGTTTGTATTTCAGGAATTATTACATCTTAAACATCTAAATATGTTTAGCGTGAAAACTGAATTGGGAACTTTCACAATATGGGTCAAAAGCAACAGGTGCACTGTCAGAAATCTACATGTACCTTTGTACCTGCATTTGTTTTTACAAATAGGTACACAAATGACTGTTTGCACATGGCAAATGGAGAGCTGCAGTCAGAATGGGCGACTGCACATTTTTATGGTTGCACCTGGACCAGAAAATTTGACTCTATATTAGTATTACATGAAAAAAACAAAAAACAGACAAAAAACAAAACAAAAAAACTTCTACATTAAAAGAACACTAGGGTTGACAAGTCAACCAGCCAAAAATTAGGAAATACCAGGATTAAGGTTTCCTAAGAAATTTTATTTTGGCTCCCTTGTGCATATGCATAATGATATAGTCTTATTGTGGTTTTTTGCCACATGACCCCTTCCTCATTCAGGGCACAGAATGCACAGTGTTCATTTAATAAACACTCAGTATTTCCCTTTATCCTGATTATTCAGCATGTAGCTGCATGCATTATTTAGCGAGTACCATCAAGCCCTGGACATCTTTGAAAATTTTGGTTTATGTGACTTTGCCAGTACCACATAGGAACTATGTGGAGAGGCAGGGGAATATCTAATTTTTCTGGGTGGCATTCAGTTGCTTTAATCATAAAACCATCTGTGACAGTGCGCAGGGAGTGAGTACTTATTGAAAATCTGGGGGAGGGTAGGTGCAAGTTCCGCCCTCATCTAAAGACTCCTCCCCCAGCCTAAGAGGAGGAACTACTGAACCCAGGTCTCAACTGAAGTCAGGGGGCAACTGATGAATAACAGGAATGGGAGTGACGGTAGGACTGCCAACTCTGACTGAAGCTATTCCAGGAGATTTTTTTTCCAACATGACGTAATGTCATTTTCTTAAAATATCCTATTACAATCTCCAGGATTGCTTTCAACTCACCGGGAGATTGATGCCGATTCCTGGAGACTCTAGGCCTCTGGAGGTTTGGCAACCGTAAGGGACGGTCACAGGGTCAAAAGCAAGGAAGGTGTCAAGGTTCCTTCCCCACTCTCAACTCTAGGGTACAGATGTGGGGACCTACATGAAAACCTCCTAAGCTTACTTTTACCAGCTTAGGTTAAAACTTCCCCAAGGTACAAATTAATTTTACCCTTTGCCCTTGGATTTCCACTGCCACCACCAAACTTTATCTGGGTTTACTGGGAAACGTAGTTTGGACACATCTTTCCCCCAAAAATCCTCCCAACCCTTGCACCCCACTTCCTGGGGAAGGTTTGGTAAAAATCCTCACCAATTTGCATAGGTGACCACAGACCCAAACCCTTGGATCTGAGAACAATGAAAAAGCATTCAGTTTTCTTACAAGAAGACTTTTAATAGAAGTAAAGGAATCACCTCTGTAAAATCAGGATGGTAGATACCTTACAGGGTAATTAGATTCAAAACATAGAGAATCCCTCTAGGCAAAACCTTAAGTTACAAAAAAGACACAGAGACAGGAATAGTCATTCTATTCAGCACAGCTCTTTTCTCAGCCATTTAAAGAAATCATAATCTAACACATACCTAGCTAGATTACTTACTAAAAGTTCTAAGACTCCATTCCTGTTCTGTCCCCAGCAAAAGCAGCATACAGACAGACACAGACCCTTTGTTCTTCTCCCTCCTCCCAGCTTTTGAAAGTATCTTGTCTCCTCGTTGGTCATTTTGGTCAGGTGCCAGCGAGGTTACCTTTAGCTTCTTAACCCTTTACAGGTGAGAGGATTTTTCCTCTGGCCAGGAGGGATTTTTAAGGGGTTTACTGTTCCCTTTATATTTATGACAGAAGGAGACACTGATCAGAGAACCCCAGACAGCATCCTCTGCTCCCCAGTGGTGTCCAGGGAACCAGTGGATGCATCCCAGAGAAACACTGCTTGGATATGTGATCTGAGGGAGGAGTGAAAATAGGCCTCACAGTCACAGAGCACCTCCCCATCCAGCATCCTTCTCTTGGTATGGTGGATGGCCACTTTGGCCAGTGGCAGGAGGAGGTTGATGAGGAGGTCTCATGACTTTGTGGGGCCACAGCTGGGGTGTGCGTAAATCAGGAGGTGCAGTGAACAGTGCAGCCATAACCTAAGGAGAAGCTGGAAAAGGGGCTGCAGCCTGGCACACTCAAGATACATGTGCACCAGGGTCTCCCTCATACCACACAAGGGGCAAGAAAGGTGAACTGCACCAACTACATGCCCATGCTCATGGCTCCGTGAACACGCTGCCAACTAATATCCCCCACGGGCCACAAGACCAATGTGGAATACAGACTGGCCCACCAGAGTTCCTCACCCTCCATGGTGGTAGGAGATCCCACCACTCGACGGCAGGGTTGGACACCAGGGTGAGGAAATGAAAGGTGTGGAGCACACGCGTGTACACCTATGCATTTTCTTTTCTTTCTTTTTTTTTAAATCAGGGTAGTGCACAAAGACCCCAATCAGGATTGTTAGGGATTGTACAAAAATATGAAGGCCTGGCCCCTGTTCCAAAGAACTTTCAGTCATAGTAAGTCTTAATGATTAAGGCACTGATTCAGCATGATTCTTAAGCATTTTACCCAATTTTAGGCACATAAATAGTCCCAATGAAGCCAAGGTGACTTCTCACATTCTTAAGGATAGGAAAGTGCTTACACACTTTACCAAATTAGGGCCTAATTCAATACCATGTAATTTTAGGTCCTTATCCTGCCAACATTCATGCATGTGAGTAATTTTACATACAAGAATAAAGGGCACTACTCATGTCTGTATTTGCAGAATGGGGGCCTTGTTTGTACAGAATCTTTCATACAAACTTTGAGGAATATTCTCAATGGGTGTAAATCAGCATAGGTTCATTAACTCCAATTAAACTATGCCAATTTATACCAGCTGATGAATATGGCCAATTCATACCAGCTGATGAACTGGATCATTATCTCAAAATGCTCTGCAGAGTTAAACAATAAATAACAGCACATATTCTAGCAGGGAGGAATGGCAAAGATACAAAACATAAGTTCAAGGTTGAAAAGGATGGTTTCTGATGAGGTTCAAAATGAGATGAGGAGTGGATGACAAGGAGAGAAAAAATATTATGTTCCAGATGTAGGCTCTGCAAAAGAGAGACTTTTTCCTTCTAATGTTCAACAGATTTTCTCCCTGGTGATGAACTCCTTGCCACCCCAAAAAGATTGCACAATATCTTCGTTCTTACCCTTATTAAAGCCAGGGTAATTTTTTCTTACAATCAGGACAAATACGAAACATCCTGCCCTATAATCTGCAGTCCTCATTGTCAAAACACATTGCCACAAATATCCCTAAAGAGGCTGACTGTGGATCACCAAATAGTCAGGATCCCACCAGCTACTCATCTCAGATTCTGGAGCCTAAAAAGAGCTCTGGAGAACTCCAACTGCACTGTTTCATAATGTGCTTCTTTGTAAGTTTTTATCTGCGTGTGAATATTACCTTATATATGTTAATAAAAACAATTGTAGAAAAGTCAGATGACACTTAATTTAAAATGTTATCCTTTTTATTTTTTCTCTTTTGGATAGTCTTGGAGAATAAACTGGACAATGTTATAGATTAAAATAGAAAATTAGATTCTTTCTACCTATTTCTATGTAACCTATAGAAAGGATGTCATTCTGTATCAACGGTTTCTTTTTTTAAAATATTTTCTAAAAATTGTATTGGTTTACTATTAAATTCTGGGGCCTTGATCCTGCAATTGATAGCACACAGACATTTATAATATGGGCCAATGGGGCTCTCTGCAGGAGCAGCAATCTATCTGATTGCCATAATTACAATACTGAGACCTATAATACTTTTCCATAAGGGAAAAGCATATGTATCCCCCCCGCACTCCACCACCACCAATTAATGGGTAGTGGCAAAATCCTTCAGAAGAGGCAAGCTTCTGGAAGGCTTATTACATCCTAATTAATGTAATGTACTTGGATCGAATTATAATTATCCAGACTTTTAATATGACATGAAGAGTTGATCTATTTTGCCCCAGGTTTTGGCATGGATATGAATTAAAATAACATCATTTTCTGGAATTTAAAAATAAGAATATTGATGCAGTTTTTAGGATTCTCCTGATTAAATAAGGCAAGAATAATCCTTTAAAAATGTAACTGTAGGGTTTTTTTGTTTATGTAAAGCACTGCTGCTCAGTTTTTATTGTCCACTTGTCATATTTTTCCAGTTTCATATATTCAATCACAGGAAGTCACTACAGCATAATTTCCTTTAAGCAATTTATCTTGTCATTAAGAACTTCATTCTTTGTTCTGTGCAAATTCTTTACAATTTAATTAAAATGTGAATTAACATATTTCCCAGGCAACAGTTGAAAACTGGTCATTCTAGAAGTTGGCAGACAATATATAATTTTAATCCTTACTTTCACTTTTGTAGCAGAATGATTGTCAACGCCAAACTAAAATAAATTGCTTCAAAAACATATCATTAAGGCAATGATTAAGTGCTGTCTGGGAATTATGACTCCTGCAACCTGGGCTTATTTGTATCCTTACACTGTAACTATGATTAAAAGGAGTTATTCTAAAAGACTTTTCTTTTGTTACAACTAAATAAATCTGATCCTAGTGTATTAACTAAATCATATCTGCTTGGTTTACAGAACTGCAAAGCCAAAAGAGCTACGGGAGAATAAACTGTATTCTCTTTTGACTCATACATCATCAAATTTGTCAGGCAACTTCTCAATCTTGAATATTAATTACAGGTGATGATGGTAACATGCAGTGTAAAGCAGATCGATCACTATTTGATATGGCTGATCTTGCAGTTTGGACAGTGAGAAAAAAGTGTGTGGTTTTTTTCCCTGTAAAAAATAGCAAAGTTATATGGACATATCAATGAAAAATAAACTGGAGACACAAAGATGCCATTTGTACAGTTATTTTCCACATCATAACCACATGTTATAATAACTTTATAAACAGGTAATGTCATCTAGTTATTCACTAATTTTTCTTTTATGTAAGAAAAGGATTAGTTAAAAATGTAGTCCCACAGGGAACCCATCTGTATCCACCTTTATGACTACTTCCTGTCATCAGTCCCATCATGATTCTAGAATTCCTCCACCCTAAGGGAATGGCCCTTGGACAGATGCCATAGCAATTCCAGATGTAACCTCTAGAATATTTTAGGGCTCTATAGACCAGCTCTACCACACACCATTCTTGTGTAAAATCCTGGAATGGATATCTCAGTGAATGAGAAGTAGTATTATATAAAGACCATCTCATTCTCTTGCAGTCATTTTAGAAGAACTTACAGAGGAAAATGTTTTAACATTTTACAGGGAACCCGAGAGGAAGGGTATGCAGATCCTGCTATGGCTGTTCAGGATGCAATGGTAATTACAATCAGCTGTCAGTTTCTCAAAAATAACAGAAAACAAATATGTAGCTGTTTGAAAGTCTTGTTTAAAGGGGTTTGGGACTGATGATCTTTTGCACCTTGTTATTATTTTAATGCCTTAGGTCCTATGGGAAGCATGTCAGCAGAAAACAGGGGAACACAAAAACATGATACAAATGATCTTGTGCAACAAGAGTTACCAGCAGTTGTGGATGGGTAATTATCATCACTTATGAATCCAACTTCTCAGTATTTTAATGTATAATGGAAAGGGAAAATATAGCTTACAGAGACAACAGGCATAATTTTAACTAGGCACACAGAAGCTGAATTCACAAACCAATATTCAGATTCCAGTGCAGTCTGAAACAGGAGCCTGAGCCTACATTCTTTGTGCTCCCAAAACTCCAGCTGAAGTTAATGGGAGTTTTGGGTGTACAAGGACTACAAAGCTGAACCCCGTGTAGAACAGATAGTGAAAAAAATGCATCACAGAAATGATAGTTAAGGTGACGGGCTAAGTCTTCAGCTGCACTGACCTCACCAGTGGTGCTGGAACTAGGGAGTGCTCCCACGCCCCCTGGCTTGAAGTAGTAATAACAAACACCAAATGCATGGTTTCCATGGTCAGCACCCCCACTATAAAAATTGTTCCAGCACCCCTGGAGCTCACACTCAATTCATCTGGTGGGGGGGAGTCAAAAGTGCACTGAAGCCACCGTTCCACTTTTCCCAGTCTTGGGGGGCAGAGAGGGCCAAATACCCTCCACCCCCCACCCCCAAAAAAACACCCAACCAAACAAGTGACAGCTGCTGGTTGGAAACATTTTAATGAAACATATTTTTGTCACAACATGGTGTTCCATTGAAGCTGATACATTTTACAGAAACATGTCAATTTTGACATTTTCTATGGGAAGGCTTCTGAGGTCAGTGCGGACTCCCCAGTTGCTCATGTGTAGCGAGAGAGTGAGATGAATCGAAAACCTGACCTTTTCAGTCCAAGAATGGACATTTAGACACAATTCCATTTTGAGAAAATGTTCCAAAAGTTTTCGTTTTGTTCTAGTGTGGAATGAAAACAAATCTCAAAATGGAATTGTCATTCTCCAGACAGCTCTATAGCATAAAGGATGGACTAATTTACTTCAGCTTGTAATGCTCTCCTGGGGGATATTACATCAACAAGGATAAGAAGGAACATACTCCTAACCCCAATCCACCTCATGGGGGATGTGGGCAGGTGTTAGTATAGAGCTGGCTATGCTATTCTCTACCCCACACCCCCATGCTAAGAAATTGCCAGATGCCCTTTTAGGACAGCTTTCCAGCTGCTTTGCTCCAAGTACTGGGTTGAGAATCTGTCCCAATCTCTCATTTTAGATTAAGTTTCATTTTGGGGTAATAGACATGTCAAAAGTAAACAGCAACAAAACGGCTGGAGCTAGTTTCTACTCTTAATACAGAATATAAATAAACATATTCATTTCTTTCAAGTTTTTCAGGAGTTCCAAAATATCTCTGGGCAAGATATAGTAGATGCTATTAATGAATGTTACGATGGATTCTTTCAAGAACTGCTGGTAGCAATAGGTAAAATAAAATGATTATTTTACACTAGTGATAACTTCTTAATAAATATACAGTATAGTACATCTGGTCCATTAAAAGGTACAAATATAATCTTTTTGTGCTATTTTCCCCACTAGTTAATTTTCATATATGGTGTAGAAACTTTGAACATTTGGAAGAAAATCAACCAACAAGTCTAAGGCTATATAGAAGAAAGGGCATTTAAATTGTATCGTAGGTTGAGGCTAAAAATTAAAATGTGGTCACTGGATTAGGGCTGAGGAGAACTGGATTCTGCTTCTGGTTTTGCTACAAACTTCCTGTGTGACCATGGGCAAGTCCATTAGGCACTGATTCTGCTCACACTGAAACAAATGGCAAAACTGCATGTCTTCAGTGGTGTAGGATCAAGCTCCTAAATTCTCCGTGCCTCAGTTTCCCCATCTGTAAAATGACGGTAATCATGGGCAATGCATCACGGAGGCTGGGGGATGCTAACCTTCCCCAAACCTCTGTTAATGCTCCCCACCACGGCCCTGGGGCCAGGCCGTGGCAGGGCTCAGAGCTCCCCCAGGCGACCAGGGCTTGGGGCAGTTCCGGCGCCTGGGCCGGTGGGCTGGAGATGGCTTGGGCATGCAGGCTGCGGCTCGGAGCAGCTCAGGTGGGCCAGCCAGGATCCATCTGGTTGCAGTGGGGGGGTTGGGGCTCCTCTGGCTCTGGCGGAGGGATGGAGAGCCGGGGGGGGGGGAGGGAATGGAGTTGGGGCAGGGCCTCCAGCGGAATAGGAGGGGTAGGGGGCTAGGCTTCCCAAAGGGGGGTTCATGAGTCGCCCATGGTGGTAATAATACTTCCCTACCTCACAAAGATGTCATGTGGCTAAATTCATTAAAGTTTCTGAGGCACTTAGATAGTATGGTGATGAACACCATAAAAAATTTATAAATAAATAGCAAATTATTATGACTGAAAAATAAAACCATGTTCTTAAACTACCAGCATCCTTAAGATGAACCACAGGTAAAGCTGCCCTGCCTGCTGGGGGGAAGGCCCACAGCCAGTACAGAAACAGAGAGGCTCCTTCCAGGTGGCCTGAGATTAGAATTTTATAATCTGCACTTTAAACAGGCAATTCCATAGGATTGAAAATTCTGCCACCTCCCATTGAATGAGTATTGTTAGGTAAACATTTTGAGGAGCACCCCAGGTTTTTTCTAAGATAGAAGGGGCAACCTGACCCACAGCCATGAACTGTGCAATGTGAGAAAGTTTCTATCAACCAGTATCAACTCGTTTCACTTCAACCCAATAAGCACCCTCAAGATCACATAAACACACCATTGATGCAGTTTTCTGAAAGTCTCTAATATTTCTCCTTTTCTCCATAACATATCTCTCCTAGTTCTCTGTGTTCGAGATAAACCTTCCTATTTTGCATATAGGCTTTACAATGCAATCCATGTAAGTAGCACTATTCTTTCACATATTTTAAACAACAGTTTTACTGTCTCTATTTTGAATGAGTTAGCTCATTTGCTTTAAAAGGGTTAGGGTTTTGATAGCTTCCACTGTTAAAGTGTTGCTTGCTTGTTTTAAAAATTTTGGTAATGTTATTAATTTCAAAGTCATAGTGCTTGATCAACAGATGAGTTTTCTTTCAACACTACTTGTCCGTTAACTGCATTGACTTTTTGAAAACAGAAAACCATCATTTTGTATGGACTGCATCTCCCCCTGGTGTGCAAAATTCAAAGCGCACTTTTTATTCAAGATGATCTATTCTTATTATATGACTTTC
This sequence comes from Caretta caretta, assembly GCF_965140235.1. Classification (NCBI taxonomy): domain Eukaryota; kingdom Metazoa; phylum Chordata; order Testudines; family Cheloniidae; genus Caretta; species Caretta caretta. Next base: position 79,566,688 of record NC_134209.1, read on the forward strand.
CGCTGTAGAGCTTTAATAAATATCACTGTGAATGGCATAATACAAATGCTATAGTGTGAAAATACTAATCACCATGTTTTCAATTGGACTCCATTTACATGTGCAAATCCTAATATTTTTATGCACATTAGCTTAAAAAAATTAATATTGGGTGCAAATGTGGGTATCTGCATATGTAATCAGAAGTATCCACAAATACTGCATAGGGGTAAAAATACCACACGTGTTTTTCTTCATATTGTGTGCTGCTGTTGTAAATTTATGTAAAGTATTCATGATTTAAAATGTTCAGAATCTGAGCATTTTCATATTTTTTCAAATTCAAATTTGATTCTATTTTCACAAAATTGTTGTGCTAAACCAGGCTCATTTTTGAGTGAAATGTGCCATTGTGCAATTATTTCTTATTTTCACAGTCAGATTAGATTTTTGAGAAAATATATTAAATAAAATTGCAGAAAAAATAAAATAAATTTGAAATAAATTTCTCAGTTTCCTCCTAGTGCCTAGTGATTGATGTCAATGAAATGCTTAGTGATATGGTATGCTGCCAATAGTAGACATTTTAAATCATATTCCATTCCACAGTGCATTAATCAATCAGATTGTGTCAAACTTTTGTCAGATTTCTATTTAGAATATTGCATGATTAGCATCAGTCTGTTAAGAAAGCTTCTAATATTTAGAACTATGGTTTCCGTAAAATCCATAATGGGTTGTCAGAAAGATTTTAGTGCACCCACAAAATAAGAATCAAATCCTGTAAATGCAGCTTTCTGAGTATCCCTTACTACTTTATTCTGTTAGTGTGAATAGCTAATTGATAAATTCAACCTGCCACCTTTAAATAAACCAACATTTGTAATAAGTAAATATTTCCCCTGCAACCTTCAAAATTGTTTGAATTAGTGTTACTGTCCACTAGATGTCACCATTCCTCCAGAAGTGTCCTGAAAAAGAGCACTGTCTAAACATGAAAGCTTGTCTCTCTCACCAACAGAAATTGGTCCAATAAAAGATATTATTGTGACAGGTTTGGTTACAGAGACCCCCTTGGGACTGTCACCTCACATACTCAAACTGCCTCTGAGCTTGTTTTCCCTGCCAGCTTGGGACTCCAGAACCTTGCCTTGTTGAGCCTGACAATGCTAGTCTGCTGCAACACAGCCCCAGGTCCGAACCACGTCCCGAAAGCTACAGGCTTTAACTGAAAGCCACTCAGCAGGTACTCCAGCACCCAGACACACAGCTCCTAGTTGGATCCAAACCCCAAATAAATCTGTTTTACTCTGTTTAAAGCCTGTACAGGGTAAACTCATAAATTGTCTGCCCTCTATAACACTAATAGAGAGAGAGATACAGCGGTTTTCTCCCTCAGGTATTAATCACTTACTCTGGGTTCAATAATAAACAAAAGTGATTTTATTAAGAATAAAAAGTAGGATTTAAGTGGTTCCAAGTAATAACAAACAGAACAAAGTAAGTCCCTAAGTAAAATAAAGCAAAAACACGCAAGTCTAAACCTAATAGATTAAGAAACTGAATACAGGTAAATCTCACCCTCAGAAATGTTCCAATAAGCTTCTTTCACAGATTAGACACCTTCTTAGTCTGGGCCCAATCCTTTCCCCGGTACAGTTCTTGTTAGTTCCCGCTCAGGTCGTAACTAGGGGATTTCTCATGACTGCAGCCCCCTTTGTTCTGTTCCATCCCTTTTATATCTTTGGCATAAGGCGGGAATCCTTTGTCTCTCTCTGGGTTCCCACCCATCCTTCTAAACGGAAAATCACCAGGTTTAAAATGGATTCCAGTATCATGTGACGTTCACATGTCCTGTGAGTCTTCATTACTCAGGGGCTGGCACCCACATATACAGGATGGCTTACAAGTAAACAGAGCCATATACAACCAATTGTCCTAGTTGATGGGAGCCATCAAGATTCCAAGCTACCATTAATGACCCACACTTTGCATAGTTACAATAGGACTTCAGAGTTATACTTCATATTTCCAGTTTCAGATACGAGAATGATACATTCATACAAATGGGATGAACACACTCAGTAGATCATAAGCTTTGTAAGATACCTTACAAGAGACCTTTTGCGTGAAGCATATTTCAGTTACATTATATTCACACTTATAAACATATTTCCATAAAACATATGGAGTGCAACATCACAATTATCTCACCCACCTTCATTCTCACCATTCCTCCATGCAGAATCCATCTGAGAAACTGAACAGCTCACGTGATTCATGGTTGGATACAAAGCATTAGAGTTCTAAATCACTGATTAGAATCTGATGGTTGTTCGGCAACCTATGTGAAAAAGGATGGTGGTCTCAGTCTAGTCTTAAGTGGACAAATTACACATAACAAAAGCCACCATCCCACCTGGCATTCTTGTTGGCAGTCTCAACAAAAATGATTAATGACTGAGGCCCTGATTCAGCAAAGTACTTAAGCACATGCTTTAAAAAAAGAAGTAGTAAATACAACTGGCCATTAATAAGATAACACGGAAAAATTTGAAGTGGCGTTTGGAGTACAGATTTTATCTCAGTTACACAGTAATATGAAATGCACTATTCATACACAAGAAAGCTTAGTATAGTAAAACCCCTGTACACTTCAAACTTCTGTCAAATCCAGAATATATATCAAGATGATAATTTGCTCATTTGCACATAATATTAATATATTCAGATAGATAGACTCAGCCAAGTTTCCTCATATCTTTCTCCTCTTTTAGGAGTATGGTTTCCATAATAAAACTGTTATCAGGATTCTGATTGCCAGAAGTGAAATAGATCTGATGAATATAAGACGACGATACAAAGAGAGATATGGGAAATCTCTGTTTCATGATATCAAAGTAAGTCACTCTATACTTTTCCATGTATGCAGTACCTAGTTCAATAGCAGAGTTTCATATATCCATATGAGAGCTTTAACAATAGTAAATGTTGAGTTAATTCTGAATCCTAATCTAAGCATTTGATACAAAGGCAGAAGTAACAATATGCTGCCTGAACTCATGTTACATCAGTTCAGTGCCTCTGACTACTTTTAGTAAATGAACAATAAAGATGAGATAATACTTCCCACTAAATTCTAATCACACTTTCATATTATAGGCCTGATTCTGTCCCATCCCGCCCCCTCCTGGGGACAGAACTGCCTGCTGGGGAAATACTTTGCAAAAAGTTGTTCCCCTACTGGTATAGACCTTGTGGAGCAGCTCTGTGGTCTTCCTCCCTAACCCCCTGATGTGAGGCTGTGCCCAGTTTCCGTTTGGAGAGGGAGGTGATATGGCCAAAGCACCCTTTTCTCTGGGTATTCTGAGCTGTAGAGCAACCCATAGGTGGTCATACAAGGTTACTGAAGTGATGTAAAATGACCTTTGCAGTTCCCTTGCCTATGCTAGGCCTCTTTTGTTAATCACGTGGCAAAACTAATCTTGGCTGAAAATGTTCAGGTATCCTTGCCACATCCACCATGAAGCACAGTACCAGCACCATGCACTACCTGGGAGCATTTTAAATGTATTTGTATTATTTAGCCTCATCACATCTACCCTAAAACAGTGCTTCACCACCCCTAAGGCCCCTCTTTCATTAATCTAATTAAAGCTGATCCTGCAATCAGTTTGTCCTTGATCAGCATGGACCTGTTTCTATCTTTAACCTTATAAACTTATTGTTATGAAGCTAGATTTTCACTTCCTAGCACATCTGTTTCCTCTATAAACAAACAAAATCCTGCATTACTGGTACTCATACTACTGGGAAAAATTCTAATAAACATTCAGAATGAATCTGATGCCAGTCCCATTGAAGTTTTGCCATTAACCTCAATAAGAGCAGAGCAGGTTCTGTGTCTGCAGGATCTAGTCCTTTATTTTATTTTGAGTTATTTTCTTGAAAACATGATGGGCCAGATTTTTATTTGATTTACAGTGATGATTAAGAGAAATCAAAATCATTCCTACTGTGTGTGTTGGGTTTTTTTACATAGCAACCACCAGAAAGAGCTATTTTTCTTGTACTGTCAGTCCCATATCTTCAGACAATCATGAACTGTATTGTTGAATTCTTGTAATATGATTCAGTGCAGTAAAAACCTTTCCAATGTTTTTATGATTTTTTTATTATTATTTTTATGAGAAAATATCTACGGCTAAGATTTTCAAAACTGATCAATGAATTTTCAGTGCTCAATTTGAGATACATTAAAAGGACCTGATTTTCAGAAAGAACTGAGCAGCCACCTTCTGAAAATCAGACCTTGTAGGTGCCTCAGGTTGCCCCTTCCCCCACCATCCCCCAAAAAAAGAGAGATCCAAAATTACTAATCACTTTTGAAAATCTTGGTCTAGAATCTTTATGAAGCATTGAAAGTCTTGTGCAAAACCCACAACTTCTCAAATGTCCTCCAGTCCGTCATACACAAAAATGGTTTTCTTGGCTGGGGGGGGGGGGGGGGGAGAAAGAGGAAAAATTATCATCACAAAAAGATTCTTTCCCTTGCAGCATTTTGCTTCAGGACATTATGAGACAGCTTTACTTGCCATCTGTGCTGGTGATGCTGAAGATTATTAAAGGAAGAAGATAATGAATTTTGAAAGCTGTATGGATCCATTTTTAATAAAAATCCAAGCCAGGCACATTTCCTATAACTATTGGTTATTCCTGCACTATATAAAAAAGTGGACGAATCAATAATAGATATTTTCTAACTTTAAATCTTTTTAAAAACAAGACAAGTGTACAAACTTGTTTTGTCAGGAATATGATTTTTCCCAACTTGTGAAGAAATGCTGTTACTGTGAACTGCATTATCTAATGTCAAATTAATACATTCTATTTAACTAAAATGTATGTGTATTATTTTGCTTTATGATGGGGTTTACAGACACCACGCCAACTGAATGATGGAGCAAGAAGGCCCTGCTCCTCCACAGCTGCAAAGCATGCTTCAAATGGAAGACCTGTTTAAAAGGGGAAATTGACGCTCAGGGGGAGGGAGAGAGCAGAGAGGCTGTCTGTAGGAAGGAAACAAACAAGCAAGCCAGTTTGTAGCACTAGCTTCTGGGACAGAGGATCCACAGGGGAAGGCTGGACTATGGGTAAGACTAGTGTGGGTAAGACCATAGGCGGCGAATCATATGGGCCCATGGTGCCTGGGCACCAGGAATATTCCTGGCCCAGGGCCCAGCTCCAGCAATGTTTGAGGCCAGGTCTCTTCCTTGGCCCCACCTTCTGTTCCTGGGCGCTCCCCTGGGCCATTTAAAATGGCCTGGGGCCCCCACCCGCCACCAGCAGCGGAGCTGAGCAGCTTCCTGCCTGCTTGCTACACATAGGTGCCGGTCCCTCCCTGCAGCCCCTGGGCAGGGTGGGTCTGTGTCTATGTGCACTGTTCCTGCCCCAAGCGCCCCTGCAGCCAATAGAAAGCTGCAGGGGCAGTGCCTGGGGGTAGCAGAGCACGGAGACCTTAGCCCACCCTGCCTAGGAGCCCCAGGTGAGCGCTGCACCCCCTCCTTTCCCACACACCCACTCCTGCCCCCAAACTCCCTTCCAGAGCCTGCACCTCCACACCCACTCCTGTCCCCAAACTCCTTCCCAGAGCCTGCACCCAGACTCCATCCCGGAGCCTGCACCCCAGCCCTCTACACACCTCCCACCCCCAAACTCCCTCCCATAGCCTGCACCCCTGCCCCAGCCCAGAACCTGCACCCAAACTCCGTCCCAGAGCCTGCACCCCCACCCTGTTCCCACGCACACCCTTCTGTCCTCAAACTCCCTCCCAGAGCCTGCACCCCAGCCCCAGCCATCTGCACACCTCCCACCCCCAAACTCCCTTCGAGAGCCTGCACCCCCACCCCTAGCCCACAGCCTACATCCCTCACCCCCACCTCCTACCCCAGCCTGGAGTCTACACCCAGCACCCAAACTCCATCCCAGAGCCTGCACCCCAGACCCCCTCCACCACTCAAACTCCCTCCCAGAGATCAACATCTCACCCCTTCTGCACTCAAACTCCCTCCCAGAGCCTGCACCCAATCCCCTGCCCCAGCCCAGGGCCTGCACCCCAGACTTCCTTCCCCCCACACAAACTCCCTCCCAGAGCCTTAGGCAGGTCTGGGTCGGAGTTTGGGGGGGTGGGCTCTAGGCATTCTGGGCACCACCAAAATTTCTACAAACCTGCTGCCCCAGGTAAGACCTGAAGAGAGAACAGGGGAGGCTGGTCTGGTGTACCTGCAAGAAAGAACTGAGACACACTTCACCCTTTCGACTTTGAGCCCTGAGCCAGAACCTGGTGGAGAGGGAGAGCTTGAGTCCCCCTACTCTTCCCTTCCCTTTTGTCAAATCGGGAGAAACTGGGGAACACTGGGAGATGACTGACTGTAAGTTGGCCACCAGCCCCTCAGCTTGCCTGGCAAGGCCATCCCAGGACTTTGGGGACTTTCGAGCCATTGCCTGCCAGCCCCCAAGCACAGTTGCCAACTTTCACACAGTAAATAAGCACCCTGACTTTTGCAATAAGCCAAAAATCAAGCTAATCCCATTTCAAAACAAGCCAATGCCTAAGAACTCCAACACTTTATGTACTATATACCTCCGGCATGCAGTCTGGGACTGTGGTGGGCCCACTGTGCACCCCTGACTCTTTCCCGCTGCTTGCCCCCGCCCTTGCCCCTGCTTGCCAGGAGCCAATCAAAAAAAAGAAGCAACAAACTACAAGCCAAACAAGCTACGAGCCAAAAACTAGCCAACAAGCAACTCAAGCCAATTAAGCAAAAAACAAGCCCAATTTCTGCATTTTTTTCCATGGGTTTGGCATGTCTGGGGCGCAGGTATCTGGGAAAGGGCGGGCCCCCACAGCTGAGCTCTGGGAGGGAGGGGGCAGAGAAGCAAAAACTAGGTTGTTGTAGGGGTTTCTTTAACTCTCTAGTCCTAGGGAAATTTTTGTGTGTGTCTGTATTGTTACAGACATACTTGCTGACAGGTATTTTGAAATAAATTACCAAAATAATTGAAACTGGTGTGATTATGTACGGTTATTTGGACAAATAAAATTGGCAAATTTTGCAGAATTTTAAAATATTGTGTGCAGAATTTTTTATTTGGGGGCACAGAATTCCCCCAGGAATATTCTTGACTAGTAAGGTACTATTTAACAAGAATATAGGTGGAATAATCTGAGCCTAAATCACTTTGGCCCCAATTCAGGAAAGCATTTAAGCACATGAGGTGGAATCCCTTAAGCACACAGGCTTAAGTGCTTTGCTGAATCAGGGCCAATGTATTGAACACTTAAATAGTAAATTGCTCTTTTGGCTTTCCACTTCTTATTCTTTTATATGACCTCTCTGGGCTTCATCATGCCAGCATTTGCACTTCTATGAGGTAATGCTTTAAGCAAAACCAGGTGCGTTTGAAGGAAGACAGTTAAAGAAAAAAATTCATATTGATTTTAAATAAATATTTTGTAAACCTGCATACTGTGTTCTAAGTATGAATTATTCTAAGCATTTTGGAGCTGGAGCAGGGTTTTTGTTTGTTTGTTTGTTTTTTGGGTTTTTTTTTTGCTTTGCAAAGCACCTATCACAATAGGTGCTGGTCCACAACTAGGGCCCTAGGTTCTCTGGTAATACAAATAATAAATAATAGTCCCTGTATCTGTACACATTTACAGACACAAGGGAAACTGACTATGTGGTAAAATTATCCTATGCTCTTTAATGTCTGCTCAAAATGTCAATTTAGTACAAACACTTGAAGATTTTTAATCTGTGATTTTCTATAAGCATAATTCTAAAATGTAACAGTATAGGTTGATTGGTTTGCTCTGGCATGTCACCTCAGGGCTATGCAAAACTGATGTGTAGTTTCAGTCTACCTAGGGTGGGGCAAACTTTGTTTTCGGTTTGTTTCAAAACCTTTGTGTTTGATTTACAATAATCTGAAAACTCAAAGGAAAACAAACCTGAAATTGATCAGTATCAAAAGGTTTTGGATTTAACTCATACATCCTTAACCAGAACTGTTAAAGAAAAAGTTTGGGAGAGTAAACTTGACCATCATTAGCGGAAATGTTAATACCTGGTGATTGTGGACCAAAATTTGCCTTATTAACAAAACTTGAAGCAATGTGAAATTATGTAGGTTTGGGATTTTGTTACGAAAGATTTTAATATTGCAGTGCAACTGTGGTGAATGTTCAAAAAGTACTTTCAGCTCATAGCTATTTTATACCAGCATAGAGCTAATTCATATCAGAATAAGATTAGTAAAATATGTAGATATATATATAACAAAGTTCCTTTCTTTGGGTCAGATTGTGACTTCTTTTACTCATGCAAGCACTGCCTACGAATAGTCCTATTGAAGTCTATGGGGCTACTTATGTGACCGAAAGTTCATCAATGGAAAAAGAATCAACAATCTGGCCTTTTGTATTTTGTAGTCCAAACATGAAAAAAGGAAGAAACTTTTATTGTATTCATGAAAAAACACATTTTAAAATACTGTAAGATAAGAGAATGGGATGGCTTAGGTGACTGGTAACTGACAAAGGAGCCTTTTGCTCTCTGTCACTTGTTTGACTCCATCCTGGTCAGCAGTGCTCCAATGTCATTACCATATGACAGATTTAGGAGTAGGACTTTGATGGTCCCCGTCCAGTTCCCATGGGCTAGGTATGGACAACCCCAAACTAATCTCTGCCACCACGGAAATCAAGGACTGAAGGTCTGGGGGTGGGGGAGGCAAATCTGGTGAGAAGTGGTGGTCCTTACAGACCCTAGGGTGTGAGGGTCATAGGGAACCCTACGCCAAATAGTTGTTTATACTGCATTGGGGCCATTGCCTTAGGCTCTTTACACAGGTACGTTCCCCGCCCTTCAGAGATCACAAGACCTAGAGCTGCTCCAGACTACGGCTCCCGCACGCGCTGCCGCCCCGTGGGAAACGGCAGCTGCCCCAGCGCCTACATCTCAGCCCAAACCTCCTATTGGGTAGGGCTGCTTTAGTCCCGCCCCTCTCATTGTGATACGATTGGTGTTTTCCCGGGCCGCATGTTTCGACGAGTAGTAGCTAGCGTTGTCAATCTCTCACATTCCTCCAATCACAGCCGCTCCCCGGCTTGCAGTTCCGCAGCCGCTCTTTCCTAATCTCGCCCAGTTTGGAGCGCGAGGCGGGCGGTTGAAGTTCAGGGGGCTGCTGTGGCCGGCCGGGGGCGAGCTCCGTGGGAGCTGGCCGCAGGGCGGCGGCTCCAGCTCCAGCCCCCGGGGGAGCGGGTCTCTGCGGAGGGCGGCCCGCCGCGCCGCGCCGCGCCCCCGGCTTGGCCCCGATGGAAGCCAGCCTGACCTGCGCAGTCTGCCTCGGCCTCTTTGAGGATCCGGTCACGCTGCCGCTCTGCTCGCACAACTTCTGCAAGGGCTGCGTGCTGGAGTGCCTGGCCTCCGGGGAGCCCGGCCCGCTCCCCTCGCCCCGCGCGGGCCAGGGCCTGCGCTTCTCCTGCCCGCTCTGCAGGAAACTCTGCCCGCTGCCGCGCGGCGGCTACGCGGCGCTGCCCGTCAACACCACGCTGGCGGAGGTGGTGAAGTTGTACAGGGCCGGCGGGGGCGGGCCGGGGCCGGGGCCGGGGCGCGGCGAGGCGGGGGCGCTGAGCCCCCCGCCGGCGTTCGGAGCAACCTGCGAGAAGCACCCGGCCCGGCTGGTGCAGCTGTACTGCCGGATGTGCCGCCAGGCGGGCTGCGGACAGTGCGTGTCTGAGGGGCACCAGGGCATCTTCCACGCCGTCAACCTCCTGGACACCGTGTACCAGGAGGAGAAAGTAAGCCCCGCGCCCCCGGCCGGCCGGCCGGCTGGCTGTGCCCATTGCGGGGTGAAATAGGAACCTGCCTACCCAGCCACTGCCTCCCTCGAGGCTTAGCCCAGACCACCCAGCAGCGCAGGCCTGGTTGGCGAACACAATAAGCGGGGCTGCCTCCTGAGAACCTGTTAGAGCCAAATGGGCCGAGTGTTGTAATAAGTCAGAGCATTCCCCTGAAAGCTTTCAGGGCCAGGACGCTGCATTAACAAGTCCTGGTCTTTCCTGTTTATCCTGCATACCTAAGGCCAAGCCATGTAGTAACATGGCAGTGTCCTGACCTAATTATCACAGTGCCCTAACAAGCTGTTTCTCCCTCCACCTCCTCGTAGATAGTTTTATGATTTTAACTGAATAGACTGTAGACGGGTTCAAGATGTTGAAGCTGATAATCTTAGGCCTGCTCTAAACCTAAAACTGTGGTGGTTCTAGCTCTGTTGCTCATGGTTGTAAAAAAATTCACACACCCTGCCCCCAAAAATGTAGTTAAGCCAACCTAAACCCCAGGATAGACATTGTTAGATCAACTCAGGAATTATTCTGTCAACCTACCTACAGCTCCTTGAGGGAGTAGATTAGCTATAGCAGGAGGAGGAGGAAAAACACTTCGTCATTATATCAAGTGTCACCTGTAGACAGGCCCTTAATGTCTTGTATGTTAACCGTGTTTCCCTAAAACCAAGAATATGCTAGTCCAGCCATCCGATGTAGAGGCGCTTCTTGGCAGTCACGTTACCTATGTGCTTTTTGGCCTAACACTTTTGGATTTGGATAGTGGATTAAGGAAAAGCAGTTAAGGTGAAAGAGACGGCTCCTGGGATATTTTAGCATGAAGAAGGCATGTGCCTTTTTTAGTACTTTATCTGCAATGTATTTTTGCCAGAGAGTGGACATTCAACCACTTTTCCAGGCTCCATCTGAAGTACAAGCTAGGTAGTACATTATTAAGCAGTCCCTTTATGCTGCAGTTTAATTGCACTTGCAGAATGTCCCTGGTACATTGGATGGGTATGGGGCATAGTAGAGCACATGGCACTGTGGCTGTTCTATACTGATGTTGCAGCTTGACCAGTGGAAATGCAGGCTGGAAGTACGGAGGGGCAAAGGCAGCTTGTCCCCTCAGCACAGGAAAAGAGGAACACACAATCTGGTCTGGAGTTTAACTATACTGGTATAGTTAAAGCAGCAAAACTTTCCAGAGTAGACAAGCCTAAAGAGGAGAGAGGAAAAATACCAAATGCAAGTTTCTTCATTGTCCTAAAGCATGAAGAGTCTTTTTATATAAGTAATGCCTTAATAGTCTAGTTAAACTCTGTGCAGTCTGTAGATATAGTATGATTAAAGAGGATAATGTAGATTTTTTAATTAAAAAAAAAAATAGATTAAGTGGTTATAAATTTATGTCCTGCAGTTAACCTTCTTTAGCAGCCTGAAGAAACTGAGAGCAATAAATGAGAACTTGGTGAAGGAACTATCAAGTCATCCAAAAGATACTGAGGTGAGTTAGACATAATGACATCTGTAGAGAATAGTGGAGCCCTGTGTTTTTTGCAAATGTGAGAGAACACAAAATAAAATAAAAACAACCTGTAAAATAAAATGAAAAACATACCCTGCAGCATCTGCCCCTGCTGGCCCATCTGTGTGTGGTGGAAGCCACTGCTGCAGGGTGAGTACAGGGCCGGCTTATTCTGCAATGCCGCTCCCGGGGAAGGATCCAACCGCATCCCCACCCCTGCAGTAGGAGAAGGACCTGATCCCTTCCCTCCTCCCCACCTGGGCGATGGTAAGAGAGAGACACACACACCCCACCCCCTGGGGACCTGGAACTAACACCTCAAGACCTCCTCATCCAGACCAGCATCATAAGTAAGGCCATACTGGGTCAGACCATGGTCCATCTCTAGCCTATCTTCTGACAGTGGCCAATGTCGGGTGCCTCAGAAGGAATGAACAAATAGGTAATCATCGAGGTATCCACCCCCTATCATCCTCTCCCTGCTTCTGGCAGTCAGATGGTACGGACACCCACAGCATGAGGTTGTATCCCTGGCTATCAAACATAAGAATGGCCATATTGGGTCAGACCAAAGGTCCATCTTGCCCAATATCCTGTCTTCCAACCATGGCAAATGCCAGGTGCCCCAGGGGGAATGAACAGACAGATAATCATCTACTGATCCATCCCCTGTCGCCCATTCCCAGCTTCTGGCAAACAGAGGCTAGGGACACCATCCCAGCCCATCCTGACTAATAGCCATTGATGGACCTATCCTCCATGAATTTATCTAGTTCCTTTTTGAACCCTGTTATAGTTTTGGCCTTCACAACATCCCTTGGCTATGAGTTCCACAGATTGGCTCAGCGCTGTGTGAATAAATCCTTCCTTTTGTTTGTTTTAAACCTGCTGCCTATTAATTTAATTTGGTGACCTCTGGTTCTTGTGTTATCTGAAGGTGTAAATAACAGTTTGGTATTCACTTTCTCTAAACCATTCATGATTTTATAGACTTATTTTGTATCCCACGTAGTCATGTCTTTCCCAAGTTGAAAAATATCCAGGTTTTTAATCTCTCTTTGAATGGAAACTGTTCCATACCCTTAATTATTTTTGTTGCCTTTCTCCTTACCTTTTCCTATTCAAATATCTCTTTTTTGAGATGGGGTAACCAGAACTGCACATTGTATTCAAGCTGTGGGCAATTTATATAGTGGCATTATGATATTTAGTGCCATCGTATCTATCCCTTGCTTAAAGGTTCATAATATTGTTAGGCCCCCCCCCTTTTTTTTTTGACTGCCACTGCATATTGAATAGATGTTTTCAGACAACTACCCATGATGACTTCAAGATCACTTTCTTGAGTGGTAACATCTAATTCAGACCCCATCATTTTATATGTATCATTGGGATTATGTTTTCCAATGTGCATTACTTTGCATTTATCAACATTGAATTTCATCTGCCATTTTGTTGCCCAGTCTCCGAGTTTTGAGAGGTCCTTTTGTAGTTCTTCGCAGACTGCCTGGGACTTAACTATCTTGAGTAGTTTTGTATCATCTGCAAATTTTGCCACCTTACTCTTTACCCCTTTTTCCAGATCATTTATGCATATGTTGAAAACTGACCATTTATTCCTACCCTTTGTTTCCTATCTTTTAGCCAGTTACCAGTCCATGAGAGGACCTTCCCTCTTATCCCATGACAGCTTACTTTGCTTAAGAGCCTTTGGTGAGGGACCTTGTCAAAGGCTTTCTGAAAATCTTAAGTATACTGTATCCCCCTTGTCCACATGCTTGTTGACCCCCTCAAAGAATTCTAGTAGATTGGTGAGGCATGATTTCTATTTAACAAACACTATGTTGACACTTCCCCAACAAATTATTGTAATCTATGTGGCTGACAATTTTGTTCTTTACTATAGTTTTAACTGAAGTCAGGCTTATGGGCCTGTAATTGCTGGGATCACCTCTGGAGTCCTCTTTTAAAAATTGGAGTCACATTTAGCTATCTTCCAGTCATTTGGTACAGAAGCTGAGTTAAAAGATAGATTACAGACTACAGTTAGTAGTTCTGCAATTTCACATTTGAGTTCCTTCAGAACTCTTGGGTGAATACCATCTGGTCCTGGTCACTTATTACTGTTTAGTTTATCAATTTGTTCCAAAACCACCTCTAATGACACCTCAATCTGGGACAGTTCCTCAGAGCCATAAAAAGAATGGCTCAGGTTTGGGAATCTCTCTTATATCCTCAGTCATGAAGACCGATGCAAAGAATTCATTTTGTTTCTCCGCAATGGCCTTATCGTCCTTGAGTGATCCTTTAGCATCTTGATTGTCCAGTGGCCCCACTGGTTGTTTAGCAGGCTTCCTGTTTCTGATGTACTTTTTAAAAAAAAATAAATTAAAAAAAAAACGCTATTACTTAGTTTTTGGCTAGCTGGTCTTCAAATTCTATTTTGGACTTCCTAATTATATTTTTACACTTCATTTGCCAGAGTTTATGTTCCTTTCTATTTTCCTCACTAAGATTTAACTTCCGCTGTTTAAAGGATGCCTTTTTGCCTCTCACTGCTTCTTTTAGTTTGTTGTTTAGCCACAGTGGCACTTTTTTGGTTCTCTTATTATGTTTTTTAATTTGGGGGTATACATATAAATTGAACCTCTGTTGTGGTGTCTTTAAAAAGTTTCCATGCAGCTTGCAGGGATGACATAGTGTAAAGACTTACTGTTATCAGATCTTTGTGCAAAATACTTTGTTTCTAGATCTTGAACAAAGAAGCAGAGATAATTATGTTGGAATTTGAAGAAATTTTCAAAACTCTGGAAATGAGAAAAAAGGAATTACTAGAAGACATTGAAAGTCAGAGAAGTAAGAAAGAGAAGGAATATCAAATTTGGAAGAAAATGAAGGAAACTCACAAGAAAACCATTGAGAGTTTCCTGAAGGACTGTGAAAAGCTTGTTGATGAATGTGATCCTGAGCGTTTCCTGGAGGTGATAATTTTTACATTACAATGATCTGCCATCAAGTAGTATGTGCATGTGACACCCCCCACCCCCTGTTTGGGACATCCTTTGAGATACTTAAGGCGTGGCCACACTGGAAACTTCAAAGCGCTGTCATGGGAGAGAGCACTGGGAGAGAGCTCTCCCAGCGCTCCTGGTAATCCACCTCCACAAGGGGATTAGCTTCGAGCACTGGGAACCTATTTACACTAGCGCTTTAAAGCGCTCTGACTTGCTGCGATCAGAGGGGTGATTTTTCACGCCCCTGAGACAGCAAGTTAGAGCGCTATAAAATGTAAGTGTAGCCAAGCTCTTACACTCAAGGCGAATTCTGTTTAGATGTTGCCGTATAATCTGCTTCTCTGAAGGTGCAATTCTGACAAGAGTCTCACTTCCCTTCAGAGTGTAGAAGAGAACCTTATTTTGATGTGGGGGAGGGTTCCCACCCCTTGTATTGCACAATCTGTTTTAAAGCACTAATTTCTAATTCACTTGAATTTTTGTGATTGACTTATTTTATTCCTTTCCAACTCAATCAGGAACTGATTGGAAAGTTCCTAGAGACTTGGTTAAAATTCTGTGAGGCATGTACTCAAAGTAGTGGGGTGGGGCAAGTGGCTGCATTATAAAACACTATGTGATCCTCAGTGACCAAAATTTTTACGATTTTGGGAACTCTTTCTAGACTTGTCTACATGATGGGGAAAGCCACTCTATGGAGTGTGATTTCCAGTGCCCACTAACTTGTTGAACATTAATTGCTTTGTATAGATGCCATTAGTGTGCTTTAACATAGTTATTTTATAGCTGTCTTCTGTTGAAGTACCCTAGAGAGCCTTTTATGCACGCCAACAGGGTCTACATGGTCCAATTAGCATGCTCTAGAAATCACTCCCCTGTAGAGAGTGCACTACCCTACCATGTAGAAAAAGTCCCTTAGGGCTGGTCTACACTAACAAATTAGATCAACCTAGCTATGTCACTCAGGGTATGAAAAATCCACACCCCGAGCGCTGTAGTTAAGCTGATTTAGATCCCTGTGTAGATAGTGCTGGGTCGACAGAAGAATTCTTCTATCGACCTAGCTACCACCTCTCGGGATAGCATTTCAAGTGTAGACCGACTCTTAGTCTTGCACTAAGGAGCACAAGTCCATGGTATGGAAATCCTGCCAAAATGTTTTCAAGTACATTTTGATCTCAAAGACAGCCATGTGGCTTTTGCCTCATGCACAGTGTCTTGGATTTGACTTTTAGGAAAGATTTCTCCTTTGGCCTCAGAACAAAATATTACAAGATAAATAATTTTCCCAGACATGACACTCCCTGTGTGTGATTATTGCTCTTCTACTTCTGTGAGCCCTTAAAGTTCTGATTATGTCTTGATGAAATGAAGAGTTATTTTTTAACAAGTTGAACAGTTAACTTCTCTCAGATATTCTGGTAAAGTACTTTTGTTTTATTTTTAAATAACATCCTTAACTCTAATACAGTCTTATTTTAATTACAGGTGGCATGTGGCTTGAATAAAAGGTACATACATTTCATGTGTTCTAGTTTCTGTAGTTTGTTAGTGTATAGTTGAGTAAGGTGGTAAGATACAAAAAAGTTTAGTTTAATATTCATATCATGACTGTGGGGGGTTGGGAGAGGAGTGTCCAGGGAATACAGTGGATTAATTAATATGGAGAGATACACAGAACAGTTTTGAACAGTTGTAGAAGTTCTGTGAATATTTGAGATTACTTTCTAACATTTAATTTCAAAATTCTTCTAGAGCTGTTGGAATTAGTATATCACTTTCACAGATTTATTATTGAACAGATAAAAGTGGATCTTGAAATAATCACTTCAGATACTACTTCATGTTTTTCTGTAAACACTGTCCTAAAAAAGCCTTAATACTGTCTTTTTGCTTTGTCCCAGAAAATAATATAAGAACATAAGAATGGCTATACTGGGTCAAACCAGTGGTACATCTAGCCCAGTATTCTGTCTTCTGACAGTGGCTAATGGCAGATGTTTCAGAGGAAATGAACAGAATAGGGCAATTGTCAAGTTATCCATTCCCTGTCTTCCAGTCCCAGTGTCCGTCAGTCAGAGGCTTAGGGACACCTGCTGCATGGGGTTGCATCCCTGATAATCTTGGCTAACAGCCATTGATGGACCTATCCTCCATGAACTTATCTAATTCTGTTTTGAGTCCAGTTATGGCTTTTGCCTTTACAACATTCCATGGCAACCAGTTCTGCAGATTGACTGCGTTGTGTGAAGAAGTACTTCCTTTTGTTTGTTTTAAACCTGCAACCTATTAATTTCATTGGGCAACCCCAGATTCTTGTGTTTTGAGAAGGGGTGAATAACATTTAGTTATTCGCTTTCTTTACACCATTCATGATTTTATAGACCTCTATCATATCCTCCCTGAGTCATCTCTTTTTCCAAGATGAAAATAGTCTGTCTTTTTAATCTTGCCTCTTCTGGAAGCTATTCCATACCTTTGATTGTTTTTGTAGCCCTTCTCTGTATCTTTTCCATTTCAAGTATCTTTTTTTTTTGAGATAGGGTGACTAGAACTGCACACAGTATTCAAGTTGTGGGCGAATCATGAATTTATGTATTGGCATTATGATATTTATGGTCTTATCTATCCCTTAATGGTTCCTAACATTGTTAGCATTTTTCTTTCTTTGACCGCAACTGCACATTGTACAGATGTTGTCAGAGAACTATCCACAGTGACTCCAAGATCTCTTTCTTGAGTGGTAATAGCTAATTTAGACCCCATTATTCTGTATGAGTAGTTGGGATTATGTTTGGCAATGTGCACTACTTTGCATTTATCAATATAGAATTTCATTTGCCATTTTGTTGCCCAGTCACACAGTTTTGTGACATACCTTTGTAACCCTTGGCAGTCTGCTTTGGACTTAACTGTCTTGAGTAATTTTGTATACTCTGCAAACTTTTCCCCCTCACTGTTCATCCCTTTTTCCAGATCACTTATGAATATGTTGAACAGCGCTGATCCCTGGGGAACACAGCTATTTACCTCTCCATTCTGAAAACTGACCCTTTGAATATTTTAATCTCTTTCTGACTTAAGTTTGTGCTTTAGTTTATCAGATGCCATGCTGCTGTGGGACTGTAAAAATCTAGTTTTTGTGGGAGTATTAAAGAAGGTTTCAGGAATTATGCTTATAGGTCCTGCTAACATAATTAGATAAAATAGCTTCTTTATGTATGAAATGTTACTGAGACACACAATAAATCCGGTGATTTAAATTTTATATTAAATTGAATATAATGAATTTACTGTATGTTGAACTGTATATTAATCTTGTAATTTTCTCTGAGAAACAAAATGCTCCAATTCAGGAGCATCATGTTTTCAAAACTAATTTTTGAATACTTTAATGAATTAGAATCAAGAATGTTTGAGCATATACAGATTTGTTCAGTCAGCTCTAATATGATTAATGGAATTAAATTTCTTATTCAAACTTTCTATGAAAAGCTTGCAAAGTGTTTTTTTGTTGTTGAAGTAATGGAGTACAGTACCTTCTCTTGCAATTTAAATGTTTGCTGTGGGATGCACAAAATGCCATATTTGGCTTTTTTATGGTTTTGTACTTTCATGTCTATACTTAATTAGGCAAAGCCTTTTAAAAAAAAAAATTACAGTAAGTGAGAACAGAACTTTAAAATTCTCTTTCACGGAACGAGGAATGACCTCTGGGGGAAAAAGGTGTAATTTGGGTTCAGACACAGTGGACTAACAGTACTTTATCTCTTATTACTGAAGAATATATTTGGCAACAGTATTTCGGCCACATCTCTTATATTTTCATAGTGTACGTATTTCAGAGTAACAGCCGTGTTAGTCTGTATTCGCAAAAAGAAAAGGAGTACTTGTGGCAGCTTAGAGACTAACCAATTTATTTGAGCATGAGCTTTCGTGAGCTACAGCTCCGATGAAGTGAGCTATAGCTCACGAAAGTTCATGCTCAAATAAATTGGTTAGTCTCTAAGGTGCCACAAGTACTCCTTTTCTTATAGTGTACATATTAACCTTTTTCTGCTTGACTAGTTAATTATTTCAAAAACAGGTACAGGAGAGGTGCAGAATTCTGGATAAATAAATAAATAAAACTTGCAGTTTCTTCAAATTCTCCTATTGTGTATTTAGAATTTCTCAATGGAATGATTTGCCTCCTTGCTGATTGGTGGTTTGACAAAATTAATTGTTCTGAACAATTACCGTAAGAAGAATGTGCTTTGATGGTTATTGCCGCCTACTTGTTTAAATTTCATTATGTTGGATTATGGGCCTTTAAATGTAGGGCAAACTAAACAAATGCTTAAATAATAATATCAGTTCTTCAGTTCCCCTCCCCCCCACACACAGACACCTTTTGCTCCCTCCCACCTCCCCCAAAAAACCTTTCTCACTGAAACTTCTTTTGCTATCTGTACAGCTAGAAGGGGTTAATCCTTTTAGACCATGACATACAGCTTCTCTGGCAGACAGAGATCCCTTTTGGCTATTTTGATCACAGAATTTTTTCCAACAGATTCTCAAGTGGCCTTTTCTAAGAAAGGAAATTAGAAAATTCTAAATAGAGGAAGATCAATCTCTTCAGATATTTTTCTGCCATCTACTGACTTCCTTTTTTAATGTAATTATTTTTATTAAGTAGGTATAACTTTTTTCTGTTTTGAGCCCAGCGGAACACACACAATTGTCTAAAAGATTTTTTTCACTTCTTTTCCAGAATGAAGACTCAGTTTGACCTGATGCACATAGCATCTAGCTATGAAAAAGCACCAGAGTCTACCCAAAAGCAAATGGACATCAAATCTGTGGTTAATGAAATCTTGGCCTTGCAGCTGACTTCAGTTGATTCATTCATTGTTAAAGGTAGAAAAAAGATACATATATTTTGAACACAGTGCACAGTTCATTATTTTTAACACATATATGTTGAAAATAAATCTGTTATCCTACCACAATAAACGTTATATTAAAGCAATACTCAGTTTGCAAAATGGAAAGTTTTAGCTGCCCTGGTTTCATAACTTGGTAAGTTACATCTGATGAGTCAAGTGTTCTTTGTATTATTGTATTTTAAAAAAAAAACATCAGTCTTATTTTTATTCCTCTTTTCAAACAGAACTTTCTTCTGGAGGAAATGAAGGTTTAACTGGAAAGTGTGTGTATAAAAATAGTGCAAAACAATGGAAAGATCAGAAAAACATACACGGCACGTATTATGTAAGTTCTTGTTTACAAGAGTTACTACAGGTTTTTTGTTTGTTTTTTGTTTTTTTAATGGTTAAATATGTTCTTTTGGCTTTGTAAAATCCAAAATGGGCAATGTCTAATGCAACTTTTTTCAGCCTGTAGTGGGACATGAGGAAACTTTGACTGACGGTAGTAAGATCTGTACTCGCTTAATGTCAATATCAGAAATGTCAGCATTTCAAAACATGAGTCATGAGGTAAGAATGCATTTTGGTGTAAGTATTGCTCAACTACTAATAGTGTTTGGATAAACAAGTTACTGTTTCATATTGTGACAGTCTTTTACTTCGGGCTCTCCCCCCCTTTTTTTATTCATTATGCTTAGGGCTCTACCAAATTCACAGTCCATTATGGTCAATTTCATTGTCATAAGATTTGAAAATTGGTAAATTTCACACTTTCAGATGTTTAAACCTGAAATTTCATGGTGGTGTAACTGGGGGTCCCGACCCAA
This sequence comes from Caretta caretta, assembly GCF_965140235.1. Lineage (NCBI taxonomy): Eukaryota > Metazoa > Chordata > Testudines > Cheloniidae > Caretta > Caretta caretta. The sequence goes on from NC_134209.1 coordinate 79,586,838, forward strand.
AGGGGGATTGTGTGTTGGGGGGAGGGACACAAACCTACTTGTAATGTGGGGGTCATGAGATTGCCACCCTCACTTCTGTGAAAAGTGCAGAGCTTCCTGCAACAGCAGGAGATTCCCGGGGGCTCCCCGCTCCTACTGCGCACATGCACACAGCAATTGTGCAGGGGATGGACATGTCCTCTTCCTGCCCAGCCAAAGCTAGGAACCGCCTTTGCTGGGGTGGTCCCAACAGCACAGGGAAGATTGGACCCAACTCTACAAGTCTCCTCCAGCTGCAGGAACCTCTGGGGCTGCTGCCCAGTCCCATAGTGTCCTGCAGCAGAGGGAGGCACCCAGAGGTGGGTCTGATGGTTTTTCTCTCTCTCTCTCTCCTCCTCCTCTCCCCCCCTCCCCCAAACAGCAGTGCAGGGGACAGACAAGTCCTGTCCCTGCCCAGCTGGAGCTAGAAGCCCCCTTTTCTGGGACGCTCCTAGAAGCAAGGGGATATTCGATTTCACGGGGAAGGGCTTATTTCACAGTCCATGATGCCCTAATTATACTAAACTGATACTCTTGATGGGTCAGTCACCTACTTTTAGTTCAGGCTACTGCACACTAACTTTTTTCTTAAATGAAATGTAGAACTACAACCTAATTGCTTTTATAGAAAAATGTCTCACTGTTGTGGATTGTTAAAAGTGCAAGTGGATTATTTTTAAACTTTATTTGAGAAGTTCACATTTTTTTGGCCACACTTCAAGTCCAAGTAGTCCATACTTAAAGATAAGGTAAGGCCCAGTTTCAGTGGGAAAGATACTGTGATCAAACCGAAGTATGAATGAGTGCCACATCTTTTCCTGAGAAGTAGTTAGTATGTGTTGATATTGGGCCTATGCTTTTGTGTGCATTTAAAGTGATAACTCATGCTCAAATTTTTAAACACTTAGTAGATTGTATGTCACAGTTTCTGCAATGATGGGTTATATGTGTCCCCTAGTATTCCAAATCCCAGTTTCTTTTGACTGCAGTCAGTGAAGGAGTATCTGAGTTGCTGTGTCAGGCATGATTCAGTGCAGCTGATAAAGCTTATCTAGCTTCTTCCTCAAGACATTTTCTGCTAAAAAAGATCTTCCCTCCGTAGTCATTTGATAGCTGTTTTGGCCTTCCATAACTGTTGCCTCTCCAGTTCCATATTCTTGAGTGTTAGAGGCATTTGAGTATTGTAGACATAAAATGAAACTTTTGCCTTGTTACCATAGATACACAGCAGTCAAAGTGGTTATCTTAATGTGACTAAGAAATTCAGAGAAATTCATTGGCGCTGGATAAAAGTACTGCATTGGATTTAGGTTTTCATTATTCTCAGATGAGAATATTCTCTTGCATCTTAAACAATTTTTGCTAAAATCAGAATTGATCAGTTTTTTAACTTGAAGTTATAAAGATATTACTTCTGTGTAGTCTCATTCTTTGATACTTATGTCACTGAAGTATTTGGATTTTGGTTTTGTTTAAGTCACTTAAATATTTTACTTTTAAAAAGTTATAGATTTCTTCTAATCCGAACAGTTTGTATATTTTTTCTGTTGCCTTTTAAGTGTCCAGCAAAATATTCTAAGTAATTTAAAGTAGTCTTAGAACATATAAGCACAACAAATTAATAGTTTGCCTTCACATAATATTTAAAGAACTTGTAACTCTGATGGCTTATTACTTTTCCTTGTACTAAATAATTTGGTGATTTTTCTATAATTGTAGGAGGTACGTTATAATTATTATATGGATCATCGGAAATCAGATCCGTTGAAGATGCAGACTTCACCTGCAAATACAAAGCATACATTTGTGATAACTGATTCTTTGAAGGGTACATTCTCAGCAGTTCCCCTTCTGTCCTCACCTCCCAAAGTGAAAGATGCACAGAGAATAAAAACACAAAAATTACAAAAAGGAAGTTTTAGTAACACTAGTTTTTCCAGTTCCAGTAGTTACAAATTCAGCTTTCCACCTGTGAACTGGAATTTCTCTGAATTGAACAGTGACTTGAACTTATTTAATGGAACAAGATCTCCGGAAGTAAGCAAACTAACCTCCACATCAGAAAATTCCAATGGCTTGGTAATAAAAAACAAAGTAAAAATGGAACAGTCATCACCGGTTCCCATTTCTGCAAAAACACTAGCGAGTCCTAGCACTTCACCTGGCTTACCAGCATCAGCAATAAAACCTGTTCCTGTTTCAAAACCAAACTTTTTAGGTGCTCCTACTCAGAGCCTTTCTGTTCCACCTTTTATCCCCAATTCGGGTAATGACTCATCATTACCCAATTTAAATAAGGCAGCAGCTACATTTTTCTTCAAAAAAGAGAAGAAGAATTTGGTTTTCCCCACTTTTTATGTGGGAAGATGTGATACTCAAGGTAAAATGGGCAATCAACATGGAAATTATACGAAGTTTAACTCTTCAGCTTTAACTGAGGCTAAAGCTTCTGCTGCCTTTACAAGTCCTAAACTAGGATCATCAGAAAGTGGAAAGCCAGTTTTTTCATTTACCTTTAGCAATTCGGAAAGAGATTGTTTTACAGTATCCAAACTCAGCAATTCATTGAAGATGTCACCATTTTCAAGCCTATCTGAGAAGCCAGCTGAACAAAGTACAATATTTCAAACCGGAAAAGAGAACGTTTCTGTAAGCAAAGACGTAAAATATAACTGGCTAAAATCTCCTACAGTAGTCCCACAGGAGCAGAGTGCCAGTACCCCTGATTCCACTGCTACTGTAGCCTGTAGTACATCTAGTAGTGACACTGGGAAGAAAGATGTTTCCAAGAGCCAGCCTGTCCCCTGTAGTAATATATTTTCCTTCTCATCCAATAATTGTATTCTGGAATGTAAATCTTCACCTGTAACCTCATTTGAAGGTTCTGTCAAAAGTACTTCCAACTCACTATCTTCCTCCTCGATGCTGTTTTTATCGAATAGTGAAATTGAAAAAATGAAAATAGAATCAATTGACAAAGCACATCCAGTTGTAGAAAAATCTACACCTTCAATATGTACAGTAGCCATATCTGAACTTACAAGTCCAAAGTGTACCAATTCCTTTTTTTCTTTTGACCTATCTATGAAGACTGAAACTGAAGACACGCTTGCTCAACAGAATTCTTTGTGTGGTCCAGCTATAGTCAACTCTCTGTTTTCAACAGGCTTTCCTAGTAAAGAAAGCAATGTATTTTCCACTCATCCTAGTGTTGCATCAATTAAACCTCATATAGATGTGAAAGTTGAAGATAATGTAAATACTGCTGAAACCTATAAGTCACACCAAGATTTAGAAGAGATTTCTAGGAAGCAAGATGAACTTGACACTCTGCAGTTACAGAATGCAGCTTGTCTTAGTCCAGTGACATGTGGTGGTACATTTTTAGGAGGCTCGGCACATGCAGTAGGTAAAGAACATGAAACGCTAAATCTTTCAGACTCTGATACAGAAGAGCTAAGTCAAGTATCAATGTCTAGTGACTGTAGCAATGCATCAGAATATTTTTTGGTTGCAGAAGACAAAATAACAGTTAGTGAAAAACCAGGTACATGCACCATAGAGAACGAAATTGAAGAGAATTCCCTTCAAGGTAAATAATATTCGGATATCTGTTTAGATATGTTGGAACTAGGTAAATGTTTGTACTGAAATACATAACCAGTTTAAAAAGAGATAACTCTCTCCTCCCTCCGAGCTCGTTTTGTCTTGCAATGAATCTTAAATGGGGTTTATCTGTAATAGGAACAACTATCACAATCAAGTATAATTCATAATAAAGTAGGGTTACTATGTTTGTGGTACAAACTGACAAAACAATATCAACCTCCAAAATGTCTTCCATTGTTAGAATTTAGGGTTAAACATGGTTTCTATGTCCTTATGAAGGTTGAAGCTAGAACTCTAGTTTCTTGCCTCTCTACCAGTTACCCCAAAATTTGGACCTAAATCACTCCAATACTGGCCTGCCTATAACCATAAACCAATTGTTAATTTGTTCTGTCCAAATGGGTAATAACGAGGTAGCTCGCCCTAGAGGAAATGCCAGGGTTTTACCAGGAGGGTTGTCTCTGGACTGCAGAGGACTCCTCAGAGCCAACTAATTCTGATAACTCATGGGAGGACATGGATACAGCCTTCCGCTGAAAGGATTGACGTACAAGCAGCAATTCTTCGTAAACAAAGTGTCATTTATTTAAAGGAAAATAAGCAGTTACAATACATTCAGTAAAGCAAGGAAGAATACACTAACCTGTTAAGACATCCTAAACTGCTGTTAAATCTTAATTAGAAATCATACATTAAAGTGGCAAAATAAAATAAGACCGCACAAAACACACAGCATACATAGACCATATAGCAGTTATGTAATATTCAAGGTTCATAGAGACCCCTCGTACACATGCATAAAGCCCCAGTACAGTTAGTAAACAGCATATATGTACAGAGAAGCATTACAACGTTACACATTAAAACACATGAAGACCTCCAATTCATATGTATGAAGCCTACATGTAACATTACAGTATAATCCTGAATTTGATACAGTATAGCACACAAGGCTTCTATATATAGGCATAAGAGAACATCACAGTATTACATGCCTTTGCTGTTCTTCAGTCTTCTCTGTTATTCATTTGGCTACACGCACACCCACCACCACCACCCCGGCTGTCAGCCTTATATTCAGTTTCTGGTCTTCTCTGACTGGTTGCTTTCTCAAATTCAGAAATTAGCATAGATCCTCCCTGCCTAATTATACCAGTTCAGCCAATCAGCTTCATCTGTCATTCAAGCTGGTTGATCCTCCTCCTGAGACTTCCTTGCTATTATCATAGATCTTCCTCCTAGCCGCATCCTTTAGTTCTCTTTAAATATGCTGACTCATTCCCATCGAACTCTTATTTAACCCTTATCTCCTCTCAATCAAATCTGCTTCCATTTTGAGGTTTCTGATAGGAAATCACTGTGGCTGCCATTTTGGATTTTTAGCTCTAAACTATTATTACTTACCTAAAGCCTTAATTCTAAAATTAGCTACTGTTTTATGCAAGCTAAAGCATTATGATACTGTCACCACTGTTGGTAGGTTAATTTGGAGAAGTGATTTTTAAAGATGTTTTAAACCCCTCTCTAGCTGCTTTTCTGCATGTCTCTGCTGTAGGCTGCTACACAGGATCAGAGCAGCTTAATGAAAACCTTTTTATATTAGCAGTAGAGATATGGAATGATCTTTTGCTGCATCTTGACTGTGTTATCCATGCCATTTTATTCCAATAATAGAATATTTTAGATTTCTTCCATACTTTTTAAATAAAACCTCTGAATTAATATTCAGAATCAGTTCTTACTATTGGTATATATTGGTGGAGAATATTGCTTACACTTTATGAAATATAATCCTAAATCAATAGTAACACAGTCATTTTGAGTGAGTTGGTGATAGTGAATCTTTGCATGATGGGCAGAGACTTCCATCTAAAGAGGAAATCAAGTGTTGTGGAAAACAGATTCTAAAACAGAAAAACCTACATAAATTAAAGGTCGATATGACAGCAAAAATTTTAACAATGACTATGCTGCATTAAATCGCCCACTGAGGAAGGACTAATCAGGTGAATTTTCAGATTGTGAAATATGACACATACTAGAGATCAAAAAATCAGTCCAGTTACATTTGATGATTATTGTTCGATATACTGCCACCTCTAAAAGAATATTACTACTGTCTTATAACTATGGCAAAATAGTATGAGGCTTAACAGCCCTTCCAAAATCATATTAAACTATGATAATTATGGATATTCTTGATATCCGTATACATGGCCAAATACCTTTTTTTTTAATCTTGTCAAATTTTTGGCCTCAACCATTTCTTGTGGAGAAGTCCATCACCAAATTATTGTGTGAAAAAGTATTTCCTTTTATCAGGTTTTAATTGGCCACCTTTTCAGTTTCATTTAATCTCTCCTTGTGTTTTGAGATGGGGAGTATAGCATTTCCTGATTGATCTATCTTTTCTATACCATTTATTATTTTACATATTTATCACATGCCGTCTATTAATCTTTATAAAATAAAATCCCAGTCTTTTCTGTCTCATGAGTTTTTCCTATACCCTGGATTATTCTTGTCATCCTTCTCCGAACCCACTCTAATTCTGCAATATCCTTTTTTGAGATGGGGTGACCAGTATTACACCCCATCTGTTGGCCTTGTTTGTGGAAAGCTACAGACTGAAGTTGCCATAGGATAAGAGCTGATCATAGAGCTAAAGAACTGAGAGCATGGATGGACTGGTTCATGTATATATGGAAGGTGCTGGCTGAGGCCCCTATTTTGTACAGGGCTCTTCTAATCATAGAAATGGCCATGTCACTAAAACTTCATATAACTGTACCCTATATGATTTATAGACCTAAATGTTTACTGTGTAGATCAACATATTTTATAGCAGAAACATTCTGAAGAGTTAATACCGACATTCAAAAAATTAAATATGTATTGTATGTTTCTTTTCACAGGACAGGAAATTAAGTCTACGTCCATACAGAACAGTTGGTCAGAAATGTAAATGAATTTTCTAGAAACATTGGTTTTGGGCAAATCTCTCTTTCAGTTTACAGTAACGTATTTATCATAGTCTGTTGAATCTATCCTGTATGTATATGCATCTCCAGATATTTAGATTAGTGAAATGTGCCTTTTACTCTCTGAAAAGGTACATTCTAAAACCAGCAACCAGGTTAAAATAGGGCTAGAATAAAGCATGCCTTTTAATAAAGACAAACATATAGATTTGAAAGGCTGTTCTTTCTACCCTTGAGCGATATATTGAATATAATCAAGTGCTGCAAGTTATTTTCTATAATAGTTCTTAGGTGACAAGAAGGTGGTGTCTTTGCATGAAATGTTTATACTTATAAAATTTTAGACACTAAACAGGATATCTAAACAAATCTGTCTTATCAGAATACATAGTTAATGGATGAAGTGATGATATTTCTTCTTGAGTTCTAATCTTCTGATCAATTTCTCCAGGTTCAGTTATTGATCTTTACTGACCTCTATAGAGGAAGCAAGTATTGAATGCATTATTAAAGGCAAAATTTTAGTTACAGTAGTTGTCACTAATTAAGTAACAACTTTTGACATTCTCCGCTATATAAAATGGTACCAAAACTCTTCCCAATAGGTATATTTAGTATCTTCTGTACCACTACTGTTTTCATCCAAGTTTTATGCAGAATTAGATCCAACAAAGAAGTGACTTTTGTAATAATGTCTTCAGTACCACTTGACGTGGTTTTTCTGTGGCATAGAGTTCTTGGCTCATCCATCATCCAGGCTATACATGATACTAATATAATGCTGTTCTCATTGACTTCATCAATAATTAGAATAACACTCGCAGCTGATGCTGTTAAGAGGTTGGGATTCAGAATTGTTCTTAACTACTAATGTTATGCTTAACTTGTACACAGTGTATAGGAAAGAACACTGGAAATCGTTTTCTAGCTAATCTTTATAGCATGGATTTATTTGCTTATCTGTTAGCACCAGTGTCAAGTGCTTAGTATATCACCACCTAATATATTAAAATATTTAAAACCAACGGTAGTAACTTGTTCCAGTCTGTTTTTGTCTTGTAATTTAATTACACTCAAGTGATTTGATTATTTGAGTTTGTAACTTTTTAACAGTAGCATGCTATTTCTCATTTATTTTATAGTTTACATGTAGGCCAATGTGTATGGGTCCCCATTAATGAAACCAGAGACTTTTTGTATGTGAAGATAGTTCTGGAAATTAGAATTTTATTTTTTGCCATTGCAGTAGTGATAGTGGAAGCTAAAGTAGACATTTAGTAGACAGCATGTGCACTTCTAAACTGAAATAATCCCTGAGTTGCAAAGCATCTTTTAACAAACTGCATCTGAGACCCAGAAGGGAGCCTGATCCTTGTGAATGGCTCCTGAAAGTATATGGTTAGGTAGAGGCTGAAGCAGTCCTAAATGTGCTTGGAACAGCGTTCGAGCCACGACCATAGGTTTTTCCCTTGTAAGTCTTCTGAGTGTGAGATACAGGTAGACAATGAAGCTGAATTATTGGGGGAAGCATCCATACTGTGCTAGAAAGAAGAACTCAGAATTGTTCTGTGTCTTACGGGCTAATTGGGTGCCATTGATCTCAAGTCAATAACAGCTCTTTTTGACTTCAGCGGTATAGACTCACACTCAGAATAAATTGCAGGATTGGACTCTAAGCAAGCCGATCCTGTGACTTCAAACTACTTCACAAGGTCTTAATCGCCTTTCATTCTCTTACATGAATAACCCATTACTTGGAAGCAAATTTACCTCTCTGCCTGTATGCTACTATTGATATGAAAGTAATCTTTTTTTTTTTAATTAGAACATAGCAAAAACCTAAATATGCTGAAGGAGAAATTTCATAGAATCCCCTAAACATTCATTCTATAGAATGATTTTATTGGTGACAACATACTGCATTCCTCTTCCATGCTTTTAGTGTGTAATACTAACAACTTTTCTGCAGATCTAATAGACTTGTGTAGTGGTGTTGGAGAAGTTTTTTTCCTTGATCTCAGTAAAGAGCTACCTTAGTGATTTCTCCCTTAAACCAAAAGAGCATGCTTATAAGAGAGCCATCCATTGGAATGTTCATATGGAATGCTATGGTAAAAGGACCAGTTGGCTGTCCACTCTGTGTATTCTAAAACACTAGTAAAATACTGTTTCTCTTCAGAAAAGTCCCTCTTATGGGATTGAAGTAGCAGCATTCGGACTTCTGTTAGGGCTGGTGTACGTTGAGAACATATATTGGCATAATGACAGGTTTCAGAGGAACAGCCGTGTTAGTCTGTATTCGCAAAAAGAAAAGGAGTACTTGTGGCACCTTAGAGACTAACCAATTTATTTGAGCATGAGCTTTCGTGAGCTACAGCTCACTTCATCAGATGTATACCGTGGAAACTGCAGCAGACTTTATATATACACAGAGAATATGAAACAATACCTCCTCCCACCCCACTGTCCTGCTGGTAATAGCTTATCTAAAGTGATCATCAGGTGGGCCATTTCCAGCACAAATCCAGGTTTTCTCACCCTCCACCCCCCACACAAATTCACTCTCCTGCTGGTGCTAGCCCATCCAAAGTGACAACTCTTTACATAATCAAGTCGGGCTATTTCCTGCACCAATCCAGGTTTTCTCACATCCCCCCCACCCCCATACACACACAAACTCACTCTCCTGAGAGTGGTCAGTTTAGATGAGCTATTACCAGCAGGAGAGTGAGTTTGTGTGTGTATGGGGGTGGGGGGGGGATGTGAGAAAACCTGGATTGGTGCAGGAAATAGCCCGACTTGATTATGTAAAGAGTTGTCACTTTGGATGGGCTAGCACCAGCAGGAGAGTGAATTTGTGTGGGGGGTGGAGGGTGAGAAAACCTGGATTTGTGCTGGAAATGGCCCACCTGATGATCACTTTAGATAAGCTATTACCAGCAGGACAGTGGGGTGGGAGGAGGTATTGTTTCATATTCTCTGTGTATATATAAAGTCTGCTGCAGTTTCCACGGTATACATCTGATGAAGTGAGCTGTAGCTCACGAAAGCTCATGCTCAAATAAATTGGTTAGTCTCTAAGGTGCCACAAGTACTCCTTTTATATTGGCATAGCTTCCTCTCTTGGGCCTGAAAAAAATCCACACCCCGAAAGACCTAGCTATACTCACCTTAACTCTGGTTACTTGCAGAGAGGTGGATTACCTGGGCTGATAGGAGAACCCCTCCCATTGGCATAGGTAGTATCTACATTGAAGCACTACAGCAGTTGTGCTGCTGTAACATTTCAAGTGCAGACGAGCTCTTGGAGCTTATTTCTATTTCAGGAAAGTATGATTTCAGACATTCTGTCAGTTAAATGGGGTACTAAGTACTTTATCTGGTATAGATGAGCTAGATAAATTGAACTTCACACAAGTCAGCCGGTGCCAAGCAGCCATTTTCATAGTTAGACACCAGTTGGCTTTTACATACAGTGCATAGCAGTACTTGGTCATGTGCTAGCTGTATCTGGCTTCATTTTTTTTTTTTCAGTTCACATCTTTAGCATGGATTGTTCAGATCACTCAAGATTGAACTCACTGCTATCACTGCAGCCAATGGGGTTGTGTCATTTATTCCAGTGGTTACAGGAACAGGCCATTACTGAGCTCTTTTGAAAATCCCACACTAAAGCACCATTAATTATTAATGAAAACTAGGCATCCAGATCCCTAGGTGTCTTTAAAAATCTCAACCTAAAGCTTTAATAACATCTCCAATTCCTCGTATTCTAGGCTACAAACCATTTTCTCTAGTAATTGAAAGAGTGCAAGACTACTAGAGTGATTGCTGAAGCTTTGTTTCACTATCCTTTCCTGAAGTTTGATACAAGCTAGGTTCCACTTGTCTGATTATGAATAATTAAAGCAAATAACTTATTTAGGATCCACTACCAAGGTTGATAGGCTCCAACTTTATGTATTTTTTAAAAATAATTGGATTAAGACAATATGGGACATCTGAAAATCATCCTAATAGCTAAAAAAATAATGTATTCTTGTGAGGGACCTCCCACGGTCGAGCCTTGTCTTTAGACAAACAGTTTAGTTAACTGGTGTAAATCTCTACTTGGATATTCTGAATAAGTATTTCCATGAAGGGCAATGTACCACTTAAGTGGCTGAAACTATTTGCATATGTGGGTGTAGATATGGGCAAAGTCTACCTGCTGACACGTAGCACAAGCCTGTGTGAACAATTTGCTACTAGCTTTTGTGCTGCCTACTTAAGATAACTTTGCAGATGTCATGCAGGATCGTTTTGGAGAATAGAGATGCTCCAGCATTGTCAAAGGGTTGTCTCTACAAGGTCATAGGTCAGGTAAGGAGGATAAATCAGATAAGTGTGAAGTCGGTATGCATAAATTAAAGGCCAGGCCAATTGACGCTTGTGTGAGAGCATCCTCACAGCAGTTTAACGTGGTTTATTAGTGTACAATGACTTGCATGTCCCCTGTAGACATCGGTTAATGACAGAGAGTGAGCTACAAGTAGCTGTCCCTAGAAACTTCCAAGTGTATATAGACACTTCAAAAAACGCTGGTTAAAACAAATTTTAATTTGAAAAATGATACAATTGTCTAGTTACATCCTTTTTTACAAAACCACTAAAGGTTCAATCTTAAGCTTAAGACATCTGTTTTAAATTAATCCTCGCAAGTATAGTACAAGTTTTAAAAATCATTTATATTTATAATTAAAAGAAAATGAACCTATGCCTTACTGACTAAAACCCAATATATCTATTGTAATTTTATTCCAAGTGTGTTTGAGAATGAAGAGTGATCATCCTCTACTCACTTAGCTTAAATTAGCTGCTAAAACTATTTTTTGTCCAGGTCTTCCGTCCAGAAGATTGTTACTGTCATTTCTTCATGCTTTACAGAGTATGTGATGCTCAGACTACTGTGAAAAACTGTAGCTTTCACTCAGTTGTTGAAATGCAAGTACAACATTGTCATTTGGATCATCACAAAGTTCACCTAAGGATGTTCTGTTTCAAAAAAACAAAAAAGTGTTAAAATTGCTTAATAGATATACCTTAAAATTCTATTTTGTCAGTACATATGTATATCATACCTGATTGCTTTAATAAGAAGTGAAAAATCTTTGAGTAGATTGTAAGCATCTCCTTCATTTAACCTAGTAAAGGGGAAAAAAATCTCAAATTATTTTAAATGGTTATTAAAAGGAAACTTGTTACTACTCTGTAACTCCTCTCTCATTGCTCTCAGCTGGTAGGCAAAGTCCAGAGTAAACAGACAGCCCTTACACAAGGCCACAAAGATCAATAAGTCTAACTTTAGCAGATTAATAGGAAATTAATTTCAAAATTGAGCTCATAATTCAGGCAAAACAAAGTTGCTGTACAGAGAGTAAGATTATACATATTTACATAATCATGCGTAACCTATTAAAGTATTCAAAACATTAGAAAAGAGTAAAAACACATCTGGGGAAATAGTTATTTAATGCATTTGTTAATTTTATTGGATAGAAAACCGCTATTGGAACTGCATGCAAAAGCAAAGCTATCTAAACTGTAATAGAAAGTGGAACAGTCAGAATGGATTCACCAAGGGCAAGTCATGCCTGACTAATCTAATTGCCTTCTATGAAGAGATAACTGGCTCTGTGGATGAGGGGAAAGCAGTGGATGTGTTGTTCCTTGACTTTAGCAAAGGTTTTGACACGGTCTCCCACAGTATTCTTGCCAGCAAGTTAAAGAAGTATGGGCTGGATGAATGGACTATAAGGTGGATAGAAAGCTGGCTAAATTGTCGGGCTCAACGGGTGGTGATCAATGGCTCCATGTCTAGTTGGCAGTGGGTATCAAGTGGAGTGCCCCAAGGATCAGTCCTTGGGCCAGTTTTGTTCAATATCTTCATGATATCTTCAATGATCTGGAGGATGGTGTAGATTGCACCCTCAGGAAGTTTGCAGATGACACTAAACTGGGAGGAGAGGTAGATACACTGGAGGATAGGGATAGGATACAGAGGGCCCTAGACAAATTAGAGGATTGGGCCAAAAGAAATATGATGAGGTTCAACAAGGACAAGTGCAGAGTCCTACACTTAGGACGGAAGAATCCCATGCACCGCTACAGACTAGGGACCGAATGGCTTGGCAGCAGTTCTGCAGAAAAGGACCTAGGGGTTACAGTGGACGAGAAGCTGGATATGAGTCAACAGTGTGCCCTTGTTGCCAAGAAGGCCAATGGCATTTTGGGATGTATATGTAGGGGCATTGCCAGGAGAGCGAGGGACATGATCGTTCCCCTCTATTCGACATTGGTGAGGCCTCATCTGGAGTACTGTGTCCAGTTTTGGGCCCCACACTCCAGTTTTTCCACATCCTTTTTGTAAAGAGTCCAGCAGAGGGCAACAAAAATTATTAGGGGACTGGAACACATGACTTATGAGGAGAGGCTGAGGGAACTGGGATTGTTTAGTCTGCAGAAGAGAAGAAAGAGGGGGGATTTGATAGCTGCTTTCAACTACCTGAGAGGGGGTTCCAAAGAGGATGGATCTAGACTGTTCTCAGTGGTAGCTGATGACAGAACAAGGAGTAATGGTCTCAAGTTGCAGTGGGGGAGGTTTAGGCTGGATATTAGGAAAAACTTTTTCACTAGGAGGGTGGTGAAACACTGGAATGTGTTACCTAAGGAGGTGGTGGAATCTCCTTCCTTAGATATTTTTAAGGTCAGGCTTGACAAAGCTCTGGCTGGGATGTTTTAGTTTGGGATTGGTCCTGCTTTGAGCAGGAGGTTGGACTAGATGACTGCCTGAGGTCCCTTCCAACCCTGATATTCTATGATTCAGACCAATATATTGTCTACATTAGGAATAAGAAGAGATCAAAGACTAGCTGTTTTGTCTATAGGCAAATAAACTGAATTCTGCAGAAAGGCCCTCAGGTTATTAGTGCAATATTCCTTGCAGTGGGCTGGAAGTTTTGCATCAGCTTCAGGTAAATTAACATTTGTGATGTTTCAGTACACTCTTTCCTTTGATATAAACTCAACTATTTGTATTGCCCCATATTTCTGTTTTCACTGTGTTTCAGAATTTTGTATAGAAAACATTGTGAGCACTACTATAAACAATGTACTAAGCATTTGTCAAACATTTGAAGATGAATGATTGCTAAGGAGCTAGCAATCAAAAGACAGACAAGTATACACAGGTTGGGGGAAAACAGGAAATTTTTGTACAAGTTAACTAGATTCACAATAGGCAGCAGGGGAGAAATAAGCCTATCAGAGCAATTTAGGACTTGTCGACATGGTAAATTAGTGTGTGTGGCAAGTCAGGGTGTGAATCTACAGCATGCTAGCTTGCTGTGCAGTCAAGTCCCATGTTGACCATAGTACAGTGCTCTAAAAGTTCCATAGTGTGCTGTAGCAGGGCCCACATGGGTGGTTACTGCATGGCAAGCTCGTGTGCTGTAGATTCACACCTTGGCTTAACAACACATTAACTCTGTGTAGACCTTAAATATGGAGAAGGGAGATGAGCTTAGAATAGTACTATATCTAAGGGGCTGCATGACAGAGTATGGAAGTGACTGAACAAGAAGCTGAGAACAAGGCAGAGAATGGATCGGGCAGGAGGCTTTGCAAAGCTTGACCAAAGAGGATAAGTTGAGAGAGGTAAACCAAACTTTGAAGGCAATGACAAGAAACTTAAATGTGATAAAAGAGCAGAGGGAGCCAGTGGAGGGATTCAAAAATATTCATAGGCAAGTAATCCGATCAAATTCACAGGCAAGGAAGATGAGTTTAGCAAATGTGTGTTGAATGCACTGATGTGGGCTCGTAGGCTGTGTGTGTTTGGTAGGCCAGAAAGAAGAGTGTAGCAGTAGCAAAAGAAGAAAAGAGAGGGCCTAAAAGAGATTTGGCTCTAGGCAGCGGAGTTGAAAACAATGACCAGAGAGATCACAATGTGCATGGTGTGACGCAGGGTCAGCTCCAGCATTTTTGCCACCCCAAACGGCAAAAAACCTTGCCGCCCGCTGAACACGGAGGCGGAATAATGGTGCGGCTGCCAAAGTGCTGCCAGCAACTGAAGAAGAGTCGTGTTCCCGTCGCCGAATTGCCGCTGAGCGCGAAATGCGCTGTGACGGAGTGGCCACTGAATTCCCGCCACCACCGAGGGCGGATTGCCGCCCCAGAGCCCGATGTCCTGCCACCCCTTTACATTTGCCACCCCAGGCACCTGCTTGGTTCTCTGGTGCCTGGAGCTGGCCCTGGTGCGACAGCTCCTGGAGACCAGTTAAATTGACGTAAGCAATGCAGTGTCTACGCTGATTAAGTTGACGTAGCAGGCAAGTTACATCAGTGGGAGGAACGCTCTAGTATAGAAACTGACATTAAGTCCCCGTAAGCTGCCTTACATCAACATAACTCTGTAGTGTATACCAGGCCTAGTTGTCAGGGGAAGCTGGAAATCTTAGCAGTCTGAGAGGAGATGGAGATAGTAGGAGCGTTTGATGCTTGGGACACAGTGGGAGGTGGTGTGCATTTGTAGGCTAAGTACATTAGCCACAACGATTGGAATTGAAGTTGTGATCATGAGTTGACATTTAAATTGCCATTTTTAGGTTTTACTACTACTTGCTACTTAAATGAAGAGGCCTGTTCACGCTTCTGACATTGTATGTAGCCTCAGCAAGTCACACTGTTCACACTTGGAAGTTTGTAACTATAAATACCAGAAACTTAATATTTTAATAAGGAAAAATTCTATGGTAGTGGATAATCATGACAAGGGAGGGATCCTGTCCTATATTTTGTGGCTATGCAATTGCAGGTAGTTAACTTATATCCCATGTTCAAAAGATATTCAGCCATTACAACTTTGCAGCAAAGTATTCAAATTAAACAAGAAGTCCATACCAGTTATCTCTTGTCAGTGCAATCAAGGAGCCATGTTTAAAGAAGTCAAGGGCATAAGCATTCAGTGGCATTCTTCTTCCTTGATTATCATATTTCTCCAACCAACACAGAGGAGCATTTCTGACATTAACACCAATTGTACGCAAGACAGCCTGAGAAAATACAATTGTTTTTCAAATGTTTGTGTTTATGATACTTTTGGTGTGTTACTAATTATTGTATGCACTCTAGGATTTTAGACCTATTGCTAAAAGGAGTTGCATGTCTATAATCTGTGCCACTCTGAAAATTTAGGATCATGTTGTCTGTGGGTTGATATAGCAGACCCTTTGCACTTGCAGAGGGTCAATTTTCATTTTCTATGTTGAAGTAGCTGGAGTTTTGGCCTGTAATTGATAGGTGTTCTGAGCTCTATAGATGGCAACAAAGGCCCCGTGGTGTTGCAGTAGCTTACAGAGCAGCATGACTCTGGGCTGCCCTAGACTGCTCTCTCAACATTCAGCATTTTCTTATCCATTCTCTTATTATACATTCTCTTATCCATGAGATGTTTCTGAATTTGGGGTGGCTATTGACCCACATACAGAGAATGTGTTCAGATCTGTCTGAAATGGGCTGAATATGAACTCCAAACTCAAACACCTTAAAACATGGAACTGTTTGGTGGTGGACTTGTATTTCCTGCTCCCAATTTCAGGAGTGTTAGGAGGTTGGGATTTATTTAGTCTATTATAGAAATAGGGGTCCTGCTGTAACCTGGGGATGGTCCTTGCACTGGGCTGCACCCTAAAGGGAGACAGCTTGCACTTCCTGTATGTTGGGGTTGGGTAGGGTTGCTGTGACAGTAGACCTAACTTACACCATGACTGCTATAGCCTATACGCTTCATAGCTTATGTAAGAACACCCCCAGCTAATGCCTTTTTCCCCACCCCCAACTTACTCTGTAATGCCCTCTTTACTCGAGGTCTTCACTAAGAGTCTTTATGGCTGCTTCATAATTGGTGCAAAGGGGCCATAGAGAAGTTAAGAATTACCCTCTCCCCCAGAATGAAATTCAGATGCAGAACATAACGACCATACTGCATCAGCCCAAAGGTCCATCTAGCCCAGTATCCTGTCTTCCAACAGTGGCCAATGTCAGGTGCTTCAGAGGGAATGAACAGAACAGGTAATCATCAAGTGATCCATCCCCTTCTGATTTTGAGGCCCTCTCTACAAAAAATAACTTACTTCATTAACATTCTCAGCATCAAATAAATCCTGGTCAACGGTTCCAGACAGGCATGTGAACGGTGACACAGAAGCTATGCTTTTGGTGCTATTCATCAAATGAGATGTCAGTTCAGAGTTATCACATTCTTTATGTGTAAAATCTAATGAGAACAAGTTTTAAAATGTGAATGTAGTAAAATTTTCACAAGCTTAAGTGCCCTTTAATAATCAGTGCATTTGAAAAGCAGTTAATTTTTTTTCAGTTTTAATAGGTAATTTTAACTATCAAAATCTCAATTAGTTTGGAACTGTGTGTAAAGTATAAGTCTCCCTAATGCTTCAAAAATTAAACCTAAGATATCCTGGGTCTTGCTAAAACTGATTAAGACTTACCATATGATTGATTTTTTTTTTAAACTAAAATTAACCACCTCAAATATCTTTTTTTTCCTGCTACCTTTAAAAGAAATTTTAAACTAGGGTCAAAATAATAGTGCACACTAAACACACTGAAATAGTGAGAAAATGGGCTCATTGAAATATCTTTAAAGAGATATGATTACAGTTCCTATAGGGAAAAGGGAGCACAAAGGAACAGCTTTTTCTGAGATGATTAAAGAGAAGCAACAATGAGGGGACTGGAGGAATGGAACCTGCAGAGGGTGGCACTGAGGAACTAATCCGTGAGTGTGATCCTGTATTCCCTGCACATAAAAAATAATCCCTAATGTAAATGCCCAGGGTATTATGAAAGAGGCTGTCTGATGAAGCCACAATTTTCTCTTGAGCATTTAGTTGCACACACAAACCAGTCGAAGCTTCAATTTCCTGGTTTGTGACACCACCCCCACTAATTTACAATTACTTGTACCACAAATAAATATTCACCAATTAATAAATCAGTATTTGGGTTTCTCTAACAGTGCAAAGCATTTCCTTAATTATTAAAATAAATAATTTCAATATTAACATGAAAAACACTGGTATTTCACATCATTCTTGCCGATAACCACCAATGCAGCACTTCATAACTGACAGGGCATGAACCACTTTGGAAGGCTCAGTGGGTCGCACCCAGCTGCCTGAGAGCTGCAAAGTTCTATGGTTGTTAGGAATCAGCAGGAGCCTAGATGGAAAGGAAGGAGCAGCCCATCTGGAATTGTATGGTGGTTCCTGCTGCTGCCGCCATCTTCTCCCTGCTCTGCCTCTTACTGCCTGTGACCTTATTACGCTGGAAGTCTGTTGTGATCCTGCTATCCATCCAGAGGAGCATAGACCTGATGGTGGTGGTGAAGCCAGGCAGCCTTCCTCCAGCTCTAGTGGCTGCTTGTCATCCCTCTGCAGGAAGATGTCTGCAGAACCAGGCAGTCATCACTGGATCAATGACATTTAGGTCACATTTTCAGCCTTATCTTTCCCATTATTAGGACTAGACCCTTTCTTTAAATGAAAGCTGAGATTCTGATGTCAACACACGACTGACAGCTGGGGCCCAAGGGATGTGTGCGTTATCTATTTGCCTTAAACTTGCCCTGCCCAGAGCTGTGTTGGAATCCTGCGAAGGAGGCAAAGCTGAGGTGACAGTAGGAGCCTATCAGAGCATGTGATCCCATTTTGAACATTAGCACAGTGTATTGTGAGTGGCATCTCATTTGAACATCTCAGATAGGAAGAGTGGTTTGTAGGTGGAACCTGGGTGAGTGAGTTTTATTTTTTTGTCCCCAATTTGAACGCTGCCCAGCAGTACCAGCTCCCTCCCCTTACAGTCTTTCACACCAAGACCACCAGTCCCCCTCACCTAGATGACTCTCCCAACTCAGAAACACCAGCCTCCTCTCCTCTCCCCATCCTTAAAAGCATCAGCACACTCTCCTAGAAGGCCCTCCCCCAAACCTTTTTTGATCTGCAATCCACAAAGCGGCAGAAAAAAAAAAACCTACCCCGTGACCAAAATTATTCAATCCTTTTGTGACACTAACAGACTGGTCAACTTGGATATGACCCATAACAATTAAACAAGAGTCACTGAAATGTAACCAAGAAAATCTACTTGTATATCTACAGTTCAAAGATATGTCCCAGACCAGCAATCATGAACCCATTTATTTGTAGTAATAGAAATCAAGGGTAGATGCTAAGTGTATTTGTCTATGTTTACCTATATCTTAGAAGTTTAACAAATGTAATAAGATTAGCTTGTAGATGCTAATTTCCTTTCATGTCTTAATGGCCCTATATTATGTATGTGGATGATTCAGTTAAGCTCAAAATTAAAGATATAAGATACTACAGGAACTAATAATATTATTTACATTATTTTCAGTTTAATTATCTATGCTATAATGAACTGTCTTGATAGTTTGAATGGCTAATTGCCCTATGTTAATAAATGCAACTAGTCTACCTGTGTATACACAGGAAATAGAAGATTAGCTTCACAGCAACAATCTGCACTGCCTATAGGGGGGAAGGTCCTGCTGCGACAATTGCTGTCAAGAGGCTTATTAGCTTGTAGAGAACTGTAAAGCAAGCTTTGGGACTGATCCTTTTTATCTCAGGTCTGCTTAAACTTTAATAGGGAAGGTCTAAGCCACAACACTGAGGTCTCTAGGTTTATTCTGGATTTAGCCTGGAATGCTCATGGAAGAATTTGAACAATCTACACCTGGACTGCCTATTGCACTGTAACGTTTTTAATTGATTCCAAAAAGACTTTTACAAATCAGCAGCCTCAGCATCTCTGCTATGAAACTAACATGAGGACTTTTCACATCTCTGCACATATACTGATCTCTTAACCACGGCAACATTTTCCCTTCTTCTTATTATTATTATTAAAACCTTTCGTTTTAATTACTGGCATCTGAGTGATTATTGGGTAAGATCTGAGACTCATATTAACCTGAGGATCTGCGTCCAGTCCTTTGGGTTTGATGAAGCACACATATGGTGAATCAGATTTTCTATAACCTCTCACTAAATTAGACTGGGCTGTCTAGATGGGGGGGCGCAGAATGGGGCATCAAGGGCTGGATTGCTTAAAGGGGACTGTACTTGGCTTCTTGGTAACCAGTGTGGTATTACAGAAGCTGTTTTGTTATTGGCTTGTTGAATCTAACTATAGAATAAACCCCAGCTTGGGGATTGTCTACCCTATTCTTTGCAGTCTGCCTGGAGTATAGCATCCTCAGTGTGGCCCATGTAGAAACCCGGTCACACCTTTGTACCCAAAATAGATCATGGGATATGATGGGCTGTAGGATGATTTTGTTTGTTTGTTATAGATCAAAAGAGGCTGAGAACCATTACACTAATGTGAAAAGGGATTAGACCTATGGAATGAATACAGTTTAATCTACAATTCATGTTCTGCCTCATCTAAAAAAATATCTCCGCTTGTAGCCAATAGGGCTAGCTTAGCCTTTATTATATTCAGCTTTAATGCAAGGAACCTACAGGCCTGTATCCTGTAAGACATTAGCTTCAGCAAGTTAGCATAAGTATAATCGGCCTGTGACATTTGGCAGAGATAAATGGTCTCACAGTTACTCTTAGATATTGGGGAACTAAGGATAGCTTACGTAATGGTCGGAGTTGGAACTTAATGGTAAACGGCAACTGCAGGAACACCGCAAGAATTGGAAGTAATAACTGTACACCAGCTTAAGCAAGAAGTGACGGATTTGATAATGAGCTAAATGACACTAATATGTATTAATAGGTTAACTTCTAGAATAAGTACACCTCAATATTATGTGGGTGAGGAAGTTAGATTTGGGCATGGAAGGTTGAGTACTATCATGAATATTCATGATGGTGCTCAGGCCCTATAAGGGGGCAAACTACCATGTACAGTTAGCTTGGCTTCTCCATCACTGTTAGCTTTTTCCATCATTTGACCCTTCAGCCCTACCATCAATCTCGGCCATTGAGGAACCTGGACCATCTGACTCATTTGGCATGCCAGAGACAGGGCTGTACTTTGTCTCTTACCACCAGCTCCTCAAGGAACAGTGTAAGTATGCAAAACTAAGAGATTATGCAAAGAATGATACCACTGATATCCCCAATACTGTATTACTCCTATCTTTCTATGTGGCGTGGAGATTTTCTGGCTTTATTCCTTAGTTTAATAAAGATCTCTAATGCTTTGCTTTGTTCTCAATGTGAGGGTCCTTGCCATACACCCTGAGGGTCCCTGCAAGATATTGAACTTATTTGTTTTAGTTCTGTGTAGCCTGATTCTTGGACCAGAACCTTCTGATTAACTGACAATTAATACAAATATTATTAACCTTTAAAAAGGGTCAGGCAACACCCTAAAATACTAAATATTTAGGCGTGGGGGGGGATTATAAGGTATAATATCCGTCCTTGTCAAACAAAGCAACATTTAATTAGTCCACCTAGCATCTTTCTTTCCAGGAAGCCATATGATAATATGCAGCCAGTCAAGCAATTTGACTAGATGAAAATCTAGGGCTCTGTAATCTTATGATGATGTCTTTTCATATTGCTTTCTGACTGCCGTAGATTGCTTATTGGCTTATGAGGAATTCAGTTGTTTTACTCCTGGTACAATGCTCATCTATAATGGGTTACCTATCTATTTCATTAGGATGATGTGAGGATTAATGTTTGTAGTACGTTGAAAATCATTATTGTATCAAACATACCTCAGAAGTTCTGACTGGATTTTTGAGCTGACAGATAATTGCCTGTTTAGCTTTTTTCTGCACAAGACAAGGCAATTTAGGGGTTCTGGCACTTTTTTCCCTTTCATAAAGGAGTATCTTTGATTTTATTCTTATTCCCTGAATCCTGAAAGAATAGCAGCTAATCCATATGCCACATTCCTACACCCCATAACACCTCCAATATCTCAATGTAATCTACAACTACAGTACCTACTGTAGAATGAAAGAAGCAATGGAACTTATATCTCTGTATTAGGTTGGCTGAATTCACCAGCCTTTAGTTGCATAACATTTCATTCACCTAAGTCCCCATTATCAAAACTATCAGTCATTCACAATATAGCTTGTATCCACATTAATATGCATATGTGTTCCCAGTGCCTACCTATCTTTGATAAAGGAAGTTGGTATTCTTGTTTCATGTCAGCCAGCTTGGCAACTGTTAGAAGAAAACAACCAAAATTCTTCTCTATTTTGCAGTTGTATTCATGAACAGCAGCAGCAAACTCTTCTGGAAGATCTTCTAGAAACACCTGAAATAACATACAGCTTATTATCTTATTTAGGTAAACTATTTCTGTGTATCTGAGGTGCATTAGTCCTACCTTGATGCATACACACAACATTTGTGAAGATCCCATGCACACACTGGAAAGACTATAGTGCCAAATACCTTAGCCCAAATCTTTAAAATGCCCAACTTTAGACACTTGGAGTTGGTCTACAATGAACAAAACTTAAAGCTGAATAGGGCTTTCACAAAACAATGTATGGAATTTCCAGAGCTTCTACTCACAGAGAGCTCAGCATATAATTCCACTTGACATGAGGGATTCATGCTGGTGCAAATGGAGGGGGGAGGGGAGTGGGGCAGTGACTGCACATAGCTCAAGAACCCACAAGGAATCCCTATGCCAGCCCTGCACATCTCAGTGCCTGACCTTCCACAGGCACCCTAGCAACATGAATGCTTCTGCTGCTTTGCTGCCACTGGTCACAGCTCTCCAATAACATCTCCAAAGAGGTTAGAAGCTATACACTGAAAATTAAAAATGTTCTTTTCCTGCTTAGATATTAAAAAGATGGCTAGAGGAGTAGCTCCACATACACTGGCTGTTCTCTGGCTCTGTCCTTTTAGCCCATCCCCAGCTGGTTTCATCCAAAATCACTTGAAGTCCCAAATACGTATTGTTTGGGTGGAAGAGCTACCAGTGACTACATTTAATGGAGGCTCCCCTCTTCTGCCCTCCCCCTGCCCTTCCCCTGTGCATAATCAATGTTACTGCCCATCTTATTACATTATCACACTTCTAAAGGTTTGACCCTAAGTTTGGATCTAGGTGTACCAGGGGTGAAAGTAATTTAAAGGACTTACCGGTACTCCAGAGTCCTGAGCAGGGGGGCGTGGCCTCAGCCAGAAGAGGTGTGGTCTTTAAAGGACCCAGGGCTCCGGCTGCGACTGGGAGCCCCCGGGCCTTTAAATCACCCCCGGAGCCCCGGGCCCTATAAAGCATGGCCAGAGCCCTGCCACAGCTACCCCAGGGGCTCCGGCAGCGGGGCTCAGACGGCACTTTAAAGGGCCCAGGGCTCGGGCCGCTGAAGGGAGCCCGGGGCCCTTTAAAGCGCCAGCCTGGGGAAGCTGGTTCGGTCCAGCACGGCATACTGGCTCTTGCCGGTACGCCATACTGCACCATACCAGCTTACTTTCACCTCTGAGGTGTACCAAAGAAAAGGTAAAAATCTCTAGAGCCAACGCTCTTCTAGTCAATTTGTAAATTTCACTGATGCTAGTACTTTAGACTGGAGGTCAAAATTAAAATGTGGGGAAAGAAAGGAGGAATTACTTTGATTTGGGGAAAGAGATACATGAACAGTCTTTGGAATTTTTAGTAAAGAACGATTTAATCAACACACTTAAAAGATAAAATACCAGCATGACAAGAACTGTGTACGCAGCTGTGTCATCTCTGAAAGAATGCTTGGATAGTTTGATATTATTCACATAAACCAGGACCCACTGGTCCTTTCTTGGTTAATTACTACTGCTTTATAGTCCTTAGTAATTAGATCTTTCAAAAAGGAATTGTCTTTTCACTATATGTATGTACCCTCTGTAGAATAATGGATCACAGTCCCTAATTGGGGCTTCTAAGCATTATCACAATGCAAGTAATAAGTTAATTAAAAAATTGAAATAATAATAAATGTTTTTTCTTTACCTTTGACTGGCAAGATGTTCTTCTAAATTTTGTAGCACAGGCTGGTAGATATCGCCTTCCAAATAAATTTGCTAGCACTAACACTAGTTGTTCCATCACATCTTCAGAAAAAACAGTCGAGCCTATTTCAGACAGAAAGTACAATAAATATGCAAAATAAGAAAATTCTCTTTAACTTTTAAACAAACACTTCCAACTTGAATCTAGTCATTTTAAAAATTAATTCAATGTACAGTAGTTTCAGGGTCTATACATGTCTATGAGTTTCTTTACCAATTGTAGTAATTTTTACAGTCACTTTTTCTGTTTTTTAAAAAAAAATTTCTCTTCATGTTGCTGTGTGAAAGACCCACATAAATAACAAGGGAAACTGACCAACTCATTTACTGTTACATACAAAAAGCTACATTAAGCAGAACATTAAGGTTGCAAAGTACTCAAAAAATAGAAAAGGCTAGATTTAAAGTTGTCTGTGCACCCTTAATTCAGCCCCTTATATATTCATAGACTTTAAGGCCAGAAGGGACTATTATGATCATCTAGTCTGACCTCCTGCACATTGAAGGCCACAGAACCTCACCCACCCCCTCCTGTAATAGACCCATAACCTCAGGCTAAGTTACTGAAGTCCTCACATCATGATTTAAAGTCTTCAAATTACAGAGAATCCACCATTTACTCCAGCAAGTGACCCATGTCTTGTGCTGCAGAGGAAGGCAAACATTCACAAACATTCATTTATTTTCACAGACACCCATGAGATGCTGGGGTGGTATTATTCCTTTCTACGTACAGGGAGCTGAGGCAAAGAGAATATGGTCAAAAGTATTCACTAATGTGGGGTGCCCAGTTTGAGAAGACTAGGGCCAGTTTTCTCAGATTATTTAGCATTATATAGTATTTCATATATTCAAGCACAGCTCTCATTGACTTCATTTGGAGCTATGAGTGCTCAGCACATCTGCAACTCACACACCAGGATCTCATCTCAGGCATCCAGAAAATAAAGAACACACAAGTAGTGACTATCTGTGAAAAGTTTGGTTTAAGTGACTTGTCCACCATCATACAGGAACTCTATGCCAGAGTTAGGGATAGAATCCAACTCTCAATGGCAGTATTCAACTGCCTTAAGCATGAGACCATCCTTTCTCATGCTGCAGTTGTCTGCCTCATGCATTACACACCTTCAAACTTCTGCAATAAATGAAACGGGTCCTATAGATGACAATTTTTCACTAAACAACCCTGACACCTCCCCAGAGGACAGTCTATCCTGTGCATCAAATGAGGTATGCTTCCTGTGGAATTTTTTTTTAATGTGGTCATGTAATAAAAAAGTCTGTATCATGATGTAGGGGGGCCCAATTAAAGTTTCATGGGAAATTCTGGCATTTCTTAACTTCTGAGTGCTCGACTTTGCAACTTTAATAATGTTTTAAACATAGTTTATGTGCATATAATTTCCCAAGATTTTAAAAAGGCAAAGTGAAAAAACAGAATTTCTACATGTGGCTTAATACTGGCACCCCTCATGATTCACCAACACAGTAGGAGCCTTTAGATCCAACACACAGATCTCTGTCACTTGAGCTACCTGAATAACTGAGAGCAATAGTAGATTGCTATCCTCTCTGTGGACCAACACTGGAGGGGTATGACACACACACTTTGTCTGTGGGTTTCACAGAATTTGCTGACAGCAGAGGAATGGTGAGACTCAGGAATCTGGGGATCCATTGCAGGCTCTGGAAGGGAATGTGCTATACTGGACACAGGCTCTTCTACACTTTAACTCCCTTCTATTCTGTCCCCTCCAATCTGTCCCAGTCCTTTCTCTTTCTCAGTCCTGGCTCCTCATCCCAGTCCTATTCACCTCACGTAACCAATTCAGCCTCCCCTCCTCAGGCTTCTCATCCCAGTCCTGATCTCTCCCAAGTCAGTTTTAGATCTCCCCTGCTTCATTCCCTGTCCCAGTCACTCTCCGAGTCCCAGTCTTCTCCCCTTCTCCTAGCCCCCTTACCTAGCCAATACCATTTCTCTCCCTCCCCTTGTTCCTCATACAATGTGTGTCTCCCCACACTGACCTTGAATCACCCTGCTACCCACACTGGTTCCTTGTCCCAGTCTCCTCATCCAATCTCATCCCCCACCTCCTCTCTGGTTCCTTGTCCCACTCTTAGCCCTCCCCAGCTCCTGACAGTCTCTTTTCCCAGCCAATGCCAGTTCTCGCTCTGCACCCCAGCTCCTCATCTGTCTCAACTCCCTTCACCACCACACTAGTGCCAGTTCCAGTCTCTTTGCACAACCACTCCCAGTCTCTCCCATCTGGCTTCCAGTTACAGTTTCCTTGTTCAGCCAGTCCTAGTCTTCCTGGCACTGCAACTTCCAGTCCTCCTTTTCCCTCAGACTCCAGCACCAGCCTCTGCCCGGGCTTCTTATCCCAATCTACTCCCTCCCCCTCCAACCTCTAGTCTGGCTCTTATCTCTGCATTGAAATCAAGAAGCTTCTTCCTCCACACTGTCTGCACCAAGCACAAAAGAGACAATCTCCTTCCTCTCAGTTCAGACCTGGCACAGACTGCAGGAGCCCAGAGTTTCAATTGCAGGAAAAGTTCTGCTCAGCCCCCTGCAACCCTGGACTGGAGCATGCTCAGTGCAAACAGATTCTTCTGAGATTTTAGCTGTTAAGGTCTAGCACATTTCTACTGAGCATATGCAAACCACAATTTTTAAAGCTTATACCATAGCCAAATTTGGAAACATTTTCATGAGACCACCAAAAGGCACATCCATGACATAAAGGCCACCCTCTGCCAAATTTCAAGTCCCTGCTCCAAAGCATGGGAGTGATAGAGCATTTCAAATAAAAAGGTTGCCAGACTGTTTTAACATGAGCAGCCTCATTCTTGGAAACACCTGACCACTTTGGCTGAAATTTTCCAAACCTGTTCAGGCAGAGGCAGGCCTCATCATGAAAAATGTCAGCCCAAATGGTTAATGTTTGACAAAAGCATGAGTGTGATGTGTCTGGCAAACTTCATAATAGGTGGTGCTACCAACCTCACCTGTAATACAGGAGAATTAGTGATACCGAGTATACAAAAAGTGCTGTCAAATGCAATAACACATTGAAAGCAAAAAGTTTTTTTCCTCTGTAAACTCTTTCAACTTTGATAATCTTTGGCATTACTTGTAACAATAGACAAACATTCAGACACATGGGTGATTTGTAAGATGAAGGCATCATTTAAACTAAACAAATCTACGATTTGAAAATTTTAAACATCTACCTACTTCCCATAATTACATACCAGAACCATATTGTAATATGGACTGAAAATCAATGAAAACTAGAAGTTTGGTAAAAATTCTTAGGCCCCCATCCATGTTTACAGGATGAGGGCCTTTGTTTTTTCTTCACTCACCTCTGTTTTTGTCTGTATGTTTCAGCACAGATGATACACATGACAGCTCCAGTACTTTTGTACAGAACAACGGGGTGAATCAAAGACAAACTGGGTTTAAAAAAATCTTAATACATTTTCATTTTTGACTGGGGTGATGGAAGGGACTTCAGGAATAGAGGTCTATTGAATGGGAATTCAAAAGGGACCTTATAATGCAACCCAGTTGCAGCCTTAACTATGGAGTGACTGCTGTAACTCCATAATTACAATGAAGTTTTATATGATATCTTTTTAGATTTTTTTTTTTTTTACACAATACCAATTACTAAATTTGAAAACAACTTACATTTACACTATCTAGCGTGGGAACTGCAAATGCTTTAGACTTCAAACTTAGTGAACATATAACAATAGAAAGGTTCTACTAACCTTATATGGAAGGAAGTACATGTCACATTTGTTTTGTAATTGTCTAAGATAATTACAGATCATTAACTTTAGAGCACATAATAAAATATGAGCACGATTTAGATGGTCATTCACAAAAATGTAGTTACATTAATTAAAAAGTATGAAATATTAACTTACCGTTCTCAACTGGCTGGCACAGTTTGTGGAATAAGCCTTTCACAAGAAAGCTAACTAGAACAAAATTTGAAGGTTCATGATAATGTAAATGGGTCACAAGTCCAGTAAATCCCATAGGGTTACCTTCTTGATCCAAGTAGCCCTAGTTAATAAAATATTTTGTTAAGCTAGTTCAAATGTGCAAGATACAAAGTGCTTGACATTGTGAAGTCTCGTGAACTGGGGCTTGATAGAAGTACAATTATTAACATGCTGTCTTTGGGAAAATTCTGTCTTCAAATGCATTTTATGTATTTGCATCTTAAAATATCATATGGATGGATACCTCAGTTCATATTTTGCCCTGTGTGCCATCCTTGATCATACTTATACATGCAACAGGATTAGCACTCTCCCTATTGTCTTGCTTCACAAACAATGAACAGCCTTCCTTTAAATGTAGGATTGGAATACTTATTATATTTTAAAAATTGGGCTAAAAGTCTCGTTCTTTATCTGGTTTTCTTCACCCAGTTTTTCTTAACTAATGCCTGAATGCTGCTATAGAACATAAAATAAGTGGTACAATAATTATATGAAAGAAACAATACAGTTTGTAAGATTTCTGGCTTTGTTTCCAGGAATGTTTGAGAACAAATATATAATACAGAGTGCAATTCTGGATATATTCTCTTAACCAGACAGAATTAAAGCTTACCTCTTTGACAAGAAACTGCAAGGAAAAGATAAAGTATACTTTTAACATTTCAGTATTCCGTGGTTGTTTGAAGGACAGCAGTGAGTGCTTCAACACTGACAGAACCTTGGTAAAAAGATAGATGAATTTAGGAACTGCGATGTTTTAATGTCTCAAACAAACAAAGAAACTAAGACCCAACTCCTATAGAATGTTTTTAACTTTAATTGGGAGTTGGGTACCTAACTCTTTCAGGTCTTTTGAAAATACCATCCCGATGACCTGATCCTGCAAAGATTTAGGCATGTGTGTAACTTTATGTAATGGGTAAATACATAAAGTTAAGCACATGCCTAAATCTTTGCAGGATCAGGGCATTAATATGTATTTGAATATTTAAACTAAAATGTGCATTGTTTTAATATTGAACATATTACACACATTGCTAAGGGCTATGTTCAGTATTTTAATAAGCATATTTACTTTCTTATTTTAAGTAGTTAATTCAGAATTAACAGTAGTTAATTTTTCTGTAAATGAATTTAAATTAGTGCTTTTTTTCCCTTCTATTCTAGGCCTTTTATTTTTCCTCCAGCATGACCAAATTGCTGTTCACAGTTATTTCCCACCCTCATCCCCTTTTACTCATTTCCTTCACATGTAGTTGAAATCCTGAATCCCACAGGATCTTCTGATTCCGTATGTATAATTAACATGAACAATATGAAAATGTAGGCAGAATGGACACACACCAAGCTCCATGCAGCATTCACCAGCCATGAGTTCAGAGGAGGCAGATCAGGCTCCCAGAGGAAAAGCCATCCCTGAAAGCTCTAAAAAAGTAGTCCTCAACCAGGAGTATGCATACCCATGGGGGTATGCAAAGGTCTTCCAGGGGGTACATCAAGTCATCTAGATATTTGCCTCGTTTTACAACAGGCTACATAAAAAGCGCTAGCAAAGTCAGTACAAACTAGAATTTCATACAGACAATGACTTGTTTATAATGCTCTATATACTATTCACTGAAATGTAAGTACAATATTTATATATACACATTGATTTATTTTATAATGATATGGTAAAAATGAGAGAATAAGCAATTTTTCAGTAATAATGTGCTGTGACACTTTTTTATTTTTATGTCTGATTTTGTAAGCAAGTAGTTTTTAAGTGAGGTGGAACTTGGGGGTACGCAAGACAAATCAGACTCCAGACAGGGGTATGGTAGTCTGGAAAGGTGGAGAGTCACTGCTCTAAGACACACCCGAGCAGGAGGCCAGAAGCAGCAAAGCTTCACAACCCCTGGGGCCTGGCAATGTCCTCAGACCATTCCTTCTGTAGGTTAGATTCTGGGCATTTTTCTTCTTTGCTTGATGGTTTTTTGCTCTGACATCTTCACTCTTTCCCCTCACAATCCCTGCCAGTTTTGCTCTGTCCACCATCCTTGGTCTTCCCCATCCTCTTTATTACTCTTCCCCTCATTGACCTCTGTGCCCTCCTTTGTCTTTCTTGTTGTCTCTTTTCTATCTGCCTTCCCCACCCTTGTCCTACATCTGCTCCATAAGACATGAAAAAAAAACACAACACAAAACAAAAATGTTGAACTAATCTGATGTTTTCCAACCAACAGTGATTAAGTCTGTATGTTTCATCACTTTCTCACCCCTTTTGTCTGGCTTCTCTAGTTAAACTAAAAACATGCTGGGGCAGTCTCTTACGTGTTTTTATAGCACCTAGCACATTAGGGCCATAATCCTGACTGGGACCTCTGATGCTACTGTTATCAAAAGGTGAAGGGGGAGAAAAGAGGAGAAAATAGAACCAGTAGAAAGAGATAAGGAGGAGACACAAAGAGAGGAAGTGAAAGACAAAATCAAAACAGTGACTTCTATAAGCAAAACTAATATTTTAACATTAAAATGTCTTTCTACAAGTAGCTATCTTGTGCTTCTTGAAAGACTAAACTTTTTAGCCATCTTGTTGGCAGCATCTTTTTTCCTATCAGTGCGATTTGGTGTCCTTATAGCACAAGAGACTTTTAGGGTACGGCTACAATGCAAAATGAAAAAAAACAACAAAACCTCACAGCAGCGAGTCTCAAAGCCCAGGTCAACAGACTCTGGCTCCCAGGGCTTGCATTGTGGGGCTAAAAATAGCAGTGCTAACATTCCCACTCAGGTTGGAGCTTGAGCTCTGATACCCACCCGAGTGGCTGAGTCTCAGAGCGCAACCTCCAGCCTGAGCAGGAACGTCTACACTGCTATTTTTAGCTCAGTAGCACAAGCCCAAGTCGGTTGACCCAGGCTCTGGGACTTGCTTCCGCAGGTTTTTTTCCTGCAGCAGAGATTTACCCTAAGAGGCTCCAGTAGGAAAATATACACTTTATTTGGTGTCAGACTGTTTACATTTGAAATGCATACTTTGTACTTGAGTTAGAGAGAATATATAAATATAATAAAATTAAAAGATTTTTTTTAAATGAATTAATATACCTTTGCTCTGGCATCTGCTTTGTCATCTGCTTTTGCAGCCAATAGCATGAGTCTCAGTACCAGGGAAATACTCAGAGGGAACTGGCCTTTCAGTTGGGGTACATTGGATTTTATAAGTTTTTCAACCTTAGGCAGTGGGATATCATAGAAGAACACACTTCCTATCATATCTTGTCCACGTCTTCCAGCACGTCCAGACATCTAAAAGGGGTTATTTATAAATTCTAAAGATTAATATTTCACAAAAATTCTGTTCTATTTTCTTTAGAATCCTAGAATATCAGGGTTGGAAGGGACCTCAGGAGGTCATCTAGTCCAACCCCCTGCTCAAAACAGGACCAATTTCCAATTTTTGCCCCAGATCCCAAATGGCCCCCTCAAGGATTGAACTCACAAGCCTGGGTTTAGCAGGCCAATGCTCAAACCACTGAGCTATCTCCCCCCCAGCCTTTATTTAAATTGTATATGGTGCTCCTCTCCATAGTATATTAGGGTACAAAAGCATTTACACTAATGATACTAGTTTGAAAAATAACATATGCAACACACAATTTTTTAAAGAAGATCTTAGGAAGCAATATAACCAGTTAATATGCCCTTAGGTAATACTGGTTTCCTTATCACCCCAGCTATAATTATATGTGGCAGTGTAGGTGTTTTCTCCTAATATTCACTAAACATCTAAAGTGATAGTGATGTTACACTTTGTATCTTTCTTGTCAAAGGATCCCAGTGTACCTCACAAACTTATGGTGTGGTGCATCTGTAAAAATGGTGTCATGGTGTTCCTCTTTTAGCATCTCTAAATACATTCTACATCAAATATAGTCAATTTATAAGTAAAGAAGTGGGCTGGTGTTTTTAATTTCAGTCTTTCAAACTCACCCTGGGCTCTGAACTTCAACCTGGATTCTTTCCTTCTCTCACATCACTACCTTAATAAAAGGTTCTACAGGCTGAACTGTACCTTAATTTAAACCTGCACACCCCTTTGTCTTCACATTATGTCTTCCGTTTCACCTGTGTAACTGCATTACCTGCAATAGGTTTGCACAGATGTAACTGACTAATTTAGTAAATAGCTGTGTTGATAATGCACAAGAAAGTATACAATGCAGCTCAATCTCTGAGCAGTGTCAACTCTGTAGTGCTAATGAAAGTATCAAGCAGTAAAAACTCATTTTTGGCATTAAAGGCAGCACATATGATTCAGAATACACAAAAGCAATTTGAAAAAGAAGGTATTTTCTGCATTAGTGTGAGGAAAAGTATGTCTGTGTGTGTATATATATATATATATATATATATGTTCAATACAAATGCGACTTGGTGTATTTCAATACCTGTCTATAATTCAGAGCATCTAAAAAGACAGAATCTTCACTAAAGACAATCGATTTACATGGCATATTGATTCCCAAAGCAAGTGATCCAGTAGCTGTAACCACCTAGGAAAGTCAAAAGTAAGTGCATTTATTAGCAGTAAGAGAAGCAATTTTTAATTTAGTTTGCATATTTATTTGTTTTATTTTAAAAAATTGGTTTATTACTATATATTTAAAATAATGTTTGCAATCCTGGCCCACTGAAGTCATCGGGAATTTTACCAATAACTTAGTGGAGCCAGGATTTCAGCCAAATAGATTTAATAGAATTATGAATATAACTTTAACTTTTCTTCATTTATCTTTTTTAAAACTGTGCAAATAAAATATTTATGTAACTTTTTAATATAAAATTATAAAAAAGTAGTAATTTAAAGACTACAATATCTGCACCCTGGGAAATCTGCTTCTATTTCAATAATGCTAAAGCCAAGTAGCAGCACAGTTGGAAATAATTCAACAGCATGAGAAAGCATGATCTACATTTGATGCAAAGTACATACATTAAGTTTTAACATTATCTCATTAGTGCTTCCAAACATGCCATTATGTAGTTAATTTCCCTAAATATAATCACATTTAATTTTAAAGAAACTTTCACTGTTAATTAGTAAATACAGAGGCTGTGATATGGAGGTACTGTATTGATATAATGTGGCAGAAATGGGCTTTGGAATCACTACACCCATAACTATCAAAGGCATAAAAATCAAAAGGCAGATCTAGTATCTGTTTACTTATTATTTTTGTGTGCAGAGATTTACGAAAATTTTCTGATTCAGTGCCCTAATCTTGAAGATGGTAACATTTAGTCCTGAACCAGTCAATTTATTATTTTTAGAGTTTTTAGATATTTTGTTTCTAATTTAGGAACTCTCCTGTCAATGTATTAAAAATTAATGCTGGGAAACCAAGTGCAATATATTTTACCATAGTCAATGAAAATAAATTTATATCTGAATTATATGGGTGAGAGTCAAGCTGTGATTTAATGAAATGTAATGAGAAATTATGAAATTATTCCTTATAAAGGAATTGTCCATAAAAATGATTATAAGTTACCAACCCGGATATATCCCATCCTGAAAAGCATCTCCACGACTTGTCTTTCTTTGTATGCCATTGAAGCATGATGATATCCAATACCCTTCTGTGCCAACATTCTCAGCTGGAAACGCTTCCTTTGAAACCTAATTCGATGAAAGATCTCCATCAAGGTCTACATGTAAAGAAATGTTAAGTATTAATCACAATCATTTAAGTGTTGTAAAACAAAATAAGAAAATTCTTACCTGATTAATTTTTTCTGTGAGCAGCTTCTCTCCCCACTCCTCACTAACAGGTAATACAGGCCACCTGTGGAATTCAGAGGTGGTCCAATGTTGTTGCTGGAGTCCTCCAAGACTAAGCCCACCCATCAGCTCAGGCTACCAGAATTGTTCTTCCAAAACTGTAGCAATACTCCACCAACCAATTATTAGCATTCAGAAAATCTAATATAATATATTAATAACTTTCAGGTAAGTCTATATCTAAATCTCCCTTTAGAGAAAATTTTGAATTTGTTACAAATTGTATTCCAGACACTTACCAGTCTACCAGGGTGTGCTGAATGAGGAGAGAAGCTGCTAACAGAAAGAAAATGATCATGTAAGACATTTCTCATTCTGCAGCACAGCTTCTCTTCTCATTAATTAGAAATATAAATTGACCAGATGATGAAATTTTCTGGCTGAGGTATGTCTAGATATCCAAAAGTATGAGGAAGCTAATGGAGAAACCCTCCTGAACTACACTTCTCTTCCGGTGTCTAGGCTAACTTGATCTGGATGAAGACGTCCCTGCTTCAAGACATCTGGTGTTTTCTACAGGTGCAATGTAGGTTCCCTGGCTGCCTAAAAGGTCTGAAGTGCCTTCTGGGCCAACTGGGGACTATAAAGAGGTCTTCATAGAGATCAGGAGGTCTTCAGCTCTCACTTTTCTGAACCCCTATGTAAGAACTGTCCTGAAAAAACAGCAGATTCTTCTTCTCTGCCCAGAACATTATTTCCATTGCCAAAGTCTAGAAGCTTTTACCCTGGTTTTGGAAGGGATATGAACACTCATGCTTCAATCATAAGAAAGCTGCTAATAAGAGGTATGAGAAAACTTCTCTGAGAGCACTATAGCTGTCTTCTTGTTGCGCCTTCTTCTGAAGTAACTGGTACTGGTCATAGACATGATACATAAACTTGATGGACCATTGGTACGAACCTGTATGGTCATGTCTATGTTTCTGTTCAGACATGTTACTGATAGGGCTGTTAAAGTGAATACTTTGATTGTGGGAATTGCCTGCTAGATGGCCCCAGGAGCCTGAAGGGATGCCTGCCTGCTTCCATAGGATGGCTAGCGCCCAGGTAAGTACTGTAGAAGAGACCTAGTGCCTCTTAGTGCACTACTCAGTTATTAGGTTTGGAAGGATTAGATTTGTATTGGTAAATATCAATTTCACCGTACACACACAGACAAAAAATATTTTCATTGATAATCATTGATATTTACAGATAGGCAAAGCAAGAAAAGTTCTGCTTGAGAACTTATTACAGTTTGATTTAAAGACAATTGCTTTGTATATTTTGACATGTGATGTTGACAACTTGTGTTTTAACAGCTATAAAGCTTTAGCTTTTTGAACCTCATTGTCTACCATCATTAAATTATTATCATCTAAGCCCCCATAATTTTCCACAACTGTGAACATTTAAAATAAATAAAAATAGAAAACAATGTTTTAAAATAGACAATTGATATTAGCTGTCAAAATTATTTTTAAAAATTCAGATTTTGCCAAGCCTTTCAGTAGATCTGAAGTCATTTGAACATGGGGAGGGATTTTTACATATCTCCTTGTAATCCATGATGATGCAGCTGTCTGAGGAATGGAGTCCTTTGTTCTAGTCACAGTCTGCCTGAAATGTTTGTTATGCTTTAGTGTGGAGCCAACCCGTGGAAAGAAAGACCCTTTCCCACCTATCATACTCTTAGCCCCCTTCTCCTGGCAGACCAACAGGCTTTGGGCTGAAAACCAGGCACGCACAATTCCCATTATACTGCAGCCTGAGACAGAGCTTCACAAGAGTAACAGGCCTCTCTGCATGCCGGCCAGACTGGAGGGTGATAGAAGGGTGATACGCCTTATACAGCATGTGAAAGAGCCCTTGTGAGGAGAAAAGTGTTAGCAAACACTTCCCTCAAGGTGGGAAGGCAAAAACCAAAGGGTGTCAACCCCAATTTTTACCTCACTTGCTCGTTAAAAATACACATTGTTATGAAGGATATAATGACTTTTACAGTTTTGCAATCTGAAGCCTCTGTAGTTTGCAAGACTTACCCTGAAGCAGACTGTGAGGGGATCTCCTCTCTGTGGGAATCCTCATGCTACTGACCAGCCCTCCCATGGTGGAGTCGCGTCTTTAGGCAGGAGTCAATCTTTACACACCAGTCTGGCTGAAAGCCCATACCCTGGCAGTGCAAGGGTCAGCAGCTTGTAGCTGAAGGGTATAGCTTGCCCTCTCAAGCCCCATGCCCTGGCAGAGCAAAGGTCGATACTTGTGCAGCAGAATATAGTTTTCCCCGAGACTCCTGAAAAGCTACCTATAGCCTCTCTTGAACTTGGCTAGATGCTTGCAAGGCTTTTCTGCTCTGACAGTAGGAGGCAGAGGGAGCCCATTCAAGAGGTGCTGTACTGGAGAAGCCAGAAAGTTAGACCTTCAATACTGTGGTAATGCCTCACCATAAAAGAGGAGATAGAAATTGAAATGAGGCTGCCACTGCGCAAAAACAAAATCAAAATTATAGTTATAGAACAAAATGCTCAGAAGAAACTGAACCACCAATTTTTTCTGCCACCAGAGGCAGAAAATCTGGTGGCCTAAATTGAAGGGTGGGGCTTAGTCCTGTAGCTTTCAGCATCAACACCAGACCAATCCTGAATCCCACAAGTGGGAGGCTTTACCCATTAGTAATGAATGAGGAAAGACACTGCACAGAAGAAACATGCACACCAGTTAATATTTCCTTATCATGAAGGTAAAGTTAAAGGCTTATATTTTCAAAAACAGCTTTCACTGTTTCACGTGCAATATTGATTAGCTTACTAGTACCTATCAAAGGCTGGGGTTTGGATAAGAGCTAGCTGGCTAAGTCTGAACCTGTATAAGACTGAAGTGGTACTGAAGGTTTTAAGAAAGTGTCATGGTTACAGGGCTAGCTGCTCCTCTGGCAGAATTAAAAAAGGATCTTCATCTCTTGACAGCAAGGATATAATTGCTGTCTATCTATACATTCAGAATGTGGGGGGCAAACACCAGGGAGGAAGAAGAGCTATTTAAGTTAAGAATAATGTTGGCACAAAAACAAATGATTATAAACTGGCCATGAATAAATTTAGGCTGGAAATTAGAAGAACCTTTCTAACTTCAGAGGAGTGAGATTCTTGAAGAGCCTTCCAGCTGGAGTTGTAGGGGCAACAACCTAAACAGTTTTAAAAGGGAGCTTGATAAATGTATGAATGGGATTATACGACAGGGTCGCTTGCAGTGACCCAGGATGTCACTTCCAAGCCTATGCCCTTGCCAGAGTTCCTTTGTCCTTCTGCCCTGGTCCTGTCTGGCCCTTTTCCTGTCCTATTCCAAAGCAGTTTTATAGTTTGGCTGGAGAGGAGGTAAAATAATAACTAGTAGTTCTGGAATTGTCCCTTAACAACTCTTAACTGTTTTCTGAGAGGTGGCTATCTTGAGCCATTCTCTTCCTTCTTGCCTGTTTTCCCCAGACAGCCTTCTCTTGAATTAACCTAATATAGTCATAGAGAAAACATCCTTACAATCTACAATTATGGAATATGCCTTTCCTAACCACTGTCCCTATTGTGTGGTTTGACAAAGTCCACCTTTGTTGACTTTCATGGCATGCTGCAAGGCCTCTGTATTTTCTCAGGTTTTTCCTCAGGGAGCGGGTTTACAGGGGTACAAGTGTATTGAGAGGAAAACATTTATTTCTTTGTTGTAAACTGGGACTTTTTTGTACTTTGATCCAATGTAACTGTAATGGATGTATTTATTCCAAAAATAATGTTTACATACCTAGAGGCTGATGTACATGATTTGAAGAAATTTAAATAAACACACACACACACACACAGAGGAAATATGCATTAAGACTCTGATTCCAGAAAGTATTTAAATATGTGTTTAAGCATGTGCTTAAATGGTTTCCTGAATTGGATCAGAAAATCTAACTGGGAACATCCATCATCTGTTTACCTAAATAATTAGCTAATTTATTGAAATTTAACATATACAATATTTGTGGTTTTATCCTGATGAACTCCATTTTGCAAAACAAATATTTATTCATCAGAATGTCTTATTCTCTAGTCTGATAGTTTGAAGACAGAATCTATCTTTTCAAAAAGCCAAATCCAGAATTATTGGTATAAGGCACTTGAACCTATGCTTAAATTCATTCCTGTTCAAGAAAGCACTTAAGCATGTGTTTTGTCATGTATCAATGGAACTGCAGTCAATGTTACATAAAGTTGAGTATGTGCTAAACGCTTTCCTACATAGATACCCTTGCCTGAAATGACACCATATGGCTATTTTGTGATGTGTACAAGACTGGGAAAGTCATGCTAGCTCCAAAGTGAGTTAATCAACTAATCAAAAAATACGAGTCCCAGATCAAAAACTGATGGAGCTGTGCATTGAGGAGAGTTCACAGGAATGGATTCCTTGCCTTCTGCACTCCATAATTCCCAACGGCTGGGCAAATCATCCTCTCCCCTCAGGGCATAGTGTCTGCAGGAATTACAAGAAGCTCTAATGCTGGAGTAACTCCCCTGCCTGGATCTCAGTGGGAGGATGAATGAGTCTGGATCCATCTTAAAAATAAAAGTCAAATGAAGGTGAAGGCACTCAGCATCTCACTAGAGGTGCTCTGTATCTTGCAGGACCGTGCTTTCAATTTAGACAAGTTTCGTGACAGATTAAGCACACAGTTATAAAGTACAGCAATATCAGACATATAATCCTACATTTAAACATTTAAAAACAAAAACAAAAGTTATGTTTATCAATAATTACTCACTTCTTTATCCACAGCTTTAGAATTAGCATAAGTACTGTCTGGAGGGACCTTAGTAAGCTTTTCAAGTCTTTTCCTTAAATGTTGTTTTTCATTCAAATTAAGGATCATTCTCTCAAGGTTAGTGGAAGACTGCTTTTTTAGGGTACTGTATAAAACATACAATTTTAAAGAAGTAATTTTTTGTAATTAAAATTGATTACAAAGTACTCTTTTGACTTTTCAACTTTTAAATATGCATTTCCTTTTCAAGTGACTCATACTTTAAGATCTCAAAATGAATGTAAATTCACAAATCATTAAATATATATCAATTGAATTTTATATCATCGCCTTCATACAAAGCAACAAAAACATTTTAAAGGATACGGCAGAATATAAAGTGACTTACATGGGCAAAAAAGATTATGATATACAAAAATGGAGGAAACTGAAAAGAAAGCAGAAATGTAAAAGTGGAAAATATTGCCAAGAAAGTACAATATTCTTGCAAACTAAGAATAGGTACTCTACTATACAGTAAGAGAAGAGTGAAAGAATGCTACAGTAGTGCGGGAAGAGAAAGGTGAAAGGGGTTTAACACCAGTTATATGCTAACATGAATGGAAAGATTTGAAGTCATGAATCTGAAAAGGGAAGAGTGACTTTGGGCCACATATGTAAAGATATTCGGGTGCCTAAAGATAGGAATCTACTAGGATTGTCAAGAGCAACTAGGTGCCTAACTCCCATTGAAATAAGTTAATTTAATTTCATCATGACATCAGACTCCAGCCCCCCAAATGTACACTCCAGGAGGTTACAAAGATGGCACGTAGACACTTTTGAAAATCCCATTAGGCACTTATATGTATCTTTAGGTGCCTAAATACCTTTAAAAATCTGAGTCTTAGTGTTTGACAAAAATAAGCAAGTTAAAGGTAGACAATGGAGCAGAAATGAAAGAGCTGCTCTCAACTGTAGACACTTTCAGTGCAGGCAGGGAAACACACTTAACATTCATTCACTTTGAAGTAACATACTCTTCATGGAACAATCACCACCTCAGTCCACATGAGCCCGTGCTCCAGGGGTCCATCTCTTAAACTCAGGTTGTAAGATAAGGCTGGCTATATTGGAAAGCAGCTATCAAAAGAAAAGCACTTTTTCTGCCAAAATGCCTGGCCTATAGTTTTGGAGTGAGATTCTGTGCTGCACCCTAAAAGATACATCACAGAACTCACAGCACCTCCCAATCCTAGGCTGCTCTGGTAGCTGAAGAGGCCTCCAGCATAACTTTGACAGCCCTGGGGGCCTGGCTAAATTAAGAAAGCCTCCCAAGACTGCCCTAGGGACTGCAGCACTGCTTAGAATCTCCATATTGCTGTTTGTTGCAGCACTGCCTCCTACACCTTCTGTGCTAGAGTTTACAAACAGGTCCTTGGAAAACAGCCTTATGGCTCTCTTCTGATGTGCCTGCTCTAGAAGAATCCTCATAAAGGAGCTTTTAATGGCCCCTTTATGCTGCTCTGGCCCTTGTACATGGTGCAAAGGGGCCATAGCAGGGCTGAAGATCTCACATCTGGCATATACTTTTCTTAGGTCTGATGTCATGACTATATATTTCATTACACCATGTTATGTCTGCCATGTCTGAATTTGAAAGTTCGATTTTGATTTGGGGGACTCAGACAGGAGTTGTTTGGACATCACAAAAATCACTCTGCTCTATTGATTATGTACAGTTAGGCTCAATGATAATACAGGAGCTGGATATTGTTAGTATTTGAAGGATGTAAATAAGTTTTTTTTATTCCATATAGGTAGCCTGCCAAAGGAAATGGTGGAAACCATCATCTCTCCCTTGCCCGTTTCATCTGTTTGTCGGTTACATCCACTTGTTATTCCTGGTATTAAAATTATAAACTCATTGAAGCAGAAATTGTCTCATGCTATGTGTTTTTACAGCATCAAACTCAATTAGGCCCTGATCCTGATTCAGGCCTCTGAGCACTAACAGAATAAAATAATAAATATATAGTAATACTTACGCAGCCAGACATCTCCCGAGAGTTTTATTCGTTTTTCTTAATTTATCTGTTAACCTTTCTATTTTTTTCTCAGTATTTGGATCTTGTTCACTCCTTTGTTTTTTCATCAAATTATAAAATGCATCCATGGCTGTTTTTTCTACTGAATGAATGTTAAACCTAAAAACAAAATTTTAGTAAGATTAGTTAACACTGATAGTTAAAGAGATACATATTTTAAACAAGGTACTTATGTCATACTGTTAGAGTAATAGTCACAAGTAGGTCTTGTAATCTGTCAGTTAATTCCATACATTAGAAAGTCCCTATCTCTATTAAACAAATCACTTAAGCACATGCTTAGCTTTAAACATATGAATAGTACTACTGACATCAATGGAATTACTCAAATGCTTAAAAAGTTTAGCATGTGCTTAATGATTTGCTGAACTGGACCTTATACCTAAGCAAAGTGGGTAAGTGGATGGTAGAATTCTATGCCTACTTTGTACAGGTGTAAGTATTTATGTAAGATACAAGGCAGCTGAGAATCAGGTCCCTTAATATGGTTTGCTGACTCAATTTCTCAGAATTTTCTTTTTTACTTTTGTCATTCTGTATAGACTCTGACTTATCTCTGAGCAGTCAAATCAGTTTCCTATATTGCTGAGGACAATTTCTTGTTTTAGATTATTTTATATCTCTCAGTTATACTTGTAATTGTTTAAAGAATTAAACAAAATGTATGTTTTGAGTTTTTTTAAATCTATTCATTTAGATTTTTGTTTGACATTGTATACACATGTGCAAACATACACATACCACCCAACAACTCCAACTTGTTTCTTCAGGAGACAAAGGAGAGAAAAAAGAATAAAGCGTTTTTTATTTAAAAACATTATTGATAACACAAAATGGATTATATACCATAAATATATACACATGTGCATATACCTCTCTATATATTTATAGCTATGAACCTTAACAATTCTAATGTTGCAAGGAGCTAAGCTTCCTGATATGCCTTTAATTATGTAGTGTGTGTGTGTGTACATGTACATGTACATACGCACACGCAGTTTAAAAGCTTCCAACTGTGGTTCAGCTAGACTTTTTAACATCTCATGGAAGCAAACAGGATGAGAGTGCTTCTGATCTACAATATGAGCATTTACTTCAAATGTTTTTAAACAAATGGATATTCATACCTACTACAGTCTAACAAACAAAACTTAATCTCAGGCGATGCTTGTAAATAAATAGCACATTACAAAACATACCTTGCTGAGCCATGTCAGTATTAGTTCCAATACACAGCATTTTAACTCTTGTAAAAAGATATACATTAAAACAAATGAATTTGTATATTTACATAAAAAATATGGCAGGCAATTTATCCATGTCTTGTAGTTTTTCAACAAAATGTGCAAATCTGATCCGCTTTTCATTTTCTGAACAATCAACAGGATGAGGCTTAAGGGACTCCAGCAGCTGATGCACCTAGACAAAGTAGTGTTAGTAATCTGATTTATATTGCAAACTGTATGTTATGGAGCAGGCTATAAACTTTGTTATCTGAGGCAACTATCCTTCCTAAAGTCTTTGTTCAACGAAGTCAGAAATTCCAGACACTGAATCATGTGCTCGCTCCATTAGAGTACATTGCTCCCTTACCACTGAATCCTAAATTCTAATTGTGGGTCAGTCACTGATTAGTCAGCTCACTTCACCTCTTTCATGATTTCCCCTTTTAAAATGGGGATAATGCTTACAGGGCTGTTGTGATTATTATTCAGGGACAAATTCTGGAAAACTTGCTCAGTGTAATCCCACTGGCAACAATGGAGTCACAAGGATGTAATTTAGGACACAACCTGGCCCAGTATATTCACAATACATATACAAGTTCTGGTAATCACAAAAGATTTCAGCAATTATTGAGTTTATTTGTACTTAAATTTAGGAATTTAACTAGCCCAAAAGATGGTACAAAGCAATGATTCCTAGTGGGTCAATCTTAAAGGAAAACACAAAATTTGGTGAGACGTGAAAGAAATCAAAGGGTGCACAATAATAATGTAAATGTTGAATGTAAATAAAGGTAATTTAAAACTCCAGCTCTCTGTTTAAACTTTCTATCTATTTAGCTTTTTATAAGGTCACCCATAATAGTGGCAGCAGTATACAGCCTATGGATGAATCCTTTGAGGACTCTGTGAAACTCAGATTAATTTCAATAAGAATTCCACATGTAGACTGAGGCCTTAAACTGCTGTATGAATGCTGCATTATTGTGAATGTAAGAATCATTGCACCATTAGACATTTTGTTGAAAATACCACATTTTAAAGAGATTTTGCTTTTTCACATTATTCATTATTGTTTCCCTTGTCCTCCATCCACTGCCCCATCTTACTGCTTGTTATGATATATCCACTGATGTATCTTGCCTTAATTAGAGGCTGGATTCTCTTCTCACTTATACAGGTTTTACGCTGGTATGACTCCACTGATTTCAACAGAGATGCTCTTGATTTATACCTGTGTAACTGAGAGTGGAGTGAGGCCCTAGATTGTGAGCTGCTAGGATAAGAGAACTTCTATTCTGTGTTTGTAAAGTGTTTAGGACAACCCTATAAGTGTGAATGTAATCCAAATAATAATAATAATTAATATAATTAATCAGAAAAAAAGGTTTCTTCAACTGGAAACATGCCCACTACTTATAGTTTGTGCAAAGGGATTCAAGAATGCACCAAGATAAGAAGTGGACTAAAGTAAAGCAGGGTCAGTGAGAAGGCATTAAACACAAAATGTGGGATTTTTAAAACTATCTAAGGAAGTCAGGACTCAAGCTCCCCACCATGGCAGTTACATGACCCATTCACTTGAGTGCTTTTGAAAATCTCACCCAAACACATTAGAAACACCACTGATATTAGGAGTCATTGGAACTTTAGCCATAGAAAATGCTTTCAACTATTAACAAAAGAAACAGCAAAATGTTAGTTTTAATAACTTAGGGGGTACTTGTACTGTATTAATATTGTATTTACGCTTCAGAAGGGGACATGCTTCTGACATTTTTAGTTACCTTCTCTCTTTGGCCAAGTATAATCCAGTTGATTAGTTCTTTCTTCAGCTCCTGTTCATAATTTTTTGCATCTGCCTTTGTGATTACTATTTTATTCTTGAAAGAGGTAAATTCCTCAGGATCTAACTCCTTGAAAACACCAGCAATAAAAATAATAGCAAACTGCTCTCTCGGTATCTTCAAAAAATATAGTCCGTGTACAATTGTGTATACACACCTGTAATCTTGGCCACTCTTCCCAGACTTTTGCCATCATGTCATATAGCTGGATACTCTCTCGTGGAGAGAAGGTAGTGTCTGAAGGAATGCCATAGTTCTCAATCTATACGTACATTAAACAAAAGAATCAGCAGAATGATTTTTTTGGTTAATGTTGCTAATATAAGAACTGATAAAACCATTTTGTCTCTGCTATTATACTTACATGACTGACTGTTAATGCAGCACATGGGTGATAGTGATCAATGACGAAATCATTATCCTTGAGAGAACAAACATACTTTTCCAGATCATTGTATCTGTCTCCATGAAGTACTGTATATACAAGCATACATTTATTTATGAAATTGCATCAATGCTTGTTTCTTTTAAAAATTAAGGCCCCATTCTGTAAAGATTTTTACTTTGATGGAACTATTCACAGTTCATAAACTTTAGCACGTGTAAGTCTTTGCAGGATTGGGGCACAAATTGTATTTTCTATATTTAAAAATATTCTGATACAGACCTAGTCTAACTCTATATGATTTTTTTGGGTTTTGTAGTTTTTGCTTCCTTGTACATTTCCTGGCAGTTGTAGAAGAACCAGAGCTTTCTTCTATTGTACTTTCAGCAAGTTGCCAGTATCTTTTTACTGATTGTAGCCATCTAGAGTGCAAGAACAAAATAAAGGTAAAGCTTCTGTAAAAGAACTGAAATAAAATAGTTAGGTGTATTTAGAATAGGTTAAAAGGAAAGATATGTATATATGTGGCTATGTTTTTAAAATCCGAGCCTCAGCTACATTCCTTGATTTTGTAGAAATTTTGTGAAAGCAACCTTTACTACTCCCTTAACCAAACTTTCCTGCTACTTCACCAAAAAAAAAAAAAATAAAAAAAATCCTTGAATTTGAATTTTGTTCTTGGAATGGGGGAAGAAAGTCCAGCAAGAAA
The DNA here is from genome assembly GCF_965140235.1 of Caretta caretta. Classification (NCBI taxonomy): domain Eukaryota; kingdom Metazoa; phylum Chordata; order Testudines; family Cheloniidae; genus Caretta; species Caretta caretta. The sequence goes on from NC_134209.1 coordinate 79,631,453, forward strand.
AAGGAGTTCTTACTGCTGCCAAACTGAATCACCCATGACTAGATGTAGACAAGAAAACAACAAATATGGCCATCAATGTAATAACAAATTACTGTTTTGTGAATGCATCTGATGAAGTGAGCTGTAGCTCACGAAAGCTTATGCTCAAATAAATTGGTTAGTCTCTAAGGTGCCACTAGTACTCCTTTTCTTTTTGTTTTGTGTATGTATGTCTATACGTCTTTCCGGAGCAGATATAGATAATTATGAAAATCAATTTCTGGCACTTCTCCGGGCAGAAGCAAGTAGTGGGGTGGAGTAGTGGAGATCATTCCATTATCTCCTCCCTGCTCATGGCAGCGGGTATAAGGGAGGAACCTCTGCTCTCTCCACCACAGCTGGAGTCACAATGTGAGCTGGGCCAGGCAGAGGTATTGGGTCTTAGCAAGTAAGAGCTGTAGCAATCCAGCTCTGAACCAGATATTTTTTTAAATAAACTGAATATTTTCATCTGTGTTTCATGCTGTACTCTCTGAGGTAATTTTGTCCCATCCAAATTTATATAATTCACATGCTCTTATAAGTAAAAAAAAAAGTTCATGCTTACTCAGTAAGATGTTCAGGGTTACTGATAGTTGCAGAGAGAGCCAGAAATGGACATCGAATCATAACCAGGAGGTGCTCCCAAACTTCTGCTCCAATTTCCCCACCAAGACAATGGACCTATATATATGTGAAAAAAATCAGCCTAAAATATGGAATGACATTTTAATGAGAAAAATAACTTACTTCATAAAATGAGTGCCAAAAATTCAGAAATTGCTGCATGTGTCATTAAGGACACACTCCCTATGCCCACTGAGTCCTTCTAATGACTTCAGTGGTATTGGATCAAATCTGAAGGACTCAATACTATATTCATTTTGGACCCAAGCCTCCCACTGACTTCCCTAGCAGTCTTAGATGCATAAGGAATACAGAATCTGCCCCTAAATTGTATGTTAGGTGTCAGATTTGGTGAGATTTAGCATTTCAATTTAAAAAAAAAAATTTGGTAAATTTCTATGCAGTTAAATATAGCGGTACTATGAGGGACAAGATGGAAGTGGAAGAATTTATGTCTTGAAAATTAAGAAATTTACAGCTATATTGCCAGAGATGGGCGCTGGCCAGTAATAACAGATATTTTGAAAAATGCAGTCTTTGGTTCCTTCTTTCAAACATTTCATACATTAGCAAATTTGATTTCTGTTAAAAGACACTTACCTCATCAAATATAACATATCTTATTCTTTTGACCCAATCCTGGCGATGAGGGGATAGCAACAAGATTTCTAAACACTGAGGCACAGTCACAAGTATCTGAAAAGAAATGTTTGTGACCTATTACTTCTAAGCCTACTGACAAATGAAATGTAAAAAAAAAAAAAAATAGCTTTCATCATTGAAAAGGGAGGGTAACTATAAATGTATAGTGTCAGCAATGAGGACTTGCAGCTGTACCTGCCTAGTTCCTGGGTTGCATATGAGCACAGCTGACCCACAGCAGGGACACTTGATTGACTACGCCAGCTGATTGGCCAAGTCAGCAAGCCGGCTCTTAAGCCCAACAGCAACAAATGATCTCTGGCTGTCCAATGCATATGCCCACAGCTGTGATCTCGCTTGTGCCTGTCTTGCTCCATCTGTTCTAGGCCTGCTTCCCTACTGATTCTGACCACAGGCTTTGGTTCCTGACTCTGGCTCTGGCTCCAGCCTTTAGGCCTTACCATCCACATCCCAGGTCATGACATAGTTTCCTGATCCCCAGATATGCAAGATATAAATAAACTTTACGTTTAACCTGATCCACCATGCACTAATGCTATTATGTATATGAGAATCACAACATTTTGCTAGAGTGGCTACTGCACCAAGGTCCCTATGTACTGCATATAGTTTATGACTTGTTTCACTTTTTCCCTGAACAAGGATGCTGCTTTGGGATTGGGCCCAATATGTGTTACAGATAACAAAAAAACTTTGGCCTACTTCTGTTGGAATAATTTAAAAAATGCAGTTCTATTTATTATATTTTATGTGTTTTTAAAAGTAGTGTTCTTTTTGTGGAAGAACATCAGCACAGGAACAAGTCCTCAAATGCAATGCAGTGTATATCTCACTGATGAGAAAATAATGAATATTGATGTTGTTTACTTTGTGGCAAAGCTAACAGTGTTTCCAAAACTGTAAGGGCCAAGGTAATACTATAGCTTAACTATCATGTTCAATAAATGTGATCCTATCTAGATATCTTAGGGTTTTATAATGCTGCCCACCATCACTGCAGCTGAGTACCTTCCACAGAAAATTAATAGCAACAGCAAAGTCCCTAATGGACTTTACAGAGTCTCCTCCTTTTTCAGGGTGAAAACCCTGTTTGGGGGTTTTGAATCTTTAATTAGCTTGGCTGTAATAGTACTACACCTGACTTTCAGTTTAAGGCATCCATAGAAGCTGTTTTCAACCAAGACAGCAAATCCATCCATCAGTTTTTTGCCAGGATCAATCTAAATCCTACAGTTTGCACTCTTGGAGGCCATTCACTGTGTGACTGGATATCAAGAACCCCAGTGTGGTTTTGGTGATGGATGCTGAATAGGAAAACACTGGGTATGAAAACTGGTGGGGATATATGGTTTGGTGAGGCTATTGGAAGGAAGGCTGGTGCTCATGGGAGCCACTAGCGATGGGAGATATTGAAGGCTCTGGAGGTGAGCAAAAGTGTGCTGGTGCTAAATGGGCTGTATTTCCCCATCCTCTGTCAATTCCACACACAGCCTTATGTGGGCTCCACACTTTCTTGCAGCACCTCAATCTGGAGCTGAGCACTATAACAGAAGGTTAGGAGTTGAGCATGTGGAAGTGAGGGTTTGAGTTTCCACTGGAGTTGGTTTGTACAGCAGCAGCAAGAGAAAAGAAGGGAGCAGAGAATCTCTTTCATTACCCTATCCTTGAACCTGCTGGGTGCTGATGCCTGAAGGATTTTGATTGGTTTTCTTTCTGTATTTCTCAACTACAGCATACAATCAAGCAAAGGCCCCTCACGGCCAATACGTAGGTTGTGCCCTACAGGTAGAGAGTTCCTAGTAGGCAGGATGGAACCTTGGGCTCAAGTAACTCAGATTTTTTCTAATCTTTACATAGTTATGTCAACATTATTTTTATCAAAAATAAACTTTATGAGGAGTCAATCAAAAGTGCAAAAGGCACTATTTAAATCAATTTAGTATGCAGTAATACATCTAGAATACTGTACCTGACAGTTCAGGGTATCATGGCGATAATCCCTTGTGAAAGTTCCACCTACTACTAATCCATGAGGCAATGTCTTGGTGAACCGATTGTATATAGTTCCCATCACTTGGTTTACAAGAGCCTAGTCATTATTACATAAAACAGATCATTAATAAAGCTACTAGAAAATGTACATCTACATTAGTATGGTGCTCTGAGATGTGCACAGGCTTCAAAATTTTCGACACCAATATTAATTTAGATCAGCAATAGAAGTTGAGAGTACTATAACAACACTTATTTTTTAGTTTTATTCATAACTGATATTGAAGAAACTTGATGTGTGAGCTGGTGTATATAATATTAATTCTGGATTTTAACTCTTTTTGCAAAAGTTTAAAACACAGATTCATAGATACTAAGGTCAGAAGGGACAATTATGATCATCTAGTCCGACCTCCTGCACAACGCAGGCCACAGAATCTCACCCACCCACTCCTGCAAAAAACCTCTCACCTATGTCTGAGCTATTGAAGTCCTCAAATCGTGGTTTAAAGACTTCAAGGAGCAGAGAATCCTCCAGCAAGTGACCCGTGCCCCATGCTACAGAGGAAGGCGAAAAACCTTCAGGGCCTCTTCCAATCTGCCCTGGAGGAAAATTCCTTCCCGACCCCAAATATGGCGATCAGCTAAACCCTGAGCATATGGGCAAGATTCACCAGCCAGATACTACAGAAAATTCTTTACTGGGTAACTCATATCCCATCCCATCTAACATCCCATCACAGGCCATTAGGCCTATTTACCATGAATATTTAAAGATCAATTAATTACCAAAATCATGTTATCCCATCATACCATCTCCTCCATAAACTTATCGAGTTTAATCTTAAAGCCAGATAGATCTTTTGCCCCCACTGCTTCCCCTGGAAGGCTATTCCAAAACTTCACTCCTCTGATGGTTAGAAACCTTCGTCTAATTTCAAGTCTAAACTTCCCGATGACCAGTTTATATCCATTTGTTCTTGTGTCCACATTGGTACTGAGCTTAAATAAGTCCTCTCCCTCTCTGGTATTTATCCTTCTGATATATTTATAGAGAGCAATCATATCTCCCCTCAGCCTTCTTTTAGTTAGGCTAAACAAGCCAAGCTCCTTGAGTCTCCTTTCATAAGACAAGTTTTCCATTCCTCAGATCATCCTAGTAGCCCTTCTCTGTACCTGTTGCAGTTTGAATTCATCCTTCTTAAACATGGGAGACCAGAACTGCACACAGTATTCCAGGATAGGTCTCACCAGTGCCTTGTATAATGGTACTAAAACCTCCTTATCTCTACTGGAAATGCCTCTCCTGATGCATCCCAAGACCGCATTAGCTTTTTTCACGGCCATATCACATTGGCGGTTCATAGTCATCCTATGATCAACCAATACGCCAAGGTCCTTCTCCTCCTCCATTACTTCTAATTGATGCGTCCCCAGCTTATAACTAAAATTCTTGTTATTAATCCCTAAATGCATAACCTTACACTTCTCACTATTAAATTTCATCATATTACTATTACTCCAGTTTACAAGGTCATCCAGATCCTCCTGTATGATATCCCGGTCCTTCTCTAAATTGGCAATACCTCCCAGCTTTGTATCATCCACAAACTTTATTAGCACACTCCCACTTTTTGTGCCGAGGTCAGTAATAAAAAGATTAAATAAGATTGGTCCCAAAACTGATCCTTGAGGAACTCCACTGGTAACCTCCCTCCAGCCTGTGAATTCACCTTTCAGTAGGACCCGTTGTAGTCTCCCCTTTAACCAATTCCTTATCCACCTTTCAATTTTCCTATTGATCCCCATCTTTTCCAATTTAAATAATAATTTTCCATGTGGCACAGTATCAAACGCCTAACTGAAATCTAGGTAAATTAGATCCACTGTGTTTCCTTTGTGTAAAAAATCTGTTACTTTCTCAAAGAAGGAGATCAGGTTGGTTTGGCATGATCAAACTTTTGTAAAACCATGTTGTATTTTGTCCCATTTACCATTGACTTCAATGTCCTTAACTACTTTCTCCTTCAAAAATTTTTCCAAGACTTTGCATACTACAGATGTCAAACTAACAGGCCTGTAGTTACCCGGATCACTTCTTTCCCCTTTCTTAAAAATAGGAACTATGTTAGCAATTCTCCAATCATACGGTACAACCCCTGAGTTTACAGATTTATTAAAAATTCTTGCTAACGGGCTTGCAATTTTGGGTCCCAATTCCTTTAATATTCTTGGATGAAGATTATCTGGGCCCCCTGATTTAGTCCCATTAAGCTGTTTGAGTTTCGCTTCTACCTCAGATATGGTAATATCTACCCCCATATCCTCATTCCCATTTGACTTGCTACCATTATCCCTAAGATCCTCTTTAGCCTTATTAAAGACTGAGGCAAAGTATTTGTTTAGATATTGGGCCATGCCTAGATTATCCTTGACCTCCACTCCATCCTCAGTGTTTAGTGGTCCTACTTCTTCTTTCTTTGTTTTCTTCTTATTTATATGGCTATGGAACCTTTTACTATTGGTTTTAATTCCATTTGCAAGGTCCAACTCTACTTGACTTTTAGCCTGTCTCACTTTATCCCTACATGTTCTGACCTCAAAAAGGTAGCTTTCCTTGCTGATCCCTCCCATCTTCTACTCCCTGTATGCTTTCTGCTTTTTCTTAATCACCTCTCTGAGATGCTTGCTCATCCAACTTGGTCTACAACTCCTGCCTATGAATTTTTTCCCATTTCTTGGGATGCAGGCTTCCGATAGCTTCTGCAGCTTTGATTTAAAGTAATCCCAGGCCTCCTCTGCCTTTAAATCCATAAGTTCTTCAGTCCAATCCACTTTCCTAACTAATTTCCTTAATTTTTGAAAGTCAGCCCTTTTGAAATCAAAAACCCTAGTTGCAGATTTATTTTTATTTATCCTTCCATTCAGTTTGAACTGAATTAGCTCATGATCACTTGAACCAAGATTGTCCCCTACAACCATTTCTTCTATGAGGTCCTCACTACTCACCAAAACCAAATCTAAAATGGCATCCCCTCTAGTCAGTTCAGCAACTACTTGATGATGGAATCCATCAACTATTGCATCTAGGAAAATCTGAGCCCTATTATTATTACTAGCACTCATCCTCCAGTCTATATCTGGGAAGTTAAAGTCTCCCATGATCATGCAGTTTCCATTAGTATTTACTTAGTTAAAAACATTAAAGAGGGCTCTATCCATATCCAAATTAGATCCTGGTGGTCTATAGCACAGCCCAAGCACTATCCCAGGGGAGGCTCTAATAGTTTTCTTCCCCAATGTAATTTTTGCCCAGACGAACTCTGTCTTATCCATTTCATTGCTTCTTATTTCTTTACATGCTACCTCATCACTGATATACAATGCTACTCCACCACCTTTACCTTTATTTCTGTCTTTCCTAAACAGCACATACCCTTCAATACCTGTAGTCCAGTCATGACTACTATTCCACCATGTTTCTGTTATCCCTATAATATCTGGTTTCACTTCCTGCACCAGTAGCTCTAGTTCCTCCATTTTGTTACCTAGGCTCCTCGCATTGGTGTACAAACATCTTAATTTTTGCTGTTTGGCCTACAGTATGTTCCAGAATTTTCCAAAAGTCAGACTCTGAGGGTGCAGGCAAAATTTGTGTGCACAGATTCTTTATTTGCAAATGCAAATGCCATTTGGATTCCCAACAATCACAAATGTGCACAGAATTTGATTTCACATGCAGTATTGAAAAACTGCACATGTATTACATGCATCATATATGCACTGAATGTGCATTCCTAGTTTTCTGTGTGTTAATATCCAGACTTATAACAGTTAATGCTAAAAATTAGCTTTGAAAGGATTATAAAACCCCAAGCTTCACAGTTTAAGACGATTTCTAACTATCTGGGATTAGGATAAAACCCTCATTAAAAAGATTATCCCACATTTGCCTATTATGGGGTTTCTTGCTTCTTTCTCTGAAGCATCTGGTACTACCGCTATCAGAGACTGGATATTTGACTAGATTGACCTTAGGTCCGATCCAGCAGGCAATTACTAGGTTCCTATGTTTTTTGATACCCTGATCAAATGCTACTTTCACCATTGACATAATATACACTTATTTAGTGCTTGCCACCTTCAAAGTGCTGTATGAACATTAACACAAACTAAATTCTGTATATCAGATGGGATATTTCTAAACATGTTTAAAGTAGATATGTCTAATTAAAACAGACATATATAATCTAAACCAGTTTAAATAATCACTAAAATTGTTTTAATCGTATCGGGAAACACTATAGTCAACATACAAAATATGTAATTAGATATAGCCATACCTTTGTTGGTGAAACATATACAACTACTCCTTCATTGCTCTCTTTCAGAACTTTCTCCATGCAATAATATGAAGCATAGGTTTTCCCTGATGAAGTAGGAGCAACAATCACTGCAGACTCATTATTGTCTACAACATCAAGAAGCTCTCGCTGGAGATAAAACAAGTCATTTCTTTCAATACATTTCATTTTATATATATATAGATTCTAGATTGATATGCTTAATATCAATATTATAAAGTTAAAAACATTTTTCTCTGTTGCTGCAGTAGTGTTATATTTTTTCCATCACACTTTGATTTTTAATTGTAAACTATCTTTTTCTGTAATTTGGCCTGGAAAATTCATTTGGGCTTGAATTGTTGATGCAAGAAAGTTTTCAGTTCAAAAGGGAACTTTTCCAAAAAAAAAGCAAAATATGAACCAGTCAGTTCAGCAGTATATAATTTAAAAGCAAAAAAGGCACCATTTTCTCTAATGCAGTCATTGTTTCTTACGTCAGAAATGTTATACCAGTACTGCTTAACCACACAGCCCAGAGCTCTCCCCAACTCCCACTCCCCAGCATTTCATTATTCTTCTCCCCACCCTACCAATGACCTTTAGAAGTTGGCCAGGGTGGAGGTCAGAGGGAGGAAGTGGCAGCACTGGCAATCTCTTCCCCACTCCCAGCATATTTGCCAAGTTTTATGTTGCTCCTCAAGCAAGTGACATTTTTGCAGGTGTGAACATGAGAAAAGAGCAAGCTGTTTCTGATTCAGCCTTTCTCCCCCTTTCTACTGATAATATGGAGAGAGCTATGTTTGCTATGTTTGCTGAGGGAACAGGCGTTCCTTCAGAACATGCAGCAGCTTGGATCAACTGTTCTTTTCCTAGAGACAGGTGGATGGAGAAGGGCAGCCAATTCAACAAGGATTTACCCATAGACTAGGAGCTTTCCCCTGACAAAAAATTGTTTCTCTGCAGTGTAAACCCAGAGATTTGACAAGTTTTCTTACTCTTGGGCCATTGAAAGCTTTGGGTGTACAAGGAATGTGGGATTGTTTCCCAGACAGTCCAATGAAATAGTTAAATGTAAAACCCCATTACAGTGTATTTGTTACAGATATTGTGTAAATAAGTAATAACACACTAAATGCACTGAAACTATTACTCTCCACCCTGTGTAAACAAAAAAAAGTTTGTACTTCACTGGTACATTTCTAATTGTCTTTCAATAAATAACTTAAAATTAAAACTCAGATTATGCATGAAAGTGAATCATATTACAATTATTACCACCCATGCACACAAAGTTCCAGAGGTATTCTTGATACTTAACAGACAGGTAAAAAATGATAGGTTGCTGCCCTGCAGAGTTTAGATTCTAAGGCTCTGATCTCGAATGGGGATCTGTGACTGCAGAGTCTTGTACCATGCAGTTTCACTGCCTTCCACAGGACATCACTGCATTGTCTTCTGGGACACCATATGGCCTTGGGAGTCAGTGTTAGAAGATCCCAATGCAGGACTGGGGCTTCAAGTAGCATAAGACAGAAAGTAGCATAAGACAGTAAACAACAGATAAAAGGGGGTAAATGAGAGGATAAATTACAACAGTGAGAGAAATGAAATATGTTTATTATCATGTATGACTCTCATTTATCGCTTTTTTAAATTTTGAAAGAAAACCTTGACAGAATCTCTAACAGCACTATTTAAAAATAGTTTACATGTAACATTACCTGCCATGTGTCTGGTATAAAATGCTGTACTCTGGGATCTGGATCTTTCCTCTCTTCTCTGAACAAGTAGCAGCCCATATATTGCAGCTGAAAACGAGCTGCTCCCATCTCAGTAGTATATTCAGTTATCTTCTCATTGTCACTTTCTATTATCTGCAAGGTCAAATTAAAATTCAAGACAGATTTAGAATTAGGGATAGAGTAATTGAAAATGGCATCTGGCTTTTGCATTGTAGAACATTATACAAGCTTTGAAAAAATAGTTTGATGTGTGCTGAGGAGGCGAGGTGACTTTCAGACACTTCCATACTGAAGACCATACAATGCTGGCTTGAGCAATGCATGAAATCATAAAAGTTAATGGGAATTCTACATGCAGATGTAGTGAGAATGGTGACCATAATTTTTTTATGGATCTGATAGTTATCAGCAAAGTCCATGTACTCGAAGGCAAGCTGAATATACATCTGCATTTGTCTGCTATGGAAAGATTTGATTCCACAAGTATTATTCAATGTTAAATTACAGACTGATGTAATACATGAAACAAGTATAAATGGCTGCAGTTATGTCTCCCTGAGCCTGCAGAAAGCCTAAAACAACAGCTCATACTGTATAAATAATTGCATATCAGCTACATTTTATGAAGGACTGAATAACTTGTATAAATTTTTGTTAAGATTCTATTTTATATCATTCTGTGAGGTTTAGAACCATCTTTTCTTGTTCTATAGTGTTATAATGCAACATTTGGATGATAAAAGTGGCAGTGTAAAGTAACACATTGGGAAGTTGGCTTCAATTTGGCCAGGTTCAGGCCCAATGGGTGTAAACTGTCAGGAAATGGGCACAAGTGCCAAAGTAATCTTTGTTGTACCACTTTAAATTTCATTGGTTAATTATATTCTGTAAAAATTAATTGTATTCTATAAGAATTACCTGGCTAGACAAAGAGCATGCCAAATTCTCAAATCCAAGGTATTTCAGACATCTGGACAACTTTTGTACATGTGACTTCTTTAATAGTTCCTGGTGTTTTTCAAGAAGTATATGAATTCTCCTCATCACTTGGACAGCTATGCTTAAATCTCTCGATTTTTTGCCTAAAATAAATAAAGGAACCATTTGATATATAATCAAATCATCAGAAGCTATTTCAATCTACCCTTCAGGTTTTGGGACCAGACCCCACTCCTCCAGCCATGTGTGCGGTGTTTTTTAAATTTTATTTTATTTTTAAAAGATCCCAGGAGAGGTGGCATGGCTCTTTCCCCATACTTAGACTATGTGATTGGACTATGTGCAGACGAAATGCTCTAGCTGCTCATACAGGCCAAACCTGCAAGGGGCCAGGGCGTAGGCCGTCTGGCCTAGTGGTCACTGCTGGGTTGGTGTCACCAAGTCAAGGATGGCCACAATGCACTAGTCTGCGAGCAGGTACCAGTGTAATTGCGACAGCTGGGCTCACTAGGCAAATGTCAGGGTCAGAGTCAAGCAAAGGTCAAAGACCAGAGGTCAGCAGTAGTTACTAGGTTGGAATCAGGAGGCAAGAGTCTAGGTCAGAGTCAAAGACCAGAGATCAGTACCAGGCTGAAGTCAGGGTAAGAGACTAGAGATTGGAAACACAAGGCAAGGTCTAGAGCCACAGCAAGTTACATGTCTGCTTGGTTGTTCAGACACCTTCCTTGGGCACCTTCTAGGATGAAATAGTAAGCATGGGCCAATCAGAGGGGTATAGGTTGCTATTGCTCTGGCCCCTTCAGGACGTACTTCCTGTGGCACCTAATCTCCATAATACTCTTTAGCTGCAGCTTTACACATGCTCCTGATAGTGTTGTGGGGATGTTAACTGCCCCAGGCTCTACAGACCAGTCCAGTCACCTTCCGTTGTACAACTCAGCTCAGTGAACAGCTTATGCATTCTTCTACATTTTGTACAGTGAAATCAAGATTTTATGTTTGTAATGTGTGCCTATGTCACGGAGTCCCTGGGCGATGCTCTGGAACTGCTCCCCATGAAGTCAGTCAGGACTCTGGGGTAGTCGCCTTTCTGTGAGCAGCCTGTCTTCAGGACACACAGCTCACACAGCTTCCACCTTCCTGGGTCTGACCTCAGAGCATTCAGCATCCTCTGCCCCTCCGTGCGCTTCCCCCCAGCAAGTCCGCTCAGGCGGGGCTCCTGGGGAAGCCAGAGGGTCCTGCACCCCAACTTCGCAGTCAGACGTGACTCTCAGCCAGCCAGTAAAACAGAAGGTTTATTAGACGACAGGAACATGGTCTAAAACAGAGCTTGCAGGTGCAGAGAACGGGACCCCTCAGCTGGGTCCATTCTGGGGGGCAGTGAGCCAGACAACCACGTCTGCACTTCACTCCATGTCCCAGCCAGCCCCAAACTGAAAACCCCCTCCAACCCCTCCTCCTCTGGGCTTTGTTCCTTTCCCAGGCCAGGTGGTCACCTGATTCCTTTGTTCTCCAACCCTTTAGCTTTCACCTTGCAGGGGGGAAGGGCCCAGGCCATCAGTTGCCAGGAAACAGGGTGTTGGCCATTCTCTGTGTCCAGACTCCTGCACACACCTGCCCTCTAGGGCTCTGCAATGATCATACACCCTTACCCCACACCCTAGATACTTAAGAACTGCCTAGGGGAAACTGAGGCACCCCCACACTATTCAGAGGAAACATTAAGAACAGTCCCACTTCGTCACAGCCTACTGTTTGGTGATATAAGAAAACAGTTACAATATAGTTTAAGTGGGTAATTTAAATCTGACTCATGGCATCTCTAATTTGCCAATAGTGGGCTAAATTCTGGCCAGCAATTGAAAAGAGGCTTAATTCTTCCCATACTTCAAAATTAGCATTACTATGTGCCTTTATTCTAGCTGTGAAAGTCTAATGAAAGCTTTGGAGGTGGTGGGGGTTGGGGGCTGGGACTGGGGATGCAGGATGCAGAATGATTGTGGCCCAAAATGAATACCTTGGCTTCTGCAGTGTTCCTTCCAAACTTCTAAACAAACATTCAGTCCTGCCATTTCTGCTGTGAATTTCACAGAATTACTTTGACATGTCTTAAGGAAATTCTCCAGTCTATTTATTCCACAGGTAAAATTCTCTTTAATTTCACTTTCAGTTGACACAGATAAGGCACTCCATTGTTCCTGTTCTTTCTTCTCTTCTTTAGCTTCTAGTCGCTTCTGGTTTTCCTCTGCAATTATTTCTGCTTTACTTTTCTACAAAAAAATTAATAAAGATATACAGAACTAAACACCAATGTGTGCAAGTAATATGAAAAATTGCAATATGTAAGCCTTGAGCCCAATCCTTGGAAGTAAATGGGAGTTTCGCCTGAATAATGACTGACTGCAAATTATAGGATTTTGCCCCATTTGTGTGTTTTGTTTTGCTTTGAATTTTGTTTAAAATAGTACTGAATTCTGTGCAGGTCATAATTTATTGGTAAATACTGGTACATGTTTTACAAAAAAAGGCTTATTCAACAAATCATACTAAAAGTATACGAAATAGTTCTTTAACTTTCTAATATCTAAAGAGCCACAAACATGAACAATGAAAAAGATGGTTTAAGTCACAACTTGAAGGCATTTATTTTAAGCCTGGAAAATGAAAATTCTAATTGTAGTTCCAGGTATTTCAGTAAATTGAAGACAATTAGGGACTAATCAAATGCCCACTGAAGTCAATGAAAAGACTCTTGGGGACTTCAATGGGCATTTGATCAGGCCCTAAAACTATACTCCACACTGAATGATACAAAATGGTAATGATATTTTAACTAAGAAATACAGTAATAATTATTATTGCTCAATCTTGCCCATTAACACTTTTTCATGTATCCTGTGAAATCAGAAACAGTGCACGTATTATTCTAGTCAGCAATTTAATATGGAATAGTGCTTGCAGGATCAAATCTTTCTTGATATATAAATTCAGACATTATTTGTCACAAATGCAGGGAAATCAAAATCAAAGATCTTTTAGATTTTGCATTGGTTAGGAATATTTTCTCAAAACAAACACAAACTAATGTCCTCTATTGCCATCCCTGTCACCCCAAATGTTAGTACTAGCCATGAGTGCAACTAAGACTTGAGACTTTAACCCACAAATTGTAGCTCAGAACCAAGAGTGCGGTACTGCCTGAGAGGAGGTACGCTAAGGGCTGCATTAAGGAGGCTGTGTTGGTGAGTATCTGAGTGTTTGTTTGTTGTGAGTATCTGAGTGTTTGTATCTGAGTGTTTGTTGTGAGGACAGTTTGACCGTGTGCTTGATTGGTTGTTTGAAAAGGGCGGGAACTGGGAGTGCTTTGTTCCAGGTGAGCCTTAAGTGGGCCTGACTGTATAAAATGCCAGTCAGCTGCGAACCAGCTGAGCAGCTAACAGAAGGAATTTGCCTGGGAGTTCGCCCGGGGAGAGCCCACTGAGGCTTACATCTTGCCGGCTTCTCTGAGTAATTACTACAAATCCGGAGGAAGCTCGTAGAAGGAAGGTAATATGGATGAGGGGTGTTCAGCTGTTGTGACCTGCACTGGATGTGCTATGTTTGTCTTTCTTCCACAGGACAGAAGCAACTTTGTCTGTACAAAGTGCAAGCTGGTCTCCATATTGGAAGAGAAGGTTCAAGGTCTGGAGCAACAGGTATCGACCCTGCATTGCATAAGAGAAACTGAAGATTTCCTGGACAGACGTCAGGATATGCTTCTACGGGCACAAGGTTCTGAAGATTCAGAGCCGGCTGCACATCGGGGACAGGAGGACGGTGAAGAAATTTGGCATCATGTGACCTCCAGAAGAAAAAAGGGGAACGTCCATGTACCAGCAACGCATATACAGGTAAGTAACCATTTTCATGTTCTCTCCACAGGTACTAATGCGGAGAGTGGACCAAATGATACGTCTGAGGGAAGGGAGCAGAAGGAGACTCCGCCAATTGGAAGGCATGAGATGCACTGTCCTAGGGTTGGGGGTTCCACGACCACCGCTCCCAAGAGAAGGAGGCGGGTGGTGGTGGTCAGGGACTCTCTCCTCAGGGGGACTGAGTCATCTATCTGCCACCCCGACCAGGAAAACAGAGAAGTCTGCTGCTTGCCAGGAGCTAAGATTCGCGATGTGACAGAGAGACTGCCGAGACTCATCAAGCCCTCGGATCGCTACCCCTTCCTGCTTCTCCACGTGGGCACCAATGATACTGCCAAGAATGACCTTGAGCAGATCACTGCAGACTATGTGGCTCTGGGAAGAAGGATAAAGGAGTTTGAGGCGCAAGTGGTGTTCTCGTCCATCCTCCCCGTGGAAGGAAAAGGCCTGGGTAGAGACCATCGAATCATGGAAGTCAACGAATGGCTACGCAGGTGGTGTCGGAGAGAAGGCTTTGGATTCTTTGACCATGGGATGGTGTTCCAAGAAGGAGGAGTGCTAGGCAGAGACGGGCTCCACCTAACCAAGAGAGAGAAGAGCATCTTCACAAGTAGGCTGGCTAACCTAGTGAACTAGGTTCACCGGGGGAAGGAGACCAAAGCCCTGAGGTAAGTGGGATACCGGGAGGAAGCACCAGCAGGAGCGCATGAGAGGGGAGGGTTCCTGCCTCATACTGAGAAAGAGGGGCAATCAGCGGGTTATCTCAAGTGCCTATACATAAATGAACGAAGCCTGGGAAACAAGCAGGGAGAACTGGAAGTCCTGGCAAAGTCAAGGAATTATGATGTGATTGGAATAACAGAGACTTGGTGGGATAACTCTCATGACTGGAGTACTGTCATGGATGGATATAAGCTGTTCAGGAAGGACAGAAAAAGTGGGGGAGTTGCACTGTATGTAAGAGAGCAGTATGATTGCTCAGAGCTCAAGTATGAAACTGCAGAAAAACCTGAGAGTCTCTGGATTAAGTTTAGAAGTGAGAGCAACAAGGGTGATGTCGTGGTAGGAGTCTACTATAGACCACTAGACCAGGGGGATGAGGTGGACGAGACTTTCTTCCGGCAACTCGCAGAAGTTACTAGATCGCACGCCCTGGTTCTCATGGGAGACTTCAAACACCCTGATATCTTCTGGGAGAGCAATACAGTGGTGCACAGACAATCCAGGAAGTTTTTGGAAAATGTAGGTGACAATTTCCTGGTGCAAGTGCTGGAGGAACCAACTAGGGGCAGAGCTCTTCTTGACCTGCTGCTCACAAACCGGGAAGAATTAGTAGGGGAAGCAAAAGTGGATGGGAACCTGGGAGGCAGTGACCATGAGATGGTTGAGTTCAGGATTCTGACAAAAGGAAGAAACAAAAGCAGCAGAATACGGACCCTGGACTTTAGAAAAGCAGACTTTGACTCCCTCAGGGAACTGATGGGCAAGATCCCCTGGGAGAATAACATGAGGGGGAAAGGAGTCCAGGAGAGCTGGCTGTATTTTAAAGAATCCTTATTGAGGTTACAGGGACAAACCATCCCGATGTGTAGAAAGAATAGTAAATATGGCAGGCGACCAGCTTGGCTTAACAGTGAAATCCTTGCTGATCTTAAATACAAAAAGGAAGCTTACAAGAAGTGGAAGATTGGACAAATGACCAGGGATGAGTATAAAAATATTGCTCGGGCATGCAGGAGTGAAATCAGGAAGGCCAAATCACACCTGGAGTTGCAGCTAGCAAGAGATGTTAAGAGTAACAAGAAAGGTTTCTTCATGTATGTTAGCAACAAGAAGAAAGTCAAGGAAAGTGTGGGCCCCTTACTGAATGAGGGAGGCTATCTAGTGACAAAGGAAGTGGAAAAAGCTAATGTACTCAAGGCTTTTTTTGCCTCTCTCTTCACAAACAAGGTCAGCTCCCAGACTGCTGCACTGTGCAGCATAGCATGGGGAGGAGGTGACCAGCCCTCTGTGGAGAAAGAAGTGGTTCAGGACTATTTAGAAAAGCTGGACATGCACAAGTCCATGGGGCCAGATGCGTTGCATTCGAGAGTGCTAAAGGAGTTGGCGGATGTGATTGCAAAGCCACTGGCCATTATCTTTGAAAACTCATGGCGATCCGGGGAAGTCCTGGACGACTGGAAAAAGGCTAATGTAGTGCCTATCTTTAAAAAACGGAAGAAAGAGGATCCTGGGAACTACAGGCCAGTCAGCCTCACCTCAGTCCCTGGAAAAATCATGGAGCAGGTCCTCAAGGAATCAATTCTGAAGCACTTAGAGGAGAGGAAAGTGATCAGGAACAGTCAGCATGGATTCACCAAGGGCAAGTCATGCCTGACTAATCTAATTGCCTTCTATGATGAGATAACTGGCTCTGTAGATGAAGGGAAAGCAGAGGACGTGTTGTTTCTTGACTTTAGCAAAGCTTTTGACACTGTCTCCCACAGTATTCTTGCCAGCAAGTTAAAGAAGTATGGGCTGGATGAATGGACTATAAGGTGGATAGAAAGCTGGCTAGATTGTCGGGTTCAACGGGTAGTGATCAATGGCTCCATGTCTAGCTGGCAGCTGGTATCAAGTGGAGCACCCCAAGGGTCGGTCCTCGGGCCGGTTTTGTTCAATATCTTCATAAACAATATGGAGGATGGTGTAGATTGCACCCTCAGCAAGTTTGCAGATGACACTAAACTGGGAGGAGAGGTAGATACACTGGAGGGTAGGGATAGGATACAGAGGGCCCTAGATAAATTAGAGGATTGGGCCAAAAGAAATCTGATGAGGTTCAACAAGGACAAGTGCAGAGTCCTGCACTTAGGACGGAAGAATCCCATGCACCGCTACAGACTAGGGACCGAATAGCTAGGCAGCAGTTCTGCAGAAAAGGAGGTAGGGGTTACAGTGGACGAGAAGCTGGATATGAGTCAACAGTGTGCCCTTGTTGCCAAGAAGGCCAATGGCATTTTGGGATGTATAAGTAGGGGCACTGCCAGCAGATCGAGGGACGTGATCGTTCCCCTCTATTCGACACTGGTGAGGCATCATCTGGAGTACTGTGTCCAGTTTTGGGCCCCACACTACAAGAAGGATGTGGAAAAATTGGAAAGAGTCCAGCGGAGGGCAACAAATGATTAGGGGACTGGAACACATGAGTTATGAGGAGAGGCTGAGGGAACTGGGGATGTTTAGTCTACGGAAGAGAAGAATGAGGGGAGATTTGATAGCTGCTTTCAACTACCTGAAAGGGGGTTCCAAAGAGGATGGCTCTAGACTGTTCCCAGTGGTAGCAGATGACAGAACAAGGAGTAATGGTCTCAAGTTGCAGTGGGGGAGATTTAGGTTGGATATTAGGAAAAACTTTTTCACTAGGAGGGTGGTGAAACACTGGAATGCGTTACCTAGGGAGGTGGTGGAATCTCCTTTCTTAGAAGTTTTTAAGGACAGGCTTGACAAAGCCCTGGCTGGGATGATTTAGTTGGGGATCAGTCCTGCTTTGAGCAGGGGGTTGGACTAGATGACCTCCTGAGGTCCCTTCCAACCCTGATATTCTATGGTTCTATGATTCTATTCAACTGTACTGTATTGACATTAATTTGATCCACAAACACTGACATAAAAGATGTGTCATACACATGTATTTTTCAAATTTGGAATATTCATATGAGCCACCTGCATCTTCCGTGTGATTGTTTCAATCTTTTTAATGGCTATTTTGATATAGTTTTCAAGCAGCATATTTAAACAAACCTCAAAAATCTCATTCAATTTTTAAACTGATTATTTCTGAAAAGGTTTTGTAAAAAGCCAACCCTACCTTAAATTTATTTTTTGTTTCCTACCCAATCACATATTAATTGTATAGGTCTCCAAAATTAAAGCTTTCTGTTATTTTACTGCTCCAGCTCCAAACACAGGTACTTGTTTATATTTCTGTACAGGGATAAAAATGGGTTTACACTAATTACCAATTAAATCTAGGGTGCAAGGATGGATTTATTCTTTCAATAAAAATTACTAATGTTTGACAAATGAAAAATCCCAGGTAAGTATTCTTGACTAAAGCAACTACACCAGAAGGAAAAATCTTAGCTTTTACAGCAGAAAGCATAGGTATGCTATGGAACAACTTGAATATGCTTACATGTAATTTTTTTGTCTTTGTGACAGCAGCCTTAGTGCTTGTGGGAACCAAGGGCACATCCACCTGGGTTACAATTGTCTTTGAAATGTTGCCTTCCAACGATCTTCCATAAAGTCGATAATAAGACTGTAACTTTTGTATGCCCCTTCTTTCTTTTGGACCTTTGGACTTTGCTACAGCAAACAAAGAACATTATTTTTTACTTATAAGGTAATTGGTGGAATTCCAATGTGTTAGTTTTTTGGCAGAGATGAAAGCTCCAAATTTAGGCCTTGGATAAAATTTTCAAAAGTGCCCCAAGGCCAGAATTTGAAAGGTATATAGACAGTTAGCTCTCTTTAACCCCTTTTCAAAATCTGACCCTAGCTGACATAAGAATTTAAGTCCCAGTTTCAAAACTGATTTCGGTACTTAAGGTCAGATTCACAAAGGTACTTAGGCACTTATGCCCAACATTTAGGCATTTTCAAAACTATGCTCAACTGCTGCCTATATCCCCGCAGATGGGCATGTATAAAGCCACCTAAGTCCTGAATGCTCCCTCACAGCTAGTGAGCTTCTCAGAACCCTACTGCAAACCAAAATCCTGGCAACCATGAAGCAGAATTCTCAAACTAGGTTAGGGTACATATATTTCACAAGCACATCTACAGCTCAGGGCCAGCACAAAAGACAGCATACTTGTGTATTTCCAAAATACTCCCATGGGATGTGGGAGATCCAAGTTTGAATCCCCACTCTGCTTGATCTGGAGCAGGACTATAGTCTCCAACATCCCAGCTGAGTGCCCTAATCACTGGGCTATTGGTATTCGGAGGACACACACCATCCATCTATTGTTTGTGCTGGGCCTGCACCTGTAGGCATGCTGGCAAGAGAGTCATTCTCTCACCTAGTTTGAGAATCCTGCTTCAGAGCCACTGGGGCTTTGGCTTGCATTTAGGCTTTGAGCTGCTCATTTACTATGGGGTGGCATCAAGACTTAGGCAGCTTTGCATGTGCCCACCTATGGAAACTAGGTTCCATGAAGACTTAGGTCTCTACACAGCAGTTGAACAACTGTGGCTGGTCTAAGTCGGCTGATTCAGACTTGCAGACCTCATATTACACGGCTGTGGAATTGTGGTATAGATATCTGGGATCAGACTGGAGCCCAAGCTCTGAGACTCTGTAGATGAGGATGGTCCCAGAGCCCATGCTCCAGTCCAAGCATCTACACTGCAGTTTTACAGTCCCACAGCCTGAGCCCTGCAAGCCCAAGTCAGCTGGCCTTGGCCAGCCGCGTGTTTAACCGCTATGTAGACATACCCTATGGGGTTAGGCAGCAGCGGGGTAGTAGTTTTGAGAATGTGAGTTGCACCAAAGTGTTAGACTAAAGAGGCATTTTGGTGTGAATCTGGACCTTAGACCTTGCAATGCTAAGTAAAGCAATGGATCTTTGAAAATCTAGGCATTAGGCACCTAAAGATGCAGATAGGTACCTACTGGTATTTTCAAAAACACCTGGATGCCAGCACATAACCTTCAAAGGAAATCCCATTTGGTCCCTTTTTGCCACTTTAGGTGCCTAAATACTTTTTAAAATCTGGCTCAAAGCTATTATACTCCCAGTAATAAGTCATATACCACCATGAATCATTTCATATTGACCCTTACATAAATGTTCAAACTACAGTAGTAAAGACCTCTCATTAAGACTAGCAGTGTTAATCAGTTTACACAAAGTTTACATTACAATAAATAATAATGAGAAGGTGTTACTTAAGCAAGGATAGAAAGATGGTTAAAACAACCTAATAGTAAAACTTCATAGCAGCTGAGAGATCTTGTCATGAGAGGGATGTGGTAGTTTCTTTTGAGGTTATAGTCACCAGTGCTTCTCAAGTGGCTGAACTTCAAGGAGCAATGCCACATATCTTCTCTAAACCATATATCATAGAGATTCAGAGAAGTCTTTAAAGTTGGTCATTTTTTTAGAAAGCTGAATTAGAAACCATTTTTGTGCTACTGATTCAATTACTTAATTTAAAAGTAAAAGTATAAAGCAGCTTATCTATCTGCAACATACAGCAACTGGGCTGGAGTGGAAAAAAAATGACTAATGTAATGGATTGTGGAGTTCCACCAGGAATGAAGCTCTTAAAGAAGAACATCCAACATCAATTATAATATGGCTTGAGACACTTATTGGTCAAAGGCATTTTCTGTTCTAGTTTATTCTGTTCCATTCACATTCTTATCTTATGCCCATTGCCATGGCATCTGAGCATCTGGCCACTTAGTGTCATATTCATGTTTAATCCCTACAAAACACAATCACTAGACATATATACATAGCAGGTGTACATATCCATTATAAGTAAATAGTAAAGTGATACCAGAGATGAATCTGATGCATTGAGTTTACACTAGTTATTTTATAAATGAATAACTATCTGTTAATAATCACACAGAAGTCCTGTAAAACGCCTCATAAGATGTTTTATTCACTATATAATGCTCTGGCAGATGGTAATTTTTCAACAGAGCAAGAGTTTTGTATACAAGTGGCTGGTAGCCCCTCAAATGTATATTTAACTTGATAATACAAATGTGCAAATCTAAGATCAATGTGGAGTCCTGGTTTATTTTCTGGGTATGTGAAAACAGGAAAAATTGCCAGAAAATTAAAAAGTATACAAGTTATTTTGCTTTCTACTGCTATTTTCATAGGGTAAATCTAGCCATGGCCCCATTTGTGCAGTCATCTGAACTCTTATGCATATGAACTGAGTAGTTAAATACAGTTACCCAAACTGCAATTTTAAATACCAAATTGTATGTGTACATATATATTGTCTATGTGTAAAGTTCTGCACAAGTGACAAATTTTTGCACAAATTTTTGCAAAAGGGAGCCTCATGAAAATATGGCTTATAGCATTGATTGTATCATAAATCTTTGGTCTATTCAAGATAAATTAATGTAATCAGGCAAAATATATTTACTATAAAACTAATTATTGTAATAATACCCATTTGAAGTATATTTATATAATATGTGGAAAATTATCTGGAATGAAAGCAGTCTTTCCTCTAAAATGTGATAACCTTGACAACAGTAGAGTTTTATCCAACTAGACGAGTAGGTCTTATGTTTTTACCATCATTGGTGCACTTCGTTCTGTCATAATCATCACTGAGAGGTTTGCCTGAATGCCAATGCCGAAGTTCATCAAATTCTGTTTGTTTAATAAGTGAAGTAACTGCAGGATCATTGCTGAAAAATACACACAGTATATACAGTGATACTTATGTATTTTTAGTTTTCTGGCACATCCTATATAACAAGCCTTATACCCACTTCATTATAAACAAAATGTTTTGGCATTCATTGTAATACCTAATACTGACTAGAAGAGTATGTCATACCAAAGAGATCCTTTTTTCACTTGTATATTCTTAATTTTTCTGTGGCAGGCACCTGATTCCTCATGACTTCATTTTGCTCTTGTGGCTTCCTGTGCTCCCCACTTAACTCTTTATGGATTAGTGAAGAATCATATTGCATAAGTCACAGAACTAATCTTTAATAGTGCACATCTGTATTGTCTGACTTCGTATTTGATACTTAGTTTAGTGCAAATCCACACTTCTTGGCCACAGAAACAACAAAGTTCCATGCATAATTTTGTCAAAGCAGGATTTGGGAGTCAGTACAGGAGGGGTACATCCTTTGTGTGTCACAGAACACAACTCTGTGAGGACTCCCTGTATGGGAATACAAAGCAGGTGTTTGAGCAGAGCAGGGGAACACTGAGAAAGGGACAAATGAAGAGAATCTACTGCCACAAAGATTCTCCACTCACAGCAGGGGTTCATTGAGGGTTTAAACGGCTACTACCCCCACCCCTCCAGGTAGCTTTCATGGAGCAACTCTGAAGCCATTTATGGGCCTGAGTGGAGGGAAAGGTTTTCTCCTCAGCATCCCAATACAGAGCCTGTTACTAGGGTTAAATCCTGTTATCCATAAAACCTACAAATCTATAGTTACTTAATCTTTATTCAGGTAACGCTCTCATTTGAATCAATTTGCATTCTGTGATTGGCTTCTATGGGATCAGTATCTGGCCCTTCAAGTACACATTGTATGGTAAAAGCAGCTATTTGAAACTGTAGAGCAAGCATTATCAGAGACTGTAAGGCTAATCAACAACTGGATAAAGAATACAACATGGAGTCAGGATTTAGAATCTGAGTCATCCTTACTCTGCACCTAATGTTAATATTTACACCAGTTCAAAGTGGATGTAAAATACTACCTACTGCACAAGTGTAAATAATGACATAAGATGCAGGGCAGTAAAGAATCAGCTCATAGCATCTCATTTAATTAAAAAAGAAAAACCCAGACAAATGTAAAAAGAATGTACCTGCTTAAAATAGGTAAATCTGCCAAAACAGCTCCAGCATAATCTTCAACAAGGTCAGATTTCACTGGGATGAGCCCTATACTGGGAATTTCTTCCTTAGATTCTTTGCAGGGTTAATGAAAACGTGATAAATACTGGTTAACTAAAACATACACTCTTATGTTACCTTCTGCAATTCCAAAGAGCAAAAAGTATATACAACATCCTGCTAATTTTTGTCAAGTGTATGTTATAAATCAAATGGTAACAAGAAATACAAGTTAAGTAATAATCAGTGATGTTAAAGGAGAATTTGTAATATTATGGTATACATTGAATATAAATTATGAGTCTGATTGTAAATGGCCTCTATGTTGATTCACAAGAGATGTGGGGAACACAAGAGACTTCCTTTTATATTACAAAAGGTCTTCTGGAGAGCGCTGCGGTGTTTTAACAAAACATTTGAAAAGCTTAACCAAAGTTACCCTCAAGTATGGAAAGAATAAATGCCTGATAACGATAGACAGGAAAGTCACAGACCTTGCAGCTCAGTCCAGAGGCAGGGGATAAATGGTCCTTTAGCCAACTTTGCATCCTTCTGATTCTGAGCTGCTATATGGCTCCCAGTGTAATTAGACAGACCAGAGGGCATGTTTAGGTTGCAGCATCCTCCCAGGACTGCCTTATGGGCTGCAGTGCTGCCTGGAATCTCCACAGCACTGTATGCTATAGACTACCCCTGCCATACCTGTCCCTGCTCCAGCTCTGCCCCCAGCACACCCCACATGCCAGGGCTTTTGAGGAAGTCCTCGATAGACAGCCTTCTTGCTATCTACCACAATGCCTGCACATTGAGACAATTTGTCCCTGGACTGAAACAGGGATTTTAGATTATCATTTTATTTACTCTGTTTTAGCTCTTTTGCCAGCACGAAGAGCCTGGTTTAGGGCTGAGAATCAAACCAACAGGGTGCCATCCTGGCCCCAGTAAAGTCAATAGCAAAATTCTTATTGACTTCAATGGGGCAAGGATTTCATGCACAGGGCCTAATCAGACTCCTTTTGGCATCAAATGGGAGTTTTGTCACTGATTTCAATAAAGTCATAAATTATTAGAAGACCCATAAAGTCATAAATTATTAGAAGGGAAAGAATTAAAAAGCTCATAACTGTATAGCACTTTGACTATGTAAAACATTTTATAACTGTCAATTATTATTATGCTTATACCAGTCATTTTTATACAGTTGTTAGTACCTTTAAATAACATTTGTTTCTGTTCAAGAAACAGTTGTGAGGTGGTTCTCACGGGGAAAGCATCTCCAAAATCACAGCTGGCAGCTAATTTTGTTACAGTATTCCACAGATACTGGTATTCATTCTTCATTTCTTCGCCCAATTCCAAATTTAACCCTATGAAGAAAAAAAAATGAGATTTTACTATGAAAGTTTTCTGGAAAAGGGACTGCCTCTTTATCTGTGTTTATACAGCATCCACAACAATAGGGCACAGTTCTGACAGTGCCCTTTGGGTATTACAACAGGGCAGCAAAAAACAGGTGCATTCACAATTGTTAGTAGCCATGGATGTATCTAAATATGGTCAGGAAAATATATTGGGGAGTATACAAATAGCAATTTTAGGCCTCAATCCTGCAACTGAAGCCCATGGGGCCCTGCACAGAGATGAGGGTTCTCTCACAAGAAAGCTCATTGCAGGATCTGGGCTTTAGAAAATTCCCTTTATTCCCCAAAGAATAATGGATGGTGTTATAAATGCCAACTATTGTTATATGCCCAAATTATACTTTCGTGAAAGTTCCTTAAAGATTGTTTGGATTAGATATATGCAGGAGAACTGAACCTTTAGACTGGATTCATTTTACTGCATAAATTGCTTTCATGTGCCCATTACCCTTCCCACAGAGAAACCTTTGGAAGAGGGTATCAGGGGAGCAGGAAAACTCTGGAAGAAGTTCCTGCTACAAAGTTTCATCCTCAACCTGTTGTGTTGCCAGCTCTCACAATTTTATTGTTAGTCTCCTGATATCAGATGGTTTTCTTAAAGCCCAAGCTCCCATATTCAATTGATTTCATGACATCTCAATTTCATTTTTTAAAATTTCTAGCCCTCATCGTTAATCTTATGTCATGAGATCTTTAATGTCTATATAGAGCAGAGAGAACCCCAGTTTTTAAAATTGTATTTGAAACAGAAGAATTAAAAATAAAACTTCCTGGGATTTTAGCCTGCAAATCCAGTGACTCAAGGATCAGAACCTGCTCCCTATTCTGGTTTCTTTGAGTTACTCTGACAAAATAAAACAGGTGAGAAAGCTGGCCAAATCAAAAAGGAATCCCCCAACATCTGTTGGGAAAATAACATGGCACGGCACAGATTACCCAACAAGTTCTTGGAATGTATGGAGATATTTTTTTAGTTCAGAAGGTGGAGCAAGCTACTAAGGGAGAGGCTGTTCTAGATTTATTTTGACAAATAGGGAGGAACTAGCTGACAATTTGAAAGTGGAAGGCAGCTTAGGTGAGGGCGTTCATGAAATGGTAGAATTCATGATTCTAAGGAATGGTAGGAGGTAAAACAGCAAAATAAAGATAATGGATTTCAACAAGGCAGACTTTAGCAAACTCAGGAAGCTGGTATGTAAGATCCCTTGAGAAGCAAGTCTAAGGGGAAAAAAGTTCAAGAAAGTCGGCAGTTTTTCAAAGAGACATCATTAAGGGCAGAAGAGCAAACTATCCCACTGCATAGGAAAGATAGAAAGTATGGCAAGAGACCACCTTGGCTTAAGTGGCAGATCTTCAGTTACCTGAAACTCAAAAAAGAGTCCAACAAAAAGTGAAACTAGGTCAAATTAGAAAGGATGACTATAAACAAACACAAAAGGATGTAGCAACAAAATTAGAAAAGCCAAGGCACAAAGCAAGATTAAACTAACTAGAGATATAAAGCATAACAAGAAAGCATTCTACAAATACGTTAGAAGCATGAGGAAGACCAAGGACAGGGTAAGCCCATTACTCAGTGGGAAGGAGGGGAACAATAACAGAAAATGTGGAAATGGCAGAAGTGCCAAATTACTTTTATGTTTCAGTTTTCACTAAAAAGGTTAGTAGAGATTGGATGTATAACATTGTGAATGCCAGTGAAACTGAGGTAGGATCAGAGGCTAAAATAGGGAAAGAACAAGTTAAAAATTATTTAGACAAGTTAGATGTCTTCAAGTCACCAGGGCCAGATGAAATACATCCTAGAATACTCAAGGAGTTGACAGAGGAGATATCTGAGCCATTAGTGATTATGTCTGAAAAGTCATGGAAGATGGGAGAGATTCCAGAGGACTGGAAAAGGGCAAATACAGTGCCCGTCTATAAACAGGGAAATAAGGACAACCTGGGGTATTATAGACCAGTCAGCATAACTGAAGCTGAAAGATAATGGAGCAAATAATTAAGCAATCAATTTTCAAACACCTAGAAGATAATAAAGGTGATAAGTAACAGTCAGCATGGATTTGTCAAGAACAAATCATGTCAAACCAACCTGATAGCTTTCTTTAACAGAGTAACAAGTCTCGTGGATGGGGGAAAGCAATAGATCTGGTATATCTTGACTTTAGTAAGGATTTTGATACTATCTCGCATGATCTTCTCATAAACAAACTAGGGAAATACAAACTGGAAGGAGCTACTATAAGGTGGGTACATAACTGGTTGGAAAACCATTCCCAGAGAATAGTTATGAGTGATTCACAGCCAAGATGGAAGGGCATATTAAGTGGAGTATTGCAGGGATCAGTTCTGGGCCTGGTTCTGTTCGATAGATTCATGAATGGTTTAGATAATGGCATAGAGAGTACACTTATGAAGTTTATGGACAATACCAAGCTGGGAGGGGTTACAAGTGCTTTGGAGGATAGGATTAACATTCAAAATGATCTGGACAAACTGGAGAAATGGTATGAAGTAAACAGGATGAAATTCAATAAGGACAAATGCAAAGTACTTCACTTAAGAAGGAACAATCAGTTGCACACATACAAAATGGGAAATGAGTGCCTAGGAAAGAGTACTGCAGAAAGGGATCTGGGGTCATAGTGGATCACAAGCTAAATATGAGTCAACAGTGTAACACTGTTGCAAAAAAAGAAAACATTATTCTGGGATGTATTAGCAGGAGTGTTGTAAGCAAGACAATTGCTGTAAGCAAGACAATTGCTGTAAGTAAGTAAAAAAGTTCCAGCTTGCAGAGATTTCACCACTCAAGAAAGAGATCTTGGGGTCATTGTGGATAGTTCTCTGAAAACAGCCACTCAGTGTGCAGCAGTAGTCAAAAAAGCGAACAGAATGCTGGGAATAATTAGGAAAGGGATAGATAATAGGACAGAAAATACCAGGTTGCCTCCATATAAATCCATGGTATGCCCACATCTTGAATACTGTGTGCAAATGTGGTTGCCCTATCTCAAAAAAGATATACTGGAATTGGAAAAGGTTCAGAAAAGGGCAACAAAAATTATTAGGGGTATGAAACGGCTTCCATATGAGGAGAGATTAATAAGACTGGGACTTTTCAGCTTGGAAAAGAGATGGCGAAGGGGAGATATGATTGAGGTCTATAAAATCATGACTGGTGTAGAAAAAGTTGATAAGGAAGTGTTGTTTACTACTTCTCATAACACAAGAACTAGGGATCACCAAATGAAATTCATAGGCAGCAGGTTTAAAACAAATAAAAGGAAGGATTTCTTCACACAGCACAGAGCCAATCTGTGGAACTCATTGCCAGAGGATGTTGTGAAGGCCAAGACCATAACAGGGTACAAAACAGAACTAGATAAATTCATGGAGGACAGGTCCATCAATGGCTATTAGCCAGGATGGGCAGGAATGGTGTCCCTAGCTTCCGTTTGCCAGAAGCTGGGAATGAGCGACAGGGGATGGATCACTTAATGATTACCTGTTCTGTTCATTCCCTCCGGGATACCTGGCACTAGCCACAGTCGGAAGACAGGATACTGGGCTAGATGGATCTTTGGTCTGACCCAGTAGGGCCATTCTTATGTTAAGTAATTCTTCCACTCTACTCCACACTGATTAGGCCTCAGCTGGAGTATTGTGTCCAGTTCTGGGCACCACATTTCAGGAAAGATGTGGACAAATTGGAGAAAGTCCAGAGAAGCACAACAAAAATGATTAAATGTCTAGAAAACATTATCCATGGGGGAAGATTGAAAAAAATGGGTTTTAGTTTGGAGAAGCAAAGACTGAGAGGGGACATAACAGTTTTCAAGTACATAAAAGGTTGCTACAAGGAACAGGGAGAAAAATTGTTCTTAACCTCTGAGGATGGCCAAGAAGCAATGGGCTTAAATTGTAGCAAGGGTGGTGTAGGTTGGACACTAGGAAGAACTGCCTAACTCTCTGGGTAGTTAAGCACTGGATTAAATCTCCATCACTGGAGATTTTTAAGAGCAGGTTAGACAAACACCTGTCAGGGATGATCTAGATAATACTTAGTCCTGCCATGAATGCAGGGGACTGGGCTAGATGACCTCTTGAGGTCACTTCCAGTCGTACGATTTTGTGAACATAAGACAATCCTCAAGTGGCACGGAGTCCTCATAGTCTAACCTATACCACCTCCCCTCCTTGCTTTTGCATATGCATAGTGGCATGGGTGTGACCACGGAAAGTGGGTCTGAACAGATTCTTGTTAAGTGACAGGAATTATGCATCTAATTCTCTGGACTCAGTACTGAAAATTCTTTTTCTACTATTCCACGCAATAACTTTATTAACATATATATATATATATATATATATATATATATATATATATACTCATTAGCTAATACTTTTGCTTTTCATTTATAAACTTAATAAAATTAGATATTAAAAAAGCAAATTATTCAAGAGCAAAGATAAATACCTGAGCAGTATTCTATTTCATAGTAATGTGAAAGATTCTTTAACAGTGAATTGTCCCTTAAATCAGGCAGGTGAGTTAAATCCAATTGCCAGTCACTTTCATCATTTAGTTGCTTCAGAACAAAATAGTCACAATGTTGTTGCTATTAAAAAAAATGCAGTTAATTCTTACATAGCACTTTTTAGCTGCAGAGATCAAAGCATTTTACAAAAGAAGGTATGATGATCCCATTTTTACAGACTGGTAAAATAAAGCAGTGAGAGGTGATGTGACTTGTCCAAGGTCACACAGCAAGTCAGTGGCAGAGCTTGAATATAAACTCAGTCTTGTACTCCTAGCCTACCTACTGGACCACTCTGCTTCAACAGCAAGCTGTTCAAACTCCACTTGCTTTTAAAAGATCTAAAGACCTTCCAGGCTGCCACTGTACTATGTACAATAAATCTGTATGGTTTGGCCAGGGGGCTAGAGTACCATACCAAGAAAAGGAAAACAGAGGCATTTGCTGCACCCAGCGTCGGTGGGAGGCAAGGCCCTGGTATACCTACCATGATTATAAATGGTAAAACTTGCTTAGTCCAGCAGGAATTAATGATCCTAATCCGAGCTCGTTGCAAAAGAGGCAAGTGGAGAAGAAAAACCACACTGAGGCACTGCATTCTACACAGATCTGTGGCTTCTTCCAGTGTTAATGCTTCACTTTTCTCCTGTTGGGACATAACCAATATACAGTTCACTAAGTACCTCAATAATAAATATTAATTAGTGGTGAACATAATTCATATTAAAAATATAATTCAGTGATTTTTCACTTTGCCAGTGCAGCAAAAAACTGTTACTGTTTTACAATTTGCACGTTACAGTCACTTTTGGCTATCCTTAGTTCATCACATGCCTTTTATTGTAGCATTAGATAACTGAGGATCAGATACCACTTCCATTATAAATCCAAGAGGAAAGTAATGTGACCGTTGAAGATCATATAGAATTTAGTAAACCAATTACCAATCTGCCTGGATAAAAATTACATTCTTTTAAGATGAGAAGCTAATATTTAAATAGAGTGCTTTGTTTTTTTTTTCTTTGTAAACCCTATTAATTAATTTTGAGATAGTTATCACAGTTACTTTTTCAATATGTTCCTACAACCTACCATATGTGCTACTCTACATGTATACTGTTACACTGCTTCCATATTAGACTAATTAAAACATAAGACTTTTAGCATAATTAGATATTAAAAAAAAGATATTGATGAAGGGTTACATATGGCAAGTAAGAAATTGAGACTTTTTCCCTGAACAAAAAAATATGAAAAATTATATTCTTCTACAGTGGTTATTATACTGTTGTGTATGAGGAACGAGAAAAAAGAGTAACTGGCAAGATTGCCTCCTATGGTAAAACTTCTCAGGAAAGAGGCCATGGGACCCGGTTCCAAACCCCATGGATTCCTTAAGTAGGTGGCTTAAGTAGGTGTCATAATGCCCTGTTCCTTCATACCAACTATGGCCCAGAGTAGCTCCATCCCCACGTATAGTGCAACTCCACTGGAGCACCACTGCCAGGGACTCTTTCTGGCTATGGCTGCCCACCTTTAAGTGGGGTTCTGCTTAAGTGGTGATCTCATCCACAGAGAAGACTCTGTAGAAACAATAATACAGCCCCAAGCCACATCATTTTTTCCTAGTTAGAGAGGCTGGTAGTAGGATGAAGTTCACCCCTTGATCCACCCACTCTTCTGCCAATCCACCCAGTCAACGTTCCCTTTCCGTGCAGTTCTCTGGACCAGCAGATACACAGAGGAAGCAAGACATGATGCTGCAGAAGCCACTGGGACCCTCTTCAGGATGGGATCTTGGGGGACAATCCTCTCCAACATTACCAAAATACTTATGTTAAGAGAATGAACAGGGTGATGAGAAGTTATAAAGAAATCTCACCTTCTGACTGAAATTTTTTGTTAGTTGTTCCTTTGTTTCCTCAGAGACTTTTGCATTTTCTAACATGTTACTGTACATTTTTAATC
The DNA here is from genome assembly GCF_965140235.1 of Caretta caretta. Lineage (NCBI taxonomy): Eukaryota > Metazoa > Chordata > Testudines > Cheloniidae > Caretta > Caretta caretta. The sequence goes on from NC_134209.1 coordinate 79,662,243, forward strand.
CCACTGTACATGTAAGAACACAAACTATACGTCTAATGTCGGATCCTTCTGGCCACAGATGCTTCAGCAGCAAAATAGTCTGACATACCTACAATCATAAGGTGTTAATATTATTATTTTTATAATGAAAAGATTATAAAGGAGACATATACATTTATCTTAATATAACTCTATCAATGAAGAAAAGCAGTGCATCAAGATATACCGAAGGGAAAAAAAAGTTAGTTAAAATAGTTTCATTTTCTGCTCCTGGGATAGTGCGTTATTAAACTTAGTTTTTTAAAAGCAATTCCACTACAATCCAAAGCCCACTAAATATTTCTATTGACTTCAAGAGACTTTCAATAAGGCCACATGTGCAAAAAGCCAGTAGTTTTGGGGGTGAACATCAGCTTATGGAGCTGGTCTGGCTCCCACTGAAGTCAATGGGAGTTTTGCTATTGTCTTCAATAGGACTAAAAGAAGTTCAATGGTATAGCAGGCATATTTAATACTTAAAAAACTGAATGAGGAAACTAGTCATAAAAATGCACCCTCAAACTCTTGGATTTGGTGGTCTTCATCTCAGCTAGTGCTGCCAATTGATTTCTGACAGGGTAATTTATACTCAGCGTGGCAGAGGGTTTGTAATTGTTTAAAATTATTGTTTAAGCTCATGAAGGAAGATTTACTGTGTCTCTGTATAGTAACCTAAAATCAATATATTGGATTAATATTTGTCTATTATTTTGAATAGGAAAGCAGAGTATAAGTGCTAAATATTATTATTATGAAATATCCCTGTAAGCAATCTCTCTTCCAAAAAATATCCTTTGTTGTGAATAGTTTAGTACACAGTGAGGCCCCTGGAATTCCAGAGGAATCCATGAGATTTGGGAGTGGGTCCCATGGCCTCTTCCACAAGACCATTATCTGACTTCTACTGCACAACTGTCAGATTGTTGCATGAACACACTTTTTGTTACTGAGCTGTGTAACTAGAAAAAAATAGTAAAATAGTTAAGTTACCTCTTCTTGTATGTTTCTCAAACTCATCTTTAAATTATACAGATAGGCTGTATCCTGGGTTTTTTGTAAGTGTTTGACTGTGGTTTCACAAGTATGTTGCAGATCCTTTTCATGCTAAATGAGAATGAAAATATACAAGTCAAAGTTATACATTAAAGTCAAAGGGAAATAAATTTTAAGTGCCTAAGTCCCATTTTCAAAAGTCACTTAGGCACTTTTGAAAAATGGGACTTAGGCAACTAAGTTACTTAGGTGCTTTTGAAAAATTTACCCAAAGTTTATTAACCTCAAATACCGGTGGAACATGAGTTTATATGGCCATTCTGCTTAGGCCTGCAACTAACATCACTTGTAAAGAAACTTCCTTTGTCACAACAGGGTAAAAACCACATGCCGAAGACCTAAACTCGAGTGGTATGAGTTACTATATATGTTAAACAAAAGCAGGGCCTGATGCACACCCACTGAAGTAAATGGAAAGGCTCCTATTAAGGTCAAAGGGCTTTGGATCAAGCCCTAAATGAACAGTACAGGAAAAGAGACACGCTGCTCACAAATTCCTGAGGCTGCCTAATAAGCTGTATTTCAACAAGTGCTTGGGACATCCAGGCCATTAGGAACTTAAGAGTGACAACGAATATGATCTACAGTCCATCATATAAGCTTTCTTCGAGGACAAATTCATGGCAAATAGGCACAAGGGAACCAGAACTGTTTCTGTTTAAAATAAATTAATTAATTAAAGCTGAGGACTGGGAGTCAGGAAATCTGTAATCTACTCTGGCCCATCACTAACCTACTATGTAAACTTGGGCTAGTACATTAGCCACTTTATAACCTGAGTTTACCCCCTCTGTAAAATGAGGATAACAACATAGGGCCTAATTCTACCATCCTTACCCACAGTGAGTACAACTTAGTATGGGAGTAGTCCCATGGATTTCAATCAGATCACCCACAGAGTACGGTACTATTCAGTGTAGGGAAAGAAGGATCAGACCATTTACTGTACAGTAATTAAGTGCCAAATCCTCAACCCAGCTTGATTAGCTGGGCTAGGTTACTGCAAACTGAAGGAACACGTTGTGCCTCTCTCTCTCGTCCCCTCCCCACCCCTTATTCCCATGGCAAGAAGCACTGGAAGATCCACACAGCACTGAATCCTATAGCCTAGCATGTTGCTATGGAGAAGGGGTCTAGAATTTGCCCCAAATGAATTAATGTATGCAGAGGACTTTAAGATCCTCAGATGAAAGGCATACAGACAAGCCAAATGTTATCACTGCATCATGATATTAATGTATAAAAACCTGGTTTTCAAATTCAAAGATTCCAAGTTCAGAAGGGACCACTATGATAATCTAGTTTGACCTCCTGTAGTACTTCCCCAAATAATTCCTAAAACATCTATTTCAGAAGAACATTCAGCCTTGATTCAAAAATTGCCAATGAGATGTTATAATTAAAAATATAATTCTACATATAAATGGTACATTTTTCCTACTTAAAATCCATAAAGAAGATGTATTGCAATTTACCTGCTGAAAAAATGACCTGTGTTCGTATGCATTCTGGACATAATATCCATAAACTCTAAGAGCATCAGACTCCTGTCCTGAAGTGAGCACAACATTGATTTTCTTTGACAAGGTATGAGCAATGAATATATGTAAATAGTCTTCTTGTAGAGAGGTGAGTCCTAAATCAGAGATTATCATAAAATATGGATAACTTTCCTTGAGGAAAATCTGCCATTCTGGTGAGAAACAATTGGAAAACTCTGTATGAATGACAATGTCAGTGTTGCACTTCAGGTGTTGTATTAATGCAGTACGATGGAAAAGGAAAATAGGGTAACTGAAATACATCTGTTCCACATCCTGGGGAAAGTGAAAACAATTGAGAGATTATTATTTCACATTTATATTCCAATAGACCCTATTCAGAACTCTTTCAACTAGTGATATACAAACATACACAAAGACATACAATGAAGAATACTAAAATATTATATTTTTGTGCATATCACTGCTGTTTTCTTGTATGCTATTAGTAATGTTGTACAGAATGATATATTTGTTCCTAAACATTTCATAGGAGTAAAAGGCAATACAAAGATTTCCATATATATAAAGATGCGATTGATATATCCATTGCCTTTTTTTAAAATATGTTAAAAGAACAGTAAGGTTGCAAAGTCAAAAGTTAGGGAATGCCAGAATAAAGGTTTAATTTGTCTCCTTAGTGTATATGCCTTATGATAGTCTTTAATTACGTGATCATATACTACTTTTTTTCCACCTGAAAACAGGGTCTTACAATAGGAGGTGCCAGTTAACCTTAAGCATAGGCAATGCTACCAGCTCCACCCATAATTACTATAGCCCCAGTAGAAATGTAATAACCATTTCAATATTCCAAATAAAGAAGATACAATCATCTTCTTCCTCCATCCCCACTAGGAAGCTGCAAAAGTCCCTCTACAGAAGTGATTCTCAACCAGGTGTATGTGTACTCCTGGGGGTACACAGAGGTCTTCCAGGGGGTACATCAACTCATCAACATAAAAAGCACAAGTGAAGTCAGTACAAACTAAAATTTCATACAATGACTTGTTTATACTGCTCTATATACTATACACTGAAATGTAAGTACAATATTTATATTCCAATTGATTTATTTTATAATTATATGGTAAAAATGAGAAAGTAAGCAATTTTTTGGTCATAGTGTGACACTCTTGTATTTTTAAGTCTGATTTTGTAAGCATGTAGTTTTTAAGTGAGGTGAAACTTGGGGGTACATAGGACAAATCAGACTCCTGAAAAGGGCACAGTAGTCTGGAAAGGCTGAGAGTCACTGCTCTACAGGCACATTGTGGGCTAAGACCTCAAGCTCTGTGTAGATATGCCAAGGATGGATGGAGCCATGGAGAAACCACTTTGTAACATGTGCCCTCAGGACCCAGAATTTCTCCTGGGAGAAACTGATCCATGACTCGTCTATTCCACATGAAAAGGAAGACAGTGTACAGCCACCAGGAATTCAGAAAACAGAATGAAAAGAAGTAAGACTCTTAAAGGATCCAGGTTGCTGTGTGGGAGAGGAGCCCTGGGAAGCTGAGTGAAGTGGCAGGCCATCTCCAGTGGCAATTGAGGACCCACTCAGTTGCACCATGTCTACACAGCTTGTCTCTTCCCCTTTCCATTTGTCTGTAATCCCCTGCATTTGCAGTGATGTATATGAGGAAAATTTTACAGAAACAATTTTGCAGTTTACAGCAGACTTTTCCCCTTCCCATGGATTTCTCCATCGAAGGGGAACATTGGGCCCAGGCTGCTATTATTTTGTAGGCAAGCTTCTTTACTATAAATGATCAAGATTTATAAAATTCTAGGAATGCACTGGTAAAAATTTCATTAAGGTGAATATAGTTGCGTATCTCTAAATGGATTTTAATGGGTTAGCGACATGATTATACATTCATTTTAATACACTACTAAACAATTTTAATAGAAGCTTCTGCAAAACAATTCTTACAAAAAAGAAGTCAGGAAAATAAGGTTCAGATGTGTTTCCTGGGGGTTATTGTGCATCTCTTTGCACATATAACTGAAATCAACAGATTTGCCTTTCTTACACTGTTAGGATATAGATATTCAGGCCTGTCTGTAAAGGCCTATACTCTAAGAATTTAGGTGTATTCTTATCACTTGGCTAATTATAGAGGTATAAAAGAAAGAATCAAAATCACTATCTGCTGGTGTAAGGGCCTTCTCTTACTGTGACAGTCTGAGGCCCTGTTCTTAGACTAAGGCCTTTGGCTAAGCAGCAGAGGCAGCCATAAGCTAGGAAGCGAACAGTCACATCCTCACATTCCAAACTAGTCACATTGAAATAAGGTGCTATTGGGCTGTTAGACACTATCAGGACAGGATTGTATTCCTATCACCTTCAGAGAAAGGGAAGTGCCTAGAAAATGTAAAAGGAAACTTAGTTTGATAGCATCCTGTCTGGCAAGAACTCACTTATCAGTAGCTGGGATGTGAAATCCTCACTTCTGTATTGTCTTGTCATTATAGTTCCCACTTTGCTATTGTTTGCCTGTATAATCTCTGTCTGGTTCTGTGATTGTTCCTGTTTGCTGTATAATTAATTTTGCTGGGTGTAAACTAATTAAGGTGGTGGGATATAATTGGTTACAGAATCATGTTACAATATGTTAGGATTGGTTAGTTAAATTTCAGGAAAATGATTGGTTAAGGTAGAGCTAAGCAGAACTCAAGTTTTACTATATAATCGGTAGTCAATGAGGAAGTGGGGGTGGGGGTGGGGGTGTGGGGGGGAGTGCGGGTGGGTGTGGGAGATGGGAACAGGGAAAGTAAGTGGGTGAAGGAATAAGCCCCCTAACATACATTCTGGCCCAATAACCTTGTGCTGTGGGAAAACCCACAGAGCAAAGGAAATCTCTGCAAGGTTTTCATTGTGACAAATTGTTTCCTAATCAGTCCATGAGGAGTAGCATGGCTTATCCAACCCAAGGAAACAGGTTGCAGGGCCTACTCCCAAGCATCCTGCATCCATTGAGAGCCACACAGATCCTGACTGGGGAAGGAGGGCTGAAAGGCTGCCAGGGACAACTGCACAGGGACTCTTTACCTCCTCATTCGCTCACCATCCTCCAATGCCACAGAATAGCTACTACAGACAGAAGCCTGGGTCCAATGTCTGCAAGACCAGTGAGGGAACAACGTGAATCTTTCAGAACTTCTCATTTTTGCCTCCTCAGCAGAGCCCTGGGACAGAAAACCAGCTGTTGCTGAGTCAGTCTTGTGCCTGGGGATGTGAGGTCTAGATAAGCAGGTCCCTTCTGCATATGGATTCGGGGTAGGAGAGCAAGATTGGGTTCATAATTATTATAGATTGTATTTTTTTTAAAATCTACTGATGAAATTTCCTTTCTTACAATCCATTCCTTTTGAAATAGTGCAGTGGTTTAAACAGTATGCAAATAAGAGTTGGTTGTTACAGTACCTTGAAGAAAACAATTACATATTTTGCTCCTTTTTGGGTGAAATCCAGCAGAAAGCATTCAACTAAGTAAAAGAAGGGCAGATATTGTCTTTTCTTGCATAAATATTTGAGAAGCAGGGAATCCCCATCGATCACAAAAAAATCAGACTCCACAAAGTCATTTAGTAAACTGACATACCTGAATGAAAAAAGAAAGAGTATAAGCATAATCTTGCACAAATGGAAATGCCGGGGGCGGGGGGGCAGACATTTGATTGCTAAAAGATTTAATTCACTAGAAAACTTGTTTTAAAATCGACAAAATTGAGTAGTATAGGCCAATTCAGAAGAAAGCTATCTTTCTTGCCTCTAAAGTCGGTCATAAGCTGCCAACATTCCTCTTCATTTATTCAATGTAATGGAAATTTTCTCACTCTTCAACACTGTGGATGCTATCTAGCCCAAATCAAATTTTATGGCTGCTACCACTCATATCTGTTTCTGCGGAAACTGTTCCTGATTCTGACAGAAAAGTGTCCCATTGGATACAACCACAGAATGTATAGTGGGCACCATCTTGCCAGAAGCCCCAGTTATAATATATAACAATTATATTCATGCCAATAACTTCAGCGAGGTAAGGGAGTTCTTTTAACATCTTAAAAGGATGAGTTCTTTCAAGTAGGGAAGAATTTTAAAAGGAGATGAAAAGATATTGAATATTACCTCTTTCCTCAGCCCCAGAAATGTCAGCGTATCCTATTAGCAAGAAGAATCTAATCATGATGGATTCCCTCCAGCAAACCAACAATTAGGGGGATTCTTTCTTCACTCCACCCCTAATATGAAGGCTGCTTATGTCAGGAAGATATAAGATTTGCCTTAGCCCAGCCAGAAAGAAGACTTGGAGCCAGACCTCTTCCTGCTGAAGATCACAGGGAAATGAGGGAAAGATGGCACCTGGGCACTTCTGAAAATCCCAGTAGGATTGTCACCTTGTCACAGGGTGACTGGCCTCTTTAAGAGGGATTAGGTTCAGTGCACCTATGACTAGTCAGCTGCCTGCCAACTGGGCTTAAGAGAAGGCATCTGGGCTGTATAAAGAGCCAGGAAAGCAGTGGAGGAATGCTGCCTGAAAGAGATAGGAAGGGCCTGTGAGCGGTACCTGAAAAGGAAAGGAGAGCCACAGAGACAGATAGGATGCAGCATGGGAGAACTGCTGGAGGCAGAGAGAAGCAGTGGAGAGCTGGCAAGAGCTACTGGGAGAGAGCTACAGGAGACTTGTGAGAGAGAGGGTGCTAACAGAGATGAGAACTAGTAACAAGAGCTGTTGGGAAGAATAGAAGCTGAAGAAAGATGTTGGGGAGGACTGGCTAGAGCTTTGTGTAAACCTCCCATTGGTGTCAGTGGGCATTCTGCTATGGACTGAGCAGAGTATACAGTCCTAAATGCCCAGCCCACTGACCATAATTAAAAGTGGAATTCAGTCTCCTTCAGAGAATTAATTTGACACCCTGATCGCCTGATTTTCAATAAACCTGGATGAATAGTGGACAGTCACAGTAAAAGGTACAGTATTATATTATGCTAACAATGCCAACTACTGGATTTAATGGAAACTTTTTCCTAACAAATTATTTTTACATTTATTTCAGTGAAACTCACTGTACATACTTAGCTTGTGACAGGGATTTCCAAATGAATAAAGACAGTTTCTTCAGAAATCCAAGACATTCTCTTTGTTCTAAAATAAACATATGGATTTTACTCAAACAAGGGATTCATGTGGTAAGAGAACACCATAAAAATTAGACATTAGCATAAGCCAGTGGTTCCCAAACTTGTTCCACCGATACTGCAGGGAAAGCCCCTGGCAGGCCAGGCCAGTTTGCTTACCTGCTGTGTCCACATGTTCAGCCAATCGCGGCTCCCAGTGGCCGCGGTTCGCTGCTCCAGGCCAATGGGAGCTGCTGGAAGCGGCGGCCAGTACGTTCCTCAGCCCACGCCACTTCCAGCAGCTCCCATTGGCCTGGAGCAGCGAACCGTGGCCACTGAGAGCTGCGATCAGCCAAACTTGCGGATGTGGCAGGTAAACAAACCGGCCCGGCCCACCAGGGCTTGCCCTGCACAAGTGGTGGAACAAGTTTGGGAACCACTGGCATAAGCAGCTAACATCTCACCAGGATTTGGGGACTCACGTGTGTCCCTGAGTTCTTTGGAATCTTCTCTATCAGCTTTTGAAACATGTTGCAACTCTTCTTCAGCTCTCAATATACCTGAAAAGTCATGATGGCTTTTATCTTCTTCAACTTCTTTTTCTCCATCTTCTTCTCCATCAAATGGGGAAGAATAATGCTCCAGACTACTGTCCGTGGTCTCGCTCTCTTCATCAGCACTACTGTCACTCTCACTCCCATTCACACTCCCATCTTCCTGAGGATCAGTTTGTGCAGAAGCCATCAGACTTTCTTTTTGGTCTCTAAAAATAAAAATGTATTTAATCGCCAGTCATTAATTTTCAGTAACTATGGTGTGCTCTTCGACTTGGTTCATTAAATGATCCACCTTGCTATTAGAGGTGACTGGAAAATTTCCATTGAATAAAACTTGGGCAAAAAAAAGAAAGCATTTTGTGACTATCCCTGTGAGAATTTTTTCCATTTTCCAACAAACTCTACTCACTATTACATTCTGCAATAATTACTCAACATTTTCATATAATTCAGTTTCCTAAAATTTGTCAAATCTTTTTTCTTCGCACATCAAGTCAGTCATCCTTATTCAACAAGAACTTATTCAACAAGAAAAAAATTGTGTGGCCCTTCAATGGGTGAACAAAAGGGGAAGGGGAGGAAAGGTGCAAGGAACCTCTTCTAATCTTGCACCTTTTAAAGAGGTGCGGTAGTAGCTTTCTTTCTCTGGAGTGCCAGGGAGCTAGGAGGCATGTCCCACAAAACTGTTGCTGGGTTGATTCATCTCTATATTGCCCCATACACAGGGCCATGGCTTATTCACCTAAAGGAATATGGAGAAAAATAAAGCACCAAATCTTGCTTGCTTTACTAACACAGAACTTCCACTGCAGTCAATGGGCTCAGCTATGTAAAATGTAAATCCAGAATAAGGGAAAGATGGTTCTGTACCACCTTTCAGCTTTTTCAATCCTGTGTTGGTCAGGGGCCATTGGGGCTCTGCATAAGAGCAGGGGTCTGCCTACATGCACTTCTTTGCAGGATTGGGGCCTTTTCAACACAAATAGCTTAAAATTACTAAAAATCTCTTTGCTTTTAATGGAGCTACTTGTATGAGCTACTTGTACTTGTATTTGCTCGTATAAATAAGGGTTTGCAGAATATCTTCTAATTCATCCTATGCTGACACATCAGCATAGCCAACATCTCAGTGATTACATTTCATTCACACACACCAAAGACTTATCCAGCCCCCTCCTATCTTACATAATTCCCTATCAACCTATCTTATTTTATTTATTTTATTTATTTTATTTTAATTTTTGAAGATTGTTACTAGAATAAGTTCCACACTACAAATATAGTAAGGAGAATATGTGGCAGGTTTATTACTGCAAACATTTAATGACAATACTTTTTTATGAGAAAATATAACTTACAAATAAAATGCAAACTCCAGTCATAAGAAGGAGAAGAAGAAAAAGGACAGCCAATATTTTCAATAATTGTGAAAATATAACACACTAAGATCCAGTAGCATAAGTGTTGGATTCAGTGTCTGTCATATATGGTTCCCAAATAGCAGAGTATTATAAGGTTTTTTGGATTTGGTGCAGTGAGTTTCTCCACAGCAAAATAATATCACACCTTATTGATCCCAGTACCATGTTATTATTTTCTGATAGATGTATTTAAATGAATAAAAATAACTATTGGTGCCCATCCTACTTTACAGGGTTGAAATTCACCTAGCAGGTAGGCACAAGGTATAAACACCACTTGTTATGTGTTTGTTTAGTGTCTGCAATTTTAAAAAATGGATATCACAGTCTCTTTTATTTTAGTTACCAAAATAAAACAAAAGGAAAAGGAAAATAATCTTACAAATAATGGTTAGTAAATATAAATTTCATTTATAATGGTTTTGCATTAATAAAGCTCCCATCTCCAGACAAGATGCTCAGGGTGTCAAATAAACAATCAAATACAAGAAAACAGTACTTTCAAAACATATGAAAGATAAAAGCAAATAAAACGTATTGTATACAATATTTGCATTGTTACAGCCAGAGGTGAAAGTAAGCCGGTACAGTACGGTACAGCGTACCGGCAAGAGCCAATACGCTGTGCCAGACCGGACTGGCTTCCCCAGGCTGGCGCTTTAAAGGGCCCCGGGCTCCCCACAGCCTCCTGAGCACGACTGCTGGAGCCCCGGGATAGTGGCGGCAGGGCTCCAGCGCTGATTTAAAGGGCCCGGAGCTCCGCTGCAGTAGCGATGGCCAGAGCCCAGGCCCTTTAAATCGCCCCGGGACTCCCAGCTGCCTCTGCAACTGGTAGCTCTGTGGGTGATTTAAAGTCCCTAGGGCTCCTCGTCACAGCCGGAGCCCTGGGCCTTTAAAGGCCCTGCCTCTTCTGGTTGAGGCCATGCCTCTTCCAGTCGAGGCCACGCCCCCTGCTTAGGACTCCGGTGTACCGGTAAGTCCTTTAAGTTACTTTCACCCCTGGTTACAGCTATTTTTAAAATATCATACACAAATCAAGTACTATATCTTATATGGTTATCATAACAATAAATTTGAACTGTAATAGCTATAATCTGTACATAGAATTTGTACTGTTATAACTACTTTTAAGATATCATACAAGTCAAGGACTACATTTTTATGTGGTGGTTATCAATTTTAAATATGAACTTTAATACTCATTATCTTTAGAAGTACAAAGTTTATAACTAAAGAGCTTCACAACATTCTATGTATTTGGTAATAATAAAAGGCAGAAAGTAGATTAAAAGCTTTGATTTTTTTTTTCTTTTTTCATTTATGTGGAAAAGCCGGTTTTAGGGATCTTTTAAAAAAATCTTTAGTGTCCCCCTCTAAGGACTGATCCTCAATTCTTTGCACCCCAAAACTCCCACTGACTTTGTCAGAAGAACACGGGTTCCAATTCAGCAAAGCACTTACACAAATGCATGAGTACATGGGTAGTCCACTAACTTCAGAAAGTTTAAATATTTTGCTGAATCTGACATATTTTTTTCTTACATGCAACCTTTCCAGCAAATGTCATTGGTTGTTTGTACTGTGCCTAGCACAATGGGGCCCCAATTTTGTCTAGGACTTGTGGGCTACTGAAATACAAAATACTAGTAACTGCCCACTGAACTATGGTAATGTTGAGCAAAGCATAGAATCATAGAATAATAGGACTGGAAGGGACCTTGAGAGGTAATCTAGTCCAGTCCCCTGCATTCATGGCAGGACTAAGTATTATCAAGACCACCCCTGACAGGTGTTTGTCTAACCTGCTCTTAAAAATCTCCAATGATGGAGATTCCACAACCTCCCTAGGCAATTTATTCCAGTGCTTAACAACCCTGACAGGCATTCACTATGTTAGACATCCAATCACTGCTAACCTTCTTGGTGAAAACCAAAACAAAGAATATTCAGCTCCTCCACAAAACATTATGACTCCATATATGTGGTCTTTTATGTGTATGTCTTCAGACTGTGGGCCCACCTACTATTTACTCAGGAAAAACTGCTTTTGACTTGTCAGATTTTGCTTGAGTATGGCATGGAGGACTGGACCCTGCACAAAGCCTTCTGAACAGGGACCACCCACTATTAAGCACCATGTACTCACTATTCTGTCTAACTAAAAAATTATACCACACAGAGAGCTTTGGTTTACACCTATAAAGTTTAGCATCATGGAGCTAAAAGAATACATTTCACTGAGTATTTGTTTAAAGTGGAATAAATGTAAAATTAAAAAGATGATATACCGTAATGAATAATACAGTATGACCTCAGAGTTACAAACACTAGAGTTACAAATTCGAACTGAGCAGTCAACCGCACACCTCATTTGGAACCAGAAGTATGCAATCAGGCAGTAGAGACAAAACAAACAAACAAAAAACCCAGATACTGTATAGTACAGTACTGTGGAAAATGTAAGCAACTAAAAAAATAAAGGGAAAGTTTAAAAAGAAGACTTGACAAGGTAAGGAAACTTTCTGTGCTTGTTTCATTGAAATTAAGACGGTTAAAAGCAGCATTTTTCTTCTGCATAGTAAAGTTCAAAGCTGAAGGAAGTCAACGTTCAGTTGTAAACTTTTGAAAGAACAGCCATAAGGTTTTGTTCACAATTACAAACATTTCAGAGTTACAAACAACCTCCATTCCTGAGGTGTTTGTAACTCTAAGGTTCTACTGTAGTTTACAAATATTCCACTATGGAAAGAGATAGTACCAAATACAGCATTGCCTTCTTGCAGAATCAAGAAACATATAACACCACAGTGTTATCTAAAAGAAAAGAAAAGGCCTGTTTCAAATAAATAAACAAACGGTATTAATAAACTTCATATAAATAATTAATTGGACGTTTTCACAAACATAAGGTAGAAAATCAAGTGGGTCAAATAAACGTTGCATCTAGTCAACTTCAGCAAGCTTGGCAGCCTGTGCATGCCAACGAGATGAGTTTGCAGAGCAAGTATTGCTCTCTTAAACAAACCGCACTGAAAACAAACCAGGATAGTAGGTATCATTGTCTAATATCGTAAACAACTTCCGCCCTGCCCTTCGAAAACAAAAGGCCCCGCGGTGCTCCCCGGTCGGGGTCAGGTCTACTCTGCCTTTTACAGCGCTGAGAACGCTACTAAACGCAACATTGAAGAGTGGGGCACAGTGGCCCACTAATCGCAGCCCCTCTTCCAGCAGAGGCAGGGCGGAGGCGAACCCCGCCTGCTCCATGTGAGGAGCAGCAGGTGAGAATGGGCAGCGGCCGGCTCAGGTTGAGCCCAGCATCCCTCCATCGCCAGCCCGAGCTCAGGCGAGCGGTCCTGGCACCCCCTCCTCAGTCAGGGACAGGTGCGGGCATCCCCTCCCCGAGCGCAGGAGGCAGGTCCCGGCGCCCCACAGTTCAGCCCCCGGCACAGGTCCTGTCTCTCCCCGCTGCGCTCTGTCTCCCGCCTCGCGCCCGCTCCTTACACTTCTGCTCCCCGCGACCAGCGGCTGAGGACGCGGCGAGCCCGGCATCCCGAGAGGGGCAAACGAGCGCTCTTTATAGCCACTGCTGTCGCCGCCCCCGCCGAGCTGCCGCGGCCTTTGCTCCGACTCCTCTCGAAAGCACCCGGGACCAGTTTGGTCCGCTGGCGCCGCTCCCGGCAGCTGCAGGCGCCCGCCCCGCCCGGGGGAAGGAAGGGGAAGACACCGAGACAAAGCCCGGACGAGCCCCCAGTGCCCCCAGCCTTTGGCTGACTCTGAACGCAGACCCAGGCCTATGGTGCCGAGCCGCTCTCCCTTTCTTATCACAGCAGGCGGAGTCAGAGCCGGATCCCCCGGACCTGTGGGGGCGTCAAAACTTGGACCAAAATTGTGCCTTATGGTTCAGTTTCTATAATATGCCCAAACAAAACATCAGAGCCCAGTATTATCCCAAGTCTGGTCCGCGGTGCTGAGCCTCATGGACCAGCCTCTAGATGTCATGAGGTGAGTATGGTATAAATAGCGATGTGGATTAGATAGTAGACCTGTATGTTGCAGCTATTCCTCCACATTTCTATAATAGGCCAAACCAAACAGTGAATCCTTATTTCAGGGTGTTGCTGGTTCAGGATCTGAATTTTACAGCTCCAGAACATGCCTACCTGCGGACATTTGAGATAGGGAAATGGGGACAATTGGGGAGAGAAAACAAGAGCATGTATTTTAATGTAATTGAAAGAGAAGAGGAGCTTTCTGAGGAAAAGAGTTTTAAAAAATATTTTTGTAACTCATATTGATTGTCACTTCTAAATACAGTAGTAACAATTAGCGTATATGATTTAAGAATTGTGGGGAAATTGCATGTCATGGAGGAACACTCTCTACACCTAAACTTTCTAAGTAATGCAAGTTTCAGAGGAACAGCCGTGTTAGTCTGTATTCGCAAAAAGAAAAGGAGTACTTGTGGCACCTTAGAGACTAACCAATTTATTTGAGCATGAGCTTTCGTGAGCTACAGCTCACTTCATCAGATGCATCTGATGAAGTGAGCTGTAGCTCACGAAAGCTCATGCTCAAATAAATTGGTTAGTCTCTAAGGTGCCACAAGTACTCCTTTTCTTTTTAAGTAATGCAAGTCTCACAGCTCCCAAGAAGAGGAAAAGAATCATGCAACTAAGGCACATTAGTCTTTCAAGCACCGTTTTGGTTGGACCCAATATAGAGATAGTGTTAGGTTCTACCCATTATTATAGTGTTAGGTTCTACCCATTATGAGTTAGACAGTGATATCCTTCCCCATATTGAATGGAATCTTACACCTATAAGGTACTGTTCAACACGTGGAAGGATATCACAATATGACCCTATAGAAATAAGGGCTGACTACAAATTTCAGGTCCAGATTGGGGTTCAGATTAAGAATCCCCCCAGATCTGGGTGGTTTTCGGTGGTAGAGTCTGGTTTTGGACCACCGCTATTACTAGTGCTATTAATAATTCTTCTGTGCCCTAGGCATTTTACAGTAAAGACAGATAAGGGCCCTGCCGTGAATAGTTTACAGTGATGTGAGTGAGGATAGCAAACAGTAGAGAGGTAGTGAGAAAAAGAAGGACAAAGGTTGTAGCAATTAGATCACGGGATTTCATGGTTTTAGTCCTGCACTCTTCCTGTTGGTTCAATTAAAAGTACTTTTATATAATATATTAATCATTATTGACTCATGTATTGGGATTATTGCCAAAAGGTTAGTCTTAAGGAAAAAATTGATTCCTAGTTGGCAGGTATGCCCACCTTAAATCCCCTCTGGCATAAGCGCCGACTCCGTGGGTGCTCCGGGGCTGGAGCATGCCAAGCTCCAAAAGCCCAAAAAAAAAATAGGGGGTGTTCAGCACCCACTGGGATGACCAGCTGTTGGCAGCCAGGGATCAACTGTTTTGCGGGTGCCTCGGCAGATGAGTTGTTTCCTAGGGGCAGCCTACGTGCAGCTGTGATCAGCAGTTTGGCGGGTAGGCTCAGATCAACTGTTTCCCACCTCTTTGCTCTGGCAGGGGCTGAGTGAGTCTCACAAAAAAAAGACTTAGGGTTAGGCATGGGCAGGAGTGCTGGGCTACCAGCAGCAGCACAGCCAGCCCTTGCTCGCCTAGGGCTGCCCCACACCTCTTGGGCTTTTGGCCATGACGTCCACCTGTATGGTTGCTCCCTGCCAGCCAGGCTCCACTCTGGCCACAGCAGGCATCAGGTGACCCAAGGGAGCCCAGCTAGGCTAGGGTTGGGTGCAGTGGTGGGTTAGGGGGAGGAAAAGCCTTGGACCCTGGCAGGAGCTGCACTGGGGGGAGTGGGAGGGAGGAGAAGCCCCAGACCCCGGCAGGAGCCGCGCTAGGGAGAAGCCCTGGCAGGAGCCACGCTGGGGGTATGGGGGGGCGTGGAGGAGAAGCCCCGGACCCTGGCAGGAGCCATGCTGGTGGGGGAGGGGGAAAGAGGAGAAGCCCTGGACCCCGGCAGGAGCTGCACTGCGGGGGAGAAGCCCCGGACCCTGGCAGAACATGTGGGGCTCAAGTCCCCGGCTCGGGAGCCCCAGCAACCCTAGTGGCAGAAGCTGCAGGGCTAAAGCCCTGATCCCACTCCTTGCGGAGCTGGACTGAGTCCCTCTCTCTCCCATCCCCCCTGGTGAGCTGGCTCTCACTCTCTGGCTCTGGAGAAATACACCCCAAATCTACCAACATTGGTATCTCCATTTCCCCCATCATCACACAGCCATGAATGGATTTAGCCTAGGAGGCAGGGTCAGCAATAGCCCCATTTGGCAGTTGGGATCTAGGGCACACAGAGGTGAAGTGACTTTCCCAAGGCTAAGCAGGGAGTCTATGGCAGAGCAGAGAATCAAATCCAGAACACCTGAGCCTGAGGCCTGTGCATTAACCACAAAGGGAGGTGGGGAGCAGAGAGAGATGGGAAAAGGGACATGGGTGGGAAGCAAGAAGAGGGAAACAGCTGGAAGGGGAGCAAGGACTTAGAGAAGAAACAACAGAAAGGGAAAGGGGCAGGAAGAGCGAAAGGAAGGGAAAGGAGAAAGGGGCAGGGAGAGGGGAAAGACTCTCCACTGCTTGTCCCTCCCATCCACCTTCTTCCCACAGCCATCAGTGGCCTCAGATCCCAAACAGGCCCTAAGCAGGAGTGAAGCCCAGAGTGAACGTAATGTCTTTAAATTGGGATGTTAGTGAAGACAGCTTGTAGCTGAATGTAATGATTTTAATATACTGTAATTCATCATTATTAATGATATATTTCATTACTATTTTAATAATGATTACATTGTTAAGATGCCAATGATAGACACACATTCAATAACAGAATATGAAAGAAGAGTATAAATATGCTGAAAATTGCCAGTTTTGGCGGGAGGCTGAGCCCCCCAAACACAGACACCTCACCTTCAAGGCAGTAGGGGTCAGAAAGGAGTGAGCAGTGGGCAGGAGATGCTCAGGGGAGAGGACCTAAGGGGAGGGGGCAGAGCGGGGGCAGGAAGAGGTGGAGTGGGAGAGGGGCCGGAGCCAGGATGGGGCATCCACCGGCAAAACCAAAAGTCAGCACCTATGCCCTCCGGGTCCTGCCCAACCAGACTTCAAACCTCAAAGGAAGTTTTTTTTTAATAAGAATTGTTCCAAGCAGAAGTCTTTTCAGGGTTTCTGAAAACAGCTTTTTCTATGTAATGTAACTTGTAGTCTATAACACTGAGTCTGCAGCTCTGTGAAGGCATCAGGAGCCACAGGGAGTAGTGCTGCAAGTGCCATGAAGAGTTCCTCAGAGATAGTCTGGGAGCCTAATGTAGTGAAATCTCATTGTATTGGGCAAGTTAGTGATAGAAAAGTAAGGGAGGCGTCATTTGATTTGTAAAATTTGATTTCTGCTGGAAATGGCCCAACTTGATGATCACTTTAGATAAGCTATTACCAGCAGGAGAGTGGGGTGGGAGGAGCTATTGTTTCATGGTCTCTGTGTAAATAATGTCTTCTGCAGTTTCCACAGTATGCATCCGATGAAGTGAGCTGTAGCTCACGAAAGCTCATGCTCAAATAAATTGGTTAGTCTCTAAGGTGCCACAAGTACTCCTTTTCTTTTTTTGTAAAAATTGTTAGAGAGCTTATTCCTTCACTCTCCCACTTCCCTGGTCCTTCTCGCATGAACAGAGAGCAACAATACCCGAAGTCCGAAGGTGCAAACAATTCGATGTTTATTGGGGTGAACTTCCAGCGAGCTTAAATACAAATTCCTTTTTCCTTATTTTCTAATCCCAACTTACTTCCTGTTTGCCCCTAATTTATATTGTAATATTCTTAGCTATACCTTAACCAATCATTCTACTGAAATTTAACTAACCAATCCTAACATATTGTAACATGATTAGCTAACAAATTATATCCCAGCACCTTAATTAGTTTACACGCAGCAAAATTAATTATACAGCAGACAGAAACAATCATAGAACCAGACAGAGACCATGCCAATAAACAATAGCAAAGTGGGAACTATAATGACAAAACAATACAGAAGTGAGGATTTCACAACTACATCTATAAAGACATAAGAGTTTCCCAGCTGTGTCTATTGATAAGTGAGTTCTTACCAGACAGAAAACTATCAACCTCAATTTCCTTTTACATCTTCTAGGCACTTCCCTTTCTCTGGAGGTGATAGGCACTATCAGGACAGGATTGTATTCCTAACAGCCCAATAGCACTTTCTTTCAATGTGACTAGTTTGGAATGTGAGGATGTGACCAGTCGCTTCCCAGCTTATGGCTGCCTCTGTCGCTTAGCCAAAGGCCTTAGCCTAAGAACAGGACCTCAGACTGTCACAGTAAGAGAAGGACCTTACACTGGCAGACAGTGATTTTGATTCTTTCTTTTATACCTCTAACTAGCCAAGTGATAAGAATACACCTAAATTCTTAAAGTACAGGCCTTTCCAGACAGGCCTGAATATCTATATCCTAACAAAAATCTACAGAATCATAATTTCAGTGGTGTCACCCTCAGTGGTGTAGCAGAAGGACTTGCTGTCCCTCAGCTCCAGGTCCTCCAGGGGGTGGAAATTTTGATAATACAATGTCATCAGAAATGGGTTGTGTTAGGGTTTTCAGATACCTTTGTCCCACAACCACAATGTACGAAATATGGCAAACCTAGAAAATTATGTAGATATGTATTTGAGAAAGTGTTTAAAAATCAACTTTTTAAATTATTCTTTAACTCAGGCATGCATTGCTTACATAAAAAAGACATTGACCTGTGGTAATCCTAGGGAAATTAACCTTGACTGAAAACATTTGTTCATCAAAGTCATCATTAGTATCATCTCCACACATCACACTGATCTCACACTCACACATGTCCATATAAGACAGGCTGTCAAACATTTCCATGGTGGTGAGTATCTGGTCTTTGCACACAAGCATTTGATTAGCCGAAGGATTGATATTTCACATACAACTGGTGTGATTTATATATATTTATACATATAACATAGTCCATCCTCCAAGACCCATCCATGCCTGATAAGGGAGGGTAGTTTTGGATGCACTCGATCGTTCCAGAGCCATTCCATTGTTTGATAATTTGTCCAATTGACAGGAGGTATAAATGCACCCATGGTTGATGGCAATTTTTCTCCATTTTTCTGCTTCTTGGAGAACATCCACCAGCATAGCTCTGCAAGTGTTGTAATACTGGTCTTAAAATGGTAAACTTGGCATATGAACACCTCCTGTGCACTTATGGCCTTATCAGTGATTGTCTCAATTGTTAGGAGCAACTTCATATTGAGGAGAGAGTCTTTGAAGGCTGAATCAAAGTCAACCTTCCAGTAGTGTCACATGCTAAAAGGGCATGGAAACCTGGCAGGACAATGGCTTTTAATGGTCCAAATGAAAGAAACGCATCTCTGAGGAATATACTGTAATTTTGTTTTCCAGCAACAGGCACAAAAAACACAATCTTGAGGAAGTCTTGAGTAGCATCTCACAGAAAACACTAGAACAGCTATGTCTTGTGCAAAAATCCAAACTTTAGTAGCATGTCTATCTGTGGCATTGATGGCATGCAAAATAATTTTAGTGTCATGGGAACTATGAAGAAACTCCACTAAACAGTGTGAGGCAGCAGATACATTATGCCATGCAATGATGAAATTCTTTGAGAAATTGTTGGAATGCTCAAGCATTTTTCCTGCAAGGTACACAGTAAACTTGTCTTTTGTGAGAATATGAGACAGTAGCTTCTTCATTGTGACATTGGAGATGTTCATGGAGTCAATGATTTTTTATTGGATAGGTGCAATACCATTGAGTCTCTTTTTTTTGTAATATTTTAATTGATTCCTCTGCATACATGTCAAACACAAGGTAGACTTCTTAGCACCAGAATTTTCTCAATAGCCTCATAATAAAGTGTTCTGCCAAATCTCAGCAAGTGTTAGTTTCTAGTTTGCCTAGAGCTTGTACTTCAGCCATACCATCCTTGATTACTGTGCTGACAGGCCTCTGTTGGTCTAAGGTACCGGTCATGTTGTTAATAGGTGCTGGCTTAGGAAGACCATGCAAGATGTGGATTTGTTTGCTTTTTGCCGGGCACATATGCATTCATAGAATCATAGAATATCAGGGTTGGAAGGGACCTCAGGAGGTCATCTAGTCCAACCCTCTGCTCAAAGCAGGACCAATCCCCAATTTTTGCCCCAGATCCCTAAATGGCCCCCTCAAGGATTGAACTCACAACCTGGGTTTAGCAGGCCAGTGCTCAAACCATTGAGCTATCCCTCCCATTGATCCATCGCATTTGATTTCAATCATGTCTGGTACCACAGAGAACTCACACTTTCCCAAAGTCTCACATAGATCAGTGTCATGCAGAGATCTGGACACAACCAGGAATGAACAATGACCTGTCTGAAGTTAGCTCTGAAATAGTCCTTGCCACCTTCACTCTGATACTTTAGCTATCTTACCACTGAAGACTGCTTTCATCATGATATTAATTAGCTCCGGTCCATCATACATGAATGGGTTACCAGTGCAAATAAGCTTATCCTGTAGCTTTAAAATGGTCCCTTCCTGGCATTTAACAGCATCTAAGGAGTCTAGATGGTGTTTGGTTACTTCTAGGGAAGTCATCCCAGTCATGCTTAATATTTTGTTCGAAATTCAGTAGAGCTCTGTGTTAACCAGGAACTCAGATCTTGCCTATGGTTAACTGGATGTGCTCCAGGTTCCACATCTCAGAGTCCCCACCCAACAGACTCACTCCCCGAAACCGCATGTATCAATGGAGAGAAAACTAAGGGCATGGTTAACTATAAAGCAAATTGGTTTATGAAACAGTAACTTATAGGACCCCCAGCAAAACAATACACAAAGGGCATACAGATACAGGTTGACACAACAAACTGACATAAAGTCAAGGTACCAAACCCATGAGGACAAAGGAGAATTTACTACAGGTAAGGTACAGTGGTACACAGCATACAACACCAGGTTCAGAGGAATGGACCCACAACAGAAGACATCACGGATAGAATACATCAGGACAGCAAGGTGAGAACACAGGAGTTCAGGATACAGGTAAGATAGGAATCAATCAGGAAGTGATAGCTGGAACTATGGAGTTTGGATCTTCTTCTGTGGTCTTCTGTAGATCCCTCCAAGTCTTGGCTAGGACATGTACTGCACTGCCACCAGGAAGGACAGCTTCTCCTCTCGGGTGCAGCAGTCTTTTATGCTCTCCTGTTACTAGGCAGAACACAGGCCATGTGACCCTTGCTCTTTCCCACCTTAGAGAGAAAAAGGCGCCAGTTGTCTCAAGAAGGTCACCAACGTGGTGCACAAACAACTCCTTACGAACAAAATGGCAAAGTGCCTAAGCAAAATTGAACTTGTAGTTTTCCATCTTCATCTGGGTTTGTCAGGTTGTGCTGGCATTTTCAACTTTTTCCCAATGCTTAATGTACTTCCTCCCCAACCTTGCCAAATTCAGTTTATATGTGCATTTCTTATAGCATGCAAGATGACACTGAGCATTGTGTTTAACCAGATCCTTTGTGATGGTGTTCTCCAAAGATACAGCTACTAGTCAGTACTCTTGTCTCCCCATTGATACCTAAAAATTATCAAGACCAGAGTAAAAACAAGGATTTTGTAATAAATTATTTTTGGACTGTAATTAATTCTGTTATGAAATGTATGCTATGTAACTATGTTTGTGGATGGATTCTAGTAGTTTCTAGCCAGATGCTGATGTCTTAACCTGTACTTCATTATAACTCTTGTAATAAACAAAGCTTATAATCAATACCACTGAACCATGTCTTTTTTGCCAATGATGGCAGATCAACTTGAAGCACTCCTTCCATTTATAGTAGTCTGTAACATTAAAAAAATCAGGAATCATGTTCTCAGGATTAACCGGTAACACAGTACTGTCAGTCAAGGGTCATCATTTAACTTTATGGGGATTGAATGTTTGACATGACTGAGTTAAAATATCATTTTTAAAATGTTGATAGTTGAACATTTTCTTGAATATATGTCTACATAATTGTTCTAGGTTTGTCATGATTGGTACCATTGTGTTTTTGGGCGAAAGGGTTTCTTAATGATACCCAACTCAACTCATGTCTGATTGTATTATATTTTATTAAAATTTCCACTAACCAGAGGTCCTGGAATTGGGTTAATTGGCTGCTGCATTAATTATTTAGGGCTGAGGTTAGGGACTGCTCTTGTGTACCATGTCACAGAATGTTATTTAGGTTGTAAAGTCAAGCATCCTAAAGTTAATAGGGCCTGTGAGCTACAAAATAAATAAATAAATAAATAAAAAAGCAGGCCTTCTATATGTTGGCATCCTTTTGTCTGCAAGAGAGGGTGGGAATTGCAGCCTATGATGTAATTGGTTTGCAATGTTTCATTTGACTGAATAGGCCAACCAAGATTTGCATGATCTTTGGCAGTTATTGCAAATCTATGTATCATGGTTGGGAGCTGCGTGTTTCCTACAGGCTCTTTTCTCCTCAAGCTGTAGGAGCCAGCTCCTGTCATGGACTTTGATACCCTGATGGAGATGATGGCGCCACTTGATACAATCACTTGCCAAGATTGGTCAGGATCAAACTTAAGATCTATTTTGAGGTCTTAAGTAGGATTTAAGTGGTGCGTAAGTCCTGGATGGAACTGTATAGTTTCTGGTCCGCTGCACAGGAATGAATTTTACTCTAAGTGATAAAAGAATACATAAATAATTTCTCTTCCTTACCTAACTTCTGATTGATCAAATGTACCTTCACCATTTTTATACAGATTCATAGATTTTTAAGACAGAAGGGCCCAGTAGCTCATCTAACCTAATTTCTTGTGTAACACATGCCATAGAATTTCATCTGGTTACCACTATATAACCTATGTTTGGCTAAAGCATATCTTCCAGAAAGGAAACCAGTCTTGATATGAAGACATCAAGAAATGGAGAATCCACCATTTCCCTTGGTAGTTTGCTCCAACGGTTAATCACTCTCGCCTTAAAAATGTGTGGGTTATTTCTAATTTCAATTTGTCTGGCTTTAACTTCCAACCACTGGTTCTTGTTAGGCCATTCTTTGCTACATTATTACCCAGTATTTCTCCCCATGAAGGTCTTTTTACACAATAATCAAGTCACCTATTGATTGATAAGATAAACAAATTCAGCTCTTCAAGTCTCTCATTGTAAAGGATTTTTTCCCTCATCCTCCACTCATTTTTGTGGATCTTCTCTGCACCCTTTCCAGTTTTTTAACTTCCTTTTCAAAACTCTGGACCCAGTTTTTTATATCAGTCATGGCTTCTTCAGTCTACTAATTCATCATTAAAAGCTTGCTGTTGGACATAAACAAAAAAAAATAGAAAAGTAATAATTTTAGTTTAAAAATAAGAGGAAAGTCATGGCACACATTACTTTAATTAATACATTTATTTTTAAGAGTATAATTAAAGTTATTCCCTGGATTAAAGTTACTTTTTATTAATACTAATAAAAGAAACAGAGCATAAGTTGTTTTTGTACATAATCTCTGAATTTAAATTCGTAATATTTAGCACAATCTTTCAAATACATACTTGAAACTAAATCTTTTTATATAAAAAAAGCTCTAGCATGGCAAGCAAAACATGTTTTGCTATGCACAGCAGAGCCACGAGTACCATAATTGTCACAAAATCTGTAAAATCAACACATCTAATAGCCAGCGACACCAATAAAATATATAATAAAACTGAGTTAGTGAGGAATTAAATTGTTGACAGATGTCAAAACTTTATGTAATTAAAACGAATTTTAAATTACTATCCTAAAGCAGTTATCAAAAGAATAAAATTTCCAAGTTATAACAAATGAGGAAACATAGTTTTGGAATTTTGTTGCTTCAGCACATAGATGATTTTATGTCTTTAGCGTTAGACTTTTTGCAGTTTTTCCCAGTAACTGTCACTGAGTTGGTGAAATGCCTGCACAACATTGTCCTCATCATCATCACAGAGTTCACTTAGAGAAACGCTGCAAAATAGAAGGGAAAAGGATTAAATGTACAGTTGCTTTTTTGTAAAGAAAGAACATTTTCTTAGTTTAAATGTTAAAGTAGCTCCCAGTTTGAGGATTTAAAACTTTTTATAGCAGTTATAGTTAGAGTTAAATATGTTTACCAACTCATTTTATTTCCCTCTTTATTTTGTTTGATTTATTAAAAACTGAAGCTCTGGGTGTATTCATTTTAAAATGAAGTCAATGGACACAAATCGGACATCAGGAATGGTAACATACAAAAGCCAGTAGGAGAGCACTTCAATCTTCCTGGACATTCTTTAACAGATTTAAAAATAGCCATACTTGAACAAAAAAACTTCAGAAACAGACTTCAAAGAGAAACTGCAGAACTAAAATTCTTTGGAAATTTAACACCATTAATTTAGCCTGAATAGGGACAGGGAGTGGCTGGCTCACTACAAAAGCAGTTTTGCCTCTCCTGGACTTGACAGCTCCTCATCAATTATTGGGAGTGGACTACATCCACCCTGACTGAATTGGCCCTGTCAACACTGGTTCTCCACTTGTGAGGTAACTCCCTTCTCTTCATGTGTCAGTATATAATGCCTGTATCTGTAATTTTCACTCCACACATCTGAAGAAGTGTTTTTTTACCCACAAAAGCCTATGCCCAAATAAATCTATTAGTCTTTAAGGTGCCACCGGACTCCTTGTTGTTTTAGTCATGTGCCTGTTTTTCTCAAATTAATCAGCAGGACGACCTATACAGCATATAAGTGCTGTGTCCTATGACACAGTTTAGTTTTCAAAGTCAAATTTCTTGGATTTGGTTGCGTTTTGAGGCCACTCTCATGGAACGGGACCTCTACTATTTCAAGCTCTGTGGTTCTAGATTCTGCAATTCTACATTTACTGGTCACCATTACTCCAACAGGAAGTTCCTTACTCTGGCTTCTAGCAAAGTATTTAGTCACATGCTTAAGTGTATCCCTACTCAGCAATGCACTCAATCGTGTGTTTCACTTCATTGACGTGACCAGGACTTAGACATACTTAAAGATGTGCACATACTTAATTGCTTTGCTGAACAGAGGAGGACTACTAAATCAGAGCCAGAAGAAGCTATGGAATGCTATACTGTATTAGTCTCTTCCTAATGGAATGATGTGGGAGGACCGCTGCAAGGGGATTCTTAGAGAGCTGTTTTCTCCCTGAGCTCCCTCTCTTGAAGTCAATGGAACTACTCACATGCTTAAAATTGAGCACGTTCTAAAGTGCTTCGCTGGATCAGTAGTGCGCTCAACATTTTTCTCAGAAAAAAGACCTATATTGAGATTTATCATTATCCTTTGTTTATAGTCTTGTCATTAATTATCAGTCAACATAAATGTGTACTTAACCAACTTACTTTGAATTAGTTTTTCAAACATGATTTTACAGACAGTGTTAAATGTGTTACTAAAAACCTAGGGACA
The DNA here is from genome assembly GCF_965140235.1 of Caretta caretta. NCBI lineage: Eukaryota > Metazoa > Chordata > Testudines > Cheloniidae > Caretta > Caretta caretta. The sequence goes on from NC_134209.1 coordinate 79,687,499, forward strand.
GATTCTTAGCTAAAGTTAGTGTAGTTCCATTGACTCCATTATTTCAATAGAGCTATGCTGATTTACAATAGCTGAGGAATCTGGCCCCAAATCTAGTACATCTATTTCCTTCCTTTACTCACTGATTTTGTAGGTCTAACTTAGAAAACAGTCAAGTTTGTTTGCCAAGATTTAATCTTTCTAAACCCATGCTATTCTAAACTCATGAACATGGTACTCTCATCCTGTAGATGTTTAGTGAATTTCCCATTACTTACTATTTTATCTACTATTTTACTAGGGATAGAAATTATTTTTACAAGACATAATTATCAAAATCACACATTTTTCAAAAGACAAGTGAAAACAGTGTTTTCTTTTCATTTCAGTTACCATGAATTTTAAAAAGTATCTGAAGTTATTTACAAAAAATTAACTTCCCTTTTAGTCCATTTTCTTGTTTAAATAGAGTCACCAGCATATGTATACCTGATAGCTTTAATAGTGAGTGAAAAATCTTTCAGCAGAAGATAAGCTGCTCCTTCATGGATACTAGAAAAAGAAAAGATTTCCAAATGTAAATAACTAGATGTATTTAAAGTATGTATATTACAGGTGTTTCACAGATACATATTCAGGGTAATCCTGGCCCCACTGGAGTCAGTGGCAAAATTCCCACTAGTTTTAATAGGGCCAGGATTTCAAGCTCAGTCTTTTTTTTTAAGCATGCCCAACAGTCAAAAGCAGGTAAATTATATTAAAAAGTAAAATATTTCTCCTTGACATTCTTAGAGGATGAAATTCATCTCTGTGCAGGTCGTCCATAGACGGCTTATGCACCATTTAAGTTCCACTAAAGTCCTTAAAAAAAAAGCTTAAGTGACCCTTGTAACTGTACTCTGCACAAGGTTGAATTTTACCTAGAGTAAATGGAAGGGCAGCAGGCTTTTTGAACTTAAGCTTTACTTGCCCACTTTTTCCTTATTCTTTTTAAAATTAATTGTTGATTGAATAACTTGCATTTGCTTTAAATTGTATGTAATGGTCAGTGGGTCAGAGAAGTGCCCAGTGCAGAGAGAGTACCCCGGAGTGGGAACACGCTAGCCCCTGTCCTAGGTGACCACAGCAGGGTTGGGGGCCGAGCCCCCCAGGAATCCTGGGCCCAGCCTTGTTGGGGTTACAAGGACTCTGTCAGATAGGAGAGTGGAAGGGCGTCCTCAAGGGCAGGGAGGCCACTGGGTAAAGGAAGTGGGAGCGAGGACTCAGATCCTTTCGCTAGCCCACTTCACCGGGGTAGTGCAGAAGCCAGGAAGGTTCCCCACAAGAGCAGGATTATTCCCCCGCTTATATTAAGATGAAAAATTAAATCAAAGAAACATCAGGTGCTTACCCATTATCTTGTGCCATTGCTTTCAAAGAACCATGTTTATAGAAGTCAAGTGCATAAGCATTAAGTGGCATCATTCTTCTTCGATTATCAAATTTGTTTGCACAAAGTACAGGAATATTTCCAGCAGTAATACCAACTGTGCGTAATATGACCTGAGGAAACAGTGCAACTTAATTTTAAAATTCAGATCTTTCAGGTTTACTGTATAAATTCTTTGCATGCTTATCCAGGGTTTTTCATGTTTTGACCTTACTCATCTACCTGTCAACTTAATACTTAAGTAGAGTTGCCACGTATCTGGGTTTTACCTGGACAGTCTGGTTTTTTTTTCTGTGTCTGGGTGCCAGACTTAAGTCTGATACTGGAAGCTTAAATTCAGCAAGGTCTGAAGTTAGTGGGATTACTCATGTGCTTAAAGTTAGGCACATGATCAAGTACCTTGCTGAACTGGGGCCCCAAGAGCAGAAAATCCATTGTCATCATTGTGTAGTTTTGTTTGCAGGACAAAGCCCTTATGGCACTGTTGCTGGAAATAAAGCATTCATAAAAGTAGTCATCACTTTATAATGATGGTTAATTTATTTTATGAAAACTAATATTTCTTAAAGAATCCCAGCCAAGCATACCTAAAAACTAGGCTCTTAAATCCTTATGTAGACTCCGAAAGAATTGAACAAATTTTCAAAAATGCTGATCACCTAGCAGCTCCTGTTGAATAATGGGATATCTTGGACCCTCAATATGTTTTTTGAAAAAACAGGCCACTTATTAAAGTGCCTAAATATTTAGGAGCTAAAGTTTAGATTGTTTTTTGAAATTCTTTCTTCCAAATTTATGCAAAGAAGGTTACATAGCAAATGGAACCCAAGAGCCCAGACACAAAATGAGATTTTTTTTTTAAAGCAGAGGCAAGGAAAATAACTGCACAAAGTGTCAGTCTGTTAAATACTAGAGCTCCTATCAGGAGGATGGAAAGACAAGGAAAAAGTAACCATCAATGAAACCTCTTATTTACTGGAGAGTTTTACATTTTAAGACAAATTAATATTATTACTAAAATATTCCACAAAATTATTTTCCTACAATTGTTACCTAATTCTCATTTTATTAGATTACTAGTAGTGTAGAAAAGAAGGCATATTAAGGAATTGATAACTGAAAGCCTCTGCTGGCTTAGTGCATGACTGAAAAAATTGAGTGTCTCTTTTCTAATTATGGAATCTAGGAAGGAAACACCTATACCAATTATTAAAAGTACTTTTATTCTTTATGATACATTTTTATTTATTTTTCTGTTTATAAAAATGGGCTTATCCAAGAAGCTCTAAGTTAAAAGAAAACACTATCAACTATCATGCATCTGATGAAGTGAGCTGTAGCTCACGAAAGCTCATGCTCAAATAAATTGGTTAGTCTCTAAGGTGCCACAAGTACTCCTTTTCTTTTTGCGAAGACAGACTAACACGGCTGTTACTCTGAAAACTATCAACTCCATCATACTAAATAAACATTCTCTCATAAATAGCTTCATAGGCTCCCCTACAATCACCCAATTCACACAAAAGCGTGAGTAAATAGATGAGCATTATACCAGGCCCCCATAAGACTCAGGTTCTGATCAACAAATGCAGCGACTGTGTTCCAAAATTAAATGTTACCTGCTGAAAATGACAGGCCTCCAGCCAGTTGCCTCTATAGTTAAATCCCTGAAAGTTCCACAACTCATTTCAATTACAGTGGCAGTACATGTAGAGAGAATCTCTCTCCCTTAACAGATTTCAAACTATATAGGGCATTAGATCAAAATCAGCACCAAAAGAGAACAGGAAGCCAGCTAAGCCCTAGAAAACAGGCATTATATATTCCTTATATTTGACAGCATTAAATAAGCTCCTTGTTAGGAATATATACTCCTTGGAAGTAATAAAAAATATGGAGCAAATTTTGCCTGAGGATCTTTACTAAAATCAGTGTGAAACTAGGTCAGGTAGAATTTGATTCTATAAATAGAGGATAGAGACTTCTTTCCTAATAGCAATAGATCACTGTCTTCTCTTTTAGCAGAAGAATGCTGCCTAAATTTCCCTATGCCTCAGTCTCCTGATCTGTAAAATAGGCATAATACCTACCTCAGAACTGTTGTGAAGCAAGATTCCTTAATATTTGTCAAGCACTTTGATATCCTCAGACAACAGGTAAATAAAAAGTACGAACTGCTATCACTAGAGTGGCAATTCCTGTTTCATATGGAGTATCTAAATATATTTATTCTGGAGCATAGACAAAGTGAACCTTTACAAACTCCCCAACTTACACTGTTGACAGTCTCTGCATGAAGTAAATCAGTATCCATGTTTCCAGACAGGCATGCAAAAGGTGAAACAGCTGTTCTTCCCTCATTACAACTCATCAAGTGAGACACCAGTTTAGAGTCATTGCATTCTTCACCTGAGAAATCTAACCAGAACAAGGTGTGAAATGAAAAGTTTAAGAATACATACGCAACACAACTGTCCTCTGAGAAACTATCAATTCATGCAAGAAATATTTTTATTACTCTTTTTGACTTAATAGTTCTCTTTATAATGTTGACGTTATAGATAATGCTTATAATTAGAATTATCTATCACTTTCTATAATAAGCCTCTGCTTTCAGATGCTTACAATTCTGCCAGTTTTTAACTACTTGGTGTGAAATTTTCCATGCTTGGTTTCTGCCTCAGGCTGATTTTTTTTTTTTTTTTTTGAAAGATTCAGCAAAAGCGGTTCAGCCATTTCTGAGAATGAGTTTAGGGAAAAATAGTCTGATTAGTCAATACTAATTTTCCATCAATTTCTTTGAAGAAATGCCTTCATGGGGGTGAAGCAGTGTTTGCAGTTAGTCCTGTAATCAGCGAGGTATCTTCTGGGGTTCCCAGGAAAAATCTACCCAGATTTTGCTGACTTAAAAGAACCTGCTCACCATTTGCATATGCTCAGTAGAATTTATAAGACTGCTGCTACAATCTGGGAACATTCCATCTGCATTGACCAAGGTCCAACATACCTCCCTCATCCCACAGTTACTATGTGATATTCACAGAGCGAGAGCTATGGATGGGTCATAAGTGCAGTAGCTGTATATCCTCTGGTCTAGATGTAGATGTACAGGGATGGAAGCCACTACGATAACTGGATTTGTAGTCTCAGTTAGAGCAGCAAGGATCTTGCTAACAAGATGGGTACTTTAGGCAAACACTGCCAACCTGTTATGCTATCATACCATATTTCTTTCTACTCAGAGGGTTCTTTAAGTCTTTTGTTGCCGTCTGAACCCATACTTTCCTCCTGTTCTCTTTTCCCATCGAAGTCCCTTATTATTACCCTCCTTCTAATGAGGCTTTGACAAAATCCTTTTTAGAGTCCATCAGTGCAGGTCCTTTGGTTGGCAAGAAAATTGCAAGATATCAAAGTGAGATATTTCCTACCTCAGAGGACTGTTGCTTTCATACAGATTCTAGCATGTATTGACTTATGAACAAGGAATTGAGCCCCTACCTTCCACATTACACTGCCACTAGACCAGGCTCTAATTGCCCAAAACACAGTATTTCAGTGAAGCAAACCACAGTGAATATGAATGTATACATGTAGCATTCGCTTACCAGTCCTTGAAAGAGGAAGTTGGTATTCTTGTTTCATATCAGCCATCTTGGAAATAATAAATAAAAAATGGCCAAAATTCTCCTCTATTTTGTTGTTGTACTCATGTAATGCAACAGCAAAGTCTTCTGGGAGATCTTCAAGGAACACCTAAAACAACACAATTTTGTGGGATAGAACACTTACATTCAGTCTAGAATTTTACCAGTTTTTCCGAGCAACAAAAAGGGAACAGAAAAGCTGAGCTGTATCCTCTACTTTTACATTGTTATGATGTTGCAGTGACAACAGGTAGCATATCTGATGTTAGGTATTTCCAACTTAAGTCACTGTTTTTAAAAGCAAGACTCTAGAACACATCATCTCCATAATAAGTCAAACCCTATGTCATAATCTGCAATTTTGTGGCTGCAGGATTTTCCTGGTAATCCACCTATTGCCAAAGAATTGTTTTGCTGAATCTCAAGCTTTCATTTTTAAGTTTCTAGTGCTTGAAAATGTCAACTATTTTCTTCCTAAACCTGTAAACAGACTGAAACAGCAGCTCTGGAAGGCACAAATCAGTAATTTATGCTGTACACGTTATTGGTTACATAGGAAAGATGTTATCCCACCACACAAACATCTGATTTTTGTAGCCCAGTGTGCTAGTTTGCCTTTATTATATTTACTGCTTTGCATTGTATTCTGCGGTAATGCAAAAAACCTACAGGCCTGTATCCTGTAAAACATTAGCTTCAGCAAGTTAGCAAAAGGCTTGAGACCTATGAACTTTGAACAGATAGACTTTGCACAGATAAACGGCCCAATGGAAAACCTCAGGTATTTGGGGAGCTGAAAATAGAATTTAAGGGGAAGTTCTGACCACAGGTAAATAATTCAATCACAGAAGTGCACTGGCAACGAACTGACATACATAACAGGTACATGAGATACATTTAAGGCTAGCCTGCTTGCTTGCATTTATATCTTTTCTTATAACTTTCTTATTTTCTTATGGGTTTGATTATTTTATTAGAATAGGTTTATAGGTCTATATTAGAGTATATTTTGGCTGTAACACAAGGAACCTGCAGGCCACCTCCTGTATGGTGAGCTAAGGATAGCATACATATGTTTGGGACCTTTCACCTAGATAGATGGTGAAGAGTTAAAGCATAAGGTCCATGTGTGGCTGTGACCTTTAACACAGAGGATGTGTTAAAGCCGGTTGGCATAGGGGCTTTCTTATGTGCATACCCTTTTAAACTTAACAGGTACACCACAACTTGGAACTTGGAAAGAACTGAAATAATCGGCTAAGACAGAAATAACAAATGTGATGCTTAACCACAAAAGGGCTATGGTAATGCATGGACATATAAGATAATAAGTTGAGATCATTGATATACTAACCTATAGGAAAAAGATACTCCAACATTAGTAAGGTGAGGAAATACAAATAAGGAAAAGGGGAAAAAATCCCTTTCTGAATATGCATCAAACATAACGGCATTAGTGTAACATATCATAAAAGTGGCATCCCCACCTAGGGGTGATAGGAGAGAGAGAGATGTAGTCCTCACAAGATGCCAGAATGATGGCCACTGGTGATGATGGGGAAGGTGATGGTGATGAGGAAGATGATGGCTAACATTTCAGGTTGTTCTACAACGGTATCAGTATATGGGTGTGCAGATGTACATTCTGTAGTATCTCTATCTTCCTTACTTGAGTTGGGGTGTTTGTGACTATGCTAAATGTATAAATAAACTATATTTGTAAATATAAAAGAGTTCCTATAGTGTGAGTGTTACAATTGTGCACATCAGGGTTTCCAACTATATAATAATTTGAATAATACTGGGCCTGATCTTGGGGCAAGAACCTGGCAACCCTCAAAATGATAACTCGGGATTCTTAAGTAATCAATATAATTAATATATAATCTAAAGATCAGGCAACACCTTCCCATACTCAGTTAAAATACAGTAGAGCAGAGGTTCCCAAACTGTGGTCAGTAGAGCAGCAGCTTGTGGTCTGTAGAGAGCTATCTCATTTTCATAGGCTAAACAGCATTAAAAGTAAGGGTGGGGGGAAGTATATTGAAACATTTCCAATATTATTTTGCCATGTAAACAATTAACTGCCATAGGGATGTTATTTGAAAGGGAGGGGAGATAGCCCATGAAACAGTTTCTAAAACTGGAGTCCAAACTGTGAAAAAGTTTGGCAGAGGCTTCTAGCTGTTGGAGAGGAAATCTTCGAATTCAAGACAGGGAGATGATCTTCCTGTTTAAAACTAAGTTCACAAAATTGGCTTGCAAAGAGCTCCAACTCTCATCTAAAGATCATCAAATCTCCAACCTTTATGTTTGCATCTAACAATGATTCTTTTTTAAATTAAGTGTTATGCATATGGCTTTCATCACTGGCAGAGAACAACTGGCTGCTTAAGGAGAGTTACACCAAGCCTCACCTATGATGGATGAGCTACCTTGCAGCTGAGATAGACCAGCTGATTATAAAAGCCAGCCAGGGGGCCAGTTATTGATGATAGCTGCTCGGAGTAGAAAGATTGTAGTAGGAAGCTCCTAAGTCAAGGGGACCTTACAGGAAGTAGGTTGGTGCCTGTGGTAGGCCTTGGAGCAGAGTGACTCTCAGGCAAGTGATCAGGCCCACTGACAGAAATTCTGGGCCCCAGGGCCAGGGCCAGGGCCATACCTGGGGGGGTGGGACCTGGGGTGGAAGTGATGAATCCGTCACTTCTGGGACTGCCCAAACCAGCCCACGGGGCCCAGAGTGGTCTCATGCGCCTAGGAGCCCTGCAGCCCATCCAGATGATTTAAAGGGGCCCAGGGGTCCCAGGCCCTTTTAAATTGCCTGGGCTCCTGGGTAATTGCCCCCTTTGCCTCCCCTGTCAGCGGGCCTGCAAGTAAGTGGTAGACTAAAACATGTTAGGACTAGATAAGCCCCTGAAGAAGACCCTGGGTCAAGGGAAAATGCTGGGTTTATATATGGAACTTCTGTTGAACAGTTTTATTGTGAACAGATAAAGAGGGCTAGAACCAGGTGAGAAAGAGGGCTAGAACCAGCATGGTGTGAGCATTGTCTGAACTGAGGGGTCAAGCTAGCAGCCTACAGTCACACAATGTGATACTCTAACATCAAAAGAGAGGTTAGCTCTCTCATAGATCTGTTGTTCAAATTATCAATAATCACTTAGCCTACCTCTCTGTTTTATTTTATCATTCTTTACTAAATATTTTTTAAAAAAATAAGAGATTTCATCTTACCTTTGACTGGTAAAACTTCTGTTTAGATTTAATAACGCTGGCAGGGATATATCTTCTTCCAAATAGATTTGCCAGTACTAGCACTAGCTGTTCCATCACCTCTTTAGAAAATGTCTTTGAGTCTATTCAAATAGAAAACTCAGACAGTCAGAACAAGGATGTTGGAATTAAAGCCTAAACTAGCCAATACCTTAAGAGTCTGGAAAAACTCATGTAGCAAACTTTTTAATTCTAGGAAAAAATATCTCTAATATATGTATATGTACAAACATACATATTTTTGCCAATTGTGATATAATGCGGGTAATGTGTCCAAACTCCATTACACTACAGACTTGGGAGGAACTAGGAGCTGCCATGTTGTATGTCTAATATTTTGAAGGAAGCCTATTGAGAAAAGTTTACTGAGGCAGCTCTGGCTTTATCAAGAGTCTGCAGATTTTCTTGATTTCTTTAAATTTGGTTTTAAATCTGAACATAGCTCTGGTTCCCTTGATCAGCAATCTCCTTTTGACAATGGACAAAGACTAAATATCTGTGATGACTCTTGTAGATCTGTTAGTTGCCTTTGATGCTGTAAGACCACCATTGTTCAGAAGGTTCCATATTCTGGCAGGGATAGAAAGAACCATGATGGAGCATCTCTGTTGTATTCTCTCTGAGAAGGTTCCTAGGCTGCTATTCAGCAATTGCACATCTACGCGCAGGAGTCTCTCTCTTGTGTTTTTCTTACCCCTCTTGCTCAATGTGTATGTAAGACCACAGTGTGAGATAGTGAGGAATTTTCAGACGTGGCGCGATAAGCATGCTGTTGACTGTGACAGACAGCTATGACTAAAACAGGGATATCTTGAGACTATGGGATCCACTTTATAATGTTATCTGTATCTCTGTGAACCCAGGCTTGTATGTTGGCTGGTTGGGGAGGGTTACAGAGCTCCTTTCAGGAACTAAAATAAGTGGGGGGCAGTTACTGCAGACCCTGAGACACATGAGTACCACCCCCTGGGGGGAATTGTACATACTGGCTCAGATTAGCTTCAAGAAAACAGGAGACAAAGAAGGGCTTTGGGGTATACAGGCTGAGTTTAACCTTATTCAAGGGGGTTCTTACTTTGATCCAATAAACTGACATGAATCTTTGACCAAAGTGGAGGATGGGGAAGAGGCAAATCCTGCTGAAGGGTTGGAAGAACTGGAACCAGCGAGGGTCACCATAGGATGGATGGATGGATGTGTTTGTCTTTTATTATATTTTCTTTGTAATCTCTTTATCTAAAATAAATGCACTGTGCTCTATGTAAGGCTGTCTGGTCCCTAGTAAAGTACTATCTTAGTCCTTGAGAGAGAGTGAAACTGCAAGTGCTGAACAAATCAGACCTGCAAGAACAAACACAATGAATTGTAGGGGATGCAGTGTACATGCCAGGTCTGGAGGCAGATAAATGCAAGTCCCTGACCAAAGAGAGATGACACTGGAAGTGTGAGACCTAATGGAACATCCCTTGAGCAGACCAAAGAGAGTTCATAGATGCAATTACCCAAAATTGCAACATTCACTCATCTTTTTCATCAGATCAGAACAGTGCAGTTTCTCTGTTTGTTCAGTGTGTAGCTGTGATAGGGGTTTGGATGATGGCTAGTTGGCTGAAGTTCAGTTGTGCCAAGACAGAGGTAATGTTGCTTGACTGGAGGAAATAACCAGAAGAGATGGAATATATCTAGTTCTTTTTTCCCATATATATGTAACTTGTCTTCTACTCTTTAACAATTATTTTTAATTTAGTGTCAATTTCTTAACTTTATAAAAAGGTAGTGAACATGAACTTACCTTTCCTCGTTGGCTGACACAGTTTGTGGAACAAGCCCTTCACAAGAAAGCTGACTAGGACAAGATTGGAAGGTTCGTGATAATGCAGATGGCTTACAAGTCCAGCAAATCCCATGGTGTTGCCTTCTTGATCCAAATATCCCTAAAGAATTAAACAAATTAGTAATATATGACTGGACCTTGTATTAATCCTTGTATTAAATGACTGTCATTTTTGTAATTTGGACCATGATATTGTTCAACATTAAATATTGCTCATGCCACCATTGTGGAGAATTCTGTGACTCGGAGAGTTACATAGAAAACCATTCTCCTCTGTTCCACGCCTTGCAGTACAGTGGATCATTCTAGTAGTGTGAGATATAATATAAACTTAATTACAATGGAGCATTATAACCACCAGATATTGCCCCTAAAAACTGCAAAAAAGAGTAAAATCAGAGGTTACAGTTTCTGAGTGTTTTAGCTGTACTGACAGGCGTTTGTTAAGAATGGTGGTATCGCATGGTATCTACTGACTAGATTGCTAGGCTCAGCTCTCAACCTGCCAAGGCTAAAACATGTGACGGTGCCCTTCAAATTATGTATTATGTAATAAACATCTCAAATGAGATACAGAGCCCCCCACTCAAAAAAAAATAGGAAGATGGAATCATGTGAAATGTAGCTCTTTTGAACAATTTGTTTTTTCTTAAAATATCATGATTCAGCATTTTTGATATAAGTACTTTTCAGTGAAAACCTCAGGCTTGTGGGGAAGAACTGAGGTACATGCACAACACAAGCAATAATAACCAGGATAGCTGGTTTGATCTATAAAATAATAGCGTTCGTAGCATGTTCATGGGCACATCCCTGAGCTCGTGTGGAGCTCATTGCAGGATCAAGGCCAAAGACTAAATGTAGAGATAAACCATTTCATTAACAGAAAAACAAGGTGGAATCTTACCTCCTTGACAAGAAATTGCAAAGAAAATAAAAAGTAGAGCTTTAATATCTCCACGACTCTTGGCTGGTTGAAGGAGAGAAGCGAATGCTTCAACACTGACAATACCTTAGGAGGAAAAATACTTCAATTTATCACTCTCTTAAAATTTCTGAATTAGTGACTTGCTAGGGAATGCCATGCTTATGATCAACAATGCTCTGGGGATCTTTTGGGAGAAGGGGGGATTATGCTGTTGGGGACCTCAGGGTACCATGGGGAGGGTCTGTGTGTCCATGCCCCATTCCACTATGGGGACAAAATTACCCTTGGATGCAATCTACATAAGAAAGAGAAAAGGGAAGAAGAGGTGAAGGTGCATTTATAAAGACAGTAAGATAAACTTCCTCTCCCTAGGCAGTTGAGTCCCCTTTCTCTGCTCCTTTTCCCCTTCCCTCTGCCTTCTTACTGATATCAGAGACAGCTTGTTGCTTAAACCAGTCCAGGAACACTGCAACATGGGGAGAAGGCGGTGGCATTTACTGTCCTATTGCCCCTTAAATCTGTCCATGCCCTTTTGTATGGTTTTGTTCCTATTACATCTGTTTCTGGACACCTCACTAGCAGAAGGACTGACAAAATTTGAGGGATTTCAGAGAAGAGGGAAAAAAAGATCAGAGTGCTAGAACAATTGACTTCTGAGAAAAGATTAAAAGAACTAAATAAATATAACTTGTCTAAAAGCAGCTAAAGGTGAGACAATGTAATAATCTGCAAACATTTGAATGTTGTAAACACCAAATAGGGAGAGGAATTGCTCAGATTAGTACAAAGAGTTTCCTGGAAATAATAGGATGAAATTAACAAAGGGAAAATTTAGGATGACTATCAGGAAAACTTGACATTGAGATCCATTAGGATCATTGTTTGATGTATTTAAAACTAAACTGCACAAAATACTAAAAATGTACTGGAGGATTTTATAGGGCCTTTTCATCTAATTTCTGTGATTGTAAGATCTATATAAAAACAGTATAGATGTATTTGATCCAAATACATATCACTTAATAAAATTGGATTCCACTGAAAACAATGTGAACAGTGTAGGGAAAGGGAAAGATCATAATTATTTTGTATTATTTAATGTGTATTAGAAATCTGAAATTCCCCCATTTATTAAAAACAGATTTTTCAGGTTAGCAAAAATACATATTTAGTAATTTGGTGTCAAACTAAATAAAAATTCTTCAACATGTGATCTAAAAATATATAACAGATTCTATTATCTAACTGAGCACTGATAGCCTAAACTACATAATATACCTTTGCTTTTGCATCTTCTTTGTCATCAGCTTTTGCAGCCAACAGCATAAGTCTCAGTGCCAGGGAAATATTCAGAGGGAACTGGCCTCTCAGCTGAGGTACATTGGATTTTATAAGCTTGTCTACTTTTGGCAATGGAATGTCATAGAAAAACACACTTCCCAGCAAGTCTTGACCACGTCGTCCAGCACGTCCGGACATCTAGAGAGAAGCAATGCCAACTTTTTATTTTTTCTCATTTCCATGATAGCATAAAGTCATTTCAATAATGCCAGTTATTCTGGTTTGAAAGAAGCATATCAGAGGGATTTTTGATTCTGTCAGTACAGAAAGACAAACAGTGAATTCATAATATGTATTTATGTGGGTGCTACTCTTCTAGATAGGGAAGAGAGGATCTGAGATGCAGGGGAAGTGGAGAAATGACTTGATTGCTCCCTGCCTGCCTTTCCAGCTCACAGCCAAGACAGGGAAAGAAAAAAGGAGGGTGGGAGAAAAGGAGCTGTGGATGTGCTGTTCCTTGACCAGTTTTGTAAGATTAGATGGTTAGAACGTTCCAAGAATGCTGCAGTCTTTATTATGTGGCCAGCAAAAAAGAATGCAGAAGGCTATATTCAACTTCTCTTACCAATGGGGAGATTTGTGCCTGGCTATGGGGAGGAGGCTTGCAATGGTTGTACTACCACCTTCCTCAACGGTTGTAGGATGAGGGCAACTTGAAATTACAGCCATAGGAGCCTTGCCAGCAGAGGCTATCCAGGGGACGGGTAGAATTGGTGCATCCTCCCACCTTCCTGGCCATGGCTACTTCTCAGACATCTCTTCTCTCCTTGGCCTTCAGGGATGTAAGTACCAAAGGGTATGTCTACACTGCAATAAAACACCCACAGCTGTCCCGTATAGACATACCGTTTGTACTGTGCAATCTGCCTCCAGGTGATCTTCCCACCACCCGAGGCGCTGGATTGCAATAGCTCATCACAATTAAATAAAAATTTGTGTAATGAAATAATCTATTGTAAAATACTTAGGTTCAAACTCAGCGCTGGTTATACCGGGCCCCCAGAAACAACACAGGATCACTCCCAAATGCCACAGGGAAGAATTAGAGCTGGTTGAAATATTTTTAATTCCAACATGTTTGAGGAAAAATGGACTATTTCTTTTGCAAAAATGTGTGAATATTTTTCCCCCTTTTTGTTTGACCAGTTCTTGGTATAACTCATCCATGGAGAATCAGTGCTGAAGCTGTGGAGCAGAACCAGAGTATGTGATGGTGAATAGCATAAAAGCTTTTCACTGGGTCTCTCCCATTTTATCCACTGTCTGTTGGGAATCTGCAACGCTCAGTCTTTGGATTCCTCCTCTTCCCTTTACATCATCTATTTAGTTGATATTATCTGCTCTTATGGTTTAAACTACTGCTTCTATTCTGACAATATGCAAATCTCCAGAGTTGTCTCCATCCATCCAATCCTGCATCTCATCCTGTGTCTCTGACCTTTCCTCTTAAATGTCTCACTGAAATTAAGCATAACATTCCCTTTGTTTTACCATCAACACCATCACCATCCTCTTTATTGCTCTAGCCTGAAACCTGGGGGTCATCTTTCATTCCTCTCTGTCCTTTGCCCTATGCATCCAAGCCATGTCTAAAATCTGCTGCATTGTTTATCAGTGATTAAACCATGTGTAAATTATGCAGATCATTACTAATTACTGCCAATAAATCACTATCATATATACTGTATGTGCAACATATGTTACAAAACACAATGTAGGAATCTTTTACAGTGTTAACATTTTTTATTGGGACTATTTTTGTATCCTTCCCACCAGTCAAGCCAGGTGCCTTAGTCATGAGTCCAACTGTCAGGCCTTAGAGGCAAATTTAATAAACCTCTAAAATAGCTTCTTGGTACCCAGAATCATGATATTGTTAAGGTCCGATATCTCAGGATTTTCTGGTGAAAGCAAATGTTGGTACTCCTTGGGAAGCTGACAGTGGTACTATTTTTCTGATATTCCATTTTTTAAAGTAGTGACATTTTTATATAAGGAAAACCTGTCAGAGGTGCAGGACTGAGTCTTGTCCACCCTGGAATTCGGGCCCACTTCGTTTGGTTGGATGGGGGTGGAGTTCCTCATTTGGAAAGAGAAAAAGGAGACATCTCTCTGACACTGATTTTTATTTTAATGGCAACCATTTGAATTTCCTCAGGGGTAAAAATGTTAGAATAAGTCCAGGGGAAAAAGGGTAGTGGGCACAGGGTGGGTAAGGTAGCAAAGGAGAAGAAGGATGGCCCAGTGGTTAAGGCACTTGCTTAGAACTTGGGAGAACCACATGCAAGTTCCTCCTCCACCACAGGTTTCCTGTGTGATTTTAGGCAAGCCACATAGGGTACATCTACACTGCCATTAAACACCCGTGGCTGGCCCATGTCAGCTGACTCGGACTCACAGAGCTTGGACTACATGGCTATTTAATTGTGATGTAGATATTCAGGCTTGGGCTGGAGCCTGGCTATGGGACCCCGCAAGGGGGATGAGTCCTAGAGCCAAGGCTCCAACTCAAACATGAACATCTACACCACAATTAAATGACCCAAGTCAGCTCTCATTGGCTAGCCACAGGTGTTTAATTGCAGTGCAGGCATACCCATAGTGTCTCTGTGCCTCAGTTCTCCATCTGTAAAATGTGGATAACAGTGCTTCCTTAACTCACACGGGTGTTGTGAGGATAATACATTGCAGGTTGTGAGGCACTCGGACTATATTGATGGAGGCTATGTAAGTAGGTTGCATTAAGTAGGTAGAAAATGCAGAGCAGATTGATTTATTTTATGACTTGGAAATTGAGCATATGTATGGCCCTACCAAATTCACGTCCATTTTGGTCAATTTCATGGCCATAGGATTTTTAAAATAGTAAATTTCATTATTTCAGCTTTTAAAATATGAAATTTCATGGTGTTGTAATTGTAGGGATCCTGACCCAAAAAGGAGTTGGGGGGGTCACAAAGTTCTTGTAGGCGGGGTTGCGATTGCTGCCCTTACTTCTGCACTGCTGCTGGCAGCGGCACTGCCTTCGGCGCTGGGCAGCGGGAGAGCGGCGGCTGCTGGCCGGGAGCCCAGTTCTGAAGGCAGAGCCACTGCCAGCAGCAGCCCAGAGGTGAGGATGGCAGGGTATGGTATTACCATCCTTACTTCTGCTCTGCTGCCTGCAGAGTTGGATCCTCAGTCATCAGCTGGCACTCTTCAGCCACCAAGCTCTGAAGGCAGCAGTGCAGAAGTAAGGGGGCATGGTATGTTATTGCCACCCTTACTTTTGCGCTGCTGCTGGCGGGGCTCTGCCTTCAGAGCTGGGCGCCCAGCCAATAGCAGCTGCTTTCTGGCTGCCCCGCTCTGAAGGCAGTGCAGAAGTAAGGGTGGCAATACTGCAACTGCCCTAAAATAACCTTGCGACCCCCCTGTAACTCCCTTTTTGGTCAGGACGGCCAATTTGAGAAACCCTGGGCTCTTCCCGTGAAATCTGTATCATATAGGGTAAAAGCACACAAAAGACCAGATTTCATGGGGGGAAACCGGATTTTAGGATCCGTGACGTGTTTTTTTTTTGTCTGTGAATTTGGTAGGGTCCTAATCATATGCCTAGAATCTTCGCTTGTGGTGTGTGTTTTCCCTTTTTCATCAAACTTTTTAGACAGAAATATTTTGACCAGCTTTTTATATATACACATATATAGCTGTCCAAAAGTTTTCTGTCTAAATATATGTACATGTGTACAGATGTGTGTTAGTTAAACTGGCTGTGTATTTCAATACCTGTCTATAGTTCAGAGCATCCAAATACACAGAATTCTGTGTGAAGACAACCGATTTACATGGCATGTTGATTCCTAAAGCGAGTGTTCCAGTAGCTGTAACCACCTAGGAAAATAAACATAAGTATTGAAAATTATATTTATCAACATGTGTTTCCATTCTGATAGCCTTAAAGATAGAAATGCTAACTAGAAAATTAATGCACCTCTGTACATTATTACTTCCAGGCAAAGAAGATAACAGGCACCCACAACAGGTACTCCACCATTGAAATCATGGAATTATAAACAGAGTAAATTAAGTACAGGCAGTAGCTCAACAAGTGAAAGGGAGAAGAGAAATTATCCTGACTGGTGAACAGACAATATGGAGCAGCTGTGGAAAATCATTGCTACACAAGTAAGGGATTACTGCTGCCACTTTCATTTTTATTTGGATTTTTAAAACTATTAACAGCATAATGCCTTTAACGGTTAATGTACGACTTCGTTCCCCCCTCAGTGATAAGTCATAATTCCTTACACTAACATAGTTTGTCCATTTTTATGTGGCTTCTTCTGTCTTCTTGTGCCCTGGTTGCAGATTGTTTTAACTAGGGTTTGGTGTGGGGTTGCTGTTTGGTTTTTTTTTGGTGTAGGAAGGCGCAGAAGGATTGTCTTGGCTCTCACAGAAAGTCAATTGACTTTTCTACCTCAATATCCCAATCTTACTTACCATGCTTATCTTTAGCTTAAAAAATTCTGAGCAGTTTTGGATCTTCAAATAAGTTTGTATGAAAGAGCCAAGTATTTTTATTATTAAACACTGTAAAGTATTTTAAACAATTTATATTGAAAGACATACAAAACAAGGCCCTGATCCTGCTAATATTTATATTTATGTTTAACTTTATTCACATGCACAAATGTAAGTATTTGCAGGATTAGGGCCTAAGATTCTATTGTATTTTCTCTTAAGTATTCTAAAATGGTGTCAGTTTGATAAACTGCATGGATATGCGATGCAATTTGTTCACTAAGGCAGTGGTCCCCAACTTGTTCCACCGCTTGTGCAGGAAAAGCCCCTGGCGGGCCGCAGAGGTTTGTTTGTGAGCATGGAAGTGGCACAGGCCAAGGGAAGTACTGGCTGCCGCTTCCAGCAGCTCTCATTGGCCTGGAGCCGCGAACTGTGGCCACTGGGAGCTGCGATCGGCCGAACCTGCAGATGCAGCAAGTAAACAAACTGGCCAGGCCTGACAGGGGCTTTCCCTGCACAAGCAGCAGAACAAGTTTGGGAACCACTGCACTAAGGAATATATTTAATGTACATTTTGTGGGGATTGTGCTTGCACTTACATTTCCCCCCTGTAAGTGAGGAGATCATTATGTGTAAAAAATATTTAATTCTCAAAGCAGATACTGTTGTATACTTAAAAAAAATTGTGAAAAATGATGAACCTGAATAAATCCCATCCTGAAGAGCATCTCCACCATCTGTCTTCCTTTTTGTGACACAGAAGCATGATGATATCCAATTCCTCTCAATGCCAGTGTTTTCAGTGTTTTATTTGTTGTCATGAACCTCACTTGATGAATCACCTTCTGCAAAATCTAAGAAAATGAAAAATTTTAAATATTTTTCATTTTTATTTACATTAATTTAAGCCAGTGCCAGAATGGAATACAACTGAGTCATGCATTGTCCTAAAATTACGTGCTTTGGTCAAACAGTGCTCTCAATAGGAAATCTGTTACTACCTATGTGCAAGAGATGCAGATGTAGCCTAAAACACTACTTGGGTTATATCCTGTGGGCTGCCAGTAACACATTTCAAACCAAATAACACGTTGGTTAAACCTCTTTTCTGAGATCTGATTCACTGAATTTAGTCAAGGTGTTTTTTGTTTTTTTGCAGTTCAAGCAAGTGATTCTTCCACCTTTACATGGAGTAAAACTTAACTAAGTGAGCATTTTTAATTGATTTCAGGTACTACTTGATATGAGTAAGAGTGGCAGAAATTTCTATAGTGCTCATCACTGTAATGTTTTTTTCCAGCATAGAAAATCAAGCAATAAGAAATAGATAAAGAGCTACATTCTGCCACTCTTATTCATTTGAATAGTATCTTACTCCTCCATTAGTCTACTGAAACTAATAGGGTATACAGTTTTCAGAGGAACAGCCGTGTTAGTCTGTATTCGCAAAAAGAAAAGGAGTACTTGTGGCACCTTAGAGACTAACCAATTTATTTGAGCATGAGCTTTCGTGAGCTACAGCTCACTTCATCAGATGTTTACCGTGGAAACTGCAGCAGACTTTATATACACACAGAGAATATGAAACAATACCTCCTCCCACCCCACTGTCCTGCTGGTAATAGCTTATCTAAAGTGATCAACAGGTGGGCCATTTCCAGCACAAATCCAGGTTTTCTCACCCTCCACCCCCCACACAAATTCACTCTCCTGCTGGTGCTAGCCCATCCAAAGTGACATCACTTTGGATGGGCTAGCACCAGCAGGAGAGTGAATTTGTGTGGGGGGTGGAGGGTGAGAAAACCTGGATTTGTGCTGGAAATGGCCCACCTGTTGATCACTTTAGATAAGCTATTACCAGCAGGACAGTGGGGTGGGAGGAGGTATTGTTTCATATTCTCTGTGTGTATATAAAGTCTGCTGCAGTTTCCACGGTAAACATCTGATGAAGTGAGCTGTAGCTCACGAAAGCTCATGCTCAAATAAATTGGTTAGTCTCTAAGGTGCCACAAGTACTCCTTTTCTTTTTGAGGGTATACAGTGCTACTCAACATGAGTATGGCTATCGGAAACTGACCTTGAGTTAAGGTAACAAGTAGCTGGAAAAAGAGTCAATCTGTAGTCTCTAAAATGAAATCAGGGCCAGCAAGAGGCCAACTGGGGGATAAGTAAATGTTTGTGTGTGGCATATATATTTTAAAGTAGACAAATACATTTTTAAGTCTAATAAAGCTAATATCTAATAGCAATCAAGACAAACTGATTTTAAGTTTGCTAGTAACTAATGGTGGGGAGAGTTTCAGACTCTGGGATGTATTTTTGAAATATATAGCACATACATTTAAAAACGTATTAATTTTCAAAGTAAAAGGGGGCAATTTATCTCAGATACAGTGTTTCATTTTGATTAATATTTAATTACCCTTATAATAGTTTTACCAATAAAAGTAAAAGTAGCAATGTAATATACTTGGACATGAAGCCATCACCCTTAGGAAACTCCAACTAGTAGAAAATACTCAGCAACATTGGCTATCCTGAGCAAATCAGACCTGTCTTCCACTCTCTACACTGACTTTCCATAGAACATCAAGCCAAGTTCAAGGTCTCGGTCCTAATTGTCAATGGACTAGCCTGGGTTTAGGAGATCTAAAAAATCATCTAAATCTTTGGGATAAGGACCATGCCTCACAGCTCTGCTTCTTAGGCACAATGGAACTTTCTAACAGAAGAATAAAGCTTGTCTGTGCGGAGATGGAATTTTCTTGGAAGCCAGTCTCAGACTATGGAATACACACCCACAGGGAGCTACAGGCCATCACAAACCACACAACATTCCATTCCAAGTGCAAGGTGCACTTCTTTCACCTTGTCTTCTCTAGCAAACACATATCAGCAGGTACATTTAAAGAAACATAACATTAGAGGCTATGCTGCGCACAGTTCTCCCCCTGGGAAGACAATGAGAGAGAGAACCAATCATACATGACAGAAGTTAGTCACATCTCTTAAAGACTACTGGAAGGTGCTCAGATACTACACTGATGAGGGCAATAGAAGAACCTTTGCAGAATAAGTTCTTTCTCAGGGCCCAGCATTTATTATTGGAATGTAGAATTAGCAGCACTTTTGCTTTTTTCTTACCTCTGTATCAACAGCTTGGCTATTTGCATAGGTGCAATCCGGAGGGATTTCAGTTATCTTCCCAAGTTTTTCCATCAAATTTCCATGCTCAGCCTCCTCAAGTATCGTTTTGTCAGTTTTACTTGATGTAATTTTCATGCCACTATACAAAATACACTTCAGTTGTTAGTTTGAACCTTTAATTTAAGAAAATCTGCAATCGGTGTTTTAAAAGTAGTTCACTACATTTTATTATTTGTTTTTGTTTTGAGGTATTCCCACCAGACTAATCCTTCTGCCAGATTGTACACAGTACACCATCAGGCTGATGTTTGTTTTCAGATGCAGGACCTACTCCTGCTGAGATCAACGGCAGAAGCCCCTCTGATGCCAGTGGAGCAGTGTTATGAATAAATATGAATGGGTTGGTCAAACACTCCACTTCTGACTCAACTGAAAAACGATATGAGGGCAGAGCCTTCAGGTACCACAGGTGGGCAAAAAATTGTACACTCCAACTTGTAATCAGTTTTGATTTGTATTTAGTTTTTGTATGGATTTGGTCTGATACACCTGAAAAATCAGGAAGAAAATGTTTGTTGTGTAACAGGGTGGCCCTTTAAGGAAGGTAAAGGAACCCTCTAGGGATCAGCCCTACTCCATGCCAGGGTTTTTCTCCAAAGAAATAAATGATATACAGGGGGTACAGTCACTGGGGGTGAGAAAGTGGTCTTGGAAAGTTAACATGGATTTTGAGGAAAATCTAAACTACTAACTCTGGTTTAGGGCCCAAGAACTGAGCTGTGAGTAGGGTGAGCTGAAACTCTGGTCTCCACTCCTGTTAGGCCTGGTATACACCTAAAAATTACATTAACCTAGGTACATGACTCAGGACTGTGAAAAACTTCACACCCTGTGCAATGCAGGTAGGTCAACCTAATGCCCCAAGCTAAATCAATGGAAGAATTCTTCTGTCAACCTAACTACCACCCCAAGGAGAGGTGGATTAACTACACTTATAAAAAAAAACTCCTTTCATCAATGTAGGAAGGGTCTACACTACAGGGCTACAGTAGCAGCACTGGAGCTATGCTGCTATAGGGTAGACATACTCTCAGCGCTTAATTTGTCCTGGGGCTGAGCTCAGGCATCTCTAGGCTTGGCAGTTCATAGCCTGGTATCTCTAGGCTTGCCAGTTCATAGCCCCAGCACCTCTGCACTTGCCACTTCAGTTCTTTTATGTGCGTAGCAGATTTAAGTAGCAGTGCAACACTCTGCCTCCACTCACATGTCACAGCTGCCAGAGGAACATCCCTGAAACGTTGCACTGCTGCTAGTGTGATGCTTGAGCCCCAACACATCTTTCATTACAAATTAAGCACTGCATACCCTTAATGATGAGAAATCAGACTGACTCTGACTGGCTTCTAGTGGTTCCAACCACAATCAATCAATCAATCAATCAATCAATCAATCAATCAATCAATATCTCTCTCTCTCTCTCTCTCTCTCTCTCTCTCTCTCTCTCTCTCTGAACCTGGGATATTTAGTGCACTTGAGCAGCCAGACTATCGACCTAGCCTCAACAAGGCATGCTGGGAAAAATATAAAAACTGTCTTTTTTGCACAATCAGGGAGCTAGGCTGTGCTCATGGGCTCTCTGGAGAGGTAGGCAAGTAAACATATTTTTTTAAAGAAAGTTCTTTGAAACCTTGGCTAGTTTTCTTTTGACAGTCCCAGAGAAAGACTACAGGTAGAAGGGGAAGTAAGAGAAAAATCAAGTGTTTTTTAATTTAGAAAGGTCTCTTTCATATAGATGTGGTACAAGAAGTTAAACAATGAACCTAATAGAAATCGTTTCAATAGATTCAAATGCAAATAATACTTACACAGTCTGATTCTTCTGCATGGACTTTTTCATTTTTTTCAATCTGTTTGTTAGCAAATGTATCTGCTTTTCAGTCTTTGGTAGTTGTTTACTCTTTTGCTTCTTCTCCAGACAGTTTTTTATATTTTCAGCCCATGTTTCCACCTTTTTAATGTCGAATCTTTAAAAAGAATTTAAAAACTAGGTAACTTATTAGTAACTAGATTTCTCAAATACATTGCCTCTACATATTGTAGAGCACTGTTGTGCATGCATTCATGCAGGAATATCTTTGTGCTCTTTCCACTTCTTAATCTATAAAGATGGCCAAGTATCCTGGCTGGAGTCATATGTCTCAGTAAATGTGCAAAGCCATACTCTGAGCAAGATTCTAAGGAGATACAAGATCCTGTCACCCTGATTTCTTATCTGTCTTCCCAGAATTTAGATTCTGAAGCATACAGAGAGGAGGACGGGCAGGTATGAATCTGTGAAAGAAACATACTAAGAAAATGCCAGTTACATGTAAGTAAACCACAGTAATTTTCACCCTATGAAACTGCTGTTACAGAGCTGCACCATTGGAATAACCAGAAAAGGTAATGCACTACACCTTTGTGAAATGGGTGTCTGGTATAGCTTCCTAATCAAGAGATGAGTGCTACACATTTCAGCTTTGTGTATGTTGTGAAGGATCATGCACAATCTCACATTGCTCACATTCAAGGAAGCAAAATAAAAGAGAGGAAAGTGTAAGGAAACATATCCTCCACAGAAAGAAAAAGGCTTCTAAAAGAACTTCCCAATCCAGGCCAACATCCGCAAAAAAATTTAAATAAAAATGGGGGTCCTCCGGTTGCTAACATTTTAGAATCGCTGCTATAGAGAATTATTACTCCTTAGCAATCCCAAACTCTTCTTCCCCTATTCTTCCTGTTCCTCCCTCTATATAGTTAGGCCTTCCCTCATTAGTCATCACATTTTTTGGTATGTCCTTCCATAACTGATATTTCTCACAGCTGAGCTGGGGCATGACTATTTTGTCTGTCTGTGACCCCCATCACAGAAGCCATGTGTCCAGACAGCAATGCCAAGGTATGACCGCAAACTGAAAGTACTGATACTACTAGTGATGGAGCTGAAAGCTGCTGCTCCAGGAATGCGCACAAGGACACCAGGCTGCCTCAAAACTGGATCTCTATGGCTGAGCCTTTAGATTCAAGGACCTCTTCATTCTTTTTCCTGTGCTTCAGAACTGATAAGGCAGATGCATATAGTATAATAATGACGTGAGAAAAAAGGAACAGGCTGGGCACTTTTTGTCAGTGCCCTTTTCCCCCACACGAACATATACCTTATCCAAGAGAGAGATCCTGTGAGGACATGAGATGAATTTACAACCTGACTTGTCATTAGGCATCTTGACTCAAAATGAGTGCTTAGGAAGACAGCAAAAACAACAAAATATCTTCTTCTTTTAATATTTTGAGATATCTAAACCAAAATCCCAATAGAGAAGAATTGGAGCTTGAAAAGGATAATGGTAGAAATCTAGTCAAAACCACTAAGTTCTGAGATTTGGTGGCAGGTACAAAAAAAATCCCCAAGAACTGGATATATGCAGGAACTCACACACCTACACAGCTTCTAAGTACAATATTGCATAGGTTATGAGGTTTCCTGACCCATTTAGACTAACTACTTTTTAACATAACATAATGTCTCACGCCATCTAAGAAAGGGAAACTGTGGAAATAGTTTCATGAATGTAAACAATCTTTTAATTAAAAAATACATTTAATAAATAACAATGACTTTTTCTTCAAATTATTCGTTTTGAGAATTACAGTGGAAGGTGTACTGGGTCTTCATATTAACCTAGTGAAGGAGAGCTGCTTGTTTGTTTTTTGTTTTTTTTTTATTTTAATTTTACAAACACCTGATAGCCCACAACTCTGTACTTATTCTTAGCTGCAACAAGCATTCAAAACTCTTCCTTACACTGTAAAAAGTGACCCTTTGAACACTCCAGCCATGCCCAACAACTTATCATAAGAACAGAAGCTTCTCCACACAGTTAGGTATAATATCATGCTATTCACTTACACATGTGATGGACTTGCAGCAAAAGGGTTAAAGAGTGATTATTTTTAGTGTCTAAAATATTTCAGATTTAATGGGAGAACTATTCTGTGCCAATTACATTTTTCGTAATATTGCTATAACTTGGTAGATTCCTTGGCTTCATGACATTTTCTTTGATTATCGTAGAAATGTAGGTCTGGAAGGGATCTCAATACGTCACCTAGTCTAGTCACCTGCACTGAGACAGGACTATATATTATCTAGACCATCCCTGACAGGTGTTTGTCTAACCTGTTCTTAAAACCCTCCAATGACAGAGTGCTTAACTACCTTGACAGTTAGGAAGTTTTTCCTAATGTCTAACCTAAATCTCCCTTCCTGCAATATTTCATGCAATATTATGTGCAATATTTCTCTACTATATACATTGTAAACTTTTTTTTATTGCATTTGTGTGACTTACAGAAAAAACAATGCAGGCAGTTTATCCATCTGTCTTAGTTTTTCCACAAAACATGGGAAATTGTCCTCCATGTTTTTTTCTGAACAATAGGTAGGATGGGGTTTGAGTAACTTCAGCACCCTGTTAGCCTAGAAACAGAGATAATGATTAGATGACGAGTATGCAAGGTTCATTCTGGAGTACTTTTTTAATAAGGCCGCAGGTTTCTCTTATATAAAATGATTATCAGTTCTAGTCTGATCACAACCTTGACTTTGGTAAGTAACAGAATTACACCGCATCCTCAAGATGTTGTAGGTGGGATAACAGACTGCCTAGCACTAAATTTCTGTTTGTTAAAAGAACAGGTTTTGAAACGTTTAAATATTTTTAAAAGAGAACCAGAAGGCAGGAGGAAGATGATAAGCAATTATCCAAATTAATAATCAAAAGCACCTTAGAAACCACAGATACAAGTACAATTTGTACTAACCTTTTATTGTACAGATCTTGTCAACAAAGTAATTACAGCAATGCTCATTAAAATGGACAAAGTTATAACTAACTCTCAAATCTACCAAGTAGTACACAGAGACTGTGGTGTTCTATTCTACTATGTTATATATTTTCCTGAGTTTTTGCCAATAAGTCTCTTGATACCATGTTTAGTGTTAATGTAAACCCTGAGATTTTTCTAAAGCCTAGAAGACCATCAAGATCATCAGTCATCAGTATAGCTGCAAAGTCTAGTACATAACTTGTCAGACACTCAGATTAAGATCAAGTCATCAAGTTCAGAAAAACCTAAGTAATATGGTATATGGAGGTGACAAACCTAAAAAGTTCCAAAAATATTCATAATTTTTAAAACACTTGAACATTAAAAACTGCTTTTAAAAATGATATGCATTAACTCTCTAACTGACGGAACTATAATTGCTTTGTATTAAATCTAGCTTTCTAGTCATACCTGAGAAGAATGTCTCATAACTTGATCATTGTAGTTACCTTCATTCGGTTGTCATGTACAATCCAATTTTTTAGCTCTTCCTTCAATTCTTCTTCATATTTTCTTGCATCTGCTTTTGTGATTACTATTTTATTTTTAAAATGTGTAAACTTCTCAGGATCTAGCTCCTTAAAAACAGGTAACAGAAAAACTATGTTTTACAAAATATGTATGGACAGTGTCATCTGGCAAACATGCAATGGCCTCCTAAAAACAACTGCTCAGACTAGTTGTGAAAATATATAAGTGATGAGTGCTTACGTCAGCTCTTGGCCAGTTTTCCCAGACTTGTACCATGGAGTCATACAGTAAAATACTTTCTCGTGGAGAAAAAGCCAGGTCTGAAGGGAAGCCATATTTATCTATCTGTAATAGCAGAAAAAGGAAAGCAGAGAGGAATTATGGTTTGTATGTGTGTGTGTAGGGAGGGGATCCCCCTTCATCTTCTCTTCAGTGGACAACTGTTTTCCATCTTGTTCTACATTGCCTTTCCTTAGGTTCTTGTGTTGCAGCAGCCATTGTTGAGAGATAGAAAGACAAGATAGAATTTGTCTTTGAACATGAATGCTGCAAAAATGACACAACATGATTCCTTCTATAGGGGCTCAATCCCTGTTTCTGTATCACCCCTGCCTTTTTTTTAACCTGGGCAGGGAAACTGGGGTCCTTGCAAGATGTCATGAAGATATGTTTTCTTAATAATTTTATGGTTCATTTCAAAAATGGTTTTGTTTACTATGCCATTAAACTTACATGGTCCACAGTTAGGGCAGCACATGGGTGATAGTGATGAATTTTGAAGTCATTGTCCTCTAGGGAACACACATATTTTTCCAGATCATTGTATCTCTCTCCATAAAGCACTGTAAACAGAATAGCAAGTTTCTAAATCTAAAGCAAGTTTGAAACTAAAACCAAAAGGCCACCATTTTCAAACTTGAGTAAAAACTTACACATCTAAGCAAATGGTCTTATTGTCAAAGGTGAAAAGCACCTTCAGTTATCACTGAAGTCAGTGGTAGTTGCAGGTACTCAATGCCTTTGAAAAATCTCATTTTATTAGACACTCACATTTGCTGATTTTCACCATATGCTTTTTAAAAATCAGATATAAAGGACTAATCTGGTTTTTTAAATGTTGCATTCTGATACATACCCAATTTAACCTTATATGATTTATTTACTGTCTTGATATTCTTTTGTTTTTTAGTGCCTTTCTTGGTAGTTATAGAAGAACCAGAGCTTTCTTCTCTTACACTTTCAACATGCTGCCAATACCTCTTTACTGACTGTAGCCACCTAAACAAAAAATAACACATTTTCTGGAAAAGTAGTGCAATGTAACATACCTGCACAAATGATTTTTTTTAATATATTCTAATAAATCAACCAGTGTAAACTCTTCAAACTAGCAAAAGCAAACTGCAGACTTCTCTGATACTCAAGAAATACTCAAAAAGAAAAGGAGGACTTGTGGCACCTTAGAGACTAACCAATTTATTGGAGCATAAGCTTTCGTGAGCTACAGCTGTAGCTCACGAAAGCTTATGCTCCAATAAATTGGTTAGTCTCTAAGGTGCCACAAGTATTCCTTTTCTTTTTGTGAATACAGACTAACATGGCTGTTACTCTGAAACCTATAAGGAAATACTATGAAACATATCCCTTTTAATAAAATAAGACCAAGAATAAGAGAATAAAAGACACTGTGTCATTATGGAATAAATTCTTCCCTTTTAACTTCCTGAGATGTGAAGAAAGCCTTGAATGTAGTAGAACTGATGCAATTTCACTCTGTTGGGTAGCAAGCAGCAGGAAGCCTGCAGGTAGGGTCATAACACCTAATATAGGCTAGGACCCCAGCTTTGTAGGGCTTCCCTATGCCCTGGCAGATGGGGTCTTGGCCAGATGAGTGGGGGAAGAGGAGGAACTGGAGATCCAAACATACAGATCCACTAACTAAATGCCCTGCAGCAGCTAAGGTTATAGTAGCAGCTACAGAGTAGCTCTCAAGCTTCTACACAGTCTGTGATGTGAATTGTCTCCCTTGACCCAGATGGACCTCTTTACTTGGTTTATGCATTAGGTTCAAGGATTGGCCCTTATATAAATGCAAGTCACCTAAATCATCCCCTCCCATGACACAACTCACAGAATGTGGAAAGGAGTACTTGTGGCACCTTAGAGACTAACCAATTTATTTGAGCATGAGCTTTCGTGAGCCACAGCTCACTTCATCAGATGTGTGAAGTGATGATCTGATGAAGTGAGCTGTGGCTCACGAAAGCTCATGCTCAAATAAATTGGTTAGTCTCTAAGGTGCCACAAGTACTCCTTTTCTTTTTGCGAATACAGACTAACATGGCTGTTCCTCTGAAACCTGTCAGAATGTGGAAAGTTATTCCAGAAACTATATCCAGTGAACTGTGCTGAATTCCCTTCTTATTGTCTCATGAAAAACTCTGTGGGACTGCAGAGGGGGCGGGGTATGCAGCCCAAGATCATGTGAATTGCTTGATAGCAAGGTAAGGCCCTAAAGATGTGTCTTTAAAATACACAGAGATAAAAAAAGCAAAGCAATTCAAATCAAATAAGACAACTCATTTTGCACTTTCAAGAAAATAACACATTATATTTACTCAGTAAGATGTTTGGGGTTACTGATAGTTGCAGAGAGAGCCAAAAATGGACATCGAATCATAACTAGAAGGTGCTCCCAAACTTCTGCTCCAATTTCACCACCAAGACAATGGACCTGTTATTGGACATAATATTCACTTTTAAATATGGACATTAGAAAAAAAACCCTCAATTTTTTACTTTCTATACTATACAGTAGATTTACAATATTTTCCGCACTGTCCTGTCAATTTTCCAAGTCCTAACAAAGTAAATTAGACTCTTCCAGCACACAGCAAGGGAAATAGCAGCACGTTGCACTTCCATAAAGTTCTCCAGGATAAATATTTACTATTTAGAGACAGGGTCTGATGCTGGCAAACCAGGTCAGATCAGGACCATAGGCCAATTTGCTTGTGTATTAGTATAGATCAAAGTGAGTAACATATACGTGTGCAGTCAGATGTTTAAACTTCATGAAAACTAATGTAATGTTACTTGTATTGTTTTTGCTTATCTGTTCCTGTTATAATATAATGGAAAACATTTACATGGTGTATACCCTGTAATTAAATAACCCATCAAAGAAATCTTGTGAAATGCTAATGAAGGACTTAAGGGCTTTAACAGAAAAGTCTAATTCCAAAGCAAATGTCCATTGTAGTGATGACCTGTGGTCAGAGACTCAAAGTGGATTCCTCACTCATCATTATCAAAGGAAAAGTGCATGTGAGTAGAGACACTGTCAGCTCTTATAAATATGGATTCAAAGAAAGAAAGACCCTTTACTCTAGACTGTTTGGATTCTAACAGGGAAGAGTAACTGAACAAGAAGATGGAGATCCTCAGAGTTATTCTGGGTGGCCCCGAGAGACTTTTGGGAAACTGGCAGATTACTGTATCTCTGCTACAGTTTGCACTAACAAACTGTGACTCACCTGCTAATATATTTTCTCTGCTTTAAGCTCTCAAAAACTCTCATTTCCTTTTCTTAGCTAATAAACCTATAGTTAGTTTGCTATGGAATTAGCTGCCAGAATTCTCTTTGGTGTCAGACCTGGAGTACCAATTGATTTGGGGTAAATGGCTGGTCTCTTGGGACTGGGAGAAACCTGACGCAGTGTGATTTTTGGTTTAAGTGACCATTATCACAAAGCCCAGTTTGTCTGGGTGGCAAGATAGACTGGAGAGACTAAGGGGACTGCCTGTGACTCCATGGTAAGACTGGTACAGTGATCCAGGAATTCACTTTTATTACTGGTTTGGTGAAATCTGATTATAGAACATACCACCAGTTTGGGGTGTCTGCCCTTGTTTTCTGACAGTCTTTCCTGATGTAGCCACTCACAGTTGTGAGCCACCCCAGACAGGATGACACAGCATGCTCCTGATTCCCCTGTGAATAGAACCCTAGTCCATGTGAAAGAAGAGAGCTCAATATTGCACTTCAAACATCCCTCATAACTGAATTACAAATGGCATTTCACATGGAAACATTTCCTTTAGAATTTCAGTGCTTCAGACCAGCTGAGAATTGCCACGAACAGGAGACTTGAAAAAAATGAGTGAGGGTGATAGTACCAAAAGAAAAAGGTGAACAGACAGCTGACCAAATGCCGTTGGAAGAGGGAGTGGAGCTTGTTGGAAAAAAAAATAGAATATGTGCATATAAACATGCCAAACTCACTTAGCTCCTGACATTTTATTTAAACGACCTTTAAAAATTCCAGTGGAAGCAAAGAAGGACAGTAGAAATCTACCTCATCAAATATAACATATCTGATCCTTTTGGCCCATTGCTGGCGGTGAGGTGACAGCAGCAGGATTTCTAAGCATTGAGGCACCGTCACTAGTACCTGAAAAAATGTTTGCAGCCTATTAGTTTGAAACCTGCTGACAAATGACATTATTATAAGACATAGTTTTTATAATGTAAATACACATTTTTTATTTTCAGTGAATAACAGCTAGAGGTGGCTGATTCCCCAAAGGTTCAGAATCTGGGTATGTCCCAGATAAGCACCCAAAATTTCAGATAATCTAAATATTAGCTGAACTAGCCAAACCATTATAAACCCTATTCACTTTCTTCTTAAGTTCTTCTTCTAATAGATTTCTCACCAAAAAAGAGAATACTTATCCTGCTGCAGGGGTAACTGAACTGGGGCCAAAAAAGCTCCAGACTGCAGAGTACACAGTCCCACAGTACAAAACCCCATTCTTGACCACTATATTAATCTTCTCTAATAAGAACCAAAATTCAATTACTTTTTTGTGCCAGGAATGAATTACTACATTTAGAAAGTAAGCTAACCTGGTGATGACACTTATTAATTTATATTTTAAATGCAAAATGTAGATTTAGTTAGAAAATAGTTCAAGATCCCAGAGACTGCAGCCAGTAGGAGCAGCTCCATAGACAGCCAAAGCAGGGATGGCTGTAGTGAATGGAGGAGGTAAAATGGGGCCCAGGTGGTGCCACCTCTTCCCCCAGCACCCTCCTAGATCCAAAACTGTGCAGGGGAGACACATACCCATTTTGGGAAATATAGGGCCCAGGTGCTGCCTTCCCTTCCCCCCTGCCATGTGGCCTTGGGGAAAAACTGCAGAGAGGAAACCATCAGAGGCTCCAGTTGGTAGGAGCAGCTGCAGA
Source organism: Caretta caretta (assembly GCF_965140235.1). Taxonomy (NCBI): domain Eukaryota; kingdom Metazoa; phylum Chordata; order Testudines; family Cheloniidae; genus Caretta; species Caretta caretta. Next base: position 79,718,222 of record NC_134209.1, read on the forward strand.
AATAGCAGTGCTAAATTAAGCTGCTTATCTGCTTTACTCCTTGAGAGAGAGATGAAACTGAGAACATACTTGTTAAAAAAAGGGGGGGATGGTTTTCAGGATCGTTAACTTCAGTGTATATTATTACCCACTGAACTAGAAAACTGGCAAGTAAACAAACCAGTCTGTTGTACGCACAAGATCTATCATCTCTATTGGAACTTCATGTAAAATGAAGTGAGATTCAAACATTAGGAAAGGTCTGTTTGTGAAGATTTCTCCAATATTAGTGTTTTCTTCTGTTATATTCTGATGTCTTTGGAAGTCCATAGTTTAAAAAATAGTGCCATGATGAACTTTCTGAGGTGCAGTCTACTAGAAATTTAAATAACAAAGTTTGAATAAAGAAGTGTATCATATAATAACAAATCTGAAATAACAGAGTATACCTGACAGTTCAGAGCATCATGGCGATAATCTCTCGTGAAAACACCACATACTACCATGCCATCAGGCAGTGTTTTGTTAAATCGATTATAAACAGTCGCCCACACTTGGTTAACAAGAGCCTGATTATTAAAGAAAAGCAACACATCAGTAACATGTCAATAAAATTTAGACAGCAAAGAAAATAAAAACTATAAACAAATAGGCTATTTCACCATTATATTACTCCAATTTTATACCAGTGTAAATACATTAAAGTCAATCCTGAATGCAAATTACAGTGTATATTTTATAATGTAATTATAATTATATTTATAATTTTTAATGTTTTATAACTCGGACCCAGCATGTGCTGTAAAACTGCAAACATCATACAAAAAATAGTGTCAGGTGTAAGAAGACAAGACAACATCAAATAAGCTAAATTCTGATGTCCTTACTTAGTCAAAGCATTCACTGATTTCAACTTTGAATAGAAGCTTAAGGTTTTAACTCACTTGGGCCAGATCCTCAGCAAGTGTAAAGCACTAACTCCAGCAAAGTCAATGTAGTTGAGGTTTTGAGGATTTAATTGAAATATGTTTTATTTTGCTGTAAATAACTTCTCATTAAACTATGCCTTCTACTCATTTAAGCCATACCTTTGTTGGAGCAACATACACAACCACCCCCTCGTTACTTTCTTTCAGGATTTTCTCCATGCAGTAGTAGGAGGCGTATGTTTTCCCTGATGAGGTAGGGGCTACAATCACTGCAGATTCATTATTATCTACAATGTCAAGAAGGTCTCGCTGCAGATAAAAAGTGGCATGGATTGTATGTCAAGACAGTATCTTTTTTATACAGTTCAAGATATTATGATACAATTAAATCCATTTCAATTCACCAGCACACAATCCTATTTTCTTTTTACCACTGCATAATTCTATGCCGCTCTGCTATGGAAAAAAATGTTTCACTCCAGTGCCTTCTTCCCTACAGCCACGCTTCCAAATAGACCTTTATCTCATCCCAGTAGGGGCCTTCTCCTCCTGAACAAACTCTACCTGCTGCATACCCAAAGACTCTTGTGGAGAGATAACAGAGCAGGACTTAGAACTACAAGCAAGGAGCATATGGTCATGTCCTTTGGCTCAGCGCTTCTCAGTTGGACCTTCTTTGCATGCATGGAGAGACTAGTGAAAAGTTGGAGTAGCATGCTCGTTGCTGTTGTTACTTCCCCTCCAGACAGTGAGATTCTGGAATGTCAGTCTTGCCTCAGGTGGGCTTTGCCTGAGGTCCCAAAAGGAGAGGCTTCTTGGCCTTATTATTGATTCTTACGGGGTATGAAGGTTGCTCGCTCTGCCTTACGGCACCTCCCTCCAAAGCCTTTGGAAAATCAGATGCAAGGCTGACTTTGTAGCCCTCAAACTCTGTCCAGTCAAGTTTGAATTAGGTCATCATTAATGAGGATCAACTTGGAAAAAAAATCCTGCTTAAGCCAGCAATCAAAAAAATATTATTTAGTTTCCATAGCATAGGGACTGTTAGTCTATGACCCCAAAAAACATCAAACATCCAGACACAAAACTACTTTCAAGGAAGTTGATGTGATCTTATCTGGGTCAATTTTTTTAAGACCCTATGTCACCAGTTTATGGAAAATTCAATGTAAAACCCCGATGTACATAAATAATAGGTAAAACCCTGTCACAAATTGGCAAACAAACAAACAATAAAACATTCATTCATCAGCAAATCAAAAATAAACTCAGACTTATGGATAAATTTCATCATCTCCACTTTCTCCTCTACTATTCTACAAACAGACAAGGCAATTACAATAAACTTTCCTTTTCTAAAACTGGACTAGAGATCAGACAGCTTATTCTGAAATCTAAATCTGTATTTTAAAAAGTTACTTGAAAGCTAATCAAGAAGAAAACCATTACAATATGAAAGGTTTTATTTTATAGAAAGTCTGTATATTTATATAACCTATTCTCCTCCCACAACCCTGCCACCCACTGTAGGTGAAATTGGAGGTCCCTGAAAATTAAGTTCCCAAAATCAGCTTTTCAAAGAGGCTGTGAACAGCTTTTTGATTTGGCGCTGTAGAATTTTCTGTTATATTTTAATGTTGGCTCTTTTAACAACGATTACCTATGAAAACAGTAGGTCAAATTTCACAGTATATACTATTACCTGCCATGTATCTGGAATAAAATGCTGGATCCTGGGATCTCGATCTGTTCTCTCTTCTCGTAACAGGCAATGACCCATGTACTGTAGCTGAAACCGAGCTGCTCCCATGCCAACAGCATATTTAGAAAGCTTTGCCTTCTTCTCTTTTCTGTCATCCTCTGGAATCTGTAAACATTTAGAATTTTTGATGCAGCTTGTTAGTTTATATTATCGTAATGAAATTTTTTTCACTTCTCAGTGAAGTAGCAATATTATATCTAGTTATTCGTTTCCTACAATAAAGAAAAGGATTTATTTAAAATATGTTACATTTTCTCATTCCAATTAAGCATCAAATTAGTATGATCTCAGAGTAGCAAGAAGTTAAGAAATCTGCAGGTGATGGCAGGATCAGGACCTCAAACAGTAGCATTAGGATGCCTGGAAACTCCTTTGGCCATCATTTGGTGCTGATGGTAATGAAGAGTTCAGGAGGTGGTAAAAATAGTGCTGAATGCTAGAGGCACCCAGCACCACACAGGATCAGGTCATTACTCACACTGCAGTACATGGGATAACAGTCTAGATGTAGGAGTGATGTTCTAGATATTGTAACACGGAACCAAGGTTAAATAATTTAAATTATAATAGTTTCTCAATTTTGTTTTAAAAGTTTAACTGGTTTGTTATAGAATGTCCCTTCCCTTCTTACTCCTCCTTTTCTAGCCTTTAGTTTTATTACAGAGGGAGCCGGCAGCAAGTCCTATATTTAGGTGGCCTAACACTTCCCTTTATAAAAGATTCTTGTGTCCGTTTCTTTGAGAATCTCTAATACCTGCATTGTTTGTGGTAGGCTTTGATGTTATTATACAGAGGGTGAGCTATCAAGCAGGAAAAGTGCCTTTTCTTGCCCACTAAGTTTCATTTATCTTTTACTGAGATATAATCTGTTAAAAATCACCATTTCCCTTTTCTCATTTTTTGTTCCTCAGGAAAATGTTGTCAGCCTGCCAGAATAATAACTACACATGAACATTATAAGGTGGGGCAGCTACTAAGGCATCTGAGTGCTGCTGGAGCAGCTGATGGAGTTGAAGAGAGCCAGGCTGCACTGCTCCTTCCAGACCTAGCATGTAACCCTCCTACATACCACCTGGTAGGGGATGTAGGGGGAAAGGAAAAACCAAACTGAGCTCTCCTCACCTATAAGCCCCCTAGTCATAGCCCCTGGCTCTTGCAGTCCATCCTCTCTGAAGGTAGGAACTTGGGCAAGAGCTTCTCCCACTCCTGGATAGAGGAGGGAATGAGAGAGAGAAAGATATCAAGCTGAGCTCCCTCCATGATCACTCCTGGACCCAGCGATCCAATCTCCCTCTGAGATAACTGCCTTCTCCAACTGCCAGCTAATGTTGTTATTCCTGTAAGTTAGGTGGCAGAAGTATGCTGCAATGCTGAAAGTTCAAAGTGTTAACTGACAATGCACAATGGTGTGCTTGTTCCAGTTGCCCGTAATTGAATTTGTTCTTACCTTTTTCTTTAAAAAAAATACACTTTGGAAATAATATTTAAAAAATCAAACTTTGTTTAAACAACATTATGTGGGTGGCAAATTAGCACTTGAAAGTTAGGAAATGACAGATTTACAGTTGCCTGTGCAATCTTAATTTGGCCCTATTGTTCATATATTGCACCATGCAGCCTCGACATGATCACATATTTTTTCCCACAGGGCCTCTTCCTTACTTAGTTGCACAAGATGTACATACAACGAGGAAGAAATAAAATTGCCTAGGCAATCACAAATCTGGTATCTCTTACATTTCAAGTGCTTGACTTTGCAATCTAAATAATATTCTTGTAACGTAGGTTTTTTGTATGCAATTGTAGATATTTTGAAAAAAAAAACAATAAAAATTGTATGACAAGAACTATAGCAGAGATTAAGTTATATGCATGTAGAATAGTACAGCTGTGAAACACGCATTACCTGGGAAGAATCTAAAGTACATGCTAAATTGTCAAATCCAAAGTATCTAAGACATCTGACAATCTTTTGATAATCTGTCTTCTCCGTTACATCTTTATATTTTTCCAGCAAGGAATGGATTCTTCTCATTACTTCAACAGCTGCATTTATATCTTTCACTTTCTTTCCTTGAAAAACAAAATATTCAGCTATATTGATAATCTCAAACCACTATATTGATAATCTTAAACCCTCCACACAAGGGCCAAATGACCCTCACAGCTGCACAGGCTCTGTGCAAAGAGGGAAGGTCTCAGATCTCAGGCTCCAGCTTGAGCCCAAACATCAACACTACAATTTTTAGCCCCACAGCCTGAGACCTGCAAGCCCAAGTCAGCTGACCCAGGCCAGCCACGGGTGTGCTGCAGCTCTTTTATTGCAGTGTAGTTGTATCCTATGGGACCATGTGCAACGATTCTGATTTTGATGTCAGCTTGGAAAGCCCTGCAGCAGCAAGCTCCCAATAAAAGCCATTAACATAAATTGTAGAGATTTTCTGGGTTACAACAGGATGAAAATGACTAGCCAAGAAGCAGTCCTACCAAGGGTTACTGTTGCAGACAGCTTATGATTTATTTTAATCCCAGGTTGTGTGTTGAGAGTTACATCCAAAATAGTTCAACTCTATGGACCTTCAGGACATGTTGCAAGACCCATCTCTTCCCACATTTTTATGCAGCTATATGTGAACTGATTGCTGAGATTTGGGCATTGGGAGCTGGGATCTATGGCTAGAGTGTTTTCTTTTTTCAGGGGATCAACTGTGGGAGGAAACTACATTTATTTTTGTTTGTATTACTTGGCTTGTATTACTTGGCTTGTCTAGAGCTCTGGATAGGTGCATTTAAATGTTATGTATAAATCAAAATACACAAAATAATAAATATGCTCTGATGCTTTACACATCTGCCTCCCTTCATGGCCAGTGCATGTAGGTGGTGGTTTGGACTTTTTTTTTTAAATCCTTTTCTGTTTACACCTCATTGCCATTTTAGAACATCTGTATTACTTTAAAATATATTCTTCTGGTGTCCAGTACTTGCATTAAATGACAGGGGGATATGATACTGTAGTGTATTTGGAGTTTAGAATCCACACCATGGGATAGAAGAATAGGAGCTGGAGAGTGGAGAACAGGGTTCTGATACATTGGTTTGATGTTACCATAAATACAGGTGTTTTCCATGATGATCCTCCCAAAATGTTGGTATTCTTCCTTTTCCCCTGTCACTTACTACATCAGTTTTGCTAGCTCTCACAAACTGCTCATGGAAATCATTGTTTGGGTTCTGGCTGCATGTAATTTCACAATGGCATGAAAAGTTAAAGGTGTGGATGTGTGTGATCAAACTCTATTGATGACAGTGAAAAACAATATACATGCTTGTATAAAAGTTAGTGTAAGGACCTAATGTACTTGTCAGAATGATTTTATATAGCAAAACATATTCAGAAGTGAATGTGGAAGTTGTGTTCATATTTGTTTTGCAGTTTGACCTGTGTTCTTTCTTAAGGAATTTAAAGGATTTCTTAGTTGGACCATGTAATTTGCATTCACTGTAGTTGTATATGATTAGTTTGTAATTCATCAAAAAAATAATTAAGATTGATAGGTTCTTTATTTTAGTATAAATTAACTTTGCCAGAGAGAGAGAGTGCCAAAATGTCTCTTTTCATATGAATTACCTTAAAACAAAAAACTAATGGCGAAACCAAAGACTTCTTTGTGGCTGATTTTCCCTTTGATTCTCAGACTCTGGCATAAGATATTCCGCTACATATGCCATGAAATATTGCACTTTATAACACAGACCCCAGATATTGCAGGAGTGGGTGGGTGAGATTCTGTGGCCTGCATTGTGCAGGAGGTCAGACTAGATGATCATAATGGTCCCTTCTGACCTCAGTATCTATGAATCTATATACAGATTACTGTGAAAGTCAGCCTTGCTCTACTTCGCATAGAATTCCACAGACCTGACATGGTACACAAAACCTCAAAACGAATACAATTCCTTTGTGTCATTATCCAACTGGAAGCAGCAGCCAACTGGTGATCCTTTGCCCTGTGTTACAAAACTGATTTAACAAAATCTGGAATACCCCGATTATGGAAAACTATTACAGTACACAAAAGAAACCAAAATGATCAGCTAAGATACCAATGGCAGGTACATACTCCCTTCTCCATAGACAGACAAATCCCCTGAAGGATACTCCAGTTGCACATATTTCTTGTGCTGGAGGCATGTGGGTGACAGGCAGGATCCTTTGCACTCCCCTCCCCTGAACACTTATACCAGCTAGCCATGTGCTCTTAAAATAAAAACCCAATAGTACTACAACAGGTAAAGTTTATTAGGATTTTCTTCTGCAGTCTTGTTACAGTTAAATAATGACTGCCAACCCCTCCAAAAAAGACCCAAGCATACTTTCACATACCTTGGTCTTTGCATTGTTCTATCCACACTTCAAAGCAAGTATTCAATCCTGCCATTTCTGCAGTACATTTCACAGAATTACTTTGACACTTCTTGAGAAAATCCTCTAGTTTACTTATTCCAGAGTTAAAATTCTCTTGTATTAGCTTTTCAATGGAAAGAGCATGCCATTGTTTCTGTTCTTTTCTTTCCTCTTCAGCTTTCATTCTCTTTTGGTTTTCCTCAATAATTATTTCTGCTTTGGTCTTCTGCCAATAAAATAAATATACTACATACATAAAATTTTACACTTTTGTGAAATTTTAAAGAACAAATGCTAATGTCTTACAAGTAATCTAATGTAACAAAGATTGACGTGTGAGCATCACTAAGTAACTCACTGCTTAAAAATACTTATTGCTCATTATTCATCTATAAATTGGCTTTTATAAAAAATATCTTCAAAATAATTCAATAGTCAGTGGACTAAGGGAAGTTCCATGATTTTTTATTCTGGTTACTCAATATGTCTTGTGATAGTGACAATAACTTTATCTGATGGGTATTTTCTTCACATTATGTCACAACTATGATTTTTAAAGTTATTTTAACAGTTAATATACGTGGATAAATATTAGTATTTCAATTGCCATGAACACCAAATACACTGTTTGATTCTCAGCTGTTTTGTAATTTATGTAGTTATTTATTTATTTGTATTGAAATAGCACTTAGAGGCCCTAATCCTGGGTTTGGAACCATGTTTTTCTAGCCAGTGTACATAGATAGACAGATAGATAGATAGATAGATACAAAAGATGACTCCTGCTTTAAAAAATTTGCAATCTAAGAGTGTTTCCATTGAAGGAAAGAGAATGTAATGCTAACAGATCAGAATAGTAATATATTACACCCATTTTTCACAGGTGTAGAAAACTATGCAAGGTGCAAGGCAATAAAATCGCACCACAATTGCCATCTTCCAGCTGTAGACCACAGGATTACTCTTGTGTGTAAAGCACTACTCAATGCAAAGATTGCAGATTCATGCTCCAAAGTAGCAAGGCAGGGCAAAGAGTAGTCAACATTTTTACTTTGCTGTCTCTGAACTGTATTTGATTACAAACTATGTCATTCACTTTTAGATATAAATTTACCTGCACTCATCACAATCTCGGTCTTAGTGCACTTTTTGTTACTGCAGAGATTACAAAACTAGGCCCTGTGGGTAATCCTGGCCCCAGTGAAGGCAGTGGGAGTATCTCTATTGGCTTTGTGGAGTCAGAATTTCACCTGAAGTTATTTAAAGATTGGGGGCCAGATTCTCAGTTGGTATAAATGGGCCTAGTTCCATTGAAGTCAGTGCAGCTACATCTTAATAAATATGTGATTGTCTGTAAAGAAAAGACCAGTCTTGGTTCAGTGCTGAAAGTGTTGAATTCTGTCTGTAGGCTGCACAAGTTCTTCATTGTAGGCAGGTATGCCCCACAGGCCTACTGACCACTAAATAAACATGTACAGAAGAGCACTCCAACACCTCGCGCTAGACACCCTCCCCAGCCCTGTGCCTGCCACTCTTTCCAACTCTGCTACTAAATATTTTTTAAAACAATAGTATCTTATTAATTCACATTTTTGCCAACATCTATCCAGAGTGAGGGTTGCCAACTTTCTATTTACAACACCCTTGCTCTGTCTCTGCCCCAAGGCCCTGCCCCTTCTCCGAGACCCCACCCCTGCTCACTCCATCCCCCCACCCTCACTCACTCGCTCATTTTCACCAGGCTAGGCAGAGGTTGCAAGAGGGGGTGAGGGCTCCAGGTGGGGTTGAAGGCTCTGGAGTGGGGCTGGAGTTGTGGGGTTTGGGGTACAGGGGCAGGGGTACGGGTGTTAGAGGGGATGAGGGGCGTGGGCTCCGGCCAAGCAGCACTTACCTCGGGTGGCTCTTGGAAGCGGCCAGCATGTCCTGCTCCTAAGTGGAGGGGCCAGGGGCTCTGTGCTCTGCCCCTGCCTGCAGGCGCCACTCCCTGTAGCTCCCACTGGCCACGGTTCCTGGCCAATGGAAGCTATGGAGCTGGGGACACACGGGGCAGGGGCAACCCGCAGAGCCCCTGTGGACATCCCTATGCCTAGGAGCCAGGGGGAGATGCCAGCCTCTTCCTGGGAGCCAGGCAGGCACCCTGCCTGCCCTTCTGTGGGTGGCCAACCAGACTTTTAATGGCCCAGTGAGCAGTGCTGAACGGAGCCTCCAGGGTCCCCTTTCAACCGGGCGTTCCGTTCGAAAACCGGACAGCTGGCAACCCTATCCAGAGCTCTAGGAGCTTTACAATGTTTAGAATGAACAATATTGTAACAGAATAAAATCTACAACATACTAATACAATTCCAGTAACCCACTCATATCCTTTAGCTGTTCAAGCCACCTCCTCTCCAGTGTCCGCTATCTACTACATTCAAATTTTTGATATCAATATAGCCATCACTTCTTGTCCTGGTTGTGTGATTTCTTGTACAAAAAATACTAATTTTCCCTATTGCAAGCACTTCCTGTGAGATAAATGTTAATCTGATTTGATTCTGAGGTGATCAATGGATCTGTCTACTTACAGTTATAAACCTACATAGCCTTTGCAGAGAGCAGCAATCTGACAGTGTAAAATAATCTCTTCAATAAGATAAAAATTTGTCTTCCCTTACCAATTATTGACTTAGTCCCTTATTCTGCAGTGATCTTCACACAAGGAGAGGGGATCTACCTAGACAGAGCTCAGTGCAGGATTGGGAAATCAACAGCAAAGCTCACGCTGATTGCAGTGGGACCCAGATTGTGCCATTAATAAAATGGAAGGGTGAATGGAGAAATGAGGCAGGAGGGAACTCCTTCAGTAAGAAATGAGAGAAAATCTAGATGCCCTAATTACTGAAAAGATGGATATCCCAAATCAGAACCCTTACAATAGCAGAAAAAGAATGGTAGAAATTCCTGTACTAGATGGTTTAAAGCAAAATTAAAAAATCACTACTGTGCAATACATGCATAAAACAATCATTCTGATCTTATAGAGATACTTCACAGATCTTACATTAATTTTTTTGCTGTTCTTCATGTCAGAATAAGCCTTCTTTGGAGTATCCAGTTGGGTTACAATTGTTTTTGAAATGTTGCCTTCCAGTGATGATCCATAAAAGCGTAGAAAAGACTGCAACTTTTGATTGCTTCGAAGGGCCCATGGATCTTTGCCCATTGCTTCAAAATACACAAATGATGTTACACACACATACATGCTTTTTATATCCCTTACCTCCTTGCCTATATACTGCCCTTCCTTTCAGTTTTTGTACTGTGAGGCATGAAGGCTTTGTCTTCCACTGCAAAAGTGCTTTGTAATGTCATGCCATTTGGTGCAATTCTCTGCAAACCACAGTAGCAGCTCTTTGGAACTGCCAGAGAGAAAGAACTGAAGATGCTGTTTAGAAATAGATGGTTTCAATGGAGATTTGTTTTTAAATTATTCAGTATTTCAGAGCAGCAGCAGGGCCACAATAAAGGTATGGGCCATGTAAGAAGTACCAAGGCTCTGTTGTAATGTCATGTTTGCCAATACAGGCCTAGAATATCATCATTCTTAAGTCACAATTTGCCAACCTGTGGGTTGGGTGATTACAAGGAGTCCTCAGAAGGCTGTGAGTGGACAGACTCCCTCCTCTGAAGTTTGCTTCAGGAGAATTCAGGAAGGAAACAGACCATTCACAGGCTCAGGGGAGCTTGGGTGTGAAGCAGCAGCACTCATTGCTCTCTCCTCTCTCCCCCACGGAGCTACAAGTCTGATGTTGAGTGGAGATCATAGAATCACAGGACTGGAGGGGACCTCAAGAGGTTTTCTTGTTCAGTCCCCTGCACTCATGGCAGGACTAAGTATTATCTAAACTATCCCTCACAGGTGCTTGTCCAACCTACTCTTAAAAATCTCCACTGACGGAGATTCCACAACCTCCCTGGGCAATTTATTCCAGTGCTTAACTACCCTGACAATTGGCAAGTTTTTCCTAATGTCCAACCTAAACCTCCCTTGCTGCAATTTAAGCCCATTGTTTCTTGTCCTATCCTTAGAGGTTAAGAAGAACAATTTTTCTCCCTTGAAAACTGTTATCATGTCCCCTCTCAGTCTTCTCTTCTCCAGACTAAACAAATCCAATTTATTCAATCTATCCTCACAGGTCATGTTTTCTAGACCTTTAATCATTTTTGTTGCTCTTCTCTGGACTTCCTTCAATTTGTCCACATCTTTCCTGAAATGTGGTGCCCAGAACTGGACACAATATTCCAGTGAGACCTCCTCTCTAGCACACCCATGCAGGGGCAGGAATAATTTAGCCTTAAATTTTGATAAACTCAGAATAATTATTCAGCATAACAGAAACAAAAAAAGGAAGAAAAAGTGATATTATTAACATGCTATGGAATTGTACTACAGAACAGTGAATCAAAGCCTGCCCTACACAATGATGACCTTTCATGAAAAAAATAATAAATCTTGTCCATCAAATATTGATTGCTTAGTATATGAAAAGGAAAACTGTTTAACTGTTGCTTTATTTCTAATATGTACAGTTTTGTGAAATGGCTACTTTTCACTTTTGCGAGTGTTCATTAACTATGGCATTGATCCTGCAAACAATTACAGACATGTTTAACTTTAGGCATGTGAGTAGTCCTACTAAAATAATCTCAGCAATTCCCATTATTTCTAAATGGAGAAAACATTATTCCAGACCCAAGTTGCTTTTTTATATTAATTATCGCTATTTGTATTACAATAGCACCTGTGTCCCCCAATCAAGGACTGGAACCCTATTGGGCTAGGTACTACACACACCGAAAAGACTATCTCTACCCCAATACACATTGTTTCATTAAATTAGTGCAACTTTTAAATCATTTTCTGAAACTATAAAACTACCCACACTGATAATACTTTAGCTTTATCTGAATAGGGTTTAACAGAATAGGGTCTTACTTTGAGAACTGGACTTTGTTCTGTCATAATCATCACTGAGAAGCTTTCCTGAATGCCAGTGTCGAATTTCATCAAATTCTTTTTGTTTAATAAGTGAAGTAACAGCAGAGTCATCACTAACAACAAAAGACACAACACTGATAATGAATACTATTTATAATATAATTATTTTCAGAAATAAAGGTTTTAAAATATATGTCACATCAGTAGTTTGCTGGTCTGATAGAACCTACATGGAATAATATAAAATTATGAAAATGCAATTGTAAACGTATAAAATATTTAGAGTCTGTAGGTAAAAATCCAGCCCTGGTGAAGTTAAGGAAAAAACTCCCAATGACTTCAGTGGGGCCAGGATTTAATTCTGTAGTTTCAATTAAGCAAAGATACATAACCATCTGCTCACTTTAATCAACACCTGAATACTTACCTTAGAAAACATTTGGGGTGATGTTATATACCTCTTATGAGTGAAATTCACCCCAGTGCCATAGTAAATCGTTACACACCACCTAACTGGCTCTTTCCCATCCCAGGTGGTCTCAGGGTCTGTCTATATTTAGAAAATGTTCCCCTTGTTGCTAACTCTGGTTTAAAAGAACTGATGTTTGTAGCAATGGGAGTCCAAGTATAGACATGATTTTGGCAGCTGACATGGTCTACAGTACCTTCTTGGGAGCAAGTCTAATCAACAAGCCAAAGCTCCCAATGTGGTTCACACTGGCAACCTGATTTTGCACTCTGAACCCAGTCTGAATTCAGTGGGTGTCTTGGGTGGTCAGAGAATGGAGGCTTGTGGTCCTATTGTGTGTAACATTTTAATAATGTGGTTCTATTCTATATCAGTTGTTATATTGCACATATCACTATAGTATCTGGGCACCTTCCAGTAGTGTGTTAAGTGATGTGACTAACATTTGTCACTTGTGATTTGTTCTCTCTCTCATATGGTCTCCACCGAGGGAAATTTGTGTGTGCAATGTAGTGATTTGTTTTGGAAAGGTTTGGAGGGACATTGTTTGTGGTTTGGAGAGTTTGGAGGGGGGAGCAAGGTACACACTGCTATGTGTTTATAGCAGAGAAGGCAGTTCAAAGAAATTTGTCTTGTACTTGGAGTGGAAGGTGGTGAGGTTTCTGATGGTCCTTAGTTCCTGTGGAAATTCATTCCATAGTTTCAGCTCAGTCCCTGCGAAAGCTCCATCTTCTGCACAGACAAGCTGTACCCTTATCGTAGAAAGTTCCATTATGCCTCAAGAGCAGAATTGTTAATCATGGTCTTCATTTCAGAGATTCTGGATGTGTATTATAAATTGGTGGGTGGTAGGGGGTGTGGGGGTGTGAGAGAGGTAGAGAGACACATACATGAAACCCACATGTACATGTTTATGAGAGAACAGCACTCAAGAACATCTTGTAATATATAGAAATGCCACGACAGGCTACTCTGTTTTTCCAATATGTTTTTGTTTGTTTGCTGTTACATTTTAATGCACAATGTTTTTACTTCTTAACTTCCTACATTTTAATTAATATTTTCAAAATGTTGCCTGGGTTGTTTGATACCAAATTATGAAAACAAAAATAGTCATCATCACAATGAAAATTCCTAGAACATGACAAAACCACGATACCTAATGATTTAATCTTATATATATTCAGTAAAATAAAAAAAAGTAAAACAGACACATACCTCTTTAAAAATGGTAGGCTACTTAAAATATCTCCAGCAAATTCATCCACAACCATAGATGTCATGGGTATCAGACCTAGATTAGGAATATTCTTGGATTCTTTTCAATTTGAAAAAAAAAAGACAGTTCTTCAAAAGTTTGCTACAGTAACATATTTGCATCAACATCTTAAAATACTGTCCAAATGCAATTTCAGTAAAGCAAAGTCACAAAGCCCTTCATTCAAGCCTATACTGATAGCTCAGATTTAGTGAATAAAATATCCAGGCAGAGTTTTGATTAATATTATTGCTCTGTGAAACCGGCTAACAGAAGGTTCTGTAATGCACAGAACTAATTCCTTCTAGCCAAAATTTTCAAACCTACGAATCGAAAATTAGGCTTTTAAATCCATACTTAGGCTCCCAAATAAAAGTGGCCTGGTTTGAAATGGGAGTTGTAGATGCTCATCACCTTTGAAAATCAAGTCACTTTGTTCTGCTTAGCATTTTGGGCTACTTTTATGTAGGAGCCTAATTTTAGCCATTCAGGTTTGAAAATTTTGGCCTCTGTCATTTACAATCTTACTTGACTGAGCACAGAGAGAAACAGCAGAATGTGTCACTTATAAACGATCAGTAAAATTATAAGGAACTTTATACTAGGAAAGGCAAAAGAAAAACTGAAACTTAACCAGTAGAACAGTTCTTGTAATTTAACCTAATATAGCATTAAAGTAGGCTGTCCTCTCCCCACTTGTACTAATTTATTTATGTTGCTTGTGTCTTATTTGCTGCGACACATGTAATGTAAATAATTTAACTGTAGCTTGAATTAATTACCTGTTGTTTTCCAAATTAATTTCTCACAGTTGTTTCTTTCAATTCATATTTAGTTTCCTTTCTTGCTAGGTCTTTTAATATTTGCCAAGATTCTTATCCTGACTTGCAGTTGCATCTAATTGTGGTGGTGTTACAATTTCCAAAGGTGAAAAAGTGAATGAGAATGTGTGCATTCTTCTCTGACCATTCTTTTCTGTACTCTCCTTATTACTGTTACTTAAAATAATAAATACTATGAACAGGACTATATCCTTTCACTATTATTCTGGGTAGAGCATGGCAGACAATGTCACACAGACCTCCCTTGTAAACAAAAGGAATACAGCCATCACACCAGTAGGGACGGTGACAGCTGGGAGCCCCCAGGCCCTTTTAAATAGCCTGGGTAGGCCTCAGGGCTCCTACGGGTCCAGGTTGGTGCCAGCGAAGGCAGACAAGTGGGCATGTGGAAGCCCTGGACATGCCAGAAGAACGCACCCATCAGTGCAACCGGCAACAGTTCTCTGGGCACCAGCCAGTGCAGGCGCAGCACCGTGCGAAAACTTCAGCCATCCCTTTCCAGGGGGCCCATTCACTGTTCTGCCTGGGGGCCAGAATTACTGTCAGCAGGCCTGAATGTGAGCGAGCTATCCCAAGAAAAAAACAGTGAAGATAAAGCACATTCGTTTTATAGCAAGGTAAACTATAATAATAAAATCATAGAAATGGGCTGGGAAGAATCTCAAGAGATCAGGTCAGGTCAGCACTCACCTCCCTCTTCTCTCACCTAGTTTACCACACAGTAAAGCTAAAGAACCTTATCTTCACTGTGTTTTTACCTTGGCATGGCTCACATGCATTAGTTACCCTGGGGTAAGAAACACACTTTTTTTTAAGCAGTGAAGACAAGGCTTAGCTACAGTGATCCTTAGTGTATCTGCTAATTGCAGAATACCCAGAACTATCTCTCCAGCTTCTGTTTCCTAACTGATGAAACTAGAGATAGGTAAATAACTAGTGGCAGATAATTTGACACATTTTACTACTTCTGTTCATGAGTGGTTTGCAGTCATCCTGCAATTTTCTTGATTGCGTAGGACTGAATAACACTTTGCAAGTTCATTAATTAGGGGCAGGTCATTGTGAATATCGAGAATGATTAGATTTGTTAGCTGGTTTTGTTTGGATATGTGGGTCATACGATGCTTTTTGTCCCCCTAACTGAATGGGCCTAGTTCTTAAAATAATGTTTCTTATGTGACTATTTCTTTCCTAATTCAAAATTCAGTTTCTTTGAAATCATCATTTTCACAGACATGACTGTTAACATGACTGCCAGTTAACCAATTTGTGAGAACATTTGTGAGAGGTGAATTCAAAAAGGGTCTGAATAGTCAGAACAAATTCATTTAAAAATCCCAATCAATTTTTTTAAGTATTTGCCCAGCTATGTATGAAACCCTCCATACTAGTTGCCTCTGATGAAATGTAGGCAAGAGTTTGGTCAACTCAATAGCTCCTATTAAAGGAGGAATATTTTAAAAGATTGTTGTTTTCACTAAGCAGTAAGATTTCTTTGAAATATGTCAAAAGATTAAGCAGACTGTTCTGTTAATGGAGGAATCACATATTCTCTGCAGAATAGAGCCTTAATAAATACAAATTTTAAAATCATGAGTTAAAATAATAACATAGTGTAACTTTGAAGATTGTTGCTATGGTACCTTTAGTTGGTGAAGCTCTCTTTTTAAGAAAAGATGTAGAAGTTCTCCTCAGAGGCAAAGACTTTCCATCATCATCCTTTCCAGCTAGTTTTGATATGATACTCCACAGATATTCATACTCTCTCTTAATTTTTTCCCCCATATCCAAGTTTAATCCTAAAATGGAATGTAAAGTGGAAACTAATATTTTGATAGAAAATATTTATTTTATAACTAGCTTTCTTGAATTTTTTGCACACTTCAGTATAAGAGTGGCAGAATTTAGGACCTTTGTAAATACAGAACAAGACACAACATCAAAGTGACAAAAGAGAACACAGTTATGTCTGTTACAGAACAATAACAGTGGGTGGAATGCCGACTTGAAATACACATTCACACAAGCCTTGCACACCAAGCCTTATGTTTAAGCATTTAGAAGTAAGCAGAGCTACTTGCCCTCTTATTCCTTCCCTGAACCAGGCAGGCAGGGAGTGGACAAGAAAGAGAGGGGAATGGGTTGAATCATGACTACACCCATCACTCACTTGCTGAAGCAGCTGAAGCAGTGTAGGAGGCTGGGAATAGGGGTAAGGATAGTGGTTTACTGCTGGTATAGGCAATAGTAATCTTCTACCGCACCCACTAATCTACCTGAGGAATGAGGAAGAAGCAGGGGAGGAATTGTGACAATGGTGTCTCTGTATGTCAAAGTGCATCCCAGAAATGCTCCTACATAGGTCCAACTTGCTCAGGTATATGCCCAATGTCATAATCTAATATTAATTAATTTGACATGAACTGCTGAGTGTTTTATTGTTAGATTAAAATCTAGATTAGGTTTAAAAACTAATAAGTGAAGAAACAAATATGAATGTAGTACCTTGCTCATTTTCTACTTCATAGTAATATGCAACATTCTTCCACAAAAGATCATCACTTAAATCAGGCAAGTGAGTGAAATCCACTTTCCACAGCTTTTCAGTTGTCAGGTGTTTCAGAAGAAAAAATTCACAACCTTTATGCTAAAAGGAAAAAAAGTAAATAGGATGAATACACTAGATTAACTTCTGCTCAAGGTATCAATATTCAATGCAAAGAAAACATTTTTTTTCCCCTTAAGATTTTGGGTCCAGTATCAGATACTGAATGCACCTTGAAGGTTTTTTTTTAATTACCCAACTTGATTTTTTGGTGACCATAAAGGTCTGAATGTCTGCTAAACAAATCCATGCACTTAGACCATTTGGAGAAAAAGTGTAAAGCAGAGTAGTAGGAAAGAAGCACAGATTTAGAAAAGTTAAAGGGAATAGTGATAGGTCACCATTACACCTGACAGGAGAGTGCACTGTAAGCTCTAAATGGTAATATTATTACGAAAACTCCAGTGCCATTTTGAGAAGATAAGGCATTGATAAGACAGTAGTGAAACACTGGCCATAACATATTTAAGGGCATGATTCTGTCCCTTTATTCATGTTGAGTAGCACTTTACTCACAAAGAGTCTCATTGGTTTCAATGGAACTATTCAGGTAGTAATTGCATTACTCAACATAGCTAAAGGTGGTGAAGTTGGGCCTTAAATTTGCAAAAGGTGCTTGTACAGTAAAAACACAATAGACTGAAATTTAAGAAATATAATGCAGAAGTAAACAACTTTGATTGAATAAGGAACTTTTTAGGTCAGTGAGGACAGTGTTCATATCTTCACTTGCTACAGCATTCTTTTTCATTTGTTCCTGAACTTTTGCATAGTTTCACTGTGTTATTAAGTAATTGCTGGGCTCCACTCAAGAGGTGTCTGTATTTTGGCAGTAAATGAGGGAATCTTAAGTGCATGTCTGACTCTCAAGGGACTTGTGAGTCCATTGCCTGATCATGCAAATGCTTAAACTTGTGTGTAATTTACTCAGGTAAGTGGTTCCATTACAATCAATGGGATTACTCACAAGATTAAAGTTATACACATGTTTTGGTGTTTGCAGGATTTAGTTATTGGTACTTGTAAAGCACTTTGAGATATTTGGCTGAAAGGTGCTATCAGTGCGCAAAATATTATAATTTATTTTTGCTACAAAAAGCCATGCAGCTTCACAAAGAACTAAACACACAAGACAGTTAAGATGTATCATTCATTTTATTATTTTTCCCTAGGTTTTTTATTTGAAATATTAGACATTTTTAAAATACTTACTTGGAAAATTTTGGTAATAATAATTTTTAAAAACTACAAACAGTTAAATGATCTGACCACATCTTCTATTAGAAAATGTAGGCTTGCAAAGGGAGTGATTTAAAAATTAAATATGCTCATCCTATGTCTTAGGACACACAAGTTTGCACTCATGATAGTGATTACTGTAATGGATAGCATGATAAAACCACTTTAAAAGGTAGCCAATCCTTCATTTTAAAAGCCATATTTGGGCAGGATCTCTGAAGGTATTTAAGAACTTGAATCCCACATTTAGTGTCTAAATCTCAGGTTTAAATGCCTAAATCCCAGTTTTGCCTCCAGTGTGATCCACAGAACTCCCACCGAACCCTGTAGGTGCCTAAACTCTCTTGGTGTCTAAGCTTTCAGAGTACAAGATCCCTAGGTGCCTATGTTCCTGCCTCTGGGCATGTGCACTGTGGATAAATATTTCAACAGTCCTTGGGCCAGAGAACAAAAGAATGACTTGTAGTCCAGGGGCTTAGGCATTCACTTGGGAGGTGGGAGACTCTATGACACTAAGGGCTTGTCTCCACTTACTGGGGAATTGACGCGCGGCGATAGATCCACTGGGGGTCGATGTAGTGGGTCTTGTCAACCGCTGATTGCTCTCTCATCGACTCCGGTACTTCACCGGAATGAGAAGCATAAGGTAAGTCAACGGGAGCGTTCCTCCCATTGATCCAGCACAGTGTAGACACTGCAATAAGTCGATCTAAGGTACATCGACTCAAGCTACATTATTCACATAGCTGGAGTTGCGTAACTTAGGTCGACTTAGCTCTGTACTGTAGACTTGTCCTCAAGTGTTACAACTCCTAAGTCCCTTTGTGGATCCCATCCGTTGTGTCTATTGTTAATAAATAAGAACTAAAAGTACAAACAATGAAAATGCAATGCCTACCATTTGTATAAATGTGAAAGCTTGTTTACGCCAATGGTAACTGATTAATCTAACCCGAGCTCGTTGTGAAAGAGGTAAATGGAAAAGAAAAACCACACTCAGGCAATACATCCTGATTAGGTCTTCAGCTTCTTCTGGTGTTATTTCCCTACTCTTCTCCTGTATAAACACAAACAAAAAGTATCATACCTACATGCAACCTATTTTGCAATTCATATTTTGAAAGGAGCTTCAATCTGACCTTCCATTTTGCACCTGCTATTTTGCAGACATAACTACAGACATATAGAATTGTTCTTTTAGACCAGAGGTGGGGAACCATTTTTCTATCAGGGGCCACTGACACACAGAAAAAATCAGTCACGGGCCACATACAGCCCCACAGGGGGGTGTGGAGGCTTGGCGCTTCTCCCCACAGCAGCGTGGCTCCAGCCCCATGGGGTTCGGGGAGCGCAGAGGCTTGGGTGGGGTCAGAAATGAGGGGTTCAGGGTGTGGGGGGGGGCTCCAGGCTGGGGCAGGAGGTTGGGGTGTGGGTGGGGATGTTGGGTCTGGGAGGGAGTTAGAGTGTGGGAGGGGGTTCCAACATGGGGCAGGAGGTTTGGGGTGTGAACTCTGGCCGGGTGGCACTTAGCTCAGGTGGCTCCTGGTTGGTGGTGCAGTGGGGCTAAGGCAGGCTCCCTGCCTGCCAGGGCTCTGCACTGCTCCCAGAAGTGTCTGCCATGTCCAGCCCCTACGTGGAGGGGCCAGGAGGCTATGCGTCGTGCCCATTTACCACAATTCCTGGCCAATGGGAACTGTGGAGCCAGCACTGGGGGTGGGTGGAGCTTCCCTGATCTCCCCTGCTAGTAGGGGCCGCAGGCACATGCTCGTCGCTACCGGGAGCTGAGCGCAGCCAGCCAGACTTCTGGCAACCCAGCAAGCCAGCAGTCGCAGCTCCAGCCCTGTGTGGGGGTGGGAGGGTAGGGGTGCTGAGGCTCAGGACTTCTGGCTCATGGTGCAGAGACTTGCTACTGGCCAGATGAAATGAAGCAATGGGATGGATCTGGCCCATGGGCGGTAGGTTCCCCACCCCACTCAATCTGACTTCATCTATTGGCCTGATCAAGTAGCTACACTTATTAATGAGATCAGTTCCATCCACAATTATTTTGCATCTACAACATTGTCTCAAATTATTTGTGCCTCAAAAACTGAGTGCAAAATGCAAGGCCAACTCTGTAGCTCTGGTCAATACTTGTTAAACCCGGAGGTATAAAAGACCATATTATATGTAAGTAAAAGTTTGTCTACACGTAACATACCCAACACAAGCAAGGACATGAAAAATTAAGAAAACTAACTCTCTACTCCTCTACCAGGAGATACTGACTTCACCAGCATACACCATAAATCACACATTGCTACCTTAAGTCTGCTCCTATGAGGATGCCAGACTTCAAGCACCTCTTACCCCAGATGTATACATCGGGGAGCAGTTAAGGTTACCATGACTGGTCTGTGATGTATAGTGCTCAGGGTAACAGTACTACTAACCCCAAATGTTCAAAAATCAAGACCCTCAAAAATCATGAGATTGGCAGAAAAATCTTCAAAATTTTTGATACAAGTAAATATTAGGTTCTTCTAATTTGCTTTCTAGTTTTGGAGCCTTCAGGCTGCACTTTGGTCTCATTTTTAAATCTTCCTATGCAACCATGAGAGCTAGAAACTCACTTTGCATTGAAAGAAAGCTGAGTCTCGTAAGCACTTGTCTTTAAAAAGCTGGGACTTTAAGTGAAACATTAGATATAGGAAGAGTCATGATAAAATTGTGAGATTTAGCAACACTGGGGTTATTAAATGCCCTGACTCATTCCATTTAATCTTTTAAAAGGCATATATGATGGCATAGAGCTCCACATCCTGTATGGAACAAAGCATTCTAGTCTGTATTTGAAATAGCTCCAGAGATATTTATTTCTATGTATATTAATTGCTGCTTTTCTGGAAATGATTTGTGTTCCACTAACAGGCTTTTATGTAGAAATATTTTGTAATAATAGTTTATAGGAGTAGATGGATAACACACTGAACATATGCCATAGGGAAAATGCATACCTCTAAAATATCACACCTATCAAGGTGAGGGAAGGAAAAGAAAAAAGCAAGAGTTTGTGCTAACTGAAAATCCTACCTGTTTTTGAATGGTAGCCTGGTGTTTCTTTTGTAACCTTCTGTACGTTCTCAGCCCCAGTGCACATGTGACAATGCAGACAATGTGTCGAATATCAGATATTTCTGGCCAAACATGCTTGAGCTGGGATAATGTCTCACAAACCTGGTATCATGAAATATATAATTAAATATATGAGGAGAATTTTAAAGGAAGAGTTTTCTCTTTTTAAAAACATGATAGGCAAAGAAGCCAACAGGGACCAAAATCACATGAGTGAAATATTTAGTCACAGGCCTAGAGAAATAAGAATGATGCCTCCCTATAGAGGTGAAGGATGATTTGCCAACGCCTTGCAGTATTGAAGTATTGAAGTCAATGGCAGTCATTCCACTGATTTAAATAGTCTTTGGATCAGGCACTAATCCTGCAGACCTTTATCCATGTGCTTAATCTTGAGCAAAGTTATTAACATACTTAAGTTATGGGGCAGCAAATGTAAAGGAGCGGCAGGACGTCGCTCTAGGGCGGCAATCCGCCCTCGGAGGCCGCTCTGTCACAGTGCATTTCACGCTCGGTGGCAATTCAGCGGCCGCACCATCACTCCACCACTGTGTTCGGCGGCAAGTTTGGCCGCTTGGGGCAGCAAAAACACTAGAGCCAGCCCTGGGGACCTATATTTGTAGTCTATCCTCCAGATAAAAAGAGAATCAAACATACTCATTAGCAATAATATATCACTCACAAAGTGTACACGTATGCTAAATAAGATACATGTAGTATTTAAGAATAAATAAATGATATGCCAATCACCATAAAAAAGGAATTTTTAGTAAAAAAGTAATACAACAATACTACATATTACAGTTTTAGAGTAGGGCAGATTTGAAGGTATAAAATACATTTAATTTTGAAGCTGATAAGAGGAGCTACTTAGATCTTTTGCTGAACATAACTGTGTGCATTTTTATACTTTCCAGTTTACATTTTTAAAGTGGAACCCTCACAATGGATTTTCAGCTTTCAATTTTTCACTTTTTTTTTCATATTACAACATTCCTAAGACATTTTCCAAAAGTATATATGGAGGATTTGGGTAGAAACCCTTTTGAGTTTTTGACTGAAGTAACAAAATTAAGTACCTCTTTTTCCATGTCCTTCACACTTGAATGTCCAGAGAGAGAAAGTAACGCTGCTGTACTGGATTCCTGCAAGTCTTTAACCAGCATTTGGAAAACAAACGGAATCTCTTCTCGGTGCTTAAAAAATATATAGTTTATTTTTTAAATCAAGCTTTTTATCTTCTAAATTCAACCATTTTATTTTTAAATGTACATGCTATTAGAATATTATGACTTTTTTAGGTCATTCAAAAAGGCTGAACTGGAAAATACACATGTTAATACCAATTTGGAGTACTGATACAGTTCCTCCCAAAAAAATGTTATAATGGGTACATATTGTCAATATTCAGAGTAGAGAAGGTGGTGATGAATTTCACGCTTTTCTGTTCATGTATTTTCTGTGAAGAGATTGTGATTTTTTTGAGTATATCTGTTCAAAATTGTGTGAGGATTAATTTATGCTAATATTTTTTGGCCTGTAGCTCATGAGTGAGCAGCTTATTGTGAAGAAAGCACAATCCTTGCCCCAACTGGCTCACAATCTAAACACAAAGAGCAGGCAGGGGGAAAAGGCACCACAAATTTAGCTAACAAATATACACAAATTCCCAATCTACTCCTCAAGTATGGTATTGTCTATCAGCAAGTTTTGTACAAGCATTACAACAAATTGGTCTCTCAGAGGGGCTTAAATGTGGAGAGGGTAGAGGCCTTGTGGATGAGCTCAAAAAGGGCTTTGCATACATATGGGGCATTAAACGAAATAAAGGTCGCTTTCTGTACTGAATGTAGAGGCTCTGCCCCAGCCTACAGCTCCTCACTTGCCAACTGCCACTCTACTAGTCAGCTTCTGTGCTTTGCCTTTTCCATTTCTCTAGATTCTTTCTACTGCCTACCACTTTCCACTCACACACTTTGTCTCCTTTTCCATGCCTACCCCTACAGTGCCCCCTACTTCAAGAAAATCCTCATTGAACCTATATGCAATAAACCTTCAGTACCTCCTCAAACCTTGCCTTCCCACACAATCCCATAAACTACAAAGTATAAAATAAATAATGTAATAATAATAATAATAAATAATAAATATTAATGCAAAAACAGAAAAAAAGAATAACTTGGAAGTCACATGACACACCCCATACCATTTTAGCTATGCCATAATCTACTCATGCACTCATTTCTCCTTGTCTGATATTTATTTAACACCACATTCTGTGTGCATACTCAACTTAGTCCCTGTCCCAGAGAGTTTACAGCCTATCTCTAAGTCAATTTTTCATTACACTACTGTAAGTTTTCAAATATAGACAAGGCCTTAGCTCTCAAAGTCATTTTCAGGCAAGATCTACTACACTGCTTAAATATTAAATTTCTCTATTAAATATCAGTAAAGATTTCATATATTGTTTACCTGAGAGAAAAATTCCTTGTGCCTATACATGCCATGGATGTGATATCCATAAACTCTGATAAAATCTGATTCTTGTCCAGAAGTAAGGACAACATTGATTCTTTTTGACAAGGCATGAATGATAAATAAATTGAGAAAGCTTGTCTGTAGTTTAGTCAGTCCATCATCAGAGATTATTATAAAATATGGGTAGCTTTCTTGCAGGAAAGATTGCCACTTCCCTTCTAAAAAGTTGGAAAATTCAGTGTGAATGACAGCATCAGTATTGTGCTGAAGATGGAGAATCAGTGTAGTACGTAAGGACAGGAGAGTCGGATGCCTGTAATATGCATGCTCTGCATCCTGTAAAAAAATTAAGTAAAATTATATCATATTTTTATACAGATTAACAATTTCAATTAGCTGCAACTAGAGTATAAACATGTTAATTCTTAGTAATGACATATTTTGTATGTACATCTTCATATTATCTGCTTTGGAGCTATTACTTTGAATTAACAGGACATGAAAATAACACTTTACGTTATGTAATTTTAATAACTTCCAAATAAGACAATAATTTAAATTGGGGGCCCAGTCCTGCTAACCTTTAGCCACACGAATAGTCTTATTGGATCGATCATGCTCTCACTTACATTGGTGTAAATCCATAGAATCTCTATTGACTTCAGCACAGCTATGGAGTTACTGTGGATTTATACCAGTGCCATTGAGAGCTGTATATGTTCAAGGTTACTTGTGTGCAGAAGCATTGGCAGGATCAGTTTCTAGACCGAAAACATAAGGAGACATTAAACAATACTGCTGACATAAAGAGTGGAAGCAAAAGCTTGTGGGCCAGATTCTTGGCTGTGCCTCGTGAGCAACTGGTACAGCTGGGGATTTATGTGAGAGTGGTTTGGGCCAGTTCCTCAGGCTGGAACTACACATGCCAAGGTTGTTCTGAGGATCACCGAAGTGCAAGGACTGCTTGGTCATACACCCTTTCCACTAGGAACATGCCCTGCACCATGGATCAGGTGTAGATGCCAAAACAGGAGCCACGAGAACAGTGGTCTTCTACCAGGGGCATGCAGAGGTCTTCCAGGGGGTACATCAACTCACCTACATATCTGCCTAGTTTTACAACAGGCTACATAAAAAGAACTAACAAAGTCAGTACAAACTAAAATTTCATACAGACACTGACTAGTTTATACTGCTCTCTATACTATACACTGAAATGTAAGTACAATATTTATATTCCAATTAATTTATTTCATAATTATATGGTAGAAAAGAGAAAGTAAGCAATTTTTCAGTACTCGTGTGCTGTGACACTTTTGTATTTTTGACTGATTTTGCAAGCAAGTAGTTTTTAAGTGAGGTGAAACTTGGGGGTACACAAGACAAATCAGACTCCTGAAAGGGGTACAGTAGTCTTGAAAGGTTGAGAGCCTCTGCAGTAGAGCAACCCCATGCCTAGGAGATCCTCCACCAACCTGAATTATAGAGCTTAAATCTGCTTTGCTCCAGGGAAAGTGGTGGAAACCAGACTTCTCAGATTCAAGATTTGGATCCTCTATGTCTTATTCACATTGCCAGAATACCAATATATAGGTAGATACTCAAAGTATCCCCAAAATGTACATAAATTAGAGTTAGACACACTGTAGTTAAAAACCTAGAAATTGCCAAGCTGGATCAGACCAATGGCCATTCTAGTTCAGTATCTTATCTTGGATGATGTCCAGTGGTAGATGCTTCACTACTTTATTCCTCACTTGATGGGTCTCTTACCATGGTCCTTATCCCCTTTTTAATTTACTTTAAAATTGTGCTTGCTCTATAATATAACCTGACTTAAAATATTTAAGTAAAATTAGAATATTCAAAGCTTTTACTTTCTCTGTACAGATGCAAGAAAAAGAGGATATGAATTTCAACTTTTATATATTTCCATATTGATAAATTGACTAAAGAAATTAATTACAGATTCACAGTTGGAAGGGTAACCGAGCTACACTCTACAGTTTCTTTTTACCTTAATCTAATTTCATGCTATTATGCACACATGATTTTATCAGAGTTGGGGGTGGGGGGAATTGCTAGGGCCTATGTGAACAAGTCAACATATATATAAGCGTTAATTTTACAGTAATTTTTCCTAACTTCATAATTAAATCTGAAAGATATTAGGCTGTGTAAAAGAATGAAGTGAATTTAAAATGTCATTAATTTACCACTTAAATGTCTTGATAGAGAAAGAAAAATGTTTTGTTAGCAAATCTATTCAGTGAAAGCATTACTGACACCCTCAAACTACTGAGATGCCCAAATATCGCCAAAAATAACATAAGAACGGCCATACTGGGTCAGACCAAAGATCCATCTAGCCCAGTATCTTGTCTTCCGACAGTGGCCAATGCCAGGTGCCCCAGAGGGAATGAACAGAACAGGTAATCATAAAGTGATCCATCCCCTGTCACCCGTTCCCAACTTTTGGCAAACAGAGGCTAGGGACACCATCCCTGCCCATCCTGGCTAACAGCCATTGATGGACCTATCCTCCATGAACTTATATAGTTCTTTTTTGTTATACTCTTGGCCTTCCCAACATCTTCTGGCAAGGAGTTCCACAGGTTGACTGTGGGTTGTGTGAAAAAAATACTTCCTTTTGTTTGTTTTAAACCTGCTGCCTTTTCATTTCATTTGGTGACCCCTAGTTCTTGTGTTATGAGAAGTAGTAAACAACACTTCCTTATCAACTTTCTCTACACCAGTCATGATTTTATAGACCTCTATCATATCCCCCATTAGTCATCTCTTTTCCAAGCTGAAAAGTCCCAGTCTTATTAATTTCTCATACAGAAGCCACCCCATACCCCTAATTATTGTTGTTGCCCTTTTCTGTATCTTTTCCAGTTCCAATATATCTTTTTTGAATGGGGTGACCACATCTGCACACAGTATTCAAGATGTGGGCATCCCATGAATTTATATAGAGGCAATATAATATTTTCGGTCTTATTATTTATCCCTTTCTTAAGGATTCCCAACATTCTGTTCGCTTTTTTGACTGCCACTGCACATTGAGTTTTCAGAGAACTATCCACAATGACTCCAAGATCTCTTTCTTGAGTGGTAACAGCTAATTTAGACCCCATCATTTTATATGTAGAATTGAGATTGGAAAACATAATGTCCTTTACTTTGCATTTATCAACTTTATTTTCATCTGCCATTTTGTTGCCCCGTCACCTACTTTTGTGAGATCCTTTTGTTTACCTCTTTTTCCAGATCATTTATGAATATGTTGAATATGACTGGTCCCAGTACAGACCCCTGGGGGACATCACTATTTACCTCTCTCCACAGTGAAAACTGACCATTTATTCCTACCATGTGTTTTCTATCTTTTAAGCAGTTACCAGTCCATGAGGGGACCTTCCCTTTTATTCCATGACAGCTTACTCTGCTTAAGAGCCTTTGGTGAGGGACCTTGTCAAAGGCTTTCTGAAAATCTAAGTACACTATATCCACTTGATCCCCCTTGTCCACATGCTTGTTGACTCCCTCAAGTTTCCAATTAGTTTCCAATTTGTCTTAATCTCACAGTGTTATTTTTTGTTGCCATGGGCTGGAAATAGTGTGTGGCTCTCAGAAAATGCTTGAAGTAAAAACAAAATCAACACAAGGAATAGAAATGAACAGTAATCCTTGCTCAGTACTACATTCCATAGGTATGTTCCATTTCAACCCATGGATAACACAGAAAACTAAAATTAACCAAAACCAACTCCCTTCTGAAAGAAGTAGGAAAGAAAAAACAATATTGTGTTACCTAGTGGCAAAAAAAAAAAAATCAGCCACATAGATTAATCAAACACCAGAGAGAATACTTGTAGGCCCAAATTCAGAACTCAAACTGTCCACAGGTGCTTACCCATAAAGATGCAACTGACTGAGGACCATGAGATGCAACTAAAGATCCTCCTAGGCTGCATATATAATATGAACATTTAGTAGCAGGTTTTGGGTAATAGTCTATGTATTTTATCACATACTCCTGTGAACATCTAGGAATTCCCTGCTGGGAATACAGATGCATTTGTTATGAGTAATTTGCATGAATACACTCTCAGGCTCACAATAAAACTACTAGAGCTGGGCAGGAAATGGTTTTACCATCCTGCATCAGGACGGAACCAAGTCTTTTCATCAAAGTGAGAAACCAAACTTCCAAAATAGCTAGTACCTTGGTGGTTAGGATGCCACGCCTGGATGTGGGAGACCCAGGTTCAAGTCTCTCATCTAAATCAGGCAGAGCAGGGAGTTGAATCTAGGCCTCCCACATCCTAGGTGAGTACCCTAGCCATTTGGCTATTCTGGACTAAGCACACAAAGGCACTTCATCCTGGTCCTGGGAAATCTTGGCTGACAAAATTTTCATCGAATCTGGTACATTCAGGCAAAAAGTTTCAGTTTTGATGAACTGCCATTTTCTGATGAAAAACTGTTTCACTGAAAACTTTGCAACACACTCTAAAAACTACTTTTGCATGGCGAATTGTGAACCTTTTTGGGGAGACATTAGCTAAAGGTCTGAATTTGACCTTTATTGTTTTATTGCTTAAAGACTACCTAATGTATTATGAATGAACACTTTTCTCTAGTGAAGAAATATAGTGCAAGAATTCAATCATTCATTGCAAAAATCATGTATTTGTTACCTTGAAGAAAACAATGACGTATTTTGCTCCTTTGTTTGTTAAATCCAGTAGAAAGCGTTCTACCAGGTAAAAGAAGTGCAGGTTCTGTCCTGGCAGTAATGTTTGTTCACTTATGCAGGTGATGAATAATGAATCTCCATCAATCAGAAAAAACTCAGATTCAACGTAATCATTGAGTAGGCTTACATACCTGGAACAAAGAATGCATACGGCAACAAATAGTACAATTTAACATCAATGTGGAAACAATACACTGTACTTGAGGAAATGTAAAAAGTAGCAGTTTAAAAAAAAAATCTTAAACAAACACAATGATCCAGTTCTCTATGAGAAAAATAAGATCAGTAACTCAGTCAAAAACAGTGTCACCATGTTGTCTCCGATTATATTTACAACATTCCTATCGTCTGCTATAAGGAATGTTTGTATGATATGAATTTTCTACACACCTTATACCATTGTAAAAAGCAGACAAGGGCATCGTCAGCCCTAGAAATGTTCCAGGCAGTGATCAGCGGAGTGACTCACATAAAACTAAATAGATAAAGAGTGTAGGGTGTAACTTATAAAACTGAATAACATGAGCTATTTACACATAGCCAATATTTGCTAAAAAAAAAAGTACTGTGCCATTCCAAACATACGTGAAAGCAAAACTGCCTATTTTCATATGCAAATATAGGATCAGAATATAGTTTAAATGCCTGCTTCTAAAAACCAGGCTCCCAAAGTATGGTTACAAACCATGTCAACAAGATAAATTTAATCTTCATAGGGACCCTTTTTGAAGTGTCTAACAAAATAGTTGATATCTTTTCTTGTACAATGGCAAAACAGTTGGTTTCATCTCTACTAACTAATGAATCTACCTATTTAAGCTATTCGGATCATATTGTATTCTGGGACCACAGGTCACTGGTATTGTTTGCTTACAGCGGTCCATTCTACTCAAGAGCTGTAGTCCCTAGTTGCAAAAAGAAAAGGAGTACTTGTGGCACCTTAGAGACTAACAAATTTATTTGCGCATAAGCTTTAGTGAGCTACAGCTCACTTCATTGGATGCATTCAGTGAACTAATCCCTAGTTGTTTTACAAGCGCTACCCTTAGTAGAATGCATTGCAGCAAAGCAGGTTTGAGATTACAAATGAATAGATAATGTTGGCAAAGTCTACACCAGAAGAATGGTTGCAGGCTTTGAGCCAGACTTGGATAAAAGGCATTATATGCCACTGCTGTCAGCTGGGAAGGGAGTATATTAATAAAGTCCTGTCCTGATTCCATATTCAAGGAACTTGCCAGGTTGGTTTGCCTCTGGCTGATTTTGATTTTTTCTATTTTTTACTCAGCAAGCAGGGAACAAAAGCTGACTGAGGACCAGAAGTTCTGTTTTGTGTGAAATTCTGTGATTTCAAAATTTGTTTTCACTCCAAATCATAAAGATTTTTTTTCAGATGTCCTTTTAAATACAAATTTTTCAAAAATCATTTTGGGTCAATCAAAACATTTCATTTTGAATTTGACTTTCATTTTATTTTCATATATTTTCATTTTCTATATGTATTTTGTCATTTTATTTTTGTTACTTTGTATTTGTATATTTTATTTAATATTTATTATTTGTATAATATATTATATTATATTTGTATTTCATAATTTATAATATAATTTAAGATTTTTTCTAAACAAAATATTGTTGAAATTGACATGTTCCCACAGAATGTTTCAATTTCAATGACTCCACATTTTCTGATGGAAAAACATTCAGTTTGAAAATTGCCATCCAGCTCTACTTTGAATCATAGTATAGTGATTTGTTAGTATAATCTGAGGGAAAGTGGTATCTAGGATGTTTGTAGATCAGAGATGGAAAAGCTAGGTGCAACCCTTGAACACAGCCCTTGAACACTTTTGAATATGGTCCTCAGGTATGCAAATTTTGGGTGCCACTCTCTAAATGTAGCTGTGTGGACTGTAGATAGTGTGTGCAGTAGCACCGCAATCTTCTGAGTTTTACTGAAATTCTTCTCTTGATTGACAATTTCTCTTTGCATTTTTTTCAGCTCAAGTAATTGCAACCATACTTACTCAGCTTTTGGTATGTCGTTCAAAATTAAGTCAGATATTTTCTCCAGAAGTCCTATATGTTTGTCTAGTTCTAAAAAATTAATAAAACATTTTTCTTAGCAATCAGTCACAAGACTTATATGATCAAAGAGTCAGCCTATATCTAATCACTCTCTCATTCTATTGTATTACATGTGAAAAAGCTGTTAAAAGAGCATTATGATTGCAACTCAAGCACTCAGAAGTTAGGAAATGCAAAAATTAAGGTTTTTCATGGGAAAAAATAGCATGTAATCATGTAAGTAAAGACTGTATCATAATGCATATGCAACAGGAGAGGCAACCTTAATTCTGGCATTTCCTGTCTTGTGTGCTCAATTTTGCAACCTTAATGTTTTTTTAAATATAATTTCCTAAGTTTAAAAAAAACTGAAAAAAAAACAGAAAGTCCATCACATGGAAACAAATTAATGGGTCATATGTCACCAGCTGGGACCTTTAGGTACACAACACAAACCTCTACCACTTGAGTTAATCCAGTAACTGAGCAGTATTAGGCTATTATCTTCTATGTAGACCAGACCAGCCACTAAATGGAAATGAGGCTAGTGGATTTCACAAAGGCCACACACTTTGCTAGTGGATTTCACAGCTATTTGCTGAGAGCAGAGGAATGTAGCAACTCAGTAATCTTGGGTTCCATACAGATTCTGGAAGGGAGATTGCTCTAATGGGCACATTATTGCATCTAATGCTTTCCCTATTTGTCCTGCCTGTCCCTGCACATATGACCCTAATATATACCCCCCCAGTCTGTCTCTGCCCTATTTCCCCACAGCTAGTTTTTGCCTCTTCCCCTCTCCTTGCAGCTTGTCTTCACACACACACACACACATAGACACACACACCAGCTTATAAAACAGGGTATTCTAAGAATTACTTAGTAAAAAACAACATATTTTTCCTAATTTCATTCTCTGAATGGTTGAACTGTTTTTAGTGAAACTTTCAAAGAAAGAGTTCAGTTTGAAGTAGGCACCCAGCATAGAAAATTTCAGTCTCAACAGTTGAAGCCAGATCCTCCAGTGGCAAGAAGGGGCCATAAAGCTGTTTTAATATGGCATCTGGAGACACACCTATTGTGGATGTGGTATGACATAAAGCCAGCATAGGGGGCACGTTGGGAGTGTGCCAACAGCAAGATCAGGCATGACCAGAGAGCATTGTGATGAATGATCCTTCGTCAGACATGAGGCTAATCTAATTTGCATCATGATAACCAGATTTAGGGATTGGGGAAGTACAATGGTGGCATACAGGTTGGCCAGACCCAAGAATCATGGTCTGTTTGTAAAGATTTTATATTTCAGTTAGCGCCAGTCATCTGAAGGATCCCTTAAGCTCTTTATTACTCCCTAACCAGAAGTTGAAGAGTTTGATTAAAATAATCATGACTGAATCTTAGCTTTGTGCTTTACACATCATATTAGTGCCAGATGAGTGACATAATTTATTTATCCCATCATAATTTATACCATCGAGTTGAGTGTCAGAGAACGTAAGTTGGTTTCCATTCTGCTTCAATAATGGCATAATTATTAGAAGAAAACTTTGTGGTAAATTTCCAAAGAAATGGAAGAGGATTTAGTACTCCACTGCTTCAAACTGTATCCCATCACATTTAAATATTCTCTTTTTTGTCTCTACTAAAAACAAATACAGAAGTTTGTAAAATAAACATACTTCTGAATTTTGGTGTAATGTTGAGAAACAACAGCTCAGGGACATTCAGTCTAGTCTAAGTCTGAGAAATAACCACAGAACTGGAAGATGAGTGTTAATCTGTGAAAACGATAAAATCTTGAATGAAGCCTCCTTTCAAAACCACGTAAGCTAGCGATATGATTATGAACAAAAATGAATGTATCTTCTCACCTGGATTTCTGAAATCGTACTTGTCTTGTCTGCTATAATCACTGGCCCTTGAAACCTGCTGTATCTCCTGTTCCCAGCAAAACACATTTGAAAAGTCACTGCAGCCACTTTTATTTTCTACTGGATCTTCAAAAGACACAGATTTTTGTTCAAGGTTTTGGGCTGTGAGATCTCCACCATCATCATCACTGCCATCTTGAACAGTTCCTCCAGAAGCCATGATGGCTTTATTATGACTCTTGACACTGTCAGTCTTCAACTTACAGATGCTTATTAGATGTACTATTAGTCTTCGAAATGCCTTTTAAGAAACATATATTTTTCTGTAAAGGCAAAGATTATAGGCCTTATTAACTAAATCAATGTCCGCAGAATCATTGAAAATTTTGGAAGAAGACAGCTAGTAAATTGCCATGAGCCCAAGCCAACAATATTTACTAATTTACTTCATATATTAAACAAAAGAAAATAATATATTAGACTTATGACAAAGGAAGGAATGTATACATTATAAAAACCTAGATGATTAAACAGAAATAATTAGTTTATAGATATCGAGTCTGTTATTGCACACTTGTGCTCAATAACTATACAGATCCACTAAAAAAAAAGACAACATATAATTCCTATCAAATCCTCATACTACTTACTTGTAGTGCTGTTGGCTACATGTTATGCTCTAGCATGAATACATGTGTGTTCAGGATAACTGTCTGCCAGATATGACTGCTTCTCTACTATGTTTTTTGTTTACTAATTACTCCTGCAGGAAAACTGCGCCACTGCACATGCACAGAATTTATATCCCCCTGCAGATTTCTTTGCTTCCCCACAGAAAAATGACTTTCTGATGGGGAAGCAATGGGTAGCCACAAGAGCAGTCATGAGACCCTCCCCAGCAGTATGTTTGCAGTTCCCAGGGCAGCTGGCAGAGAGGTAAATCATTGTGGGGTAGGGGGTGAGACTGGGGAAGACCCAGCTGGTGGCTCCTACCCTTGCACTGGGATCAGATGCTAGTCCCAGCTGGGCTGGGGAGGACAGGACTTCCTCTTCCCCTGCACGGTATCCAGGGCCAGGTCAGACCCATCCCCAGATTTCTCCCCCAGCTGCAGGAAGCTCTGCAAACTCCCCCCACACACACACACACCTGCTTCCTGCACCCATCACTCCTCAGCTGCAGGGGAAGGGATTCTTGTACAGGGAGTTGCTCCCCCAACCGCCATGCATCCAGATTCCCCCATACCCAGACCCTCCTGCCAAGCCTCATCCCTCCCCCAGCATTCAGAACCTTTCCCCACGATAAGCCCCACTCCCCCTGTACCTGGACCTCCCCGACGAGCTACCCACATCCGGATCTCCACCCCACTGAACCCCACTCCTCCAGCATCTGGATCCCCCACTGAGCCCCCAACACTGAGCCCCAACCACCTTCACCAGGACCCCCCCTGCAGAGTCCAATTACTGTTGTACCCCAAAACCCCCAAAAAGCCTCTATGCAGCCAGATCTCCCCCTGCACCTGGATCCCCCCACTGAGCCACCCACACCCAGATTGCCCCACTGAGAACCCTCTCAAGCCACACCTGGATCCCCCCACATTAAGCCCCTCCACACGTGGATCCTGCTTTGTTGAGCCTGCCTGCCCACACCTGGTGCACCTGGCATGGAGGGGCAGGGCCTTGGAGTGTTTCTGGGGCAGTCCCAGTTCCTGCGCTGTGTCAGGGCTGGGTGCAGCCTCAACGCTGAGTCCATGTTCCAAGGGGGAGCAGCCAGGGACTGCTCTACCAATTTTGCCGCCCCAAGCAGTCACCGCTGAATTGCCGCTGCCACAACAGAGGCGGAGCTGCCGCCAAATTGCCGCCATGCCTGGAAAAGCACCTGTTTGGAAAGCTGGTGCCTGGAGCCGGCCCTGGGAGCAGCACAGTGATCTCCTACCTCTGTGCAGCCAGTGGCCTGTGCTCCCCAGTGCCATGCTGGAGCCTCCACATTTATTTGACAAAGAAAATTTTCAGAATTTTGCAGAATTTTAAAATATTGTGTGCAGAATTTTTAATTTTTTGGCACAGGAGTAACTAATCAAGCCACCACTTCAAAATAAAGAAAACTAGTCAGCAGAGAATGCTGCAAGATCCTTTAAATTCCTGTGTAACAGATTCAAAGACAGAGGCCCCAAATGTCTCTTATTGGAAGTGATTTTAAAAGATATTTTGATTTTAGAAACATTACTTTTTTTTAATTCACATGATTCCTCCAAATTCCAAGAGCTCCTAGGATCCCTGGTTTTCATTTTACTCATCCTACTTCATAATTCTACCCCAGTTATTCCAATCCTGAAATTCATTCCCTTCATCTGCCAGTTATGCAGTAGTTTTATGATGCGGACTCAGATATCCACTAATCACAAAGAGAAGAAATTCAAATTAATTTGCGCTGGGGACCTTAGACTTTGAGTTTCTTTTTCAGTGTCACTGAAATCCTCAGGTTTTTGTATTTTTTATGAAGATAGTTGCCAAATCTCTCCTGTTTGTGACTTCACCTGAACCACCATAACCCAGAGAGATAGCAATGCCACCATTTTTAAGGCCGGAATATAATAAACTACAGTGCCAGATTATAATATTGGTTTCATGTGTGCAGGCAGCTCAGAATATCAAATGAAGAATTTACTTTTTTTCTGCTTCCAATAAACTAAAAGTCAGGATTCTTTGCATTCTGCAAGAACAGAATACAGGATAGAAGCAAGAAAATTGGGTTACTGATGATTTTTATCCCTGATGGGTGTTAACACTTGGACCATATTTTCTACATTTGGTTACAGCCTTCAGATGAAAACCAGAAAAAGTTACCCTTTTGTTACTATCCTGATTTTACAGGATTATAAACAGCTGCTAAATATAACCTAAAATGTATCAGTATCTCCTTTAAGGTAACCTGGTACACCCGCTTCATAAAGAACAGTTCCTGGCACCTAGAAGCAAACATACTACGTACCACATTACTACATTTCATTGAATCTAACAAGAATTTATGCCATAACCAGACCCTTAAGTAATTAATCATAGATATCTGAAATATTCTAGGTGGCTCAAAACAAAATCAGATGCTGATTTAGAATGACACTCTTATAAATGTGCTGAATTGTGGAGGCATCGGAACCTGAACCAGTATGGACTATATCTCTGAGAGCGGCTCTAATAATTAATATAAATAATAACTGATATATCACTTCTGATGCCACAACTGTGCATCCCACTGTTCAGATAACCCTCTCTCTCCCCAAACCTAGTACAAGCTACGGACCAAATTCTCCTTTCACTTTCATCTGTACTGACATAACTGGGCTTGCACCAGGTAGAATTAAGGGACCTCAGAGTGGGACAATTAAAGATAGGACTCAGAATAACTTGTTCTGCTCAGTAGGAAATTGGCGGAGGCGTTTAGAAAGTAAGAATCCAAGGGTTTTGGAGGGACTTGCAAACACCCCCCTCCCCCGCTGCTCCCCACAGACCCCCTGCTCCCCACACCCTGACTTTCTCACTGACAGCCCTGTAAGCCCTGCGCCCCTCAGGAGACCCCTGCCGGAGCAGCTCACTCCCCCTCCCAGCCGTGTGCAGTCCCGGCTAGCGCCCCAAAGAAGCGAAGAGCGTCCCAGTCCCCCGCAGCCACGGGCTTTCCCGGTCCGAGCCTCCAGCTCCGCGCCCCCTCGAGCAGCAGCGGCACCGGAGAAAGCAGAAGATGCTCCGCTCTGCAGACCGTACCTGTGCCGGGAGCGAAACCAGCGGGGAAGGCACCTGGGAGCAGCTGCTGCTCCTGTTCCTGAGTTTATGATCGGACAGGACGGAGTGGGAGGTGCCTCCGCGCTGTCATGGGTAAGTTTCGATTCTCCGAAAACACGAAACAGGAATTTCTTTTGATTCACTGCAGGAGGGGAGCGGGCGTGTGAAACTTTGGACCAGAACTGCATCCCTCTACTGCTGATACTTTGAGCTACTGGAGATAAGTCCGCCCGCTGAGGGCTAATGCACACAGGTTTACATTGCTAGAGTGATGTTGGTTTAGGGCTTGTCTACACTGGCACGTTTCTGTGCAGTAAAGCAGCTTTTTGCGCTCAAACTGCAGACGTGTGTCAGCTGCCAAGCCACTTTGCGCGCAGGACCTGGCCAGTTGCAGCGCTGCACAAAAAACACCTCAGTGGGCCTGAGGTGGGGGTGGGAAGGGGCAACGATGTTACAGCGCTGCTTTAAGGAGGGTCCTTTGCCGCGGCAGCACTTTAACGTCGGCTGCATACGCCTGGTACCCGCGGCCACGTTTTACCTGTACACCGTACCAGCCCGTACCGGCCCACTTTCACCCTGGCCCTTCCCCTTTCAAACCACCATTTCTGGCAGCCCTTGTGTGCTGTGCTGATCTGCTCCGGGACACAGAGCAAACCATTATTGTGGAATGCTCCTGCTGTCCAACACAGACCATCTCGCAAAATGACAGTGCTGGAAAGCCCCAGATCTGGCACCCAAATCTTTTTCCAACCAACCAATTTATGGCTCCAAATTTCTCCTAGCCCACTAGAATGATCCTGCTTTTCTGGTGTTTTTTTATGGTTTTGACTGTCCCTGGAATTTAAAACTGTTTTTAATAGAGAAGATGCTGACACTGAAACTACCTGGTTTACCTCTGGGAGACATTCCTTCTTGTAGAGGTGACTTCACCCTAGCATTTGGTGGTCCCTTTGCACCAGCTGTGCTTTGCAAAGTGGTGTCAAGGCTGTGCTAGTGCAAAATTGGCCACAAGGTTCCCGTCTCTCCTTGGTGAATTGGGCCCGGCACAGCAGCCTCCCAGCATTTTGCAGAGCCAGCTCTGTGCTATTGCCACACAATCCCCTGGCACCGGAGTGATCTGGACAGAAGAAGGGATGGCCAAGTCAGTCCTGCAAAATAATAAGGGGATGAGCTATTCTGCCCATCATTTCCTTTTGGGGTCCTCAAAAAAGATTTGGGGGTCGGGGGAGCTGGTACCAGGACACTGGCTAACTGAAAGACAAGACAAGGGAAGGAGTGAGATTCACTATCATGGCTTCACCCCCCCATCATCTACTGGGACCCTGGATTCTTTATCCTAATCCTGAGAGAGGCCCCTACCAGACTTGGCCAGAAAGAGAGAGAGAGAGAGAAAGAGAGAGATCACATTGCCACATCCACTACTCAGTCTAAATCCCAAATACCACCTGGGATGTGAAACTTTGTCGCCCTCACCTCCCTCCCACCCCCATTCTCCATCTTGTGTGTTCCTTTCCTCTTCCCTTATATTCTATCTAAATTAATACACAGAGCTGATCCATCCCCTAGCATCTGATCCATCTAGCACAGCTAAAGCCTCCCCTCTTGGTTCCAGCGCTGGGTCAGGAACCCCAAAGCACTATGGAAAATACCAACATTCTCAGATTTATCATTTCCATTTTTCTCCAAAAAAAGAACAAAACCTAAGCTCCATGGCTCACATCCTTGCATCAAAGATGAGGATCTTTGACAGAGGGAGAAGCAGGTTCAGGAACTGAGGGCTGGTCTATGCTAGAAAGCTACGTTCATGTGAGTTGCCTTGCACCAACCTAATTGTGCATATGTCTTCATTGAAATTGTCTTTCACTGATGTAAGTGGTCCATTATGGCAGTGCAGTAACATCACCTCCCCGAACAGCATGAAGACATGGTCAACATACTGTGGTTGACACAGTGTTTGTGTGGATACTGTGTGACTTAAGTCTGCCCTAACAGTCCTCCAGCAGCTGTCCCACAGTGCCTGATACTGACAGGTCCAGTCACAATTGTGAACTCCACTGCCCAGGGTCACAGAGACCAGAAGCCAGGCCCCACTTTAAAAACCCCATAATTTTGAAATGCCTTTTCATGATTCACCAGCTTGGTGAGTACCCCTGGCATCTCTCCATTGTTGTGTGCCACCACCCAGTCAGCTAAGCCAGTTACATGCTTTACATGCTCTGACCTGGAGTAGACAGAAGGTATTGGAACATGGACATCTCTGAGCAGATTGCATGGGAGATTCAGGAAAAGGGTAATGACAGGGAGCAGCAGCAGTGCCATGTGAAAGTGAAGGAATTGTGGCAGCCGGCAGGGAGTCTGACAGTTGATCTGGTGCCAAGCTGCAGACCTGCTGCTTTTATAATAAGCTGCATGCCATACTTGGTGGAGACCCCACAAGCAGTCCACAGACCACTGCAGATACCTCGATGGAGCCCAAGACAGAGACCCCTGCCATGAACAGCCAGGAGGAGGAGGAGGATGGTGGACATGTGTCTGGGGGATGCAGCTATGCTGTGAGTCAGGACCTGTTTGAGATTCCACCGCAGTTTAGCCAGTCCCGTCAGCTGAGCACAGGCAAGTCTGTTGAATGGGGAGGAACCTCAGGTAAGCGTGTGAATGCCTTTTGCTTTGGAATGTCTAAATGTACAGATGGCGCCCAACCCCAAACTAATCAGGACTCAGGTACGGACTTCCCATGCATTTCCTCATACAAGAAGAGGTAGCAATACAACAAACAGAAGCAGAGTTATCATTTGCTTTTCATTCTCCTGTAAGGTTAGGCAGGGAGGTGATACACGTGGAGCAGTTTGTTTATGTATATAAGGAAGTCCCTTGAATTCTTCTGAGATATCTCAAAACTTTCATGGCAGTACTTTGCAATCCTCTCCTGAAGGTTCCTAGGGAAGGCTGCCTTATTTCAACCTCCATGGTAGCACATTTTCCCATGCTATTCCACAATGAGTTTGTCTAGCACCATTTGTGTGAACTGGCTAGCAGGATATGAGCTCAGGTGGCTTTTGGACATCAACAGCAGCTGTGCTTTCTGTGCCTTCATTACCTTCAGGAGCGAGATAACAGCTAAAAACACCTCCACCTCTGGAAAATAGTGCCAGCACTCAGCACCATTGCCTTGTGCCATTACTCCGGGAAATAGGGCCCAAAATTTTATTGTGTGGAAGGCCTGACCCTGAGAAAGAGGAGAAAGAAGGCGACTCTGGAGTACATATTCTCAGAGATCCTGTAAGTCAGTGCTGCATTGGACCTTGAACAGAGAGCACAGAAGGTGAATAATTCAGACAGTGTGGACAAGCAAAGAGCAGATAGGAAAAAGTCCCAGCAGGAAAAGGAGAGGGAGATGCACCAGGCCATAATAGGGCTTCTCTGGCCTGCAAACACACATGGAGACTCTTGTTGACCTGCAAGTTTAATAAATATGAGCTTGCATCCCTTTGCAGTCAGAGGAGTTCTTTATAGTAGTACCTTCCTATTTCCCCACCACCACCACCCCTGTTCTTTGTGGCAACCCTTCCCCTACCACAGTAAGGACAATCACTCACAGCTTCACAAACACTGACCAGTGAGAGCCATGGCTGGCTATATGTGTAGTCAAAATGGACATGAACGTTCTTTCCTCTGTTCTGTTAGTTTATTTGCATATGTTTTTATTGTATTTGTTTTTAAATTGCACAGATACTTTTCCACAGGTTTTGATCCACAAATGCTTGCATAACCATTGAAAAGCAGCCCTCTTGTTGATGTACTTTGTGGTAAGGTGGGCTGGTGCCAAAATAGGGATGTGCATGCTGTCTATTGCCCCATCACCATTCAGGAACCCATTGCTGCAAATCCGTCCACTAAGTTCTTCACATTAGCAAGAGTCAGTCCTGCACAGCAGGAGACCTTTAATGACCCTCCACACTTGCATGACAAAAACCCCGGCTGTGGATTTTCCAACTCCAAAATGATTTCCCACTGACCAGTAGCAATCTGGTATTGCACACTTCCCCAGTTTGATAGCCACTTGCTTCTCAACTGTCAGTACAACTCTTATTCTGGTGCCCTGCTCTAGAGGGCTGAGGAAAGCTTGGCATACATATGCAGGCATATGGCCTTTCACATCTGAAAGTTCTGCAGTCAGTGCTCATCATCTCAAACCTGCATTACAACCAGGACCGGTTCTAGGCTCCAGCAAAGCAAGCACGTGCTTGGGGCAGCACATTTCCAGGGGCGGCATCATTCCGGCCACCCTTTTTTTTTTCCCAGCCCCATTCAGTCAACCAATAAGCCCCTGCGTGGGGTGGGGCGGCGGGCTCAGCGCGGGGGTCCCGGCCTGGGGGTGGTCCCTGCCCTGGCCCACCGCTGCCAGGGGAGCAGGGCGATGTGGCTCCTCCCCCCCACCGCCTGCCCCTGCCGCACATGTCACAAGCGGCGGAGGAGCCCGAGCAGAGCAGAGCCCAGGATCGGGGCAGGACCTGCGGTCAGTAAAGGACCTGCTGCCCCGGGCAGCTCAGCACTTGGCGGGCACCCCTGGTGCCCTTCCTCGCAGCTGACCTACCTCCTAGCCACCCTGTCGGTTACTGTCCCCTCTGCGGGGGTGGGGCCGGGTCTGAGATCGGGCTGGGGGCCTACAGGCGGGATGTACAGCCCCGAGCACCTCACTCCAAACACTGCTATAGCATTACACATTCTTTTAACATTACCAGTGTCAGTGGCTTCTGGTGAGAGCAGTTTCTTAAAACTGAAATTACTAAAAAACTATTTGAGGTCCACCATGTCTCAGAATCATTTGTAAGGACTTGCATTAATTTCAATTGAAAGTACTATTGCAAAAAATTTAGATTTCACTGAATTATTAAAAGACTACTCAAGTATAAAAACCAGAAAAAATCAGTTCATATAAAGTCTTTTAATTTATGAGGAACTGGGCGCACCAGAAGACACTAATGTTTTTCATTACAGTGTATAGTTGAACCCAAATTGTTTGTAATTGTGACTTTGTTAAAATTAAATGAGTACACTAGAAGGAAATAGTTTTATTTCCCTAATTACAAATTCTCTGTTTTCATTTTTTTCATTTTAAAAATCAAAAACAAACAAACAAACAAAAAATGCAAGTGCAAACGTGTAAAAGCCAAAAAAAGGGGGGGGGGGCAGCCAAAAATTTTTTTGCTTGGGGCAGCAAAAAACCTAGAGCCAGCCCTGATTATAATGCGATCCCACCAGTCAGTGCTTGTTTGTTGGGCCAGAAGTGGTGCTTCACCATGTGCATCTGCTCCATGATTGCCACCAACAACTTTGAGTCAGTTTTCATTATGTCCCACAGCAATTTGTCCTCCACAAAATCATCATGCCTCCCTTGTTGCATTTGTCCTGTGTTTGCACATTTATGACAGTAGTGCAGCGCTTGTGGGCTCAATGCTTCTGTTGGAGATGGCAGACACCAAAATGTGCCATGCAGGTCTGTGGGATTTTTTCAAAAAGTGTGCAAATTATGGGATATGGATGGATTATGGGATGGAGAAAGTTGCATGATGAGAACTTGACTCTTAGTTCCAGTCACTCCTGCGTGACTCATTTCTACCCCACCTTGCATTGCACAACTTTCCCAAAAGATGGTGCACTGGACAATGGCAAGTTGGACACTGGGATATCTACCCATGGTGCACCACACTGTGCTTTAACACAAGTACTCCTTGTGAATAAATGCTATGCTGATGCAAGATATGCATGTGCACAAGCAACATACTAACTGCAGCAGGCTTATGCTGACATAATTTGCATTAACCAAAATGTATAGTGTAAACATAGCCCGAGCTCACAATTTCACTCTGGTGCCATATATAGCAACAGCTGTATTTCTACATCAAATGTGCTTTTCACTGACACAGGAACAGAGTTGTACCTGCAGGAGGTACTGAAGTGGAGATGTGATCTGGGTTTGCTCTTTGGAAGATTCTACTCAGCAACTCTTCCTCTTAGTTGCTGCACGGGGACATGGTGAAAAAGCTGAGTGGAGCTGCAAACTGAGCCTGCTCCACCTTCTGTCAAAGAGCTTCAGGTAGGTCATCTTGTCTTTCCATTTTCCTAATTTCCCTTTCTTCCAAGCTCTCGGCTCTCTGTAAGAGCTCCAGTGTTTAAAATCTCTTGGGTTACTGGTGTGGTTGGAAGATGATGTTCTCTTATACTCAGTGAACTGTGAGGAGTCAGCAGACTGGGGAAAACTTTTAATCCCATTGACCTGTGTGCTTTGAAACCTTCTTTTGTGGACACTTCCATACTCAAAACCTTCTGTCATAAGCACTCTGGCAGACAAAAACCTCTGCTATAGGAACTCTTGTTTGCTAAACCCTTTATCTTTTTTAAAGACTCTGTTTCTGAACGTCTATGCCTGGAACATTTGTGGTGTTAATTCATAGATCGAAAACATTTTGCCATAGTAGACTCAGTGCAGAAAACATCATTTCAGTAGCTCAATGTTAACATTTTTTTTTCAATTTTTTAAAATTTATACATTGTTGCCCTAGTCAAAAGTCTGTTTTATCAATCAATGGCATGTAAATCTTGAGGAGTCTACATGCCATGGTTTTTAAACAACAGAGTAACAAAAAAAAGTGAGACGATGTCTAAGAATCAGAAACAGTGTTTTTTAAACACAGTAATTTAAAAGC
This sequence comes from Caretta caretta, assembly GCF_965140235.1. Taxonomy (NCBI): domain Eukaryota; kingdom Metazoa; phylum Chordata; order Testudines; family Cheloniidae; genus Caretta; species Caretta caretta. The sequence continues at coordinate 79,761,473 of NC_134209.1, forward strand.
ACTGGCACTTTTCAAACAAATAAGGAAGCAGGTCACTGCCCAAGGCAGTGCACAATCTAAGGCCCTAATCCTCTAAATGCATATGCATGTGCATGACTTTGCTCACATTGAAGTTCCACTGACTTCAATTTGTCTCTTCTGAGACATGAAAAAAGGGCCTTTGGAACAAAAGCAGCAGTAATTCTGTCACGTAAGCATAGAGAATCTCTCTTTGTTGACATTGGGAAAATTGACATGTACTACTAGAAGGCAAGATCTGTCTTTTAATAGTACTAGTAGTATTTATTAATTCCTGTAGTGTCTGAAGGCCCAAGCCAAGATCAGGGCCCCATGATGCTCAGCACTATACAAATATAGAGTAAAAATGATCCGTGCCTGTCAAGGCTAATTCCCCATTCTGGCACTTAGAGTGCAGAAGGTGGGGGTCCGCAAGGATTCTAAAAATTAATACTGGCCACTCTAGCCTTGTATTAAACTCCCAAGGTTACAGCTTTTCTCTGACCTTGAATTGGTAGATGCTGCCGCCACCCAAGTGCAGAACCCAAGAGAGCCCAGGAAGGCGCACTTGGGAATTCCTTCCTGTGGGGTACTCGCAAGCCCTTTCACTACTACCCTCTCTGGGGAAAAGCTGAGAAAGGGGGGGAAAAAAGGAAATCAGCTGTTGCCACCAGCTACTTAAACAACGTGCACAAACCTCTTAAGACGCAAAAATCCAATTCTGTTCTTAAAATAGGTAAATTTTATTAATAAAAAAAAAAGAAAATACATCTGGGAACTCAGGCTATTGCTAGATTTTAAAAGAGCAACTACAAGGATTAAGCACCAAGAATAACTTTCTTGAGGTCCAATTTAAAGGTTACAAGCAAAACAAAAGCACCTGGGATTATCACAGAGGAATCGACAAGCAATAACGAAATAAAAGGAATAAACCTAATTGCGTCTTCCTAGACATTTCCTGATCTACTTACATATCTGGGATTTTAAATGAGTAGTTTTTAGGTATGATACTGATGATTTTTTCATACCTGGCCCAAGCTTCTTACAGCATAGCTGCTGCACTGTCCACCTCTCTCCAGGAGAACAACAACAGACACACAAAAGGGGAGTCTTTTTCCAATTTTAAAAAGTTCTAGCCTTCCCATTGGCTCTTTTGGCCAGGTGCCAACTCACGTCCTTTTACCTGTGCATAGCAGTGAGACTTTTTAACCCTTTATAGGTAGAACAATTAGAGAACAGCTACTAAGAGGGATTTTATAGCTGGCTGGGTGTCCATAAAAGGAAGCTTACCTCCCTCCCTTTCATTTATCACAGTGCCCCAAAGAACATACAGTCTAAAAGACAAGATAGATACACTGTGGGAAAGAGAGACAGAGTATACAATCAGAGTGAATAGAACCCTGTGTTTGGCTGAGTTGGTCATTGTCTGAGTAAAGCAATCTAAATTTAATTTGGTGCAGTCAGCCCCTTTACAGTCTTTCATGTATAGATGCTTCAACATTCAAGGTTTGTTTTTACGTACATAGTGTTTTTAATACTTTGCTATGTTTCAGTATTGTGATCTTCCCTTACTTTGTTCTGATCTGAGACACTAAAATAATATCAGTCGCACGATTTACAGTTTTGCTAATGTGTATGAATGGAGTGGTATGGCCACCATGTTCAGCACAGAATGTATTGTAAAGGGCAGACGTTTGGAGATCCCAGTGACGGGCATGATACAGATACACAGTAGATAACATAGAATGGTCTATGGCGAAGCACAGCACTGTAGTACACACAATACACAACTTCTTCCATTTCTTTTACCTCATTCTCACATGATATTCATTAATGAGGTAATAGGAAAGCAATTTTTAACTGAGCCTTTGGTGCTTAGCTCAATGCCATGCAGGGCCCAATCCCAATACCTCCTAATGCCAGCTATTTTTAGAAATCATTTATTCTATATGTGTTTTACAGATTACTTTTCTATGGGAACAACACATTTCTCCATTTGCAGGATACATAACCTTTGAACATCAAGCTGATACATTTGCAAATTTTACTAAGAATTCTGGTATCTAACAGTATTTCCCACTGCGGGGAAAAAAAGGTTTTGTGTTCCTGCTAATAGATTATATGATCGCCTTAGAGTGAGTTCCTGCTCCCAAGTCATAAAGAAATTTCTCATATTTTCAGTTGACATATGTTAGTTTTCTATTTAGTTACCCTTCTTTTTCCTCCTATATGTGTAAGATAGAAAGGACATTTATATTGTTTTGACATAACAGCCAATCATAAAACAAAAAGTAACAGCCTCTAGTGCCTGTATATGTGATATCTACGAGGTCTGGGATATTTCTGCCACCACCTTTTTCAGCACCTTTCTATTAGCCAATCAGAAAAAAGCAAAGGGCCTGAGCACTCTTCACAACCATGGAAACTCTTTCCAAAAATAGTCCTGAGCTAAGTGCCTGCCTGCTAGGAGTCAGTGACTGACACATCCCTCTGTATTTCACACTAATTGGCCAACTGTGTTCTACTAACTGATTCTTTCAAAACAATTTCATCCTATTTCAGTTGAACAGCTGATTTCTTCGCTTGGCATAGTCCCTTGACAGTATTCACTCCCTTGCTTTCCCAGGGAATGTGACATCCTTTCACATTTGTCTTTGTTTAGCACTCTGGCTCCTGGTATCATTATACAGCTGTCTATGCTTATCTTGCATCAACTGTCTTTTACTTGCAAGGTGGATTTCCTCATACACGCCACATTAACTCAATGTGCACTATTAAAAGACATAGTGGTTTGAAATAGTTGGTTAGAAAAACAAAATTACTAACAGCTATAATTTAAAAAAGGGAACCGAAAGTAATATATTTTATCCAGAGATCATCATGTCAAAGCTAGTGCAACAAAGCACTAAAAAGCACATTCACTTTTCAGAGTTAAACCTCTATATAAAGCAGGAGTTTTGGAACAGCTGTTGAGCTTCAGGATAGTGTCCATGTAACATATCTTATCCTTTTTATTTTTAACAGTTCTGCTCTAACACTCTTCATATGTTCGAAAAAGAACAGGTCAATATTTTAAAGCCACAATATCGACAGGGACCATGATCTGAAAGCATGGCTGGCTGTCAATATAAAAACATAAATATCCACCATAGACTTAAGGCTAAAATTAATCTAACAGAAATTCTTTCCTTAATATACTATCCACCCAATAAAAGGGGGGAAATCTGAATAAATGATACTGGCAGACGCTAGAAATATGGAACAACAAAAGGCACAGTATGATGCAGTAAGAGGTGAATTTGTCTCAAGTCCCAGCAGTCAGAATCCTAGGACATGTTTAAGGAACAAGGAGTGGGATTTTCAAAAGCACTCAGTTTTGGCTTAATTGTGCCCCTATTGAAGCAAATGAGAGTCAACTGAAGTTAATGAATTTAAGCACATCCTTAAAGTTAAACACATACTTAAATACTATGCTGAATAGGGATAGACTGCTGAATCAAGATCCTTAGCAGTTCATATATGGTACAGACAAGTGAAACAAATTAAATTAAATTTACAAAAAAAGAAAAGAAATGAAAAGAAACAGTTAATCCAGATGAAAATGTGATAATTGTATGTAATTTGAATAATGCCAAAATAGAAAAGCATTAGCTATTTAAGTGGTCAAGTTAAGGCTAACTTTGCCTTTTTTCTAGGTGGTGTGCATCCACAGAAGGGAGCTCTGGACTGAGGAGAGGAAACCACATTAGTTCTAACTGTGTCTTCTGTAATTTGACCTTTACACACACACATTTAAACTACTCAGCATTTCCTAATATTGCTCTGTCCCCACCCCACCCTATGTGTTTCTCATACCTTTATATGTCTGAGTTGTTCTTTTTCTCACTTGGCTTTTTTCACCTGTGCGAGATTTTGGAATAGATATAATTTCATTTCTTTTTTTAGAAAAGTAGTTAATCTAAATTTACATTGATGTAACTTTTTAAAAAAAAAGAAATGTAAGATATATACTAATCTCAATTTAGCAGCCAAGGTTTCATACTGATTTTTTGCATTTTTTTATACTAAGATTTTCCTTTTCTTCCTACAGTACTCCTCTCTTCTGTGTTTGTCCCCAGGTTGCTACATTGCCAGAATTTGTCCTTGCTTTCTCTGCCTCTGTCACATCATATCACTCCTGTCTTCTGTCACCTTTATTAACTTCCAAGTGTCTCTGAACCCAGGAGAAAATTGGCCTCTTGATTTTTTTCTTCTTCCCCCATTAGCTGCCAATATCCGCTAACAAAAACATAGCAGATAACACATTTGCATAAATGTTTATATATTTGCATACATTCATATATTTTTATCCCCAAATTCTGAAACTTGGAATTGCACTCCAACCCCAAAGATGGTCTAGAACAGCTGATATAGCAGTTAAGTATTTAACAGCCTTGCATCTTTCTTTAGGAAAGGTCTACTAATTTCCACTGAGCTTTTTGGCACTTTTTTTTTTAAATCTATAGTGTCCTCTGGATATTTAAATGGAATTAAGTGGTGTATAGGTTTTGTCTGGGCCCTCTGCACAGAAGTGAATTTCTTCCTTCAAAATTAACTAAGCACTTTCATTATCAAAATATTAATTATTTTAAAACAATCCTAGCCATTCCCTTCTCTGGGCTTCTCAGTGCATCCTCTCTGTCCTGATCCAGAGCCTCAGTTGTTGTAAATTAGTATAGTCCTATTGACTTTAATGGAACTATGAGAGTCTAGCCCAGTCTATGTCTTGTTTGGACTGTGAACTTTTCAAGAGAGGAATTGTCTATATTCTGTATCTTATACAACACCAAGCACATTGTTTTTTCTTTACAAAATAATTAACAATAATTCATTTTAAACTAAATATTTGAAGATGTTACTTGTTTGAAACTGATATAAAATAAGATTAGATTTCATTGTACTAAATTTCTGGCTCCCTTGCTTTAAACTTCTCTGGAGAATTTCAGTAAAACCTTAATACCATAATGTGTTTACACACACAAAGATTTGATTGATGGAAAGCCCTGAGGAGTTCCAGGTCACCCTTTGATCTTAATGCTGCTATCTAGCTAGGATGTACATGTGCAGAGCTTTCCTTAGTATCACTTTCACTCCTCAGTTCAGGAAGTTCCTTGCATTTCATCAGCAAGAAAGCTAGTAGGTCAGCTTTAGTTTGCACTTCTTCACCTTAAGTGTAAATCTGTGGACCTCATTTTGCTTTTTATCTGTCAAGGGATATTAAATCATTCGAGAAGCAAATCTCTAATTCCTTACAAAATAATGCTCTGGGGCTTCAGTGGTTGCCAGTAATTGTAAAGCCAAGCTACTATAGTATACTGTAATCATTTGTCTATCAATTGTGTGCAGTGTTTCTGTTTAATAATAGATTAAACAATGAGGCTTCCTGAGGGAGGATAAAAGCAACAATGAGGCTTCCTGAGGGAGGATATGCTCTAGTGTTGGTAGTAGGGATAAAAAGGGCTGGGCCAGGGGTCTATAGCTCCATCATGTCTTCTGCAAAGCCCTTCCTAGGACTGAGAAGCCTTCTTCCCCATGAATTCCAGCTCTCCCCATTTTTAAGAGAGAATTTAAGTCCTTTACAATATATTTATTAGCTTTCTTTTCCCATATTCAACTTATTGCCCCTCTCTTTTTCAGAACCCTTTGACCTATTTGTTATGACTGAGAATTGTCAATATTTGTTTTCAGTTTATTTAAAATTGTTTTATTATATGCAGCCACTTAAGAACTTTGTCAGTGATTGTGCTCTGTAAATAAAATTGTCATTATTACTTTTGTTGCAATTTTTGCTTTGTTACTTATAGCCAAATTGCCGCCGCGGGACATGGACTGCCATCCCATTCTAAATGCTGCCCCAAGCACCTGCTTGGAAAGCTGGTGCCTGGAGCCAGCCCTGTCCAGGACCTGAGCTAACTAGATTAAAGCTATCTTGGGTACGTTGACTCATGCTGCAATCACAGTCTAGGCGTGCCCTTACTCATATGGCATCATCACACATTATAGACTTGCAATAAAACTGATGAAATTAGAACAGTATGTTATTTGCATTGCCACAGGAAGTCTGGAGACTTTTAGGGAAATTGTTTTACTACCACAGGTGCTATTTAGTCTTCATACAGCAGCCATGTTTTTGTTACTATTTTGTGACACTCTCTTCTGATCCATTTATAACAAACACAGGTTAGATGTGTCCAAACAGCCAGGGTGGATCTGATTTAAATCAAATTGATTTAAATCATGATTTAAATCACTAGTCAGGAAGACTCAATTTAATTATGGATTTCTATATAAAAGTGCATTCTTGTTGGTTGTTATAACCTTAATACATATTCTTCACAACTCGAAGATTTTTAGAAGGTACACAATATACATTTTAAAGTGATTTATTTTGAAAACTTTTCAGATTAGTTTTACAGCTATATCAGAAAATGAATGATTGGTTGGTTGGTTATTTCATTTACCAAAGGTAATTGAAGCAGATATTTATGAAGTCATTGGAAGGTGAACTATCTCCAATTAAACAAGTTAATCATTAATATTTGGAGGATTTTCTTGCCATGCTGTATTAGGAGGAGAACATCACCAGACAGACATTTAAATTGTTTTATTTAACTAAAACAGCAACGTTATGTATTCTGGATATTTTTCTTCAACAGCAAACATATAATATTTTAACAAAACAAGCTTATGAATTTTTGAATTTAGTTAAACATTCAAGTTTTTTAAAATCAGGTTTGTTTTTGTTAAAATTGTTTTAACTAAAAAAATTAAATGAAATATTTAAAAAATAATAAAAATTAAATTGACTGTGTCAGCCAGATCAACATGAGAAACTTAAAATACTGGCTTCTGCAGCTAACTCAGTGGTCTTCACCTTCATTTTCCTGTTTTTTCATAATCTGGAAAAGAAAAACAAGCTTTCCTGCTTTTTCAGGTCCCAAACAATTTCTCAATTTGGAATGAATTAGTCCAAAGGAAGAAAATATTCTTTCTACACAGGCAGAAGAAGCTACTGCTATTAAAAGTGAGATTATCACTTCAAAAGTCTCTGAATCCAAGTGCTTTAGTGCCTTCCACCGGTTCACTGGTGTGACTTTCTTTAAAACATCACCAGCAAATTTATGTTTCTTGAATGATTCTTATTCCCAAACTGGGTCTCTTTTATGGCCTGCTGCCATTATAGGTTTTCCCTTCTAGTGAGAGAATGGTATGGTAGATCTCAAATCAATAAAGGCTACACTCAGAAAGACCTCAAAACTTCTGGAATATGCTGTTCAAACAGTTCCACTTTTGTTTCTACTGCCTGTCCCTCCCGTCTCACATTTATCTCCAGGCTTCTTCTCCTTGTCCAGATCTATTCCACCCCCAACAATCTTTTGATTCTTTGAATTTTTTGAAACTTTGCACTTTTAGAGAGAGATAAGGGATTGACTCTGTGTTCACAAATTTGCAGAGGGAAAATAGGGTTGAGGTCTGTTATTTCTCACCTCTATATATAATTTATTTATTTAAAAAAATTTTTGCTGTTAACAAGCATGTTATCTCTTGAGAGACAAATCCAGTTTGAGAACTGCAAAACTAAGTATCTCTGATGGTATCTTCTAGACTGAGCACTGAGTTCCATTGGGTAGATAGAAAGATTAACCTTAATTATCTATACAGAAGCCCCTGGAACCCCATAAGAATAGGTCCCTAATCCATGAACTATTGGAACTCATTTACAAAACTTTTCTTAAACATTACATGAATATATTGTCTCATACTATAGAATTAGAATTAATAATCCCTATTCCATGATGAGATATCTTTGAGCTATAATGTATCTTAATTAAAACTATCTTTAGATAGTTTTTTTCCTACAAAAGCATTTTATCAAAAAAATTGATTTAAATAAAAAAATCCATTTTTTAAAATCATTGATCTTTATCCACCCTGCAAACACCAGATTTAGTCATAAATATATTGTCAGCCATGTCTGTGCCTCTATTTTTTATCATGCTGTCTAAGCATGTTTGTATCATTGCATTCAGGAAAAAAAATTCCATGCAGCCATCACATAGTGCTTTAGCAGAGTAAAGAGTTCCTGAAGAATTTAACCAAGAACAGCATTATCAGTTTGTTAGGAACTGTACTCAGGGATAGCCTACATTACAGAGAGATGAGAGGAAAGAGGACCAGCCAACTTGATTACACAGATATGGTAAGGGATCCATTTGCACTGGGGGAAAAAAGGTGTGCTGAACTGTTTTCTGAGAATAAACTCTCTTAATTTAAGTCCCTGGCAGCGTTGTCACACTGCCAGGTGCTAGTTACCAACATATAGGTATTGTTATGGCAGAGGTCACCAGATGGTACTGATAAATTTAGGTTAGAAGCTCTTTTTTCTTAGCATGAGAGCAAGTTTTTGTCTTGGAACAAAAGGCCACGTTATAAGTTTTGTTATGCAGATTCTTTAGGGAGATCTATGGTGAGCAGCAAAGGAGTTTACTCTCTGCCTTAATCTCACTAACTAGAATAAATTCTTGAGGTGGGGTTGTTTTTAGAGTTCAAGCACTGGTATTTGGGCTGAGATACTTGAAAGAGGGGCTGGCCTTTGTGCTGCTTGTGACCTACTCAGTTCAAGGACTGGACTGTATGTGTAAAATAAACCAGTTGCACTAAGAATATACTCAGATTCCATGTCATTGATTTCTCCTCCAATGAAAAGCTGACCTGTAAGGTCCCATCCTCTGCTGCCACTGAGCATAGAGGCAACAACAGTATTATGGTCTTGCACTAAAGAGACCATAGTTAAGGTTGCAAAATAATTTTCTGTTTTACAGAGTCTGTACCTCAGTGCGTCACCTGTGTTAGGAACCCTCTTTTGTAAACATGCCATGGGAAATTTGAACCAGATTTCAGCCACTAATTAACATGTGTGGAATAATCCCCCATACATAGTTTGTGTTTGTATGTTGGGTTTTTAGGAAATTTGAGAAAACTGGAACACTGGAAAAGCTTGATTCTCTCTCCCATTCCCCCCCTCCCCCGATTCACTGGCTACTGCTGCTGCCTGAGCAGTGACATTGTGACATCAGAACTAGTCAGCCACTCATCACTCCCTCCCCCTCCAGTTCCATTTCATACTTGAGAAGAGTGCCCTGGTTGTCATGGCAACAGCTGCCTTTGATTATTGATTTCCTTCAGCTACTGGAACATTCTCACAGAGAAGGGTAGATAGAAAGCTGACTGGGTTTGGACAAGCTCCTGCGATGCTCCTTTAGGTTTGTACTGGGGTAAATGACACTGTTTCTTTTCAAAGGATAATTGTTACTGTCCTCAAAAAGGGTTACATGGAAATAAGAAACAATTTACATGACAAGGAGGTGGCATTTTGTAAGTGTTGCTTACAAATGGGAGGGGAATGACTTTCTGAATTTACCTTTTAAATAGGCAGGGAATTTTAGCTATAAGTCCCTACTTAGTGTTGTTACACAGTTAAAAACAGTGTCATTTATAAGTTGCGGGGAAACAAAGTTGCATTAAAAAAAACAAATGTGTTTCATTTGATGGCACTTTAATTTATTAACTTTCAACATATTGGTCAACACGGCAGTGAATGGTGAAATATGGAGCATCACAAAGATAAACAATGGCAAAAAATACACTGAAGACCAGAATTGTGTAAGTCCTTTATTCTTTAAATGGGCAAAGATATAGAAAATATTTTCTTTCTATTAAAAAAACTAAGCAAATCCATAAACAGGAAACTTGGTTTAACCTTAGTCAAGCTTGCTCTCATCAATGAATGAAACTGTAAAAATTAGGAAATACAAAGTTAAGGATTGAAAGGTTGCAAAGTCATGCATTCTCAAGTTGCCCAGAAAGCTTAATTCAGCCTCCTCGTATGAATGCTTTTTGATACAGTCTTTAATTACATGCAGAAGTGTCTATCTGTGAAAAGTTTGGTGTAAATGACTTGCCCAGCCTCACATAAGAACTCAGTGGCAGTGGCCGAATCCTAGACTTAATGGTAGTATTCAACTGCCCTAATGACAAGACCATCCTTTCTCTTCCTGCAGACTCCTGCCTCCTTCACTACAAACCTTCCGGCTTCTGCAACAAATGAAGCAGACAACAGAGTCCTTCACTACAGAGTCCCAATTCATCCTCAGAGCACATTTGTCCTCTGCTTTGTATGAGCTAGGTATCCTGTGTGATAATAATAATAATTAATAATAAATAATGGATCATGTAATTAGAGTTTGTACCATAATGCATACCACAGAAGGGGAGAAAATTAAGACTGAATGAGCAGTGTTCATTCTGTCATTTCCTAATTTGAGAGTACTCAACTTTCCAACATTTAATTCTTTTTATTCCTTAGCTTTATTTTCTATGCTTTTGTTTATTCATTAAGGGTTCTCAAACTTCATTGCACTGTGACCCCCACCTGACAACAAAAATTACTACATGACCCTAGGAGTGGGGACCAAAGCCTGAGCCCACCTGAGCCCTGCTGCCCCAGGCAGGGGGCCAAAGCCCAAGCCTCATCACCCCAGGCAGGGGGACCAAAGCCCAAGGGCTTTAGCCCCAAGGAGGGGTGGCCTGTAACCTAAGCCCTGCCTCCCAGAGCTGACGTCCTCAGCCCCGGGCAATGGGGCTCAGGCTTTGGCTTTGGCTTTGGGTGGTGGGGCTGAGGCTTTGGCCCCGGGCCCCAGCAAGTCTAGCTCCACCCCTGGTGACCCCACTTGGGGTCCCAACCCACAGTTTGAGAACCGCTGCACCTTAACTAATGGAACTTGAAGTTTTTTGGTTTCGAATTAATTATTATATATGGACGCAGACCATGTTTAGAGCCAGCCATGCCACTAACTAGTTAAAAACTCAATTAAAAGTTATAGTGTAGATGAGGTGAAAATCTTACATCTTAACAGAGCTGTAAATGGATTCAAGCACTGTTGCATTTATGGTATGATCAATGTAAATTCGAAACGGGAGAGAGAGATAAAGTGAGGGAAAGACTGCACCTACTTTTTAAAAAGGAATTGATAGCCCAATATGCTTTTTCAAAATGAAATAGCTCTGCTATAGCACTTGTTCATGTTAAATACAGAACCCAGTTTTTAAGTAATGTGATGGGTAAGCATTGCACGTGGTGATAAGTGGTTGCAGGATTGGACCCTTGTATTGGACCTTCAGTTTGCAAGTCTTGGCTCCAATCCTGCAATCGTCTATACATGTGCTTACCTTTACGCACATGAGCAGTGCCATTGGCTTCAACAAGATGAGAGAGACAAGGTGGGTGAGGTAATTTCTTTCCTTGGATCAATTTCTGTTGGTGAAAGAGACAAGTTTTCAAGTTTACACAGAGCTGTGTAAGCTCAAAAGCTTGTGTCTTTCACCAGCAGAGGTTGGCCCAATAAAAGATTACCTCATCTACCTTGTCTCTCCAATATTCTGGGACCAATACAGCTACCACAACACTGCAAACTACTGGGGAAAATCTCAGTGAATCCACTGATAGATATTACTTCATATACTGCATCTCTAGTTAAAAGAAATGGGTTGTAGATATGAAGATAAAAAGAAACATACCAAATTAACCAAAATAAAAATGAAGTATATGAATGTTAGAAAGTTACAGGTGCATTTTTTGACAGAAAACTCAGACAAAATTTTCACTAAAGTCTGTAATCGGGCAAAACGTCTTCCTGGGCAAGGTCAGTATGAGAACGTGGAACTGTGATCGTTTAGCACACTACGGAGCAATATAATGCTATATATATCAACTATATTTTCATTGTGCAACTTGTTTCGTTTGTTGGTAAATGTATGAGACTTTCATCAGTATCGTTTCTGAGTGATAACTATTACAATAGTAAATTGGTTTGTCTTCTGATGATAAGGCCACATTATTAGTAGTAAGATATATTGCCAGTCTTGAAATGGACATTTATCTTCCACCAACAACTTATTTCTAATCACATATCTAAATTCAGTATAATATTTTTCTCATTAGAATATTTTGTTTTCATATGTATCTCTATAACATATATTGACTAATTTACAACTATTTTAATACAAAACCTTTTTTTTTAATTTAATGTGGTAAAAATAAAAAACAAATGTTAAGATGAAACTCCTTACAAGGAACTTTAAAAAAAAACAACAACAACAACCCTGTAAATCAAACCACAGACTGTACTTTCTATTTCTGGTGAATGGAGGCACTTTGATTGTGAACAAGTGTCGGATTTTATAATTCCTGAATAATGTAAAACAGACTGAAATCCTTTCTAGAATACAACAAAAATGGAACATTTCAACATTAATTTCCTTGAGTTTCTAAGCACCAAGTACACAGAACTTGTTGTGGCTTCCAGGGCTAACGTCCTTTCTGCTGGAATTCCAGATAGTGGCAGTCTGCTGAAATATGAGTTCAGTTACCAAATATAGATGAGTGCGGTAAGAATACATAGTCACAGAGGACAGATGTAATTCATAGGCCACAGTCGCCTCAATGCTTACTCAGGACCAAGCAATCATTTTGAATAGTTAAAGCAACTTTCAGCTTTCTTAAGCGAAGAAGAAAAAAGCAGCCTTTCCTGAAATTAATTATATGTGAGACTCTTCAAACTGGCCTAACAAATATAAGGTCTGTAATTTTTTGTTTGTTTTGTGAATTCAATTAATTATTCTCAGGGAATAATAGCCCAGGGCTTCAAAATCCATAGCAAAATAAGTATTTATTGGTTTTTGAAACACCATTAGAAATTTCCCTTAAACTCTGTTACTCATTTGAGTGGGCTTGATTTTATTTTAATTTTTTTAATCTGTGATTTTTCTTAACACAATTTTCACAAATTTTAAAGATGTTTGTATTTTTCCTTAGTATTTCTCTTTTCATTACAATGAGAAAATGAGATCTGTAAAATTATTTTCCATGGTACTCTGTACCTTACTATTTATTCATTTAATGCTTTAAAACTGATGAATTATTCATGTATTTTCTAAAAGTGTAAAAATTATTGCCACTGTAATATAATAGATTTTTAATTAATTATTTTACAATGTTAATGGGTATAGTATCTGTGATTTTATATGACAAGATAAATATCAAATTGTACCATGGAAATAATTTGTGCATAATATATTTTCTGTAAAGTTAAACATTCCAAATAATATATATGCAAAATTTTTATTTTCCATGTTGTCTTTAAAAAATACAGTGCATTAATAATGGTGAATATACTCATTAGATAGAAGTGCAAAGCACCATTATAAATATTCTGTTGTATAACCAATAGATGCTAGAAATAGAATTAGATATTTCTAATTATGATCTTATGTGCTATTTGATAGGGTTAGTGTTATTTTAACTTCATTTAGCTGTGACTTAAACAAGCAAGTTGCTCTAAAGGAAATTTTGGATTCCCTGGATTACAGTGGATTTATACATTACAATATAAGTTTTAAAAGTGTCTTTTAGACCAAAATGTTCAAACTTTGATGCCTAAAGAGAGACATACAAATCCATATTTAGGCACCAAAATAAGTAGCCAGATTTTTCAGAAATGCTAAGAACCTGTAGTTCTCATTGAGGTACTCAGCACCTCTGAAAATCTAGCCAATTATTTAGATACCTCAATATGGATTTAGATGCCTAACTTTAGGCATCATACTTTGAAAATTATGACTTTCAGTCATCTGTAAACCACTGTTTTTATCTAATAAGATACATAATGATATAAGCTCAAATAATTGTAGCATGTGTTCACAATATATTCATTTTACTAGAAACTAACCATTCTCTGTTATGCTGAGCAGCAAAGGGCCAAATTCTGCCCTGAGCTATATCCCAGTGAGACAACAGAATAGCATAGGGTGAAAGTCAGGACAGTTTAACTTATTTTGTAACATTTCACATTGAGATATAAGCTACAGTATGAAGAAGAAACAGTGTGAATCAGATTTGTGTAAAGATATGCTTGTGATGCACAATATGACTTAAAGCAATACATTATCCATACACAGTAGCATATTTATTCATTTGAATATGAAGTTTAAAAAAATTACTAAGTATTCCAGAAACACAAATTCTCCAGATTTGACTCTTGATTCCCTGGCATTCATCCAGCTGCCGTAACAGCTGAGCGTCTAGATCAGGTTGGGTTCATTTTCTAAAATTGCTAAATTGTAGCCAGTTATGTTGTACATACTTTTTTAGATTTTGTTGACAATATATTGGCATGATTGCTAGATTTGTTCCCCTGTAAATGCGAATAAAGGCAAAGAGACCACCTAATTAAAGCAAGGACTACCCCATCAACCTACTCTATAAAACTATGCTTCAAATGTTGAACCATAAAACAAACTCTTTAGCTTCCCTGTACTTGTATGTGCTTGGTTGTAATCCACTGGCAGAGCACACAGAAAAAAAGAGATATCAAGAAAGGCATATACTAGTCCAAGAATTCAATCAGTCAATCAGCTAATGATTATTTGCTGAGTAAGCCTCAGTGAAGTAACTAGAAGTAATTGGAGTGTTCATGAGCCAGTGTAAAATACATCAGAGTGCATCTCATGACTATCGAGCCAGCTAGCACTGAGGAAATGGAATAGGGCATACTGTGAACATGGAAACTTTTAAGCAATCTAGTTACAAGAAATTAAACTCCCATGGAAATGAGAATATATATATATATATATATATATATATATATATATGGTCATGACAATCAGGGATATTTAAATCACTGTTGTTCAGCTGAATTAATATTCAGAAGAAGCAGTTATCGTTTTTGGAGCCAAGTTGTCACCGATGTAGCATCCAGGAAACCAAACAAGCTTCAACTCATGGAACTTCTTGCATATCATTCCATTTGGGGAACGGGGTTTATTCTGCCACCACAGAACAAGCAAGGAATGAGATGCTTAAAAATGCTGTAGAAAAACTGAGGAGGGTTATAGACAATTTTATCTTTGTGCAGAAGCTACTTGATACAAAATGACTTGCAAGATGTATGCATCACACTCCCTTCAATGTTGCTTTACAGTGTTTATAGTTTATGGTAGTCTGATATTCTATTAATTTAAATAATCACTGTATATAATAATGCTACCAAGGAACATGCATGTTCCAACAGCAGTGAAGGAAATGAAATATTAACAACTAGAAGAAGATCATAAATAACATAATTAATAATAATTTTATATTATTAACTAGGAGAAAGCATGGCAATTCTAATCAATGGAATTCTAGGGACCCCATTCATTCAGATTCTAATAATACTAATACTAATAATTTGCTTAAATCATTTCAATGATCTCTTATTGTGATTTAATGTTGCAATATGTTATGATTTTGAAGGCAATTTTGTGGGGAGAGAAATGCAGGTACATCATGGAAATGATCATGAACCTAAACATATAATAATAGAATGGGTAAGATTAATAGGAACCAATAAATCACTGAAAATCATTTGGAGGAGATGAGATTGTGCTAGCCAACATGCAGGGGAAAAACAAAACAAAACCCTTACAAATTCATAACAGGACTGCATGTAGAGGACCCACTCCTGAAACACTTACTTTATAACAAGCTGCTCTTGCTCAGTGTCAGTCAGGCCTATTCTAACTCAAAGTGAATGATCGTGCTACAAATAATTCTTACATCATTAGGATTTGACTTTTTCATGCCTGCTCTTGTATCATGTCCTTTGTAAATAATGAATCTACAGTTATATGACAAAAGTGTTTGTTTTATTGTCACACTCCTTATGTGCATTTTCTTCCAGCATGCAAGACAGAAGGCATGAGCAGGTGGTGTCTCTACCCTTAATGCTGAAGAAGGCTTACTCAGCAGAGAAAAGAGCCCACGAGGGTTACTCTGAAAACATGTCAGAGGCTTCCTCCTTTCATGACTTTCTTTATGATTCCCTATCAGGCATACAGGATGGAGAGGTTTCAAATGAGCTATCTGCATTTCTCAGCAAGGAGGAGATAAGTAAAAGCCTTGACCTTGCCAGAGAAGCTATTGCTAATTCAGTGAAGGAGAATGAGAATGTAGAACAGGGGTTCACGCATCATTTCAACACTTCTCCAAACTCATCAGAATATGCTTCTTCTAGGAAGGCCAAAGACCACGAACAAGATGTTTTGGGGAGGCTTCAGGTGAGCAGTCCAAATTCACTATTCAGCACAGCTCAAACTCTCCCAGAGCAACAGAAACAGCAACCACCCATGTTCCCTCAGGCAGCAAGCAGCATTTGCACTGTCCCTGGGAGGCAAGGCAGCATCTCGCCCTCACTAACGGCTAGCCCCAGCTTTATTCGGAGTCTAAGAAATGCAGAGAGATGTAGTCCAAATACGCAAAAGACAAGCCCAAAATCCAAATCGATGTCCCAGGGAGATGCTCCTTTCAGGAACAAGCTGTGTGACAAGGCTGCCATGTTCATTGAAGAACTTTCTTCCATATTTAGAGAAGCAGCAAAGGCAAGAGGCAGGAGTCCCAGTGGGGACTCCTCTTCTCCAGACAGTGGATACCTGTCTCCTAAAAAGAAACAGTCAGCCATGATAAATGCTTCAGTGAATCCGAGCCCTGTCAAAGCATATCCAGAGACGAAACCTGACGCAAAGTTACCTGAGACTCACCACAATGGAGAGCCCTTCCCTGACAGGCAGAATGTCATTCAAGAAAGTGGAACTGCCTTCCACCATGAGCTCACCAATCCGAGTAGCTATCAGTCTTCAGCTCCTCGATTTACCCAGAAACTCAGGAGCCAGGAAGTGGCTGAAGGAAGCAAGGTGCTGCTGGAGTGCAGAGTGGCTGGAAACCCAACACCTCATGTCAGGTAGGTGCATGGCAGTTTAAAATGGTCACAGGCAATGGCTGATATATTCTAATTTTACTTTTGTGGAAGGGTATCACCAAGGACCTGCTCATGGGTAATGAACAAGAAAATTCTAACAGTGCGTGCTGACAGCCAACTGGTTTTACTAATAAATACATGAAGTGACAGATTCTACCACCATTACCTTGGTGGTTCCTTACTCCACAAATATTTCCATTGACTTCTACTTGCAGAAAAATGTTCTACTCAGTCCAAGTAAGGGTGACAGAACCAGGCCTAAAACTGGCTTCAATAGGACTACTTATGAGACTAGTGAGTAAAGGGGTTCACAATCTGGTCCTTAAATGCTTTAGTCACAAAGACTGTAATAAGTGTATATATTGCATTTCTCTCAATCAGTCAGAACATTGGATAAATAACCTGAAAAAACTTTCTAATAATTTTCTCACCTCCAGCCAGAAGTCTTTCAGGTTGAGACATTCTCAAAAGATATCAAGATGGTCCCTGTATCAAAACATTTCCTCCAGTATGTCATTGGAATTTTGAGCCTATATTATTTTGCTTGGTGGGCATACTGAAATATCTACTGTAATAACAATTTTCACAATGTTCTTAATTGTTAAATCATAGTTGTTAGCTATTATTATGAGAGTTCTAAATTTTACATTTCTAAAAGCTATAAACACAATTATTAAGGGAACTAAGCAACATCTGAAAGGTACTGAGAGCTTTCAAATCCTTTTGAAGCCAATGGAAGTTGAGGGCAATTGCAACTTGCAGACCTGGGCATTTCCTGGAAAGGTGTCTGCCAATATTTTGTCTTTGAGTCAGAACTTAAATCAGATGTTTTCTTACGCATCTTTAACAAGAAAAAAAACTGACAGATCAAAGCAATTATTTTGCAAAGCAACATGTTTTTGACATGATTTTAACACAATTATTCATTAAAGTACTTCAAAGCAGCTGTACTTCCTTAAATTGAAAAGCAAGTGAGAATGAATAGTCTAAAAATAGCAGACCTTAATATGGAAGGGAATGTGAAAAGGTTTGACACCAGAAAACAAGCTTAGTCTTTAATTGATTCATTTTGGCTTGATTAGAAAGAACTGATAGTTAAGTTCTATACTACATTAATGTACAAGAGTGAAATCGGTCATACAGATACACTGAACGTTTCTACTGAGTTGACCATTTTTACCAGTTCTAGCCGAACACTTCAGAATTATAAAATATAAGTATAGGCACCTACCCTATGCTATGGGTACCTATGGGCACAGTTCCTGGACTAGGGTGTATGAGGTGCTTATGAGAAACTAAATCATGCTCCTTTGTGGGAATCCTATAGAAACAGTGGCTTTTTCCTTTAATGTGAATGGAATGGTGATTTGAGATGGGGGGAAGATTCGGAAGATGTGCCCCACCTTGCAATAACAGTTTATTTTCGATGCCAATAAAATTCTTCACTGGGGCTTATTGTAATCTTATCCACTTTACTGAAGAGGTCACTCTATCACAAGTCAGGCAATGAGAATTTTGACAAAATTTCTCTTTAGTGAATAACACCAGGGGGCAGTATAAAGCAGTTTCAATATATTTATTTAGTTAACAAATACATTTCAGGGTGAACCATGAAAGCGGTACTATTATCCAGTCAGTTATTAAGAATTTGTTGTTAGACACAGGTGACAACAAAGATTTGAACCCTCTCAGACTATGTGGAAGTTTGGACCTAGACCCAGAGTCCATCTCCAAATCTTGTCCAGGTTTTTATTTATTAAAACAAATCACAAGTTGAATTTTAAGTCTCTATTTTAAGAGAAATCACAGCTATTATATTGTAAGACTATCTAACATTAGCATAGCCTGGTTCATTAAGAAGGCTTCCAAAGAACTGTACATTGTGCACATAAGAATCACTTCATTACCATTCTTCCTCCCTCCAACACTGAAAATCAGCCATCTTCAGGATGGAACTGTGTAACAACATCACACAGTAGTTCAACACAGGAAGGAAAAAATAATGTATCCAGATGAAATTGCAGAAGTAAATTGGAGTAGGCAAAACATGCAATCGCTGCACTTAAAATGTTTCTACCATTTTCAGAGATATTTCTGCACCTGTGTGTGAGAGAAAATATAATGTATATAGGCCCAGATTTTTATAAATGAATGATAAATGAAGTTAGTCTTTCTAATCCATATTTAAGTACCTAAATAAGTGGCCTGATTTTCTAAAGTGCTACACATCCTGCTGATCACATTCAATGGGAATTTCTGGGTATGTGTTACCTTTGAAAACCAGGTCACTTATTTGCGACCTAAATATATGGATTGGTGAAGCCTCACTTTGGACACCCTTATTTCCAAAATCTTGAACATTAGGGGGAATAATGGTAGAACCAGTGAAAATGTTCATACCCATAAAAACTAAGCATGCCAACTATATGAAACTAAAGATGCCCATTAAACAGAAATTTGGCCATAACACCAGGGCCAAACAGTAATATTTGTATGGTAAGTGCTATCAATCTTTAGTGACTAAGAGTGTTCAGAATCTTGGTTTTATATCTCATGTGAAAGGCAGCAACACCAATAGTATAATATCCCCTAAAACAGTGGTGCTCCCACTTTCTCAGTTGTGTCTTTTAAAACCCCAGAAAGTTTGTTACTGATGCTGAAATTATAGCAAAGTTTTTTTTTTAATATACACATATCTTACTATTGCTGTAACTACCATAGATTTACTCAGATTTTTTTCTTTTTTTAAGAAAGAACTTTTCTGCTAAAATTAACCTTAATGCTCCCCTGTCTTCCTAGAGCCTGTTAGTGTAGTATATTTGGTGTCTAAAATATGTAAATTTTTTTTACTTCTAATATCATAGTGTTTTTACTAGGAAATAGCATATAAAATGTACTTCATTGGCTTAAGAGAAATTACTTAAAATACAATCTACTTCACCACATGATTATAAATACCTGTCTGTTGTTAGAGCTATGAGGTAGGTAACAATGCTCTTGAATCATGTAACTTTTCTTTTATATACAGAGAAATATTCTTAAAATACCCTGTATTGATGTTTTGGTTTTGCTGTGTTCAAGGATTTAGCCATTAGCACTATTACTCCAGACTTCTGCACTTGTATTGTTGTTACCTGTGTCTATACTTCTACTGTCCTCTTTGTAATTTTTTTTTTATCTGAATAGGCATTCCTTTAGTCAGGGTTATGCCAAAGCTAAAGCCCTAAGGAAAGGGAGGGTGTTTAAATAGAGGACTAGTTATCTAACTTGTATTCCTTCATTATCTCCCACAAGTTCTGTCTTTTGTTAAATTGCTGCGGTAGCAAAGTACTCCTGGTATGTAAGTGTTTTGGGGGTAGAGGCATTGTCATCTTATAGGTGGGTACTGCACCTACACTATGAATAGTGCTACTAAAATATAAATAATAATACAGGAACTTTTATGTGTATTGCTATGACCCTGATTATAGAGGACGAAACTATAGTAGCCATTTTTAACCTACCAGTATGCCCACTACAGGAAGCGAAAAATTTGTTTCAAATCTGTTTATTAACAGTAGACTGTTATGGCTGTTTTACCTATCCCTAATTAAGATATGGGGTAGCTTATATATAAATGTAATGAAATAATATCCCTGTCCAAAGAGAGATTTCTCTGGATGTTACATCACTTCTTTTCATTTTTTCCTAATTTGCTTTCTTACCCTTTCTCAATCATTTGGCGTTGTTTTGTTTCTGTTGTTTTGCCTTTGATTTATATTCTCCTTTCCTCTGTTGCTTTCTCCTTGTTAAATTCTTTTTGTTAAATTTTAGAAATCAGAGTAATATCCCTTTCCTATTTCGGTGTCTCTCCCAGTTATCTGTTGTCCTCTTTTTCCTGTTCTGTGCCCTGTATCACAGTTCTCTTTTTCCCTTCTGAAATCCTACTTCACTCCTCATTTGGGATAATGTATTTCTGTGTCTGAACGCCCAGGGGGCACCACTCTTACAGAAATTCTGAGCATCTTTGGGCTGCAACAAGAAAGTTAATATGTATTGAAAAAGCATTCTCAATGGCTGATGTGATTATTTCATCACTTCTCCTGCTTTTTTTATTGGAAAGCATGCTGTGATTGTCACTTCTCCAAACAGTGCTTGGGCAAATGGGTTTTCCTAGCCAACTTGCCTGGGGAGCTCCTTTTGGAGGGGAGGGTTTGCCATGATGCCAATGAGCAAGCGATGCAAATTCTTCCTGCAGTAATTTGTGCTGATATGCCCTGTGGATTTTAGGGTGGATGAGAGATCTGGACGAGATCTCTTCCCACCCAGCATGCGTGCTGAACACCCACATTAGGGATTCTGTGGGATTGGGAAGAATATGCTGGGAGGCAGCACTCCCTTGTGTCCAGGATGGTTCAGATCAGGCTCCCCTCTGCTTGGCTGAAGGAGAGAGCAGTGGTCTTCTTTCACTTGTTAGGAAGACGCCTTTGCTTTTAAGAGCCAAGATGGTGTTGAATGGGCATCATGACTGTCTGTTGATATTATTTGTGCATAAGTGCCTGGGAACCGATGCAGTGTGTGAACACCCATTGTCATTGGAGGAAAATGTCTGACTCCACCCCCCCACACACACTTTATGGTCAAATTTTACAAATAGTTACACTAGTGATAAACTGGTGTGAGGAGAGTCAGGCCCCTTCAGTGTCATTGGGAAAGGACCCTTCACAGGGACTGGGTGTTGATAATAGGATACTGTATCCTATATAACTGTGGACACCAGTCACTGGTTCAAATGTGGTTTAGTCTGTTCAGGGACCTAGAAACAAGCTTGTATGTGCAAAACCTCTAAAAGTCACTCAGCATCCCTGCCTCTTCTGTCCTTGAACTACTAATTTCACCCATTTCTTGTTCCTCTGGTATATGTTTGAGGGTTGTTTGACAGATGATGCATTTCTGCTGTCCATTATTCTTTCTGCACGCTAAGAGGAGTTCTGTCCTCAGGCAGACTGTCTGTCTAATACCTTTCACTGATCGACCTTTTAAAAAAATACAGAATCTTGTGTTCTACTATGAAATATCACAGCATAAATAAAACAAGTTAGGTGCATAAAGATGGAAGTTATGAGAGGCAATATCAAGATAATGGGGCAATTGTTTTAAAAAAAAAACCTAGGACTGCTGTCTTAAATTGGATTTAGCAGGGAATCCCAGCTCAGTCAGTTTATTGTTCAGCAGCTATTTGTGAATACGAGTTTCTTTGTCCTGATGTATTTCTAATTACATCATGAATATTCTAAAGATTACTTGATCCACTTCTTTAACAGTTATCCCTTTTTTGTCTGCTTCTGTTACAAAATGCAGACCTAAACTTGCTAACGCTCCCAAATAAATAGCATCTTAATTCCTATTTACAAAAGAAATCCAAAGACTAAACAATAATATTATAAAGTACAGTTGTATTTTGAATATTCTGGGCTTGATGCGAAGTGTATGCATCGCCATTCTAATTCTTAAAAACTATTCCTGAAGGGAATGTGAAGAAAATGGGTCTCTTTTTTTGTACAGTAAGTTTATAAGGACACTTTTTTTAAAGTGGCTATGTAAATATTGCGCTTGGCTGAGAGCATAGGCAAACTTTCTCAGATGAGAATGGATCCACTCAAGTCTTCAGCAGATTTTCACTGAACAATTGCATCCATGTTGCACATTAGCTGGAATAGTGATTATCTACTACAAGGCTGCAGTTTTAAAATCATTATTATTAATAACAAGCTACACTGTAAAAATAGGACTAAGACTCAGCTCTCTGTGTCACTTAGTATTTATCTGAGTGCCTACTTGCATATAAATTCAAAACATGGTCTCTTGTTCTTTCTAGCCCCCTACAAGCTTCTGACCTTAGCCACCTCTTGCCAAAGATTTTGGCAAAAAGGAAATATACTAGTAATCTGACCATCATATGCTAATTTGTTGGAGGTCTTTTTTTTTGTCAGTTCAGTACTGTCAATCAGAAGCCCTATGCAAAATAGAATATTGTGTAGCTTGCAGAGGTGCAAGGGAAAAGTGTATTGGAAGTGGAGGATCTTATCAGTGCTGAAAATATGGGGAAAGGTGGGGGAGTGATGCTTTCAATAAAGAATAGCATTTGGAATCAATATATTTGGCTTCATTGCAGTCATTGCTTATCAGTGTTCAACAAGTATGTAATGCAATTCCAAATCATTTCTAAATAGTTATGTTATAGTGTTTTGTGATATGTTTGCTTACTTGCCTGAAGGTAATACCACATCTTGGATTGTTTAAGAGTATTAGGGGTAATTACAGCAATTTAATAACCTTATTTAGACAGCACATACTTTTGCGGGATACAATGCATTGCTTTATAAATACGAATGCAGTAAATACAATTATCACTTTGAAACTTGACGCTTGAAACATTCTTTGCTGACAGACACAAAGCTGTTTGCCATGTCTGAAATGCACTCTGTAAATGTTTTCATGACAGCATGGAAGTTAATTTTAATGAACTGGACTACAAAACTAAGTAAATGGGATTCTTTGCAAATGTACATAGCTGATGACTGAAAACATTAACTTCAGTTTATTCAATTAAAGCTGACAAGACCTTGGGGGAGGCAGAGCAGGCCATACTCTAATGACTTATAGTAGACCAAGCATAGAAGAAATACTGTTAAATAGCAGTGAAAATTGGGTTTATTTTATTAGTTTTAGAGGCCATCTGGAAAATCTGTTTTTCTTTCTTATAAGAATTTAGTTTGATAGGGCAGTGTTAACTAGACCAAAACTAAGTAGTTTGGTAGCTTTGGGCCAGATTGAGGCCAGTCCTGCAAGCCAGTGCAGGGGGGATTAAAGAGATGAAAGATTCCCCTTTAGTCCCTTTCATCTAGGACATGTACCATGGATAGTGGTGTAAAAGAAATATCATCTCCATGGGTCTTGTGATATTTCTTAAAGCATCCAGAAGCATAGGTCATTGTGTTACCCCCACCTCAGTGAGAGAAAGAGACTTCCTGGTGCTAAACTCGGAGACAGATGTCCCCCAGTCTTTTAGCCACCTCAGGCAAACTTCTCAGGGCTCTGCCAGCCTTTACTTTGTCTCACAGATTAACACTTGGTATACTTCGGTTCCTGAAATTCCCAGAAGTGTCCCCCTGTAGTATCCAGCCTCCTATCACTGGACACTCACAATAAGTGCCAAGTCCGTTGCCTCCAAAGTGACAGTGTACTCACAAGCTTACTTGATTCAACTGAGAAGGCACACTCTTCTTAATATCAGAGTGCTGTGCAGTGAAGGAAACCTGCAGCTGGCCTGTACCAGCCAACTTGGGCTCACAGAGGCTCAGGCTATGGGGCTGTTTCATTGCTGTGTCGACTTCTGGTCTCAGGCAGGAGACCAAGCTCTAAGATTCTGTGGGATGGAAGGGTCCTGGAGCTCAGGGTCGTGCCTGAGCCCAGAAGTCTACTTAGCAGTAAAATAGCCCCACAGCCCAAGCCCCATGAGCCTGAGTTGGCCAGCCGCAGGTTTTTCTTTGCTGCGTAGACATACCCTGAGATGACTTTATAGTAAAAGGAGAATAAGTTTAATAAACACTCAATACTCACTTGAATCTGTTAAGAATAATGGATACAGTATTGGTTACAAATACAACATAAGTATAACACACTTCTAAAAGACTAAGGCCTATTAAAAGTTATGCTTTTAGACCTTTATCTAAGGTAAGTTTCTCATCTAAAGCAACCTCTGTGTCATCAGCCCTCAGGGCCGGGATCCAACTTTCATGGATGCAAGAAATGCTGTCCTCTTTGTTCCCTCAGTGATGGGAAAAGAAACCCCTTCTTATCCTTCTTGCAGGCCAACAAACCTTCAAAAGGATACATTTCAAAGTGTACCTCCAGAAAAGATCCTCGTTCTCCACTGCTTTGTGCTTTGGTTTGGTGACACTGTGCTGTTTGTGTCTGGTTTGGTGACTCATCCTCCTATTAACTTGTTTTGCCTGTGCTTCCACTGTATTTGGCTTATCCTGACTAATTTACATAAGAGATCCAGGCAGAAAGGTAAATCAGTATTCCTTTGCCTGGGAGAACTTTGTAACTAGGCAGGGTTGATAAACACAGTTTAAACATTTGTAGTACATCTATACAACTTCTTGAATGACACCCATACATATATCTCGTAATGCCTATATGATGTGATATTCTGTTAGCCTTTACAGAGGTGTGAGACAAAGTCAGAAGGCAGCAAGTAGACCCGTTGATTCCATTAATCCATGAAAGAGCCTTCTGGAAGGCAAACGCTAAAAATCAAAAGCTACTAAAGCTACTACAACACCTCTGTGAAAACTATTTATATGTGAAATTAAAACTTCCAAAGTTCATTCACTTATTCATTTTTCTGCACAAAAGGCTTGCCCTCAAAAGATGAATAAGTGTGTGTGGGGGGGTGTTTGCTTTTGTTTGTTTTTTTAACCTTCAGATAACTCAAGTGGCTGAGCACAACTGCCTGGAATTCTTTTAAAAAATACACACATTTAGGCATGGAAACTTTAATCCACAAATACACTTCAGAAAAGTTATGAACAGTGAAAAGTGGGTTGTATAGAAACTCTTTTGTGACTTTAAATATAATGGTTGCTAATAATTGCTTTAGGATTTCAGACACTAGCACAGCAGTAATTCCAAATTGGATGCAACACAGTAACAAACTGTAGCCTTGCATTTTTGAACCCACTGTGTTATTACTTATTACTGTGTTGTTTAGGGTGTTCACACTCATGAACCAGAATCTTGATCAACAAGAACATTCCTTCTAACTTACAGTGCCAAAATTGTCAAAGCAAATAACTGCTGTCTATTCTGAGGGTTGGTATTTAAAATAAAATAAAATCTCATATGTGACATAAGCACTGCATTGTAATATCCATTCATACATGTAGAAAAATACTTTTTAAGAAGCACAGATACTGAATTGATAGCAGACCTCTCACAAAACTGTGAACAGGCACCAATAATACAAGCAGACTGTGCCAGTGGCCAAATATTGCTCTAATATTACAAACATTCTTAGATAAAAACCCTGAACTGGTTTTTACAGCATGTGTGGACTCTTGTATTTGACTTCTTGTGAATTTTTATACAAGCGCATTTTTACAGACATTTTTGTGGGAGACAGTGTTGAATATAACTCATGCTGCTCTGAATTAGATTTGTATGCAGCCATCTTAGAAGCTTTGTGGGTATGGAAGTCATCTAGTTAAGCAGCTGAAATATTACCACATCATCCGGTGACCAATCACAAAATATGACTAGCTAATTAAGAACAGGGAATAACTGATTGAAGTCATAGTGAATAGTTTGCAAGCAATCCATAAGCTGACATATATAGACAAATTGAGTAATTAGCAGATGAGCACTTTTCTGTATACAGACTTTTAATAATTTTTTTTTAATTAATGAGGAATAATTCACCCAGCTCTAGTGAACACTTAAAATTGTATAAATGTGGGGCTTTTCAGATAGGAAAGATTACATACCTATATATCACTGAAGAAGGTATCTTATCTGTTGCCTTAAGAGCTGGATATCCACAAATGCTAATTATGGATCAGATACTGAGAACCTTATGTGCCCTAAATAGCACCTTACTCTGCATTTAAGTAAGGTACTATTCAACATGAGTAAGAGTGGCACAATCTGACCCTGTGTTGCTTTAAAAACTGACATCAGTCTGGTTTCCTGTGGGAAAAGGCAGTGTGTTGAACATTTAAAGTTTTGCTGGTAATTACCAAGTAGAATCACCCATAAAAGTTGTTTTTTCAGCTAGCTGCAGGCCAAAGCAAGTAGATGGTTTTAAAGATCCTTGTGCAGCAAGGCCATTACTGAGATGTTTGTATTAGTTGCTAACCCTAATGTACTGCTTCAAATCAAATTAACTTTTAACATCAGGGAACAGTAATCGTGCATTCCTGCAGTGTATGTATGTGCTGATGCCATAAAAATAATTAATACTTTGCAGTACCTTTCATCTGATGATCTGAGTGCTTTATAGAGAGCTTGGGTCATACATTGGCAGCTTTGGTTTGTTTCCTTCTGTTTTATATGGCTATGCTTGTCAGAAGGGGAGGGGAAGATAAGTTGAGAGAAGGCAGTACTCATTGTTCCATTTTTGTCCCAGGAACAGTTAAATACCAGTTGAACACCTTGCTTACTACCTGGCAAGCAGCTGAGTAATAACGTTTGTACATCATAGAAAATAAAGTTACAGAGCAGGAGCAAGGGGGCCTAGGGGAAATAACTACCTTGTAGGGAAACCTGAGACATCTTCACAGGGAGGCTTTTTGAAAATATTTGCCATTTTGGAAAGCTGTGCATGTATTTGCATTTTAATTGTGTCAAACTGAACTTCAGGGCCTGATAACCTATGTTAACTGGTCATGAGGCTCACAATTTGTGGACCTACTGTGTAAAAGACTGTTTAACATACAACCTCAGACTAGTCCACGAGCATTGTGTAAGAGAAGTATGAGATAATTAGTCCAGTATGTTGCTTTTCTTTCTCTATAATATATAATACTCTGGTGCAGTGGAGAATTCTAATATCAAGAGGCCAGGTATAATGCTAGATGCTGCCACACACACTTATATCTCAGTGTACACTTTCCAGAAGGCTGACTTGAAGGGGAAGAGGGCCTCTTCAGTTAGAAGTGATGCTGTTTTATGATAGGCTTTGCTGCCTCCTGGGAACTAATCTAAATGTCAAGGCATACGTCTCCTCTCAGAATAACAAACTGGACTTGAACCAGCTTTCCCAAGGAAAAAAAAAACAAGAGTGCTAAGAATACCTAAAAGCACAGGTATCTGTAAGGGAGGCAAGGTAATAAAGTAAACTCATGTCAAAAAATACCTGTTAAAATAATGTAGAATTCATATATGGTCAAAATATGGCTAGTCAAGCATCTGCAAAATTAATAAAATTGTCTCTTTTGTGTACAAAGGCCAAAAGGTGGATAATGCCAGTAGTGTGCTGAGACCAGGAGTCAGAGTGTTGTGTAAATAGTGGAGAAGAGAGATCCCAATATTCAGTATTTTTCTTCAAATAGAAGCACTTCCAATAATTCCTTTTGTGGAGAAGACCCTTTGTAAATTCAGGATGTCTTACACTGAATAGTAAAGACCATGTATAGCCCTTTAAAGTCAAACTATATCGATCTCTGATCTCTAAGCCTGACAATCTAACTGAAACTAGGATTTTCCAGTGACAATAGACCACATATTAAAAAATAAATCTCCCTGTCTAGAAGATGTAGGACAATAAAATGCCAACAGTTAAATATGGTATCTAATACTGTTTTATGTTTTCTTCCATTATGAATAGGGTTAAATGGATTGTATCATATCACTTGAAGGTAACAGTTGGCAAATGCTGAGGTTTTTTGACTACTGAAATTCTAAATAATATCTTACAGTAATACTTTAAAATCAGTCTCAAATTTTGAACCTAAATCTCCTGTAACCACGGGGTTGTACTTTATTACGGTTTACCTCAGAAAGGTAAAGTAATAATAAAATGGTGAGAAAAACCTGTATACATGAGATTTTTGCAACAGTTAAGTGCACACTGCAATATAAGAACAGTTTGAAAAATAGTTATAGCATTCCTATATCTTTTTTTTCCCCTGCTGAAGGGGTGGGCATGGGGGGAGCTCTTTGGATCCTTCTTTCTTTTCCTAACTTTTTGAGCCAACTTCTGGCACATATGTCACTGGCTTAGTCATATGTCATATGTCCATCATTCCTCTGGATGATCAGAAATGGAGAGTGAATGCCTGTGAGGCTTGACTGACCCTGCTCTTTAACCAGCTAGAGACTGGTGTTTAATTCTGGGGGAATGCACATACCTTATCCCAGTGGTTCCCAACCTGTGGTCCATGGACCTTTTGAGGTCCACAGACTATCTGTAAGGGGTCTGCAAAAGGTTATCATTACTATAGTACAGTGGCTTTCAACCTGTGGTCTGTGTACTCCGGGGGGTCTGCAGATTATGCCTAAGATTTCCAAAGGGTCTGCACCTCCATTTGAAATTTTTTTGGAGCCAGCAAATGAAAAAGGGTTAGAACCACTGCTTTATCCCCTATGGCTGCCTGCATAGCAAATCTACTGCTCTTGTCCCAGATAGAATAAGGCACTAGAAATCAAACCAGATAATTTTCCATTAGACATTGAGTGCTACTTCTGGCAAAAATAAATTCCTACATTTTGATAGAACTGTATAGCTTCAGGGCTGCAGAAAGATTTAAAAGGAGGGTTACCAAAAAGGACAGAGTTGACATATTGCTGCTCTTACTGACCTAATCAGAGTCCATTTGAGAATCATTATTTTAATCCATTTTACACATTGGTATTACACAGATGTATATAGCTGTTTGATTTTACAGGTCTTCTCTCAAACAAAGGTATTTAAAAGCACCTCAAAGTTAGGTGTCCAAACTCCAGTGCAATTAATTGAAAAGTTCTGCCTTAAATTTTGTAGTAGGTTCAGTAGGTTCACATAAATTTTGTGTCTGAGAGCTGTCGAAAAATTTGGGAGCACAAATCAAGCTAGATAACGTTTGTACAGTATGTACTATCACACTTTATTTGCCAGTTTAAGGTGTTCTGAAAATATATAATTGACACAACACACAAATGTACACAAAATACGAAAGCAGCAACTATGAGAACTTTCCTTTATTCAGGACAAAATTATAAAAGCCCTACTAACTCTTTGAACAAAAGACATATTCTTGGATTATTCCCATCCCAGTTTTAACACGAATGAGGCAAAATTACCAGAGAGCTTGTTTTTACTTGCTTTGCTTTTATTTTGTGTGGATCTGAAATGTGAACACTTGCCAAATTAGAGACAGTTAGCTCAGTGTGATCAAGCCAAAATAACAGTAATAGTTAATATAAAACACGTAGCTTGTACACTAGAATGTAATGTTTAAAACTGAATTATTCTTATAATGGTTATCAGTTTTTTTACATTTCCCTCATCTTCTTTGAGAATATAATATCAGTGGTGCGTTTTTCCGTATATCAGCACTTCCGTATTTCCGTTTATCCGTATATTTATGGACACCGGCATAATATCCAATTGCTTAAGCCAATCGCAGAGTTGATGTATAAGGTAGTGCCAGTTAGGCAGTGTTAAACGTCCTTGGTCTCTTAATGTGTAAAATAATCTAAACTGATGTAATTTACATGCCAAATAGCTGGAAGAAAGCTTTAATTTAAAATAACCCCTTCATTCCCTGCTTTACACACTGCAGAGCAGAACAAAGATGAAAATTAAAGTACAATAATGGGATAGTAATGGGGAAAATAAATACAAAGTACTCTGTGTAAAGGGTCTCATTTACACCACATTACATCACTTCTACATTTGACCATAAGGCAATAACTAATTGGGCCCTTTCTGTATTGGATCCATAAAAATTATTGGAGGTATCTGTGTAAAACTCTTCAAAAGTGTTTTTGAAAACAATGGGAGTGGTGTTTGACAGTATTCAGTGTTGGTTTGGGTTGGGTTTTTGCCCTCGTTGTCTCAATTAATAACTTCTTAATGTTCATCACTTCCCTGTCCCACTACTGAAAATACTCACTTCTATGTTCAAAATTGGTTAGGTAGGCTCATAGGCCTTTGTTAGTTATCAGTGCTAGCGCTCCCCATCATGTATTAGGCACGGAACTTGTGTTTCTAACTGATTTAGGAATGCTCTTGTAATCTATTGTGGGATTTCTAAATTCAGTATTGTGTATAATAATTTGAAAGAGTTGTACATCTATTTCTTATTCCAAACTGATAATTAAATAGACGAAAACTGTCTGCTTATCTCTGCTTTTAGCAGCAATTTGGATTAAAGTGGATTTACATGGCTCTTGAATACTGCAGATTACTTAACCAAAGAGCAAAAAGAAAAGGAGTACTTGTGGCACCTTAGAGACTAACCAATTTATTTGAGCATGAGCTTTCGTGAGCTATCAGATGAAGTGAGCTGTAGCTCACGAAAGCTCATGCTCAAATAAATTGGTTAGTCTCTAAGGTGCCACAAGTACTCCTTTTCTTTTTGTGAATACAGACTAACACGGCTGTTACTCTGTAACCAAAGAGCAGAGGACAAGACGTGGAAATGAAAATTACACAGTTAATGGAGACAAATACTTTTTACTTACATTAACCCTTGCTAGTTTCTCAAGCAGCTTTTCCTTTTGTTAGCAGCAAATCTTCAAAAACTATCCTAAAGACAACATTCAGAAGGCATAAATGAAAAGCAGTACAATATAATCCTAACTAGAATTATGCATATCCCTAAACTGGAGACAGTGTGTGAGACTTGATAGTGAGACCTCTGGTCCATGAGGTAGGGGTGTTAAATCTCCCAAAAGGAATCCTGGCCTGTACTTCATTAGAAGTGATGGCTGTTGGCTAACTGTGTGTCAGAGCAGCCCCTTTTAAGGACAGCTCAGCCTGAATAACTAGGGGAGGCTGTTGCTGGATTCTATGGGCTCCGTTCTGTGGGGAGGAGTAGAGGACAGGAGATGTAGCCTTTCAGAATGGGAATGCTATTGTATGTTCTCTGGCTTGCTCCAGAGAGGTATTGCTTCAGGTAATGGCTTTCAAGTTTAATGAGGGGTGGGGCAGGGTGAGTGGGTTGATTCCATCTATGAGCTTCCTCAGACCTGCCCTATAGCCAGAAGCTATCTATAAAAGTTTTTCTGTAAGATCTGTGAAAGGTAATTTTGGGGACTTTACCTGTGCAGGAACTAGGCAGAGAAAGTGGTTCCCAGCCATGAAAGACATAAACCACATAGCTGGAGAGGAGCAATGCTGGAGTTTGTTTACAAGGCCTACTCAACCTCATGCAAAGTACATAAGAGAGAACAGCTAACCCTCCACTTTTAACTTACTCTTTCTCACACCGTCCTGTTGGCTGTGTTTCCTGCTACAACCCTCACTCTTCACTCCCTTTGCATGTAATTTACACTGACATTAAACTTATGTCATCATCTACATCACCAACTTTTGCATAGATGCACTGGGTTCAGAGAGAAACTGTCAGATGCGAAGCCCCACTTGATGAGGTAGAAATGCTTATCAATACCAACTTTAAAAATTCAGGTTGGTTTGCATCTGAGGCTGGGGGAAGAGATTCTAGATTATTTGTAAACCAGCAAAATTGGTTTGGTCTCTTTTAAAAGACTTCTTAGCAAAATAAGATTAATGTATTCTTCTTTCTGGCTGGAGGAAGCAACACCATTGCTGTTATCGAGCTAAATGACAACTTGGAAGCTGAATGCATGTTAAGTTATATAATGTGGTTTTACAACCAAAGTCACTCAGGAGCGCAGGTCTGGAATAGGGCACCTGACAAATTCCTATGTAAAGTGATGCAGCAGTTGGCTTTCATGAAGGCTTTCCACAGTTTAATGGCTGTAGCAGGCCAACTGTATCTGTTCCTCCAAGTCTTTCCTCCTCAAAAGGGCTATTCCACAAGTATGTGATATGAAGATAGCAAATCACATATTTTCAAATGAGCAGAAAGGCATCACATTCAAGTTTTCTGCTGGGCTAAATAGAAAAGTTTATACTTACAATGTTAAGAATAAAGCCAGATATTCAAGGTAGATTCTCCCTCCTGCCTCTCCTCTATCTGAAATATGCATCTTATGTACTGGTCTTCAGCACAAGATCATGCTGCTCTTTAATAAACTGTATACTGTATTTAAATAGAAAGCTTGACTGCATAAATTAGTACCCCATTAAACTGTACATTTAGCTCTACTTCATAGCTGCAGATGGTAGCACAGTACAGCTTGAATACTTGCATTAAAAGATGCTGTAGATTAAATGTGTATTTACACTATCTTAAGTGTTGCTCATTTTCTTTTAATTATATTTATGCTAGAACTGATGTATTATGTGAAGTGAGGCTGTTAGCCAGTAAGGAAAATACTGCAATAATTTGAACTAAAACAAAATAGCAACATATTGTCAATGAGCTGTTGTCAAGGTTCCTTCCCCACTCTGAACTCCAGGGTACAGATGTGAGGACATGCATGAAAACCCCTTAAGCTTATTTTTACCAGCTTAGGTTAAAGCTTCCCCAGGGTACAAACTATTTTACCTTTTGCCCTTGGACTTTATTGCTGCCACCACCAAGCGTCTAACAAGTATTTAACAGAGAAAGAGCCCGCTTGGAAACATCTTTCCCCCAAAAATCCTCCCCAAACCCTACACCCCCTTTCCTGGGGAAGGCTTGATAAAAATCCTCACCAATTTGCATAGGTGAACACAGACCCAAACCCTTGGATCTTAAGAACAATGAAGAAGCAATCAGGTTCTTAAAAGAAGAATTTTAATTGAAGAAAAAGTAAAAAGAATCACCTCTGTAAAATCAGGATGGTAAATACCTTACAGGGTAATCAGATTCAAAACACAGAGAATCCCTCTAGGCAAAACCTTAAGTTACAAAAAGACACAAAAACAGGAATCTACATTCCATTCAGCAGAGCTTATTTTATCAGCCATTTAAACAAAACAGAATCTAATGCATATCTAGTTAGATTACTTACTAAATTCTAAGACTCCATTCCTTTTTTGTTCCCGGCAAAAGCATCACCCAGTCTAGCATTTGTGTACAAGCACTTTAAAAACTTGTCTCTGTTTATTTCTCTTGGTTACATAAATCTAGTTCTCTCCTTGTATCACACTTCACAGTTTAAGTGTCTCTGCAATCAAATCGATCTCACTATAGAATGGAGGTGGCAGGATATTCTGTCAAGTGTCCTCTACTTTGGAATTTTCTTTGCTCCTCTAGGATCACTTCAAGCACAGAGAGGCAAAGCTCATCTCTTCCCTCCAGGCTTTTGGGAACAGAGTGGTCTGAGGGTTGAAGGAATTGAATTTTTTGTTTATTTTCTGGTGACTAGTTCTATCTGGGTTGGATCAGCAGTGTGTAATACTGTATTGGTCTTGTGTGTATTTTTCACTTATAGGCATAGATGGCATCCAAACCTTAACGAATAGGAAAGAATTTTAAAGAAATGTTTAAAAGCTTTCTTATTTAAGCCTCTTTTGGCTTGAATAGAGTCTCTAACTGCATAGGTGATGAGAGCTGTAGTATCTGAGTATGATGTGATTCCTGGAACAGTGTGTCTTCAGTCTTAAAATCCAGCCCAACTGTAGGCACTCCTTGATTTTGAAGAGAAGGGGTGATAATCTACAATCCATGATACTCTTTTTGAAGTGTTAGGAAATTGAACTTTTATATTCATTCTCAGGTAGGGGAGCTCATCT
This sequence comes from Caretta caretta, assembly GCF_965140235.1. Taxonomy (NCBI): domain Eukaryota; kingdom Metazoa; phylum Chordata; order Testudines; family Cheloniidae; genus Caretta; species Caretta caretta. The sequence goes on from NC_134209.1 coordinate 79,795,697, forward strand.
CTTTGCAAAGTCATAGGAGCCTGGTACTGTAGGCTACAAAACTCTGTATGAGTTCCTATTAGTATGTAAAGACCAACCCATGTAACACTCTGAGCTGAATTCTATTTTTCAGACATGAAGTTCTGAACATAAATACTTCCATCAGTAAATGTTTACAGGCAAACACTGAGTGTGTGGAAGACCCCCTGACAGTGAAAGTAATCTGTTTATAATCTAAGCAAACGAATAAAAACCCTTATGAGTCAACCATTTCCTTAAAATAAAAGTTATTGCTAAGTTTGACAGAATTTGATGTTTTTGTTCATTTTTTTAATGTGATTTTATTTTTATCATTGAAATGTTCACATTTTGTGAGAAATTATGGGGGAGAGTCAAAAATATTTGTTTTATGATCGTACACATTGACATTCAGAAAGTGACAATTTGTTTTAATGGTTACAAATCTTTAAATGTCACATGTCAAAATACAAAAAGTAAATATCTCAAACTCTGTTTTCTCAAGCAGCATTTTTCTTTGCTATCTGTAAATTTATATTATTATAGATGGAAATATTTTTTCGTCAACTGGTATGTGTAGGGTGAAGTCAGCATCTGCTAACATTTACTGAACCCCCCCCCCCCCCCCCCAAAAAAAACACCTAATCCTTCCACACCTGTTTGCATCACACATGAAAATTCACAGTAGATGATATAACCTGAACTCTAATCCCATTTTGCTTGCAATTTAATAAAGCTGGTAATGTTTAACTTCAATCTAGAGTAGAAACTCTATTATGAGAGTGATGAGTAAAGGGAAATATGTGATATTCTTAGTCATTCAGAAATTCTATTATTCAGGGATTTTTCAAAAAAATGAGTTAGATCCCTAAATCAAATTGAATTTCAGTGGAATTGGATGCCTAACTTCCTACTGTGCCTTTCAAAATACCAGCCTAAAATGTTAACTAATCTAATGACAGAATGCTAGGTAGACATCAATGTGTATGGTTTATACCAGGCGTGGGCAAACTTTTTGGCCTGAGGGCCACATCAGGGAACAGAAATCGTATGGTGGACAATGAATGCTCACAAAGTTGGGGTTGGGGTGCAGAAGAGGGTGAGGGCTCTGGTTGGAGGTGTGGGCTCTGGGGTGGGGCTGGTGATGAGAGGTTTGTGGTGCAGGAGGGTGTTCCGTGCTGGGATTGAGAGGTTTGGAGAGCGGCAGGGGGTCAGGGCTGGGGAAAGTGGCTGGGGCAGGGGGAGAGGCTCAGGGGTAAAGGCTCCAAGCGGCACTTACCTCAAGAGGCTCCCGGAAGCAGTGGCATGTCTCTTCTCCTACATGTGGACCGGCCCCGGACCTTCAGAGCAGGGCCATGCCATGGCTTCCAGAAGCTGTGTGGTGTGCCCCCCGACTCGCTGGAGTGCCAGAGCAGGGCCGAGCCACGTGGTACAGCCCCCAACGTAGCGCCCCAGCTGGAGTGCCAGAGCGGGAACTCGCGGGCTGGCTTAAAATGGCTCACGGGCCACATGCGGCCCGTGGGCCATAGTTTGCCCACCCTTGGTTTATACAGTTAAAAAAACTGTTATAGTTATCTTTAATATAGTTGTGATGTAGGTATTGAAACAAATGTTATACTGTCTATGTATAACTGGAAGTTAGAGTTCAGGTGGTTGTTGGAATGCCCAATAAATTTTCACATGTAGCTTTTAGAAATGTATGAACAGTGATCTTTATCTACATTACCTTAACTGATCATATCCATACTTCATAGTGTTAATAGCATATTTGTGCATAACCTTTTGTTTATAGTTATATTTTGGTATGTAGTTTTTGTTAAGGTAATAAGGACTATAGTAAACTTTTTGCCTTGGAAGTTACATAAGGATGTATATCATACTGCATTAATGGGAGCTCTTTTGCTGATTATATAGCCTATGTTTTTTAAGAGAGAGCTTGGTAATAGTTACCATTGTTCTGCAGCTAGTGTGGCTGCCTTTGGTTCCTCAAAATAGGATATTTTTCGAGTAAAGCACAAATATGGATTGTGCAATAACAACTAAAAGTGAATCATAGAATCATAGAATATCAGGGTTGGAAGGGACCTCAGTAGGTCATCTAGTCCAACCCCCTGCTCAAAAGCAGGACCCATCCCCAATTAAATCATCCCAGCCAGGGCTTTGTCAAGCCTGACCTTAAAAACTTCTAAGGAAGGAGATTCCACCACCTCCCTAGGCAACGCATTCCAGTGTTTCACCACCCTCCTAGTGAAAAATTTTTTCCTAATATCCAACCTAAACCTCCCCCACTGCAACTTGAGACCATTACTCCTTGTCCTGTCCTCTTCCACCACTGAGAATAGTCTAGAACCATCCTCTCTGGAACCACCTCTCAGGTAGTTGAAAGCAGCTATCAAATCCCCCCTCATTCTTCTCTTCTGCAGACTAAACAATCCCAGTTCCCTCAGCCTCTCCTCATAAGTCATGTGTTCCAGACCCCTAATCATTTTTGTTGCCCTTCGCTGGACTCTTTCCAATTTATCCACATCCTTCTTGTAGTGTGGGGCCCAAAACTGGACACAGTACTCCAGATGAGGCCTCACCAACGTCGAATAGAGGGGGACGATCACGTCCCTCGATCTGCTCGCTATGCCCCTACTTATACATCCCAAAATGCCATTGGCCTTCTTGGCAACAAGGGCACACTGCTGACTCATATCCAGCTTCTCGTCCACTGTCACCCCTAGGTCCTTTTCCGCAGAACTGCTGCCTAGCCATTCGGTCCCTAGTCTGTAGGTGTGCATTGGGTTCTTCTGTCCTAAGTGCAGGACTCTGCACTTATCCTTATTGAACCTCATCAGATTTCTTTTGGCCCAATCCTCCAATTTGTCTAGGTCCCTCTGTATCCTATCCCTGCCCTCCAGCGTATCTACCACTCCTCCCAGTTTAGTATCATCCGCAAATTTGCTGAGAGTGCAATCCACGCCATCCTCCAGATCATTTATGAAGATATTGAACAAAACCGGCCCCAGGACCGACCCCTGGGGCACTCCACTTGACACCGGCTGCCAACTAGACATGGAGCCATTGATCACTACCCGTAGAGCCCGACAATCTAGCCAACTTTCTACCCACCTTATAGTGCATTCATCCAGCCCATACTTCTTTAACTTGCTGACAAGAATACTGTGGGAGACCGTGTCAAAAGCTTTGCTAAAGTCAAGATACAATACATCCACTGCTTTCCCTTCATCCACAGAACCAGTAATCTCATCATAGAAGGCGATTAGATTAGTCAGGCATGACCTTCCCTTGGTGAATCCATGCTGACTGTTCCTGATCACTTTCCTCTCATGTAAGTGCTTCAGGATTGATTCTTTGAGGACCTGCTCCATGATTTTTCCGGGGACTGAAGTGAGGCTGACTGGCCTGTAGTTCCCAGGATCCTCCTTCTTCCCTTTTTTAAAGATTGGCACTACATTAGCCTTTTTCCAGTCATCCGGGACTTCCCCCGTTCACCACGAGTTTTCAAAGATAATGGCCAATGGCTCTGCAATCACAGCCGCCAGAAATGTTCTTTCTCTTGAAGTATTTCAACAAATGCTGACCATTGGTAGCTGTCTGGTTATTTGCAGCAATAGCATGCCTGAGTTTCCTTTTGAATTACACCGAAGCTTAGTGCAACTTCTACATTAGCCTAAAAAACTCTAATTTGATGCACCTAGTAAAGCTTCTAGGAATGCAATGTGGGAGGCTTGAGCAACCAATGACCCTTTTGTAGATCTTGCCATATATGCGTACCCCACACTCTAATGAAGAGGAACTACAATAAAATTACAAACCTACCTAATTATGGATGAGAACAAGAAGAACAAAATAGCTTTAGGATGCCAGAGACATCTTAGGTGTTGTCTGTATTGGATTTTTTTATAGCAGTTCATATTTTCAGACTAGAGTGATTTGCATTGGTGCAAGCTGCTTTCTACATTAGTGCAGCCTATCTACACTGTTACACCAGTGCAAAAACTCCCAATGTAGACACAACCTTATTACCATCTCCAGCTTACAAATGGAGAAACCGAGACACAGAGGTAAAGTGAGTTTTCTAACATCAGTGACTCTGGCAAAACTGGGAAAAGAATACTACTTCTGACTCCCAGTCTTGTGTTCTAGTTGGTAGATTGTATTCCCTCTTCCATGATCCTTCCTTATCCATACATCTGAAACCACTCCTAGAACAATGGTTTTTACCACGTGATAGTCAGCCTATATAACAAACTGGATGTCCCATACCATCTAAGTCCAAAGTATTCTATCTAATGTAGGAAAAAGCCATTGCCATAATCTATAAAAAGGTGATCTCTGCTTCAACAAGCAATTTTAACTAGGGTGACCAGACAGCAAATGTGAAAAATTGGGACAGGGTGGGGGGTAATAGGAGCCTATATAAGAAAAAGACCCAAAAGTCGGAACATCTGGTCACTCTAATTTTAGCAAACCTTCTCAAACTCTAATTTGTATGTCCTTTTTGGCTGGGAGCATTTAACTCTCTACTCCGTGGCTTTCTTCTTTTGTAGACAATCCAGATTTCCAAGAAAAAGCACTCTGTCTCCACAAGTGACTCATCACTGGCCAATCACCTGACTTTGAATCTTGTAAACCTTCAAATCTGCCTTCCCATGAGTATATGTCTATTCCCTCAACTCTCCAGAAAGAGCTTTCCGTACTTTCAGGTCAAGGCCAAATTACTTTCCATCAGAACTTGGGTCGGAAAAGAATCCTTTTTGCTCAGGAATCTAATATAACCTCCTCCTTTACTGGCTTACTATTTACTTGCACAGGAAGTTGTTGAATACCCTTTTTGTGGATCAACTGCATTTTTTTGTAAAAATAAATATATGCTTTGTATTTAGCTTGATGACTTATCTTGAAACTTCCATTTCTCATATCTCTGAGGACAAAATTGATTGTACTGTCTGCCCACAAATGGAACCAGCCTATCACAATCAAATTGAATTCAAGTTTTTAAAACATGAAAATGTGTGTATAAAAAAGAGCTTCATTTTCACAAATATCCTAAGCATTTTTCTCCTTTTATGTTACTTGCATTTCAACTTTTGAAAAATCTTTTTGTCGGCTGAAAAAAATTCAGTTGGGTGGATGGAGCTGAGGTAATAATTGCATTGTCCCCTTTCCCTTTTTTCCTTAGTTTTCTCCTGTACTTCATTTTCTTTCTCTCTGGTATCTTGCTGTACTTTATTCTTCTGGAGCTGAGTGAGTGAGCTGGATTAAAAGGCAAAATGGCAAAAGTCACTTAAGGATGAGGAAAGCAATCTGTTCAAAGCTATTGGTGTCAATAGCCCTTTCACTGAATTTGTATAATTGGAGTGAGTTTACCTGGACCAGGAAAAATCATATTTGAGGGGAATTCTGAACAACTGGCTACCTTTCTTTCTTGAGGAGAATATAGGTTAGCATCTCTTCAGTTATCTTAAAACTGCGTAATAACTATTAATTGTAAAAGTGGTTAAGATCAAGGGCTACACAAATGTTAAATATGAACTAATATAAAAGATTCTTAAGGGGTGTAGTTATAGTATATTCTGTAACTGAAGGCTGAAGCCAATAGTGTCTGGTAAGTGTATAGGGAAGGGAGAGAGCATAGTAATCATAGACTCATAGATATTAAGGTCAGAAGGGACCATTATGATCATCTAGTCTGACCTCCTTCACAATGCAGGCCACAGAATCTTACCCACCCACTCCTGCAGTAAACCCCTCACCTATGTCTGAGCTATTGAAGTCCTCAAATCGTGGTTTAAAGACTTCAAGGAGCAGAGAATCCTCCAGCAAGTGACCCGTGCCCCATGCTACAGAGGAAGGTGAAAAATCTCCAGGGCCTCTTCCAATCTGCCCTGGAGGAAAGTTCCTTCCTGACTCCAAATATGGCTATCAGCTGAACCCTGAGCATGTGGGCAAGATTCACCAGTCAGATACCCAGGAAAGAATTCTCTGTAGTAACTCAGATCCTAATCAAAGTAGAAGTGGAAACTCTACAGAAGCAGTCATTCAATAAGAGTTTGTTTTTTGCTGTGCACTGCTGATTCGGCCCACTAAAATCAGGGGTCATAATCCAGAGCCTGTGACTGTCATAGAATCATAGAATATTAGGGTTGGAAGAGACCTCAGGTTAGTCCAATCCCCTGCTCAAAGCAGGACCAACACCAACTAAATCATCCCAGCCAAGGCTTTGTCAAGCTGGGCCTTAAAAACCATTAAGGATGGAGATTCCACCACCTCCCTAGGTAACCCATTTCAATGCTTCACCAAACTCCTAGTGAAATAGTTTTTCCTAATATCCAACCTAGACCTCCCTCACTGTAACTTGAGACCATTGCGTCTTGTTCTGTCATCTGCCACCACTGAGAACAGCCTACCTCCATCCGCTTTGGAATCCCACTTCAGGTAGTTGAAGGCTGCTATCAAATCCCCCCTCATTCTTCTCTTCTGCAGACTAAATAACTCCAGTTCCCTTAGCCTCTCCTCGTAAGTCATGTGCCCCAGCCCCCTAATCATTTTCGTTGCCCTCTGCTAGACTCTCTCCAATTTGTCCATATCCCTTCTGTAGTGGGGGGACCAAAACTGGATGCAATACTCCAGATGTGGCCTCACCAGTCCCAAATAGAGGGGAATAATCACGTCCCTCAATTCGCTGGCAATGTTCCTACTAATACAGCCCAGTATGCCATTGGCCTTCTTGACAACAAGGGCACACTGCTGACTCACATCCAACTTCTCATCCACTGTAATCCCCAGGTCCTTTTTGTTATACCAATAAAATAAAAACCAGCAGGATCTTATTAAAGGGGAAAAGGCAAAATGCCACATTTACTGTGAATACAGAAAGAATCATAGTAAGCAGTTAGTTATAGCTATAACATTCCATTCAATTTCATATTTATTCACACATTCATTCATACACACACACACAGGTTCTGCAAGGTTGTTATCATAGTTACCAGCCTTAGAGTTGCTCATGCCAAGCCACTGGCCAGGTGGGGACCTTGTCAGATGCTCATCTGATGCTCCTGGAAGTTGGTTTGCAGAATCAGATCCCAAAGTTCTCACTTTCTAGAGTCCATTTTTATAGGAATTTCTTCCTATGCCAGTCTATGGGAATTGCTTCATCCTGCTGTTGCTGAATCAATCAGCAGATGGCACATTCCTGCTCCATGCTGCCAGATGTTATCTTGTTCTTTGGTTCTCCCATTCTTGAGGCTGTTGGGTAGATTCCAGTCTGCCCTCCGGGGGTCCTCTGGTTATTTCCACTTGACGCCTTCTTCAGCCGATGGACACTGGATTCTTAGGCTGGCACCTCCCTGATCATTCAGTTATTATCCACACCAAGCATCCATCCACAAACATCCTCTATCTCTATTTTAATCACAATTGTTAACAAAGCGAATGAATACAACAAAAGGGCGGGGAGTCTCTGGGTGCTGTTTTTGTTGTTACAGAGTATTGCTTTGAGTCTCTCTCTGTGTGAGTGGTTGTTGTTACCAAGAAGTGCTTTGAGAACAGACTCTGTCTTAGAATCTACTAACACAATTAGCAGCTTGCAAGTTTCACACATAGAGGGAGAGAAACAGTTCCAAAAACCAAGAGACCTCTTAATTAGTAATACCCTGGAATTTAAACTATGGGGAATCAAACTCATTTGTGATTTTAATACAGAACTTCTTTAATACGTTCCAACATTTTCAGCAGAACTGCTCCTTAGCCAGTCAGTCCCCAACCTGTAGCAGTACATGGGATTCTTCCTTCCTAAGTGCAGGACTCTGCACTTGTCCTTATTGAACTTCATCAGATTTCTTTTGGCCCAATCCTCCAATTTGTCTAGGTCACTCTGGACCCTATCCCTACCCTCCAGTGTATCTACCTCTCCCCCCATTTAAATTTCATCTGTGAACTTGCTGAGGGTGCAATTAATCCCATCATCCAGATCACTGATAAAGATGTTGAACAAAACTGGCCCCAGGACCAACCCCTGGGGCACTCTATTTGATACCAGCTGCCAACTAGACATTGAGCCGTTGATCACTACCCATTGAACCCGACAATGTAGCCAGCTTTCTATCCACCTTATAATCCATTCATCCAATCCATACTTTTTTAACTTGCTGGCAAGAATACTGTGGGAGACCACATCAAAAGCTTTACTAAAGTCAAGATATATGTCCTATCTGAAAGGCTTCAAAAGTTAACATTCCAAGTAGTGGTGCCACCAGAGTGAGAACTGCTGGAGTTAGAGCTGTAGTTGGGGTATAGGGCCTCTGTACATATTACCCTGGCATTCTGCAGATCCCAGAAAACCAGATGGATCCAAGGGCAACATCCAGGTTTGGTGTGAGGTTATTTCCTGCATGAGAGAATAGTTGGACACTGTCACTTTCTTCTATTCATCAAACTTACAATATATATACTTCAGAAAAAAACAAAATTTACGTGCATGTCTCATTCATCAAGAGTTTTCTCATTCTTGATATCTTCACTCGCAATGGAAGTGAGGCTTACTTCAAACACATTTCTCTGAAACTCCATGTGGCTATGTATAACTGAATCAAAAAAGAGAGAGTGGAAAATTGCCCTATAAACATCGCAGGATTTCTCCTTAATCAAATGTTTGTTATTTGAGCACCAAAGTTGTGTATAATATTAAACATGATATCTTGTTACAACTCTTCAATTTAAAGACAGCACTGGAGGTGAAGAAAAGTAGAACACACCACTACTGTACCACACATGAAATTCCCTTAAAATGACAGTCACACTGCATTCTTCCTCAGTAGGCAAAGTACAAGAAGTAGAGAGAAATATTATGCTATTAAAAATCTTACCTTAATTTTAAAACAATGGTGACATATGGGAACCACAGACTGGTCAGCCTCACTTCAGTCCCTGGAAAAATCATGGAGCAGATCCTCAAGGAAACCATTTTGAAGCACTTGGAGGAGAGAAAGGTGATCAGAAACAGTCAACATGGATTCACCAAGGGCAAGTCATGCCTGACCAACCTGATTGCCTTCTAGGATGAGATAACTGGCTCTGTGGATATGGGGAAAGCAGTGGACATGATATATCTTGACTTATATTAAAACCTTTTGATATGGGCTCCCACAGTATTCTTGCCAGCAAATTAAAGTATGGATTGGATGAATGGACTATAAGGTGGATAGAAAGCTGGCTAGATTGTCAGGTTCAATGGGTAGTGATCAATGGCTCGATGTCTAGTTGGCAGCCGGTATCAAGTGGAGTGCCCCAGGGATCTGTCCTGGGGCCGGTTTTGTTCAACATCTTTATCAATGATCAGGATGATGGGATTAATTGCACCCTCAGCAAATTCGCAGATGACACTAACACTAACCCATCTCCCCCCCCCCCTTTTTTTTCAGTAAAGGTATAGCCTAAGATTTTTAAAGAAAAACCTTAACTGCATCTCTTCCATCTACTGATTACATGGATTGAAAGTCAAACAAAATGTGGAATTTTGGTAATAGCTGGTAAAATTTACTTGGCTTTGGGCTAATAATAGGACTATCCTCCTTTATTGAATGAATAAATAACACATGGATGGGCATTAGCATTCCTTTCTTACAGCAATGAGGCTAAGCCAAAAACTGCAGCTCTAAAGAGAACTAAATTTCAAATTGTCATGGCAGCTCATTTATTTTGATTTCTAACCAAGTACCTGTCTCAAGCTCCATGCTTTTATTGGTCTTTTACTTTATACTGCACTTAGTTTAAACTATTATACTACAATACATTTGGACTTGTCTTCACGCCTAATCAGTATTTTGAGCTATCTCTGCTTCCTAACAGTTGCAAGACTCAGTGACGTGACTAACAAGTTCTTGAATTAATAATTTACATTGTCCGCCACCAGGTAGATTCAGAAATTAACTATAGTTGGTGTATGTCAATATTACTTATTGCAGTAAACAAAATGCATAAACAACTGGGGATGAGTATTGAGTGATAACCACTGTAAGTCCTGTGAGGAAGCTCAAAGGATTACTGTATTTCAGAAATGTACAAAACCAGCTGAACATACAACAGCAAAGTACTGAAAGTGGCACAGTTAGTCTCTTTTCAGAGGTTCAGAAGAGATTATAGGATGGGCAAAAAGAGGAAAAGAACTGGTGTTACAATGGAAAAGTTGAGGCCACTGGAAGGTTCTGGAATCTGGTACCATTTTAAATACAAATCTTCTGGGATTGGTTGATTCAGAGAGGTTCAATGACTTCAAGTTCAGTAAGCCAATTGCACTGTTAGGGCTAGGCAGCGAGTCCCCTGGAAATAAAGCGGATCATTTCTTGGCTCAAAAAGGAATAGAATGCTTAACAGAGAAGTTCACACTAATCTGAAACACAACCAAAACCAGGCATTATTTGCTGAACTGATCTTTACACATGATGGTTCCACACAATGTGGCAACTGATGTTTTTATACTATTGTTACTATTCATTACTTTTATTGAGTGCCCCAAATTGTGCTAGGTGTCTCCCAAACACAAAACAGTTCCTGAACTAAAGAGTTCACAATCCACATTCAATTGAGGGTCCTAAACAGAGAGACAAGATGAAGAGGAAAAGGTAGAGAAAAGTCCAGGATAGCAATAAAATCACATTATTGGTCAGCAGGGCATGAACACATCCTGTGAATCTGCTTTTACTTACTTTTTAAAAATTGATCTTGTTTTTGCAAATGTCCTGCAGTTCTTTGTTGGAATTTGAATAGGGCAAGGAAGGTGAATTGGTGAACTGGTTTAGGGCGGTTTAATGTTCAATAGAAGCAGCATGGAAGAAGGCTCAGAAGTTAAAGTAGGAGAAGGGAACCAAAGGGGGCATAAAATGACAGGGAAGAGGAATATTGAGAGGAGATAATTTGAGTGAAAAGGGCTTCCAATTCAACAACAGGAAGCTTGAAATTGACATGCAGGGGAAGGGTGTGTCAGTGGAGAGAGATGAAGAGGATTGACAGGCTGTAACCAGTGTCTACAAGGCCCAAGACAAGATGTTTATCCAGACCCCTCTTCTCTACCCCTCTCTCCACCCCCGCAGCTAGGGTTGCTACCACACTGAAATTCATGGAATGGTTCCTAAATTAAACAGTCCTACCTTAAGTGCTAGGGGAGTTAAAAGTTCCAACCTATATTGGCCTTTTTGGATTTTAGTTCCTGTCAGGCATCTGTGACTGCAAAGGACAAATTTAGGCCACTGGGACCTGGAAGAATGGATTTGACACTGCGGTGCCACCTTTCAGCCAGAGGAGGTAGGTTGCTGCTGCATTTCAGAACTGTCAGCAGAGGTGATACCTTTTTGTGTGATTGGGCCAAAAGAGCAGTCCAAGGACAGAGTAGTTCCCTAAGTATGTCCACATTCTGGAACTGCACTGTCTATTCTCCTAAGCCTTGATGAGCAACTTGGATGCTTATTTATCCTCATATTTCAAAACACCTTTTCTCACAGGAGAAGGTGCAATAAAATGGGAGCCATGAGACCATGAATTCGGTTTCACCTTTTCCACTGACTGAAGTAATCTATACATTTCACAGCCCTTACTACTGAGCAGGGTCTTCTTGTCAGAGGGAAGCAAATACCACTCCCTTCCTTTTACAGGCAAAGTAACTGAGAGGTTTCACAAGCTCACTTCTGGTAGAGCTCTGAATAGAATTCTGTTTTTTAATATGGAAGAACCAAGTCTTAGCCATACTAACTGACAAATCTGGTTTTGGTTATTCTGTTGGTAACCCCCGCTTTAACTACTAAACCACACTATCCTTTCATCCCACCATCAACCTCAGCCTAGACAAATCCACACAAGCGGTCCATTTCCTGGACACTACTGTGCTAATAAGCCATGGTCACATAAACACCACCCTATACTGGGAACCTACTGACCCCTATACTTACCTACATGCCTCCAGCTTCCATCCAGGACACACCACAAGATCTATTGTCTACAGCCAAGCTCTAAGATACAACCACATTTGCGCCAATCCCTCAGACAGAAACAAACGCCTACAAGATCTCTATCAAGCATTCTTAAAACTACAGTACCCACCTGCTGAAGTGAAAAAACAGATTGACAGAGGCAGAAAAGTACACAGAAGTCACCTACTACAGGACAGGCCCAACAAAGAAAATAACAGAACGCCACTAGCTGTCACCTTCAGCCCCCAACTAAAACCTCTCCAGCGCATCATCAAAGATTTACAAACTATCCTGAAAAATGATCCCTCACTCTCACAGATCTTGGGAGACAGACCAGTCCTCACTTACAGACGGCCCCCGAACCTGAAGCAAATACTCACCAGCAACCACACACCACACAACAAAAACACTAACCCAGGAACCTATCCTTGCAACAAAGCCCAATGACTACTCTGTCCACATATTTATTCAAGTGACACCATCATAGAACCTAATCACATTAGCCACACCAGCAGGGGCTCGTTCACCTGCACATCTACCAATGTGATATATGCCATCATGTGCCAGCAATGCCCCTCTGCCATGTACATTGGCCAAACCAGACAGTCTCTACGCAAAAGAATAAATGGACACAAATCTGACATCAGGAATCATAATATTCAAAAACCAGTAGGAGAACACTTCAACCTCTCTGGCCACTCAGTAAAAGATTTAAGGGTGGCAATTTCGCAACAGAAAAGCTTCAAAAACAGACTCCAAGGAGAAACTGCTGAGCTTGAATTAATTTGCAAACTAGATACCATTAACTTTGGTTTGAACAGAGACTGGGAGTGGCTGGGTCATTACACATATTGAATCTATTTCCTTAAGTATCCTCACACCTTCTTGTCAACTGTCTAAATGGGACATCTTGATTATCACTACAAAAGTTTTTTTCTCCTGCTGATAATAGCTCATCTTAACTAATTAGCCTCTCACAGTTTTTATGGTAACTTCCACCTTCTCTGTATGTATATATCTTCTTACCATATGTTCCATTCCATGCATCCGACTGAGTGGGCTGTAGCCCACAAAAGCTTATGCTCTAATAAATTTGTTAGTCTCTAAGGTGCCACAAGTACTCCTGTTCTTCTTCCAGATCCTGTATTAGAGCCCAGGAATCCTATGTGTCTCATTCTACTGCTGTCTAGAAAATATTAGTGTGCCACTAGCAAAGTGTGTCACATGCCCCTCTAGTGGTTTGCCATTGGAGGACAATAGTCTTATTGCTTCTTGTTCCATAACAACTGTATCACTCACATTGCTCTCTACTGGTTAGATGATGATTTGAGGTCCTGTCCCTTCCAGGATAACTTGAGGCCTAATTCTTTCCCTTCAGGTCATTCTAAAGGGGACAGTAAGTTCACTAGACATTTTCCTTTCTTGTTTTGAATGTAGGAGTGCAGCCTACTTGCTACTGTGTTCTGGACACAATTCTCCTTTACTAAAACAGTAATATGGAGACAAATTATAAAGAAAAATAATTGTTCTAAAAATGTTAATTAAAATCTTAAGAATCTTCTGGTCACAAGTGAATTCTGCCTCTTTATTAAACAGTCCTTAAATGATGTCTGTTTTGGGCTGAGAAAAATTAAGTGATCCTTTTGCTTTTCTAATTTTATGCCTTGTGAAACCTAATAACCTGAGAACCCTTTGAGGGTGGTCATCATACATCTAACAGAATATGTTTGATTTTTATCACAGTGTGAGGGAAAATGTCGAAGTTTCAAAGTCCTTCAGGTTTTGTTCTTTGGAATGTTACCTAAAAATATCTACGGAAAAAATGTTGTCCTGTTCTGGGACCACATATTGGCTACAAAGGAAGTATTTTGATTACATTGTAATAGTGTAAAATATATCCTCGATAATGTAAGGCAAAGGATATGGCCTTTTACTGTTTAATCTTGTTGGCCATTATCCAGAGCAGGAAATTTTCTCTGGGAGAGCTATGGTATCCAGTAACTTAAAAAGTAATATATTTTCAGACACTAGCTTCATTTCACACTGCTTTCTAAATTAGACTGTCATTTCAGAGAACAAAATTCCTGTTTGTAAAGCAGTCTTTACATTCCGAGGGGGTGTTTAAAAACAGCAACCCACTTTCTAATAGAGGGTACTTACTACAGCAGATTTTTTTTTTTAAACAAGGCCCATTAATTTGTTTTACTAGTGTTCCTGGTCAATTGTTGCTGACACTTGATTCGTGATCCAAATCTGTGGGTGTGAAAGGAAATTTTAGAGCAACTTGTTCACAGGACAAGAGTTGATTCCTAGAATGGTCATTACAAGCGTCAATAGCAATCCCAGTATACGTGACCTGCCAGTGGTCAAGGAAAGTGGCAAACACAAATGAAAAATAGAATGGAGGGGCTCATTGTTACCTTGCACTTCCTCCATCTATTGTATCTGCTTGTTGTCTCTTGTCTTACACTTAAATAGTAAGATCTTTGGGGGAACGGCCACTGCCTTATATGTTTATACAGCACCTTGTCCGGATGTATGATTTGGGTCTCTAACTGCTACCACCATACAAATAAGTGGCTAGATTTGCATCAAGTTGTTCAAATAACTTTGTATGCATGTGTGACATATCTTATCTGAAAGGGTATATGCTGCAAAATAGACTGAAACTGCAATAGTGGAATATGTTCTTGTTTATACCAGCCATGGATTGATTGCTTATTTTTCAAACCTAGGCATTATTCTATCCTCAAATTTAGAATAGTTTTACATACAGAATAGGTAACTTCTACAAATTACGTTTCAACTATTTTAATATTAAATATTTTAACTGATGTCATTGATATGCATAGGGAAAATAACATACTGCATTCAATGTATAATTAGTCTGTGGACAATCAGTCAGTGATTCCTTCTCTTATTTGAACCTGTTTCTTTAAATAGATCTGTTGGGCCGCTAGTTGTGATTCATGGAGTGGATTTCTCTCCTAGTTCCTTGGGTGGTTCCCTTCACCTACACTTGATTATCATCTAAGTGCATCCGATGAAGTGAGCTGTAGCTCACAAAACTTATGCTCAGATAAATTTGTTAGTCTCTAAGGTGCCACAAGTACTCCTTTTCTTTTTGCGAATACAGACTAATATGGCTGCTACTCTGAAACCCATCTAAATCCTAGTCAGTCTCAAAAGTGCAAATTAAAAGATCTCACTAAGCCCCTTTTGGGGCCAGGGGTGCTGCAGTTGGGCCCACCTGGTCTACTTACAGCTTCTACAGATCCTGGATAAACCCCTTCTCTACATTTATTGTGCATGGGATCTATACAACTCATTCCATAGTGCTTATGCCAACCTATTGTAAGGAGCCTAAAAGTAGTTAAGTCTATTTGTAATAAATCTGCCTAAGGTTGCCTGGCATTTTCCATTATAAGATACTGTTTTCAGATGCTTGTAACTTTGCCATATTTTAACCATTTGGGCTGAAAATATACATCTGGGAGTCTGCTTCAAACTCACTTCTTCCTACCCCTCATTCCAGCCAACCTGGTTCAGCCATTGCAGAAAATGAGTTGAGAAAAACACAGTTTATTGCTCATGTTAAAAATTCTGGTGACCTTTTCTTAGAGAAGCTCTTGTTTTCCCCCCGGCCCCACTTTGGAGCAGTGACTTGAAATTTGGCAGGATGTGCCTTTATGCCAAAGTCACATGCCTGATACATTCCACAAAATCCACCCAAACTTGGTCAAGTTATGATAATGTAACACCGACAGACCCTAGTCATCGGCAGGTGGGATAAAACTGGGGAAAGCTGAAGCTTAGTGCATGAGCCTCTACAGCATGAGCTAAAAGCCAACTGGCTTTTAGCTAAGGCTGTTGAGTAAACTCATTTAACTGTCTCTCTCAGTGGTCTCAGTGCCACTAGATGGGACAGAACACCACACCCAGGAGGGGTGTGGGCAGGGCCGTCCTTACCCATACGCAAAGCACACAGCTGCGTAGGGCACCAGGAAATTTGGGGCACCACATTTCCTGGTGCCCTGTGCAGCTGCATGCTGCTTCAGCCCCTGCTCTGGCTCTTCCCGCCCCAGCCCCGCCTCTTCCTGCCCCTGCTCCGCCCCAGCCCCACCCTCAGTCCCCTGAGGCATGCAGCAGGGCTGGACCTGCACTCATCGACGCTGGGAAGGGCAGACCTGGCCCCAGCCGCACCGCTGGTGAGTGCTGTGGGGGTGGTTCCCCCCGCCCCCCAAGCCAGCCCTCCCGCCCTGCAGAGGCCTGGACCCTCCTGTCCCCCCTGCAGGGGGGCTGCATAGGGCCCCAGAATTGCTAAGGATGGCCCTGTGTGTGGGTTACAATAAGCCCATGAGAAAATTGCAATTTGCACATACTCAAACTTGCTAGAGCCTCAGAGCCAAATTCTTTGAAGATTGTCTGCAGTAAGCCTGGTCCAGGCTGTGGCTGCAGGGGGCTGCCTGAACAGGACCTCCCCTGCAGTTTGGATATCTGGGCTGCTGTGGGCTGGCCTGTGGCTCTGCCAGCGCACTGAAAATGAAAGCGGGAAAGTTTGTCTGCTATGCTCTCAGTGACACCACTCCCCACCCCTGATGGTCTCATTCAGCATGGAGGAGGAAGATGCCTGATTTGAATGTAGAGGGGACTGGGGTAGGGAAGAATGTATTAGGATGCAGGGAGAAAGAGACTGGGGCAATATTAATTTGCCACCACCATCCTTATGAATATGCATTATGATTCAGTCTTTAATTACATGATTGCATACTATTTTTAACTCATGTGCAGTAGAGACCTGCTCTGGGGATAAAGCAGGGTTGTGTAGTGAAGGAGACTGTTGTCTGTAGGACCCTTGCTTCATTTGTTGCAGAAATTGGAAGGTGGATAGTCAGTGATGTAGAGGAAGGATGGCCTCATAATTAGGGCAATTGAATGCTGCACTGGAGAATTTGGAGCATGTACCATAGAGTTCCTGTGTGATGCTGGGCAAGTCTCTTAAACCAAACTTTTCACAGGAGGTCACTAGGTTGCCCAGGCAACCTTAATTCTGGCACTCTGACTTTTGAGTATGTAACTTTGTGGTCTTAATGTTCTTTTAACCTAATAAGATATGTGTGTGTGTGTGTGTGTGTGTATTTGACTTAAAAACTCCATATTGAAATGGATACACAAGCTCTGAATCCTCAGTCAATAGTTACTCTGAATTACAGTCAGCTAAATAAAGGCAGCGGGTTTATGCATATAAATATCATGGGTACTATTTAACATTTTTATAAACTTCTAGAATGATTAGTTTTAGTCATTTGACCAAATGACTAATGATTGGTTTTAGTCATTTGGTAGAAATTATTAAAACACTCAACCAACTCCTTGTGCTCTTTGAAATATAGGATGTCAGCATGGGTCACCCCCTGTCTCCCCCTCTCCTCCACAGCTGCCAAAATCCCACCTCAGGAAGCCTAACAAATGCCAGAAAACGTATTCTAGTCTATTCAAATGAAAACTTCTGTTAATGAGGAGTGGTTACAAGGCATGCCTTTGACCTTTCAACATTGTTCACATGCACACAAGAAATATCTGTTTTACCTGCCTTGGAGAGCATCTTATCAGCACATTTTATTCAAACAATAACTATTCTTATCAACAAGAACCAGAATCAACGGTGTTAATGGACTGAGCTGGCAAGCACCCCTATCTACATAGCAACCGGGCAAATATTGTTTCAGCCCTGCTGAGTAACGAATGAGAATCAAGGTGCTGCAGATCAGATCTTTTTCAATTAAATAGTAGTAGTGTGAATAACCTTCGTCAATGCCTTTCTCTCTTTCTGTTTTCTCTCTATCAGTATTACTATTTCTACAGTATGATCTCATCTGCAGACAGTAAATACTTGGGGCTTTTATGAAGGGAAAATATTACAAACCGCTGCAGTTTGCTTCAAGAAGAATTTAGGCGGGAGATACATTTTAATTACTGTTAGCAACTTGTAAATATTTGTGCATGCACTGTCAAAAAGGTACAATCTTTAATTAACAGTAATGAGATGTTACCTTATCTTCAGTAAGAGCTTGTAATGTGCATTATGCCTGAGAAGCTCTCAGAAACAGCCTAAAAATATCCCGAGTAATGACAATTACCAGGGATGTATATTTTTCTAGTCCTCTAATGAATATTCTCACGGTCTAGGGTTTTTGATAAACCCTTTAACATGTGTATTTGACATTCTTGATGGAACTGAGTCAGTTGCACTTTATTGTGCCTAACACATGGTGAGGGTGAAAATATTTTTCACCCTATCCGTTAATAAAATGAACCTTTGTCATCTAGCAATACCCTTCCTTAGCTGTTCAACCTGTGGCTGCGCTAGCTTTAAACTCCTTCTCAATAGAAGAACAAAACTGAAGGATGCATGTTTCCCCTTCTAAATTTTCATATCAGAAATGTAAACAATGCGCATCTGCAGGGACAAAGGCATAGCTCAGCTAGCCACGTTTTAGACTGTAAAATTTGATTTTATTCCTCTGCTATTCTAAGTAATAGTTCATACTAAAATTTAGCATATTGTAAGTAGGTTTCTCTGCCTCTTCCCTCCATTTCTATTTTAATCTGGTATAACTCTTACTAAATTACCTAGAATGCACATGGATTCTCAGTCTATGCAAACAAAGTTTGGCTTTCTCTCAGTGAGACTCTTATGAAAAGGAGATTCTAGGGGAGCAGCACTACAGTACTTGCTACACATTTAGAGCAACTTCTTACTACAGTATCCTGGGTCTGTATTCCACTATTTAATATGGAAGGGTGTTGTCTTAGTGCGTGCTCTGCTTGTAGTGTATTAGAGAACCTGGTTTCTAATTGAAATGATGCATTATTCATGAATATTATATGAAGATACTGCTATCAAAACAAAAAAGGATGACAGCCAGGGGAAATGTTACCATACCAACAGCGTTCTTTCTGTTTGCTTCCAGTTTTTGGAATAAGGCCACCTCATGTATTAAAGCTGGTGTGGCCACACTTCCTAGACAGAATTTAGAAATCTGTCTTAATTTACTGGTTCATACATGTCTTTAAAAACTAACAAGTGTTCAACAATTCTGGAGTGTTTTTAGGTTTTGAATTTGGAATGTGTTGCAGGTCTATGTTGAGACTAAACAGATGCTAAACATTAGAATGAAAACTGATTTTTTTAAAGGGATATCGTTTTGAGATTGGCATAAAATAAGTGTTTCAGCACAGCAGTGTCTGTAACTTCTTAGCTTTTGATGAGACAAAGGATGCCTTTCTCCATACAAAGATCCAAGCCAGAATCACTGTCCATTAAGAAAGCAAATAATACTTGTGGGACCCATTTTTATAACCATATTTTGGAAACCTCTTAAAAGATCCAAAATCTGAAGGAACAGCCGTTCACATGCACTTCCCACAACTTTGATTTCCTTTGCTATAGAATTGTCACTTTCACTTTTATTTCAGTATACTGTTAAGTTTAAATGAATGCATGTAAAAAACTATAACTTCAAAAGTTAAAAGCCACTGCCCTTGAAAGAAGCAACAAATTCATGGTCCTTGTGGTGTTTTAATTCAGATCAGGTATATCTTGTTTGTTCAAAAATATTGATGCTCCCACAATCTCTCTAGTATAGTTTATGGGATAAGTTTTTATTGTGACTCCTGCTCATTAGAAGCTGATAGTCCATTTTATAGGCCTCTCAAAGTAATTTGCATTCATTACCAGCATAACAATTCCCAAAAGGTCAGTGATATATTGGCTTCTGCACATGTTCTACTAGTAACATTAAAGGTGAATTAGAAAGTTAAATTTAAAATTGGATTAAGTCCAAAAACATATATTCTAATGTCCATATTATCCCGGGCTACAAGAAGCATTATCATACTCTTAATATCTAATATATATATATAAAGAGAGAGAGAGAGAGAGAGGGAGAGAGAGGGAGAGAGAGAGAAGCATGAAATATATATAACATTACATTTACTCTTTTATTACCGGAGGTGGTGATTAGCTTCCATGTTGTTGTTTGAATATTAATTTTCTCTGATGTTTAAAACATTTTAAAGTCTCTGTTTTTTCCCTCTATGAAATGCTTTCACTTCTGATCTGCCAAACTTAACAAAATCATCATATAATAAATACCAGTAGTTTTTCAGAGTGATGGATCTAGGATATTTTTTGGAGAGCACAGAAGTGGCACAGGATTTCAGAAGGGAATTTTCTATTTTTTAAAATAAGTTAAAATTCATTTACTTAGTACTTACCACAGCGTGATGGATAGACCTTGAACAATCCTCTTCCTCTTCTCTTCCCCCTCTCACACTCTCCCACTTCACTTCCCACCATTTTATGAACTACTAAAAAACAAATAGGAAGTCTTGGTGGGCAGAACTTGTACAGGAATGCATCCATCATGCAGTGTTTTGCCTGATTGACTAGTAGTGTATGCTCATTGACAGCTACTCTGCCAGGAAAATTTGCTAGATTAGAGGTTCTTTTTTCATTTGAATAATGGGTGTAGCTTTCTTACCCTCTGATCATGAGGGTGAATGTTCCCTCCTCTGAAACTAATACAATCTGTAATACTTTACCATTTATTCAGTTATCTAGTATTCTGCCCATAGATGAAGTCCCTTTTCAAGTAATACAGCCTCTGATGGGTTTGGTTTTGTTTTGCCTTCACTTTCTACTGTATTTCCTTCCTTATGCCTTACATCACGATGATTTGAAAAAAAAATTCTGGTTATTGCAAGAGCCCTTCACTAAGGGAGAAGTGACTCAGGGAAACTCACTGAACACCATTTTGAGTGGGAGTTTGACTAGACTGCTATTTTGGAGAACTGAATTCTAAGGACCAAATTCTGGCCTCTATTATCCCCTCTGTAACCCCTATGACTTAACTGGTTTTGTCTGGTGGATCCAAACCTCAGGTTCTAAGTCATAGGCTCTACAGTGCGTATTCTCATCCAGATGTATCTTCAAGAATAACTGAGTCATCTCTTAATTTTCACTATGCTGACATGTTTAGCACTTAATTTTTGGAATAAAATCTGAGTTCAGAATAGAAATAAGTGACGGATAGGTTTACCTAAATGTACACCTCAATACATAGTATTATCCCCACTTCTCAGATGGGAAAATTGAGGCTCAGCAAGGGTGGCTTTCTGAGGCTCCCACACAAATCGTGTGGCAGAGCAGAGAAAGGAGGCAAAATTTCTTGACACCATTGAATGATTAGAGTAGTTCAGTATTTCAGGTTCATGCTCATTGAAAAACACTCTCCTCCCTCTCCTTTTGGTATACCACAAGTAAGGATGCTGCTGTACCTCCACAAGAATTTGTGTAAATACAGGCTTCAAAAGAGTTTTCAAATGTATCAAATTTTAAGCGAGTGCATATACAACTTCAAGAGCAAGTCAATAAATCAACAGGCTATGAAATAAAATGTAAACTGCTTCCCTCTATATACAATGTGTTATTACAGTGGTAAGTCTCAAGCACTACACTGACTGTGCAAAGATGAAATCACTGTATACTGCAGCTATACGTGTTTGATCTTGACCTTTCCATATAACACTTACTAGAATTCAGGCCCTCAATTTAATGGCTTCTTTTGAATTCAAATTCAGTTGCATCTTTTTAATTAACATTTTATAGCCTCTGATTCCCACACCATGCTGACAGATTAGCATACCATCAGAGTGACAAAAGGAGATTTTAAAAGGTAGTCAAGTTTTTGATTGTCTTATGCAATTTCATGAGCAGGGGGGAGGAAAGAATTTCAGATGCTACTATTCCCTTGATTGTTACAAAGACAGGAAGACTCAATCTTTCTTATCTGCACGTCATCCATTATCTACCTCCAGGTCTCAGAAGTTGTCTTTTATTTTGATTTACCATATGTCTATATTCTGACTTCCATTATGATCTGGCAGTAGCTTCACAGCTATAGCAGGCTCCAATGCCACTGAAGTCAGATAAAGAAAACAGCCATTCATATATTTCCACTTCAATCCAATTTTTTTTTAAATGAAAACATTCTCTTGGCTTTTGTTAAAGAGTAAGGTCTCTGTGAAGTTTATATGAGATTGAAAGTGTGGAGCTAGTCAAATGGGTGTTCCTTACTGCCTTCAGTTGCATTTCACCCTGCTGTTGCCGTATATTAGATATACTTTGTAGCACTACTTTCTACTTAAAGTTGTAAAGTTGTAACATTTTTTTTTCCATCATGAAAACTAACAACCAGAGGTTGTCTTGTCTGCGCACAGGCACCCTGTTGCGCACACAGCATGACTTTTTAAAATAAATGTGGCACATGGGCAAGAAAGTCACAGCTACAGCTTGAAGGAATTAAATGATTATAATCGAGTCTATTAATTGATCTTTAACTATTCATGGTAAAAATAGGCCCAATGGCTTGTGATGGGATGTTAGATGGGGTGGGATCTGAGTTACTACAGAGAATTCTTTCCTGGGTATCTGGCTGGTGAATCTTGCCCACATGCTCAGGGTTCAGCTGATCACCATATTTGGGGTCAGGAAGGAATTTTCCTCCATGGCAGATTGGAAGAGGTCCTGGGGGGTTTTCGCCTTCCTCTGCCGTATGGGGCACGGGTCACTTGCTGGAGGATTCTCTGCACCTTGAAGTCTTTAAACCATGATTTGAGGACTTCAATAGCTCAGACATAGGTGAGAGGTTTATTGCAGGAGTGGGTGGATGAGATTCTGTGGCCTGCATTGTGCAGGAGGTCAGACTAGATGATCATAATGGTCCCTTCTGACCTTTATGTCTATGAGTCTATGAGTCTATTCTGCTGATGAGGAAATTATCAATTGTTAATTAACATCTTCCTTCAGATACAATAGTATGCATCACTGAGGAAGCAGTTCTTAAAACAGGTTTTTTAAAAGGACAGTTTTAGAAGCTGCTGGGACTTTATCTATTACATTTTTAACTTTTGATACAAAGCTATCTGCCATTAGCAACAGCATCTTAACTTGTTTTTGGAGGCCCCTGGGCAGGTTAAATATTTTGACCTGGTATTGTTCTACCATACCTGTTTGATTTGAAGAGAGAACTGGGAGATATCAGTGAGTATTTCTGGATAAAAATCTCAGAGAAGCTGTGACAGCAGGTGCTAATTGGTCCTTATGATCTTATTCCTAGAAAGACCAACTTTTGTATGGCAGGAAATATTTTAAAAAGCCCTGGGTGGATTAGTATACTCCCTCTGCCAAGCATTGACAAGCAGAGACCAATTTGCTGCTTTTAAAGCAACACCTTCAAACACTTTTTGCATTAGATTGAAAACTAACTCTTTCTGTGTGGAGCTGTGCAAACCAGCTGAATTTCATATAATTGTACTAGTTAAATACATGATAGAAAAACTAAGGGCAATGTTATAATGGTTCTGGGTTTTTCTGCATTACTCTTGCTCTGACAATGGAAATTAGCCTGAACTCAGGCTTGCTATGGAAGTGTCATGGATGAACAGTTTCAATTCAGAAGAAACTACTGAGCACTTTAACAAACAATTCACAATCAAAGCCCTTGCTGTGACATTTAAAGAGCAGCATAATCCTCAGTTTCAGTGGTACTTCTTAACTTAAGACCTACATTATCTCGTGTTCTTTATAAATTATCTGGTCCCAGTTATTCAAGATTTCAGAATAGCCAAGTATGTTGCACAGGAAAATCCTGTCCCTCTCTCTTATGACAGCGTGGGTGCCAGAAACTATCACATAACTTTAGCTGGGCCCCATGTTGTAGTATCTCTTCCTTCAGCTGAAAAACTGAATGTGGCAGTTTCTGGAGTCCAGCATGATGCCCCTGTAGAATGCCTAGTCATTGTTGGCATGGAGTGTTCAGAATTGAGATCAGGACCCAAACTTGGGCCTGCTGAGTGGAAGAACAGTCAGGGGTTGGTTGAGTCAGACTCCCATCAATCAATGAATTCAGGCCCTGGTGTGAGAAGGCACCCATGGACCCACAAAGTTTGTCTCCAAGGATCTGTGGGGGAGAAGGGCAACACCAGGATGTATTGGAGTCCACCACAGGTATCAATAAATAAGTAGTGGTACTGACAGGGTCGCGACCCAGGCGAGCTTTGATTTCTTATAGGCTATTTGGTAAGATGTGATTCAGGTTCCTTCTAAGCAATGCAGCATGATGGAAATATTTCTAGGCCCATCTGCTAACTAGTGGGGTGATAGGATGAGGGTTCAACTTCTAGTCCAAGTCTTGCTCCCTAGGCTGGCAATGTTAGAGGCAGCCCACTTAGTCCCTGAAGGGAAGGGGAGTACATTGTATTGTTCCACAGCAATCCTGCTGGGTTATTAAGGAAAACTTTTGATAGGCCTTTGAAGGAAGACTTTACCAGTCCTACTAAGCAAGAAGGATGGTGTTTGCAGTATAAAACCTTAAGGATGTAAAATGGGAAAAGCTGGTCGGATTAGGGAGGGATGTGGAATTCTCAGTTATGAGGGGAGGGCTATTTAATTTAAAACATAAAATCAAATCAGATATCCTAATTACCAGTTGGTTATCTAGATGAAATCTGACCATTATAGATGGGTGGGATGTGCTCCATAACTTTCTCAATCTGTCTCACACGAGGTTTTAAAACCTTTCATTCTATTGACTGTTGTGTACTGTTGTTATTAATATCTTTTCAGTAGTCTTTCAAGTCACTTGTAGTCTCTCATCTCAGCAGTCTCAAAAGCGGAATGGCCAGCCAATCCAAATATTTAAAAGGTTAAAGCAGTTCAGGCAGGGCTTAAATTCTCTTGGTGTTGCTCAGAGTCCCTCGTGCCCCGCCTCCTCAACATGCCATGAAAACTCCAGGGGGGTTGAAAATATTTACTGGAGCTCCACTCTGGACAGCTCCAGCTGAATTTAGGCCCTGAGTTCAGCATACCACTTACTCTTACTGTGTTGAAAAGTATGACGGGGGGGGGGGAGGCAAAATGACATCCTTCCTCAAGTGAACAAAAGTGATGATGGAAAATACAACCTTTCCTTTTCATTGTGATCTATTGCTTCCCTCAAATAATATACTTCCTGTTTTAGTCACAGAATTGAAGACTTAAATTTTAAACATCACAATCAGCGCTATCATGGACTGTAGATATTTCTCAGTGTTAAAACATTGATATCATCATATCTAAGTTCTTGTACATTTAAAAAAGCAAAGTTTAATATTGCAAACCTTAAATAAACTCTATTTGCCATCATAAAACAGGGTTATGAAACATCACCCAAACATGTAGCCAAAAGCCTGAAAGCAGAGATGGGCTTTGCATGATGTCCTGAAAGCTAATAAACTCTGTCCAACAAGAGACACATCAAGTCTTTTCCTTACATCAAGAGTACTTCTACAATTACAATGTAAATCTTCTCTTTTTGCTTTGCAAAAGGACCTCCTTTAAAGAAACATTCAAACAAAAATCATTATAGAAATGCTGTCTTTGCTTTTTATACAACATTAAGACCATGAGGAAACAACACAGATCTAGTTGGGTTCCAAATAACTGTTTACAAACAATAAACAAACATAAAAGGCCAACTTCCATATATACACTACCACTTTGTTAGGTTCTGGTGGATTCTGCCTCTACCTTTTTTGCGAAAAGTACTGAACACATTTTTCAAAATTTAGGAATTGCTCTCTCATTAAGCACAACTTTTGCTTTCCTAGAGAAAAATCCTTAAATTTTGCACACAACAAAATATTTCCATATGCAAGGGCCAAATTTTCAAAAATGCTCAGCACTCAACAGCTGGCATTGTCCTCCCATGGAGCAGCTGGATATTTAGCTTTTTTTAAAAAGCTGCCCAATGAAGAGCAAGACCAGTATTTTGTTTAAAATGACACTATCTTATATATTAAGGAAAACTAGAATGACCAAGAGACAAAACAACTACCCCATTCCAGGTGGTGTTCTGCAGATGGAGTCATCAAATAAAAAAGGCAGTTGCTGAGGAAGTGGCTGCAGGGTAACAGTAGTCTAAAAACACATCAAGCTACTATTCTGTTTAGAGTTTGAGAACAGAAACCTTGTAGAAAAGAGAGGCCTTCCTGTTCTCTCGGCCAACCAGAGCAGGTTCAGGGAAGGACAAAGCAGCATATAACCTGCCTTTCTCCATCCCCATACCGGGGGGGCGGGGGAGAGAGATATTCTTAGGAAGAGGGCTAGCACTAGGGATAGGGAAGATGAGATGAGACAGTTTGATCTCTCCCAGATGACAGAGGAGAGTCAGGGAGGTAAACACCTTACAGGAGAGGAAGGGATCCCAGCTTTTGATTTTGTCAGCTTTTTTTTCAGGTTTCATTTACTTGTTAGACTGTACCACCAGCCTAGGATGGAGATGGGTGAAGCTGATTTAAAGGATCTGCTGGGTGTGCCCAGCTCAGAGCTACAGCTGGCTTACAGATAGAGTGAATTCATATTCATGATCTTTCTCGCAATACAAGAACGAAGGAGGCAGTCAATGAAATCGAAAAGTAGCAAATTGAAAATATTTTTTCATATAATGTGCAATTAGCCTATGAAACTCATTACAAGTTAACACTAATGCCAAGAACCTAGCAGGATTAAAAAAGACTAGACATAAGTAAGGCTTGCAAGAGTTGGAATCCACAGTTGTAATAGTCAATAATATAAACAAGAGCTTTTGGAAGGGATATAAACCCTCATGCTTTGTCACCTCTATGTGATATTAAGAAGCGTTTACAATTATCCCATAACTGTCTGCTGCACAGTTTCTTCCTTTCAGTAGCTGGTACTGACTTCTGTCAGTGACAGGATACCTCGGGTCTGAATCCGCATGATCATTTCTATGATGTTTTGTGACAAGTTTTTGATACTATTATTCTCTCGCAACATTGTTTCCAGTAATGCCTTTGTAGTTTGCAGTATGTAAAAATAGCTGTTTAAACATTGTGTGTGTGTGTGTGTGTGTGTGTGTGTGTATGGAAAAATATATATAATTTATAGAATATATTTAAAATTTGTTAGTGTGTATATGTGTGTGTATATTGTATATACATTTTAGAGGTAAGATTTATAAAAACAGTCACATATAAAGCTGGACTGCTTTAATTGTTAAGGCCATATTAGTGACTTGGTGCCCTGCTAGGATTCACAAACTCAAACACAGAGGCATCAGGTTTGATTTAATTGTGTCCTGTTAAACATGACCATTTAAACAGCTTTTCTAACACTGCTGTATTTATAGCTATGCAGTTCAGTTCTCTGTCTGTGTGCGTGTGTGCATCTGGCACGTAAGTATCTTGCAACACCTGCTACAAAACTGTCATGTGAACGCCTGTTCTCACTGTCCAGTGACATTGTAAATAAGAAGCTGGCAGCATTATCTCCCGTAAATGTAACAAACTTGTTTGTCTTAGCAATTGGCTGAACAAGAAGTAGGACTGACTGGACTTGTAGGCCCTAAATTTTTATATTGTGTTGTTGAGTGCAGTTATGTAACAAAAAAAAATCTATATTTGTAAGTTACACTTTCATGACAGAGATTGCACTACAGGACTTGTATGAGGTGAATTGAAAAATACTATTTATTCATAATTTTTACAGTGCAAATATTTGTAATCAAAAATAATATACACTTTGATTTCAGTTACAACACAGAATACAATATATATGAAAAAGTAGAAAAACATCTAAAATATTTAATACATTTCAATTGGTATTCTACTATTTAACAGTGTAATTAAAACTGTGATTAATCACAATTAATTTTTTGAGTTAATCACATGAGTTAACTGTGATTAAGCAACAGCCCTAATCAAAACCTCTTCAGCCATCCTTGAACTATGGGAGTGTGTGCATTTGAGGAAGGAGGAGGAATACTTTTACTATCATAAAAATCTGGAACCATACTGTTAGGTCTGCAACAAAAATGTTTAAAGTTTAAAACTGGAATAGCTATAATCCTAACTGGAGTGTGTTTTCCTGAGGGTTTTTTGGGGAAGAATCTGGTTATATGACTTTGACAGTTCCAAGCACTGAAAATCTGTTCTTTTGAAATTCAGATAGACTGCTGGAGAGGGCTTGAAGAAAGTTCTCTATGCCACGGAACCCCTGCAGGTATCCTGAGGCGGGGGGTGGGGGGGAATGAAGTTGAGTTCTGTACAGGAAGGGAAATTTCCTGAATAATAGTGAGCTCTCTGCTTGTGCTTAACATGCCTGCCTGGAGTAGAGAGTTAGGCTAGAAGAGCAGCCACTGGATCAACTAACTTTGATTTGTGGGGAATAGTCCATCCCTTTACCGCTAGTTAGTTCGCTAGGCAAAAATCTAAGGTATACGATACGATGAAAATCTTCATTCTCTATATAATAGCATAACATTTTGTCTTTCCTTGTAACTTTTTCTATTACAATCTGGGCCTTATTCTGTCTAGTGGCTTATTTAATGCTAGTATCAACCTTGGTCCACTAGCCAATTCAGACATTCCACGTACGCAGTTAATACTGTGTGCAGTTCTGGTCTCCCATGTTTAAGAAGGATGAATTCAAACTGGAACAGGTACAGAGAAGGGCTACTAGGATGATCCGAGGAATGGAAAACTTGTCTTATGAAAGGAGACTCAGGGAGCTTGGCTTGTTTAGCCTAACAAAAAGAAGGTTGAGGGGAGATATGATTGCTCTCTATAAATATATTAGAGGGATAAATACCAGAGAGGGAGAAGAATTATTTAAGCTCAGTACCAATGTGGACACAAGAACAAATGGATATAAACTGGTCATTGGGAAGTTTAGACTTGAAATTAGACAAAGGTTTCTAACCATCAGAGGAGTGAAGTTTTGGAATAGCCTTCCAAGGGAAGCAGTGGGGGCAAAAGATCTATCTGGCTTTAAGATTAAACTCGATAAGTTTATGGAGGAGATGGTATGATGGGATAACATGGTTTTGGTAATTAAATATACATGGTAAATAGGCCCAATGGCCTGTGATGAGCTCTTAGATGGGGTGAGATCCAAGTTACCCAGGAAAGAATTTTCTGTAGTATCTGGCTGATGAATCTTGCCCATATGCTCAGGGTTTAGCTGATTGCCATATTTGGGGTCGGGAAGGAATTTTCCTCCAGGGCAGATTGGAAGAGGCCCTGGAGGTTTTTCGCCTTCCTCTGTAGCATGGGGCACGGGTCACTTGCTGGAGGATTCTCTGCTCCTTGAAGTCTTTAAACTACGATTTGAGGACTTCAATAGCACAGATATAGGTGTGAGGTTTTTTTTGTAGGAGTGGTGGGTGAAATTCTGTGGCCTGCGTTGTGCAGGAGGTCAGACTAGATGATCATAATGGTCCCTTCTGACCTAAATATCTATGAATCTATGAATCTATGAATAATGTATCCTGGTTGGAGGGAGTGGGGGAAATAAGTTGGCCCTTACTTATAGAGTTGGTCAGATGCTTTGAACAAAATATCTTTAATCGAAAAATGGCCTTTTTCAAAATCAAAGTTGTGAAAACGTAGAGGGATTGACAAACTTTAAAGCAACAAATGAACCTGCTATTTTTTTTATTTTTGTTTGTGGTAATGGTCATCCTTTTCTTGTCCTATGGCTAGACCCCTTCTGTTTTCTTGGTTTTGTTTGTCAAACTCTTATTTTCTTGTTCAGTTGTCGATCACAATACATTTCTTCTTCTGTGTTCATGCATTTCTTTGTGTGCGTTTTGTCACCATCTCTTTTTATTTAGAGGTAGTGGAATTTGGGGGGATGATATTATTTACATGAGAGGGGTCCACATAGTGCAAGGCATTGTACATATGGCTCAACTCTTGTACTGAGTAGACACGCAGGCTCAGCAGTTCACCCACCCACTGCACGATCAAGGAACCAAGCTGTAGAAAGTCTTTGTCCTGAAGTACTTACAATTAGGTAGACAAGACAAAGGCTGGGAGGGGAAACAAAAGCAAAAAATAAGTGATTTGCTCAGGGTCATATGGAAGGTCAGTGGCAGAGAAAGGAATAAAAGCAGTTCAGGTCTCCTGATACCTAGTTCAGTGCCCTATCCACTAAACAATACTGCCATCCCTGCGTTACTGCTTCATGTAAATTTTAATAGATATCATTGGCAATTGTGACTAAAAAAGTGTCTAAGTTTACCAAATGGAAAACATTTTTGAAAATCTTTCCATTTTTTGAAATCCAGAATTCTCATTTTCCAAAATGATTTAACTAGAAAATAAAAACAACCAAAGAAAATAAAAAATAAACAAAAATTGATAAACTATATTGAAAACTTCAGGAAAATGAAAGGGGTCTGTCTGCATTGCCAGCAGATCAAGGGACGTGATCGTTCCCCTCTATTCGACATTGGTGACGCCTCGTCTGGAGTACTAAGTCCAGTTTTGGGCCCCACACTACAAGAAGGATGTGGAAAAATTGGAAAACGTCCAGCGGAGGGCAACAAAAATGATTAGGGGACTGAAACACATGACTTATGAGGAGAGGCTGAGGGAACTGGGATTGTTTAGTCTGCAGAAGAGAAGAATGAGGGGGGATTTGATAGCTGCTTTCAACTACCTGAAAGGGGGTTCCAAAGAGGATGGATCTAGACTGTTCTCAGTGTTAGCTGATGACAAAACAAGGAGTAATGGTCTCAAGTTGCGGTGGGGGAGGTTTAGGTTGGATATTAGGAAAATCTTTTTCACTAGGAGGGTGGTGAAAACACGGGAATGCATTACCTAGGGAGGTGGTGGAATCTCCTTCCTTAGATATTTTTGAGGTCAGGCTTGACAAAGCCCTGGCTGGGATGATTTAGTTGGGGATTGATCCTGCTTTATGCAGGGGGTTGGACTAGATGACCTCCTGAGGTCCCTTCCAACCCTGATATTCTATGATTCTATGAAAAACTAGCAACAGAAATAATTGCAAAATTTACCCAACTTTTTGGGGGTCTTGTTTAAACTGATCATTTCAGACAGGGGTGGGCAAACTACAGCCAATGGGCCTGATCTGGCCCTTCAGGGTGCCACGGGCCCTGCACTTCTCCCGGAAGCAGCCAGCACCACATTCCTGCGGCCCCTGGCAGGGGCGGGGGAGCAGAGGGCTGCCCTCACCTGCAGGCACCACTCCCTGCAGCTCCCATTCACCAGGAACAGGGAATCGTGGCCAATGGGAGCTTCGGGGGAGGTACCCACAGGTGAGCGCAGCACGCAGAGCCTTCTGCCCCCTGCCCCCAGGGGCTGCAGGGACATGGTGCAGGCCACTTCCACTCTGGAGTCGCTCCAGGTAAGCGACACCGGGCCAGAGCCCGCACCCCAAACCCCTCCTGCACCCCACACCCAAACCCCCTGCCCTGAGCCCCCTGCTGCACCTCGCACCTCTCCTGCACCCCTGTCCTGAGCCCCCTCCTGCACTCTGCACCCGTCCTCCACCCCAATCCCTTCCCCTGAGCCCCTTCTGCACACCACACCCCCTCCCATACCCTGCACTCCCTCCCGCACCCCAAACCCCTGCCCCAGCCCTACATTTATGGCCCTGCATGCAATTTCCCCACCCAGATGTGGCCCTCGGGTCAAAAAGTTTGCCCACTCCTGATTTAGGAGCATTTGATTTTAATGGACCTACTTATATGCTTATCTTTAAGCATGTCAGTGTGTACAGGAGCAGAGCCTAAATCTTTTCAGTGAGTTTTCTTAAATAGTCTAACTTCTTATATAACTCAACTTGGTGCTCTATACATCAACTGGTTTTAACCACATACAAGAATTAATGCACCAAAAGCTTTGTTGGGAAGCAACTAGCACCAAACTGAGTTTATTTTTGTACATATATAATGAACACACACACTTCACACAAACCCGCAAAAGCAAAGAAACGAAAAGTTAAGCTACCTAACCAAGGCCCATCAGAGGGGGAGCCAGGAAGACCATTTGGTCTTGCCCTCAAGCTCAAAGGGGGACTCAAATTTAGACACTTGTTAATTTTTTAGCATTTGATAAGTTTTGCAACTTGTTTTCCTGCACATCCCTATCGGACCAAAATGTGACACTCTTTCTTAGCTTAGAGCTGCAAATTTAAGAAAAGAGATGTAATTTTGTAAAAACCATATTTTTTTTGTTCACTGATATAGATTTTGTCATATTAAAGAGTTAAAAATATATCGGTTCCGATGGCACAAGGTTATACCGTGATAAACGTGTCCTCTCAGATCAGCTGATTATATAAACAGACCACTATTAGTGGCTGGTGCTGGATCAAGTGCGTGTTGAAAGGTAGAGAATTGTTACATTTTAGTGTCTTTATAGTTTTACGTCTAGTTGACTAAGGTGAGAGCTGCACAAGAGACTGGTTATGCTGGAGTATGGAAAAACAATCTCTGTACTGTGCACCCTGCTTCATTTTGAACAAAAGTGCTACAAATGCATCTGTTCTCTTTGTTCAATCAGGATGGAGCATCAACAGAGGTTGGAGGAAGTTGAAACACCGAAAACCATAACATGAGAGTTCAACCTCACACAAAGGAAACTGTGTTGCATGGAAATCAGCCAGTTGGGCAGCATTAGCTGAAAGTTCAGTTGAGAATTTACTCTTGACTGAACTCTCTACAGAAACCAAATAACTGGAAAAAACTTGTTGAGTGCATCCTCAATGTCCTCCTTTTTCTTTCTGAGCAGGGATTGGCTTTCTGTGGTTCCAGTCAATGTATTGGTGATTGTGCAGATGGAAACTTTCTAGGCATAGTTGAGCTCTTCATCAAATATTAGAGCACGTTAAACATGTTCAAGAATTGCAAGAGAGTCAAAAGCGCAGGCAAATCCATTATCTCTCCACACACATACAAAACGAGTTTATTGAGCTATGTGGGTCATTTGTAGAAACAACAATTCTGGATGAGATTTGAAATGCCAAATATTTTTCAATCATTGTTGATGCCATTCCAGATTGTTCTCACAAGGAACAGACTACTATGGTTATTCGATATGTTAAGATTGTAGACAGCTCAAAATTTTCAATCGAAGAAAGGTTTATTTTGATTGATAATTTCATGAGAAAAACTGGAAAAGAAATTGCTGCTCAGGTACTAGCAATTCTAGAAGGTTTTAAGTTAGATTTTCAAGTCTGCATTGGTCAAGCCTATGACAATGAATCTAATATGGCTGGGAAGTACAAAGGTGTACAAGCAGTTCTGCTTGAGCATAATTCATACTGTATTTTCTCCAGTGGTAGAAACCACACACTAACCTTGTAGGTGTTGACTGTGCTGAATCATGCAAGGAGGCAATTACTTACTTTGTACATTTGCTGAACAGTTCCAATCTCTTCAGTAGCAGTCCACAAAGGTGGGAAATTCTGAAGCAATATCTTCCTGTTTCATTGCATGGGATGTCCAAAAGTAGATGGTCTGTACCAATTGATGGTGTTCAACCAGTTGTGCAGCATTTTAATTCAGTGAAAAAGGCTTTAAATTAGTTTAAATCTCTCAATCTCACTGCACAGGCTTAAACTGAACTTCAGTCTATTCAGAAGCACATGTCCAAATTTGAATGCATTCTGATATCATCTTTGTGGATGAAGCTACTTACAATGATTCACCAAACTAATCTGGTAATTGAAGCACACAATGCTACACTTGATGTTGCGAGGGAAAGTCTTATCAATTACATTCAACAGATTCGTGAACAGTGGGATGCAATCCTGACTGAGTCCATATTAGTAGCACAGAATATTGGCATTTCATCTGAGTTCTCCACTACTCGCAATTTACTTACTGAAACCAATGCCAAGCAGCATTATAGGGTCAATGTCTTCCTTGTCATCATTGACTCTATTCAATCAGGTCTTACATGTTGAGTTGAGTCACTGCGACTAATTTGTACCCTTTTGGGGTTTCTTTGGCAGTTCAACAGGCTGAGTAATGAAGATCTGCTTTCTGCAGCTGAGCAATTTCAGCAACAGTAGAACAAAGAAATCTCAAAAGAGCTCAGTGACGAGGTCATCTTCCTCAAACAAATATCTTCCACGAACTTTAAATTGGATTGCAAGCCAAAGGAATTGCTTCAAGAAATACTCGAACTTGGGCTCTCTGAGGTGTTTCCAAATATCACAATTGCATTGCGTATTTTTGTCAGTTTGCCTGCATCGGAGGCTTCAGGTGAACGCACCTTCAATGTGTTGAAGCAGGTAAAGCACTATCACTGTTCAACTATGGGACAAGAGCATTTGAATGAGCTTGCCATGCTTAATATCAACTGTGATATTGCACAAAAGTTAGATTTTTTTCCTCAATAATTAGTGCATTTGCCCAGAAAAAGGCTAGAAAAGCATTTGTTAAATAAAAAAATATCAAATTATGTCTCTTTCTTTTTTTGGTGCCTTATTTTGTTTTCATGTCTTTTTTTTTATTATTATTTTTATTATGGCTAGGGGCCTCAAAAGCTGAAAGTGGCCTGGGCCTCTCTGGACCTCTGAGAGGGCCTTTACCTAACAATACATCCCTTCTCCTGTATCCTCCCCTGGACATTATCACAGCTACCATACGCTATAGGCCATGTAACACAGCCATAATTCTGTCCCATCTTTCACCCTTCTGAACTCAACCAGTTTTTCCCCCAGCACTACTAGTTAGTTAGTTTCTGCTGGAAGATAGTAGTTAGTTGGGTTGTGTTCAGAAGAGTCGCTAAAGGCGGTGGTTTGAAGAATGGCACCCTAAAGGTACAGCGTTAAGGTTGCACTGTGTGGTCTGTGCTATATGATGGTTGTGGGAATGGTAACGTATGAAGGATGGAAGAGTAGAGGGTGACTGTTGGGTGCATTAACTTTTCATTTCTTTGCTTTTATGGCAGTGTCAGATAGGATTGCTGTGCACACAACATAACTGCTTCACAATTAAGTTTGGGTGTGTGTGTGTGTGTGTGTGTGAGAGTGTTATCCAAGCATTATAATGCTTAATTCAGGGTGGGAATTTAACAAGGGAGGAAGGCCTGCAGGCTTGGAGGTGATAGAAATGCAGCTACTGACAGAGAATGTTTTGTCTGTCAGTAGTTGTGCATGAATGCCCTATCATAGGGTATGATCTGATAGAAAAGTGTAGCTCCTGATGGAGACAGTTTTACGTATACCCATACCTGTTGCTCAGTCTTGCCTGTTTTCAGCCCCCAATCAATCAGGCTTATGTGTGTTGCACATAAACTCTCAATTATCGTTGTGAATAGCTTCTAAAAATGACCCTAAATCCAATTTTTTTATATTTATATCAGATCTTCTCAGAATCTACCATTCTACCAACTTTTGGGTAGACAGACAATTTTTTAAGAGATCGCTCAATAAACTCGCCACGGGTGAGGCTGCTGGTGTGCAGAGATCACCAGCTATCATGCTGACCAGTGTTGTTTCCGCATTTCCTTATACTCCCTAGTCTGTTGTCTTACATTTAGATTGTCAGCTCCTTGGGGGCAGGGACCATCTTTTTTGTTCTCATTGTACAGCATCTAGCACAATGGAGTCCTGATCCAGTAAAACTACTACTAATAATAAAAAGTAGGATTTACATGGGGAAAAAAAAGTCAGAGCCCTATTTCAAAGACATTCTACTAACAATTTAGGAGGAGAAACCAAACCAATTTCCTAGTTTTTATCCCCTTTGAATCTTCTAATCCTACCTTTACAGAAAAATGGGAATTTTTGCCAATTTTGGA
Organism: Caretta caretta; assembly: GCF_965140235.1. Taxonomy (NCBI): domain Eukaryota; kingdom Metazoa; phylum Chordata; order Testudines; family Cheloniidae; genus Caretta; species Caretta caretta. The sequence continues at coordinate 79,831,351 of NC_134209.1, forward strand.
ATATAACCTTAACTATGGTGTTGCTACCATGAAGTTACATAATGTAATATATAATCTCAGAACACCTGTTTTTTGTAAATCTGTTTTAATATGTTGTCTTTGTTCTTTACTGAACGTTTGGCATATGATGTCCCATAAAACTAGCTTGCTAACTATTTTTTGAATTCAAGGTACTCATTCTCTAATAATAAATTTGAAGTATGTGAATTAGCTCATCCATTTGTTGACATCAGTCTGTTTTTGCTCTTCTCTGCTCTCATCTATTTTGATGAACATGAAAAACAAACCGGAAACTTCGCTTTGCTTTTGAAAGTGTATTTATAGGGAAGGCCTCTAATGTATAGTAAACACATGGGATGACGCTTTCAAAACTGGCCAAGACCCCTGGGATCCTAGATGCTTAAGCAGATCTCATCATTAACTATAAAAAGTTCAAAGGCTTCATAGCTTTTACCTAATATATTTGCTGCACAGAATTACACAGGTAGGTAATCTGATAATTTTTATTGCACCAACATGTATGTTGTAACATGTATGTTGGTGCCAAAATGCCATTCTTTAGATGTGGACAATTTTCATAAAAGAGCTTTGTGTATGTTATATAAGTATTATACATACTGGTCTACTTGCTCTTAAACTAGAAAGGTATCTCTTGTCACTGGTAACTTGCATTTGAAGGAAGTTCAGTTGACTGTTCTTATCACTCATCAACACACTGCATTGATGCACAACAACAAAAACATATAAGGAAATATGTGGTTACCTGCCAGGCAAAAAACCCACTTTTTTCCCATGTATTCACAGAAGTGTAAGAAAGACGCCTATATGCAGATCATTTAAACAAAACTTATGCTGAGGTGTTGTTTTGTTCATCTTTCACTATTAAAGTGTCAAAACTGGAAGTCAGCGCTCATGGTCTTATACAAAAGCTGCACCCACTTGAGATGCATAAATAACATGCCAAAACAAAACTATATTTATAGAAGATGTTCATCATATGATGAGCCTTCTTGTTTCTTGTGTGCTTTGTTTGGCAGTGAAATAGTTAACAGTGTCTTGTAAATTGCCATTCAACTTCAGAGTGAAATGAAATGGAGGCTATTGTTTCCTACAGTGAAACTCCCTCTCTGAAAATGGCCAACAGAATCACATTTCATCCACCATCAGGGCTTGATGCAATCCTTTTTCATTTGGGTTAGCACAACTCACTACTTTCGCCTTTTTTTCCCTATTTAGATTTTCTTTAAGTTTTAATTTAGTTTGATACTATAGTAGCATATGAGTGCTTTAAAAAAGATAAATTAAAACTGCCTTTTCTCCTAAACTGAAGTATTTGAATGTCTGAAACAGACTATTTTAGCCATTACATTTTAACTAATAAGCATGTCATCAGATTTTTTTTAGAATTGACAACTTAAGTTTTATTCCTGCTTTTTAAAAAGACCCTAAAAGCAGATATTTATAAATAATATAAATAGTAAAAATGAGTCAAAGTCCAAATATCACTGGACTTTCTTAAAATTAGGGTGTCATCCAAGGTTTAGAGATTTGACCAATTGTGAACTAAAAGTATGGCATATTTTGCCATGTAACTGAAAGTAGATGTTGTCATGTTCTGAGTATCCTGTACCTTTAAATGCAGATGACTCTCTGCTGATGAGACAGCTGCCATTTTATGTTGCAATTCAGAGGCAGTGTATTAGTGAGTCAGTGCTGACTCTGTCGCTAGGTCTGCTTTTTGCCCTGTTCTATTTTTGCTTTTCATTAATAAAAATAAGTCATCTAGTCTGAAATTTTTTTTGCTCTTTGTATACAGCACACCACAACAATTTATACTGCAATAATATCGAGAGGCCTCAACTAGATCAGGGCCCCTTTGCACTAGATTGTGTGTGTGTATATAGAATGTAAATAACAGCCTTTACCCCCATAGAGTTCACAAGAAGGATCCCCACATGCATAGATCTTTGCACACCTCTCCTTCCAAAACCTGTAAATAAAAAGGGCAATAACAGAGAGAGAAAAAGATCAAGCTGAAGAAAAACCTATTAGCAACTCACTCCAAAATTGCAATAAACAAAACATGTTTTAATTTTAAAAGGTGAACCATTATCTTCAGCTTTGCCCAGAAGGCCACAGCTGACCTCTGGCATGTACTTTTATGTTCTGTTGAGCTGCAAGCCCTAAATGGTATATGGCACTAGAATGTGACTTTTGAAAAGCCTGGAGCTGTAAGGGCTCCAGGATATGCAAAAACCTCTCGCAGGCACAATAGTACCACTCTAAATGACATAAATATGTGAAGAAAGCAAAAACTTGATCGCATTACCTTCATGTCTCAGCAGTACTAGTGCGCACAGCTTCAACAAAGCTGGGGTTGCCGAAAAGTTATTGCTGCATAAGTTCACTCAGCTGAATGCAGAAATAAGCCAATTTTTCAGAGAGTCAAATACAAAACAAAAAACCTTCTGAAAAGAAAACTTGTTCTCAGCTGTGTTGCTCATTACTCCTCTGTCTGAATTATTTGCTGTTTAACCCTCTTTGCACAATGCAAAAGCGAGGCAGCAAAATGCACCTTTGAATGCTGTGTGGGCATTTTCTTACATTTGTTCAGAGACTGTCATCTATAAAGCAACTGGAAATGCTGCAGGAGAGAGACCTCCAGAAAACATTTCCAGATCTGCTTGGACAGCTGGTCTTTTCAGTCCATGAAACCATAGCTGAAGATGTGCACAGAATGTAAGAAGGTTTTCACTTGTGAGCAGCAGGATATCTACTTAAGACATCTGGAAATATTGTGTGCATGGATTATCCATTTCTCGTCATAAATCCTATTCAGGTCAACCATGCAATTAGTTCAGGCGTGTTTGACTCCTGCATTTCAGAATGATGTGAAATAGTGTGATCCAGCCCTGTCTTGGAACTTACATACTGATTTGTCTAGTTTGTGTTTTCACATACTGGTTACACATTCTTAACTGGGCTGTGTCATAATTTAAAGTATCCCCAGAGGAATTACCATTGGGGGGGAGAATCTTTTTCCTTTGGAAGGTTTCAACTTCTTCAAGTTCAAGTATCAGACTCCATTAGCCATCTAAAGCTGTGAGAAACTTATCTAATCTAACTCTTCAAGTATCCATAAAACTTGCAGAAAGGTATAAAGTGGGAAATGTGGTTTTGCCCTGGGAGTACACTTAGGAAATTTATATTTCTTATATAACTGAATTTTATTTATATAATGTCATAACCAAAGGACTGTACCATTGTGTCAGCTCTTTTTCATGTCCTGGAAAAATGGGAATGGGAGAGTGTTGTATTGATCTTAAAGGTCTAAAGAGTTAAAGACATTTATAAATGCTTTCACTGTCCAACATGAAATAGTAATAGATTCAGAGTTATTTTTAAACAGATCTCTTGGTTTTACTCAGTTACTTGGCAAACATTGAAAAGCATTCATTCAAATTGAAAGTTTATTGATGAAAAACAAAGAACTAGAAATTAAAACAAGCATTTATATTGCAAATGTGGTTGAGTGAATATGCAAAACAGACTTAGACAGACCTTTTTGAAGTCCATCTCCTTTTGGAGTCAAAATATCAGTCTCTTATGTTCAGAGCAAACTTTCTTTGATTAAAAGGATAAGGTTAATTTTATTCACACCTGATGTGAAGGGCATTCATTTAACCTTTTGTTAACAAACACACACACACACCAGATGGAAAAGAGACAGGATAGAAAACACGATGAAACATGGCATTTATTGATGCCTTTTGGACCGCTGGTTAGTGACAAGTGACTGCTGGTTAGTGACAACCACAATGCTTTGGCTGGCAAGTTGACCATGACACCTGCTCCTTGGACCCTGGTTAGTTACAATCTGGTCATGGCCATCATCTGGTTGGATTTTTTCTACTTGAATAAGACAGGTTTGGATGAATGCAATATAGTTGACTCCAGGATTTGATGAAACACCAAGAGATTGAGATAGGATAGGAGGAAAGAAACTGATGGTGGAGGGGAAGGAGGGTAAATATGATACAGGTCTAGAAAATCATGAATGGTTTGAGGAAAGGAATAAGGGAGCATTGTTTATCCCTTAACATAACACAAGAACCAGGGGTTTGATGGGGTATACAAACCCCACACAAGGCAACAAGGGGTTAAGGAGCTGTTCTTGGCGCAGTCAGCTCTGCCCCACCACATCTGTATGAGATGTACAGACTGGAGGAGGAGTTAAAAGGAAAGCAGACCAGCTTACTTGTGGACCTTTAACCTGCAGCTCTTGAGGGAAGGACTGAGGGAACGCAGGAACTTTCCCATCACCAACTACCTGAAAGTCCCTCCTTGAGGGAACAAAGGACTTGTTTCTAATACACCCTGAAAGGGAGGCATTTCCCCCCTCACGTACTAACCCAGTTTATTTGTGTTAATTCCCCTTATTTTGTTTATGGACTACCACAGAGGGGAAGAGACTTGGAACTGACTGAGCCGGAGGGTCAAGTCACTGGAGGAGGCAGTCACCACCTCCAAGAGAGGGAGAGAGCTACCATGCCACAGCTAGTTACAAGGAGGTGCTAAGTGGTGAGCTGACCCTTCACACTTTCTTGCTAGAGACTGTGAACTTTAGACAATAGAGGCCCAGTAGGAAGTGGCCCGGGGAGAGCAGCCTTAAGGCACTCTTAGGTGTCAGATCCTTTGGTAGCCCTCAGAGGGCTCTGGGACACAGCTCAATAGAGTAGGAGGCCCTGGGATCCCCCCTACCAAAACTGCCTTCTGCATTTTGAAGGGTCTTAACCCCTTAACCACTAGGTGATGCTCCCCATGAGCGCTGACCATCACAAGGGGTCTCCTGATAACATTAATAAGCAGCAGGTTTAATAACAAACATAAGGAAATATTTTTTCACACAATGCACAAACAACCTGTGGAACTCATTGCCATGGGATAATAAAGGCAAAAAGTGTAACTGGGTTCAAAAAGGAAGTCGCTAAGTACCTGGAGGAGATATCCATCAATGGCTATTAGTCAAGATGGTCAGGATGCAATCTCATGCTCTGGGTCTCCCTAAACCTCTGACTGCAAAAAGCTGGGACTTCACAATGGGATGGCTCACTCGAAATTGCCCTGTGCTGTTCATTCCCTCTGAAACTTCTGGCACTGGCTTCTGTCAGAAGACAGGACACTGGATATCTGGCTATATGGACCATTGGTCTGACCCAGTATAGCTGTTCTTATGTCCCTCACAGTGGAGCAGAAAATAATACAACAAGAAAAGGAAGCCCTGGGAGGAGAACCAGACCTTCAGTTCTCTGTTCCCAGAGGAGAGTGTGGCTGAGAACTGGCACTTCTTGCATAACCTTTGCCTGTCAGAGTTCCCTGCAGTAGTCTGGACTGCAAACAATTACTTTAGAATGCCTACTAAGACTTGCCTGCGGGAGCTGGACTGAATTATGGCCTGCCAAAGGCCCCTTGAAAGAAGGGAGTGATGCTGTGGGCTTGGCATCAGTTGGTTTTCTCACCTCCTGCCTTTTTTGACCTTTGGTGACCCTAGAAGGAGTGGTCTTCCACAAGTGGAGCTGTTCTGCCAACTGCCCAGACACTGAAAACTGGAGAATGGAGGAATACAAGACCTTGTCACACCTGAAGAGGGCACTGTGGAAGACCAAGCTCATGATAAATGGCATTGCTAAATCAGGGGTGGGCAAACTTTTTGGCCCGAGGGCCACATCAGAGTGTAAAACTGTATGGAGGGCCAGGTAGGAAAGGCTGTGAACATGTCCCCAAACAGCCTGGCCCCTGCCCCCATCCGCCCCCTCCCACTTCCCACCCCCCCATCCAACCCCCCTGCTCCTTGTACGCTGACTGCCCCCTCACGGGACCCCTGCCCCTAACCGCCCCCTGGGATCCCACCCCCTATCTAACCCCCCATCCCCTGCCCCCCCCCCAGAACCTCTGCCCTATCCAACCGCTCCCTGTTCCCTGTCCCCGACCGCCCCCCCCTCCAATTGACCCCTGCTCCCTGTCCCCTGACTGCCCCCCGTGACCTCCTGCCCCTTATCCAACCCCCCGGCCCTGGCCCCCTTACCATGCCACTCAGAGCAGCATGTCTGGCAGCCGCGCCGCACAGCCAGAGCTAGACACGTCACCGCTCTGCCCTGCAGGAGCGCACAGCCCCACCGCCCAGAGTGCTGCCCGCACGGTGGCATGGCTGCAAGGGATGAGGGGGACAGAAGAGAAGGGACTGCTGGCTAGCCTCCCCGGCCGGAGCTCAGAGGCCAGACAGGATGGTGCCGTGGGCCGGATGTAGCCTGTGGGCCGTAGTTTGCCCACCTCTGTGCTAAATGATTCAGTGAGATACATCAGGGTTATTTGTCTGTATTCCAAGCAAGTGGAAATAGGAAGTTGCTGTGGCAAACTCAATTGCTGTGGAAGATGTTGAATCCCAAGAGGTGGCTGGGACTCCTGGCCCAAAGATGGGAGGACCTGTAATTTAAAAAAAATACAAAAACAAAAACAAAAAAAAACAGCAACCATGGGTTTAAGTCTGTCCTGGCATTGTGGAAAGAAGTCTAAGCAACACCACAGCAGCTATTGTAAAACACTCTTCTAGCCTGTACATGGCTATAATATTGGCGCTTGGAACAAGATTTTTTTTAAATGGGAGCCTAAAGTCAGGCTCTAAAATCCATAGTTAGGTGCCTGATTTTCAAAAACACTGAGCATCCAGAAACTCCCACCCAAATCAGGGGAAACTGGTGGGTGCTCAGGCCTATTAAAAATCAGAGCCTCTATTTAAGAAGCCTAAGTTTCAACTTCAATTTGAAAAAAAAAATCTTGTCTGTGAATAACTTCAGTTGGTGTGGGCTCCATGCAATCTGTTTTTACATGGTGCCTGTGCATATGCATACCCTTCCCAGGGTACAATCGTGAATGTGTGACAAATAGATCATCGTTCTCTGTGTAGAGTGATTTCTCTACATCTACTAGCTAATTTCCTGAACTGATTTTTTTCCTTCAGCAGCACCAGAAATGTGGTTTTTACCTCAATTACTTCTGAAGAATTACTGCAGCACAGTTAATCCTCTTGAATGGCATTTTTAAGATTTTTTTTCTTTTTTTCTTTCAAATGATGAAAGGAGATTGTCCCACAAGTAGATGAGGCAGGCGGCCTGGTGAAACTCACCCTTCACTCCACAGCTATGCAAATAGCCAAAGTGAACTTAGTTCTTTATAAAAAACTGATTGATGTATATAGGAGGCCCACTGCAGTTGGTGCGTGAACTGAGACCCCCATGGTCAAGTTAGCAGTCTCTACCAGGTGATCTATAGGGAAGATTTCCCGTTGGCCGACTTAGTCCATGGTGTTTGTGCCAAGAATATCTTATCTGGAAATCATTTTTACAGACCTTGCACATTTTGTTTGAAATTGCTTTCTCCGATGTGGAATGCTATAAAGCACATATAAACAAATGGGATTTTTTATTTAAAACATACCAAGAATTATGCATGCCTTTTACAAGTGTTTTATTTTTTTATTTCTAGCTTTTATTTTTTATGAACCTCAGTGCTTCCTAGGCAGCAAGCAACCACCACCTCCTCTTCCTTCAGATCCTTATTAAAATCCACTTCATTGTCACTGTTAATCCCTACTTCCAAACATCTGCTCATCTTTTTTAGGCTTAATATTTATCATATTGTATTTCCCTACATTGGAGTAGGGACCATATACTTCTTTGTTCATAATGTGGCTTATACCGTTAAGCTGTTCTAAATAACTAACATTGTGACCAAGCTTTTTTTAAATGGTGGCAAAGCTCCTAAATTCATATTTTATGCCCTCCAAACTAGCAGTCTGATTTTCTGGGTCACAGGGTGACAAATTGTTTTTAATCATCAAAAATTACTGTAACAAGTGCTTTTTGAAAACAAAGTTATAACTAATGATTTCTCTCCTATGCCTCTCAGAACATAGGATATAAGCTTTCTTTAGGAAAAGGAGAATTTGTGACCTCTTCCAGGAGATAATTTTAGTTTGGTTTATGATTCCTCTTATTCACACATGGATTTGCTGATCATGAATGCATTCTCATCTTTACAGATACACAAGGGAGCATTGACAAGGATAGACAAATAGGATCTCTTCTTACATACTGTAGATATCTTTACTGTCCATTTACTGGCAAGGGAAGCTACTAAATAGTAGTGAATATTGCATTTCAAATGGACATGAATTTTTGGCTTCTTTAGATACTCACGTTGCTTGACTAACATAAAACATATGTGCCCACGAGTTACCAGTTTCAATGGAGAGATACATTTAAAAAAAAATTAAAAATCCTAGGATCAAAGTGCAAGAACTTTTATAATGTTCAAAATAGTGCTATTTTTAGTCTCAGACAAGGTTTTTTCATTCAGTTGTAACTATTATAACTCTTTGAAAAGGGTTATAAATGGTTGTCAGCTTTTCTGAATGTTTCCAGTGCCTCAGTAAATACATCATGCAAAAAATGCAGCATGGTCTTTTGGCTTAAACTAACTACTGTCTTACATAAAAAAAGAAAAGTGTATTCTGCCCAGTTTTATAGGCTTTATAGCAACAAGCTATAGATGAAAAGCATTTTTTCAACCTGCTGTTAGCTGGGAATAGAAATATTTATGTGGTGGAAAGAGCAGGATGATTGCATTATAATGGGGTTTTATTTGAAGCAATCCTACTTAATATTTTATCATTGTCATAACATCTTTCAATAAATTCCAATAATTTGTCTTCTTCACCTTGCTGCCAGTTTAGAATTTGATCTTAGTTCAAGGAGTATACATTTATTACATGACAGAAAATTTGGACTTTCCTCATCATTGGGCTGCATTTTATTTTTTGCGATGTATTTTTCTCTGCTCAAATCTCCTTAAAAAATCTTTGCAGATTGCATGACATTTAACAAAATCTGGATTGCTTCATTCATCCAATTAATATTTCTTTCAATAGTGCAAAACAAAACAAAAACGCACCCTAACTTTCAAGGTTATTTTTCAAGCTCAAGCTGAGGTGGTCAATTGGGTGGTGGTTATATTTAAACTATATTTTCTCAACTTTACAACAATCAGTTAATGTTAGTAATATGGCAGTGGGTGAGGACAGTTTTGTTAAAGTAACATTAACATTAGACCCAGGTTACAAAGGCGGGCCCCATCAGTCTCTTGTGGTACTGCTGGTCATGTCTACACTAACACTTATTTCCTCAAAACTTTTGTCACTCAGGGGTGTGAAAAAACCACACCCGAGTGACATAAATTTTGCTGACATAAGCACTTGTGTGCACAGCGCTATGTCGGCGGAAGATGCCCTCCCGCCAACATAGCTACCGCCACTCATTGAGCTGGTTCTATTATGTTGACGGGAGAGCTCTCTCCCATTGTCATATTGCAGCTATATGAGCGATCTTCCAGTGGCTCAGCTGTATCAGTATAATTCTGGCGCCGTAAGCTTGTAAGCGTAGACATCTCAATCTTGTCGTAAGCTGCTTACTGGCTATTTGACCAAAGCACTGGAACCCTTAGCTCGTTTTACAATTTTTCTTAAGATGAGTGACCTGAGAATTAGTATAATTTGGTGTTTACTCCTCCGTTGTCTGTCCCTCCCTACAGATTCTCGGAATGGCAGATAAAATAAGTGTGAAGAACAAGCTGTGCAAAATAATCACTACTATAGAAATATTTTCTAACTTGACCAAGTAGTTTTCTTAAAATCACCTCTAGCCTAATCCAGAGACAAACCCAGAGCTGAGCTGTGTAGGTTACAAACTTCTTGTCATATTGCCATTTGATTACATTTTCTTCTCTGCTTATTTACACAAAAGTGAATAACCATGAAGATGTGTGAAATTTATAATAGCGTAAAAATAATAATGGCGGACAGGAAGGACCAGTGATATCTGTGGACATACCTAGGGATCTCTGTTTCAGTCCAGGAAGGTGCAATGGCTGTTCTGGAAACCATGTCTGGAGCAGTCAAAGTGGAGGACCCCAACTTCTCTAGAGAGCTGGTGGGGAGTGGTGGCAAATGGAGGTTGGTCAATACTCCCAGCTTCTAAACAACAGCCTTCCTTGTATAGCTGTGCTTACCTGTTGTTGTTGCTGTTCTGGTAATATGATGTGTAGCCACAAAATATACATGCTTGTGTCCAGGCAACATCTCTTCTGGAGCTCCTCCTGGCTTTGGGTAGTAAATCCCAGTTCAGGGAGAACATCCAAAATATCCTCAGACAGTGAAACTGAACTCCCTTTTCTCCTAAGCGTAGGCAAGGAAACTCCCTTCCCCCACACCCCTTTAAAGCTGCCCCTAGCAACCCACCAAACCATTTTATTCCCCTCCAAAGGAATCTTCAGTAATCATTTTCAGTAATAGCTAATTTCCTTGTGGAAATCATTTCTGACTAGGAAATCTCTAGTGACTGGACAGGATTACTTGGATCAATAGTGTAATAGACAGAGGATAAGGAATGATCTTTGTCGTGAAAAGTCCTGTTGACATGCTCTAGACTCATGCTTGATTTTAACGTTCCTGCCAATGTGTTGTGTTTTTAGTCTCCTTTTTCTTCTTAGATATTTCCCTGTTACCATCCAAGGTCATCAGTCTGATACTGAGTTTAATAGCAGTCAGAAAACACCTTTTTTTATTTAAAGTGAAATCACATTTCTCCTCTGCTCTGTTTTGTTTTTTTTATCTTTCTTCCTCAATCCCTTCCCTTTTCAGTTTGGAGCCCTCCTCTCCCTAGGTTCAAGCACTGTATTGTAAATGACCTGTATTGGTGAATGTCAACATCATATATGAAACATGGAAGGTACATGTAGGATTTTGTATGTATCAAGTACATGACATTGGTGTTAGGTGGGCTAGGACTTATGAGCACACACATTGTAGTTGATCTAAAGGAACAGGTGAGATCTAAGGGTTTTTTTCCCCTTCACCACTTGAGACTATTTAATCATTGCATCAAAAATATCAAAGTGGGAGCAGGAAGCAAAGCCAGTAGTTTCTTTATGCAAGCAGCACAAAAGAGCCCAGCACAGCCTCCCTGGCTGGGGTGTTTTGGGCATTACTGAAGGAGGGTACCTGCTCGTGCAATCTTAACTGTGCTTTTCCTGATTTTTTTCAAAAGTTTGAGTTTTGCTCAACACAACATTCTGCAAGGGGATAACATACTACAAAGCAACCTTAATTCTGTATTAATGGGTGGGTTTTCCATTGAGTACATCATTAATTATGCTGATGTTATGTTCTATTTATTATGTGCAGTCTTCACTGAAGTATAATTCACTGAATAATTAGACAAAAACACTTTAATTTTGCAGGAACCTCAGTTACACTAACACCAACCATTATAATTTTTCTTGCTCACTTCAAATACATTATAAATGTCCTTAGTTATGAATGGGCTTGTCATAAACTCCAACTGTGCACTTGCTAATTTGCAGATGGTCTTCTCCTATTACTGTGAATTATATTCTTTCTGCAGCCTTTTCAACAACAGGTGAAACTGGTGGGTGTTCATTAGAATACCCTATTAGAATTCTTTGAGGGGGTTAACAAACAAGTGGACAAGGATGATCCAGCGGATATAGTGTACCTGGACTTCCAGAAAGCTTTGACAAGGTCCCTTACCAAAGGCTCTTAAGCAAACTAAGCAGTCATGGGAAAAGAGGGAAGGTCCTCTCATGGATCAGTAAACTGGTTAAAAGACAGAAAACAAAGGGTAGGAATAAATGGTCAGTTTCCAGAATAGAGAGAGGTGAATAGTGGTGTCCCCCAGGGATCCGTACTGGGACCAGTGCCGATCATAAATGATCTGGAAAAAGAGGTGAAACAGTGAGGTGGCAGAATTTGCAGATGATGCAAAATTACTCAAAATAGTTGACTCCAAAGCAGTCTGTGAAGAGTTACACGGGGATCTCACAAAACTGGGTGACTGGGCAACAAAATGGCAGATGAAATTCACTGTTGGTAAATGCACAGTAATGCACATTGGCAAACATAATCCCAACTCTACCACACGCCAAACCACTGGTAGCCCAAAGGGCCCTGGCTCAGAACCCAATGGAATGGGAGGGCCCAGGCTCCCCTACCAACAATCCTTTGCTGCCACGGGTTGCATCCTGACCACTAGGCCACGCTGAGTGGGAACCATTACATGCCTCAATAGTTTACGCTCTAGCTCTGGGCAAAAAAATAAAAACATCTAAAAACTTTTTTTAAATGGCTACTTTTTTCAAGGCCTATATCTCTGGAACCTGGGGTCACTATCCCTACCCTGCATCCTTCTGAAAAACACCAAATTTCAATGAAATCTGACTAAGCGTGTTGATTTTAGAGGGACTGTGATGGGGTGTTCACTCCACACCTCATATGAAAGGTTAAGGTAGGTGGGAACGGGCTAATTAACCTAATAGGCTGCACCTGAGGGACAGTTAGGTTGGAGAGGCAAGACCTAATAAAAGATGAAGCTCAGCTGAGCAGGTGTAGGCTGGGCTGGTACAAAGCCAGCAAGTTAAGAACAGAAGGGGACTGAAGAGGAAGTACTGTGCAGTCACTCCCTGAGAGAGGGGAGGCGTGTTTGCAGTATAGACTCTGTCAGGAACCTGAAAGGAGTGAAATAGCTGCAAATAAAGGGAGCCCCACCAGTAACCTGAAGGGGTGAGCTAGAGGAGGAAGTAGGAAGGAGCATAGGAAAACAGCAATGGGGTCTGGGAGTAAGCAGACCCCATTGCTGTTTTCCTCTGGGAGTAAGCAGACTGTGGTATCCTTGTACTGGAGCCTGGGTTCCCCTGCCTGCCACTGGGAAAGGTAGCATAGTTGTGAATTAGAGAATGGCCCAGAAAGGCAACCGGACAGTCAATCCAGAGAGACTTTGGTACACCCAGAAGGGGAAGCACATAGTGTCCTGCTCAGAGGGCCAAGGCATGAAGAGAGGGCACACTGAGTCCCAGAGAGCGAGAGAGGGCACAGCAAATGCAAATGATGGAAGAGAGTGTCAGACCTGGACAAAGCTAATCCCCTGAACAGCCAGGAGGAGGCACCCTAGTGGTGAGAGCACCATTTTGCAATGACTTTAAGTAGATGTCATGACACAACTCTATCTATAGTGGCACTATTGTGCCACTGTAATTAATGTTGCATAATACTTGTCAATTGTCTCTATAGACATCTTTATATTTGAGTTTAGTCCTACTGAAACTATTGTTTGCAAAGGAGGGCAGTGGCAAATTCCAAATGCACATTAAAAATGTTTTTCCCTATGTAAATACAAGTTGGCCAAAACGTATCAGGATATAATGAAGATAATGTATACTTGTTTTAATTCTCATTTCCATGTGGTTTATCTGATTAAACAAGGAGCATTTAACACTAAGAAATTATCTATCAGACTGACTTTTTCAAAAATGGAATTTACACTAGTTGACCTATGATCAGCCATTCTCATCCTCTGCTTCCAACTCAAATTCTTGTTGTCCTCTTTCCCAACCCTTTTTTTTTTCTTTAAGAGGACTGGGCTAATTTGTGTCCCAAACTATCAGAATGAACCAACTCAGGAGTCCTGCTGGAACATAGTCCTGCTGGATAGATAAGTGCTACTTCAGTTTTCCTTTAACAAATATTTAACAAAGCCTATTGTGCTCTTCTCTGCCCTAGCAGAAGCAGTGTCCCCTCTTTCCAAGCAGCTCCTTTCAACTGACTATATAGTCTTCCTTCATGAGTGACTGTAATACTGTGCCTCAAACTTTCCAGTTGTATGGAGCTTAGCGCATAAACTGAGAAGATGATTGTTTTGAAAATTCATCTGTTTTTGTTTGCACACACTTTTGAAGACAGCAGTAGATGTAATCTTTTGTTCTCACTATCAGATCAATTATCAACTGTAATGAAATTTTGTGATAATTTTGTGAATTTTTTGAAATTTTGTAAATTTTGTGAAATTTTGGTCTCCTTTTTTGAACAGTATCTGAGAGCTTGTCTACACTTACCGAGGGATTAATGAGTGGCGATCAATGCATCGGCGGTAAATTTAGTGGGTCTAGTGAAGACCCGCTAAATCGACCACCAATCGCTCTCTCGTTGACTCCTGTACTCCACTGGATCGAGAATAATAGTGGTAGTCAACAGGAGAGTGTCTCCCATCGACATTGCATAGTGTGGACCCTAAGTAGATTTAAGCTACGTCGATGTGAGTTACGCTATTTACGTAACTCAAATTGCCAAGCTTAGATCGAATTTCCCCTGTAGTGGAGACAAGGCCTCAGATTGTTTAGTTTGTTACTCTCTTGCACTTCTTCCCTGTTGTGTAAACCCCCAGAAATATAGTTATGTGTTCCACTGAGCTTTTTCAATTAGAAGCTAGTTCATAGCCTTCCTTTTGAAAGTAATTTTTTTTTAGTCATCTCATGTGCCATACATGGCCTCTCTATTGCAAGTCTCACTAATTAAACTACTTTCTTTCATATGAATTAGCATAACAGATCAGACCAGTGATCTGTATTATGTCTTTTACAATGACCAGTAAAAATGATTGAGGAAGGTTAAAGAAACCCCATAACACATATCTATGAAAGAACCTGCTCACAGAGGAAGTTTCTTTATAATTTCTCTGAGACTGATTATGCCCTGAGCATGAGAGTTTATATCCTTCACACACTTATTTTTTATCCTTTATAATATTATTGATGTTTTCACTATCCTTTTCCATGTATAATCCTTTTTAACTCCACTAAGCTCTTGACCTCAGTGATACCTTGCAGCACTGAGTTTCAAAGGCCAGTTATGCATATTGCGGTTTTGGGGGGGTTTCGGTGGCCTTAAAAATCAATGACTAATCTTATCCTTCCTCTACCTCATTTTGTTTAATACAAAGTTTACATTTTTAAATACACTATTTAAAATATCAGCAACATCACATGTAAATCAGTACAGACTTGCTTGTAAATTTCCTGATGAAAATAATATTCCTTTACATGGTTTAATTCTAACCTTTGTTTACTGACATAGCTATTTTTATCTTTAGAAATTGTTCAAGCTCCATGACATTAGTTTAAAGCAATCGCTATCCAGCATAAAAAAGACATAGTTGCCAAAACCAGGATATGCCTCAGTAGATTGAAGACAGAAGACAGTTACTTCTGATATCTAGTGGCAGATATTCTTCCTGTTAAGTTTAAGAAGGGGTCATAATTTCAGTTATCAAATAGCAATTTTTTACTGTCAGGAAGTTCAGGGGAAAATCATATACTGGGAGTGTGGGGGGGAATCTGTAGTTGATGGGAGAAGTGCATCATTGTTTGCCTTCTGCAAGATTTTTTTCCTCTGAAGCAGCTGATACTGGCAATTGTCTGTGACAGGATACTGGACTCTGTCATATCCAATCCAGGGGAACATAAGAATTGCCATATTTCCACTAACAAGGTCAAATATTTGATGAGAGAGGAGTTGAGACGAGGAGACATCTTCCTCACTTTCAAACTCTGTAGAAGACTCTTTGACATGTTTATTGCTCAGTTGTTGTGAGGGCTGGAGGTGAGACCAGGCCAGGTGGGTGGCAGCTGTCCATGACCTCCTCCTCATTCAGACCCTATCTCAACATTAGTATTCCTTCTCCTCCCTCCCGCCCCCTCTCCCCCGACATTCTTGCATAATTTCCACTACAACTGATTTAAAAACCTCTGTCAGGACCTAGCTGGTGCTAAGTTAGGGCTTGTCAACACTATGCATTAATCTTCATGAGAGGTATATAAATACTAGTGTGCACAAGCATGTTGCAGACTAGCTGGCCCATGTGGACCCTGTTGGCATATGCTAAAGGTTCCCTAGTCCACATTAATGTAGTGAGAGTTAATGCACCATGTTCACAAGCCCTAAAACCCAGCCATAAGTGAAAATAAGTCTGGATTTATCCTTGTCCCCAGTGGACATTTTATTCAAGTTAATCAGTCAGTTTTGGCAAGTTGAGTACAACTAGTGCATACTGATCATTAAGGGCCTTAGTCTGAAATGTCAAAGCACTGGCATTGACTGA
The DNA here is from genome assembly GCF_965140235.1 of Caretta caretta. Lineage (NCBI taxonomy): Eukaryota > Metazoa > Chordata > Testudines > Cheloniidae > Caretta > Caretta caretta. Next base: position 79,847,412 of record NC_134209.1, read on the forward strand.
GTACATGGCAAAGTCTGCCTGCACTGTCTTTGGCTGTAACCAGTCTTGACTGCTCTTGTCTTTTATAAGTACTAAATTTACCAGCTTAAGTTTGGGGTGGGGATGGGACTCCTTGATATTGTGAGTGAAAGCATCAGGATTCATAATGCAACCAAGTAGAGGTTAAAGGCCAGCAGAGTTGCCCCTTAGAAGGGAGTGTCATAGGGGGCTGCGTGAACCTTTTCTGATAACTTTTCTGGTGAACCTTCTCGGATTTATAACATTGTACAGCCACATAATGTATTAACAAGTGATTATACAGGCAAAACAAAGTTAAATAATGGTGTGCCTCCCCCATCTGACCCCCATCCCCTCTGCAATATTGAACGGTTTGTATGGGATTGTGAGACTTGAATTCAACATACACTGTACTTGTAGCTTTTAGATTATAGGTGAGACAAATCTTTTCACTAGCAGCTCTAGGAGAGCTATGTGATTCCTGTAGTGGAGTGGGGAGGGAATAAAAAACACATTCAATTAAGTTCAATGAGACTTTATTGCATGACAAGCTGTATGAGTGTGATGAAAATACAAGAAAAAGACATGCCCCTCAGGTATCTGTCCAAGGCAGGAGTGACCTACATAGGATAGGATATTTGGGATTTGATCCCCTATGTCCACTTTTCACCTATCTTAGGGAAAAGTCCAATGAAGGCAGATGGTTGGTTCACAACTGAATTGTAGAAAGTGGATAAGAGTACTATTTTAGTCTTTTCCATAGCATCCACAGAAATTGTGGGGGGAGGAGGTGTTGGTTCAGGCCTGTTCTTTGTTTAAGATGACCAGAAGTGGTACAGAAATATTTGCTCAGATGCTTGGCTGGCTGGTTCTTGTTCACATGCTCAGGATCTAAGGCAGGGGTGGGCAAACTGTGGCCCGCGGGCCAGATCCAGCCAGTCAGGGCTTTGGATCCGGTCCACGGGACTGCCACCCCCGTGGCGCTATGGGTCTAAGGCAAGCTCCCTGCCTGCCCTGGCCCCACGCTGCTCCTGGAAGCAGCCAGCACCACATCCCTGTGGCCCTATGGGGAACCGCGGCCAGTGGGAACTTTGGGGGAGGTATCTACAGGTGAGGGCAATGCATGGAGCCCTCTGCCGCCTCCCCCCACAGGGGCCGGGAGCGGTGCGAGGCCAGGGCAGGCAGGGAGCCTGCCTTAGCCCTGGCACCCCAGAGCTGCTCAAGGTAAGTGGCACCAGGCTGGAGCCTGCACCCCTCACCCCTCCTGCACCCCACACCCCAACCCCCTGCACTGAGCCCCCATCGCACCCCTCACGGACCTCAACCCCCTGCCCTGAGCCCCCTGCCGCATCCTGCACCCCTCCTGCACCCCAACCCCCTGTCTGAGCCCCCTCATAAACCCTGCACCCCTCCTGCACCCCAACCCCTTGCCCTGAGCCCCTTCCTACACCCCGCACTTCCTTCCGCACTTCAACCCCCTGCCTCAGCCCTACATTCATCGCACTGCATGTAGTTTCCCCACCCAGATGTGGCCCTTGGGCTAAATGGTTTGCCCACCCCTGATTTAAGAGTATGTCTACATAGCCAAAAAACAAAAACAAAAAAGAACCCACACATGGCAGCAAGTCCAGAGACTGTGTCAACTGACTCAGAGTACTGCTACATAGCTAGCAATAGTAGTGTAGACATGCCTGCTCAGACTGGAGCTGGGGCTCTGAAACCCAACTGGGGGGGAGGGGGGGGCTCAGAGTAGAAATATCTACAGTACTATTTTTAGCCCTGTAGTGTGAGCCCCAAAAGCAGCTAGTTGATTCAGGCTCTGAGACTCTCTGTGGCAGGGTGTGATTTTGGTTTTTTTTTGTTTTGTTTTTAGTGTAGACATACCCTAACTGATTACTATCTGTAGGATCAGGAAGGAATTTTCTACCAGGTTAGATAGGCCCAAACCCCCAAGTTCACTGCCAATCTTTGCAGCATGGGATGTGGGTTGCTTACCAGGATCATGTAGATATATTTCACTAAATTAATTCCCTGCCAGTGCAGGGGCCTTGGACGTTGCACCTCAGTCCCTCCTATTAGCAACTTGTGCCACATAACAGTTAAGTCTCCTGAGGACTGTTGCTGTAATACCTTTGTCTAATTATTGTTGTTCGGTTTACTTCATGGGCGCTGATTGGTGTTGGTGGCCTGTGATATAGAGGAGGTCAGACTAAATGATCTGATGGTCCCTTCTGGACTTAAATTCTATGACTATGTTTTGCTATGGTATAATATTGGGTGCTCAGTTTTCTCAAATACCTGAAATACTTTTGCCAGATTCTTCTGTGTGACACAAAAACTAATTCCAAAAGTCCTTTCTGACATTCTTCCTTATGTTGCCAAGTGCAGTTGCTCCTGTTCATTACATTACCTAAAACACTGTTAAGAAGAGACTACTAGAAAGTGGCATTAATGTCCGTGTTAAGCTATGGGTGAAACACACATGCTAGTTTCTTCCTGATGTTCTTATTAAGATTTTGTTCAATTAATGATGGAATGATGAATGCATTTGCCATGTGATGTCGCACTCCATATGTTTTATGGAAATATGCTTATAAGTATAAATATGATGTAACTGGAATATGCTTTATGCAAAAGGTCTCTTGTAAGGTACCCTAACAAAGGTTATAGCCTACTGAATATATTGCTCCTATTTGTATGTATGTATCTGAAGCTACAAATATGAAGTATAACTCTGAGGTCCTATTGTAATTATGCAAAGTGTGGGCTATTAATAATAGTTTAGAATCTTGATGGCTCCCATTGACTAGGACAATTGGTTGTAAATGGCTCTGTTTACTTCAAACCTCCCTGTATATGTGTAGGCCAGCCCTGGAAAAATGGAGGCTGGGGTCTCACAGGACATGTTAACATGTCACCTAATACTGGAATCCATCTTAAATCTGGTACTTTTCCATTTAGAAGAGGGGTGGGGACCCAGAGAGACAAAAGATTCCCACCTTGTGCCAAAGCTATAAAAGGGGGGTGGAACAGAACAAAGGGGGCAGCGAGACATAAGAAAACCCCTAGTCTCCACCTAAGATGCCTGCTGAAACTAACAAGGACTGTACCAGGGAAAAGGATTGGGCCCAGACTAGGAAGGAGTCTAGTTTGTGAAAGAAGCTTATTGGAACATCTCTGAGGGTGAGATTTTACTTGTAATTAGTTTCTTAATGTATTAGGCTTAGATGTATGTGTTTTTGCTTTATTTTGCTTGGTGACTTACTTGTTCTGCCTGTTATTACTTGAAACCACTTAAATCCTACTTTTTATACTTAATAAAATCACTTTTGTTTATTAATAAACCCAGAGTAAGTGATTGATACCTGGGGGAGCAAACAGCTGTGTATATCTCTCTATCAGTGTTATAGAGGGTGGACAATGTATGAGTTTACCCTGCATATGCTTTATACAGAGTAAAACCGATTTATTTGGGGTCTGGATCCCCTTGGGAGCTGTGTGTCTGGGTGCTGGAGCTAGGTAACTGCTAAGTTGTTTTCAGTTAAGCTTGCAGCTTTGGGGTTGTGGACCAGACCTGGATCTGTGTTGCACCAGGCTAGCATGTCTGGGCTCAACAAAGCAGGCTTTTGGCAGGCAATATGGGCTCAGAGGTAATCTCAGCATGTCAGGTGACAGTCCCAGGGGGATCCCTGTGACCAAACCCATCACAGTGGTGAAGAATAAAAAAACAATTTATTTTTTGGCACTGGCATCCCTGGTCCACTTGTAACCACAGTAGTTAACTTGGAGCTCTGTAGTTCTCCAGGGAAAGTTCTTATTTGCTTTTCGGTACAGAGCAAGCTCCTTTCCAAGCGTGGAGTAACAGAATTCACTAGAGGTAATGAGAAGGTGGTGCGGTGTAAGTTGCCATAGTTTGTGCATTGTGCTAGAAGCAAATACATAGTCGAAATTTTAAAAACTCTATATTATACAACATCCAGAGATACCAGGGAGTGGAATCTGAAATAGTTTAGGGAAGCAATGGCGGTATTATATATTGGAAATCGAGTAAACTTTTAATTGCGGGAGGAGGGGCAGAGAGAGAGACCTACTGTGCTTCACAACTACCTAACGTTAGAGTGCCACTAAGCCCGCAATTCCCAAGGTATCTTGGCAGCTTCCTTGCTCAGGGGATGAAGAAAGCCCCTCCGTTGTGATTTAAAGCTCAGTCCAAACAGCGATCGGTTTTGGGAAGCCCCTGTGGAATTTGCTCTCTACCTTCTCTCTTGAGATCAAAATCCCCGGCAAGGATAAAGCCTCAGCACATGTGATAAAAGGAGAAAGTGGGGGGGGGGGGAACGGATCCCTCTAGTAATTTCTTTCGTCTTATTTTTGGACATCACCAGCATTCCTCCCCCAACACTCACCCTATTTTCCCCCCAGCCCTCCTCTCTCACATACATTGCGGGAGCACACAAGCACACACTCACGTATTCTGAAGCAAAAGCAAGAGCAACAGTTGGACTGAAGCCAGGGGACTTACACTCAGCTTCCTCACTGCCAGCAGCAGGCTTTGTTCTTTGGAATCAGTCGGAACCCGGGAAGACGTCTTCGCTGCTGCTCCTGAGTGGTCGGAATTTTGGCAACTCGGCGGTCTATTAATTTCCTCTGTTCTGTTCTGCAAACTAGGCTGATTTTTAGAAGAGCAAAGCTGGGAGCTGGAGATAGTCAAGGAGTAAAGGGACACGGAGACCGTTAACCTCTTTGGGGGTGGGGGTCCATTTGTTCCACGACGGTAAGTGCCAGCATTAAATACGTATAAAGAAGTAGAGGAAATGAGGTGCTTTAGTAATTTCATTGCAATGGCAGAGCATTCGAGTGAATCGCAGTGTATATGCTCAGTCACAGTGGCCTCTAACAGTGCTTTGCAGTCAAGTTTTCCTGATCTTTCTCCCGCCCAGAAAGCCCGAACAAAAATCTACAGGTTTTAGCCAAATTCTGATCTTGGAAAGATTTCCGTAGGGCTTCATGACTAGGTTATCTGAAAATCTGTTCAATCGCCATTCGTAAGTAGAACAGAGTAACTACAGAATAGGAACTGCTCAGTTTGTTGTTTGAACCTGTGAAGTGGAAATTAGCACTGTCAGACAGGAGGCAGCACACAGTGAAGTTGTTTGTATGTCGGTCACTAATGTAAGGGATGGGGGGAGGGGAAAGATTTATTTAGGTTCATAGGAGCAAAAAATAGGTTTGATTTAAACTGCTTTAATTCATTCAAACCACCTTTGCTCATTTTAGGAAACGAATCTCATTTTTTAAAAAACCCACTTTTTCAGGTCTTGAAGTAAAGAGCAATCAGTTAGCAAATATTGTTCTCGGGGAAACAAGTGGAAGCCAACATACAGTAGAAAGGAATGTGTTCTTGGAGAGGCGTCTGTCATTGAGAGGACAAGAACTGGGCAAAATGAAGCCAGGTTTTCTTCTAGTAAACAAACAGTTGCTGCTATCCTTGTTTTTGTACATATCCCATACTGTTTCTTAAACTTGCTACCAAAGAACCACCCATGATGGTGTTTACAGGGATTTTTTTCCCCTTTCTCTTTGACTGGTCTCTAGAAATACTTAAAATGAACAGTGTCCAGGATATTGATCCAGAGATACTATCTAGCTGTCAAAAAGGGACCCACCTTAGGGACCATTTGTCATAAAGCTACTGATAAACAATGCAGTCAGCATGCTACTAGATGTTGCCAAGATTTAGCTGAACTGACTTGACAAAATGGTGATAAAGCTTTGAAAACCAGTAGTTCAACTATGTTAAAAAGTTGGGGAAGGGGAGAAGATCTGTAGTGTAAATGCATTTGCCATGTAACTATCACAGAGTTACAAACAGGATAGTAAACAAACTTGAGGAGGAGAACAGATTCTCTAGCCTTGCCTGTGGTTGTACCTATGCTTGAAATAGTGATTCCAAAACTCTGTAGTAATTTGCAAAAAGGCAGTTGTTTACTTTTGTTTTGTCACAGGTGATGTGGGAGTGAATCTAGTCGCATACAAAATATGCAGTTGTGTGCAGGTGCAAATGGTTGATTGATTGTGCAAAATATGGCAGGTGCAGTCATTTACCTGTTTGCTCCAATGGCTGCAGCTTTTTGTTTGTTCAGTTTCTCAAACTTTTACCAACACTGTCCAGTTCTAACTTTCCCCTTTTTGTTGGAAAGAATAGTCTGGTTGGGCACCTGTACTTTGTGGGAAGATTGGTGAATAAATGTTCTGTTATCTGGTCAGCTGTCTGAGTGGGGATCTGAATTCCCAAATGACTACAGATGTTGTTCAGTGCCTCATTCATTTTTTCATGAAGTGTTCAAAAAGAGCTTTGTCCTTGTTGCACTGGGATTCACATCTTTTGTGAATGCTGTTGTTTAGTCTATAAAAAGAGTATTATTCACTTGTTTGGAATGGGACACTAGAACTAGCAAAAATTCCTTTTGGGAGCTAAAATTGGAATGGTGCTTTCTAGAGTTGTGCTCCCCTCTGATGGCATCATGTCAGATTTCATCAGCAATGCTTTCAGTTTCATAATTTCCATAGGTGCTATAATTTCTCATTGATGCAAGGAAAAACCTGAGGTCTTTTGTTAATTTTCCTGCTTTAATATGTTTTTTAACATATCATTTGGTACTGTCGGTGAATTCTGGCAATGAGTGTTAAGCTCAGCAGTTAGACACTAGAGGTTGGCCTGAACCAAAAACCGTGGATCCAGGTATTCTTGAACGATGAGAAAGTTAATATCTGGATCCAGAGTTCTGGCTCTGGCCTATCCATATTAAAGACACATCACTTTGGCTACATGTATAATTTGTCATTTGAAGGGGGGAAGGAAGCTTATTCAAACTATGGCTATATTTTTAAAAATAACATGCTACTTAGTGCGGCTGATACGTATATATTAAACCTGGGCCTCTCTGCTCTTATAGCTGATGTGATACCTATGCTGAGAGCTTGTCTGTTAGGTAGGTTCTTTTATTATTCGTTGCCTAAACTTGACTTTCACAAACCTACAGTGAATTAGTTCCTATCTCCTATTATTTTTTTAAAGGTCTCTTGCATTTGGGGACTCCTTTTGAGACATGGTGAATACTCACAGAACAGAAGAACGGCCATACTGGGTTAGACCAAAGGTCCATCTAAGTATCCTGTCTTCCAACAGTGGCCAATATCAGGTGCTTTATAGGGAATGAACAGAACAAGTAATTATCGAGTGATCCATCCCCTATTGCCCATTCCCAGCTTCTGGCAAACAGAGACTAGGGACACCATCCCTGCCCATTCTGGCTAATAGTCTATTGATGGATCTAGTTCCTTTCTGAACCTTGTTACAGTCTTGATCTTCACAACATCCTCTGGCAAGGAGTTCCACAGGTTGACTGTGCATTGTGTAAAGAAATACTGTGTTTTGTTTGTTTTAAACCTGTTGCTTATTAATTTCATTTGGTGACCCCTAGTTCTTGTGTTACGAAAAGGAGTAAATAATACTTCCTTATTTACTTTCTCCACACCAGTCATGATTTTATAGACCTCTATCATATCCCCCCTTAGTCGTCTCTTTTCCAAGTTGAAAAGTCCAAGTCTTGTTAAACTCTCCTCATATGGAAGCCGTTCCATACCCATATTCATGTTTGTTGTTCTTTTCTGTACCTTTTCCAATTCCAATATATCTTTTTTGAGATGAGGTGACCACATCTGCATGCAGTATTCAAGATGTGGGCGTGCCATGGATTTCTATAGAGGCAATATGATATGTTCTTTCTTATCTATCCCTTTCTTAATGATTCCCAATATTCTGTTCCATAGGTGCCAACTTCCCCTCTGCCCGGTGGGTGCTCGACACCGCCCCCTGCCCGTGGCCCTGCACCACCCCTTCCCACCCCTGTACCGCCCTCGCCCCACCCTCTTTCCACTCCTTCCCCAAAGTTCCTGCCCCACCCCGCCTTTTCCCACCCGCTTCCTGCCCCCATTCCACCCCCTTCCCCCAGATCCCTGCCCTTCCCCTGCCTTTTCTCCGCCTCCTCCCCCGAGCGCACCGCGTCCCCGCTCCTCTCCCTTTCTCCTGGAAAGTCCTAAACGCCACCAAACAGCTGTTTGTGCTAGGAGGGAGGGGGAGGAGTGGGGACGCAGCGCATTGTGGGGAGGAGAAGGAGGCAAGGAGGGGAGAGCTTGGCTGCCAGTGGATGCGAAGCACCCGCTAATTTTTCCCCATGAGTGCTCCAGCCCCATAGCACCCACAGAGTCAGCGCTTATGTTCTGTTCGCTTTTTTGACTGCCGCTTCACATTGAGTGGATGTTTTCAGAGGATGATCCACAATGACTCCAAGATCTTTCTTGAATGGTAACAGCTAATTTAAACCCCATCATTTTATATATATAGTTGGGATTGGAAAACATAATGTGCATTACTTTGCATTTATCCACATTGAATTTCAACTGCCATCTTGTTGCCCACTCACGCAGTTTTGTGAGATCTCTTTGTAGCTCTTTGCCGTCTGCTTTGGACTTAACTATCTTGAGTAGGTTTGTATCATCCACAAATTTTGCCACCTTATTGTTTACCCCTTTTTCCCGATCATTTATGAATAAGTTGAATAGTACTGATCCCAGTACAGATCCGTGGGGGACACACGACTATTTACCTCTCTCTCCATTCTGAAAACTGACCATTTATTCCTACGCTTTGTTTCCTATCTTTTAACCAGTTACTGATCCATGAGAGGACCTTCCCTCTTACCGCATGACAGCTTACTTTGCTTAAGAGCCTTTGGTGAGGGATATTGTCAAAGGCTTTCTGAAAATCTAAGTACACTAAATCCACGGGGTCCCCTTTGTCTACATGATTGTTGACCCCCTCAAAGAATTGTAGTAGATTGGTGAGGCATGATTTCCCTTTTAAAAAAAACATGTTGACTCTTCCCCAGCAAATCATGTTCATATATGTCTGACATTTCTGTTCTAACTCCTGTGAGGCATTGAGTGCCTTCAAGTCCTGCTGACTTCCGTAGGACTTGTGGAAGCTCAGCACCATCCAGGTAGAGCTAGGCATCCACAGGATTGGGCCTTAAATGATCTGTCTAAAACTCTTTAAAGGATATTGCCAGATACATTTTACATCTGTGCCAAAAATGATGGTAGCCCACAGCCTGGACTGCAGTACAGTATAAATGTGAAAGCAGAATTCAATTTGTTGTTCTAAGTGTGGTTATTCTGACATTGTGTACTGACTGGCCGCTCTGAATATGGCTGTACTGACAGATACAATAGGTTTCTGTGAATACAATTAAACATGTATCTGCCAGCTGCTTGTGGTATCTGTATGCCTCAGTAAGAAAACCTGTTCTTTGGCTTTATCTGCCCACTGTGGTTTGTGGTACATTACTTTGACTTATTCTGCAGAAGTTGCATTTTTTTGCTGAATGATTAAACTATGATGTCATTTTCTATCTTCAAGGTTTAACCTTTAAAGGTTTTTTTGCTGTGGATGAGGCCCTTTAACATTGGAAGTAGAAAATGCCCTAAAGTCCACTTCTGAGCGACTGTCTACTCAAGCACATTCCAGTGTCACCCATTCATTTGTGGTCAGAATGATTCAGATCTGGTTAAAGATGATTTAAAAGAGAGGTTATGGGTACGCTGCAATGTATATTTAGGAAAATAAAGGGGGGGTGTTTTTACAGCCTTATTGAGACCACATGGTTCCAGCTTGCTTTTTTTTTTTTTTACATGGAAATTGCTGGCTGGATTTATTCAAACAATTTTAAACAGTTTTCTTTCTTTTTAATTGCCTGGAGGCTGAGAGTTGGAATTGTGGCATTAATGGTCAGGTCAAGCTAAAATGAAATAGTTTCTAAGGCTCTACACATATAAGGACAGGGGTTTTCTTTTGGAGGACTTCATAGAGCATGTAAACCTACCTTGCCCCCAACATGCAAGGGAGAAAAATGTAATGGGAAATCTTTTGACTTAATAGGAGAACTGGAGGCATAGTTACAACCAAAAAACCAATCAATAGACTGGAGATGGTCTCCATATAACACCAGAGGTTATCATCCTCTTCCCAACAAAGAATGCAGACCTGCGAGGAGGTTGTCTACTTTGACTATACACAAAATTCAGCATTTTTTGGCTATTATGGGGGAGCAGAATAACTGGATAATTAATTAAAATAAAGGATAGTTTTTTAAATAACCACATCATAATTCACATATTTGTCCCCTTAAACATATTACATATATAATCAATGAAGTTACAGAGTGGAAGTAGTACGCTAACATATTTTTCGTACTCTTTCAAGATTTCTTCTTTTTTTCTTTCCCCCAATCTCAATCCATTTCAGTCTCCCATTTTGTACATCATCTGGTAGAGTTCTTTGCTTAGAAGAAAAGATCTCATTTGGCTCTCAGATTCCCCAGCTGTCTTTGGCCAACCCTTCCCTTGAGACATCCCTGTGATTTGTTACTCCTGTTGAGGCCATTCCTAATTCTGACCCCCTTCTGACTGTCATCCACTGATGAAGCCATTGCTTCTCTGGAAATTTCATCCCCCATTCAGATTTAACTATACTTTTAAAAACGGAAAGAAATTGCAGCCCATAATGACCTGTCTGTCTCTCCTTAGATTGTGGACTTCATCAAGCAGTCACTGTCCCTTCGTGAATGTTTAGAAAGCACCAAGCACATTAATTGTGCTCTCGTAAACAAATATTAGATTTATTTTTTAAAAAACCTTTGTTTTCTAGGCTTTAAATTTTGCAGCATACAGTGCTGCTATTTCAAATTTCATTGGTCTTTGTGGAAGATGATAGAACACCAACTTAGAGAACAAACCTAAGAGAAATCACTGTATGGAACTTGAATTTTGCTGAGACCAAAACAATATACTATCCAATACCAAAACCAATAAACAGCAGTTATACTGAAGACTTTTTTTGGACGTTCTTGGATATTATTTTGAGATGATTATGTTAATAATAAAATATTTAGGTCAACAATGCTGAAAGGGGGTGGGGGAGCATTGATCACAAATCTGTGCATAAATTTTCAATAATACATTCTGACACATACTGAGACCAAACTTTTCTGTGTTTTTGTCTCTCTCCGCCCCCCCCCCCCCCCCGTTTGTGTATATTCTCCAGGACACAGGCGAACTTTGTTCTTAACTTATAAAAGACATAAAGAAACTTTAACCTTACTCCTTGAATCAGAATACATGAAATTAACATCTGCCACACATAAACTACATTGTTTAAAACTTAATTGCAGTTTGTTGTGAATATGAAGTGCACAATACATATGTGGAAGTTATTAGTACCTCTGAATATCCACTAAACATTAACCAAAACACTAGATACGTCTCAGAGCACTTAAACTCTAGGATCTGAACAATCACACGATTCCACTATATTAAAGCACATATTAATAAGCTACAAACAAGTCAGCTCAGGTTGTAGCTTTCCGTATGAAAATATAATTATAAGATAATAACTACGCAGTAGGTGTAGCAAGGTAGCGCTTGTTCTCAAACAGGTATTTACATGCCTAGTACCACGTGGCACTGCCACTCTGCCATTCTATCGGACATCACCTTCCACCTGAAGATCATTAAACACTTTGCAAGTATTAATTATCAGAGCATTTCTATTAGATAAGTATTCTAACCATCTTGCAGATAGCTAAATGGTGGCAGAGCAGTTAAGTGACTTGAACAAGGATAAACAATAAATCAGTGGCAGAGACAGGAACAGAAGCAAACAATCCTGATCCCTGCACAGACTATTGAATCATTCTTGTTCCTTAGGATGTTTTTTATTTACAGTTCTTGTCTGTCTTCAACGCGAAATAAGTATAATTTATCTGGTCTCATGGAGAAAATATTGCTTTTAGTAAACACAAATATTAACTCTAGGAGGAAGTGTGATTTAGTGATATAAATAGGGCATGGGGCCCAAATCCACAAAGGGACTTAGGAGTCTAGCCATCCAGTGGAATCCACAAACCCAGAATTAGGTGTCTAGGCTCCCTGTTCAATGCATGGGGAGAGCTTGGCGCCTAAACATGGGATTAAAACATAAAACAGTACGCTGGGCTGGGAGATGCCTAAGCTAGCAATAGCAGATGCTGAGGAGACACCTTTCTCCTTATCTCTGTCCTTCTGAGGGAATTAGGTGCCTATCTTCATTTGGGATCAACAGCTGGGAACCTCTGTCCTACACCTAATAAGCTTCTTGCAAGAACAGCAGCTGCAGATACCTAACTCTTCACAAAAGAGTTGGGAGAGTAGGGGCGGGAGGAGGTTTCCCTTATAATCGCTAGCCCTGTGGTTAGTTTAGTTCACTCACCAGGGATGTGGGAGACCCCAGTTCAATTTTCCCCCTCCGCTGGCTGAGGAGATGGGATTTCAGCAGCGTTTCCTACTTTTCATGTGAGTGCCTGAACCTCTGGGTTATGGGATTCTGATCTGGCTCTATCTGTCTTTCCTGTTGAAGCTGTTCCATTGTGAATGAATAATTTAAATATTCATTGGCCAGAAAGAGAGAGAGCAACTCTATAGTAAAGTTCAAATCCCTTCTCTTCATCAGGTGGAGAAAGGAATTGAACTGGGGTCTCCCACATCCCCGATGAGTGCCCTAACTACTGGGCTAAAGGTTATAAGGGAGACCTCCTTCTCCTAGTCCGATCGGCAGTTTTGTGTAGAGTTAGGCTTGCTAAAAGCATACTACTGGGTGGGCCCCACAGGCAATGCCTCTCTTCATCTTCACCTGGTTTGAGAATCCTTCTGGACTTTAGGCACCTGAGAGCCTAGAATAAGACATTGTGTGAATGACGCATGCTCAGAAGCTGAGGCAACTAAGGGACTTTAACAGTTGGACTCTTAGGTGCTGGGGTATTTTAGGCACCACTAGGTTTAGGTATCAGAGTAACAGCCGTGTTAGTCTGTATTCGCAAAAAGAAAAGGAGTACTTGTGGCACCTTAGAGACTAACCAATTTATTTGAGCATGAGCTTTCGTGAGCTACAGCTCACTTCATCGGATGCATACCGTGGAAACTGCAGCAGACATTATATACACACAGAGATCATGAAACAATACCTCCTCCCACCCCACTGTCCTGCTGGTAATAGCTTATCTAAAATGATCATCAAGTTGGGCCATTTCCAGCACAAATCCAGGTTTTCTCACCCTCCGCCCCCCCCACACAAACTCACTCTCCTGCTGGTAATAGCCCATCCAAAGTGACAACTCTCTTCACAATGTGCATGATAATCAAGGTGGGCCATTTCCTGCACAAATCCAGGTTCTCTCACCCCCCTCCAAAAACCACACACACAAACTCACTCTCCTGCTGGTAATAGCTTATCCAAAGTGAACACTCTCCCTACAATGTGCATGATAATCAAGGTGGGCCATTTCCAGCACAAATCCAGGTTTTCTCACCCCCCCACCCCCATACACACACACAATGTGCATGGTAATCAAGGTGAGCCATTTCCAGCACAAATCCAGGCTCTCACCCCCCCCCTTTTTTTTTTCCGGGGGACACACACACAAACTCACTATCCTGCTGGCAATAGCTCATCCAAACTGACCACTCTCCAAGTTTAAATCCAAGTTTAACCAGAACATCGGGGTGGGGGGTAGGAAAAAACAAGGGGAAATAGGCTACCTTGCATAATGACTTAGCCACTCCCAGTCTCTATTTAAGCCTAAATTAATAGTATCCAATTTGCAAATGAATTCCAGTAGCTTAGCAGAGGTTCTGAGGATCTCAGGAGCCTAGAGTTTGATCTTAAATGCATAAATTCTTTGGTGGATCTGGGCCTGGGAGTCTAATCCCAACTCTGCTACTGATTTGCTTTATCAGTAAAAGTCAGTTTACTCTGCCTCTCGGTGAACTCCATTTTGCAGCTGAGTAAAATATTTCTTCAGGAGGCTTAATTATTTAAAAAGCACTTGAAATACACAGGTGAAAGCTGTTGCACAGAGAAAGGACAAAGTATCATTCTTATAACCCTTCATCAGTTCAGACCAATTTTGTGAAAGTTCCTATCCTTATTACTGATTTTTATTTTTTTATTGCTCTATTTGAACTTAATCTGCGGAATATGAATATCTGGTTTAAAAAAAATTACATCTTGAGCAGGAAGGTATCAGTGTTGTTGATCTACTGTTTTTCTCTAATCAGCCTTACAAACGGACTCAGAAACCTGAAGGTTACTGTCAAGCCTGGTAGGCCCAGCATCTCCCTCCTATTACTGACCGACTGCAATATACAACTGCATATGATGCTGTTCTCCGAGCCCTGGATGATCATTTTAATCCTCTACTAAATATTGTTGCTGAATGCTTCAAATTTGGTTCCCATGCACAGGTGCCTCACAAGCCCATTGACCACTATGTAGCTGCATTACATGAGTTGAGTGCAACCTGTGGATTTCCCAGTTTCGCAGATGAAAATGATCAGAGATCAAATTTTCATGAAGATAGCCAGTTCCAAGATTCAGGAACGACTCCTCATGATAAAAGGCTTTACCTTGGATGAAACGTAGAACCTGCCCAATGAGTGGAAAGCACCATCCACTTACTAAATCACTTTCCATAACATCAGATGTCTCCAAACTTGCAGAGGTTAATGCACTTCAATACAAGACTGCAATCAGCAAAGCTCCTAAATTTACATCCACAGTGGCTTTACCCTCCCACATACCACATTGCAGCAGAAGGCAGGTCACAGGGCAGACTTTCAGGGTGTCCTGCCAAGAAATCTGTATACAAGAAGTGCAAAAAAAAAAAAAAAAAGACATTTTGGTAATCTGTAAGTCTGCTGTCAATGCAGTATCCTTAGTTCTCACAGATAATGATGATGGGAACTGAATCCCAGTGGTGTTCTGAATATGACAGGAGATCACCATACCACTGCACACCGCTAAGTGCAAGTCAGTGGCCATGAGATGAGGATGTTAGTGGATTCTTGTTCATCTTATACTATAACTAGGGCCCTGCCATTTTGGTCAGTTTCATGGTCATAGGATTTTAAAAATCATAAATTTCATGATTTCAGCTATTTAAATCTGAAATTTCACGGTGTTGTAATTGTAGGGATCCTGACCCAAAAAAGAGTTGTGCAGTGGTAGCAAGGTTATTGTAGGGTAGCAGTACTGCAGCCACTCCCTCACTTCTGCACTGCTGCTGGTGTCAGTTCTGCCTTCAGAGATGGGCAGCTAGAGAGCAGCGGCTGCTGGCTGGGATTGCCACCCTTACTTCTGCGCTGTCTTCAGAGCTGGCTGGCCAGAGAGCGGCAGCTGTTGGCTGGGTGCCGAGCTCTGAAGGCAGAGCCACTGCCAGCAGCAGCACAGAAATAAGGGTGGCAGGGTATGGTATTGCCAGCCTTACTTCTGTGCTGCTGCTGGTGGGGTGCTGCCTTCAGAGCTGGGCACCCGGCCAGCAGTCGCCGCTCTCTGGCCACCCAGCTCTGAAGACAGTGCAGAAGTAAGGGTGGCAATACTGTGACACCCCCCCCCCCAATAACCTTGCGGACCCCCACCCCCGCAACTCCCTTTTGGGTCAGGACTTCCAATTTGAGAAACACTGGTGTCTCCTGTGAAATCTGTATAGTATAGGGTAAAAGCTCACAAAAGACCAGGGGAGACCAGATTTCACAGTCCGTGTTGCATTTTTCATGACCGTGAATTTGGTAGGGCCCTAACTATAATTCCCAACCACCTCTACACTGTGCTATTTGTCAGCTCCCTACTTGAGTTGCATCTTCCAGACATATACCCCAAAGGGTATAGAGGATCTCCAATCCCCATCAATGGCTATTTTACAGCTATTCTCAAGTACAAGATCCATAATACCCAAGGGAAAATCTGTGTAGCCTAAGTGAGCGTTTCTATTTTAGTATGGAATCATCAGAGGGATCTGAATAGTACACAGCCTGTCCTGCAAACTGAAGATAGGCTATAAACAGGAATCTTCCTTGACTTTCCAGAAGTTTTCACAGGTGTTGCAAAAATCTTCAAGCAGAAGATCCAGCTAAAAACAATGTGGTGCCATACAGCATAAAGTATGAAACGCACCAATTGTACTGAGACAACTGGCCAAGGAGGAGATTCTAAAATGATGCAAAACAAATATCACTGAACCTGCTGAATCATCGGAATGGATTTCTCCTATTGGTCTCAGCAGGAAGCCTAATAGTGCTATCTGCATGTGTGTGAGAGATCTAAACTCCAACACTGTTATAGATTATCTTCCTCTACCCAGTATCCATGAAATGTTGCTCACCTTGAAGGAGGCAAGAGTCTTTAAAACTCAGAGACTTATCCTCAGCTTTCCACCAGATCACCTTAATGGAAGAATCCCACAAATATGCAACTTTCTTCACTCCAGAAGGTTTGATACAATTCAAATCAATGTTGTTTGGGTAAACCTCTGTAGCTTCTGTATTCCAGGGAATGATACATGGGATCTTTAGAGAGACAAGGAGTTTTACTTTTAAGATCATATTCTAGTGTATGGCAAAGATGAATCCAAACATGTCCTCCTATATATAAAAGGTTCTAGAAAAACTTTGACAACGTGATTTTGCCATCAGCAAAAAGAAATGTCAATTCCATACTGACTCAGTGACATATCTAGGATATACAATCTCTCATAATGACATACAGCCAAAACCACTTAGTGAAAACCAATTCTGTTGTACCAGAGCCTGACAACAAGGTCAAACTTCAATCCTTCTTGAGATTGTGTGAATACTATTCAAAGTTTGTAGAGAAATTTGCTATGAAAGTAGTGAGTATGGTCTTGGTGCTGTCTTGACTCAGCTTAAAAAAAATGGTGAGAAGTCACTCTTGCACTGGCCTCAAGAGCATTGACTGAACCAGAAAAATCCTATTCTGTCATTTGAGAAAGAAGCTCTGGCACTTCAGAACCTACCTGTTGGGTCAGAGATTTATCTTGAGATCTGATCACAAGATCTGATCAGTTTTATTCACCACGCAAGGTTCTGGATCAGCAATACCAAGAATTGCCAATGGGCCACCAAACTAATGGACTTTGATTTCCGGACTGCGTATCTTCTAAGTGCCAAGAACACCGCTGCAGATGATCTCTGACCTTATGAGGGTGCAATAAAGAAAGATGATGAAGAGTGTAACTGCACAAATCACTGCTACAACCCAAGGAGTTATCACAGTCTCAGAGTGGGCAACAGCCATGAGAGAAGACAAAGTACTTCAGGACCTAAGGACGTAGATAGTCAATGCATGGCATTGCAAGACGATGATACTAGAAGACTTGCAACCATATAGACATTGTGACGGACTCAGACTAGAAGGATATAAGAGAGTGATGGAAGGTAGGTATCTCAGCCTCAGGATGAGTAGGTCGCTGTTCCCTGGATAGCCAAACAAAGACTACTCCAGGCCAATTAAGACACCTGATGCCAATTAAACAGTTAAGGCCTTTAGGCTAATGGAGACAGCTGGAACCAATCAAGGTCCCACTCATACTGTTTAAAAGCTCTCCTTCCAGTTCCCTCAGATAAGCCCAGGTGAAAGGAGCTGGAGGAAAGGGAACATTGCTGAAGCCTGAGGTAAGGGTGAAGCTAGAAAAGGGGATCAAAGCAGCTCCAGTGGTGAAGGGGAAGCTGCCAACAGCTGCTACCATTCAGGTCCCTGGGCTGGAACCCAGAGTAGAGGGTGGGCCAGGTTCCTCTCCCTCCTATCCCCCGCCCTACAGAGACCCCCCTTGAGATGGGAAGCAGGCTTCAGTCCAGAGAGGAGGCCGAACTGTGCCTACTAAGCTCAAAGGAGCAACAGAGACTGGGGGATATCCCCCCTCCCCACCTCCCATACTGGCCTGTGATGAAAGTAGCTCAGTTGGCTGTGACCCTTGCCACTACACTGAAAAAGGGAGGTCACAGTGAGAGCTTTAGTGAGCTTCTGAGGCCACCAAATCTGCATGAAAGCATGGTGCCCACCAATACAGGCTTGGAACTTTGTCACAACATGCATCTCATGGATTTTGAGAATTGACCACCTTATTGTGCCAACACTACTGAGAGAATGATTGATTCACCTGGCACATGAAGGAAATCTGGGAATGAGTCTAACCAAAAGACAACTGCATCAAGACTTGTGGTAGCCAGGGATGGACAAGCAGATTGAGGAAATAATCAAGAATTGCATAGCTTGTTCAAGAATTACATAACTTGACAAGTCACAGAAAAAACTTCGGCATCCCTGTCAATCAGTTGACTGACTGAACTGCCCATGAAAGAAACTGGCTCTAGACCTAATGGGACCATTTGAAGGTCAGTCTGTTAGTCTACCATTACTATGGCAAACCTTTACCTATCATTCAAAGTGGCTAGAACTTACATTCACTGCAAAGATTACCACTGAAATAGTGATTAAGTTCATGTCATCATTCTTAGTCTGAAAAGATTTCTCAAGGAATTGGTAATGGACAAGGGAATGCAATTGACTTCTCCTGATATGCAACACTACTTTAGTAGCAATGGTATCAAGTGCAAAATGGTTTCTTTATATTATCCAAGACCGAATGGCCTATTTAAAAGAATAAACAAACTTGTGAAAGAAAGTTTGCTCAATCTTTCCTTAAACATTTCCACTGGAAATGTTTCAGTGTTGTCTATATTTAAAAAGAGAAGTCAATGCCATTGACCTACTAGAATTCACAAATAATTTCATAATAAATTTTTGTGACCATAAGATATAGGGGGAACCAACTGATAAGAGAGCAGATTTCAGTTTTCTTCCCAAGAGGTGTTGCTTTAAGTAGAGTGTAAGGGGACTGTTGCCCTCTTACTAACATTCAGTGGGGGTGTTTTGGTTGGCTAGCTCCCAGTACTAACAGGGGACGGGTCTATGGGAAACTAGGACCCTGAGACTGATAGTCCCCAGGAACAATGGGGAGAGGCCAATGCTTCAGGTCAGCCTGAATGACAGGTTGGGCAGGCTAATCAGAGAGTCAGGAGGCCAGGGAGGTCCCATCCTCCAAGTGAGCTGGATTTGCCTGGGTCAGACAGAGTGGGGCCGAGCTAAGGAGAAAGCAGGGGCCCAAGCTAAGCTGGGGAGCAGAGCTGTGCCAGATCCAGAGGGACCAGAAAAGCAGCCCAGAGAGAGCAGACCCTGTCCTGGGAGCAGAGCTGCAGCCCTAAAGCTAGAGGCACAGCCCAGAGAAAGCAGACTTGCCCTGGGAGGAGAGCTGCAGCAACCAGAGCCAGAGGGGCCAGAAAAGCAGCCCATGAAGTAGGTCAGTGCTGGGAGCAGAGTCACAGAAGCAGCCTGCAGAGCAGACATGTCTTGGGAGCAGAGCTGCAGCAACCAGAGTCAGAGGGTCCAAAGAAGCAGCCCAGGGAGCTGGAGGCAGAGCAGCAGAGACAGAGTGGTGGAGCTGGGGCTGGAGCAGTCCAGAGCTGGGTGAGGTGAGGGGGACCCGGGCAGCGGGCCCAGCACAGGGAGATGCCACAGCCAAGAGGCTCTGCAGGCCAGGCTTGGATCGTAACCCCGACTGGGAAGAAGGGTCCTACCGCTTAGAGCCTGAGAGCGTGTGGCCACCACTAGAGCAAGTGTCCAATCCACAGCATCCCTACACCACAGCCAGGGTCTGAGAAGAAGGCCTGGGACTTACAAGGAACAGACTGTGAACTGTCCTGACATTCCAGAGACACTGTTTGTGATGTTCCCTGCCACAGAGCGGGTTGATGGGTTTCCTTTAACTTTCCCATTTTTCCTTATTCTTTTTAAAATTAATTGTTAATTAAATAACTTGCATTTGCTTTAACTTGTATGTAATGGTCAGTGGGTCAGAGAAGTGCCCAGTGCAGAGAGAGTACCCTGGAGTGGGGACACCCTAGCCCCGTCCTAGGTGACCACAGCAGGGTTCGAGCCCCCCAGGAATCCTGGGCCCAGCCTTGTTGGGGTTACGAGGACTCTGCCAGACAGGAGAGTGGAAGGGGAGTCCTCAAGGGCAGGGAGGCCATTTGGGTAAAGGAAGTAGGAGCGAGGACTCAGATCCTTTCGCTAGCCCACTTCACCAGGGTAGTGCAGAAGCCAGGAAAGTTCCTCACAATATCGGGACTATTCCCCCGCTTACAAGAGGACAGAATTTGACAATCAACGTTGACTATGTTACTTCAAAAAATTCAAGTTAGATCCATTATAAACAGTGACTATTAATTCCTATTTGTTCATGTGTTTTCAGGCCTACAGTAAGTGAAAGATGGAAAAAGAGCAAAAATAAGTGGAAGCCAAAATCACACTGGGTGTTGAAAGTAAAAAGTTTTACTTAATAAATCATAATAGATTAGAGTGCTCAGAATTTTCTTCTGCTACTTATGAGATCTTAAGGTATTTCTGCAGAAAAGCTCAAAAGCTATTTGACTAACATTCACAATTTATTAGCAGCAATAGCAACTCTTTCTAAAGTTCAGATTTCATTCATTGAATGAGATAATATCAGAGAACTGGCAGTTTTCAAAGAAAGACTTTAGGACAGATTTTCAAAGGTATTTAACTAACCCGTCACTTCTAGAGATGTGTTCAAATCTTTTATTAGGTCACAAGTGAAAAAAATTATTTGAACACTTGTTTGTGGCAAACAATTTGCCACATGTTCAATATGAATGGCAGTCTTTCATCAAGAGAGGCCGAGAACTGGGATAGTAGAGGTGCAGTAAGCGAGGTTTCCTGTGCCAGCTGTTATCTGTATGGGAAGTTTGAAGACCTACTTAAATTATGCAAGACTCCAACCCACTGCCTGAAATTTACTTAGCTTGTAAACTCTTTTGGATAGTGACCATTTTTTTTCATTGTGGTTACAGTGTCTAGCCCAATGAGGCCCTAATAGGAGTCTCTAGGTGCTACCATAATATTAACAATATTTCCTCACTTTCAGGAGCATGAAACTTACATGCAGAATGAGGAGAAAGATACTCTGTCTTTGTTAATTAAGAACTAGAAATGGACCCAAACCAAATCCCTGATCAAAGCACTGCTAAACTTTGGGTTGGGGGTGGGACAATTAAAAATAAAAATTTATATTTTGTGGCTTGAGCCTCTCTATAATAAAATTGCAATAAGCTGCAAAAAAAAGGCATTTTGCTGCACTTATTGGAGATTAAAATCTCTCAAGTAAAGTAAGATTGTTCCATTTACAGCATTCTCTATTGGATACGCTATCATTATCGCTCTGGTACTACCCAATTTCACACAGATGTCTTGTCCCAATCCGTGTTGGTAGAGCAGGGCCATCTCGGGTCAAAATTACATTGTGTATAGAGAAAGAATTTGCAAATAAACAGAATGCATTAGACTTGCCTGTAGCTAATGATTTTAGCCTCTTAATTTAAGAAGAGCAAACACTTGTCCCCTACTTCCAAAACAACAATAACCATCTTTTTTTTCCAGAAAACATGCTGCTTTTCACAAAGACCATCTGCTGGGCTAGGCAAAACTTCAGTACAGCACTTCAGTGACCCCTCCAAAGTGTCCTAAGGTGGCAAATTTGGCCTGGCCATCCCTCCATCATGACAGCGTGTGGGCAGGCCAAATCCGCCATTCTAGGCAGCTTTCTAGTTCACTAATAGCTAGAGCAGTGGTTCCTACTAATAGCTGGAGCAGTGGTTGTTCCACCGCTTGTGCAGGGAAAGCCACTGCCGGGCCGGTTTGTTTACCTGCCGCATCCACAGGTTCAGCTGATCGCGGCGCTCAGTGGCCGCAGTTCGCTGCTCCAGGGCAATGGGAGCTGTTAGAAGCGGCACGGGACGAGGGACATACTGGCCACTGCTTCCAGCAGCTCCCATTGGCCTAGAGCAGCGAACCACAGCTACTGGCAGCCGGGATCGGCCGAACCTGCGGACGCGGCAGGTAAACAAACTGACCCAGCCCGGCAGGGGCTTTCCCTGCACAAGCGGCGGAACAAGTTTGGGAACCACTGAGCTAGAGCATCCCTAGGCTGTAAGGGTATAATACCTCTCTCTCTCCTTCTTTCAAAATCATCAAATGCTATTTGCTCCACCTGCCAATATTAATTAAATTTTAAACAAATGTTGATTTTTTTCCCCAAGCATTGCTTTCTTCTTCTATTTAGTATCTGAAGACTTATCTACATGATGAGATAATGCACAACAATCCAGGATGTGAATCCACAGCACACTAGCTTGCCACGACCTAACTTGACATGTGGACCCTGCTATAGCGTACTAAAGTTCTGTAGTGCACTTTGACATACTCCCATTTCAAATATCAAAGCAAACTAAGGAACTACTACTGCATTGTGGCAGGATCCACATGATGAGTTAGCATGAGACAAGCTAGTGCACTGTAGATTGACACCCTGGCTTGCTGCTCACTTACTTGTAATGTAGACAATCCTCAGCTGATATACACTAAGTGTTTGACTTTTTTTGCATATTTTGCTACAGTGAAGCTGACTTACTAAAAGTTCTTTTGTACAATTTGGTAATGTTTATACTAGGGTTTGCTTGTTTTTTGTTTTTTTCCTCATGTTCTGGGGCAGTGCAAGAATTACTGTAATGAGAAAAGAAGATTTAAGCTTATGGAAAGCAGTTCACAACTCAACAAAAGAAAATGGTGGTCAACATTAACTGAAATGGTTATGCAGAACATCAAAGGCACATGCCACTATCTCAACCCCAGCAGTAATTGAAAAGTATATTAATTACTACTTTTATTATCTGGAAGTGTATGGGATTCCGTAATGCTTTGTCTGCATATTTTAAAAATAATAGGCAGGGATCCTGATTGGGGACCAGATAAAGTGGTCTAACTTTGGTGTAATTCTGACTTTGCTATTGCATAATACTGCATCATCACCACCTCTGTGGCTGGGTGTGAAGTACACAAGTAATTTTAATCATTAATGTTTTGGGTGCATTTGGACACTGGTGAGGAATTGCCGGTTGATTTCTGCTTTGGAAAATGGTATTCTTTGAGTGCAATAGTGTGTACATGCTCCAATCTCAAATCTGCTTGTTTGCTTGATCCTGGTATTTTTTGCAGAGGGGAAGCTTCTCTTTCTGGTGTGACTGCTTTGACTGAACTTAACTGAGCATCTTGTATTTCAGTCTTACTTAATGTAAAGCTGAAAACCTCCTTACTTTGTTGTGCTCAGTTATTGACTTGCAGAGCTGTGTGGGTAAAATATCTCCAAGTCATTAAAGTTATATGGATGCCTACTGAGTTGGCTTTAGAAGAAATCTACAGAGGGATAAGGACATTTGTGTCTGCAACAGTGTCAGTAACCTAATA
This sequence comes from Caretta caretta, assembly GCF_965140235.1. Taxonomy (NCBI): domain Eukaryota; kingdom Metazoa; phylum Chordata; order Testudines; family Cheloniidae; genus Caretta; species Caretta caretta. The sequence continues at coordinate 79,870,735 of NC_134209.1, forward strand.
CTTTTCTCTGTACAAGCTTTACCCCGAAGGTTTTTTTTTTATTATTTTATTTTAGATACCTAGGCCTCATTTTCCACTCATTCTTAACTTGGTTTCCAATATTCAGACCTATAATCTTTTAGGTACAAATAAAAGCACTTTGTGTAGGTGCTATTAGGTAGCTAACCATTTCCTATAAGAAAAGGAGTACTTGTGGCACCTTAGAGACTAACCAATTTATTTGAGCATGAGCTTTCGTGAGCCACAGCTCACTTCATCACTGAAGTGAGCTGTGGCTCACGAAAGCTCATGCTCAAATAAATTGGTTAGTCTCTAAGGTGCCACAAGTACTCCTTTTCTTTTTGCGAATACAGACTAACACGGCTGTTCCTCTGAAACCTGTCATTTCCTATAAGTGTCATTAATTCTCCTGCACAAAAGGGCTGAGCTTTTAAATTTCACTAATAACTTTCTGAACTAGAGAGAAATATCTGCCAGTATTGGTCCTAATCCTGGATGGTTCAGAGTGTACTTGTCACAGTGTTGCTAACCCAGAGTGTTCACAAATGAGTTATGCCTCAAAAATGGATCGGCTTAAAAATTGTGAAATTATTTAAATAATGAATGTTGTCATCTTTTTATTTGGCTCTGGTTTTTGATCCTCTAAAGTTCATGGTTTTCAAGGCTTTCTCCACACCCAAGAGAGCCAGAAAATTTTATTTTTTGAAAAGTGAAATCTGAGTTTGTCACATGATTAATGACACAGAGCTGGGACTCTGATACTTAAGACATTTGGCAGTTTTCTTAGAGTACAATTGTGAGAGCTAGCAACATGGTCACTGTAATTAACAGAAAGAATTGCTTTCTTCTGACACTAAACAAGGGGCTCTGTTACAATAAAACAATATTATGCCTTGATGATAATCCTTAGAGTATTTCAGTCTATACAACCTGAGTTCTTTCGTGGCATAATTCAGGTATTATCTCTGAAGAGATTCTCCATGCTTCATTATAGAGTTTCTGTCTGGACATTGTAGAGTTTCTGTCTGGAACTTTCTTCAGTCTTTTTCTTCCTGGCTTCCTAAATGTGATTTAAAGAAACAAAATGCAGTGTTAGGTTGCACTTTTGAAGTTGATTTAAATGGGGAGTAGAAGATGCTAATGAAAACTTTGCAGGACTGGGCCATTTAAAACTAAATTGAATAGTACCAAAGTTTTGCAAGTAATTATCACCTGCCCCTTCCTCATCTGAGCTCTGTGTAGCCAGCCATGACCCACTCCTCTCTAACAAAGCTGATTGTATTGCATGTATCCTGTGCCTGGATTTTTTTTAAATACTATATGAATGTAATTCTATCCCTCTACTTTTCCACTTTTTTTTTTAAACTACTTTAACCCCCTGCAAAGGTCTCCCAAAGTCAAAAACTCTTCAAGAAGAAAATCACATTTGGCAGTTCCGCAAGATTTTTTTTTTTCAAGTGGACAAAATAATTGCAGAAAACTGGTTCAAAAACCTTCTGTGGCCAAAAAGTATAAAGTTATGTAGAGCTATATTAAGTTGGAGTTGTACTTAAATATGCTTTCCAGGCCAACTGAGAGCATAATAATGCTAATCCCACAAGTCTTAACAGAGTTTCAGGTTTGGAAAATGTTCTGTGGTTCACATTTCACTATTAAATATTCTATATTTTTTAAAGTCTGCTGCAATTGTACTCATTGCTTTTTTCCTTTCTTTCTTCCCCTCCAGTCTATTCCCAGTATCTCCACTTCCATTTAGGAGACAGTAGCAACTAGTAGCAGTCTGTATATTAGAGAAGCCCAGGCCCGTGTCAACCAATGTGACAGTCTCTGCAATTCGTGAAATTAATATAGTTACCATAGGGTTCATTTGGTTAATGCACAGGAGATTTAGGCGTATAACTCCACTCAATGTTAACAGGAATCACCCACATAAAAACTTTGTGCAACAATAGGTGAATAGACCCCTAAACTTTAAACTCCAATACTTTATTCCATGCAGTGCAGTACAATAATTTGCACCCACACCCACACACTTAGATATCTATTCATCTAAATATGCTGGCTTTTTAAGAAGGCAGAATAACTTTACGCTCAATAATATATGTTAGGTAGGTTCAGAATCCAGTCTTATTCTGTTCAGCATAATCAGCAGAAGGAGGGTGATCTTGTAGTTAAAGCACAGGAATCTGGGTTCTATTTTAGCTCTCCCCCCAGATTACCTGTGTGACTGTAGATGAATTGCTTAACCTCTCAGCTTCTCTACTGGTTTAATGGTGTTAACAACTTCATAGGAGTGTTGAAACTTAACATTTGTAAAGGTTTCAGAGGAACAGCCGTGTTAGTCTGTATTCGCAAAAAGAAAAGGAGTACTTGTGGCACCTTAGAGACTAACCAATTTATTTGAGCGTGAGCTACAGCTCACTTCAGCATGATCAAATTTGATCCACTGACCTTTTCTTAGTGGCCCTCAGAACGAAGCATTTGAAGAGCACATGCTGGGGGATTGAGCATTTAAGAGATGAGTGGGTCCTTGAAGCGATCTATCTTGTATGAAGTTGCCTACCTAAGGAAAGGGCTGGAAAACAACTGCTCTAAATAATAGCTTGTGAAGGACAAACCTCAGATAGTTCAGTTCAGATATGAATCCAAACCTCTTTGTTCTGCAGAATCATACCAGAAATTTCATAAGATTTGTGGTGCCTCCTACCTGGTCAGCAATATTGTAAGAAGAGTCATTCTCCCCATTTTGTCATTTCTGTATCTAGTTTCAGTCACAGCTTGGAACTCAGAGGAAAACAAAAATGGAAAATAGAGGGAAATAAACAGAAAATGTTAATCTATCATTTTCAAACATCAAAGTTCTACAGCAGTAGAGCTGGGCAAATGACTTTTTTTTTTTGTTTTGGTGGCCAAAATAATTTCATCTCAGGTTCATTGCATTTCATGGGGGGAGGGATAGCTCAGTGGTTTGAGCATTGGCCTGCTAAACCCAGGCTTGTAAGTTCAGTCCTTGCAGGAGCCATTTAGGGATCTGGGGAAAAAGTTGGGGATTGGTCCAGCTTTGACAAGGGGGTTGGACTAGATGACCTCCTGAGGTCCCTTCCAACCCTGATATTCCATGAAACATTTTATTTCAATTTTGGATGATATTTTATCTTTTTTGTTAAATCAAGCTAAATTTCTAAGCAGAGCATTTTAGAAACAAAGACAGAGGGGCCCCAGAGGGTGAGGGAGAGGATTCTGTGAGCAGGGATGGCAGCAGGGTCTGTTCTCCCAGCACCTGATCATGCTTCACATAGTCTCCCAACGTTCCCACCCACAGCTTATCGGCCAGTGATTTACCCTCCAGCTTCTGGGCTATGGTCTCCCTGCTCAGGGCCGTCACATGGTTCCTGGCACTTGTACCCAGCCTGGGGCCAAGCTTTCCCCTCGCTCCTGCTCCCGGCTGCAGCAGCTGCTCCCCTCTGAGCCACCAGTATCCTGCCCGGAGTTCACAGGAAGGTTCCACACATCCAGTCCTTATGGGGACATTTTCTTTCACCTTGGACACCCCTTTGTCCCCTCAGGAGTTTGCCCAGCTGCACTCCAAGCAGTGCTTGGGGATGCAGGGGAGCAAGAGCACCCAGCTGGGGGAGGAAGCCTCTCACACACTGAGGTGACTTGGCTGAGGTAGGCAGATCCTATGCGCATTGCTGCCGAGGGGAATGACACTAGTGGGCTCTGGAGTGCTGGAACCACTATACAGTTGTGGGGAGGCAATCTCTGCTGTGGTTGGCTGACCCTTGCCATGCCCCATTTTTCTACCTCTGTGGCTTTGCACTCTTGGCTGCTGCCCCGCTTGCCCTACCCTGCCTATGTCCCTGATTAGGTCATTACCAGAGATAGGATACCACATTTGATGGACCAGTGGTCAGATCCAATGTGGCAAATGCTATTTACTGAGCTTTCTGGACACAGTATCTTTGCTGGAAGAGGGTTTAAGTGACCTAGTAGAAAAAGGAAAAAAACCAAAGTGGAAAGTAAAATCGAAATAAAAGATGTAGTACAATTGCTGTAAGCTAGATATCATTCCCAGCAAATGCTGCTAGTTTTGCTGGACAGTAATCTAACTTTACCGTTTCCAGTATTGCCAGCTATAACGACTGGAGAGCATGGTGTTAAACCAACCTGATTATAGAATGATCTGCACCTGAGAGGAATCAGGCAATTCCCCATAAAGAGCAGAAGGTGGTTTCATTAAAGAGGGAAGATCAGGAAATTGCAGCTAGGTCTATAGACATACTGCAGGGAGCAAGAAGGTTCCTTGGGGGCCCTGAGACAGCAGGAGAAAGCTCAGAGCAGGAAAGGAAGCTGCATAAAGAGAGTGAGGGAGAAAAGATCCTAATCTCTGTTAGTGGGCTCCTCATTCATTCTCAGTCTCTCTCTGAACAGCTCTCTAGTCTGTCCCCACTCCCTAGCTCCTTGTCCCCTGCTTCTTTTTGTCAATCCAATGTCTCCCCCTGCTTCTCATTGACTCTGTCTCTCCCCACCCTCTCAGCCAACTGGCATCAATCCCACCCCATCACTCTCTGTTGGCTTCCAGTCCCAGTCTACCCATCCAACTTCTGTCCCCTCTGCATTCTAATCTGACTGCTTCCTCCTTCATGTGGCCTGGGTGCCAAATAGGGTCATTGAGAGCATGGGAGAGGCAGGCTTCCTGCTCTCAGTGCTAATGCCTGGCCACTAGAGCATTTGGGAGCAGCCATTAAATGGAAGTTTGGCTTTGCCCCGGTAGTCCTGTGCTGGAGAGAGGCATCCTCCATTGCTTTGTGGGGGATGAACATGTGCACTCCTGGCACATGCAGGAGTTGTGAGAGCCTCAAACATGCTCAGTGAGAATGGAATCTTCAGAGATTTTCACTGCTAAAATCGAAGGAGTCTCTTGAGATATGTGAATTGGAGTTTTTCAAAGGGTTCTAACTTGGCCAAATTTGGGCAGATAGTCACAGAGAATGGAAAGACATGCCCCTGAGACAAAGACCATGTCTGGTCAAATTTCAAGTCCCAGCCCCAAAGCATAGGGGTGATAGAGGTGTTCAGACAAAAAGTTGCCAAAATATAACATGGGTAAAACAAGACATATTTTTCCATAGCCTTGTTCTTAGAAATGGTTGAACTGTTTAGCTGAAATCTATCCCCACCCCTCACCCCCAAAAGCAAACAAACAAATCTGCCTGAGGCAAACACCCAGCATCAAAAAAATCAGGCCAAATGGTTTTAGTTTGGTGAAGTTACAAGCAACTGAAAGCAGGATCTTAAACTGGGCAGTGTCTGGCAACCTTAATAGGGAGCACTACCAGCCCTGCCACTAATTAGACTTGGAAGTCTTAGATTTTTATCAGAAAATGTTGGTAAATATTTATTTTTACTGTATACACACAAATATGAAAAAAATATTTCTATTGATAACTGGAATGTATTGATAGGCAAAGTAAGAAAAATGCTGCTTAAGAACTTATTAGAGTTTGATTTAAGGGTAGTTACATTGTATATTTTGAGGTGTGATGTCAACAGTTTGTATTTTAGCTGTTTTCTAAATCTTTAACTTTTTGAATGCCAACATCTGTCATCATATAATTGTCTGACCCTCCCCCAATAATGTCCTGCAACTGTGAACATTTCAATTAATAAAAACAAACATCTACATTAGTTGTCTCAATTACAGAGAGAGAGAGAGAGATTTTAAAAAATAACTGAATGCTGCATATAAGCCCACCTATAATATGTTGTCATGTTCACATGAGGTCAGTTGCAGTGTTTGAACATGCAACCTTCAAAATCATAGTATAAACATCTTCCATTTCAGCTAAAGGAGTAACTGGTGGAGAAAGGGAAGCATGCTGCTCTTTTTTGTAGGCCTGCCCATATAGAACATACACATTGCCAGTGGTTTGCACAGGTGTTTGTGAGACAGCACAACTGAGTACCAGGATTCTTGATTACAAACAGCATAGCCAAATGTGACAACATCTCGATTTGGGTAATCTGTGGGGACTGAAATTGGAACCTCTAGTACTTGAGCTAAGGAACCGAATATAGAATCATAAACCATCTATAAGTGGTCTAGTTGCTAGAGAGTGACAGAGCCACAATGTTAGTGTGGGTTACAGAAGTACCTAATTTGGCATGGTTTCTTCTGAACACTGGGCAACGTGGATGACATTTGTCTTTGATATATTAGAGACCTCATTTCTCTGTTCCCAGAATTTCCTGAGTGCAACTCTAGTATCTGTATATAAAAGAACTCTCTAGCCAGTCTATATCTGGTACAAGAGTCTGGCCTGCTAGTAGCAGCCCTGCAACCTACCTTGTACCAGAAGTATGTGAAATGGTGTCAGAAGTAAAGGTAGCCTCGCTGGTGCCAGAGGAGAGTGGAAACAGAAGGAAAACTGCAACAAAAGTTGCAAACAGGAGCAAAGTAAAAAAGGTTGCATGTTTAACAAAGGTTGCATGATCAAATCTCATCAACATGCCACTCTTCAATGCCCCAGAGACCTTCAGCTTTGATAGTCCTTCAGGATAGACAGAATAGAAGCAAGATTTTTCATTGCTACAAAACTCCACCAGGAAACTGGAAATATTCAGGTATCTTCTTGAATTTATGCTATGGGAAGCAAACAGAGCATTTCTTTAAATCTTTTGCCTTTATTGAAGACAGCTGCAAAAAAGACTAAGAAAGGGATCTAGGTATGTGTGATACATACCTCCTACCAAAGAGAAATGTGGTTTATGGAAGAGCATGTTTATACCCGAGAATACAGGAACCAGGAATCTTTTATAAGAGCTCTACATGCATTGTCTGGAAACCTATTTGGGGGGACACACACTGCAAAACATGAAAGTATCAGAGACCAACTAATCATTGGACTTAGAGATAAAAATATTTCTCAGGAACTACAATTAAAGACAAATTTAAATCTATACACTGCTACCAAATACCAGAGCACTCTGAACTTGTGAAGCAGCAGCAAAACATATTTGCCAAACCAAAAACTAGCTTAGAAGTTGTAAACAGACACAGCATGAGTGCTAAAGTAATTATCATAGGATCTGAAAGGGATTTCAAGAAGTCATCATAAGACCCCTGAGCCTAAGGGGGACAAATTCTAGGTTAACTGCAAAACCTTTTAGGCTAAATGTACAAGATGTGGAAAAATTCATATCCCAACTGATGTCTAACCAAGAGCACAGGTATAGACATTTTACAGCTGTTTGCCAAACTAAGACAGTGAGAGCTAATTATGATAATGGACAGTCAAGAGCGATTGTTTCTGGGATCTATTGCAGTGTCTGCCTGGAGAATGAAACTTATTATTCATGGAAAGATTATTGGCTTTAAAAATTGACTCCAGCAGATGTGACAGCGATTATCAGAGGGACTTACAATCACCCTAACCCCTCTAAGAGCTGAAGTCACTTGAGAGAGGTCTGATTAGTCCTGGAGGTATTCCGAACTGCCCTGGGCCATTTCGCCACAAAAACAACTTACACTCTGAATGCAAAATTTTGTCGTTTGTATGTGATCAAAGACCAAAAACTTTCTGAGCTGCTGTGTGGCAGCCATGATAGTCCTAGTGAGAAAGGTGGAAGAACTCGATATTGGACTCTTGGAAGGAGGTCCAGTTCAGATGACCTTAAGAGACTATACTGAACCATATAGCATACATAAACCTCACAGGATTTCTAAAAGTGGAAATAGAATTAGAGAAAATGGAACAGATTGGCATTATCGAGAAAATCTCTAAGCCAACACCTCAGTGGCGCCAACTATAAAGAAAAATGGAAAAATACAAATCTTTGTGGATTTCAAGATTTAATGAAGAAGTTGTGAGAGAAAAAATATATCTTCCCAACACTGGATGACTTCCTCCTCAAAGTGGAAAAAAGTTACAGAATTCTCTAAGCTGGATACCTTGAGCAGGTTCTGGCAAATTGCCTTAGCCAAAGAGAATTGTAAACTGACTTCATTTATCACACACTGTGGGAGATTTTGCTTTTAAAGATTACTTTTTGAGATTACCAATGCACCTGAAAGCTTCCAAAGAAAGTTAGCAGAACTGTTAACGAACACAAATGGAATTAGTTTTCATGGATGATGATGATTTGATATATGGTTCTTCAATTAGAAAAACACAATAAAATCCTCAATGAATATCTAATCCTCATGATTCAGGCTAGGCTAAAGCTAAACAATGAAAAGATGCATTCTCTGCCTACCCCAAATTGAGTTTTGGGACAAACAATAAACAAAAGTGGAATCAATCCTAGCCCAGAGAGGGTAAAGGCAATTCAGTTCAGTGAACCACCAAATGTACCAGAACTGAGCAGTATGCTGGGGATGGTAAATTATTTTGATCAATACCTATGAGATCTCTCTACAGTGACAAAACCACTGAATGTACTACTAACGTTCAACACATTGTGGGTATAGGGGCCATATCAAGAAATTGCCTTCAAAAAGGTGAAAGAAATCATCTTAACAGCACCAATTCTCATGTACAATGATGTGAACAATGGTCCCAATGGTCAGTGAGAATGCAAGCAGCTGTGGTGTATTGTTCTATCAAGATAGAGCTGAGTGGATGTCAACTGCACTTTGCTTTTGCACACTCATCAAAGCAGAACAATGATATGCACAGATTGAAAAGGAATGTATATGGTCATGTGAGAACTTTTACAGCTATCGGTGAGGATTGGATGCTTTTACACTGATAACAGACCATAAACCACTTGTAACCCTCATCAATGGAAGAGACCTGGATCAAGCCTATTGAAAAGGTTATTGTGATTTTAACCCAATTACTAATTATGTTCCTGGAAAAAATCTGGTAGTAGCAGACACACTGTCATAGAGCACAGCATTGCACTCAACTTGAGCTTGAAGATGTAAATAGATGCTCTGGACACATACAGACCAGTGTCAGAAAGAAGGCTACATCAAGCAACCTTAACTGACACACAACTTCAAGAAGTTCTAAGTTCTATTAGGGCCAAAAAAACACTAAGGAGGTGACAAGATGCTGCTTTACAGTATGTGGAAAATTAAGTGAGTCAAATGGACTCATGATTAAAGGTGATTGCATCATAATTCCAAACAAAATGAGGGGAGAAATTTTACCTTCATCCATGAAGGTCATCAAGGTCTAACTAAATGCTGTGAATGGGCCAACCAGTCAGTGTGGTGGCTGGGCATCAGCAAGGATATAAATAATAAAGAATCTGCATGTGAACTTTGCAGAATAACAGTCCAACAGGACACAAAGAACTTTTAATAACACCCCCTCTACCAGACAGAATTTGGAATAGACTAGCTGCAGATTTTTGTTAATTCAGGGGATATTATTACCTTGTTGTAGTGGACTGTTTTCCAGGTATATATAAATAATGTCCTTGAAAGACATGTCACAGTGTTATCAAGAAACCGAAGTGCACTTTTGCTCATTTTGGTATTCCAGAACAACTAGTGATAGACAACAGACCACACTTCACTGCAGCAAAATGTAAGTAATTCCAAATAAAATATGATTTTGATCATATTTCTAGCAGCCAACATTGCCCACAAGCGAATGGAGATGTTGAGAGAGCTGTACAGACAGCCAAGAAAATCCTGCACCAGAAAGATCCATCCTTGCTCTTCTGAACTACAGATCAACACTGATAGCAGCTCCTGGATATAGTCTAGCACAGCTCCTGTTTGGAAGACAACTCAGATTCTTTTCCAAAGACGGAAAGCTCACGAAAGCTTATGCTCAAATAAATTGGTTAGTCTCTAAGGTGCCACAAGTACTCCTTTTCTTTTTGCGAACACAGACTAACACGGCTGCTACTCTGAAACCATTTAAATACAGCTGTTCTATCTCCAAAGTGGCCAGATACGAAGAGTCTGAATAAAATGGCAAAAAGAGCTTACAGACAGTTTTACAACAGTCCTCACTCAGAACAGCCAGATCTAGAACCTGGCGACTGTGTATTGTGTCAAACTGAAAGGAGAAAAAGGATGGAAAACTCCAGTTCTCATAATTATTAATTAACAATACTAAAAAAATACATTGCCCAGATTATGTGTGATTTGAGACCAACAGTGGAGAGTTCAACAGAAATCTCTGACATTTAAAATTCTTTCCTCTGAAAGATCAATGAATAGAGCAAACTCTACAGCTGATGGATGCTGAATAAGAAGATTATTTCCAAACTAACTGTAGTCAGCCATTGGACTAATAGACAACCTGATGACCAAGTTGTTATGTGTTCAGGCTGTGTAACTAGAAAACCAGTACAACTTAGAGACACTTAATAGACTGTTAGACACTGAACTTTTAAAGATAGCAGGATAGTGTATGTTTTATAAATGATAGGAATGTAAAATATAAAGGATACATGTAATGTAATGCTAAACTGTATTATATTATACAGTCATAAGTGACACCTTATTTTGAGACTAGTAGTGCAATTAAAGCTTCTAACTGAAGACACATCTCTAGTGTCTCTCTCTCTCTCTCTCTATAAAAGAAGTTATTTAGCCTGTCCATATCTGGTACAAGAGTCAGACCTGCTTGTAGCAGCCCTGCAACCGACATGTACAAGAAGTACATAAGTCTGTGATACCTATGATATTGGTTTGTGATAATTACCCCTTCTTCCCCCCTCCCCTAAGTTTCAGTATAAGACAGTGGTCCCCAAAGTGTGGGTTGCGCCCCCTGGGGGGCATAGATGAATGTGGGGGGAGGGGCTGCAGCAGAGCCCAGGCCAGCCCCCCGGGGGGGAAAGCAGGAGGGAGTGTTCCCCAGCCCTGCTCCGCCCTTAGCCACAGCTGAGCTCCGCCTCTAGTCCAGCTCCTCCCTCCTCCCTAGCTCTGCTTTCAGCCAGCTCTGCAGTAATGGAGGAGGGGTGGGGACAGATCCTATTACTGGCGGTGGGAGGCTGCAACTGGAAAAGTTTGGGCACCACTGGTATGAGACCTTGACTCATAATAAGGGTTGTAAAGAAATGCTAACAGCAGTGAGTGTAAGAGCTGTGACTAGAATTCATGGTTTTAGGGTTCATAGTTCAATGTACCTTCCCCTAGACTCCGGGGCAGGGTATAGTAGGTCGAGGTCACATTATACTTCCTCAAATTGCTTGAATGCTGTGAAGTTCCACATCATCATGAAGCTGCCTGAAGTAGGGGCCAAAACTGTATTACTTGTGATAAATTCATGATGGTTGGTGGCACTGAGTTTCTGCATTAATAGAGGGAGACGTAAGCCTGAAGTGGGAAGTCTAGTGGTTTTGTGTTTACAAATAATTAAATCAGGAATACATCCAAATTATGTTAGTTGTGTAGATCTATGAACAACTATTGTGCAGGAAACCGTAACTTACCTCTTATGAAACCAACTACAGTGCTGTCAGTTGCAAGAATGTTTCATTTTAGGGTATGCTAGCTATAATTATGTCACTAGACTCAAGAGTGTTGGATAGACTCTTGTTATTTGAAACGTCATATGCAGTAAATGCAAGTGAGAAATCTCTCAGTTCTTTTCCAAAAGACAGGGCTGACTGCATTTGAATGCTGTTCTTTAAAATGTATGGAAACTTTATCTTGCCTCCAATTATAGGAAGGCTTTTAAGGAAGACCCCTGGGCAGTGAAGTGAGCTATACTGCATTGTCTTTATCGTCCAGGAAAATAAAAAGCATGATGTGCTGATCGTGTTTCTTGTAGTTGTACAAGTAATGTTGTGGCTAACAAACTGAGAGACTGTGTAGCCAGTTCCATATAGTGTGAATAAGATAGAGTGAATAAAGAATTGAGAAGTATCTCTAACTTAGAAATCTAATAATCCAACCTTTTAAAAGAGAGATGTTAATCCTTTTACGTGGCAAAACAGCAAATAAATCATATGCTGCTGGCAGAACAACACAGACCGACAGAAGGGGGCTGCTTGACATACTGACAAATGAATTAGTGAAACAATTTCAGATGTAGATAATGTCTACCACACTTTGACTTCAGGCTAAGATGTTCCAGCCCCCAGGAGGAAGTTGTACAAAAACATTCAATTTAATTACCTGTCAAAAGGAAAAAAAATTACTGCTCAGTTTCTGGGAGTTCACATACTTAAAACTACAGGGGGTTCCACATGCAATAACTTTTTAGTTATCTGAAAATGCTGTATGTGGCAGCTGCCCCTGTTTTCCCTATGCTAGAAGTTGCTACTATAGCTACTGTTTCACACTTCTGTGATAATCATTACATAGAAACATAAAAACTCAGTGTGGAAGAATGAAGGAATTGTTCAATAAAGTACACCATATTCATTCTTGTATGTAATTCAGGTTTAAACAATAAGTAATTTAACTACCTACAATAACTTTTTAGCTTGAAATTAGCTGAGTATGCACCTCTACCTCATACATTTATGACTACAATTTCTCATTCTCAACATTTATAATCCCTTCTGTATTTTATACTTTGATAACTTGGAAGTGGCCAGCACAGCTATTGACAGTAGTAGGGGCAACTATGAAACCAGTGTTTATTGGTATTGCAGTCGTGGCCAAAATGTGCAAGGTGCTTTCTAAACAGAAGAAGAGAATCCTGCCCCAAAGATCATGAAGTCTAAAAAGACAAAGATTGCTGTAAGGTGGTGAAAGGGACAGAGCAGACTGGACAAGTAAAGTGATCAGGGTAATGATAGATAGTCATCTTATTAGCTATACTTCTTGCTTTTTTAAAAGTTAAACACTATATTTTCCTCCATTCAACCCCTTATCTTCTGCCCATAGCAGTTAGATTACAACATAAAATATTCTGCAGTCTGCTAAATGTTGTACCCAGAAATATTTGTGTGTAACTATTTAGGTTTTTTCCCTTATATATTCCCAGCTTATTTTTTACTAGCCGGTCATCATGAACCATGTCTGTAGAAGGTTCAAAACTGCATGAGGTCCAAAAAATGTCTGCAACTTTTTCCTCTGACTGTGAATGATACTTAAGAATATGTCCAGTTTCCAATAATTGTTTCCTTGAGACCAAAATGGGAGAAACAATATTGCTTTCTGCGTATTAGGGCTGTCAATTAATCACAGTTAACTCATGCAATTAATTAAAAAATTAATTGTGATTAATCACACTGTTAAATGATAGAATACCAAATGAAATGTATTAAATATTTTTGGATGTTTTTCTACATTTTCAAAAAAGGTTTTATAGCTATGAGGTAATTGCATGCCATTACAGTTAAGGTTTCTTATTTGTTTCCATCCTAATCCCCTTTCCTCAGTCATTTGCAACTTTCTAAAACTTTCAGCTTTTTGGCTGTGGTAATTTGTTTTGGGGTTTTTTAAAATTATTTTTAAGTTTGAAAAAAATAAGTTCACCTGTTTTTGTAGAGGAGGAAAGATATAATATAGTTCCAGAAAATCTTGACTTTTTAAACAGCTTTGCAGCTTGAAGTTCTGAAAGTTTTAAATCCTCACTGTGGGCCTGTGATAGGGTGTACCTGGCCTTTGCAGTTCTCTACAGGAGGCCTCATGCTCCTACTACAGCCCATACCAGGAAGCAGCAATGTGGGAGGAACGGAGTAATGAAGGTGGGTCCTCCACGTCTGCCTAGAGAGGCCTCTCTGGAGCAGCCATTTTGGAAAGCACAGTCCCCCAAGGGCTAGAGGGGATAGCATTGGCCAATAAGGGCCCTGCTGGCCCCGATAAAAGGATCTAGAGGGGATTAACAGTGCAGTTCCTGGCTGGGACCAGAGGATTGGACGAGGTGCTCTTCTCTGGTCAAAGGAGCCCAGCAATCAGACAAATTCTATGGCTGCCTGAATTTACATAACTGGGAATGCAGAGATAGAAGGACCTGAGGATGTTAGCCCTGAGGCAGGTCTAGAGAAAAAAGGGCCTGGTAGGGAAAGGCCCAGGGAAACAGCAGCAGAAGAATGAAGTTGAGCAGTATGTTGCTGCTGTTTATAGAGTCTCTGAGTTGGAACCAGGAGTAGTGGGCAGGCCCAGGGTCCCTCACCAGCTACCAGTAAAGTTGTGTGGACATCAAAAGGGGACAGACCTTAATTGGGAGCCTGAAAAAAGGACTCAGTTTAAAAAAGGGCTCAGAGCCAGGGCTGAAGACCCGAGTGAGGATAGTGACTTTATTTCCTGGACTCTAATACTCAAGGCACTGAAGATGCATCAAAATCAGCTGGCAGCCTGCAGGAGGCAACAGAGGAGAGAAATTGACTCTGTTATCACACCCAGACACTCAGAGGTGCTCAACAGTTGAGTGCCCCTTACAGGATAACTAAGGGTCTGTCTACACTGCAGCTTCAAGTGAGTCTCTGAGCATGGGTAGACAGACTCGTGCTAGCAGGACTAAAGATAGCATGCTAGAAATAGCTGTGTGGATGCTGTGGTTCAGTCAGCAGCTTGGGCTTTCAGGCCCATTCAGACCCTGGGTCTGAGCTCAGGTGGCTAGCCCAAGTCTCTGTGGACTGCAACGTCCGTCCTAGCATGATAGTTCAAGCTCTCCTAGTGCAAGTTTCACTCCCAGCTGCTGTGTAGACATACCTACAGCATCTGGTAGTGTTTGTTCCCTGCTCTGATCATTGCCCAAACCCACAAAGAGCTCTGAATATACCCACACAAACACTTCTCTTGTAAATACATATTAATGTATGAATACATATTTGCATGAGAATTTGGCACTTTCTCTTTCCAAGTACATTCTTGTGAACAAAACTTCACACACAGTTGTTTTATGTAAATAAGAGGTCACAAATGCAGACAACACAAGTTCTGTTTTTAATTTGAATTAATATTTTCAAATATTACTTATTTAAAATATTTACTCAGCCCTACTTGTGAATTACGTTACTGCTTATAAAAGTGAAGGATTTAGAGTACTGACTTGAGCCAAATATAGAGCAGAAAACACTGCACAAGGTTTCACATGCAGCTCTTCCAAATGTATGTTTAGTTTTATCCACACCTATAACTTTTCAGCAGACCATGCCAATTGGGGTCATTTTTAGTAAACTGTGTAGTGATTCTGTGATGTCGATACATAAGGGCAAGAACAGACAGTTATCTTGTGACCTAAGATAGGATTTAAACTTCAGTCTCGAGAAGTGAAAGGCTTGTTATCCACTGTGCCATCCAGCACTCCCTTCTCCCTTGCTTGAAAGGGGTTTATGCTGTAAGTGATCTGATCTGAGATAAAGTTGCTGCATAGTCCACTCTTAGGCCAATCTTTCGTCTTTCAAAATAGAATAGTCTTCTCAGCAGAGGACTGGATTGAAGGAGAGAATCTCCCACTCTTATTTTTTCTCAACGTAAGGAGACCAGGCTCTTTTCTCTGCCAGTAAGAAAAGGATGATCTGCCTCCTATTCTTACTGAATGAATAACAGCTGTACAGTTGCCTCCTGTTCTGCAGGATGACTGTTAAAACTGGATTACTTAAAGTATGATACCTATAACATTTGCCACTGTGCTGTGGAAAAATCAGCTTTCACAATGAGTGCTTTCTTTGTTATCTCTAATCTTCTCATGTTATAAATGCACCCATGAGATCTGGAACCAGATCACCAAAGAGAAAATTGGCAGATTTTCACTTTTAAAGCATAATTGTCCTCCTGTTAAACTCTTAAAATAAATAATACATATTTTAATAATTATAAAGGTCTAGAAAAACACACATACAGTCAAGGTCACCTGAAAATATTCATATCCTCCAAGGGGGACTGATCAGCAGGGAACATTACCTTGAACCCTTGCAATGAAGACATCAGTACCTGCATGACAGTAGTATTTGTAGATAACCTTAACTATGCATCCCAATAATTCTGTATTTACTAAGGGCCATTTTTCCATATGGAAAATAATCTCTGTGATCTAGTGTTAATTGCATTCCCATATGCTAATACTGAAAATAAATTAACTTGTTACAGTTTGAAAAGCAAAAGCTATTTTCTCATTCTGCCTTCAATTAATTTGAGCCATGGTGAAAACTGAATTTACAGATACTCCATCAGTCAGTGAGATCACACATTTCTCCTAGATTTTTATTTTATAAGCATGTGGACAAATACAGAAACCATCTGGAATATGATTCATTGTGTCTTGGAATGCCTGTTTACACATGAAATTTTACTAAAATAGAATGGTCTCATTTTAACAGACTCTTTTATTATTGGCTCTTATCTATATGGTAGGTTTCCATACATATACAAAGTCAGACTTTGCTCTGTTATAAAACCAGTGCAAAAAGATACTAGTTAGTTCCATTTTTGTTTTTAGTCAAATTTACCCACCTCACAGTTCTCAGCCACCACCACAAAGATGCAAGGTTCTCTCACATGGAGAAACACTTAAATCCAAACAAAAGTTTATCCATTGCATTATTTTTAAAGTTTCATTAATTTTTTTTAAGAATGATGATGTTCTGGGTCAAATCTGTTGCTGTGTCTCTAACTTTAACTTAATGGAGTAAATTTCAGAGTGTAAGCTATAGTTCCAAATGTTTTTGCTGAAAGGGTTTGGATTAGTCATATGTTTAAGTGCTTTGATTCAGGCCCAGGTCTCTCAGAATAATATTTTATAATTATAATTAAAAGTTGAAACCGTTTAGAAGATCTTCATGTAAGATGGGCATATGAATGAGTTTGGAGGGCAGTAGTGAATTTGAAATTCAGGGCTACCATTTTGTGATGTGCATTCTGAATCATTACAGAGGTATAAATAATTGATAACTCAGTTGAAGCCAGCAGAATTTCATGATTCAAGATGAGCAAAGTGCAAAGAGTAAACAAAGATCAGTAAATAAGGTTAAAAAGCTCTCCTAATCTAAGATATAAATAAAACAGCTTTTAGAAAACATTTTTGTTGCCAATTTTAACCTGATGATACAATGTGTCTAATACTAGGTTTGAATACAAACTGACAAAAACTAGTAAGCTGAAGGTGAAATTTTGACAGTCTATGATTTTATCACAGCCCTTGTCATATGTTGATGTTTTTCTACTAGTCCCAATGTTATGTTATGCAGTCATGTTATGATAATCTCTGTTGTTTCTTTTTTTTAAAAGGAAGCTTGTATGTGTCAAGGTAACAGAGAAAAGTCTAGAAATACGAATCCTGAAAGACTCAAACTAGAGGCAAATAAAGTCCTCAGTTTTAATATCTTAATTCTTGGGTGCTTTAAGTCAATCCCATGAACTTTTAGGGTGGACTCATGATTTTTGAATGTTCAGAGTTGGTAAAACCGATCTTCTGTGGTATCTAGCTATTATAGTGCATTTAGCATATAGTACTATACAAGGCTGTGAAACCTCTGCAATACCGAGACGCAATGAAATGAGCTAAGGACAGTGTCTGCTACAGCTTCAAATGCCTTGTCTGGATTTGTCAATGCCTAAAACTAACTTAGCAGTTCTTTTCCTTGGGTTATAACATCTCTTCAGTGTGTGTATCAACTTCAATGGAATAGTTAGTCTATAGTGCAAATTCCTAATAGTTACTTACAGCCAAATCCTTGATCATGAACACAGCTCTCACAAAAAGATTGTGAGGAACTATGTGACAGTTGGAGGGAACAAAATTTCCCCTCTAAACCGGAGTAGACAAGTGAAGACAGTCTGTGGAGTTCCTGCAGCCTACTCTCAGCAGTAAAGGCCATGCACTGCATCCCTTCTAAATCAACTGGCCCCATCTCTACCTTTCCTTCCCCTCTCTGCTTCTATGTTGCTTCCAGGGAGCAGAATTCTCTCGAACAAATTTTATACCTCTCTCCTTCCACAACAGAGTGAAAATGCAGCAAATCCAGAGCCGTTTTTTGGTCTTCACATGTTGCATGAGGAAACACTGTTGCCTCCTTAGGGTATGTCTATACTGCAATTAAACACCCATGCTGGCTCATGTCTGCTGACTTCAGCTCACAGGGCTCAGGCTGCAGGGTGGTTTAATCACAGTATAGACATTTGGGGTCAGGCTGGAACCTGGGCTCTGGAACCCTCCCCGCTGCAAGGTCCAACCCAACCCTGAACATCTACACTGCAATTAAACAGCCCCATAGCCCAAGCCCGAGTCAGCTGATGCGGGCCAGCTGTAGGTGTTTAACTGCAGTATAGACATACCCTTAGAGACTAATCCTGCAATTGCTCCACTGAATATGGCACTCCCATTGAGGTGAGTGAGAGTTTTAAGATGACAATTACATTGCTAAAGAGATCAGTCCGGAATAAATGAGAGAGATCATCCAATGTTATGTACTTTTTTACTAGCTTGACCACACTAACCCTGTAAATTCATTTTTGGACCCACTAAGCTATGCATTCAGAAAGAAGATACACATTTTTCTATTGTTTTCAGAGGTTAAAATCTTGATGGATTTTTAAAAGATATCAAAATACAGGTAGCAAGAGTCTGTCATTATTTGTAGTCATTTTATAATATATAAAGCTAAGAATATGGACTATATATGAAAACATGTCCTAATTGCTTCACAAATTACTTTTTGTGTAAAACTGAGTTATGCATACACTAGAAGCATAAATTAATTTAATTTTGATGTGGTGAAATGGATTTCTTTTTAAAATTGTAAACTGAAAAATTTGCAAATGGAAATGTTTGCAGTCTAGAAGGGTGAGACAGTGGTTAATTTTTGTAGGGAAATTACAAAATAGGAGTTTATACAGTATAATGGAATCACTGACTATACCACTAAAGCAATACTACATTGTTTTCTTTTAGCGTTTCTTGCTGGCCATAGTTAACACCACTAAGGATAAAATTACATTTTTAATTTACAACTTATCTCTCTCCACATTTTGTAGGGGTCAGAGTGCCCTATTATAATTTTTCCCTCAGGCTGTCTTTAAATTTCACTTCAGCTGCCATTTTAAATTAACTTTTAAGAGTGTGTGGAAAGGAAACCCTCCTTATTCCTCAGTTACTTTCACTAAACATAGGTTACAGCAGGATTATGCATTAGAGGAAAGATTGAACTGTTTTTCTTAAGGCCCTGGTATATGGTCAGTCAGTGTGCTGCTCAACTGTTAATATTTTGTTCAGAGTCATTAAAATCCCAGACACACATGCATTTCCATATACAGAGGATTGTCAGGACAGGAGGGAAAGAGGAGTGAAGGAGATAGACAAATGGTATGAATGACTAACTCATGTCATGATATGTATAATATACAGACTGTTTCACAGCTGGTATCTCTCATTCTTTTCTTTTACGTAAGCATATCACAGTAAAAATTAGGATGCTAAGTATAGCCAGTAAAAAAGCTTTGCTGGGGGAGGGGGGAGAACAGGAATAGAACTACTTATACGAGAGCATAGAAGAGTGCGCAGCAGTCAAAATTCACTTCTCTGTCACTTGAAATATGTTAAAACCCTTTAATGCTAGTCTTTCTCACCCTTTTTTTTAAGTTATCTGAGCTGTTATGTCCCCTGACTAGGATATAATGTCTTGCATTAATACAGTACCGTTCATTGCAAAGGATCCCGAAGTGATTTATTAAGGTTAACAAACTGAAATAGAATCTATATGCAGGGATCAATTACAGGGACTACTGAAATGTGGCACCATTGGGATAACCTACAGAAATGGTTCACTAACCCACAACAATTGTACACAGCAGTTTCGGAGAAGTGAGGACTATTGGCCAAGATCCTTAAACTAGTGACTGAAGTTAGCTTCCTAAGGGTGGAACTTTCAACGGTGCCCAAGTGATTTAGGGGCAAAAGTGCCATTGAAATTCAGTGGGTGCAATGACTGAAGTAATGATACTATGGCACAGGGGTGTCAAAATCAGACTCCTGAAAGGGATACGGTAGTCTGGAATGGTTGAGAACCACTACTTTAGACCATACCAATTCTCTACAAAGATGTGTGGTCTAAAGCATGGTCTCAACCTTTCCAGATTACCATATCCCTTCCAGGAGTCTGATTTTTGTCTTGCGTATCCCCAAGTTTCACCTCACTTAAAAATTACTTGCTTACAAAATCAGACAAAAATACAAAAGTGTCACAGCACACTATTACTGAAAAATTGCTTACTCATTTTACCATAAAATGATAAAATAAATTGACTGGAATATAAATATTGTACTTACATTTCAGTGTATAGTATATAGAGCAGTATAAACAAGTCGTTGACTTTATGAAATTTTAGTTTGTACTGACTTCACTAGTGCTTTTTCTGTAGTCTGTTGTAAAACTAGGCAAATATCTAGATGAGTTGATGTACCCCCTGGAAGACCTCTCTACGTGTACCCCTGGTTGAGAACCACTGACCTAAAGAAAAGAGCATAAGGTGGGAGTTAGAACATCTGTGTTTTGATCCCAGAACTGCCACAGACTCACTGTGTTATCTTAGGCAAGTCATTTCACCCCTCTGCCTGTATACTTCCCCTCTTCCCCCACCCCCACCCAATGTACACACGTGACATAATATATATATATATATCTATAATAGAGGGGTGGGGTGAGAACTAACTAATGTTTGCACACAGTGCTTTGAACATATGAAGTAAAAAAATTTTGTTTCACCCTGAGAGCCACAGAGAAATCCTTCTTCTCTCAGAACATCTGGACTGTGGGCCCATTCTTCCATGCTACTCTTTAGGACATAATTTTCTGGTGGAATGCCTCCCTCAGGAGCAAAATTGCCATTGCCTTCCACATCCACACCTGGGTCATAATCCTCCTCCCCCTAAGGGAGTAAATAGACTATGGACTATAGACGACACGTGTGGGGGGCACGTGGGGTCACATGCCATCCCCCCGCCCTCCGATTTCTGCCAGGGTGGGCTGAGCACAGCTGAAGGGTCATGCTTACTAAAGACACCAGCAGTGAGTGCCCCTGCTGAGCCCCACTAGCTGGCGCCCAGAGCAGGGAATTGAGACCACTTTCTGCCAGAGGGGTGTAGGGAGGCTTGCTGAGTCACATCCCTTCCTCACCGGCTGGCAGCTATTTACCTGCTTGAGTATGTGTCTGGACTAGCCTGCCTGGAGCTCAGGGAGTCAGTTGGGGCATTGCGGGGGGGAGATAGTGAGGTAGTGGGGCCTGCAGAAGCTAGGGTGGGGTAGTGAGCCTAGGGAGGCAGCAGGGGCCAGAGGCAATAGGTGGGAGCTGGAAGAGGCAGCAGGGGCCAGGAGCAATGGGGGAAGGAGAGGAGCCCAGGGAGGCAATGGGGGCCAGGGGTGATTGGGGTTGGGGAATCTGGGAAGGCAGTGGGGCAGGGTCCTAGGGTGCCATTTTTCCTAAGGCCAGTCATGGCAGGGTGAGCTTTAAGGATAGGTGATGTGGGCGACCAACCAGTGTGCCATGGTTAGGGGGGTGCATGGTCAAGAGGGTGTTGCTGGAGGGTGCCTTGGCAGTCACCAGGAAGTTGACCATGTCTGTGGTGGTTGGTGGGGGCTACCATTGTGCCCTCCCCAATCAGCAGTTACCAGTTGCCTATGAAATGGACTGTAGAGGAGGAAATGCTGACCTAGCTAGTGCAAACTCGCAGAGAAATTTTCACATAAGCTTCATGTGACTGTTCTTCTCTGACCAGACATGATTCCAAAATGCCTGTAGCACCTGAAAGAGAAAATGGTACTAGAAGGCCTTCTTTGCCTTTCCTCTTTTAATCTCTAGGGCCATTTGAATGTGAAATTCCTCCCCTCTGAACCTTTCCACACTAAACAGCAATAGGGATGACAAAGCCCAAAGTGTAAAGATGTAATCTATTGATGGTCAGTCTGCTCCATGGAATATCCTATGCTGTATAAAAGCTAGTTTGCTTTAAACATAAATTCCATCTTTAAGTGCATGCAAGTCTTAAAACTTCATCCAGCTTTATAAGCTGAAAAACACCTTTCTCATACTTCTGGGTGGCTAATGGATCCATTACACTAGTGCTACTTCGAGTGAGCTGAACTGGCACTTACCAAATTCATTGCAAGAAAAATAAAAACTTCAGTGAGGCATTCATTCAGTAGACTTAATTTTCACCTCTCCGCTGAGGAATTTACAATAAATACCCTGAATTTCCTGTAAGCAAACTGAGAGTTGAAAATATTATCAAATAAAGATACGTAGCTAATGTAACCAAAATCTCCAATGTTGTCTCTGCATTTCATGAAACAGCACTTACTAGGTTGCAACTACAGTCAGAAATGGGGGAATGAATTGTTCTTGATAACAGTGATGAGTGCAGTCAAAAATCAGGCCTGTTTCCTGTTCATCAAGCATCACATTAAAGATGGTTGAGGTAATTTTGTATTGAATTGCTTACTACTGCATTTTGATCTTCAGCTACTGAAATGAAGCAGTGTCTGATGTGGAAGGTTGGGATTCATGTTCTTTTTTCTAATGATAGGTCATTGATGGTGACTCCCAACCTCAACTAGAAGTCAAAGAATACGTAAAGATTTACTTGCAATAACTCCCATTGAGATCGCTAGTTGCTAGCCACATAAATCTCTCACGCATCAGGGGAAGAAAATAAAACTGACCCTCCTAAGAAAATAACTTTGTCTAAACCTCACCAGATAAATCTCCCTGGTACAAACTATATTAGCAGACATTTTATGACCATATAAATCATAGTACCATAAATATTTGGGGTAAAAGGAATTTCGGCGACAATAGAGACTTATTAGAAGTCTAAACCTGCACAAGACTAAAACTGGACCCTATCTGAGAAAGTAATTAGGCTATGAATGGCGTATTTGCCTTGAAAGGTGTTTCCAGAAAGAAGAAAAGGAAATAGAAAGAGGAATAGGATTGCTAGATAGGTTTCCGAGTCCCCATTTTATAGGGTCTTGGCTATAGTTATCAGTCCAGAAATTCTGGGTCAGCCTTTCCTTCCTCTATATTACCAAACTCTTAGCCTATAGAAAAGGTGACCAAAGTCTAGGATTCTGGCAGATGCAGTAGTTGAAGTTCCTCATGCAGAATAGGGAGGGGGTTGGATGGCATGGGGGAGGAGGAGAACAGAAGTGTTAATACTGGCAGGTGAACTGACTGGATAAATTTGTCCCCAAACCAGATAATTGTAAAACTAGGCCAAATGGGGCTATTGAGAAAACAAAAGGAAGTTTATTTGTTTCTCGCCTAAGTGGTTCAGTGTGTGTGGGGGGCGCTCTGGGCACAATAGGACACACAAAAGGAGCTTGTTAGTCTTCAGTTACAAAACAGAATGGTATAGGATTTTAGTTCCATTATCAACATTTCCTAGCCTTGAGGAATATTGTGTCTATTCTTCATCTGCACAGGGGACTTGTGTGCACAGTTCTCATTAGTGTTAATGGGAGTTACCTCATGTGTAAATCCATTAGATATTGAGTGGAGAAGGCACCATTTTTCCTCTAGAGTATAAAAATAAAAATAAACGTAGTCATTCAGATTTAATATTTTTAGAGGCAAATTGTCCAAGTATCTTCCTGTTTTGCTAATCATAAATGAAAAGGAAACCAAACTAATTTTATTCTATCCATTTGGCTAGAATGAAATAGGAACAGGTTCAGTCCATTTGTAAAGGCTCCTAATTGACCTTTATTTGACATCTCTAGCACTGCATGTAGCGTTACAAACTGTTCTTAAATAGGAATGGAAGATACCCTAACACTGGATCACTTTTTTTTTAAAAAGTTTAGGAAAAGCAACAGATATGGCTTCTATTGTTTTTATTTTCAGGACAAGATGCCAACAAAGCAAAAAGTTTCAGATGGAAGCAATTAATGGAAGATTAGAATTGCAGACATACACTAAGAAGTAGTTAAGAACTAAGGGAACAATCTTGTCAAAGGGATTTTGAATATTTGGTTGATCTGAAGTAGAAAATTCCCTACATTTTTCTCTTTTTATCTGAAGTAAATCAGTCTTTCAATGCATTTGCATAGTTGTATAATGAAAAAAATCTATTCATAAGGATGAAGGCTGGGAGGGAGAATGTGCATGTACTGGTATTGATAAACAAATCACTTTGGAGCCTGCCACACCAGATTCCTGGGTGTTTAGGAAAGGAATAACTCCTGTCAAGAGTGAATTATGCCATTTGTATCAGAATTAGAATCACTAAGGTCATATTTAGTAGGAACCTTAAAAAAAGTAATGATATGGAAGGTGTAAGACATGGCTTTGCTATTTTGATTGCAAATTTGAGAACAAAAATCACATATTCTAGATGGAGGATTTGTAATGAACACAAAGGAGTTT
This sequence comes from Caretta caretta, assembly GCF_965140235.1. Classification (NCBI taxonomy): domain Eukaryota; kingdom Metazoa; phylum Chordata; order Testudines; family Cheloniidae; genus Caretta; species Caretta caretta. Next base: position 79,894,961 of record NC_134209.1, read on the forward strand.
GCTTGCCTACACATACTGCCTTAGACTCTCAAAACAAGAGATTAAATTGTAACCTAATTTCCAGGTGCTTAATGCAGGTTACTTTTTAAAACTGTACAATGTGTTAATGGTACCTGAAGAGAAGTTAAGAAAATTATTAATAGTAATTTGTAAGTATGTATGTTTATTAAGTAAGCTTGAGATTCATCTTATATTAGAAAGTTGTATTTCTTTGTAGGCTCCATGAAATATAAAAACAAGCAATAAGTTTTCCTTAATGTATGTAGCTGTTCAGAGTTTGCAACAATTTTTCATATCATTTTGTTAGTGGTAGATACAAATCAACACTTTGTTTTCTCTTTGTGTTCTGTCCCTGTTCACATGTGAACTGCAGATGGTTCTGTGAAGGGAAAGAGTTGCAGAATTCCCCTGATATTCAGATCCATTGTGAAAGTGGAGGCCTCCATTCACTAATCATAGCAGAAGCCTTTGAGGACGATACTGGACGTTACACTTGCTTGGCATCAAATTCTGTTGGTTCTGATAGTACTTCAGCAGAGGTATTCATTGAAGGTAAGAAAAAAGGTAAAATGAAAATACTTAGGCTCCTAAATCAGTTAGGCATTCCAACACTGACCTCAGCAATACTTAAATACTTTTACAAACCTGGGCCTAAGTCTCGTTTTCAAAAGGGATGTAGGCATCTAGGAGCCAAGATCCCATTTTAAAAATGGAGCTGACTTTAGATACTGCACATTAGGTTTTGTTTATGATTTTGTAGCTTTGAGATTTTCAGCTGAGTCAAGCAAGATCTTACACTCAACTTGATGACATTTCTGTGTCTCCAAAATTCAGAGACTGTTCTAGACATCAATGGGGAGAACCATATTGATTTTGGCAAAAATTGGTAAACTGAAAGAGGAAATGGGGGAGACACAGACACTCTGGCATCTGCTTAGCAGAGCTAAGGGGTTCAGTAGTCTATAGATCAAAGAACCAGTTGATGGCACCCATTAACACCTTCTGGCATGCCAATTGTGGCAGCTCAACTCTGCCCATCCTCCCAGTACAGTTTTAAAACATTGACACCCTGAATGAAGTATCTTCCAGACAGAAATTAAATAAAAATAATGGGAGGAAGAGTGGAATGGGGGCTCACACAGATGGTAGAGGCTGGTGTGGGGAGTAAGGAGGGAATGGGTGTGGGGAAGAATGGAGGAATCTGTTATGGGGAAAATGAGCAATGGAGGGGTATACACAGATCCCAATGGGGCTTCCTGGGAGTCCTTGGAATAGAAAGGGATGGGAAGGTGCCACATAGGGTGCTTGGAATGGGGAGGAATGAAAGGAGCCCTGTCCTACAGAAGCAACAAATTGTGTGATCCTCTACTTAGGATTATTTTGGTATGAAAGCCATTTTGACACTGTAACCTTTTGTAGTGTCATGATCCAAACTTAGACTCCAGTCCTACAAACAGAATAAACTCAGAGGGACTACCCTCAGATGTAAAGTGCCTCACTTGTTTGCAAAGTTGAGGCCTTAATTTCCAATTGAATGTACTAAATCAACCAAAATAAAATTTTGTTAGTCACCTAATGAATGTACTTAGAATCTGGCCTGTATGATTTAAATATTTGCTTCTCTAAAGCTTTTAAGTGAGCTTAAAATACAGGCATGCCCAGAACCAAATGCCAATAATTCTTCTCATCTTTCTTTGAATTCAAGACTGCTCATATTTCAAGTGCTTTATTAACCAACTGAAGTTAAACTATTGTGGAAAGACACTCAAAGGCGTTTTTAATTATGGCATATTTAAAGGCTAAGTTGACTTAATTCTATTTTTTTCTTTTGAGCAACTATTGTTCTTTCAACCATTTTTGGAATAATTTATTTCTTTTGGGGGTTTCAGTTCATAAATGCAGCCTGTTAAATTTTCTTTATTAACAGTTAAATATGTAAAAATAGATGGATATAGTAAACACTTGTAACAGATGTGTGTGTATATCAACATATTAGAAGGATCAGCTCTTGACCAACAAAAAAATCCACTTTTCATTAGTAATTAGCAACTAAACAGTGATGCATAATTTAGTATTAGTACTATTCTTTTAATGTTCTATAAGTGTTGTATTTTCAATATTCCGTACTTAAATACAAACGAAAATCCCCATCCCAATGAATGTATAGTCTCTAGAGCTGTTATTCTGCATTGAGATACATTAGCATGCAGTTGTACATTAATGTCCTGTTAACATCCATTCCTCAAACACTCTTCTCTCTAAAGCCCGACCCACCCAAGATCACTTTCTCCTTCATTCATGGGTACCCGTAAGAAACTTTCATGTAGACTCTATTTTGGGGGTGGCAGCCATGATGATAAAGCTCACTGCAGCAGTTGTCAGACAGTTGCTGCTTTGGTAACTTCTCCCCAAAGTCTTTTCTTTTTAAGAACCACAAAAAGGAGTCAGGAAGAATAGCTCATCCCCCTTGCTGTTTTGTTGACCAATTAGCCCTAATTTCTGACAGACTGATTTTTGGTTCATTAATTTCTGGTCCCGTACTTTTCTTGTTTACTCAGCATAATATCTTAACACAGTCCTGCCTTGAATTATATCAGGGACCTTTTCATTTGTATTAATTCAGTCTTTCATTTCCTTCTTGCATATTTCTCCATCAATTTATTGCTTTAGGTTATTGTGACATTTTATAAACTTTCATTCACTTTTCACAGCTGATCTCACAATTAGGGTAAATTTGTAGGCCCAGTTATTATAACACACCTGCCTCCTAATTTTTATAGCCTAGCAACATTGAATATAGACTGAATATATAGGTATCTGAATGATTCTTTCTTTCCTCAGAAGTCAGTCTTTGTGATGTACTAATAACTAGTTGCTTATGATTATATCAAACACAAGTTTTTGAATTTAGGTGCAGAATAATCAACAACAATTTCTCATTTTCACACATCTCTAAAGAAGAAATCCATACACCGCCGTTTCCCCCACCATGTATATTGAAGATTTGGATCTAAATAAAATGACTTTTTATGAAACATCAGTTGCTGTTAAAAAAAAAAAAAAACATGAAAAAGCTTTATTCCCATGTTCAAGATGTTTTGAGATACACAGATTATATTAAAACTTCCAGTTACACAGAATGCCCCAATTTAAATTCTGAGTATGATAAATGGCATACATCAAAATTTGAAACCCTATTCTGATATTTTTCAAAGTATTAAGTTTCTTTCAAATTTCCCATTAAAGGAAGAACTAAAATCTGTGCACATAATAACCAGAATCTCAAGCAGTCATTAACGAAGGGGGTAAATGGGAGTTAAATACAGCATTTTGTTTCTCAGAAGGGTATGCAGGGTCATCAGCAGTAGTTTGGCGATGAGTATAATGCATGTAGATGAATATAAATAGCCTCTGAACTGAGGAGTTACTGAACTGAGGGTGGCCAGTTTAGCATGCAAATGTTATGCTATACTGAGTTATAGTTAAGGTTAAAGTTTATCTATAAATGTATGAGCCACACCTGTTCACTTAAACCAGCAGGAGGATAAGCCTCTTTGCCATTCTGTAACAAGTATAAGTATGTGGATATAGAAGGATGGTGTCATTGCTACAAATATTTTTATATTTACTGGTGTAAAGCCTTACTTGACAGACAGATGAAAGCTTAAAAATCAACCTGATGCAATAGCAATGCATTGGGCATTATGACCAGTTTTTTTAAACATGCTTGTGACATTACCCAGGGTACCGTCTGGACTGTTGAACAGCTGTGTCCCTCAATTCTTCAATCTGGGATGCCTTTTACGCTGCTTCACTGTGAGAGCAACCACTCCTGGTCTGCCCACACACAGCTTCCAGCATATAAATGACCCCCAGATATACTGAATGAGTGCTATAGCTAGCCAGCCATATTACAGAGTGACACCAGCAAATTCTCTTCCCCAGACTTGTCCCCAGAAATGTGCATCTCGTATTGCCCAATACCCTCCTGGACAATACAACCTTATAGAAAGTCCGTCATTTCATTTAAAGACAATTATGTGCACAAATCTTGTTATCTCAAATGAAGTTCCCAAACACACTGGTTTAGATAAAACAAATTTATTAACTATAGAAAGACAGATTTTAAGTGATCACAAATGGAGATATAAAAGTCAGAATTGGTTACAAAGAAATAAAAGGTAAAACACAAACTAATACCTAACTTAACAAGCTGAGTGAATTTAAAGCAAAAGGTTTCTGTCACCACATGCTTACAGCAGTCTGGCTGGATTCCTTTCAGCCAGAACCCCTCCCCCAGTTCAATGATGTTTCCTTTGTCTTTTAAGTGTTGATGCAGTGAGTAGAGATGAGGAGAGAGAGGTAATCTGAGGAGTTTACTCCCCTTTCTTATAGCATTTCTCTTCTTTGAAAATCAACTCCAGCTGGGGTTCAAACAACAGCCAGTCTGTTTCTTTGCCAACATGTAAATTTCCTGCTTACACCCTTTTTCCTGCCAAAGAATAGCTGCTTAACCAGGTGGTGGTCCATTTGATTATGTTGACACCTGAGGTGTTGGCTAGCTTGTTGTCTCTGGGGAACTGGTCTATCCCCAGACTTGGAACATGTTTTAAACTAGAATTTTATAACTTTACATACAATGTTGCCACACATATTTTACTAGGACAATAAGGATTAGCAAATTATGAGCTTTCAAAAGATAACTCTCAAGGCATACTTTGTACAAAATTTATCATAGTCTTGTAAAAAGGGTGAACATAAAGATACAGACTGACACAATGCTTTACTGGAAATCTTGAATTAATGCTGACATTTTAATTTTAAAAAACAGTATATGTTAGGTAATATAGTTTCTTTCGTTGTGAGATCAAATGGAGCCTCTGGTGAAACCCAGGTCTATATATATCCAGATCTTGCTCCATTATCACCTCTTTCTCTAATCTATCAAAAGTATAGCCACACTAATTATTCATAGCTAATAATAGAGTCCAAGGCCAATAGGGACCATTTTGATAATTGAGGCTGATCTCCCATGCAACACAGGCCAAAGAACTTTCCCAAAATAATTTCTTCTGAACTACAACATTTAAAAAAAATCCAATCTTGATTTAAAAACTGTCAATGATGGAGAATTCAGCACAACACTTCATAAATTGTTCTATAAGGTAATTACCCTTACTGTTAGAAAATATGTGCCTTATTTCCAGTGTGAATTTGTCTTGCTTCAACTTCCAATGATTGGATCTCTTTTTTTACACATTTGTCTGATAAATGAAGAGCCTGATATCAAATGTTTGTTCTCCATGTAAATACTTACAGACTATGATCAAGTCACCCCTTAACCTTCTCTTCGTTAAATTAAGTAGAATGAAATTTCCCCCTCTTTACTGGCAGTTTTATTTAATATAACTTTAATAGCTACAGTGTATCATTTGCTATGATTCTTGCTATGAACTGCGGACAATGGAAATCCCAGATGAATTGTTAGGAAAAGCTCTAGTTAGTGGCCTATAGATTTCACTCTGCATTTCTTTGACCCACAAAGACATTGAAAAGTCACACACATCCCCCCTTTTTTTTTTTTACATACGTTAATAGCACAGTAAGTGATTCTTTCAGGAATCTTGTCTAGCATGCATAGTATTATTTTTTTTAGTAGCATACAGCAGCAGCTTCCTTAAATTTCTTAAATTCCTTAAATTCCCTTTCGTGGAATGGATTTAAAAAATGCATCCCCTTAAACAATTAATCTGACTGTACCAAATTCATTGTAGGTATATCTCTAAAGCAGAGATGACTCATACCTGCCAATAGTGGGGGGGGAGGAGGGACAAAGTGAAGGCAGCCAGCTTCAGCAATGTTACTGAGCATGCTCAGTCCACATGAGCATGTTTAGGACTAGCCAAGCAGCAAATTGGGGGGGGGGGGGAGGAGACAAGTGACCCACATGCCCCTCCTCCCACTTGTTGCCATTGCTCCAAAGACTTCCATGATGTTAAACCAGATAGGAATGAATATGGGCCATTAACTCATCTTTTAAGGAAAAATAGCGTGCATGTAGGTAACCAGAGGTTTTTTGCTTAATTTGCCTTAATGTGAAGGAGTGAAAAACCAAGGAAAAGCAATTTGTGATTAAATAGCAATTAACCTCTAATAATCTATATCAGCACAGTTATGACTTCCAAACTGTTTAAAAATCATAAAGACATGTCAGGCAATAAGAAAAGCTACAATACTTTTCAAAAAAAGAATTTCCAGCTCTGCATTGAAATGATTTCACTTATACTACATCCTATAAGTCAATTCAGGGTAATGCTTTCAGAATAATACTAAAGAAGTATAGTATTTACTTTTGAAATTAAGCATAGTGGAGATTGGGGAGTGTATAACAACACTGAATACACCCTTTTTTTCCCCCCTCAGGTGTCAGCTCAACAGATTCTGAGAGTGAAAGTTTAGTTTTCAAGTCAAAATCTGGAGCTATGCCACAGTAAGTGTGCTCAGTAACACCAATGATATACAAATTTTCTATGTAACTTATAAGAATGGTAGCAAAACTGTTCTGCTACATCCGTCCTTGCTGATGTTACTCCAAAAGAAGAGGCTAACTGGTGTTAATCAATGATCAAGTTATGTTAAAGTACAATACCGGACCTTGATCCTGGGACTTGCTGTATGCAGGTTTTATTGTAGGCTCAGAGCTATCAAAACAGAAAACAACTTTAGACTAATGGATATCTGTTTAAAAGAAAATATGTTGATTTATAATGCATGCAGACAATAGCTGTAGCAAGATCAACTTGGCTCTACTCACAGAACATCTAGTGAAGGGGATTTCTTAAAGAACAAAGTCAATTTAACTTACTTGTGGAAAAAAGTTTAATATAGGCTGGAAAATTTCTATCTGTATATATTAAGGAAGTCGATTAATCAGTTAACTCATATGGTTAACTTTAAAAAATTAATTGTGATTAATCGCAGTTTTAATTGCACTGTTAAACAGTAGAATACCAACTGAAATTTGTTAAATATTTTGGATGTTTTGTACATTTTCATATATATTGTATTCTGTGTTGTAATTGAAATCAAAGTGTATATAGTTTTTTATTATAAATATTTGCACTGTAAAAATTATAAACAAAAGAAATAGTATTTTTCAATTCACTTCATACAAGTATTGTAGTGCAATCTCTATCGTGAAAGTGCAACTTACAAATGTAGACTTTTTTTGTTACATAACTGCACTCAAAAACAAAACAATATAAAACTTCAGAGCCTACAAGTGCACTCAGTCCTAATTCTTGTTCAGCCAATTGCAAAGACAAACAAGTTTGTTTACATTTATGGGCGATAATGCTGCCCACTTCTTATTTACAATGTCGTCAGAAAGTGAGAACGGGCATTTGCATGGCACTTTTCTAGCCAGCATTGCAAGGTATTTACGTGCCAGATATGCTAAATATTTGTATGCCCCTTCATGCTTCAGCCACAATTCCAGGGGACATGCTTCCATGCTGATGACTCTCATTAAAAAAATGTGTTAATTAAATTTGTGACAGACCTCCTTTGGGGGAGAATTGTATGTCCCCTGCTCTGTTTTACCCGCATTCTGCCATATATTTCATATTATAGCAATCTCAGATGACCCAGCACGTTGTTCATTTTAAGAACATTTTCACTGCAGATTTGACAAAATGCAAAGAAGGTACCAATGTGAGATTTCTAAAGATAGCTATAGCACTCGACCCATGGTATAAGCATCTGAAGTGCCTTCCAAAATCTGAGAGGGATGAGGTGTGGAGCATGCTTTCAGAACTCTAAAAGAGCAACACTCTGATGTGGAAACTACAGAACCCAAACCACCAAAAAAGAAAATCAACCTTCTGCTGGTGGCATCTGACTCAGATGATGTAAATGAACATGCATCGGTCTGTACTGCTTTGGATTGTTATCGGGCAGAACCTGTCATCAGCATAGATGCATGTCCCCTAGAATAGTGGTTGAAGCATGAAGGGACATGTGAATCTTTAGTGCATCTGGCACATAAATATCTTGTGACTCCGGCTACAACAGTGCCATGAGAACACCTGTTCTCATTTTCAGGTGACATTGTAAACAAGAAGTGGGCAGCATTATCTCCTGCAAATATAAACAAACTTGTTTGTCTGAGTGATTGGCTGAACAAGAAGTAGGACTGATTGGACTTGCAGACTCTAAAGTTTTACATTCTTTTATTTTTGAATGCAGGTTTTTTTGGTGCATAATTCTACATTTGTAAGTGTAGCTTTCATGATAAAGAGATTGCATCACAGTCCTTGCATTAGGTGAATTGAAAAATACTATTTCTTTTGTTTTTTACAGTGCGAATGTCTAATAAAAACAAATATAAAATGAGCTCTCTGTTCTGTGTTGAAATTGAAAGCAATATATTTAAAATTTAGAAAACATCCAAAAATATTTACATAAATGGTATTCAATTGTTTAACAGTGTAATTAATTGCGCAATTAATCGCGATTAATTTTTTTAATCGCTTGACAGCCGAGTATATATAATACATACATCTCTGTGACAGAGGGGTAAATTTCCCAGTAGTTTAGTTGAGCCAAATTTATATGTGGAAATACTTTGGCAATACTGAATTTGACAAAGCATTTGGGGGCAGGAGGAGGCATTCATGTAACGGTATATATACCAATGTTCCCACTAAAAAGATAGTTTGAATTTTGATGTATCTGAAATTTGGAAAGGTAAATTTTTGAAAGTTAAAAAGCAAAATGAACAATTTTAAAACTTTGTGAAATTTTACCCAAAAACAAATGTTGTTGCTTGCTCACCTGTATCCAATATCTTCCTTAATTCCTAAGTTTTTGGATATTCCCAGAAGGAGAGAAGAAAGGTGGACATAGTGATGAGAGTTTTCTCTGAAACTTAAACAAATAGTAATATATCTGTTTATATTGTGATAACTGTTTCTTTGCAATGTGAAAAGAGAAACTTATTTTCCAGATTAAATCTTAGAATTTGCAAAGTATTTTAGAATGCAAGAAGCCTTAAATTGCTTATGTTCAAAATTTTCTCCTATCCTGGATGTTCAGAATTTTATTTTATTGGTTTCTTTCATGGAAATAATCTCTGTCAAACATATTGTGCTAGCAACAGTGTATGTGCTGCATCTTCTGTCCTTATCTAGTCTCCTTCTTTGATTAGGTATAGAAAATGTGCAGTGTGACCAGTGTGGTCATCATTAAAGATCAGATCTACCATCCTTACCCATGCTTATTCTGAGTAGTCACTCTGAAGAAAATTGACTACTCATGGAAAAGCGGGTATTTATTCATTGTGAGTAAGGCTGGACCTAACTTTATGAAATCTTAGAAGATGTCAGCTGTGCACATTCAGAAGTGATCACTTAAACCATGACTGATTGATTTTTATAATTTTCTAGAATCTATCCCCCAAACCAAAGGAAAAGCACTTATCCTCAGAGGACTTGAGTGGATGTCAAGTTTGTGTTTTTAAATAAAATGTTTTGTTTTACAATTTACATACTTCTTCTTCAAGAGGTGTCACTGTGGGTGCCCCACTGTAGGTGTTGTTGCAACCTGTGCCATTGTTCGGAGATTTTTACAGCAGTACCCTTATTGTCCGCACATGTGCAGAGCCTGCCTCACATACCAGTCTTGTCTTAATAGTGCACATGCTTGGCCGAACTCCTCAGTTCCTTTTCTACCATCCCCGGCAGGAGTCAGACCTACAGAAGACTCATTAAAACTTTTTCTCTTACCCATTCTACATCCTTTTTTCCCTTAGTTTAGCACTCTAGTTACTAGATAAGTACATCCCTTTAAAAAAAAATCGTTCCCGCTTGTTCCTCTCGGCCTCCAGCTCATGCTAATATGCCTGGCTCCCCAGGATTTAAGTGGTGCACTACGTGCAGAGATGCCATCTCTATCTCGGATGGTCACTCCCAGTGTATAAAATGCCTGGAGGAGTCCTTTATTCCTCAAAAATGTGCCCATTGTTCCAAATTAAAGTTCAGGGCACGTAAAGACAGAGAACTCCACCTGAAAATGATTCTTGGGCAGAAGTCACTTGGACCTGCTTCTGACCCAGGTTCGGGCTCCTCGGTGAACCACAGCCCTCCCGCCTCCAAAAAGGACAAAAGAGAAAACGCCCGCCTCCCTCACCCAGAAGGGAAACATTGCAAGCAAAAAGGTCACCGAGCAGGTCTGTTTCTTCTATACAAACCTTCTCTCGGCTCAGCACCTTTGATGCGCTGGGTTCCTCTGGCATTGCGCTAATCCCGCCTCTGGCTGCGGCAACAGCGCAAGCTCCCGGTGCCAAGGCTTCAGGCTTCTAGTTGCCCGCCTCTGTCATGGCACCATTCAGCACCGCAATGGACACGGTGACAGCACAGAGGACCTTGCCGGAACAGACACGGGCTGCGCTTACCTCCCCGGCACCACTGACCTCAGCGCATGCATTGAGCGCTACGGTGCGGAGAACATCGGTGCCAAATGACCCTTCAGCACCACAGGCACTCCTAACGGAGGGTTTCTCTCACGCAGGCTCTCTGGCACAGCAGTGCATTCATTCACCGGACCTACAAGGTGTCACCTAACCTACAGGTACCTCTGTTTGACACCTATTTTTCTTCTGGACATTCACAAGCAGTCCGGACACCTGTCTCCAGCTGTATCTCTCTTTTCTGGTGATGAGGAAGCCATAGTGCAGGGAGACTTTTCACCATACCAGTTCTCCCAGTCACAGAGCCAAATCAGCACTGGTCACACAAAATCTGGGTCTTTGTTAATCAGAGACCTCCCTCCCTGGTATACAAACCCGTGGGTGGCACCACCTATGCCCTTCCCCAGTCAGTGGCAATACTGAGGTCCATGGGCACCATATAAGCAATTCCACTATGATAGCCAAGATACCAGAAATAGGAGCAATGCCACCTCACCACCACCAGTGCATATGGGTACGAATGAGACACAACAACAAGCTGTTACTCCACACTTCGATGAACACACTACACATGCTTCCCCAACCCTTCTGGAGCCTGTATCCACACAGGATGAGGTTATACTGGCTGCCCCACCAACACTGTCAGATAATTTCTTAAAATTTCAAGACCTCTTCAAAAGAGTCACCAATGAATTGAATATTCATCTGGAGGAAGTTTCTGAAAACCAGCATGGGTTGACTGACATCCTGCAACCTGCCTCCACATCCAAGATTGCCTTACCTATAAATTCAGCCATTATGAATCCTGCCAAAACCATATGGCAGACACTGGCTACTAGCATACCTATCTGTAAACGAGCTGACCAGAAATATTTTATTCCTTCCAAAGGGTCTGAGTTCCTTTTTACTCACGCAGTGCCAAACTCATTGGTAGTAGAGGTAGCTAATCAAAAGAACAAACACCAGTTTCCAGGTCTACCCCAACTGTTAAAGATAGTAAAAGGATGGACCTGCTTGATCGTAAAGTGTATGCTTCGTCCACATTAAGATTCCGGATATCTAATTATTCAGCAGTTCTGGCAAAACATGACCACAAAAACTATGAGAAACTCATGGACTTTATTGATGACATTCCAGAGAGCAAAAAAACCATCAGTTTAAAGCCATAGTCTCTGAGGGACAGGTCATCTCCCGTACCGCACTACAAGCTGTGCTTGATGTTGCTTATATAGCTGCAAGGTCCACTGCTACAGCAGTTTTGATGCGTTGAGCTTTCTGGCTTTCATCGTCTTCTTTCCTTCGCGTGGTTCAGAATACCAGTGAAGATCTCCCTTTTGATGGTGGAAAACTATTTACCAGTAACACCAACGATGTGCTTCACTCCATGAAGGACTCGAGAGCAACATTACAGTCTCTCTGTATACAACCCCTGCAAATAGGAGGAGACAATATAGATACCAACCTTATCAATGTCCACGCTACCCGACGTATGCTCAGCAAAGTCATAGACCATATGAACAACAACATCAGCAACTAAGATATCAACTCGCTGTATCAATTCATCGGCTCCATGTCAACCCCCTCCCACTAATAAGCAAATCTGAAGATGTGGTCGAGGGTATAGAAAACATCATCCCTACTTCAGTGCCCATTCCCTTCCTATCTTTGCCCCCCACCACACCCCACACCCTGTCCCTTTTCAGGGACCCCTCTCATGAACAAGTGCTCCACCAAGAGGTGCCATTACTTTTAACAGAAAAGAAAACTGGGGGATGGTGACCCATTCTCGACCTCAGGTGCCTCAACAAATTTATTATTTAAAAAAAAATCAAAATGGTGACTCTTGCAACCATAATCACAGCACTGAAGCAGGGAGATTGGTTTTCAGCCCTCAACCTGCAGGGCGCTTATGTTCATGTGACCATACATCCTGCCCATAAATGTTTTATTCGCTTCGTTCTGGGGTCACAACACTACAGTACAGGGTCCTACCTTCTGGCCTCTTGACTGCGCCTTATGTCTATGCCAACCTCCTTGCAGTTGTAACCGCTCATCTCAGAAGGCAGGGAATCATAATTTTTACTTACGTTGACTACTGCCTTTTCAAAGCCAGGACCCTCCAAGAAGCCATTCAATCCACACAACAGACAGTCCAATGTTTCCATGCTCCTGGCCTGCAAATGAACAAAGAAAATCTACACTCACTCCCACCCCACAACTGGAATTCATAGGAGCACATTTTGATTCACGCAAAAGAATAGCACCACTCTCACTCCATCTTCTCAACACCATCAACCTTTTGGTTGCCAAGCTGTACAACAGTCCACAGGTGACTGCACGAGATTGCCTACAGCTGCTAGGCCACATGGCCTCTTGCATTTTTGTAGTCAGGAACGCTTGCCTCTTCATGAGGTGTTTCCAAAATTGGATGACCATTGCCTACAGACCGAATATCCATGGTCTGAACAACCTTTTATACATACCTCCCAGAGTCAAGGACTCCCTCCACTGGTGGACATTGCCTCACAACCTTTGCTCCGGGGTCCCCTTTCTACAGGACGTCCTGCCGGTTATCAGAACTATGGACGCATCCCTTATGGGACAGGGAGCACACATGCCCCAATACGCTGCCCAGGGGCTTTCATCTCCTGCCGAGAAGTCCCTTCACATCAGCGTTTAGAACTCTGAACAATATGCAATGTCTGCCTCCAATTTCTCCCTTTCATACAAAACCAACATGTCAGGATAATGACTGACAACATTGCCTGCATGTTCTATGTAAACAGGCAAGGGCGGGGGCAGCGCGATCCCACTCCCTTTCTACAGAAGCGATGAAACGATGGAACTGGTGTCTCAGACACAATGTCTGAATATCAGCTGCATACTTACCTGTCTTTCTCAATACCACCACAGATGACCTCAGCAGAAGATTTCCCATAGACCACGAATGAGAACTAAATGAGGAGATAGTACTAGACATATTCCACACATGGGGATATCCAACCACCGACCTTTTTGCAACTGCAGCAAACAAGAAATGCCCAAGATTTTGTTCCAGAGCAGAACTAGGAAAACACTCCTCAGGGGATGTGTTCATGTTCCCATTTCCCCAATAACACTCATGCACAAAGTACTGATAAAAATACTAACAGACCAAGCCAGGGTCCTAATGATCGCCGCCACATAGCCCAGACAGACATGGTACCCTTTCCTTTTCAAGATGGTGCTTTCCACACCTATCGCACTACCCCGCCTCCTGAATCTCTTGTCCCAACAACGCGGTCTACTACTCCACCCCAATTTAACCATGTTACACCTCAAGATTTGGCTCCTTCATGGTTCTCTCATGCCGAGTGAACTTGCTCAGAACAGGTTCGAAATGTACTCCTTCATAGCACAACAAATTCTACATGGACCACCTACCTTCATAACTGGACAAGATTTACACACTGGTGTGCTGCCAAAGAAACCGCTCCTTTTTTCCGCGCCTCTCCCACTAATCCTCAACTATCTGTTAGAGATTAAACTCTCTCTGGACTCTCCCTGAGTTCCATCAAAGTCCACTTGGCCACAATTACAGTGTTCCATGATGCCACCAACGATAGGCCTATCTTTGCTCACCCTATTACTAAGCGATTCTTTAAGGGACCCCAAACCCTATACCCAGACATCAAACTACCTAATCCACCTTGGAACCTTCTCTTAGTCTTAATATGCCTAACCAAAAAACCATTAGAACCATTAGTCACATGTTCCCTCCTACATCTCTCTATGAAAACTCCATTTCTAGTAACAATTACCTCTGCGAGACGCACAGGAGAAATTGCAGCACTCATGGCAGATCCACCATACACCATATTGTTTAAGCACAAAGTCACCCGACACTTAATCCCCAGAATTCTACTGAAGGTGAACTCATCTTTCCATGTCAGTGAGCCTATCCATCTCCCTACCTTTTTTCATAACCACATGCAAATTCCTTTGAATCTACAATGCACTTTTTAGACGTGTGCAGGGGTTTGTCCTTCTATTTGGACAGGACTAAAACCTTTAGGCGTTCCGACAAGCTATTCGTCCCCATTGCAGAATGCTCTAAGGGGTCATTTATCTCTAACCACAGACTTTCCAACTGGATCTCGAGTTGCATTTGTCTCTGCTATCAATTACAGAATGTGACTACCCCTACTTTTATCAGGACTCTCACCACGGCAGCCTCAGTGGCCTTTCTACATAATGTCCCCCTTTAAGAACATTTCCAGAGCTGCCATTTGGGCTTTTGAAAATATGTTTGCAAAACATTATGCTCTTACACAGGGACCCATCACCGATACGCGTGTGGGCAGAGCTGTTCTATCTACTGCATTCCTTCCAGATCCAAGGTCCCTACCTCCTTGAGAGATACTGCTTTTCAGTCACCTACAGTGGAGCACCCACAGGGGCACCTCTCGAAGAAGAAGAGAAGGTTACTCACCTATGCAGTAACTGACATTCTTCGAGATGAGTGTCCCTGTGAGTGCTCCACTCTCCATCCTCCTCCCCTCTACTTCGGAGCTGGGGTGGCCTCCGTTGTAGAGAAGGAACTGAGGAGTTCGGCCGCGCATGCGCACTATTAAGACAAGACTAGTATGTGAGGCAGGCTCCGCGAATGCGTGGCCGATATGGGTACTGCTGTAAAAATCTCCGAACAACGGCGCAGGGGCACAGCAACACCTACAGTGGAGCACCCACAGGGACACTCATCTCGAAGAATGTCAGTTACTGCACAGGTGAGTAACCTCTTCTTTCATAACTGAAAAGCAGCTGATGAAGGGATTGGGTTCAACCCTTCCATCATACTCACCCTTTGGGCTGATATTCTCTGTCTTTGCCCAAAGTTAATATTTTGGAAGGTAATGAGCATGGACTAAGATGGAAGATGATTTTGTAATTTTAATCTGACAGTGTGATCAGCACGAGTTTATAAATTGCACAGCGACACAGACAGGTAGGAAGAGGATAGACAATAAAATATAGTAGAAAGACAAAGTGGTCATATTTTATTGGACCAATTTCTGTTGGTGAAAGAGACATGCTTTGCAGTTTACTCAGAGCTCTTCCTGAAAGTACTCAGTACCTTACAGCAGGTACTCAGACACCCTGACGGAAGAGCTCTGTGTAAGCTTGAAAACTTGTCTCTTTCACCAACAGAAGTTGGTCCAATAAAAGATATTGCCTCACCCACCTTGTCTGTCTAATATCCTGGGACCAATGCACCTACAACAACACTGCAAATAAAACATAGTGTCATCCCTTTTGGTTTATCTCAAATCCTGTAAGAATTTTGAGTTTACGTTGGTTCCAAAGTAACACATTTGATAAGTGTTATATGATCTGAAAAAAAAATATTCCCCCCCTCTTTTTTTCCAGGGTCCAGAAGAAAACCACTTCTGTTTCCTTAACAATAGGATCTTCTACTCCAAAGGCTGGAGTCACCACAGCTGTAATTCAGCCTATCTCTGTGCCCATTCAGCAGGTACTCAGACATCATGTTAAGTCAGTCAAATATATTAAATATATCTCTCAAAATTAAATATTGGGGGGGGGACTGCCATTTGGGGGGGTGAGGGATCATACTTCATATTATTTAACTTGAAATCATTAAACTGCCATTTGGAATCTGAAGATTAACTTAGTAAAAAAAAAAAGATGTGCTGAAGTTACTTACTTTATTTGCCCCATTCAGTGTATTTGAGCATGTGTACATATGTGCTACATAGGTTTTTACACCACAGTCATAATCATAATATCTGAGCACTTGATAATGTACTGGGAAGAGAGGTAGATATGCTGGAGGGTAGGGATAGGATATAGAGGGCCCGAGACAAATTAGAGGATTGGGCCAAAAGAAATCTGATGAGGTTCAACAAGGACAAGTGCAGAGTCCTGCACTTAGGACGGAAGAATCTCATGCACCGCTACAGACTAGGGACCAAATGGCTCGGCAGCAGTTCTGCAGAAAAGGACCTAGAGGTTACAGTGGACAAGAAGCTGGATATGAGTCAACAGTGTGCCCTTGTTGCCAAGAAGGCCAATGGCATTTTGGGCTGTATAAGTAGGGGCATTGCCAGCAGATCGAGGGATGTGATCGTTCCCCTCTATTTGACATTGGTGAGGCCTCATCTGGAGTACTGTGTCCAGTTTTGGGCCCCACACTACAAGAAGGATGTGGAAAAATTGGAAAGAGTCCAGCGGAGGGCAACAAAAATGATTAGGGGACTGGAACACATGAGTTATGAGGAGAGGCTGAGGGAACTGGGATTGTTTAGTCTGCGGAAGAGAAGAGTGAGGGGGGATTTGATAGCTGCTTTCAACTACCTGAAAGGGGGTTCCAAAGAGGATGGATCTAGACTGTTCTCAGTGGTAGCTGATGACAGAACAAGGAGTAATGGTCTCAAATTGCAGTGGGGGAGGTTTAGGTTGGATATTAAGAAAAACTTTTTCACTAGGAGGGTGGTGAAACACTGGAATGCATTACCTAGGGAGGTGGTGGAATCTCCTTCCTTAGATATTTTTAAGGTCAGGCTTGACAAAACCCTGGCTGGGATGATTTAGTTGGGGATTGGTCGTGCTTTGAGCAGGGGGTTGGACTAGATGACCTCCTGAGGTCCCTTCCAACCTTGATATTCTATGATTCTGTGATTCTATACTGAACACTGCACAGTATGGTACATTAATACGATTTTTGATCATTCTTATGTGTATTCTTTTTATACTGCTCAGAACTCCCTATGCATATGACATTTAATTACATACTTTTAGCACAAAATGACTCTTTAATTTTTATTTTCTGTGGTTAACTTAAATCAAATGGTTGTGGTTTCAGTTATACTTTGCTGTTTTTTACACCAGCTGTTGGAAATAAGTTTGCCTAAAGCGATTGTAAGTTATAAAGTATCTATGTTGGTCTCTAGACAATCACAATATTTTCTCTCAATATTAACTTAATTGAAATTAACTCTTCTTCCTCTCTCCTTTTGTTACATTGGTTCAAGCCCTCCTAGTACTTAGATTATTTTTTTAATAACATACTACATTGTTATATGGTACGTAATAATAGAAGATGCAGAAGTACTTCATTTTGAGAAAATATTTTAAAGATGATCAGATACCAAACACACACAACTCATTAAGGTAATGACAGTTGGGAACACAATTCTCGTGTGGATCACTGAAACCTTTAAATCTTGCATTTTGATTGCAGAAGCACACATGTGAAATAGTAAAGTCGCACAATTGTACTATAATAAAAACTCCTTTGCAGGATTATGTAGTTGGATTTGCATTAGATCTATATTGAACATATTATCAGAGCATATTCAAACTTTACAGTAATAATACATTTAGCACTTCAAGTGACTGTCATTTTTGGTTTTCTAGGTCCAAAGCCCTACTTCATATCTGTACCGACTAGATGGATCCAAGCCTATCTACTCCACACCCATTTTTACAAAGGTCTGTTTTCTCTATCATTGTATACATTCTAGATTTTACTTTCCAGTCTCTAATAATGCATGAATCCTTTAATCATATTAAAACATATACTTTGTATAGTTTTTTATGAGTCCTTTTCCTTGAAGGTACTAGTGGCCACTTAAGAAAAACAGTTTTACACCGTAATAGTGAATTTCCTGTTCTTCTGCTCTATTGAAAAGTTTTAAAGAATTATATGTGCATTTTTATGTGTTTGTAGCATACCTATCACTTGTACTTGGCCATGGCTACAAAAATTAAAAACAAAACATTTGGCAACACATGCTAATAAGAAAAACCCATTCCCATGATTTCATCCTGGATAATAAAATCTAATGGTTTTGCAGTTATTTTAACAATAAAGTCATTCATGTATAATATAGTTATTCCAACATTTCAGATATATCATCCATCCTTATCCTGAGGATCTTTTAAAAATAAAGGCACAAACCACTTATTTGTCAGTGAGGAAGTATTGGTGGAAAGTCTATTAAGGGTTATTGAAACTCTGCAATTATTTACAGATAAATCAAATATTTAAGCTCACATTCACCTTAAATTACTCCTAAAAGTTCAGAACATACACTGTTGGAATAAACCAGGGGTTCTCAGACTCAAGGAGTTGCAAGGTTATTACATGGGGTCCCCAAGCTGTCAGTCCCACACATGGCGGGATCTGCCTGTCAGCTCTAGACCCATGTATGGTGGGGCTGACAGCCTGAGCCCATCCGCCTCCAAAGAAGGGTGCCAAAATAGAAGTTTGTCTAGGACACCATTTTCCCTAAGGCTGGCCTGGGACTGAGACAACATTAGAGGACTTGATTTTTCATTAGAGGACTTGATTAAACTGTAGACCAATCAGAACACTGAGATTGCCTCCCCTCCCCCCCCTCAAAAAAAAAGGTAATTTATAATTTAACAGTGAGACACACAGGCAGGAGTGGCACTAGAGGAAGACTTATGGGGACTATAGCCACCCCAACATTTGCCTTAGCTTCCCCATAGGCACCCTTCCCAGTGCAAAGGTCAAACATTACACAGAAGTAAGGGTGGCTTTCCAGCTGCCCAGCTCTGAAGAGTGGCTCTCCGGCTGCCCAGCTGTGGCCAGCAGCAGCGCAGAAGTAAGGGTGGCAATGGAGTGCTATGTCTGCTATGAAGAGTGATATTGACAATGTTTCTTTGTGCCTCTGCCCCCAGTATTAAACAGTAACTATTTAAAAAAAAACTTTTCTGGTTATAACAATAATTTGATAAAAATGTGTTTTAGTCATAATTTAAAAGTTGTGAGGAAAGGCACATTCATTTTAAACAATAGGATTTTAAATGTATTTTAAAATGTGTTAAATATAAAAAAATGTGTTTTTAATTTCTAAGGGGTGGGGGGTCACACTCAGAGACATGCTGTGTGAAAGGGGTCACCAAAACAAGAAGTTTGAGAACCACTGGAATAAACAGACCAACATATCACCAACTGGGGAAGACAGCCCCCTCAAAACATGGTATTCAACAATAAGTAACACGTACAGTCAACACTTCCTTAACATAGCATGAGTTGGCACAAACCTCTTTTTATACTAACTACAGGGGGAAAATCACCAACTCATAGATTTTAAATTTAGGCTATATTTCAGCACAGCACATCTAGGTGTTTAGCAGTAAGCATATGAGTAGTCAGTGGGAGTACTGTGCTTAAAATTGAATACATGCTTAAGTGCTTTGTTGGATTAGGGCCTGAAAGTGCAGATTTTACAAACAAAATACAGGAATGAGGCAGATAGCTTGTGCCAGACAGCAACAAATGAGTCTTTCTTTGCATCATACTCTTAACATGGATAACAGCAAACTTACACAAAATAGTCATAATCTTCCTTCCCACCCCTTACTCAAGTATGATGCTTCACCTTTGCTATAGCAGGTCTTTATCAAAGCTCTGCGTATTTCTTCAAGTGCATGCAACATTCCATTACAAACTTGTAGGCCAAAACTCTGTCTCTACGCAACAACACACAAGTGAACATTCAACAAATTCATTTGTATTATTTTACTCTGCTTTGATGGCTTCAAATGTTTCAGAAAAAAACATCTTGAAAACATCTTTCATGTTCTAAATGTCAGTCTGAAAATAGCGTTGGTAAATCATGTAGTCAGTTGCTTGACCATACCTTCGTTCGTTATGAAATGTATTCAGGAGATCAAATAACCAATACTAGTCAGGTTTATTGCTCTAAAGCAATAATAATGTAATACAGGAAAAAAGTTCAATATGATACTAGCCTCTTGGAAGTCATCTTGTGCATCATTGTTACATTTACTTTACACAGAATGATGTGCTCACAAAGTAACAAATTTTAGCTAGGAGTATTTATAGGATGATTGTAGAAGTTACAAAACTCTTTACATGTCACTGAAATTCAAACCACCAGTTTGTCCAGTTTTCCTTAACTACTTGTTCTGTTCCTTTCCTTATCTTTGTCTTGGGTACTAGCCTTTCAGGTACTGGTCCATGAAGGTACCTTCTAGGTTTGTGCCGGGATAGAACATTCATATATCTTGTCCTTTTCCCTTTGGGACCTTCTACTGTTAACCTGTGAGAGCAACTCCCACTTGTTGCTATGGTAACACACTCATGTCCTGATGCTGACAGTTTTTCAATTAACTTAAGCCAAAGCTTACTTCAGCTAGTACAAGATGTTATGGTATACTTGACATGGCTGGACAGAATTGTGAGGAGGGTATAATACATTCAGTAACATAACTTCCTAACACTTACATTAATACTATGCCTAACATATATGTATTGGCGAACAAGAACAATTTATTCTCTCATGTCCAGATTAGCCAATATGTAGTTAATAAAATGCACATCTTAAAAGATGTGTGCCAGCTGAAAATTCTTCATGTCACACCATGGGGTAAAAAATGAGATAGAAGACTATCTGTTGACATCCACCTCTTGTGAGGAGTTAACCATTTTCCACTTTCTCCTTGATGATAATGCTTTCAGAAGATCAGCCTCCTAGAGAACCAACAGTGCACTACTTCTTCTGTAACCATGCCAAGAATGTATTCGAAAATAGGCCCTGTATTAAACATATTCCAACTGAAAACACTGTTCCTGGAAAAGAAAATCAGCAGAATGTTATGACACAATGAAATAAATTGAGGATGGGGGAGAAAGGGAATCTTGATTTGAGCGTTTTAAAGTATGTATGATTTTTTGTTAATTTAAAGCATGTTTGTCACATTTCAGGAGCTGCAAAACTCCACAGCATCTGAAGGACAGGTTGTTGTACTAGAGTGCAGAGTCAGGGGAGCTCCGCCCTTGTACGTCAAGTGGTTTCGACAGGGTGTTGAAATCCAAGATTCTCCAGACTTCAGAATTCTCCAAAAAAGTAAGAAATAGCCCTTTGGCTAGCCCAAATAATATTCATGTATTCTCAAGAAAGCACCATGGAATTATCCTCGGTCAGTCAAAGCAGTCACTTTCCACCATAAGGATTGAGTTCTGGATAAAGGGAAAACCTCTTATCCACTTATTTGGGTAATAGTAATACAGACCAAGTAAATTAATTCCAGAAGAACTATTATAGGCAGGCGATATGAATGTCATCCTTGATTTTTCCTGCCAGTATCATCTGCATAGATACTGTACTTGCCTGTAGTGTTTCTATACAGAACTTTTATTCTTGTTATTAATGTAACCTCTTTCTAATACATTTTTCTTGTTTATTTTCTCCTTGGATAATGTGATATCCAGAGCCCCGGTCTGCAGCTGAACCTGGTAAGAATCATATGAAAAAATAATCTTTTGATTCACTAGCTCTTTGTGTTTGCATTTAAGCCATAAATAGAACAATGTTTCTGGAGCACTTTGGTAATATGAAAACCCCCTTAAAGACAGTCTATTCTTTTATCACAGGCTTCATATTCTGCACTGTGCTTTACATCAATTTCTGTATTAGTTAAACAGTAAATTCCATTCAGACCAATATGGAGGGCCCCACTATCAAAACCTTTAAACAATCTTTATTCTCAGAAAATGAGCAACTTGCAAGCTAATGAGGAAAAACAATCCCTGCAAAATTCCATCACCCAAATTCTACTTGCATAGTTTTGTAACACCAGACCACTAAATGCTGGTTTCCTCAGTCTAGCTTCCCAGATGCAAGCTGTCCCAAATGTAAGCAGAGCTGGCTCAAAATAAGCACCTTTAGTTCCAGTGAGCCTTTCCAGTGTATTCACAAGGTGTGGCTCTTGGAACTCAGCAGGCATAAAAATGGTCCTTCCATTTGCACTTTTCTCTCTACCTCCTTTTTTCACTGTTCACACAATTGTGATATGGACTTTTCTGGGATATCAGGTGGAAGTTGTAGGAATTAGAACATATGTTCTTCCTTGCCATACCATTTTTGTGTTTGTGCATGAAATCACTAATATCACCAACATGGCACTTCTAGCTCCTGTTCTGTGAGAGAGAAAGAAAATGGTTTCTTCTAAAGCAATTGTTTAGGCTTTTGCATAGATTGCTTGGCAAATGTCCTTTAAGAGCACTGCAGCCAACCCTCCTGCCCTCCCTTTCTCCAGAGATTAAGTCAAGGGAAAAACTAATTAGTAGGAGCTAATGGGGCTAAATACTACCAGTACTGTCCCAATTTTGTAGTCCCTGGCTCAAACTACAGAATGTAGCATTACTTGCTGCCAGTGACAGCTCTTGCTATGACTAGAGTTGCTCCAGTCACTGTAATGTAGCACACTTGGCTGCCTGGCAGGGAACTCCTGGCCCTGCAGCACATAAGTGGCAGATAGCAGAGAGAAGGCACAGAGCAGGGTTATTTCAGTTCATTATCGCATCAGCAGAGTATAGGGCTGTTTTCATATGCTGCCTCTGCTCCTACTTTCCCAGATCAAACAACAATTCGGGGAGGGGATGCCTCTTAGCTCAGTGGTAGAGGGTGACAGGTAGCAAGGTGAAGGGGTCTGAACCGGGGCTTGTTTTTTGCAATTGAAGGTTTGTGAGTGAATGTGGGGTGTTCTGAGCCTTGGGGTATCAGAGAGGAGATGGCTCAGAACTCATAAATAAATAAGTGTTCAGATGTGGAGAAATTAGGGCAGAAGAGAAGAATTCTCTGCCTGAGACATAGGTGTTGTATAGGATATTTCTGAACTGATAGGACTTGGTTAGAGGAGCCTAGGAACTTTGAGATTCTGCACTGGTGGGCATGGGGTGAACTAGCAGGATTGAATACAGGGGGGATCGGAATCAACTGGTGATTTGAGTGGGTGAATTGGTGGTGTGCATGTGAGGAATCTAGGGTAAAAGCTAGGTTGAAGAGGAAAGGTTTGGGACTAGGAAAAAACAGTGAAGGGCTAATATAGATAACTATGGTCTTCCACCATGTCTTTTATGAAATTGGGCTGGAAGAGAGAAGGCGGGTGCTCCTTTTTTCACCTCACTTCTCCACCAACCTCCCTTATCCCCCAGCAAAACACTTCCCTATTGTGCCCTGAGACACATTGCCTCAGTTTTGGACCTTGAAAATATTGATTAGCAGAGAATGTGGAGAGGTGGGTGTGCATGCAATCCCATCACTTATTTTGGGCATCAGTTGTCATGGCAATAAGTACAAAACTTGCATCTGTGCCTATTTTTTTATATTGCAACTGCCCCACATGGTTTTCAGAGGCCTGAAATGTGAGATGTGCTAGGTAACAACCTTAAAAGAAAGTTGAAAACAATATATTTGCTCAAACTGGCCTCTCACAGCTCAAGAGTGAGTACAGGTATTAACTATGTGATTAGGGTTATAATTATACACTCATCTATATTTGTTAAGGATGTCAAATTACAGTGCAATCCAATTTTTCTGAAGGGTTTCAGAGACCTCTGAAGCCTTTGGATATGCAGGGGAGTCACATATGGTATGCATTGCTATTGTGGGCTGTGACTGACTGTTGGTTAACTAGGAGTTTGGTTATATGGTGGTCAGATAAATTGAGCTAAAGGAGGAGATATTTAGAAGTAACTAAGGGATTTTATACTAATGCTGTACAAATAACTGACTATTTGGTTTGGGTGCAGGTCCAAAAAATCAAAAATGAAAATTGTTTCAGGTTAACCCAAAATGAAAATGTTTAGTAATTTTTGGCAAACCAATACGTAGAGAAAAATTTCATTTTGTGTTAACAAAAATGTTTGTCAGTGCTAAACAAAACACTTTATTTTGATTTTGTGTTTCTTCTAAAACATTTAAAAATGTTTTTTAAATAAAATTGAGGGAAATTCCAAAATAAAATGTTTTTCCAAAAGAAAATGTGGAAATGTTTCGTTTCAGAAATGCTGAAACTGTTTTGACATTTCCAAATTTTTTAACCAAAATAATTTGCCAAAATCTACTTGAATTTGATTATTGTTTTAGCCAATCAAAGACTGCATTTTGGGGTGAAAAAAGATTTTGCATAAAAAATTTAGCCCCCACTGTGTTTAGGAGGCCTGGTTCCATTGAAAGTCAATGGGAGCTGTGTTCCTAAATTTCTGTGGAACTACTGAAAACTTCCCCCACAATATGTCTTGTTGTAGCAAAATTACTCTACTCAAGTTATTGTTTTTTAGATGTTATAAAACAAAGTGGATCAGTGTGATAAGTTCCTTTGGAAAAAATGGAAATTAGAATTCTTTGAAAATAAGGACTGTTTCAAATTCTGTTTCTAGATTTAATACACTTGGTGTTATGAGAGAAGCCCTTGGCATATCTATATCAATAGTATCAGCAGTGCTCCCTCAAGCGATTGTCCATATACTCATTCCACTGATGTGTGCATGTGCTTCATATTCTAGAGGTGGGAGTCTTTTTGGCCAGCAATATCCATAAGGCATGCATGTGCTATTCAGTCCTTGTGCTCCACTGCAAGGGCACGTAAAGGAGAGGTGTGCTTGCTGCTGTTCAGTTCCTCTCACAGTTTAGAGATGGAGCCCAACAGTCCAAGAGACCGCCAGCCCCTCCTTGTAGTTTTAGCTAATAGGTGTATATTATATTTGGTTGCCTGTTGCAATCTTTAGTTCTTAGAGCTCACCCGGGCAGTATGGTGTCATCTGATTTGCTGAGATTAAAACACTGCCCTTCATGGGAGGGAACTATCCCAGCTTCAAACAAACACTTGAAGACCCTCTGTTTTCTCAGAGAATCACTTATTCCCAGTAAATGTGTAATATGCAGGTCCTTCAGCTCCCAAGCTGAAGAAAGGACAAGGAGGGCTGCCTTTAGGTCTTCCTAATGACCAAGTCAATGAGACCCACTTCTGAATTAGGCTCACTAGATTCCAATATACAGGGATCTTCCAAGCCTGCGTATAAATGCAAACTCTTGGCCTTCAAGAGTTCCAACTTAAATTGCAAACATGACAATAGCATTGTCCTTAGACAGACTGCAGGGAGCTAGAAAATATTGGGGCAGGTCACCCAACAGAATTTCCTATAAGGAAAACCTCCCCATGGCACTGAATGTTGTCTGAGACTTTGCAACCCAAAAGGGTTCCCACTGAAGTTCACTCTTGAGACTGTTCGAACCGTATGGCACTGAAGCATCTGGCACCAAAATCCAGAACCTCAGGAAAGAGTACGGTATCAACCATGGCACTGTCTACTTCCGTGGTCCAGGCACTGACTCTTTTGGGACTGGATCAAGCCAATTAGGACAGTTCACCATCACTGTGGCAGAAATTGCTATAATGTCCTCCAAAACCAGTTCCCATGAACATGTACTCGCCACCCTTCATGACACTATTTAGATACTGGCACCAGTAGTCCTGCAGATTTACCCAGAACCACAATCGCCCCTGCTGTTGACTTCCACACAATGATCTATCTTGTAGTTTGATCCCTAAATCTCTGAGGGCAAATCTCATGGATCCAAGTTATACATTCTTCTGGGATTCCTCTTTGGAATTGAAGGACAAAGAAATTCTACTTCAGCAACAGAGTTACTTACCCAGCCTGTCTCCACAGCCCTCAACAACTTGTAGAGGATCCAGACACTGCTCATGCAAAAGATATTGGGACCCACAGAATCCAGGCTTATGGTTCCCAATCCCCTGGCTTCTAGGTTCATACACACTGATGCCCATGTGGCCTTGCTAGGGACCCTGGTTGGCTCATAGGAACTTCGACCCCAGGTAGCCACCTCACCACCAGAAGTCTGCTTCCTCCATGACACTGCACATTCAGTTGCCCTTAATAGTCCTTCTGATTCCTACACAACCACAGGCAGAGGAGGAGGTAATGGAAGAGCAAGCACTGGAAGACAACCTGCTGGCACCAATCATTCTTTCCTCCTCATCCCCTGATGAGGTCTTAGTGCCACCCACACCCCACAAACAGACAAGTATAAGGGTTTCCAACACACATTAAAGAGGATGGCAGAGACCATCCAAATCCATATTGCAAAGGGACAAGAACAGACATATAAATTGATACACATACATCAAGCCTCTGCAGTAGGGAAGTCAGCCTTCCCAGCAAATGAGACAATCATGGATCCAGCCAGAATCTTGTGGCAGACACCTGCTTCTGTACCACTACATCCCCCAGCACAGATAAAAAGTATCAGTTGCCTACTATGAGTCTGGAATTCTTTTACATGCATCATGTTCCATCTTCCTTTGTAATTGCTGTGGTAATGGTAAACAAAGAGACAAAACAATTCTGATCCACACCAAAGAAAAAGAGCCAAAGAAACTAGATTTATTTGGGCAGAAAGCCTACTCTTCAGCAATCCTACAGTTCTGTGTAGCCAATTATGAGGTCCTGTTAGCGAGATATAAGTTCTGCATACAAGAAAGACTGCTTGCCTTCTCAGACAACCTTCTGATTGACAGTCACAAAGACTTTGTGTTGTTAGATAATGCAGGCTAGCTTGTAGCCAAAAGAGTCTCAAGCAGCACTGGATGCAGTGGATATGGCTGCCAGCTCAATGGCAATGGCGGTTGTCATATGTGTGGCATCATGGAGAAGTCCAAACAGTGGTGGAGGACTTGCCTTTAAAAGCGGTCATATTGTTCAGCTCTAAAACTGACTTGGCCCTCGATGCACCGAAGAACTCATGAGACACCTTCTTTTCCTTCAGAGTACATACAGATTCTTAAGGGGAAACAAATGAAACAGAAGTATCCCCCATGGGGACCAATCCAGTAACTCTTTTACCACAAAAGGTCTTCAGAACAACCCAGGAAACCACAGCATTTCCATAGGAGAAGACAACCCACTGCTCCACCACAAATTTCCTGATCTTCTCAGCCCCAGAAGCATTCATTTTGATGGGATGGTCAAGAGATGTGTCCTTCCTCCATCAGCTCCAGAAATTTCTGACCTCCCCTTCAGAAAACTGTTAGCTCACTTCAGGCATACTGGGTCTCTAACCAATATGTATACAATAACACATGACTATTCCATCAAGTTTTCTATGGTACCTACCCCTAACCTCCTTTGTTGTCTCTTTTCAAAGACCCTACTCACAAGGATCTACTATGTCACAAGGTCCTCATGCCCCTCTCTCAGAGTGATAGAAGGGTTCCTTACAGGGGAAGGTTTCCTTAGCAACATTTTCCTAACCCTGAAGAAAGAGAGGCTGGCAACTCATCCTAGACTTGCAGAACATCAACACCTTCATGCACAAATTAAAAATCCAGATGGTCACCCTAGCATCAGTAATCATGACACTGAAGTCATGAGACTTATTTGCTTCTCTCAAATTCAGGATGTATACTTTCACATTTCCATCATTCTGCCCCACAGGAAATACCTGAGATTTACAGTGGGACAGGACCACTACCAATAACAGATGCTACTCTTTCGACTCTCCACAGCACCAAGGGTATTCACCAAGTGCTATCACTAGCAACAGTTTACTTAAGACAAAACATCAACATGTATCTTTACCTCAACAATTGGCTATTATGGGGAAAATTGCCTCTTCAGACCTCCAAAGCCATCTCCATTACACTCAACCTTTTCAGGAGGTGAGGCTTGAAAGTCAACAAAGAGAAACTGAGCTTAATCCAGTCCAAAGGAATGACTTCACTGGCACAATCCTGGACTCCTCCACCTCCTGTTCCTCAAGACAGGTTTGAGAATTTGTCTTCCCTTTATTTTTCGGCTGGAAAGAAATCCAAACACCAATGTAAGGTCATGCCTGGCCCTCCTAGACTAAGGAGGCTCCTGAACATTCACTACTCGTCATGCCAGACTTCACCTCTGATGCTTGCAGGGTTGGCCGAAGTTGGTTTACACAACCTCCAAACATCACTTGGACAAGCCCATCTCCATCCCACCATTGGTCCTATTCTCACTGAAATGGTGGAAGGACCCATAAAATGCAGTGTTTCACCACCCTCCTAGTGAAAAAGATTTTCCTAATATCCAACCTAAACCTCCCCCACTGCAACTTGAGACCATTACTTCTTGTTCTGTCTTCTTCTACCACTGAGAATAGTCTAGAACCATCCTCTCTGGAACCACCTCTCAGGTAGTTGAAAGCAGTTATCAAATCCCCCCTCATTCTTCTCTTCCGCAGACTAAACAATCCCAGTTCCCTCAGCCTCTCCTCATAAGTCATGTGCTCCAGTCCCCTAATAATTTTTCTTGCCCTCCACTAGACGTTTTACAATTTTTCCACATCCTTCTTGTAGTGTGAGTCCCAAAACTGGACACAGTACTCCAGATGAGGCCTCACCAATGTCGAATAGAGGGGAACGATCACGTCCCTCGATCTGCTCGCTATGCCCCTACTTATACATCCCAAAATGCCATTGGCCTTCTTGGCAACAAGGGCACACTGCTGACTCATATCCAGCTTCTCGTCCACTGTCATCCCTAGGTCCTTTTCCGCAGAACTGCTGCCTAGCCATTCGGTCCCTAGTCTGTAGCTGTGCATTGGGTTCTTCCGTCCTAAGTGCAGGACTCTGCACTTATCCTTATTGAACCTCATCAGATTTCTTTTGGCCCAATCCTCCAATTTGCCTAGGTCCCTCTGTATCCTATCCCTATCCTCCAGCGTATCTACCACTCCTCCTAATTAAGTATCATCCGTAAACTTGCTGAGGGTGCAATCCACACCATCCTCCAGATCATTTATGAAGATATTGAACAAAACCGGCCCCAGGACCAACCCCTGTGAAACCTTACTACATCACTGTGAAACTTACCCATATCAGACATTTGAAAGGCTGCAACTTGGGTGTCAATGCACACATTCATGACACTGTGCCTTTAACAGAAGCCTTCCATAATTGTTTTGTTAACTACTTCAAGCTCCTACCTCCATAATATAATAATTGTGTGGGAGTCACCATCAGTGGAAAGTGCACGTGGGCAATCACTCGAAGTAGAAAGGGAAGTTACTTACCATGTACAGAAACTGGAGTTTTTCAAGATGTATTGTCTGTATGCACATCCCACCCTTGCATCCATTCTACTTCAGAGTCCTACCGTAAGAGATTCTGCAGTGAGAAGGAATTGAAAGGGGGAGACCGTCCTTTGCTTTTATATGCCCTCGCAGCAGAGCACAAGAACTGAAAAGTGCACACGCCCCCTTCAGGTACTGCTGTCCAAAAAGACTCCAGTCTCTAGCACATGAGGTGCATGCCACACCGTCAGTGGAATGTGCATACTATAACACATCTCAAAGAACTCCAGTTACTGTACACGATACGTAGCTTCCCTTTTCTCTACTACCAACTCCTCTGCTTTGTATCTCCTAAACGTAGCTTATATTCCCTCACCCCATCAGCATGTCTCAAGGTTTCTGAAGGAAGTAAAATTTAAAGCAAAGTTTTCTAGGAAGTCTACAGCTCACCAAGAAATCTGCATTTTGCTTTTTTCACATCTAGTTAAAATTATTTTCAGAATTAACTCTCATTGATATGATCGTCTCTGCATATTTTAGCAATTTTAACCACTCATTGAAGATTAACAGTGCGACATGAGCTAATTGTGTTCTATTTTGGAGACTGTGTGATCTACTGGACTGGGACTCAAGAGAACTGGGTCAACTCCTGTCTCTGCCTTTAGTTGCTGAGTGAGCCTGGGAAAGTCACTACCCTTCCCTGGTCCTCGGTATCCCTATCTGTAAAATGGGGATAATGATACTCACTTCCTTTGTAAAGTGCTGAACAAGAGCTAGGCATTATTACTAGCTAAAATATAAGTAGAGTACCAGTGAAATGAACTTAATACTGTAATAATTAAAATTAAAATAATACTGACACTGACAGTAAATCAGTATTTATAACTACTACCTGTACAAAGATGGGAAAATTGTAGGAGGGATTCTGATTCAGGAGATGGTCTTTTCCCCAGCTCTCTGGAATGTACTACATCATCACTCTGAAGGTGCAGAATGCTCTCGTTTCCGTGTCTGGCCAGCTATATTCATGGAACTCTCATTGGTGTCCATGTGAGATTCTCTGCATGTACCATTGTTGAACTAGCTTTTTCTGGTTTCTACTGTTCCCAGTGATAGTCCACACGGTGGGCCTGATTCTGCACCCAATGAAGTTAATGATAAAGCTTCCACTGGTTTCAGGAGTTTAGGATCAAACACTATATGTGTATAGGGAATAAGACAAATTTAGCAGAATCTGTCCAAACCGGAAGAACTTTAACTTTGCCTGTTGTGTGAGGAGCAGAATTTCAGAGTTGAGGAACCTTACTGCATTTTTTACAATGAGCAGTTGAATTGATTCCAGAAATATAGTGGATCCTTCTTGTTGCTTTGTATTGCAATGCAGATTCTAGGAAACCAGATAAACCAATACCTGTGAAAGGAATGGCTCATAAGCAAGCAAATTTCAACTGCTGCTGAATGCAGACAGTGAGAACATGCACAAGAACTGGGTAAAGTGTGAGGAAGCTGACAAACTATGAAAACCTGTGGTGGTATGTGGGCAGGTACTCGAAAGTTTGAGGTAGATGCAGTTTCACCAATTTACTGAAATATTTTGATGCTATACATGTCTTATGTTGTATTATATAGCTAGTGTCCAACTGTCACAAAAAACCATACAATGCAAAATTCGTGAGCCCTAGATGTTTATCGGTCGATATTAATGAAATAGGAACAGAGACCTCCATAAATTCATACAGCTGAGAGACTGTGAAACAGGTTTTTCTTGTCACTGTTATGTTCTATCTGCCAAATGTGTTTTACACTCCTTTCTCTGTCTAGACGGAAATCGGCCTACATCACAAATCTCTTCAGACTGTTTTGTGAATTAATAACTAGTCAGATTACTTAGGGCCAACATCACAGTTTGTCAAATTACCTGCTCTGTACTTCTTTCTTTGACATTTTGACTTTATGCTGATTGAATCCTTCAAAGAACAGTCTGCTTGGGGATAAAAAAAAAAAGCCTATAGAGTCATTTACCAGCTGTTGATGCTTTGGCCATTACTCAGACGTCTGGAGGCAGCCACAAACTGTATTGAATTACTTGAAGATAATTGTCTAAAGGCATGTAAGAAGAAAACTATATAAAATCATTTTTCATACATTTCCAGAAAATTGCTGCACATAAACTCTTTCAAAGCACAGTGCTGCATAATTTGACCAAAAATTTCTGAGAAGATAGACATCACTTACCTTGGATCATGCATTCTAGGTTTCATGTTTTGCTACAGTAACCCAAGGATGCATGATAGGAAATAGCCCTGTACAAAATTTCCAAATGTGGCTGCATTAAGTTTGAAACTGAAAAAGTAATGCAAATGTAACAGACCTGCCACAAAATTCAGCCTTTTCATCCTGATAGTTAAAATACAACCAGTTCTCAGTCAATGAGTATACACATTATAGGGCAGATCCCAGCTGGAGTAGTTCCACCCAAGTTGAAAGACTATCTCAATTTACACCAGCTAAGATTCTGGCTCTTCACTATGTAAAAGAAAAGAGAACATGAGATCAACAGCATCTAAATTCAGAGGGGTAACTCAACATTCAGAAATGAAAAGTAAAGGTAAAATAAACTAAAGCTATCACTAGATTAAGAGAGAGAAAGTATAAATGGATTAGAGAGAATAGAAGCCCAGCTTTCCCTGCTACTCTGATCCACCTCCCTACTAACACTACCTCAGTTTTCTTGTGGCAGCTGTCCTCTGCTACCCCAGTGTATCTGCAGTATTTTGTATTCTGTCCTTATCATACCGCTCAGGCTGTGCTGGCATGTTGGTGCTTCCCAGTCCAAGGTCAGCTCACTAGGTCTTTATATTCTTAGGGACTTTATAACTGGAAATATGTGTTATAACAATTATTGTAAAGTATTTATAACCTATTAGCATGTTTTAATAGTCAAGCCTCAATTACAAGTTATGTTGCAATATAGGCTCTCACACATATATATATTTAGTTGTATAACAAATGTACAGCTCTCTATTTTCAGAATGTTCTCAACTCTTTGTGAAATCCAAAAATTTAAGATTCTTCCATCCCTATGCACATTAGGCATAGTGGAGTTACTCTCTGCATAGATTGAGATAGTGGCAAAATAGGAGAGAGAAATCTCACAACAAACCAGCTTCTCCTCACCCAAAAACTGATGATCTCAAAAGCATTGGTGGCTAATTCCTAGAGGGGTGACTTTTTTTCTATGCTGCCACCAAAAAAAACCTTATTTTCTCTTGATTAAAATATTCATGAGTTAAGTTGTTTCCAGGGATAGGCTGGCAGAGGGTGCTTGGCATGGTTAAAATATATTGACCTATCTGGTAAAGAGCCCAACACCACTAAGAATCTATATTCTCAGTTTTATCACAAACAGCCATTTTCTCATTCTGGTGCTCATAAGATATCAGGCCCCTAAACTGTACCATTTTGCTAACCATCACACCTCTCCTCAGTTAAGTTCTGACCAAATATTTCGTGGCTCCTATCTCATGAACTATCTCCAGAGTTAGTCAGTGCTGCATGTCTTCTGAAATCTTGACACTGCATCTTTCAGATGCTGTAAAGCTTTAATCTCTAATTTTAGAGCTCATGAGAATACAAGGTGAAATCACTCTGGAACTGCTGTGTAGGTGGAAGGGAGGTGCAGCAATGATGATCAGAATTCCCTACATAAAAGAGAAGGCGTCAACTAACGTTTTCATTATTTTTGTTACCAAATGTTCAGAGTTTTCACAAGACTGAGCTGATATTATCTATTCTTTTTATTTGAGGCACCTCTTTGTCTTTGCTGGAACTCTGTGGTTTCTCGTCACACTCCATTTAATTCTGTTCTACACTTACTTGTTCCTCCCTGCCTTCCAGACAGATTCCCAGTTTACTAGAGGGGACCCATTGAGTACATTGCTTTCTTAATCTGTGGTGGCTCAGGGCATAAAGGACCAAGAATAGAAATAGGAAACAGGTTTACAGCTGACAGGTTTTTCACAGTGCAGAAAATGACCACTGTTCTTACCCGCTCTTTTTTTTTTTATGGCAAACTCTGTTGTGGCTTTGGAATTATGAAATGCATAGAGCTGTTGCTCTATACATTGCATCATGGCCAAAAACTCTTTGTTTCCCAGGATTACATGTGCATCACAATGGAGGAAGCTGAAGATCAAAGTTGAAAATCAAAGCTGCAGATCAAAGAAAAGCATCACCTTTCATGTGATGCGCACACACATTCTGGGAAGTAAACGGTCATCTCTGAAAAACACTACACCAGGGAGAAATTAGTAAAAATGCTCAGAACCAGAACACTAAAAACAGAAATACCAACATGGACATGGGTACAGCTTTGTTCCCTAAAGATCTAATAGAAAATATACTATTTGTAGACATAGAGGTCAGGGGTGAAAGGTTTCTTAGCTACATTTAGGTCTCACTTACGATGATTCTGACTCACAAGCAATAAATGAAAAAGATCAACGTGTGAAATACAACCCTTCTTGTTATCCAACTGACAAAATAATCAAGTGCTTGCTTGCCTCAGCATTTTACATGTTTCAGCGAACAGAATGCTTTTGTATTCATTTAGTCAAGTGCTAAATATGTTCAAGGCCTTGAGAACAGCATTTCAGAGCTGCTGTCTGGAACAGATTTCTGTGATGAAATTATTTGTCAGCTGATGATTGCTGGAAATAGAACAGACATTTTTTACTTCAAATAACCAGATTTTAGTTAACACAGCAACAGGGAAAGAAACCAATTGCACAAGATCAGTATTTAAATCTTAACTAAATACACAGAGAACTAGCTATCCAGCTTCTATTATGGGAATTATTTGCCTAATTCCTACATACAATGAACCTATATTTTACTCAAGTGTTTTATACAAATATTTGCTAATAAATCCTTTTGCAAGAATTCTGGTGGGACAAAAACAGTCTTGGTTTTGGGGAACAAATCCACTGAACCAATGGCAGTTTGCTTACCCCTCAAATATATTTTAATTAGACAGATGCTCTTAGAGGTTTTTGAAACTACTGTGACCTAGCTTTAGTCAGTTTTCTCATGGTTTTGTCATAGTGGAACCTCAAAAATACACAATTCTATTTGACTGTCCAATCACCCAGCCCAGAAATAGCCAGTTTGTAAAATATAGTAATTACTTTTACCTTTTATGAGATTTATTATTAATGAAATGTAGTATTTGCAAATATTTTACTTAAATAGATAAAATGTATCATGGTAAAATACATAGTAAACTAAATCAATCCATTATTGAAAAGTAAATTCTCAGGGCTTCCACTGTTAATCACTTTAAGAAATTGAAAAAATATCTTAAAGGACATCTTGTTGTCTTGTTATATAAGCACTTAGAAAAATAAGATAATTCTGCTAGATGGCTAGTGTCTTTGTGTCCAGAAACACATGAGTGATAAATGTGGTGTTTGCCATTTCCATTTGTTAAACCGAAATACTCAGTACTTGGAATTCTTCTGTTCTTTAACAGGAAACTAAGTAGCATGGTTTCCATATCAAATTCCATTTCAAGGGATTGTTACATCCTTCTGGATTCATGTGTAGTTAACAATATAGCATAAAGTTACTTAGACTGTCCACTTCCTAAAACACACCAAGACTCGGAAAAGTCTAACCTCAGAAGTTCAAAACCAAGCTTGTGTTACCCATTACTTATCTGATAAGACCTTTCATAAGTCATTAATCTTCATCTGGGTAAGATAAAATCCAGCATGCTACAGTACTACCAGACACCTTTACTGCAATAACACAGACTGACTGTTCTGTGCTCCCAAAAAAAAGTGTTCTACTGTCTGGAAAAAATATGTAAATTCTATGCCAAACTTTTAATTAATAATTCATTTTCAGCCAGTCTCAACACAGGAAGTCTTGTTGGATACATGATAATTTTAAAAAGGAAAAATCATTTAATTTTGATAGAGACATTGGTTTGCTGCCCTCAATGAAACTTTAAGAATGACTCCCAAAGTTTCATTATTTAACCTAAGAGAAGGCATTAGTAAATGACCCAGCCTTACTGCTCTTTTCCATACACTGATTCCCACATGAAATTCAATAGTCTGCTGCTTTTTCCAACTCTGCGGGTTGCCAGTTGTAGTATTTGGTAATCAGATGAATATGCAGAGTTCTACATTAGAGTGCAAAATTGTTTCCTTTGAAGCAGGGTCTTTTCAAAATGTGGTATGTGTTTAATAGTCAATGACCTATAGTGTGGAGGGATGGGGAGGTGTTATAAAATGTGTGTTATGAAAGGAAGCTTTTAAGACTAGCTCTACAGTACAAACTTATGTTGGTATAACTATGTCACTCAGGGGTGTGAAAAATCCACACCCCTGAGTGATGCAGTTATACCAACCTAATCCCCACTGTGTGATCTGGAGGGCTTTTCCCGTTCCCATAGCTACTGCCTCTCGTGGAGGTGGATTAACTGCACTGACAGGAGAAGCTCTCCCATTGGCGTAGGAGTGTTTTCACTGAAGCGCTACAGCTATGCGGCTGCATCCCCACAATATTTTAAGTGTAGACCTGCCCCAGTTGTCCAGAGCAGCCTTAGAATGAAACTATCCATTAGAACTGTGCAAGATCAGGATTATTTAAATCTGCTTCCATAAACTATTGTAGAATTATTAGGGCTGTTGATTAATCACAGTTAACTCAAGCAATTAACTCCAAACAAATTAATCACGATTAAAAAAATTAATCATGATTAATCACAGTTTTAATCGCACTGTTAAACAATAGAATACCAATCGAAATTTAATAAATATTTTGGATGTTTTTCTACATTTTCATATATAATGTATTCTGTGTTGTAACTGAAATCGAAGTGTATATTATTTTTATTACAAATATTTGTACTGTAAAAATGATAAACAAAAGAAATAGTATTTGTAAATTTGCCTCATACAAGTCTTGTAGTGCACTCTCTGTTGTGAAAGTAGAATTTACAATGTCGATTTTTTTATTGTTACATAATTGCACTCAAAAACAAAACAGTGTAAAACTTCAGAGCCTGCAAGTCCACTCAGTCCTACTTCTTGTTCAGTCAATTGCTAAGACAAACAAGTTTGTTTACATTTACAGGAGATAATGCTGCCCTCTTCTTATTTACAATGTCACCAGAAAGTGAGAACAGGCATTTGCATGGCACTTTTGTAGCTGGCATTACAAGGCATTTATGTGCCAGATATGATAAACATTCGTATGCCCCTTCCTGCTTCGGCCACCATTCCAGAGGACATGCTTCCATGTTAATTATGCTCGTTAAAAAAAGATGCGTTAATTACATTTGTGACTGAACTCCTGGGGGACAATTGTATGTCTCCTGTTCTGTTTTATGTACATTCTGCCATATATTTCATGTTATAGCAGTCTCAGATAATGACCCAGCACATGTTGTTCATTTTAAGAACACTTTCACTGCAGATTTCACAAAACGCAAAGAAGGCACCAATGTGAGATTTCTAAAGAGAGCTACAGCACTCTACCCATGGTTTAAACATCTGAAGTGCCTTCCAAAATCTGAGAGGGACAAGATGTGGAGCATGCTTTCAGAAGTCTTAAAAGAGCAACACTCCGATGAGGAAACTACAGAACCCGAACCGCCAAAAAAGAAAATCAACCTTCTGCTGGTGGCATCTGACTCAGATAATGAAGATGAATATGTGTCGGTCTGTGCTGTTGTGGACTGTTATCAAGCAGAACCCATCATCAGCATGGACGCATGTCTTCTGGAATGGTGGTTGAAGCATGAAGGGGCATATGAATCTTTAGTGCATGTGGCACATAAATATCTTGTGATGCTGGCTACAACAATGCCCTGAGAACAACTGTTTTCACTTTCAGGTGACATTGTAAACAAGAAGTGGGCAGCATTAGCTCATGCAAATGTAAACAAACTTGTTTGTCTGAGCGACTGGATGAACAAAAAGTAGGACTGAGTGGACTTAAAATTTTACATTGTTTTATTTTTGAATGCAGTTGGGTTTTTGCACATAATTCTACATTTGTAAGTTCAACTTTCATGATAAAGAGATTACACTGTAGTAATTGTATTAGGTGAATTGAAAAATACTATTTTGTGGGGAGGCTTTACAGTGCAAATACTTGTAATGAAAAATAAATATAAAGTGAGCACCGTACACTTTGTATTCTGTGCTGTAATTGAAAAAAATATATTTGAAAATGTAGAAAACATCCAAAATAGTTAAATGGTATTCTGTTATTGTTTAACAGTGTAATTAATCACGATTAATTTTTTTAATTGCTTGACAGCCCTAAGAATTATCAATATAGTGTATCAGCCTTTTATTTATAGCTCACTGTATCATGTACAGTTACAGTAGGAGATAAAATAGGGTGACTTTCTGGGAGAAACTGAAAATATAGCCCAATTAATCAAAAATATTACCATTATAGTGAATGAAAGTGATGAAAATAAGGAGACTTTATCCATAGTAAAATAACCCCTGCAGCTAAGCTCAAATTGAGACTTGAACAGTCCCAAACTTAAGGTAAATTTGGACTTTGATGTAAGCTTTCCAACTTGGACCCTGCTGAAGGTTAGGCAGCACAGCTCCAGATTTTGGTCTCATTGAAGTTGATGGCAAAACTCCTGTTGACTTCAGTACAACCAGATCATAACTATGGTATGCTTGTTAAGGGTAATCAGAGAGGCAAACGTGTATGGAAAAAAAGCAGGGAGCAATAGAAGGAGCTAAATATTCAATCCAAACTGACTTTTTTTCAAATGAGAGAGACTTCAATATTTGTTTAATGTCTTATTGGGTTTTTTAAAAGTGTATCTGTTTAGTAGTGGTTTGTTCTAGGCCAAAGAATTTTGCTGTTTCTTACATTTTTATAAATGCAAGATTTTGGATGTGGTGGTGTTGGGGGGGGGAGAGGCCATATTGTAATCTGCAAGCAAAAAAGCTTAGATATGACTTGGATTAAAGTGTGCAAGTTGTGTTTGCATATGGAAACTGGATAGTTAGATTATTTGCATATGCAAAGGCAATTTGTAGACAAAAGTCAGCTTTTGTGTACACAAATATGGTAATGAAAAACGGTGAGATTTAGGCCCCTTTGAAAACAGATTTATTGAGCTCTCTGTTTAGGATGTGCAACCATTTTTTAAAGCAATATACTTTGAGTGATTAGCAGGTGACCTTTAGCCTTCTGTCTCATAATGCACTGAGATATTTAAATGCACAACTCCATGTACAGCATCTTACATAGCTGATCATTGGTTTGTTCCTCTCTATTCATTTCTAGAAGAGATATGTACATTAGTAATTGCAGAGACTTTTGCAGAAGATGCAGGAACCTTCACATGCACAGCAACAAATGAATATGGGTCAGTAACAAGCAGTGCACAACTTACCGTCTGCTCAGGTATGTGTCAAAAGGGCAGACGAACTGTACATTGCAGTTCTTAGATAGTCTAACACAGGGTGGGCAAACTTTTTGGCCTGAGGGCCAAATCTGAGTATGGAAATTGTATGGCGGGCCATGAATGCTCACGAAATTGGGGATTCAGGTGCGGGACGGCTCTGGCTGTGGGTACGGGCTCGGGGTTGGGGCTGGGAATGAAGGGTTGGGGATGCAGGGAGGTGCTCAGGGCTGAGACTGAGAGGTTCAGAGGGCAGGAGGGATATCAGGGCTGGGGCAGGGGGTTGGGGCACAGGAGGGAGTCAGGGGGCAGGCTCTGGGTGGTGCTTACCTCATGCAGCTCCCAGAAACAGCGTCATGTCTCCCCTCCGGTTCCTGCATGGAGGCGTGGCCAGACAGCTCTGCGCGCTGCCCTGTCCACAGGTGCTGCCTCTGCAGCTCCCATTGGCTGAGTTTCCTGGCCAATGGGAGTTGCAGGGGCGGTGCTTGGGGCGGGGGCAGCTTGTGGAGCCCTCTGGCTGCCCCTACACATAGGAGCTGGAGGGGAACATGCTGCTGCTTCTGGGAGCTGCATGGAGTGGGGCAAGCCCCCGACTCCACTCCCCAGCTGAAGCACCAGAGCGGGGCAAGCAGTGGAGCGGGGCAAGCCTAAGACCCCGCTCCTTGGCGGGCGCTCGAGGGCCAGATTAAAATGCCTGGAGGGCCAGATGCGGCCCCTGGGCTGTAGTTTGCCCACCCCTGATCTAACGTATATGACATCTGTGCAGTTATCTGGCTACTGCCTTTGTAGAAAACAGTTGCTGCGAGACCGAGATTTTGTTTAGGCAACTTCTTGCTGCATCTACTGTTCAATCTTTGTGTGAGTCTTCCCACATCTTCCAGCACTGGCTGATTATGCTCTGAGTCTGAAAGCTGTCCTTAATGGAGAATAAGGGCAGGTTATTGCATTTATCCTCAAAAGACATTTAAAAAGAAGACATATGGACGCCTATAAATCTTTTCCAGAAATCCAGCTGCTAATAGAGCGGGTCAAGTACAATCAAGCGGCTGCAGCTGAAAAAAGCTGCCTCTTCCCGCAGCAATGCAGGCAGGCGCATGAAGACTCTTTTCATTTGCTGCCCTGAGCCTAAAAAAGCACCCGGGGAATAACAAAAAAACAAGAAGAAGTTATTTAAGCAGCCACAGTGTTAATGAAAGGGATGATAGTAAGGCCACATACGAACATGAAAAAGTATCACCAGGGAATTATGAAGAAAATATCCGGTAGGAATGTCATTGAATAAATGGAACTCTGAAGAATAAATAGCTGGAGTGAAATGCGTGAAAGCCAGAAGTCAAACCCGTCAAAAGGCTGTTATTTGTTTAGGTTAGATATTAGGGAAAACTTTCCCACTATAAGGGTAGTTAAATTCTAGAATAGGGCTCCCAGGGAGGCAATGGATCCCCATCACTGGAGGTTTTTAAGAAAAGGTTAGATAAATACCTGTCAGGGATTACTTGGTTCTGCCTCAGCATGGGGGGCTCAACTGGATGACCTCCCAACATTTCTATGATTCTGTGATTTTTGTTCATTAGAATGTGCCTGTCACAGGCTCTTGATACAAGAAATAATTTTTTTTAAGAAACTTAAACTTAAGTCCATTGACAAATTCTCAGTACTAAAACCAGCAACCCACAGAAATAAATCCAATCCATACCATATTTATTACCCCTGTGTTAAAGTACACTTCTTAGTGGGTCATGTAGGGAATTTTTTCTTTCAACTAAGTCAAATGACTGAGACGCTAGGAAACCTCAGTTCTATTTTCAGCTCTGTCACTGGTGTCCAGTGTGACCTTGGGCTAGTCAACAATATTTTTGAGGCTAATGTGTCTCATCCATAAAGTGGGGACAATATCTACCTAGTTGATGGATAAAGCTATGTTACAAAGTGTGTTGCCATCCTCAGATGGAACACACCCTGGGTGTGCCAAAATTATAGTTGTAGTTTCTTAATAATAATTTTTTATTTATGCAAGATAGGTTTAGAAAAATAATGTAACCAAGCTAGACAGATTCCTTAACATCAGAACTCTGAGGCTAGAGGGCAGCAGAAGCATAAAGAAAATAGATGAAATTATGCTGAAAAAAATGAAAATAAAATCCTTATGTTTTATGTAAAATTGAAAACAGAAATGCAGGCAGTTAAGTTTTGGAGTACACTAACCACTCGCATGTATGTTGTTGAATATGTGCAGCAAATGCTAACAAAATTCTAAAGCAGGCAATTCATTCAGGCAGCTGTCCTTGAATAACTGGAAATTGTTCACTCTTAACTAGCAACTATTGCACCTGCATCATGGGTAATTAGGAAATGAATAGTCAGTAGCATATCTAATTTGGCATGATATTTGTGAAAGCTTCCGAAAGAATATCCAGCTGATGTAGCTACTATATATAACAAAAGTGAAGTGATCTCACCTTTAATGAACTAAAAGCACACTGTGCATATGAGTTGAAGTATCTGTTATATAGTTTGAATATGGCTTGTTGGACAGCGATTATCTTCTTTTTTGTTTTAGCCAACTCTGAAAGCTCTAGCCATGAGCTGTCAACAAGAGAATCCAACAGTGATGATTTCCAACATTTCCCACCTCCCCCTCCAGTTCTAGAGATTAGTTCTCTTGAGCTTCCTCCAAAGAAGCATACAGAGAGCCAACAGGTGAACAACACTGAGTATAGACCCAACATAGCAGCCGTTCAGTTACAGCTCAACTCTGCTGAGAAGAAAACCAATGGCATCCATCCCAGTCATGAAGCAAATGGAGTGATTAACAGCAAAGCTAGCAGTGATAAATCTGCCCCAGCTCCAGCTGTCCTGCTTTCACCCACAAAGGAACCACCACCAGTCCTTGCCAAACCAAAGCTGTGAGTATTTCTGCATGGTTTTTATTCTTCCTTTCTAATTGCTGGCTATTGAAAGCAAACCTTCTGCCCTAGAACCATTGTGTATTAGACAAATAATGGCTAGAATTGTGACTGTACCTTGTATCTTTCTCACTGGTATGTATTAAATCCCAAGCAGCTGAGTACAAGAAGATCCATGTACTTCATTTTAAAATCATACCAAATGAAAGTACATTAAAACTTTTGCTATTCTTGGTATATTCTGTTAAGCCACAAAACAAAAGAAATTCAGGTTAATGGTGGTGTTCTAGCCTTTTTTTAACCACTTGTACATAAATGTACTGGTCTGGGAATCTTGCATATCACCACTTCTCCAATAACTGAATGTCATTTGACTAACCATTTTTATGCTGAAAGTTCTTGATTTTGTGCAATTGCTAGATCTCCATATATGCAGTTTTTTGTTTGTTATTTCTCTTATTATCATATGATAATAAAACAGGAACAAGCTGTTTCTATTGACATCCTATATCAATGGTGCAGAGTCATTATAATATGATAGAAACTGAACAAGATGGGAAAGATGAGTGTAAAAAAAACTACAATTGATAAAATCCTTGCATTTATGACCTGATGTCAATCACATTACAATTTATAGTGCATGGCAAACATTAGTTTGGCTTTTGTTCTATGTACAGTCTTGTCTACACTTCAGAATTATAATTGCATAGCCTTATCAGTTAGGGGTGTGATTTTTTTTTTGTTTGTCTTAACTGATGTTGCTATGTCCGTATAAGCCCTAGTATAGAGATATGTATACAAGCATAAAAGAGCTTTTGACAGTATGGTTAACACTGATTCTATGAGAGACATAAGGAAAAGCACTTTTATGCCGGTATATGCTGCTTCTACACTCGTAGGTTTGTCAGTATATATACTGGTATGGCTATGCTATCAGAATTTTTCTAGTGTAGATAAGGCTTAAGATTACACAAAAATTCTGCCTTCCATCTCCTTCAAAGACTTTTCAAGCATGGAAGATGGACTTTTATGTTGTTTGTGTCCTGGATCAGTACTGCCAGGAATTGCTGTACCCTAAAGGTCTGATTGAAAATATTAGAAACAGTACAGAGTGGTACATTTCTAAAAGAGAGAGGGGCTTTTATTTCTTGAGTTAATTTTTTTT
Source organism: Caretta caretta (assembly GCF_965140235.1). Lineage (NCBI taxonomy): Eukaryota > Metazoa > Chordata > Testudines > Cheloniidae > Caretta > Caretta caretta. The sequence goes on from NC_134209.1 coordinate 79,937,856, forward strand.
AAATGGGGCTAAAGAAAGGAAAAGAGAGGAGGATCATTTCTCATTCTCCCAAAAGACTGTACATATTGATTCATTATCCAAAAAGCTAGTCACTTTATTTTTTAACTGTTTTAATATTAAACATATTTCCAGATTTTATAATTGAATGTTAGATTCCTTAGCTGACAAAGGACCAAATCCTTCACCCCTAACTCAGGGAAAAAATGTATTGACTTCAGTAGAAATCAGTGAGAGTTTTCTAGGGTAAGTACTGCAGGGCTTGTTCTAAAGTCCAAATTTTTTCCAATTTTGTGACTGTTTTCATCAGCCATGCAAAGCCTTGTGTCTACCAGGTGCTGTGTTTCATAGTTTGTTTTTTTTTACAATGGGTATGGTGACTTGTGAATTTACAGCTGGCCAAAACCAAAAGAACCATTCTGATCAATGGCCTGTAACAAGGTACTAGTGAGGAGAAGTAACACATTAAAAACCATAAGTAGAATCATGTGAGTGATATTTGGTTTCTGCTTGTGCGTGACAGTCTATAAAAACAATAAATTTATATTTAACTATAAAGATGATACAGAAGTAGCAATAATGGGGGGTTCAATGGTTCATGAATGCAGAAGAGACTTACTGCTGCAATGAAATATTGATGACATTATTTGTAGTGGCTTGTCCAAAATAATGTGTGTTAACTGTATTCAGGTGACTGCAGAAAGAGAAGCTTAAGCACTAGTGATTAGCAGGCTACAACAGCTGTTCTTACCTTAATGAAGTTTAAAATCCTTCAGTATGTAGTTCATGGTCAGAAATATTGCTGGTATATTAAAAACATAATCTTCCTAATTATTTTCTGCGTGTCTGTGAAAAGCAGACAAACCAGTTTTGTGGTCATTAAAGGAAGGATGAGTGGCTTAGGCACAAGTTTTTAGACTGACGACATGATTCTTTTTTGAGCCAGCATTTCAGCACCCAGTTCAGGTGCAGAAGAACTTGCTTTTTTGTTTTTACAGTTACACACTAATTAGTGTGGGTGTGTTTGTGTGTGTGTATTTAGAGGAGGGAAAGACTATACTGAAATTCAGGAGATGACATGTTCTAGCTGCAGACTCTAACTGAATATTCAAATTATGGTATCAATACAAAATCCAGGAATTTAAAGTAATTATAAGGAAAACTTTTGTTAAATCTAAAATTTTTGTAATAATAAAAATAAATGTAAAGTGAAATAAAGCCTTCATCTTGTGAAATACGTTCTCAGCATACATCTCCTCTTATGTTTACAGTATAGTTTGCATTGTTCTAGTTTCCTTTCCTTTGTGAGTGGCAGTGTCCATTGAGGACAGAGACAAACATTAGAGGCAATCTGTCCTAGCTGAAATGAAATGTGAAAAAGTAAGAGCAGACTTGAGCTGCTCCCTCACACCTTCTCATGTACAAACCCAGAGCATGCTAAAGTGTCCCAGGCTTAAACATCCTGTTTAAAACACAAAACCCTATCAGGCCCTTGTTATTTCAATGCCTACAGTCCAGAGCAGGCTACTGCAAGAAGAAACCACCAAGCCTAGCCATCAGGGGTTAGGCCTCCTTCTGAATCCAGCTCTCTTTTCCATAAGAGGTAGGTTAATGTCTAATTTGTGGAGGAAAAAGTATTACCCTTAACTTTGGATTTGTGCCATCCTCCAATATTTCTATCCCTGCTGAGGGGAACTAACTTCTTCTGCCACTGCCAGGTGCCTAAAGTTGTGACCCTGTGAAACAAACATCAAGTCAGAACCATGACACCCATGCATACTGAGCAAATAGACTGTACCCATGAAAGAGGAAACCTGCACAATTGCTTTGAAGTCCAAATGTGCCTGTGCAATGTGAATGTGTGTAGTTGTTTTTAAATCCTGGGGTGAGATGCTGGTCTGTACAAAGAAAGGAGCACAGATCTTGCAACGTAGGGGGAGAGAAGGGGCTAAAGTGGTTGTAAGCCACCTTTACACCCTACTGATTCTGATCTGCTCTGGGGACCAGAGTGGTCCCCAGCATAACGTATACAGCATTGGGGAGCTGCCTATGGTGGCAGTGCACCCCAGAATCTCTGCAGCACTATATTCTGCAGCTCCAGTCTTCATGCCCCTACCACCCGAGCTCCTACACCAGGGTTTGCAAGAGTGTCCACCAAAAACAGCCTGCAGCTGGCTGCATTGCTTTCTGCACAGGAAGAATTCTCCATCAGTGAGATTCAGGGCTTTTAGAGTGCTTTACATCCCTCCAGCACCTTTACCCAGCATACAAGAGTCAGAGTGGGAGTGAGAAGGTACCCACACAAACAGATGACACGCTACAGTAACGTGATGTACAACGTGCAACCACACACAAACAGAGAGGAATGAGGCAATAGAAACCAGCATGCAATAACCCAAAAGAAAAGGGGAGAGAGGTGATATTTTCATGGCCGGGGAAGGGGAGCATTGCAGGAAGAGGCCTATTTCCAGCTGGTACCATCTTTTACAAGTAGTACTTGGCCACCTCCTGGACAATTGCTGCTCTAATTAAAGATACTGGGATTGATCAATTGTAGCCCCCATACAAAGAGGGCTACAGCTGGTCTCTAGGAGCTGTGACACAGCCCAAAGGAATTTGGCTGACCCTCCTGGCCCTTGCCCTGCTCACTAAAGATTCATATTTTCTGAGATACTAGGCTCTCCTGTGCATTTATGCACCCATCCCTCTTCATCTCAATTAAATAGAGGTAGACCATAAATAACATCCAGATTACCAAAAACCTGTGTCTAATCAGTAACCTCACACTGAAAAGTATGGTTTAATTGTACTGATCTGAAATAATTGTATCCAAATGACTGCTTTGGACAGACTGTGCATTTTTCTTAACAGCATTCAACATCAGTGCCATTGGAGAGGAACTAACCACCACAGAAAAATACAAAAAATACAGGAAATTAGTAGAGAGCAGTAAGGAAAAATAATTTCCCAGAATTATAGTTTTTCCCCCCTTACATTCATGTCCCATTTCTCCAGTCCAGATGAGCTGATCTCACCCTGTCTTATATCCTGGGCTTGTGGTACTATAGTAAATTCATTCTATAAAACTGTTACTCAACATTGGTGAGGCCTCATCTGGAGTACTGTGTCCAGTTTTGGGCCCCACACTACAAGAAGGATGTGGAAAAATTGGAAAGAGTCCAGCAGAGGGCAACAAAAATGATTAGCGGGCTGGAGCACATGACTTACAATGAAAGGTTGAGGGAACTGGGATTGTTTAGTTGGCAGAAGAGAAGGATGAGGGGGGATTTGATAGCTGCTTTCAACTACCTGAAGGGGAGTTCCAAAGAGGATGGATCTAGACTGTTCTCAGTGGTAGCTGATGACAGAACAAGGAGTAAAGGTCTCAAGTTGCAGTGGGGGAGGTTTAGGTTGGATATTAGGAAAAACTTTTTCACTAGGAGGGTGGTGAAGCACTGGAATGGGTTACCTAGGGAGGTGGTGGAATCTCCTTCCTTAGAGGTTATCAAGGTCAGGCTTGACAAAAGCCCTGTCTGGGATGATTTAGTTGGGGGTTGGTCCTGCTTTAAGCAGGGGGTTGGACTAGATGACCTCCTGAGGTCCCTTCCAACCCTGATATTCTATGATTCTGTGAACAGCTAACACAATTATTTCATTTTCCAGTGCCGTGGGATTTACAGTATTCACAAGCAAAAATTTCATGCTCTTTGAAGCCCAGTGTATATTCCCAGGAAAAAAAAATATTATGATGGAGTTGAGGTTGATAGTATGTATCAATAACGCAAGAATAACCAACTCATTACGAGGATGTTGTAATTATCCCAAAACCAAATGTTATAAACTCAGGAAATTCAGAGTTAAGGTTATGCTCAAAAGAAATCCAAACAAGATTTAAAAAATGCACTCTTAAGAGAGACAAGGTGGGTGAGGTAATATTTTTATTGGACCAACTTCTGTGGGTGGGAGAAACAAGCAACTCTTTGTTGGAAGTTGGTCCAATAAAACCTATTACCTCATTCACCTTGTGTCTCTAATATCCTGGGACCAACATGGCTACAACAACACTATTAAGGCACTGACATTAAAAGACACATTGTTTTTTTTCCTCCTTCATGACATCACTACAGGGCAGAGTTAAGGTATCTTAACTATGCATTTCTTACCTTAATATGTTTGGATTTCTTTTAAGTGTAACTTTTACTCTGAATTCCCTGGGTTTGTAACTCTTGGGTTTGGGATAATTACAGAATCCCTGTAATGTTTTTTTTATACTTATGTTACTGACACTCTCAACATCAACACCACCTTAATGCAGGTTTTTGTTTCTGTGGGGGTTTTTTGGCCTTAATGTGTTTAAATTTATTAAAAATGTCATACATTAGCACTAAATAAGAAACCCAAAGAGTATGCTTCCCTGCAATATTTTTAACATCTTGATATGTAGTATTGATCTTAAATTGTTGTTTTTTATTATTTCACTTTTGAGAACAGATTCATCAGTACAATAAACTAGCCAGAGTAAACCAAGCCACGGGATTTAGGTTTACACTTGCTTTGCGTCACCAGGGAAGCCCAAAGCAGCTGAAGCGTACTGGTGAATCTGGCCCTTAATTTGCAATTGACTTATGGGTTTCAAGATCTGTATTAGTGAGACTGGCGCTTGTTAAAGGGGAGGTCGGAGAGATCAGTCCCAATGTATCAAGATAGTAAGGACTCCCCTCTGTTCCTTCCTCAGTTTCCCGAGCAAAACTGCCTCAGTGTGCAGTGGTGCCGAGGAGGTAGTGCTGCAGGAAGTCTTTCGAGCACTGATATCCAAGCTAGTATGCACTCACGAAATCTCTGAAGAGCAATGACAATTGGGCCCAGTATTCTGTCAATAAGCGCTCTTGTTACCTGTGATCAGTCTCCTTCATAGAATCAATTCCTTCCTCTACAGCTAATTTGCATGATGTTGATTAGTAGTTACCTCTGGTCTCACAACAGCCCCATTTAAAAGTTACCTAAGTTTTTGACCTGAGTCTGTCTGGCTAACCTATATAATCATAGCAATTGGATACAAAATTGTTAATGATTTAATAACTTAATTTTTTCAAATATAACCTGTGCACAAGATTTCAATTAATTTTAACTATATGGAAAGTTTGAAGTGTCTGCGCTATTTGGTTAGGCTCATTTGGGACAAAGAAAAGATGACACAGACGTTAAATTTCTTAAAGCACCCAGGTTTTTAATTAATCTTAATTCATAAAGGATTTACTCGTAAATTTGCAGGCAAACCATTATTACCCTGTACTCAGAGTACGCACTGTAAGTTTGGGAAAGATGCATTGCATTTTTCGTAGAAAACAATGAGGTTGAATCCCTGCTTTAGGTTCAAAACAGAACTTATTAACTATGGAGGTGTGACCAGTCCTCTATAATTTGCATATGAAAAGAGACATATAAGTGTATAATACTAATTTATCCAAGCTGAGTCCAAAGCAAGAGTTGTCATGCCAAAGAGAGTTACTGTAGGTGTCTTCTGTATAGAAAACTGTTTTAAAAGCTGCTACAACATGCTTGCTTTTGTGGTAATTGAGTCTAAGAAATGTAATCCTAAAGAGCGATGATGATAGCAGTTGCATCAGTCTGGTGTCAAGTGTATTTAGAATGGAGCTTAATGCGATAAAATATACATCACCTATTAGTTGCTGTGGGAAAAATCACACCTGGGATATTGCAGAAGCTATTACTAAACACAGGTCATATTCTATCCTGTAGGGAGCAAGAAGTCAGATAAGAGAGATGGTAGTGCCTACTAAGTGGTCTCAAAGTTTTTAGATCGTGGCCCCTTTTACTGCTGTCTTGTCTCCCCTCCCATCCTGAGCCGGGGCAGGGAGCGGGGCCATGATTGGGGCCGGGGGCCAAGGGTTAGAGCCAAAGCAGTGCTGGGGCCACGAGTGGGGCCACGGGGCTGGGACTGTGGCTATGAGCAGGGCCAGAGGCGCTGCTGGGCTGGGAGCCAGGGGCCAAGGCTGGGGCTGCAGCTTGGGGGCAGAGCAAGGCTGGGTGGTACTCCCTCCCTGCCCCTCGTGGGGGCTGGACTGAGCCATGCCATGCCACCCAGAACATTCCTCTGTGCCACCCCCAGGGGGATCATGCCCACAGGTTGGTGACCACTGGCCTAGTGATTCTAATCTCTGACACACCCACTGATTTTGTGACTTTGGGAAATTTGTTTACATCAGTATTTCAGCATTGATTTGTGAAAAATTTTCATTCAAATTAGTGTTTTCCTCAGAACATATATTAATAAGCCATTTTGTCATATGATTGTACAGTACCTAGTACGTGGGACTAGGGCCCTTATTTTTATGATACAAATATCTGAATGATTCTTAACTATTACAAAGATGTCAGTCCCAGATCTTTTGTATGATATTGTTTGAAACAAATCCATGTCCTTGAAGCTAGTTCTATATGTGGCAATCTATGTATTTTGTACATAGTTTACTCATTTAAGATTTATTTGGTGAGGCAGAAAGTGGTAGAAGTGGTGGCTTTGTCTTGAGCAGAATATACCAAAATCATATTTTTTTTTAATTTAAAATGTATGCTATACAATGTTTTGATTCAAACTATTAATAGTTTGAAAGCCAATAAAGACAGCAAAGTACATACAGCAAATATGATACTGTCTAGTATGTTCTGTTTTGATAAAGCATGAAATACTTCGAAGTTATATGGTCTAACGCAGTATGTAACCCAGGTCATATATTCCACTGCACTGGATAGGAGTCAAATTTTATAAATATTTATGGAATATTTGTTCAGTAGCAGGTTGACCATGGGGACAAAGACATGAAATTTTTATGGGGAAAATACTAAATCCTTTTTATTACCTGGAAATAATGTCCATGATAAACAGACAATATTACATACAAAAATAATGTTCTATCCTGGTCTGCTTGTTTGTCTCATCCATCTGTTATGTCTTGCCTTTTTAGACTGCAACCTCTTTGGAGCAGGGACTCTTTGACTATATGTTACTATAGTCGGGTAACATGCAATGGGGCTCTGACCCGATTGGCCTCTAGTGCTACTGCAATATAATGTTCAATAACAAGAGTAATGATTCAAAACTTGAGGGGGGTTCAAATGAAATGGAAAACAATTTGAATACTAACCTGATCACTTGATTTGATTACAATACAAATTCCTTTAATTTAAATACCCTTTACTGATTAACACAAATGTTTTGTTTTTGCCTTTCCTATTCTCTCCCTTACACTTTAATGGTAATTTTTAACAAAACTAGAGACACAAAGTATGCTGCAGTACTTGATTAAGTACGTAGAATTTCTGTTACTTGGGTTACTAATCAACATATAGCAGTTGTACATGTACTAGATTATATTTTACAAGAAATACTTAACTGATTACATTCAACTAACAGAACTATCAAGAAAATGATTGATTGTCAAAGGTTATTTTAAAGTGTTTCTTGAACTAAAATAGTGATTCTTGAGAGTTGTGTATCAGGAAATGTAACCTTGATCGATGGCACACTTGCAGTAGGCATGCAACTGGTGAGAGTTAACTTATATTAGCTGACTTTATCAGTGACATTGGATCACCATGAAAAGCTTTGTTAGCATCTCACTGTCAAAAGGGGTAATTTGTGATATGTAATGCATGTTCACATAAATATCTGAAAATTCATACCTACTTACTGGGGTCCATATTTTGCTATGAAGGTATGTTAATATTTTTTACAGAAAAATAGATATTGGAACAAGGTTGCTGAATATGTTGGGATACTTTATCATGATATGGAAAAAATTATTCAAGAATGTCTGTTATCCATTCAGGTCATTGAGTCTCAAAAGTTCTAAAGTCTGTTAGCTGTACAAATAAATCTCTTATCTAGAGAATCACCAGATAACTTTAGGCTCCTTCTTTCTTGTAGGTTCCAATAACTTTGTTGGGATAATTTGATGACTTAATTTGAGGATATATAAAAGTTAAATAATTTTAATGAAAGTTCCATATTATTTCAGCATAATGGTAATATGGTGGGACAGGTTCCCACTCCAGTCAGGAAGAGATTAAAGAGCTCTTCTGGGCACAATCAGCTCCATCCCAGTATACCTGGGAGGCCTGTCAAACCTAGAGAGGGGTAGGATCAAAAAGGAGGATCCAAGCCCAGCTCAGAGTGGTACTCAGAGATAACCAGAGCTATAGGACATAGCTCCAAAGCTCCACCAAGCAGGGGCTGTTTACCAGAAGAACAGCTGAAGAGCCTCTGTCACTTGGATCCTCTGAAGAAGTAGAGAGACCTTCTTTACTTTGTTTTCCCCTTTTTGTTTAGAACCGTGGGCACTCAGCCTGGGTCCTTTGTATTCCAGGAGATTAGGGGATCAGACCCCTTCTACAGAGACTACTGACCTCTTACCTTGTGGGGAACTGCTGGATAAACCCAGACTGTTTTGTGGCCACAATGTTACTTGGTTTTCCCATGCCATTTTTGGAGAGCTTTATGCCTAGAAGGGAGGTTGTCATCTCTCTAAGACTTATGGCCAGAGATGACCACAGTCCACTTGCTAAATTGGCTCTATAGCAATGTCTACAGCCAGAGAAGTTGGTCTGTGATGAGAGGGGCACCCGTCCCCACTCAGTGGGGCACTGTAGAAGTACAAATATTCAAACGAGAGCTTTGAAGGCCGAAGTGGAGAAGGGTTCCATGTGAACAGCAGTTGAACATGGGTCAGTCGGTCCTAAGAGATAAGCGAGCGCCGTTCCGAAGGGACAGGTGATGGCCTCCATTGCCCTCAGCCGATCGAAAGGGACTCGGGTTCAGATCCCTGAATCCGGAGTGGCGGAGATGGGCGCCGCGAGGCATCCAGTGCGGTAACGCAACCGATCCCAGAGAAGCCGGGGAGAGTTCTCTTTTCTTTGTGAAGGGCAGGGCGTCCTGGAATGGGTTCGCCCCGAGAGAGGGGCCCAAGCCTTGGAAAGCATCGCGGTTCCAGCAGCGTCTGGTGAGCTCTCGCTGGCCCTTGAAAATCCGGGGAGATGGTGTAAATCTCGTGCTGGACCGTACCCATACCGCAGCAGGTCTCCAAGGTGAACAGCCTCTGGCATGTTACAACAATGTAGGTAAGGAAAGTCAGCAAGCCGGATCCCTAACTTCGGGATAAGGATTGGCTCTAAGGGCTGGGTCGGTCAGGCTGGGGCATGAAGCGGGGCTGGGCGTGAGCCGCAGCTGGCTCTCCCAGGGGGGTGGCGGCAACTCTGGATGCTAGCTGGGCCCTTCCTGTGGATCGTCCCAGTTGCGGCGGGCGTCGCTCACTTGTTAGTCTCTAAGGTGCCACAAGTACTCCTTTTCTTTTTGTGAATACAGACTAACACGGCTGCTACTCTGAAACCTATGTCAGTCAGTCGTTTTAGTTCATTTATACTAACGTTGAAAAGATAAGAGGTCTTCTGAAACTATTCCATTTTATCTCAGAAATGGCCTTAATCCTGATTCATTTAATCTCTCCATTCTCTAGCAATGCCAGATGTGGACAGATGGATCTGATACTGCATATTGAGAACTTATTTAATCATATTCTTTTTAAAATCAATCCTTAGTTTTTAATCCCTTTCAACAAGAAACCTAAAACAATAATTACTTTCACAGATCTCTCAGTGGTTTCTTTCCCATTCTCTCAAACAACTCTAAATAATTAATATTAAAGTGAGTATCTCTCTAAGACATTGAACTGTTGCAGGCTGGACCATTCAAATGTAAAGACTAATGAATTGTATCCCATTTCTCCAAAAACTGACTTTAAAGGAAATCTAAGAGCAGATGTTACTAACTTAAACTTTCAGCTGTTACTCCGAAATACTACTCAGGCTTTTGTGAATAGTGCAGCTATGCAGTGACTTTAATTATCCACTCATTAGTGAAGAATAGCATAACCCCCAAAGTAGTAGTAATAGAACTGAGAGATTTCCTCTTACCTTCCCCCTTGTAAATAGTGTTACTGTTTGTAAGGCTACTGAACTTTAAACCTTTTAAAATCTGCAACTGCAGAAGTATATATAATTTTTAGAACAATGGCTATCTACAAATATAAAGGGCTAAGGTTAAATATAGGCAAGAACTGTATATCTAAGGCTTGGTTTCTCTTTTGGCAATGAATGTTGTCCATGTTCTGACCTTTAATAGATAGAAGTAACTGTACATCCTGCTTACATAAGAGCTAATTGGTAATCTGACAGGAAACGTCAAACATCCACATCCATTATCTGTGATAAAACATACATGTGAAGTGTACTTAGCATATGATTCTGAAATTTCAGTGGAGTGTACACTCCGAATTTATGGAAGTAGACTTTTAGTGTTCCTTTAGTTCATGATACCCAACTTCCTGATTCACTTCCATCAAAATATTCACAGAAAAAGACCTCTGATTTATTTTGTATCAAACACTGAAAACTTTTAGTGTAATACAAGATGGGGAGGGGTGAGAGAAGAAAAATGGAGAAAGTTGCTTATCTTGAATATAGTTAGGCACCGTATGCATTACTGTACATCAGAGTAGTGATTTCTCCCTTAACTCTCAGTGCCCCAACAAATATTTTTTGGGGGGCCGAGCCTGTAAAGTGCCAAAAACACTCATTAATTTCAATGAGTAGCAAAGGCGCCCAGCACCTTGCAGGATCAGGGTCAAAGATCACCAACCACAATATATACTAGGCCATATACATACACTGAGAGTCAAAGTCCTTTTTTTTTTGTTGGAGTTAGTAACACACTATACTGAAGCACAGAGATAGTACAGCTCTTCAATACAAAACATTTCCTGAGAGAAGATCATGTGTATGCCTCTACATCTATGACTATTTAGCAGCCTTTCCTTCTGCAGCATTGACTTGGATCCTGCCATTGTGAGCCACTGAGTTTCCTGCATTCCTATTGAAATCCATAGGATTTTGCTGATTCTCAGCACATCTCAGGATTGACTTTTTGACATTAATAACAGATTTCCTTAATATGTAAGGGACAAAAATACTTCTACATAAAGGGTTTAATGGCTTTACAAACTTCAAAGTATTTACATAGATTTCAATATATTTCATACCACCAGATTTGTCATAGTATTGTTCCGTTCCCAACCCTCCATAATCACCCAACATGCGTGTCATTTAGACTATACAGGCTTATCACTATTTTTGGAGAGATGCGGGAGTTATGTTTCCCAGCTGTCTCTGGCCCCAAAGCGGGAAATAAATCCCTTGCTACGGCATGAAGGACGAACCTTTTGGGCTTGTTTTGGCAGCAGCAGGGAGTGTGGATATATGAGACAGCCCAGCTGCTGAAGTTTTGGAGCAGGAGCTGCCATTCTGGGCCTCCCTGCAGTTCATAGATTCATATATTTTAAGACCAGAAAGGACCATTGTGATCATCTGATCCAACCTCCCAGATAACACAGGCCAGAGAACTTCCCTCAAAATAATTCCTGTTTGAACTAAAGCCTGTCTCTTAGACAAACCTACAATCTTAATTTAAAAATTGTCAGTGATGGAGACTCCACTGAGAGCCTTGGTAAATTGTTCCAATGGTTAATTACTCTTACTGTTAGAAACATATGCCTTATTTTCAGTCTGAATTTATCTAGCTTCAACTTCCAGCCATAGGATCTTGCTTTTATATCTTTTTCTGCTAGATTGAAGAGTCCATTATCAAATATTTGTTCCCCGTATAGAAATTAATAAACTGTTATCAAGACAGCTCTTTACCTTCCCTTTGTAGAAGCAGAACAGATTGATCTTCTTGCAACTCTCTGTCTGTCTGTCTCTCTCGCTTTCTCTCTGAGACATGTTTTTTAATACTTTAATCATTCTTGTGACTCTTCCCTGAACCCTCTCCAGTTTATCAACATCCTTCCTGAACCGTGGACCCCAGAACTGGAGACAGTATTCCAGTAGCAATCACATCAGTGCCAAATACAGAGGTAATATAACCACCCTATTTCACTGTTTCAGTATCCAAGGATCCCATTCACTCAGTGTTGCATCTTGTGTCTTTTGTATGGAGTCTACAGCAGATAGGTAGGCCACTTCTGACAGAACCTTATTCTTAAATGAAAAAATTGATCAAAAAATTCCTCAGGATGAAAGGCTAATCAAATGAAACTTCAATTTAAAAGGCCAAGACTGAAACTGACTAACCCTCCAAGCACATGATGAACTATCATGCCAAAACAGATGCCAATTTTTTTCAGCAAAGCCACATCTGACAGCAGCAAAAGTGTGCTCCTAAACTTGGCACCTTCATCCTAATTTTGCTAGTTATGGTACGTGTGTATTAAAATGTGCTGACTTTCAGTGTAAGGGGCAGGGAAAGAAAAAGGAAATAATTTAAGATGAACTGACAGTTTTTAACAAATCAAATCCACAAATACCAAATGAGGAATAACTGGGTAGGCAGCAATACTGCAGAAAAAGATCTGGAGGTTATAGTGAATTGCTGTTGCAAAAAAAAAAGGGGGGGGGGGCCGAGGGGAATGTCATTTTGGAATGTATTAACAGGAGTTTCATATATAAGACATGGAGTTAATTGTTCTGCTCCACTCAGTATTGTGAGTACATTTATTAGAATTTAGACCTTTTTGCTACTTGTGAATTGTTTGCAAACACGATATTTTTATAAACTTATTTACAGTCTGTCTTCAAGCAGTTTCTTGAGTAGTGACTGAATTCCTATCAGTGAGGTTCATCAAGTGTGTCATTTCTTCCTAGAAGTATCATCTCAGTCTTCTCCTGGTTAAGGTTCAGTCAAGCTAGCATTCCCCCAAACCCTTGAACCACTGAGATATTGGTGCAGTTATGCAACTTTCTTAGCTAGAAGAAAAGGAGTACTTGTGGCACCTTAGAGACTAACCAATTTATTTGAGCATAAGCTTTCGTGAGCTACAGCTCACTTCATGTAGCTCACGAAAGCTTATGCTCAAATAAATTGGTTAGTCTCTAAGGTGCCACAAGTACTCCTTTTCTTTTTGCAAATACAGACTAACACGGCTGTTACTCTGAAACCTTTCTTAGCTAGGTCAGTTAAGATGGAGACAGAACTGTGTTTCATAAGCATACTATTGTCACCATAGCCCACTTCTCTTCACTAACCTTCCTATAAGCCTCTGATGGATGTCAAACAGTAGAGGTTACATGCTGGAACCTGTGGCATGCCACAGGAGAACACCCTGGGGACCAGTGAGCCAGTACTACCCTCTGGATCTCTCAGAAAGGAAGAGCACCATTTTTACTCAGTGTTGGTTGTTATTATTGTTGTGTTTTATTTATTTTATTATAGATTTTATAAGTTTAAGCTTGTACAAGCACCTACAGTCTTTGATAATAAGAGCTTGTAAAACTAACTTTAAATAACTAAAATAAATTGCATTGTCTTTCACTATCCATTTCTACAGTTGATAGAAATAAGAGTGTACTTATGTAGCAAAATTATTTGTATGCTCTATTGTATAATGTATACTATATGGTAAAAATAGATAATCTGAAATCCACTGATTTTATTTTTTGAATGTGTACACTCTTCAGAATAACTATGTCTGTTGAGAGTCCCATGTCTCCATCTTACAAAACTTACTGGGAAAGTTCAGTTTATTGCAAAAATAGAAAATATCAGATAAGCCAACCTGAAGTTCACCCCACCCACACGTCTTCCAGCATAGCTCTGCAAATGTAGGGGTCACATTTGGTCACGAAGAATTTCTAGGCAGGACACTGTAGTCTATGAAGTTTTAATTAGAACCTTTCATAATAATAAAACTTCTGGATTTTTTTTTCTTGAGATACCCCAGTATCCTCTTTTTATTGAAGCCAGATAATTGGCTGATAGCTTCCAGGCTTTTTCCACAGTCATTATACTACAAGACTTGTTTCCATTTATGTAGTCCCTAGTTTGGTTCATTGCCCACAGACTTACCATTCATTATCTTTCACATCTCTCTACATTAAACTGTATTGTCCATTTTCTGTCCCATATTATGGATTTTTTCTAGTTTTTAAAACAAGGATTTGGGAGTTGAATGTGCTCAGTTTTATTTCTGGCTCTCTTTACTTGATATGTAACACTGGGCAACATATGTCTTTGTGCTTCATTTTTCTCACTGTAGAATGGGTACAATAGCTATTTGGTAGACGTGCCAGGGTTTAAATAATTGTGAGTTTTTTAGTCACTGAATAAGAATGGAGACTGATTCTACTGCCCTTAATCATGCTAAGTAGTCTATCCACCAGTCCTGTTGATATCAATGGGACTATTCATGGAATAAGGAACTGTAGAGAACCTGCTGTTCAAGGCCGCTCGAGGCAAAAACAAGCTAGGCAGCTGCCTAGGGAGGCAGATTTTGGGACCACCAGCTGGTTCCTTCCATGGGCAGCAGGGGATGAGGCATGCAGGACTTTCTGCAGGAGGGCGTGGCTGTTGGTTGGGGCTCAGAGGAGCAGAAAGCAGCCCTCAGTTAGCCTGCTGGGGAAGCAGTCCCACCTCCTCCCCAAGGGCTCAAAGAAGCAGGAAGCACTCCTCTGCTAGGGAAACTCTCTTGCCTATGGGCTGGGGGCACGTGGACTGTAGGAGGTATGGGCTGGGGATGCAGAGTGCAGGGGGCGAGGGGTGCCTAAGTCCCATTGTGGTTGAGCTGAGCAGCTCCAGTCAAAGGATTGAGGGAGCAGGGGTCCCTAGACCCAGAGGAGACTGGAGGTGGGTTGTGGGGGGCGGGTGGGAAGTGAGTCCCTGTTGCAAATTTCTGAGAGTGGGCATAGGGCAGCACGTGGAAGTTTTGCCTTGGATGGCAGCTTGGCTTGAGCAGCCTTTGCCTGCTGGCTCATTACTAGATACTTTCCCCCCAGCCCAGCTGAGCTGGAGGGAAATGCTCTGGTGGAGAGCGCTGTATTACACAGTTGAGTGCTCAGCCAGTAGAGGGCTCCATAATCTCTAGAGTGCTGGAAAAAGAACGTCGCAAGATCAGAAAGGACTAGGAGAGAATCAGAGACTCTAAGGGAGCAGTAGAGCTGTCAAAACTTGAGGTTTCTTGTTCATGCGAAATTTTGGCTTTTCAAAATTTGGTTTTGTTTCATTCTCATCAATGTCACACCACAGCTGCTCTGGAGCAGCTTCCCCCTGTGGACTGCCCTGGGGCTTAGGATCTCAGGACTTCCAGACCCTTGAGGAGCTGCCTTACTTGGGAGTCTGGAAGCCTTGGAGTCTCTGGCAATGGGACAGTCTGCATTGCAGGGTTGCCATGGAGCCACAAGCCCTAGGACTCCTTCTCAGGATTTCCAGGCTCCCAATTCCATGGCAGTGAGCCTGGAAGCCTGGAGAAACCCCAGGACTTCTAAGCCTCCTGCTGCAGAGCTGGGAACTAAGCTCCAGGGTGAGTTGGGGCTTCTGGGCCGCTTGCTAGGGAGGTAGGAGTCTCGAAGTCCTGAGACCCCAGGCTCCAGCTGAAGGTCAGTATCATTATCCCCATTTTACTACTAGAGAAACTGAGGAACAGAGGGGAGTAGTGATGTGACTAAGTCACTCAGCAAACAAGTCGCAGAGCTAGGAACAAAAAGAAAAGGAGTACTAGTGGCACCTTAGAGACTAACCAATTTAATTGAGCATAAGCTTTCGTGAGCTACAGCTCACTTCATTGGATGCATTCAGTGGAAAATACAGTGAGGAGATTTATATACACACAGAACATGAAACAATGAGTGTTACCATACACACTGTAAGGAGAGTGATCACTTAAGATGAGCTATTACCAGCAGGAGAGCGGGGGGTGGGGGGAGAAAACCTTTTGTAGTGATAATCAAGGTGGGCCATTTCCAGCAGTTAAAAGGAACGTCCAGGGAGCAGTGGGGGAAATAAAAATGGGGAAATAGTTTTACTTTGTGTAATGACACATCCACTCCCAGTCTCTATTCAAGCCTAAGTTAATTGTATCCAGTTTGCAAATTAATTCCAATTCAACAGTGTGTCGTTGGAGTCTGTTTTTGAAGTCTTTTTGTTCTAATATTGTGACCTTTAGGTCTGAAATCGAGTGACCAGAGAGATTGAAGTGTTCTCCGACTGGTTTATGAATGTTATAATTCTTGACATCTGATTTGTGTCCATTTATTCTTTTACATAGAAACTGTCCAGTTTGGCCAATGTACATGGCAAAGGGGCATTGCTGGCACATGATGGCATATATCACATTGGTAGATGTGCAGGTGAACGAGCCTCTGATAGTGTGGTTGATGGGATTAGGCCCTGTGATGGTGTCCCCTGAATAGATATGTGGACACAATTGGCAACAGGCTTTGTTGCAAGGATAGGTTCCTGGGTTAGTGGTTTTGGTGTGTGGTTGCTGGTGAGTATTTGCTTCAGATTGGGGGGCTGTCTGTAGGCAAGGACTGGCCTGTCTCCCAAGATTTGTGAGAGTGATGGGTCGTCCTTCAGGATAGGTTGTAGATCCTTGATGATGCGTTGGAGAGGTTTTAGTTGGGAGTTGTAGGTGATGGCTAGTGGCGCTCTGTTATTATCTTTGTTGGGCCTGTCCTGTAGTAGGTGACTTCTGGGTACTCTTCTGGCTCTGTCAATTTGTTTCTTCACTTCAGCAGGTGGGTATTGTAGTTGTAAGAATGCTTGATAGAGATCTTGTAGGTGTTTGTCTCTGTCTGAGGGGTTGGCGCAAATGCGGTTTATCGTAGAGCTTGGCTGTAGACGATGGATCGTGTGGTGTGGTCTGGGTGAAAGCTGGAGGCATGTAGGTAGGAATAGCAGTCAGTAGGTTTCTGGTATAGGGTGGTGTTTATGTGACCATCGCTTATTAGCACCATAGTGTCCAGGAAGTGGATCTCTTGTGTGGACTGGTCCAGGCTGAGGTTGATGGTGGGATGGAAATTGTTGAAATCATGGTGGAATTCCTCAAGGGCTTCTTTTCCATGGGTCCACATGATGAAGATGTCATCAATGTAGCACAAGCAGAGTAGGGGCATTAGGGGACGAGAGCTGAGGAAGCGTTGTTCTAAGTCAGCCATAAAAATGTTGGCATACTGTGGGGCCATGCGGGTACCCATTAGCAGTGCTGCTGATTTGAAGGTATACATTGTCCCCAAATGTGAAAAAGTTATGGGTGAGGACAAAGTCACAAAGTTCAGCCACCAGCTTTGCCGTGACATTATCGGGGATACTGTTCCTGACGGCTTGTAGTCCATCTTTGTGTGGAATGTTGGTGTAGAGGGCTTCTACATCCATAGTGGCCAGGATGGTGTTTTCAGGAAGATCACCGATGGATTGTAGTTTCCTCAGGAAGTCAGTGGTGTCTCGAAGATAGCTGGGAGTGCTGGTAGCGTACGGCCTGAGGAGGGAGTCTACATAGCCAGACAATCCTGCTGTCAGGGTGCCAATGCCTGAGATGATGGGGCATCCAGGATTTCGAGGTTTATGGATCTTGGGTAGCAGATAGAATGCCCCAGGTCAGGGTTCCAGGGATGTGTCTGTGCGGATTTGTTCTTGTGCTTTTTCAGGGAGTTTCTTGAGCAAGTGCTGTAGTTTCTTTTGGTAACCCTCAGTGGGATCAGAGGGTAATGGCTTGTAGAAAGTGGTGTTGGAGAGCTGCCTAGCAGCCTCTTGTTCATATTCTGACCTATTCATGATGACGACAGCACCTCCTTTGTCAGCCTTTTTGATTATAATGTCAGAGTTGTTTCTGAGGCTGTGGATGGCATTGTGTTCTGCACGGCTGAGGTTATGGGGCAAGTGATGCTACTTTTCCACAATTTCAGCCCAAGCACGTCGGCGGAAGCACTCTATGTAGAAGTCCAGTCTGTTGTTTCGACCTTCAGGAGGAGTCCACCTAGAATCCTTCCTTTTGTAGTGTTCGTAGGAAGGTCTCTGTGGATTAGTATGTTGTTCAGAGGTGTGTTGGAAATATTCCTTGAGTCGGAGACGTCGAAAATAGGATTCTAGGTCACCACAGAACTGTATCATGTTCATGGGGGTGGAGGGGCAGAAGGAGAGGCCCCGAGATAGGACAGATTCTTCTGCTGGGCTAAGAGTATAGTTGGATAGATTGACAATTTTGCTGGGTGGGTTATGGGAACCATTGCTGTGGCCTCTTATGGCATGTAGTAGTGTAGATAGTTTAGTGTCCTTTTTCTTTTGTAGAGAAGCAAAGTGTGTGTTGTAAATGGCTTGTCTAGTTTTTGTAAAGTCCAGCCACAAGGAAGTTTGTGTGGAAGGTTGTTTTTTTATGAGAGTATCCAGTTTTGAGAGCTCATTCTTAATCTTTCTCTGTTTGCTGTAGAGGATGTTGATCAGGTGGTTCCGCAGTTTCTTTGAGAGCATGTAGCACAAGCTGTCAGCATAGTCTGTATGGTATGTAGATTGTAATGGATTTTTTACCTTCAGTCCTTTTGGTACGATGTCCATCTGTTTGCATTTGGAAAGGAAGATGATGTCTGTCTGTATCTGTACGAGTTTTTTCATGAAGTTGATAGGTTTCCACTCCATATGGCTAAATGCAGTGCCTTGCATAATGACTAGGAACAGAACCCAGGTTTCCTGCATCCCAGGCCAGCGCTGTATCCATTAGGTCACACTTTATTGCCTGCATAGCGAAAAAAAGCAGACAAGCATAATGCTGAGCATTATGTATATTAGCTTCTCTATGATAAAGAACACAATAAATAAACCTTGATACAGCATCCATTCAAGAAATCTGTTCCTTTATTCCTTCTCCAGTTGTCCACTATCACTTTTCCTGGAGCAAATTCTTTTACCAGTATCTCTCTTGCCTCTTTCTCTAATTTGGTTTTCATACCTACCCATCACTGTAATATTGGAGCTCCTTGTTTGTCTGCTAGGAATTTATTTAAGGAAACTTTATCTTTTCAGTAGAAATAGACTCCAAAACCAGCATTCACAATTTTTCTCTTCAGATTTTTCCTTTGTTTCTGTTCTGGCTTTTTTAGACATTTTCCTAGCCACCCTCCCTGCTCTTATGCATTGCTTACATTTCTTTAAAAAATAACTTCTCTCATTGCTTACACTACTCTTTACATCCTTGTTCAAGCAACACAGGGTGGGCCATGTTGTGTTTTCCTTGCTTAGATTTTGCTGGGATTAGTTAAATTTCATCTATTGATGGATTTTTAATACTTCACACATCTCTGTTGTAGTTCTCATACAGTACAGAAATACAGTTGTCTGTCTATTTTACATTTCCTCAGCTTTTCTTTTGCAATTAAATTCATAAATATACTTATAAAGAATGAAATACACAGTATTATAGGAGAGTTCTGGAACATGTTACAAAAGCATTTTTGGAGTCTTGTATTATAATTACCCATTATATTTATCAAAGACCTTTTCAAAGCATTGTATTATTTATTTATAAGAGCTTACTGGGAGAGAGGAGGTGCCAGGAGGACACAGAGGCAACTAATGCAATAGTTGAATTTAATGAAAATAATATGCCTTTTTGCCAAACTTCTTTATAATTATGCAATTTTAAAGTATGGAGATATTTTAGTTTTTCCATGTGACCCATATAGTTTTCTCTGGTTATTCTCCGGGATAGGGATAACTTTTATATTTCGTGCTGTGACAGAGTTATTATCCAATCCATCTATGTACATAGAGCAGGCTTGTAAAATTCTATTCACTCAGTTCCCTCTGGCTGGTAACTTGTTTGTGTTTCTGGTTGTTGTTTTAGAGAGGGGGTTTGGGGGGCAGAGGGGGGGAGTAAAATATTAGACACATTATTGAGTAGTAATACTTATAACTAATTTGTTCTTATACTTGTAATTATGATTATTATTGTGGTTATTACATTAATATGTCTAATACAGAATATAAATACAGATGTCTGTGGCCATTTTACCTTCCCCCAGCCCTGCCTTTCTTTTTCTTTCAATTATTTTAAATACATTTATAATCTCTTTGATTCATTCCCAGTGAAAATTCTGAGCTCCACTCTTCCTTCATCTACTTAATGCTTTCCTCCTCACGCCATTCCACCTCTCTCTGCATTTACTCATTATTGCCTTTTCCATACCACCCTCCATCCCCTGTGCTTCCAACTTTTGTTCTGAGACTCATACAGTTTATTCTCTTCCTCTGTTGTCATTCATTCTTGAATCTGCAGCCAGCCTCTTGTCAAGAGCAAGCCTCATATGCTCATTCATGTCCTCTTAGCTGATTTGGAATACATACTTAAATCATGGAGTTGAAGTTGGGATTTGGTTACAGCTCTGATTTTCCTTCTCTAAACTGATTTCCATCTCTTCACAGACAACAATAATCTACACACACATTCATATTAACTGCTAACAGTATTAGACTGCTCTCAGCTGTTCAGAGGTTTCACAAGCACACTGCTTGACAATTAATGGATAGGAAAAAAGCTGCACCTGTGCTAGCAGAAAGTGAATTTGGGAAAACTTGCTTAATAAAGCTAATCCTGCAGGGCCAACTTCCATTGAGATATGAGGGCACTTAGTACCTTGCAAGAGACATTCAGCACCAAGCAGGATGAGGGCAGTAGTAAGTACGTTTATTTAAAAAAAGAAGAATGCACTAGACCTGCGGGCCTGGTTCCCATGTTATTTTTTTAAAGAAAAAAGTGTCTATCCATCATTCTGGAGCTCAGAAAAACCAAAATAAATCAAATATTTAAATGGGGTTTGTTTTGAAGTTACTTGTTCACTTACCCCAAGCTGTTTTCTGCAACACACTGCAAGGAGGATTTATGTGGGTAAATCTTGGAAAAAAATCATACACTCTGAAATAGTAGTATGGGAGATTTCTTATATTGAGTTCTAAATGCATTTTTTTAAATGATATATTAAGAGAACAAAAACAGCCTCACTTTCTTTCCCCTACATAACTCTGAGCTTACTGGATCCTATTTCTACCCTTTACATTAAGTACTTTCAGTACCACAGTATCGTAACAATTCCCGCTATATTAAATGACATCTTTGGCCTACATTCTTAGCAAAACCAAAAACATCTCTGCAAGACACAGTTTTTTCAATACATTTTGTTTTGGAGTTTTGCAATACGTGAGAGAGTAAAACCTGCAAAAAATAGGCAGTGGAGCTCCTTGGGGGGTTTTTGGTTTTGGTTTTGGTTTTGTTTTGTTTTTTGAAGGAGTTACTTTGAACCTTCCCTCATGAACACTAAAATCCCAGGAAATGAAACTGGAAGTGGATACATTAGTTAACTGAAAGTTAACTGAGAGAGACAAAAAAAAAAAAAAAAACCTATAGACACACCACAAAGAACCCTTCTACGGTAAGGTGTTTTTTTTGGTTTTGTTTTTTAAACTATTTTCTCTGGACCTCACATAAGCTTTGTTTATGATAATTATTTGAATGGACACGGTCACAGACCCAATGTTTATTGGCTAATCCTTGGAGCAATAATTAAAACTACTTGTTGGAGGTTCAGGCACCAGAGAGAGTAAGGAAGGGAGGAAACGTGTGCTATCAGGTCTGCCTCATACCAACTGAAAAACGATGATGTCCAGAATGAGATCACATAACACAGTTATTTAATTCTAAATGTTTTCTTGCGTGGTTTCTTGCTCATGATTAGCACTTTTTATATTTACTGTTGCTTTGGTTGTGCAAAGCTACCAGTAAAATACAGCTTGAAAACTTTAGTGCAAGGAAAAGAAAGTTAACAAGAAGAAGAAAAGGAAAAGACTGTTTACAAATGCCTGACAGTATATTCAAGATCCCCTTTGGTTTGTTGCACTCTACAATTGAGAGTCCCGGTTTGTATATTGTATTGAGTGGCTATCCCTTTGTGAGTTTCATACAACTGATGTAAATCATCCCATTGTAACAACTCATTAATTTAAGTGCAAAGGATGATAGCAGCAATTGAAAATGAGCTTAAGAAAATGGGCTGAATGCCATTAAAATTTGTTTAACATTTTCAGTTACATCTGTTTTCAATCTTGTGGTGTGCTTTAATTAACATCAGTCTTACAGAATTGTACAAATCAGTTTGCAGAAAATGATATCTTGAACGAAGTGACCTTTGTTTAATTTAAAAAAAGTGTAATGTGGGTTTGATTAACTTTACCCTATACTGTTTGATTTCATGTCAATTTCAGTGCTCAACTCCCATGATTGTTCACGTCAACAAAGCCAAATCAAGCTCCAGGTGGCAGTTTATTCTGATGTGTTGTAGCTGTTGACATATTTCTTGAAGACCAAAAATGGAAGAAATACCAACTATAGTAGTGAGAATCTAGGAAAAACAAATACTTTTGTTTTAATCTTACTGCGAGAAAAATAGCTCTTTTGGCTTATGAGCAAGTCAGAAAGTCAAATTACTAGAAATTGTTCCTTCCTATCTGCCTTTTTAAAAGATGTTTGTTAAAAAATAGTTGTCTTCTAACAGTCTTAGTTTGAAAAATATTTAAAAATAAGTGGATTATGAGGTAGCTCTTTTGCTTCTCTGTTCTGCCTTACTGGAATTTTTTCAAACAGATGAATCTCTTGAGCAATGGACAACCATTTGGAGGAAAGGAAAGTCTGGAGAAATTGTGTTGATAATTAGCTCTACTTATTTTCCATATCAGTGAGGCACATATATACATAGCATTAAATTGCAGTGAAGGGAATTCATTTCATTTCATTGTTGCATCTTAGCAGAAGAACCAGCCAGAGTTGAGACTTTCATTTGTGTATAAAAGCCCTTCAACAAGCCATTGGTTATGTTCCTCTCAGGAAGTCTAAATACAATAATTGCATATAGCATCAGGACTGTTTTGTGTTAATGGTGCTGTTAATGGTGCAAGAATTCACTTTCTTGTGGGACCCTGAAACTTTCATAATAGAGTCCAAGAAATAGTTGCAGTTTATTTTCCATTTTAAATGAAATAGTGTTGTAGGTCCTTAAGGAACACCTCCTCTTGCTCATAATTTCTGGCTTACAGTCCAGCCACAGCTTTCAATTTTCCATTTTATGGAAATCAAATGTTTGGGTGTTACTCAAGATGTGTAAAACGAACACAAATTTTTAAATTCCCAGGGCATGGGATTTATATTAGGAATTGCTAAACCACTAACAGAGCTATTTTAAGAACTATTGCCATCATATTGTGATTTGACATTAATACATTAAAAAGTCATGATGTACAGCATGATGTAAACGTACGGGCCCCAGTGGGAGCCGCGATCGGCCAAACCTGTGGACGTGGCAGGTAAACAAACTGGCCGGGCCCGCCAGGGGCTTTCCCTGAACAAGCAGCATCCCAAGTTTGGGAAACACTGATGTAGAGAAATTAAAACAAACAGATGCACTGATGGAAATTCTAAATAAATAAATAAATAAAATAACAATTGACCCTGAAAGGAAATGACATATGGTTGGAACTAATTTCAAAGTGTGTCATATTTCTGGCACAAACCACTAAGAAAATGCTTTTAAAAATCTAACAATTAATGGAAATATGTTTTCAAACACAATCAGTCACTGTTAAGTGACCATGAAGTTCATCCCTATTAAAATGGAAAAAAGATTTTAAACTAACATTGCCAGGGTTAAGGACTTGGTCCATCAAATGCCTCTTCCTTTGTGTTAGTGGCTTTGCAATTCCTAATCTTAAAAGAGATCATTTTATTGTCAGCAACAGAAGTTGCTGATCTTTCAAGATGCGTGTCCCATTGTCCCTCACAGAGCCGCACTCAAGTCAATAGAATTTGGATAAGTGCACGTGTTTACCCACGCAGTATTGTGTGCAGGACTGGAGCTAATTCCTTATGCACCACCACAAATATGCCCCAATAATTGTGATGTCATTGGAAGCAAAACAGGAGTCATACTCTGATTGCGAACAAACCAGCTATTTCATATGACTGGTATAACCAATGGGCAGCTATTATGCAAATAGTGGGCTGAAGATAACTTGTCAATGAAACCGCGTTGGCTTTAATTAATATGTTAAAACTTTGTTTTGAGACAAGGTGAGTGAAGGAATATCTTTTATTGAACCAGTAAAAGATATTACCTCACCCACTTGTCTCTGTAATACTCTGGGACCAACATGGCTACAACACTGCATAAAACTTTGTTCTGATGTGCTTTGCTACCATATAAGTAAAGAATTTAGGAAGGATTGCAAAACCAGCTTTGCTGATTATTATCCTGATCCTGCACTGAGCTATCAAATAATCATTGGCATTCTGACACTGTTCTCAACAGATTACTTTCTTTAGCTTCTCTTAATTATCTTTTGTTTATTCTGTCTGGCCAGGAGCCTGAAAGGAAAGACTGGTTTATAATCAGATGTGTGCACTGTGCTTGGCAAAGATTAACAGCAGACAGCACTCAGGAGGTAACACATCTGTGTCTGTCACGTGAACTTCTCAATAAATGCGTTACGTGGCTCCCTTTGTAACTTTTTATTGCATTCAAATCTGTATCCATTTTCTTAATCTAAGAATCATTTTGTTCTTCCTTTTGTATTAGAACAGTGGGGAACAATGAGAAAAATAATTAACATTCTTTTCCTGCTGACTGGTGGCAGCTATAGGCCCAACACATTTCCTCTAGCTGAAGGAGGATGGACAAGAAAGCAAAATGAAGCTGGTGCAACTTTCTTTTATAGCCAGTAACAGTCTACCTGCTCATCAGTGACAGTTACTGTATAAGATCCTGATTCTGCAATAGGATTTGCATGGGAAGATGCCTGCACCTGTTCAGGGTCTACTGCAGTGGTGGGCAACCTGCAGCCCGCGGACCCGCATGGGACCCATCAGGGTAATCCACTGGCGGGTCACGAGGCAGTTTGTTTATACGGCCCATCCGCAGACACGGCCACCCTCAGCTTCCAGTGGCTGTGGTTCACCATCCCGGGCAATGGGAGCTGCGGGAAAGGGCGTGGGCAGCAGGGATGTGCTGGCTGCCTCTTCCCAAAGGTAACTTTGTTTAGGAATTTGAGTTGAGGGCAGTAAGTATAGTATATTTACTTTTATTGTGCTCATTTGGGAACTAAACTCTTCAATTTTTAACTGATTCAGGATAAACAATGCTATCCATAATAAATGGAGATACACAGTAGCATGGTTGACTGTTTTCCTTCTCCACAATCATCTTTACTTTCCCATTTCAGACACTGTAGGGAGTTATGTCTGCACAGCAATTAGATACCCCTGACTGGCCTGTGCCAGCTGACTTGGGCTCCAGGGGCTCCTTCTAAGGGGCTGTTTAGTTGCTGTGTAGATGATCAGGCTTGTGAGGCAGCCCTAGCTCTGGGACCCTCCCACCTCGCAGGGTCCTAGAGCTCAGGCTACTGCCTGAGCCCAAACGTCTACACCACAGTTAAACAGCCCCTTAGCCCAAGCCCCATTAGCCCGAGTCATTTTGCAGTGTAGACATACCCTCAGTGACATTTGCAGACCTTGTTATAATGTGAATACTTGTCTTGAGCAACACTTAGCCAGATCAACCTCTGTGATTACAAGTGAATGTTGCAGACATAGAACAATAACCTTAGTATACCATTATAATTGTATGCCCACAAATAGGCGTCAATACAACAAACTTTCCAGGTCATTTATAGTATAAAATGCTCAATTTAATAAATTCAAATATTTCACTTTGGCATCAGTTTCCCTAGCTGTGCATGCCATAAAATAGTACTTAAAAGGCCTAATCCTGCTCCCATTGAAATCAATGAAGGCTTTGACTCCATTGACAGCAGGACTGGGCCAATAGCACATTTATCCGGGGATCTCAGATCACTTTCAAAACATAAAACCTCACAACATTCCTGTGAAGTAGGTAAATGTAGTAATATATCCTTTCAGTAGATAATAACATGGATTCAAAGAGGCTGACTTCATCAAAGATCACACAGTTGCTTCAGCGTCAGAGCTAGCAATAGAACCCAGGAGTCCTAACTCTGAATACCAGTTTCTTGGTCTCACCAAATCATTTCTCAGTTGGCATTCATGTACTGACAGAATAAAGGCAATAGAAGCAAATAATAATAATAACAAAGAAGGACTACAAGGTTTTATATCACTAAATCACAAGATTTTATATATATATTATATGTATAATATAATCTATCAGTAATGTATATATCATGTGGAGCCACAATAGCAGTATAAGCAGAATTTAAGGTTGAAACTAGTTTCCCATTATACCCCCTGTTTTCAAGCAGCATTTCATATACACCACAGCTAAACCAATCTTACTGAAATACTATATGCCAAAGATACAGGTTTTCTGGAAAGTTGGAAAAATCAGAAGAGGAGGTAGTGTTGGGTTGTTTTGGTTTGTTTGGTTTTTATATTTTTGTTTGTTTGTTCTGTTTAAGTTAGTGTTTTGAAAGTGACACTTTTATCTCATAGGTATCAGAGTAACAGCCGTGTTAGTCTGTATTCGCAAAAAGAAAAGGAGTACTTGTGGCACCTTAGAGACTAACCAATTTATTTGAGCATGAGCTTTCGTGAGCTACAGCTCACTTCATCAGATGCATACCGTGGAAACTGTAGCAGACTTTATATATACACAGAGAATATGAAACAATACCTCCTCCCACCCCACTGTCCTGCTGGTAATAGCTTATCTAAAGTGATCATCAGGTGGGCCATTTCCAGCACAAATCCAGGAGGGTGAGAAAACCTGGATTTGTGCTGGAAATGGCCCACCTGATGATCACTTTAGATAAGCTATTACCAGCAGGACAGTGGGGTGGGAGGAGGTATTGTTTCATATTCTCTGTGTATATATAAAGTCTGCTGCAGTTTCCACGGTATACATCTGACGAAGTGAGCTGTAGCTCACGAAAGCTCATGCTCAAATAAATTGGTTAGTCTCTAAGGTGCCACAAGTACTCCTTTTCTTTTTATCTCATAGTATTTCGAAAATGGCTTGAAATTGATACGAGGTAACTGGGTATAAAAACTGGGTATAAAAATGTTTCCCATAGTGTGTATTCTGAGACAAATGCACAGAATGGTAAAATTCATTGCAGCCAGCTGTTAAGGGATTTATTTTTGTTTGGACTGTCAGTGGCTAGTGATGCATATATTGTTTTGCACAGCATATTGAAGGACATGCTGAATCAATTTTGTGCTTCAATCAAGCCTGAATCATTCTCTTTTCAACTTCTGTTCTTGGTAACAGTGGCAAACAGTGAACCATTTGTGTTACAAACACACATTGTCATTGATTAATTAAATAAAAATGTGACCTGATGCCCCAGAGTGTTGTTTCACACTATGTTTAAATCCTTAAACCTAATGATTCCTGTATTTTAATAAGAAAAATAATCCAGCTACTGTTAATTTAGAAGAGTACTTTGCTTTAACTCTGGAAGTGGTGATGCTTCTTATCCATGCTTTTATAAGCAAGAATGTTAAAATGTTGAGGAATCCATTCTGTTTAATTACCTCATTCATAGTGGGAGATCTCCATGACAATATGTAGCAACAGATCCCAACACAGAGGAAGCTAAGAACATTGCATAGGGATGGAGGGCTGAGAAGGCTTCTCTTCTGTAGATTTTTATTGCCAACACTTGCCCAGGAAGTATCTGATCAAAGGTTTTGTTCATGCAATTCTAGCCTTACCATAACACCTATCAAGATACAAGGTATTTGCATATTAAATAACCTTTATGGAATAAAGTCTGTTGAATATTATTAACAGAAAATGGAGTGTTTTAAAAATCTTCTGAAGAGGTAAGAATGAATCACTTAAGCAGGGGTGGATACACTAGACCAGTGGTTCTCAACCAGGGGTACATGTACCCCTGCGGGTACATCAACTCCTCTAAATATTTTCCTAGTTCTACAGCAGACTACAGAAAAAGCACTAGCAAAGTCAGTACAAACTAAAATTTCATACAGACAATGACTTGCTTATATTTCTTTATATATTATACACTGAAATATAAGTACAATATTTATATTCAGTCAATTTCTTTTATAATTATATAGTAAAAATGAGAAGGTAAGCAATTTTTCAGGATTAGTGTGCTGTGCCATTTTTTATTTTTATTTATATTTGTATTTTATTTTATTTGTATTTGAAAGCAAGTAGTTTTTTAAGTGAGGTGAAACTTGGGGGTGCACAAGATAAATCAGACTCCCGAAAGGGGTATAGTAGTCTGGAAAGGTTGAGAGCCACTGCACTAGAGGACTGGAGCAGCAGAGAAAGGTATGAATATACTACTACAATAACACATTTATCTCACAGTAAAATGATTGCACGTAGATATGAGAACCATTTTTGATCAGACATCCTAACCAAGCATTTAAAGGCAACTGTTCTAGTTCTAACTAGCTAATGTCTCATCACAGACTCCTCTTACAGTAGAGCTGTAACACTTAATTTAAGGCTTCCTGCTGTAAACTCTGTAAGGAAGACAGTCATTATGAAACTGTAGGATAATTTTGAGAGTCTGTGTTCTTCCAAGATGCATTCTAAAAAATGATCAGGACACAGACTGTTCCATGCTACCTCAAGGCCTGGTTTCATGAGATGCCTAATCCCAATCTTCATCATGAAAAATAATTATTTGAATTCAGCTCCAGTTGTCTAGAGAAACTGCCACCAGCAGTCTTCCCTGAAATTCTCATCAGCAACACGGGGGGAAATTGAACTGTTAATTCTCACTTGCTGATACTAGGTAGCGGAATTTGGATGGGGAGGTTACTGACAGCCATTTTTCTGCAGCCAGAGTGAAAAGCAGGAAGTGAGTTATTGACCTATTGACATGGGTCAAAATTCTACAACCTTCATCCCTTAGGCATCTTGCTGCTTTTTTCAAACTTGTCAAGCTGAATTCATGCATGTACAAATTCAGCCTGTTTGAAACTTGAAATTAAATGAGACATATTTTCCAAAATTAGCATGGGGACTAGGTTTTAAAAAATAAAAAAAAAATCATGCTTCGTAGAGGTCTTGCTTGTATACGGCATAGAGTCTGTAAGTACTGGTATGGACCTGTGGTGTACTGCGTGACTTCATCAAGCACGGCCAAAGGGCACAGAGGAAGTTTTAAAAAAATAAAACTGAAGGGATAAGACTTCATAGCCTTTGATGTGGCAGGCTTTAAATTTTAGATTTTCTCTGCCAGTTCTGATCAGGGGAGAGCATGTATGTAAAATCTTTTTCCAAACAAGTCTCTCTGTTTTCTGCCAGAAAACCAATCTTGCTGAAGCAAGCCAATGTTAACCCTTATTTTAAAAAACAGCTTTATGCAACCAGTATAATCTTGTAATGACTACAAATGAAGCTCCTAACGTGCCTACATTGGCTCAAGTCCTTTAGTAAATGACTCCATTGTTCTCAAATTGAGATAAGATTACCCCAAAGCTGTGAATGGATTTTTAGTCATCAGGATGTATTTTACATGTCAAAACCTCAGTTAACCTCCAAGAAAAAACAATTCTGTGATCTTGAAATTATATGCTAGAAAAAACTAAGGTATTGGTAAAAATTTGACATACACGCAAATGTTTTTTTTAAATCCTTTTGCTCTACCAATATGAATCGTACTTGTGAGAATAATAGAGTAAATACTAAAATCATAGGTTTGGAAAATGTTATCACACTGCTATAAATAGCTTCATGTGTAGAAACTTTTCCAGTGTGCTAGGGTCTCCTTTCTGGCAAACTAACTAAATTTCAAGGGAGATAAACCCACAACTTGAAAGATTCAGGGCATTGCTTCCTGGCTGAGCTATATGTGTATGCATTTAAGAACTTGCTGCTTCTCCTTCTGAAGTCAGTAGCCAAGCTCCCATTGAATTAAATAGTACATTAACAGGGCTTAAATTACCATGTTTTCTGTCTTAATAAGAAACAGGTGACTTCCTTTATATCAGAGGATATTTAAAAATCCGTGTTTTTTGCCAAACAGTTCTGCAAAGGATTGTGAGAGTCTTTCAGTAGTGCTAAGGCTGAAGTGTAATAAGGGCTCAATACTCTGGTACATGTACCAATTTCAATGTCTTGTCGAATCTATGACTTCACATTGGGTCATAACTTAAATCTAACTGTCCTTATGGAAATATAGAACAACTATTCCCTAAGCTTCTGCTTCAGTTTCTGTGTATCCAGTTTTAAAGCCCATGTTTATACAACCATGGAATGTTTGAGGAAAAATATACCAGGCAACTATTGCAGCTCTTTTGACAAGGCAAAATTTAGTGTTGCATTTTAAAAAATAATAATGCTATGCTGCCCCTAAAGTGCATAGCTTCAAAGAGTTAGTGAATAAGTCTGCTTTTTGTGTTTACCTTTGATTTTAGTTACTGACTGTGAAGAAAATATCTATCAAGTCCTTTTATAGTTCTCTGGTCCCATTTTTTCTTTCTTACGGCATCAAAATGCATATGCTTTTAAAATTTTGTATCTAGTTTTTGTTTATTGCTTTCATACCACTTAATACTCTGCATAAATCAGAACCTATTTTTAGTGATTGTCAAAGGAATTAGCTTAAACTATGAAAATAACTGTTTGTTGACAGCATAAGTATCTGACTGCCCTAAATTGTGTTTGGAAGCAAGATTATTTTTCTTTTGCAGTAACCAAAGCAACATTTAATGACTTCAGAGTGCTGTGTGACAAAGCCTTACTTCAGAGAAAAATATTTTAACCATAAATTAACAAGAGTATTGTAGCTTTGCTGCAAATACAGAAACAAATCTGAGAAAATGAAGATTCTTTTTATGTAAGACTTTGTTATTAAGTGCCACTTTAATAATCAATTTTTGAATTTTAAAAGTATCTGAGGCTAGGCCCTTCAAATCTCTGTGTTCAGTTGCAATATCCTGAACACCTATTTTGTATGCTTTATACACAAATATCCAGTTAATTCCCTTGACATATGTGGCTTCTTGGAAGCAGATTCTAAGAACATGCAGTGTCCTAGTTTAATTAGCCAAAAGTTCAGATAGGTTTTGTTTTTACTTGGAAACTACTAAATCCCCTCCATTCTCATGTTAGAAAGTGATACAATTCCACACGTACCTTTGAAAAGAGCTACAAATTATAGCCAAAAAGTGAAGAAAAGAGGGTGGTTTTTTTCAACATAGTAATGATTTAATCTCTTCTGAACATTTGCAGACCATAGTAATTATCTTTGCTTAAGTTCAGGAAAGTTACTTTAGTATGTTCCTCCTGTGCTAGTTGGAGTAGAACCCAGATGCATTCCTCTGCAGTTCTGGACATCGTGATATTTCACAGACCTTTTAACAAAAGGAAATAGTAGGAGTGGTTTTGATAAAAATGTTTTTAAAAAAATCCATTTAAAAATTGTCTTAAATCTAAAATGCTTAGGTCTAGAGTAGGATACGGAATAAAAAAACAAATCCGCTTTTAAAAAAAAGACAATCATTTAAAAAAATCTCTTCTCATTTTAAAAATATTGTCTAGTAAGCTTGGAAAAGTAAGCCTCACCTCAGTCCCTGGAAAAATCATGGAGCAGGTCCTCAAGGAATCCATTTTGAAGCACTTGGAGGAGAGGAAGGTGATCAGGAACAGTCAGTGTGGATTCACCAAGGGCAAGTCATGCCTGATTAATCTGATTGCCTTCTATGATTAGATAACTGGCTCTGTGGCTATGGGGAAAGTGGTGGACATGATATATCTTGACTTTAGCAAAGTTTTTGATACTGTCTCCCATAGTATTCTTGCCAGCAAGTTAAAAAAGTATGGATTGGATGAATGGACTATAAGGTGGATAGAAAGCTGGTCAGATCATCAGGCTCAACAGGTAGTGATCAACGGCTCGATATCTAGTTGGCAGCTGGTATCAAGCAGAGTGCCCCAGGGGTCAGTCCTGGGGCCAGTTGTGTTCAACATCTTCATTAATGATCTGGATGATGGGATGGATTGCACATTCAGCAAGTTCGCAGATGACACTAAGCTGGGAGGGAGAGGTAGATATGCTGGAGGGTAGGGATAGGGTCCAAGGTCACCTAGTCAAATTGGAGGATTGGACCAAAAGACATCTGATGAGGTTCAACAAGGACAAGTGCAAAATCCTGCACTTAGGACGGAAGAATCCCATCCACTGCTACAGGCTGGGGACCAACTGGCTAAGCGGCAGTTCTGCAGAAAAGGACCTGGGGATTACAGTGGATGAGAAGCTGGATATGAGTCAGCAGTGTGCCCTTGTTGCCAAGAAGGATAACGGCATATTGGGCTGCATTAGTAGGAGCATTGCCAGCAGATCGAGGAAAGTGATTATTCCCCACTATTCAACACTGGTGAGGCCACATCTGGCCAGTTGCATCCAGTTTTGGGCTCCCCTTCTTCCCCCTCTCCCCCCGAAAGGATGTAGACAAATTGGACAGAGTCCAATGGAGGGCAATGAAATGATTAGGGGGCTGGGGCACATGACTTATGAGGAGAGGCTGAGGGAACTGGGCTTATTTAGTCTGCAGAAGAAAAGAGCGAGGGGGGATTTGATAGCAGCCTTCAACTACCTGAGAGGGGGTTCCAAAGAGGATGGATCTAGACTGTTCTCAGTGGTACCAGATGACAGAACAAGGAGTAATGGTCTCAAGTTGCAGTGGGGGAGGTTTAGGTTGGATATTAGGAAAAGCATTTTCACTAGGAGGGTGGTGAAACATTGGAATGGGTTACCTAGGGAGGTTGTGGAATCTCTATCCTTAGAGGCTTGACAAAGCCCTGGCTGGGATGATTTAGTTGGGGGTTGGTCCTGCTTTAAGCAGGGGGTTGGACTAGATGACCTCCTGAGGTCCCTTCCAACCCTAATTTTCTATGATTCTATGAAAAGATTCACTGTTCCCTCCTTGTAAGTGCTTGGAGTGTCTAGTACTGTAGAATCAGTTTTTGAAGTCAAGCTTGCTGTTTTGTAGTATTTATTTGGAAAGGGTGAATTGTTCTGAATGACCCTAGTGTTTGACTGAAGTGCTGAATGGACAGTCCTGAAAACTTTATTTATTCATAAAATAGATACTGCCAGGATTGGACTAATGCATAGGCAAAGTAGGCACATGTCTAGGGGCCAGGCTTGTGGGGGGAGGGCCCCAAATGGTTTTGGGTTTGTGGTGGGTTGTTTTTTTTTCTGACACCGATTTGTGCCCAAAGTGGAAGAACTTCACTCACTTGAGTGAGTGGTGGTGTGACCTGGCAGAGGGTCATAATGCCACTCACTTGAATATAGTTCTGTCAATTCACATGCAAATCTGCAGCAGTGAAGGAGTGGGCACTAACAGTTTTGCCATTCCCAACAGAGCTAAGGAGACAGAAGGGCTCTGGGTACAGAAACTGCTTTTCGAAAAGCAGTAAGTAAACAGGCTGTGATGGGAATTTACTGCAGTGGCATGTATGGGAGGGAACATCATTGACATGTATTTTTCCTTTTTTCCATGTTTTTTTGTTCTGATTGGAAGGTAGGGGCCCAGAAGTGTATATTTGCCTAGGGCCCAGTGATGTGTTAATCCAGTCCTGAATTCAGCACGGGGAACTTCAGTACAGATATCCTTGCACTACTCCTGCAGAGTGTCTCTAGTCAGTCTGACCTGGAGGGATTTCCTCACAGGGCGAGAATAGTTCCAACTCCTTAGCCTTGTCTGTCTCCTCTTGTATCTGACTGCCAACAATCAGTGTTTAATTTGTGCTAGGGCTGCCCCTCTAGGCATGGGCCAGTTCATAGCCCTGGCACCTCTGGGCTTGTTGCATCAGTTATGGATGTAAAAAAAATTGCTTGAATGCCAGCACCTCTTTCATTACAAATTAAGCCCCGCCAAAAGGGGTGTTTCTAATTACTACTGATTATGATGGTGTGTTTTGTCATTGGCATATGTCTCCTAGGAAACTGATTCCACCAACTCCTTTCACATAGAGTAATGTCTAGCACTCTGTGCCAAGTATATTGACTTGGTCACTCTTGACCCTCCTGCAAGCTGAGTTTGGAAAAACTGCCCAAGAGGCAAAGGCTGCATATTCTCTTATTAATCCCCTAAACCTTCTCGCTCCCCTAAAATCTCAGGCTACAACCCCCTTTAATTTTCTACAAAGGTTTCAAAAGGAGAAAACATTCTTGTGTGCATGACTTTTTTGAATTATTTCTACTTCAGAAGTTGTCAAACAAAAGTAATTTGATTACCATCCTATCTATGAAGGTGGCCAGGTGTCCTTTGAACAGAACCGGTGGTTTGAGCTTGATTTGGAGTGAAATGGTACTTTCAGTCCATGGTCTTTTATCACTTTCTTACAGTGTCTCCTATACTACAGTAGTCCTGTACATTCATGTGAATCTAGGCTTTCTGAACTGAATTCAATCTTTGTCTTTTCACATCAGTACAACAAAGTAAGGTTGCTATAGCACTGCAGAAAGCTAGAACTAGAAGATCACATTTGTAGTTTTCCAAAGGGACTAAATTATGCTGATATTTAGTTTCCAGTTGGATGCCTCCCAGATAGTTTTGTGACAGTCACTTTCTTATGGAAGTATTCCTCACCAAAACAATTGTGTGAATTTAGATGCAACCTACATTCAATATGCTTTCATTTTACCAAAATGCCTGTAGATGTTTCAGATAAAACTGTTTCTTTAAAATTGGTTTGTTCAGTTCAGTCAGTGAACACAACCTGCCAAAGCAAAGCAAAATCTCTGTAAACATAGTCTGAGAAAAAGTTGAAGACAGTAGTTTTCTTGGCCCATTGCATACGCACTTGCAGCCAGCATTATTAGTGGGTGGTTGTAATAACCTAATAACCCACTGATAACTCATGGAAAGTTTAGAAAAACATTCATATATATATAGTTTTGCTTGTCCCTTGGATATTTAGTACTGAAAATACTCTGAGAGTAGAGGACCCTGCTCTTGGCACAGGAACAAGAAGAGGAAAAGTGGTTTGAAATCACCTTTAGTTCTCCTTTATTCTGATGCAGCTGGGGACCTATCAAGGAAAGTCAGGGCTTTTCTAACGTGTACTGTGCTGCTCCCATTTCTGTATAGGCTCTCAGAAGCAAAGAACTTTAGCAGCGTGTGCTCCAAGTCTTATCTCCCTCCTCAGACTTTGTCCACTCTCTACAGGTCCCCTAAATTAGAGGCTGTGAGCAAGATTGGCATGGAACCCTTACAGCTATTTAGCCAGTCAGGGAGGCCCATGGCTCAAGAACTACTCTGGGATAGCTGCTTCTGCCCCTTTAAGGCCTCTTTGGTCTGCCAGAGTGGCATAAAAGGGCCTCGGTGTAACAGAATTGGGCCCAGAATTTTTATCCATTAATTCGTTTTCTCCTCCTCCTTGTTTACTTATTCCTCAAGAAGTTACATTCTCTTGTGTCTGAGAACTGAAGAAACAAGTCTAATTGAGACAAAAGTTCAAAGGAGCAACAGCTTGTGACCATCTTATGCTCTTACAATGAATTTCACCTTTTCCTCCAAACAAAACTTAAGTAGATAGTTTGCTGTTTGGGGGTGTTGGGGGGGGGGGATGTAGAAGACTCCACTGGGATTGAGTGATGGAATTCATCTCCAAAACCTGCATGCAGGTCAGCACAGCCCTTTGGGTATGGCTATATGCAATTAAAAACCCATGGCTGGCCTGTGCCAGCTGACTCAGGCTCACAGGGTTTGGACTAAAGGTCTGTTTAATTGTGGTACAGACATTCAAGCTCAGGCTGGAGCCCAGGTTATAGGAACCTGCGAGTTGGGAGGGATTCAGAGCTCAGGCTGCAGCCCAAGCCCATATGTCAGCAGCACAATTAAATAGCCCCTTAGCTTTTGAGTCTACCAGTCCAGGCCCTTGCCTGCCTGCCTGCCACATGCACACCTATGATACGTATGAGTAACCAGACCCTAGATCTGTGTAAAGTTACAGACTTCCTTGGCCCTTCCCTAGTGCTCTACTCTGTGCCACTTTATTCAGAGTCAGCCTGGAGCCCTTAGTATGAAAATAAATACAGAAAGGCAGGACTCCTTCAAGGCTACTTTACCTTCCCCCATTGTGCTGGACTAGTACCACAGGGGTTCAGTAGCACAGGGGGCCTTGCATGGTTTGATTTCACCCCCAACAAGCCACTCCAATGAGAGTGCTATTGGACACCTTAGAACAGGGGTGGCCAACCTGTGGCTCTGGAGCCACATGCGGCTCTTCAGAAGTTAATATGCGGCTCCTTGTATAGGCACCGACTCCAGGGCTGGGGCTGGAGCTACAGGCGCCAACTTTCCAATGTGCCAGTGGGTACTCACTGCTCAACCCCTGGTTCTGCCACAGGCCCTGCCCCCCTACACCCCTTCCCGCCCTCTCCCCTGAGCCTGCTATGCCCTCGCTCCTCCCCCTCCCTCCCTCCGAGCCTCCTGCACGCCACAAAACAGCTGATGGGGAGGGAGGGGGAGGCACTGATCAGCGGGGCTGCCAGTGAGTGGGAGGGGGTGGGGGTGGAGCTGATGTGGGGCTGCTGATGTATTACTGTGGCTCTTTGGCAATGTACATTGGTAAATTCTGACTCCTTCTCCGGCTCAGGTTGGCCACCCCTTTTCTTAGAACATCATATTGTAGGAAGCACTAATTTTGTGTGGCTCAGCTCCCTCTAGTAGCATATCAAGGTTTTTCATAGCCTTACTATGTCCATCTTGACTCAAAAAGAATATAGGCCCAATACTAGACACCTGCCACATGTAATATCTATCATAGATTTCCTATTAGAGCAAATCTACTCTAAAGGTCAGAGCCTATCATATAAAACAGAGATTTACTCTAATGATAATAGATATGCCAAAGTACTGGGATACTATAGGGAATTTCATGGGAGTAGCATTTTCCCCCAAAATTGGATTTGACAGCCTGCTAATTACGGATATAAATACTAATCTTGTGGACCTTGCATCTTGTGCACCTAGATGTTTGTCTCATAATTAAAAAAGGATTGTCAACTAGTTCAGATAAACTAAGAGCAGAATCAACTGAAATGTTGAACAAAAGCCTTTTGCATATGCATAAAATATTAGAATAACTTTTTGTTACTTTTACTTTTCACATGTCAAGGGATTTCCTAGTTCAGGCTGGCCTCATAAATTACTGTATTATGAAACACCCTGAACTCAGGATCCAGTATTCTAGTCATAAATTTGTCAACATTTGTTATCTCTGGTCAGTAAGGACCAGCTTTTTGAGACATATGTGGGCAACTCTATGCCTTGTTTACACATGCAGTTGCCCTAAATATCTATATAAATGGTAGTGAGGCATACCAGTTGGGTGTTTTGTGGGTCGTTACAGTATGCATCCAGGTGCAATGATAGTAACTGTACATTGCAATTGGTTTTGCACATTTCTCAGGATTTTACCCTGTA
The DNA here is from genome assembly GCF_965140235.1 of Caretta caretta. NCBI lineage: Eukaryota > Metazoa > Chordata > Testudines > Cheloniidae > Caretta > Caretta caretta. Next base: position 79,975,193 of record NC_134209.1, read on the forward strand.
ATTGTTGTTCACAGAAAAATTAAAGCATTAAAAATATGAGTGCATGCTTATTGTAATAATCTTCTTTCACAATAGCTGCCTTTTAAAAAATGATAGGATTATTCCCTGATATATGTAGAAGGTGCACTATTCTGTCTGGATCACTTAAGCAGTTCAGAATGAATAATACAAACATGCTGAACTAGAATCATTTGCCTGTGGGCATGTATCTGTTTTCATTTATTTACAGGTCTGCTTAGAAACAGAAGGAGAAACATTTAAGCATTGCCTTTCAGAGAAGAGTCGGAATGATTTTTTTTTATACAAAGAAAATATATTGCATAACCTACAGAAGCTTGCAACCACTTACAGTAAAGTAAAAAGATGACTTCAAGGTTTTGTCTACCTACTCATTTGCAGACACTGTAAATCATTAGTTTCACTTTCCTTAGATAAAATTCCAGGCTCCTGTTCAGTGGTGAAGAATGTTATAATTCCTTGTCTCCCAACTTAATCCTCCCATTTAATCCAGAAACCCATGCTTTGTTGTAATATCTTGATTGTCAGACTATTCTACTCCCACATAATCATGTATATTATGTTCATTGCCAACCATGGAGCATTTTAAATTTAATCAGATTGTAAAAATGCTAGTGATAGGTCTGAAGGGACAAGTGCTTCCAAAATTAACACCAAACCTGTTCAAATAGTGGAGGGAGAGAAGAAGTTTATCTCCCAAAGATACATTAAAACTCTACTATTTTTAAAAGATCCCGTCCTGATCTCTTCAAAATCAAATTGGTTTTGCCATTGATCTAAATGGCAATGTGTACAGGTCCACTGTTCTCAGCTAATATGCATCACATCAGAAATTTTCTGTGAATGATGTTTTCTTACCCACACAGATGATGATATGTAAAAATCATGCTTTTTTCAAAAGTACATGGGAGGTTTGCACTGTTATCTGAAAACAGGGTTTTTGGGGGGGGGGGAGGTTGTTTGTGTTTAGTTGTGTAGTACTGCAAACATTGTGATTCAATGCATGACTATGTCTTCACTGCAAGTTAAGGTATGATTGCCACCAGGTTGGCATATACGTTAGCTTTAATCGAGCTAGCATGGGTAACAGTGGTAGTGAAGGTGTGGCAGCACAGGCTTGTACTCAAGCTATGTGCTGGAGGACAAGCCTGCCGAGGACCCTGGGTATGTGCTCAGGTTGCCGGACTGTGCTGAAGTCTATGCCATCAACGCTTCACTACTAGCATTACCCGTGCTAGCTAGATAAAAGCTAGCATGGCTATGGCTGCCAGTGCTACTATCACACCTTCATTTGCAGTGGAGACATACTTTAAATTAGTGCCAACAGTGTAACTTTGTTAGTGGATACCAGAGGGCAGAATTACAGATAGTGTTGCAAGTTATATTTACCAGTACATAATCTCAACTAACGGTAAGTATTATCAAAAAGAAAAGGAGTACTTGTGGCACCTTAGAGACTAACCAATTTATTTGAGCATGAGCTTTCGTGAGCCACAGCTCACTTCATCAGCTGTGGCTCACGAAAGCTCATGCTCAAATAAATTGGTTAGTCTCTAAGGTGCCACAAGTACTCCTTTTCTTTTTGCGAATACAGACTAACACGGCTGTTCCTCTGAAACCGGTAAGTATTATAAGATTTTCTTTCAAGTGCTGAGCATATTGCCAACAAAGCTCGTTCAATTCTGACTCTCTAAGCACAGTCAATAGGCGCAACTGCTACTGGCTATACCCAGGCCAACAAAACATGGTATAAAACATTACATGGAGTCAGAAGTAACCTAAGAAAAAAATTATATGTTTTGGATTATAGAACTTGCTAAAGTCCAGTTGCCCAAAATGAACTAAAAGTGTGAATCCTCTTGAGGCGTGGAAGAAATTCAAGCAATGTGCAGGGCTCAATTTTGAGGGTCTTCTGACATCCACATATGTGGAGAGAAAATGTTAGTTACTAAACTGGATTAAAAAGAGATCAGTCACTTGTATAGAAAACAGAGCTGAGGGACTGTTACAACAGGTTTGAATGTCACTCCAAAATGATTATTGGATTTATAGCATGCAGAGTGCAGGGTGCAAATAAATACTTTGTGACAGAGTAAAAGTTCATGTATTCATCCAGCTTCCCTGTATCATAAAATAAATTGACTGAATTAAGGAATGCAACTAAGGAAGATTCTCACCAGGTTTGCTGAAAATAACATGGCTGATTGGTCCAAAGAAAAACAATTTGATCTTCCACAAGTGGAAGAATGCTGAATATTACATAATAAAACTAATGTTTGTAGAGAGATTCTTATATTCAGCGCAGCAAAGTTGGGTCTCCTCCATTCTGTTTAGTTTTTACAAACAGGAGTTTCACAGTTTGTACTTTTCTATTTGTTCATTGGATTGCAAGAAGCTACATGTGGTACGACCACCATCGCTATTTGAAAACTGTTGAAATTCTACTGACTTGTAACAGGGACTGATGACAAATACCAACTACTCAAGTATTCCAGAGATACCTTTCTGCTCACTAATCACTGGGTGGAAGAGTTTGTAAAATAATGACTAGTCCACTACATGTACATAGCTTTTATTATACAGTTTGGAAAGGTGTGTCCCATCTTTCACCAGGAGAAGATGGCATATTGTGAGAGATCATGGGATCCCCAGAGTTTGATGTACAATGCTGTAGGCAAAACTGGACATTGAGAATCAATTTTAAGATTAGAGGTTTGCTCTTCTGACTTGGTGTGAATGCATGATTGTAAGAGCTTCTGAAATATTCAACTGTTGTAATAAAGTAAATTATATCTAACTATTTTAATACCATTTAAGTCTAAAATTCACATGTATACACATGGCAATTAAGTTAATTATTCAGTGAAATCATACATTTCATGAAACGTAAGGATTGGCAGGGAAAAAATGCAGATATAATGGAAAAAATCTAGAAACTGTGTTTTTTCTACAGAAGTGTTAGAATTTAATTTCTCACCAGCTTCCAAAAAACACTGTTGGCTTGTTTCTTTTAATCTTGTCCAAATATTCAGTAACAAAAGTGGTTTTAACTTTAAACAGTTAAAATACTGTCTTGACAAAGGCTACGTTGATCCTAAGGTAAGGCTGCACCTTTTGCCTTTGAATTATACCATAATCTCTCAACATGCATGTCAAGGTTCCTCCCCCACTCTGAACTCTAGGGTACAGATGTGGGGACCTGCATGAAAAACCTCCTAAGCTTATCTTTACCAGCTTAGGTCAAAACTTCCCCAAGGTACAAAATATTCCACCCGTCGTCCTTGGATTGGCCGCTACCACCACCAAACTAATACTGGTTACTGGGGAAGAGCTGTTTGGACGCGTCGTTCCCCCCCCAAAATACTTCCCAAAACCTTGCACCCCACTTCCTGGACAAGGTTTGGTAAAAAGCCTCACCAATTTGCCTAGGTGACTACAGACCCAGACCCTTGGATCTTAAGAACAATGAACAATCCTCCCAACACTTGCACCCCCCCTTTCCTGGGAAACGTTGGATAAAAAGCCTCACCAATTTGCATAGGTGACCACAGACCCAAACCCTTGGATCTGAGAACAATGAAAAAGCATTCAGTTTCTTACAAGAAGACTTTTAATAAAAATAGAAGTAAATAGAAATAAAGAAATCCCCCCTGTAAAATCAGGATGGTAGATATCTTACAGGGTAATTAGATTCAAAAACATAGAGAACCCCTCTAGGCAAAACCTTAAGTTACAAAAAAGATACACAGACAGACATAGTTATTCTATTCAGCACAATTCTTTTCTCAGCCATTTAAAGAAATCATAATCTAACACATGCCTAGCTAGATTACTTACTAAAAGTTCTAAGACTCCATTCCTGGTCTATCTCCGGCAGAAAACAGCATATAGACAGACACACAGACCCTTTGTTTGTCTCCCTCCTCCCAGCTTTTGAAAGTATCTTGTCTCCTCATTGGTCATTTTGGTCAGGTGCCAGCGAGGTTACCTTTAGCTTCTTAACCCTTTACAGGTGAGAGGAGCTTTCCCCTGGCCAGGAGGGATTTCAAAGGGGTTTACCCTTCCCTTTATATTTATGGCACGCCCCCCAAATCTCAGCGAGGGTGAAACACTGGCTGGGATTTCTTCCTGGAGCTCTAGGAAAAACAGAGTTAATAAGATACATGCATCTCTAAATATACTACCAAGTACATAAAGACTAACAATATTTTCCACATCTCAAGGACGATTTTAACCAGTTGATTCTGGGAAACTTTCACGGGAGAGTGCATCAGCCACTTTGTTAGAAGCTCCTGAGATGTGTTGGATGTCGAAATCAAAATCTTGGAGAGCTAAACTCCACCGAAGAAGTTTTTTGTTAGTTTCCTTGACGGTGTGAAGCCACTTCAGTGCAGCATGGTCGGTTTGCAGGTGGAAATGCCGTCCCCAAACATATGGGCGTAGCTTTTCCAGAGCGTAGACAATGGCGTAACATTCTTTTTCAGTGACTGACCAGTTGCTTTCCCTCTCAGACAGTTTTTTGCTGAGAAACACTACAGGGTGGAATTCTTGATCAGGTCCTTTCTGCATTAAAACTGCTCCCACACCACGCTCGGACGCATCTGTGGTTACTAGGAACGGTTTGTCAAAGTCTGGGGCCCTTAGTACAGGGTCAGACATGAGTGTCGCTTTAAGCTTGTTAAAGGCCTTCTGACACTTTTCGGTCCACTGAACAGCATTTGGCTGTTTCTTTTTGGTTAGGTCTGTCAGTGGGGCGGCGATTTGGCTGTAGTGCGGTACAAATCGTCTGTAATAACCGGCCAAGCCTAAGAAGGATTGAACCTGTTTCTTTGACTTTGGGACAGGCCACTTTTGGATGGCATGCACTTTGGCCTGTAGGGGGCTGATAGTTCCTTGACCCACCTGGTGTCCAAGGTAAGTCACTCTGTTTAGGCCTATTTGACACTTCTTAGCCTTAACAGTTAGTCCTGCCTCCCTTATGCGCTCAAGGACTTTTTGTAGATGTTCCAAGTGGTCTGCCCAGGAATCCGAAAATATGGCCACATCGTCAAGGTAGGCGACTGCATATTCTCCTAATCCCGCTAGGAGACCATCTACAAGTCTTCGGAAAGTGGCAGGTGCATTTCGCAGCCCGAAAGGGAGTACGTTAAATTCATACAGCCCGAGATGTGTGATGAAGGCTGACCTTTCCTTGGCAGATTCATCTAGCGGTACCTGCCAGTACCCCTTGGTTAAGTCCAAGGTAGAGATGAACTGGGCCCGTCCCAGTTTCTCTAATAGTTCATCTGTGCGTGGCATTGGATAGTTGTCTGGGCGAGTTACAGCATTTAGCTTATGGTAGTCCACGCAAAAACGTATTTCCCCATCTGGTTTGGAAACTAGAACCACTGGAGATGCCCATGCACTTTCAGAGGGGCGGATTACACCCATCTGTAACATATCCTGGATCTCCCGTTCTATAGCAGTTTTAGCTTGAGGAGACACCCGGTAAGGTTGGACCCTAATTGGGTGAGCATTATCTGTGTCAATGGAGTGGTATGCCCGTTCAGTCAGTCCTGGGGTGGCTGAGAACGTTGGCGCGTAGCTAGTGCACAGCTCCTGGATCTGCTGTCGCTGCATACGCCCAAGCGTCATGGAGAGGTTCACCTCTTCCACACCACCACCACATTTCCCTTCGTAGTAGACACCTTCAGGCCACTCAGCGTCGTCTCCTCCGTGGGCTGTAAACTGACAAACCTTTAATTCTCTGGATCGATTAGAAGAGCTGAGAGGCGGTGGGTTGCTCCGTGCCGCCGTCCAAGCTCTCTGGAGGCTTTCATCTGCTTCCTGTTCAGTCTGGAACTGTTCCCTTGTTGCTGGAGACATCAGTCCCTCATTGGATTGTGGACCTAGGCTTGGTCCCTCTGGAAGCGATATAGGGGATGGAGCTGTTTCTGTTGACTGTGAACCGCTCTCCGCTGGTGCACTATGTTGGGATTCAGGCTCCGGCTGAGCCTCTTGGGTCGGGTTATCGGCTGCTGCCAGTTCAGGGTTGGTGGGGCCCTCTGGTGTTGAGGTTGCAAGTACTGGATTCAGTGCTGACACGGGGTCTGGTGTTGGTTGTTCGGCTGGTTCCGGTTCTGGGACTGGTTCCGTCTGGGTCTCTGGGACTGGATCCACTACTGCTGTTGCAGACACTGGCCTGGGGTCCGGGTCCATCACCTCTGACCGGGTCCTGATAGAAGTTTCCAGAACAGAGCTAGGCCTCACGGCTTGTTTAGCCTGGCTGCAGGTGACCGTTCCCACCCTCTTGGCCTGCTTCACATGCTTGGCCAAGTCTTCCCCCAACAGCATGGGGATGGGATAATCATCATAGACTGCAAAAGTCCACATTCCTGACCAGCCCTTGTACTGGACAGGCAACTTGGCTGTAAGCAAATTGAAAGAGTTGGACTTGAAGGGTTGAATCGTCACTTGGATCTCTGGGTTGATTAAATTGGGGTCCACTAAGGAAGCATGGATAGCTGACACTTGTGCTCCGGTGTCCCTCCACGCGGTGACCTTCTTCCCGCCCACATTCACAGTTTCCCTCCGCTCCAAGGGTATCTGGGAGGTATCTGGGCCTGTGGACCTCTGGTGTGATTCCGGTGCAATGAACTGTAATCTGTTGGGGTTCTTGGGGCAGTTGGCCTTTACATGCCCCAGCTTGTTACATTTAAAACATCGTCCAGCTGACGGGTCACTGGGGCGAGGAGGGTTGCTGGAGAACGGGGTGGTGGGACGATAAGGGGTCTGGAGGGTTCTTTGGGAGGTAGGTGGGGCTTTGGGCGGCCCCTGGTAATAGGGTGTGGTCTGGGGTGGTCCCTTCTGGTCTCCGCTCCAACTGCGACCAGTTTTCTTCTTCTCTGCCACCTCCACCCATCTGGCTCCAATCTCTCCTGCCTCGATTACAGTTTTGGGTTTCCCATCTAGGATGTATCTTTCTATTTCCTCAGGAACACCCTCTAAGAATTGTTCCATTTGCATTAGGAAGGGCAAATTTACTGGAGATTCAACACTTGCTCCTGATATCCAGGCATCCCAATGTTTCACAATGTGTTAGGCATGTCGGGTAAATGACATGTCTGGTTTCCACCTTAGGGCTCTGAACCTCCGACGAGACTGCTCGGGTGTTATCCCCATTCTGACTCTCGCCTTGGATTTAAACAGTTCATACTTGTTCATGTGTTCTTTAGGCATTTCAGCTGCCACCTCAGCTCTACCATGTATTGATCAGTAGAGATGTTGTACCCAAGGCAGGCCCTTTCGAAGTTTTCTAAGAAGGCCTCAGTATCATCACCTGCCTTGTAGGTGGGGAACTTTCTGGGATGGGAAGTGGTACCTGGAGAAGGATTGCTAGGGTTTGTTGGTATATTCTGCTGGGCCTTTATCCTCTCCACCTCCTCCACATGCTTCCTCTCTTTTTCCTTCTCCTGCTCCACATGCTTCCTTGCCTCCATTTCCCTCTTGTGGGCAGCCTCCTGTACCTCCTTCTTCAGCCGCATGAGTTCTATCTGTCTTTCATGTTCCCTTTGTTTTTCCTCAGCCTGAAATTTGGCTAATTCCAGCTGTAGTCGAGCCGCGGATTTTGTCATTCTAACCTCTCTGTTTTAACTAACTTTACACCCGAGGTTTAGAAATAAACAAACAAAACTTGGCTGTAAAATTTTGCTGTGCTGGAATAGAATACCTATTCTCTGATAGTGACTGTCAGCCTACAGAAAAAGACAATTCCCTTGTTTCTGCTCTGGGCCCAAATTAAAGCAAAAAACCTCCAACTACTTGGAAACTACTTGGAAACCTGCTTACCCAGCCCAAAGAAAAAGCAAATGGGTAGAACACACACCCCCTATTTACTTTTAGGAAGAAAAGAAAAAAAAAAACTCTGGGTTGGAAGACTGTGAATTTCCCTGCAGGAGTTAAGTACCCTGCCTCCAGGCAAAGAAAACCTGCAATTCACAAAGATAATCCCCTTTTGTCTCTGCTTGGCCACAAAGCAGAGAAAAAACAAGCTGCTTTCAGTTTCAGCTGTTTTCTGGACTTCCTTTCCAAAGGAAAAAAAAATTTCCTTTTCAAAATCTGTATTTCTAGTTCAAAAAATCTCAGCTGGATCTCAAAATGATTTCAGGTTAATCCCACCACTATGCCACCATGTCAAGGTTCCTCCCCCACTCTGAACTCTAGGGTACAGATGTGGGGACCTGCATGAAAAACCTCCTAAGCTTACCTTTACCAGCTTAGGTCAAAACTTCCCCAAGGTACAAAATATTCCACCCGTCGTCCTTGGATTGGCCGCTACCACCACCAAACTAATACTGGTTACTGGGGAAGAGCTGTTTGGACGCGTCGTTCCCCCCAAAATACTTCCCAAAACCTTGCACCCCACTTCCTGGACAAGGTTTGGTAAAAAGCCTCACCAATTTGCCTAGGTGACCACAGACCCAGACCCTTGGATCTTAAGAACATTGAACAATCCTCCCAACACTTGCAACCCCCTTTCCCGGGAAATGTTGGATAAAAAGCCTCACCAATTTGCATAGGTGACCATAGACCCAAACCCTTGGATCTGAGAACAATGAAAAAGCATTCAGTTTCTTACAAGAAGACTTTTAATAAAAATAGAAGTAAATAGAAATAAAGAAATCCCCCCTGTAAAATCAGGATGGTAGATATCTTACAGGGTAATTAGATTCAAAAACATAGAGAACCCCTCTAGGCAAAACCTTAAGTTACAAAAAAGATACACAGACAGACATAGTTATTCTATTCAGCACAATTCTTTTCTCAGCCATTTAAAGAAATCATAATCTAACACATGCCTAGCTAGATTACTTACTAAAAGTTCTAAGACTCCATTCCTGGTCTATCTCCGGCAGAAAACAGCATATAGACAGACACACAGACCCTTTTGTTTCTCTCCCTCCTCCCAGCTTTTGAAAGTATCTTGTCTCCTCATTGGTCATTTTGTTCAGGTGCCAGCGAGGTTACCTTTAGCTTCTTAACCCTTTACAGGTGACAGGAGCTTTCCCCTGGCCAGGAGGAATTTCAAAGGGGTTTACCCTTCCCTTTATATTTATGACAATGCAAGACAAAGTGAGGGAAGATTTTTGGATAGCCCAGATAAACAGTTTGCATGTCCCTCTGTAATCCCTCCCAAAAATCTGCTGCATAGAATAATAGAAACAGTTAGGTGGTCTTAGATAGCAGTTCTTGTCTTGCACCTATGCTTTTCTACCAGTGCACTTAGACTCCTTACAACAATATCATATTGTATAAAACAAGATGCAGTCAGCTTGTAGTATGGCTGTCATCTTGGCTGACAGCAGGGATTGAACAAGGGACATCCAAAGTTAAAAGCATGAATCTCTGTCTTGTGCTAATAAGACAGATTCTGAAGCTAAGAACTGCAAAAGACCCATATCTTTTATGGATGAAGGACAGAGAGGGGTCCGTAACATTCAATAACCAGTGGGTTACAGTAGCACCGTAAAATAGGTATGTATGTACTAGAATGCAAGTCAATGGAAGTTGCTCTTGCTTATGCCAAGGCTGAATTTCTCATTTATTATTTACAAACAACTGCATGATTGGGCTTGTAGTCATTAAAAATCTAGCCCAAGTAATAAGTAATGACTTGAAATAATCATACAAATATTAGAAAATTTTAGAATAAAAGCTGAAAATTCTGTATTAACTAAATACTCTGGTTTTTTGCAACTCTAAACTCATGGGATTCTCTCAGGAATATGGGTGACATTGTATGTTGTGTGAGCTTTGTTATAATGGTGTGTGTGTTAGAAAGTTTTATAGCATCTCAACCATACCTGAATTTTTGGCTTGTAGGTTTTAATCCAAATCACTGTTACAATAAAGTAGCAAACTTTTGTATGTGAAATTTTTAAAATTCTAAACCATAAAATAAGTATTGTAGAAATAACCTCTCCAGTCTGACTGAAATCCATATGTTTGAGGAAACTATGAATGATGGTATCTATTCCATCCTCATCTTCCACCTTATTGCGAGTCAGTTTGTGAGAGCCCTCGCTTTTCTGAGTGTCCTTTCCAGGTCATACGAGCTGCAGAATGTAACAACATCAATAAACAGTGTCTGCCTTAATACTAAATTCCTTTGCTGTAGGTGGATGCATTGTACAGTAAGCAAAAGCCTTGATGTTACATTAAATAAAAACTGCATTGAGATACATATAGCACAGGTATATATTTAGTGTCAGTAGAAAATGACTGTCTATGTACACACAGAACTGCATCTGTTAACATTGGCAAAGTGACATTAACTGAATTTAGTAATTTACAGGAGTATCTTGATCTTTCCAAATTGTTTAAGTGATATTGGCCTCATCATTTCTATGGTCTTGTTTAAGTATCTACACATGTGACAATTTGCAAAAGACAGAAAGCAAGTATAAATCAGAAACATCTGGATAAACTATTAAATCATACCAGTGTTGTGCCCAAATATCTAAAAATGAAGCATTATCATTGAAGTCTTTTCAAAGTTATGTTCAATAGTGTATATATAATTTTAAAAATAAGATAAATATAGGAATTCTTGGATTCCAATTTATGTAGAAACAAGTTTGTTTCTGTGTAGCCTCATTGACTTAAGTGGATTTAGTCCAGAGATTAAATTGACCAGTGGTATCTGAAACTGATAAATTAATACTAAATTGGGTTTTCTTCTTGCTTCACTCTTTTTTTTTTCTTTTTTCTTTTTTTTAACTTCTGAAGGTTGATGCTCACATTTTTTTAGAAAGTTCTTAATTGGGCCACTCACAATTCCAACTACATGCAAAAGCTTCAGGCTGAAAATCAAAATTCCAGCACTACTCTTACCAGAGCAGTTCTGAATCCTTCTTCCAAAAACAATCCTATCAAGAACCAAAAAATGTCTTATAATTAACTAATTTATTGTTCCTCGGCTCATGGCTAATGAGGGAAATCCTGTACTGCACATTCTTTCAAGTGTAGATTCAGGGTCTAGGAATATATCCCATCCATGCACCAATCAGTACTGTTTCCTGTGATTGTAAGAAGCAGAACAAATAGTTAAACTGTTAGTTTCACAACTCTTGTTTTTCTATACTTCAAAATTTACTTTCTAATTATCTGGCTTAGCTTGAAAGAGTAAAATGAGGCTGGTGCTCTTGTTCACGGCCTATAGCGAACATTTGTCTTTATCCCAAAAGTACTGAGACTTACAGCTGGTATAGCAGGACTGAAGGATATTGAAAGGAGAGTGAGGAAGCTTGAAAGGACCCTGATCCCAGCTTTACCCAGCATAGTCCTTTATCTTCATCCACACTAAATACCTCCACAGAAGTTGATTAAAAAAAATAAGAAGCAGGAGGCATTTGGTATTATGGGGTGGTGCCTGGGATGATAAAGAATAAAAATAGTTCTCTGGCATCTGCAGGTCACATTTTGCATTTGCAGGCATTTCTCAAACTGAAACCCTCAGATTGTTTACTAGGAGTGGTCACTTTTCAGTAAAACAGCAGTTCTTGACAACTATGTACCATTTTCTCCTTCTTCAACCTGTCCCCTCACATTTATGGTTTTCAAGGGGTGGGCCAGTGGCTTTCAATAAGAGAAACAATGTTTTGTAAGATTCATTAATATCGTCATGTACTCTTCTTTTAAACGTTTTTGTCTGTGATTTGTTCTCTGCATTGTGACTAGAAATGGGCTCCAACTGGAAAATTTTGATCTATCTCCCTCTAAGTCCAGGACTATAAAGAGCTCTGCTTTTGATTCGGATGCGTTTCCCTTTGTGGATGATGATTAAAATCTTCTTCAATCTTTTCCATTCTAAGATGAGCCAATGAACTTGTACCAGTATAGTTCATCCTTAGGCATATAGGTTCAAGCTGCCTCACAGGAAGAGTGTTGAAAGACATGGTTCAAAGCACTTAGGAGAGGACTCTAAAGAAAGCAAAAGAAGAAAATCAAGCAGTCTAAAATGTTCAACAGCATCTTTCGGAGTATTTGAGGTTGACATTACATAGATTTAGGTTCTGGATTAAGTACAAAGCACCATCCCTGAAATTTGTTCGTGGGCAGCTTTATTCTTTTTTATTTTTTAAAGTCACCCAGTTTGATAGTTTAGTCTAAAATTGTCATGAAAATGTTTCTTTGCCAAGTGGCTGGGAAAATTTGAGAGGCTCTTGAAAGCCTTTTAAGCCAACTTTTTATGAGGACAGAAAACCTGTAAAACTCTGCCAGACAAGCTGCTTCCCAGCTCTCCTTCTCCAGTGACTCAAAGTTTGAGGTGAGTGTGGCTTAGATTTTAGTCAGCTGCACACTAGTGAAAAAAATTATTTGTTGTGAGTAACATTTTTGAGTCCTGAGGAGCACTTCCAAAACATCTGAAAACATTACCTCAGTAATGGATAACAAATAAGATATAGAAATATAGAAATATAATTACCTAGGACTTCATGCCCATGCAGAGCTGTAAAGGGCATAAGGAGACCCCTTATGCCTCTGGCAAGTTACTTGCATTGCTGGAGCGTTGCCAGCACAGCAAGTCAAGAACAGATGCAGCCAGGCTACTATTTCCTTCCTATGTAAGTGGGCACACAGAGGTATGGAGTGGGCAGAGCCTGGTCTCCACCATCCCCCCAGCATGCTGGCCCATGTACTAGAGCAAATGGGGACACAATCTGTGCAGTAAAAGTGGTGGTGTAGATTACTTCCCCCTAGAGTAGTGGGGAGGTAGGTTGTTGGGGCATCACTGTCTGGATCCTGCCCTGGATCATGGGGCTGTGCATGCTACCCCTTACTAGGGCTGAATTGAAGAGTTACAATCCATCCTTAGGAATTACTGTAAGAAAGTCTATAAAGAATATTGAACCCTTAGGTTCATATCTTCAAAGCCGTGTACATGTTAGGATATTATCATTTTGAAGTGCCGTATTCTCCTCTCAATCCTTGCTTAGTTTCCACCAAAACATTAGTATCATTTTTGTGCACATAATAAAAAGATATACCATTTTGTTATAATTTGTGTACTCTGCTGGTAATCCCCTACTGTTTTTTTAAGTAACTCCTGTTGTTAGATTGCTTGCAGTGGGAGAAGGGGAGAGAGAGACTGTTTGACTACTGGACTAAGCATGGTGCTGGAAACTAGTGTCTTAATCAGATATGCAGTAGCGTCAAGTACCTTCACATTCTACTCAGTGTGGGTAGTACTGTCACCATCACTTTAACAAAATAAGTTGAGATGTTTCCAGAGTGTAGATTATGTTAGAAATAAGAATCCCTGAAATAAAACAATCTGGAGATTTGGCTAAGTCCCCAATAGTACGTGTCACAAAGAAAACTATTTGTAAGATAAGATGCTAGCTTTGAGTACTTTACTGTAACCTTCATTGTATTATTTCTGACCCTGACTTATTTTAGAATAAAAACATTGGCATTGGTGAGTTTATCAAAAGCTTTTCAGGAATTCTCTTAAACTTCACACATGAATGAATGACAACATTATCTGAAAATTTATCCAAAAATATATAAAGGGAGGGATGCCTTGAGGAGAGAAACAGTTTCGATCTTCCTGATAAGTTTAGAATGGCAGACTTCTTCCATCCATTAGACGGATATGGTCATGGGTGTAAGAAGCAATGAAAATTCAGTGAGGTTACCACATAAGGAAATGGGTATTTCTGTTTATCAATCTGTGTGGGAAATAAGTCCAAATAGGGCTCTAGCCTGAATAAGCTAACATGCTCCTCAATCTATGGGAAACATTACTCCATCCTCAGCTTAGCACAGTTGTGTTTCCTTTAGCATAAATCAATCTGACTTTATTTTCTTTGTCATTAGTTTTCTAAAACACTTTCATGCTCAAGAAGAATTTCCAAAGTTATAACAGTAGTATAGGTCCACAGGTTTCTATTCTTTGCATTTCTGACTGTCCTATGAATAAACCCTATCTATTCCACTTGATTTTTGTCCTTTGCCTCATTGAGCCCCAACCCAACTAAAGTTATGGGCACCCAGCCAGGATCGGATAGTATTTGGTTAGCATACTCCCTTTCAAAGTAGTTTAGGAAATGTTCCTTAAATATTTCAGCTATGTGACAACGCTGTTTAACTTTTTCCAATTTCACCCTCTTAGCATCTTATTTCCTCCTCCTTAATGCCTTCCAGTTCTGGGAAAAGGGATTAGAAATATGCTTCATCTTTAGCCACATTCTATCAGACTTTTCTTTTTAAGTATCTTGCTTTGTTTCTGTGTTAACTGCAATGTGCATTTTGTTTTTCGTGTGTGTGTGTGTGTGTATTCTTTCTTAGTGCCACCATCGGTGATCATTTAGACCGAAGCCTAATCCTGGCATGCACCCTAAACTTCCAGTGACTTTAAGGCAAATTTGGGGTGTGCAAGGAATGTAAAATCAGGCCCCTGGAAAACCATTCAGTAGAGTTTGCTCTTTCTGCCTAATATATATTTATCTTTAAGGATTTTCATGTTGGAAACTTGTTCCATTTCTTCTCAGATAATATACATTCCATTAACATTGCGTGGCCTGGGGCCATTTAGTTCCTCCAGGCTTTGTGAGGTTTTGTTTTGAAGTTTGCTGTCTGAAATCATTCATCTTTGATTTAGTGACTATTGGGTTTCTTTCTCTTTCTCAGCCCAGTAAATATAATGAGTTACTTGATTCAAGAAGTGGAGTCTTTATTTGTATCTTATTTATATCCTGTGGTTCAGTATGTAAGGCTGCATCCAGGCAGTATTTGGTAAAAGTAGTGTGTCTGATACTATAGGACATGAAGGATGTATTTGTAATGATCAGCATTGTTTGCCTTGCTCCGTTCTTTCTAGAGACATCCCAATTTGATGTCACTTTGTCAGTCATACCGCTTTGCTGTTTGTGCTATTTGTGGCATGCTTTCTTTGCTGTTCAGAAGTGCATTTGTTTTGTTAGGGCTAAGATCACCATTGGACAGCAGTTTTTTAGTTTATACTTTAGCCTAAAGAGGTGCCAATTGGCCCAATTTTACAAGATGCTGACTGCCTTCCTGCAAGACACTGAGGGCAAATCCACAAAAGTACTTAAGTTCTTAGGTTCCAGTTTTAGGCTCTACAACAATTCACAAAACTGACACCTAACCCTGCAGGCACCTAAACTCATTCTGTGCCTGAATTTCTGCCCTTGAATATGTGCAGTGCTGCATCACTTTTGATGCCCAAGCACCTATCTCCTGCCTAAGTGCCAGACTGGTCCACGACCCAGAGGAAAACAGGCATTCACCGACATATCTTGTGTGTAGAGCCCCCCAGTCTGGTAGGAGTACATGGAGGCCACCTACTGGATCAGGTCCCATTAAAAACATAGCCAGCAGAGAAGCACTGGAGCTGGTGTCCACCTTATAACTTTTAGCCCAGTAGTTAGAGCATTCACCTCAGATGTAGGAGATCCAGGCTCAATTCTGCCCTCTGGCTGGCAGGGGGAGGGGATGATTTGAAGAAGGATCTCCCATCTCTCAGATGGAATGCTCTAGCTACCAAGCTATGGGATATTTTGATGTGGGGCTTCCTCAGTCTCTCCTGCTGAAGCTGTTCCACTTTAGAGAAGTAATGAGTCATTGGAGTAGGGGGACTAGAACCTGGGACTCCAGTCTTCCAGGTGAGTGCTGTAACCATCAGGCAACAGAGTCATTCTCCCTTTCATTGTCTCTCTCTGGTCCAATGACTATATGCAGTGGAACAGCTTCAACAGGAAAGACTGAGGAGGGAGCTCCATATCTGAATTTAGGCACCTAACTCAATGGAGAGGTGTGGGACTTAAGACAGACCCCTCCTGTTGGGCTCTCCCATTGGCTAGCTAATGCAACTCCCTAACTAGTATGCTGTCTATTGTGGGTCACATTGTAAGGCACCTATCTCTCCCCTTGAATTGTATAGGGACCCTAAGCACCTAACTTGAGCTTTGTGGATTGCAGTGGTGTCCCAATGATTTTCTAGGTACCTAAAAGTTAGGCATTGCAAGTCTCAGCATCACAGCGCCTAAGTGCCTTTGTGGATCTGGGCCTGAGTGAATTTCTAGACAGCCGGGACAATGAGGGTGTTTAGCATCTTGTGAGATCAAACCCTTAGTCACATTGTATCTGGTTTGCTCGTCTTGGTTTCTTTACAACTAAATGTTCCCCCAATAAAGCAGGCTGCTTTTAGCCAGCACCGACCTGCAATTCCAATTAAGTCCCTACATTCTGTGCTTTTAGATTGTCAAATGCTGTTCTGCAATTTAGTTTTCCAGAACTTGCCAATCCAAACAGATTTTTTATGTTTCTAACATAAAGTACTTAATGTTTTACTCCTTCACTGTGTTCACGTTTAATCCCTTCCTTTTGATTTTTGTGCTTTCACCTTCTCTTCAAGCCTAGTTTGAATTCTCAATATGGTTTTGTTAGTGTTATTTGCCAAAGCATCCTCTTCCGGGTTCTGGCTTATATGCAGCTCTGCATACCAAGTCTTTCTTTCCTGCAGAAGATACTGAGTGATCCTTGAAATGGGACCTCTTCTTCCCATGCCTCTCAACTGATCTTTACACTCATAGGCCAAACTCCCCCCTAGTTTAACTCCACTGACTTACACCATAAAAAAAAAACTGCTGTACCTTTAACAGGGAAGGCTGATGATGTTAAATGTAAGAACATAAGAACGTCCATACTGGGTCAGACCACTGGTCCATCTAGCTCAGTATCCTGTCTTCTGACAGTGGCCTGTGCCAGGTGCTTCAGAGGGAATGAACAGTAGAGGTAATCCTCAAGTGATCCGTCCCCTGTCACCCATTCCCAGCTTCTGGCAATCAGAGGCTAGGGACACTTCAGAGCATATCCATGTTAAGACTCTATAACATTCTGCCCTCAATCCATAGCTGCACACAGTATGAGCTGGGTGAAGCAGAAGGGGAGCAGTTTGCTGCTCCTGGCACCTAGAGGACAATTCAGCCCCACAGCATATTCTGTTGACCTAAACTACACTGTCTGAATATGGCCCCCGGGGATACTGGCTAGGCAGGGATTGCTAGAGTGAAGTATGCTGCAGTCATTCTTTCCCTCCCTAGAAATCACCTGGCATGCCCCTGTGCTTAGGGGTAACAGGAGGTTGGCTTGGGATCCACTTCCATTTTGGAAGAATCTATAACTAAGGAAGTTGGCTGCCTTCTGGCCCATTGTGAGGCAGGAGCAGCATTTAGGGACTGGAGTGGAGGGATTGAGTCCTTTTTGCAAAGTATTTCTCTGTCTACCTATATGAATGAATATGGCTAAACCTCTTCCTAGTGCTACTACACTCCTTCCGCTACAACTCTTTAAGGCTGCTGTCAATGGCAAAAGAACTTGCATGAGAACACATTTTATTACAGTGAGAAATTTGAGTGAGGATATATGATAATTTTACATTTAAAGCCTTCTCATTAAATCTAATGTGAAAATAAATGGTCAATTACAAATATACAGAATTCTCACTCTGCAGCTATAAATGTGTATCAGCTGGAATGTCTTTTTCTCTGCAATTTTGTCAAATACAAATAATATTAACATTGTTATATTGATTACTTTGAAGTGGGAGCTCCTGTTAGACTGGTAGTCAGAATGGAGTATCATAACAGTCCATTCTGACCTCTAAATCTATGAATGATATAGACTAATTTAATTTAAAGGCAACATAACCCTCTCCTGCGCACAGACCTTTTAAGGTATTGGTCTTGACAATAGATTCATGTTATGTCCATATCTTTTCTCGAGGTGTAACTGCTGATTTCAGTATGTTAACAAAAATGTCTTTACCAGTGTGACGTTGCACTCTATATGATTTTATAAAAATATTCTAATGAGTATGAATATAATGTAACTGGAATATGCTTCATGCAAAAGGTCTCTTGTAAGGTATCATTACAAAACTTATAATCTACTGAGTGTGGTCATCCTATTTGTATAAATATATCACTCTTGTATCTGAAACTAGAAATATGAAATATAACTTTGAGGTCCTATTGTAGTTATGCAAAGTGTGGGCCATTAATGGTGGTTTGGAATCTAAATGGCTCCTATTAACCAGGACAATTGACTGTAGATGGCTCTGTTTTACTTGTAAGTCTTCCTGTATACCTGTGTGCTGGCAAGTGAGTAATGAAGTCTTACAGTGACATGTGATCATGTCACCTGAACTGGAATCCATCTTTAACCTGGTGCTTTTCCACTGAGAAGGAGGGGTGGGAGACCAGAGGGACAAAGGATTCCTGCCTTATGCAAAAGATATATCAAGTGGGTGGAACAGAACAAAGGGGGCAGCCATCATGAGGAATCCCCTAGCTACCACCTGAGCTGGAACAAGGGCAGTACCAGGGGAAAGGATTGTGCCCAGACTAGGAAGGCATCCAGTCTGTGAAAGAAACTTATTGATACATCTCTGAAGGTGAGATTTTATCTGTATGTACCGTACTAGACTTAGACTTGTGTGTTTTATTTTATTTTGCTTGGTAATTCACTTTTTATTCTGTCTGTTGGAACCACTTAAATCCTACTTTCTGTATTTAATAAAATCACTTTTTACTTATTAATTAACCCAGAGTATGTATTAATACCTGGGGGGCAAACAGCTGTGCATATCTCTCTGACAGTGTTATAGAGGGTGAACAATTTATGAGTTTACCCTGTATAAGTTTTATACAGGGTAAAATGGATTTATTTAGGGTTTGGACCCCATTGGGAGTTGAGCATCTGAGTGTTAAAGGCAGAAGCACTTCTTAAGTTGCTTTCAGCTAAGTCTGCAGCTTTGGGGCATGTGGTTCAGACCCTGGGTCTGTGTTGGAGCAGACTGGCGTGTCTGGCTCAGCAAGACAGGGTGCTGGAGTCTCAAGCTGGCAGGGAAAGCAGGGGCAGAAATAGTCTTGGCACATCAGTTGGTAATCCCAAGGGGGTTTCTGTGATCCAACCTGTCACAACCAGTACAAACTATTTTAAATTCTGTGGGGTTGGGGAGAGGATTGGAGCTGTCTCCCTCACTGTAAATAAGAACAAGTATGGGTTTTACAGCATGACAGTGTGTGAAGTTGAACACAGTAGTCTTTCAGAATAGATTTTCCATGGGCTGAATGGACCCCACAGAGCAGTAAACAATGTTTCATTATAATGTTTGGTGATGGGATACCTGTGAGGATTTCCCTTTTTGCCCAGGCCAGAAAGAGGCGTCCTTTGGATTTGGCAAATAATTTATCAAGGAATGTTTTTGTCTCTGCACAGATATCTCTCTCTCTCTCTCTCTCTCTCTCTCTCTCTCTCTCTCTCTGTGTTAAAGGATACATTGTATCTGTGGCTATGTACTGTACTTTTTTAATGTAGTAATAATAATATGGCATTAGTTAGCAGACATGTGAATGACTATGCTAAGTTTTGGGGACTATATTTTAATAAGGGGTGTTGTGTCCCTCCAAATATGAACCATGTGTATTAGTACTGTGACAAAAGGCTTGGTGCACATATTTTGTTTTCAGTTTAATCAAAGTAAAAGAATTCTAAGGGAAAATATACAGTTGTCAGTCATTCTTTACTGGCATCCAACCCATTGCTGGAAAATTTCTAACTTTTTCTTAAAAGTCTAGTTTTGGTCATAGAGCATGAAGAAATATACCAACACAAACTATATGTCTGCAATGCTATCCCTTTCAAGCCAGAAACAGACTCATGTTCTGATCTTTGAAAACACTCAGTTTTGTCAGACTGCATGTCCTAAATTGTGATTAAAGTACCTCTGCCAGATAAGGGCATTTTTAGGAACTGTAGCATAAATGATCATCAAGAAACTTAAGATATAGCAATCATCCTTTCTAACTATAACACTTCTATCAAAATAATTTCTTCCCACAATAAGTCACTATCAGTAAAATTACTGAAAATGCTAAATAAATCCAGCGCTAGTATATATGAAACTTGTTGTTTTAAGAGCTATTATTTACTGATATATTGCTCTTGATAGACAAACTCCTAGCATCCCATTTGAGATTTGCAGTGTCACACACAATGTTAATTGGACATAGCCATCTAGGACTTCTTCCCTAAGGAGCAAATCCTTTGCAGTCATATTTTGAGTATTCATTTTAGCAGTAATGTGCCAATTGTACATGAATAAGCATTTACTATCTAAACTAGCATAAGAGTCTCCTCCAGTGCTTCCAAAACTAGAGCACTGTTGCTTTTTGTTTTTTGTTTTTTTTCTTCAGAGGATTGCATTCTCATGGTCAGATGTGAAACTCTCAGGAAACTTTCAAAGACACAAAAGGGAGCTCCCCTTTGTGACTTTTCCAACAATCTCTCCCTTTACATTAATTTTCATCTTAAAGCCTATTTGTGAATCCAAATAGCCTCTTAAAACTAATGCAGTATTTGTAAAGGTAAAATGCTACCTGCCAGGATTTCTCATCTGACACACACAAAATCCGAAATCATGACTGCGTTGTGGTGGATTGCACAAGGCATAATAGGCTTACATTGAAGGGTTGTTATCATACCTTCAGTGTGGCTGCACCTAAAGAAAAATTATATAAATAAATACCAGTCTATACTCTTAAAAAGCCAGAAATATTTTCATACTTCTGTCAGTTTCAAACCACTTTGATTCCATTTAGAACTAACCATTGTACAGTCCAAATCAGCGTAGGCTTGAAAAAAAAAGTCCCCAAAAGCGCCATTTTTAAAGCTTTACATTTTAATGGACAAAATGTCCTTTTCTCAGAAGATGAATACCCAAAAGAGGAAGGTTTAAAGCATTACAGTTTATGTTCTGGATCTGTTTGGACTGTTCTGGATTTCCATGTTTGTATATTTGGTATACAATTGTACTGAAGTTTCATACAATACATGCTGTAGCTGCTTCAAAGTGCTGAAGGTTACATTGTTTCATGGAAGTGCATAGAGAAACAAAACACAGCAAAATCCAAGACAGAACAATCCCAGTTTTCTAAAATGTGGTTCTTAAAAACAATCTTCTCCTATTCTTATCCAGTTAACAGGAGGGTGGGGAGGGAAATACTGTATATGTCTGGGAACTAGTGTCTGTAGTTAAAATGTTACATGATGTGCACTCTAAACAGTTTTGTGAATATAAAATTGTACTCTTTTGAAGGAGGCATCAAAATTTGTAATCTTGTATTAGAATCATCCTCCTTTATAGAATACAGTGGTTTCTAAACATGACCTTTAGTAAAATAATTTCAGAATTCCATATGCACAAAGGTGTATCAAATAGAGCATTTTGATATGCTGCTTTCCTGAAGGATAATCAAAGCTGTCTTAAACAATGCATTCTTGCTGTGCAATGTAATTCTAAGCTATCCGATTCCTTTGCTTTTATTTTTGTCCCACTTGAATAGCTGTTTGCCAAACCTTATTCTTCTCCAGAACCTTGATAACTATCCCACAGAGAGATGTATGAGGCAAACCCTTTAAGTATTCCTGTACATCAAATGTCTGCATTGCTGTTAAAGACAACAGCTGGTCAAAGAGCAAAAGCATTGGGAAGACTGACGGATACAATAATAATTTTGATTGTGAGGAGGGTGTTTGCAACTCTCTATATTACATTATACATATTAAGGTTGCAAAGCCAAGCACTCAGTAGTTAAGAAATGACAAAAATTAAGGTCTGTCTCTCACTCTCACACACACACTCTCACATACTCACACACACACACTCTTGCACCCCATCTCATTCTTGTTCCCTCTGCATTTCAGTCAGGCTGCTCCTCTTCTACCACCTTGCTGCCTGGGTAAAAGCAGAGGGAGCATGACTGCAAAGGAAAGACAGTCTCTCAGATCTCAGTTCAAGTGCCTATCACCTCAACACACTAGAGCAACAATTGCAGGGAAATCCTGCTCAGTTCTTGCAGCCTTGGGCTGTAGTACACCCGCTTCAGATGAAATCTTCAGAAAATTTAGCTGCCAAACTCTAAGTCTCTGCTGTGCATGTGACATTTTATGACTTGGCCAAATTTGGGCAAATGTTCATGCAGATAGCAAAAGGCACTTCCCTAACCCCAGGGTGAACACCCTGCCAAATTTCAAGTAGGCAGGACAGCACTAGAATTTCTCAACAGAACAGTTGTTTAAAAGAACAATAAAAACAACACATTTTTCCCTAATCTTGTTCCCAGAATCAGCTAAACTATTTTTGCTGAACCTTTCCAGAAAAAAAAAATCCAGCCTGAAGTGCAGAATTACAGTACAAACAGTTTGTTTGGCAAGGTGATAAGCAACTGAAAATAGGGTCTTTATAATGGAAGCTGTTAGGTAACCATAGCTATAGGCAATGCAATATCTGAGGGTTTTATACCACCACTCATCAGCATGCTATCTGAGCACCTTCCACATAATTAAATTGTGATAATGAAGTCTGTAGTTGATTTTGTGGCATGTCTGGCACTTATGGCATTTGAGCTGGTTTTGAACTTCTCTAGAGTTAACCACAGACAGAGGAATTGCTGCCTAAAGAGGTTCTGGCCCATAGGCAAGGTACCATACTTTGGTGAAGGCATCCAACATACATATGTTAAGCAACTCACAGTATTGGGGCTCACAGCAATGACTTTCAATAATTAATGCGGCTGTGGAGTAGGTACCACTTTTAAAGGAAAGTTCAAACTGAATTAAAAGGCAGGGATATAAGTATCAAAGTAATTGAAACCTTCTCTGGGTATCCTAAATGGTGGGACCTGAGAAGCAACTTGTGCAGCTTATGTAATTTAGGGAGGCATTTTAATTTTGGAGCTCATTAAATAGGTTTGATAAGTCTGAGTTTTAATAAAGCAGCAATGGTTCTTGTGATCTTGAAAGGGGCATGTCTGCTGAACAGTACAATATCAAACACACAAAGGGCCAGATTGCAGCACTTAGCCACTGGCCTCCACTGGAGGTAGTGCGGAGTCAGGATAGCTCTGCAAGGCATTGTGCCTCCAGGACAGTTCCTCTCCTGAGCACAGCATGAGCTGCTCCTCCCCTTGGGCTAGTAGTATTCTTGTTTGATTGATGTACAATTTGAACATTAGGTTCTGTCATGTGTGCATTACTAAAATAACTCAAAGAATAAATGGTCAGTGCAACAAATTTTTGACCTTTCAATAAGGTCTGATTGGCATGATGATTTTCACAACATCCTATGCCAATTCAGAGCATCAGACTTCATCAATAAAGAAGAAAATCATAATTGAAAATGCCCCTGGCCAGTTTGCACCAACACAGAAAATCAGCTTCAAGATGGTTATGTGAATGTACTGTAACATTTTCCAGTTTTAAATGTAACAAAGTTTGTTACAAGAATGAATTAACATTCTGACCCTAGGATCGGTGTTTCTTGTGTTGCTCCTTGGATCATGTATCAGAAGGTTTAGGGACAGATTTGGTGCTGGAGTCACTGTTGGAAATGGCATTGTATCTAAATGCCCTCCCCCATTCCTGAGCAGGAAGAGACCAATAGGCTTGCCGGAAAATAATTAACCTCACAGGAGTTATGTGACCATGTCACAATGTTTATTCCCTATATGTAGCATCAGAAAACAGTGACATTCTATAGAACCCCGGTAGAAGGTCTGAAGCAGCTCTGAAAGAGCACTTTAGTGCTCATGTACCTTGTGCATTATGAAACATGAAGTGACTGATGAGACAGTCACTCAACACGCCAGTACTCCGATGTGTTTTATGATATAATGTGGACCAGAACAATTAAATTCTTTTTTCCAAGCCAAAACTTTGACACTAGTGTTGATATTGGGTCTTTCCCAAGAAGTCTGGCACCCTCCCTCACTTCTGTTTAGCATATTAATTACAGCTTGTTTCACGCTGTTTCTCGTGAGCTCTCCTGAAAATGTAAATAGAACATAGAATCACTGCCTGCCAGTTCTAACTCTCTAGGACAGTTCTAAAATCCCACTGTGGTACCCTAGCTATTGGACTAGCTGCAGCAAATTACTGTTTGAAGCTGCTGCCAACCATTGAAGGTAACATATTACTATGTCTTAGATAAGGAAACTGGGCCTGGATCCATTGATTTCAATGGAGGTTAGGAGCCTAAATACCTTTGAGGATATGGGCACTAGTTCCTAAAGGGCATTACAAATTGTTGTGACTTGCTGACTTCTGACAGCCTAGGACTCTACATAGGAGATGGAGTTTAGCTTTCTGACATCCATCATATCAGTTTTTGATCTGTCAAGAGCAAAGTGGCAACCAAATGCTGTACTCTGACCCTCAGCAGCCAAGGTACAAATCCTAACCTGTACAGAGGAAGAAAATCACAGTAGCATAGGTGAAACTAGACGACAGCTTTGGAAAAAGTACATTAGATCATTCAGTCAGTCTCCTTACAAATGCCAGATTATTCTGTATGCTATTTTTTTCTAATGTTCTTTCCATTCTAACTTTAAATGCCCCAATCCATGCAGCTCTTGTTATACCAATAAAATAAAAACCAGCAGGATCTTATTAAAGGGGAAAAGGCAAAATGCCACATTTATTGTGAATACAGAAAGAATCATAGTAAGCAGTTAGTTATAGCTATAACATTCCATTCAATTTCATATTTATTCACACATTCATTCACACACACACACACACACACACACACACACACACACAGGTTCTGCAAGGTTGTTATCATAGTTACCAGCCTTAGAGTTGCTCATGCCAAGCCACTGGCCAGGTGGCCTGGACATGAGGAGGGAGCAGGGCTTTTCAGATGCTCATCTGACACTCCTGGAAGTTGGTTTGCAGAATCAGACCCCAAAGTTCTCACTTTCTAGAGTCCATTTTTATAGGAATTTCTTCCTATGCCAGTCTATGGGAATTGCTTCATCCTGCTGTTGCTGAATCAATCAGCAGATGGCACATTCCTGCTCCATGCTGCCAGATGTTATCTTGTTCTTTGGTTCTCCCATTCTTGAGGCTGTTGGGTGGATTCCAGTCTGCCCTCCGGGGGTCCTCTGGTTATTTCCACTTGACGCCTTCTTCAGCCGATGGACACTGGATTCTTAGGCTGGCACCTCCCTGATCATTCAGTTATTATCCACACCAAGCATCCATCCACATACATCCTCTATCTCTATTTTAATCACGATTGTTAACAAAGCGAGATGAATACAACGAAAGGGCAGGGAGTCTCTGGGTGCTGTTTCTGTTGTTATAGAGTATTGCTTTGAGTCTCCCTCTGTGTGAGTAGTAGTTGTTACAAAGAGTTACTTTGAGAACAGACTCTGTCTTAGAATGTACTAACACAATTAGCAGCTTGCGAGTTTCACACATAGAGGGAGAGAAACAGTACCAAAAACCAAGAGACCTCTTAATTAGTAATACCCTGGAATTTAAACTATGGGGAATCAAACTCATTTGTGATTTTAATACAGAACTTCTTTAATATGATCCAACACTCTCACTACTTCCTTTGGAAGATTATTCCACAAAAGCATAGGGTTTTCATTCAAGCACATAAGAATAGTGTTGCTCATGCAGTTTTGTACTCAGAAAGCCATAGTTTAAGATTAAACTAGAATTTTTTGAAATAACAAATTGATCCATAGCACTGCAATGTTATTGACCAAACAGAGTGTTTATTAATTCAAAAGTATCATCATATAAATACAGATTTTCCTGGTAACCTGAGAATACTAAGAAAGTATCTTTTTGTTTAAACAGCATGTGATGTTTCCTTTATACACCAGTTATGTGTCACCAGTGGCTTCAAATGATTTCGGGCATGGGGGAGAGGGGAAGGGAAGAAACTTCTTTGGAAAAAATGGTATGACAATTATTTGGTACTAAAATTCTTTCCCCAACTATCATACCTAATTGTTCAATACTTGACTATAAGATGCAGACATATGAATGTAACAATGTAAAATCAATAGTATCCTTTTCCCATCCACGGCCAACTCTGTTTTGCCTCTTTTTCCTTTTCCTATGTCAAAGAATCTATGCTTCGTGCCAACCTGTGGGCCCAGACAAATATGCTTTACTTTATAAAGTTACATGTGGAGCTTTTAAAACTGATATCATTTAACCTTCACAAGTAAAATATCCAGGAGCCACCCAGATAAAGCTTGGCTTAACTGCACTTAAACTTTAACTATGAATATAACATTCTCAAGCTGTCACCTCCCACTTGATTGCTCATCTAACATATCCACTCCATGGATAGCAAGGTATTTTGATATCTGTGGCCCATAACCTCCCATGACACCCTTGGGACAGATCTGTGGTAGGCATAAACTAATTTGTTTTGGTTGCAATGTGGAAATGTCCACATGCGTTCTTACTCCAAATAGAGATTTTCACTTCCTGATGAGCACATCAGGGCTAATACAATGTATGGAGTGCTATCTGGGTGGACAAAGTATTTTTGGCTAATATAGGTTCTGCTGCTGTATGGAAATGGGTGTAAAATGAAGGTATCATGGTTGATATATTGCTGTTCTATATATAATGGAGTTAAAAATTTAGGGTTCGGTGAAGTTGTAAGGGATGTTTTATAACAATTCACATGGATCATGGACTATCACAGTTTTCCTCAGAATGAACCATTCTTGACCGGTAGGTGCCAAACACAATCAGAAGTTAATCAGATTTTGTGATTCACCTGTGGGTCATGTATTGCCATAGTTAGGATATGGGGTGTGCATATGTACAAACACAATATGTATATATGTTGTAAACATACATACACATTCCTGTATAATAAATGCATGGCTGTTAAACTCTGGCAATTCACCAGAGCACGGGTTCTCAACCTCTTTCCATCTGAGCTCCCCCACACCCCCACAACATACGATAAAAATTCCACGGCCCACAGGTAGCAAGCAGAGCAATTGCTCAGGGCCTCACACCACAAGGGGCACCCACGAAGCTAAGCTGCTCGGGCTTCAGCTGGATTCAGCTTTCTGCCCTGGGCCCCAGTGAGTCTAACACTGGCCCTGCTCTCTGGTTTATTTTGGCAGACCCCCTGAAACCTGCTTGTGGCCCCCTAGGGGGCCCCAGGCCCCTGGTTGAGAACTGCTGCACCTGAGCATGCACATAATCCTCCAGTGTCTAGGGATACGCAGCCCATGATTCCTGTCGGAGAATTGTCTCTTGGAAAAATTCTATCAATGACAGCCACAACGCACAGTTTGAGGCACAAGAACCTTGGACTCCTCATCTTTTGCAACAGGATGCTGGTGATGACACGAAGATTCCTCCACCCCTTTTTAATATAGAAAGAATAATTTTCATTTGAGAAGGGCTTCAACAAAGCATCTAGCACACCCCACCACACTAAATTGTGAAACTGCCTTTGTGCATAGCAGTGGGGACAGTCTTATAAATTTCCTTGTGCATACCCAAAATGCTAAGATCAGTCCTGAATTTAGTTCCCATATATCTTACCTTAATTGACAGGAAATTATCCTGTTTAATTCCCATTGGCACTTAGAAATGTTCAACTCAAGATGAAACATAAACTAAAAAGACATATAGATAAAATTACTAAGCACTGTTGAAGTCACATGTCAATGAGGAGCATCCTGATCTGTGGATTGGGTCAGCGGAGCATCTTGTGATCCACTTTATTATTGTCAAACACAAATATATTGGCTGTCGGTAAGGACAGATAACATTAACGGTATGACAGGTTCATACTACATTCAGAGCCATGTGATTAAGTGTCGGCAAATCATAACAGCGCTCGTGTTTCTTTGTGTTTCGTCACAAGTCTGACCTCAGAATACAGTTTTATTTTGTTGACGAGATGCCTGCTGTGTTGCCCTGGTTTTCTTCTCTATTTTAATTACAGTGGAGACTTTTGGGGTTATTAGTTTGTATAGATCTCTCTAGTACTGGACCAAAACAGTTGGTGCCAGTGCTTTGGATTAGATACAGTCCTGTACAATTTTCCTGTTCAGGGATAGAAGTAATTTTGGGCCTTCTGTTTAATAAGATGATCCATATTGGCACCATATATTGGACTATTCCTTTAGAACCTGTTATTTATTAACCACGTATCTCTATGCCATAAAACCTGTATCAGGCAGCATAGTATGAACACACGTTGATGTGGCTGTAGTCAGGAACACTTCACAGCATTCAGTTTAGTTTCCTGAGGACAGCATTTCAAGTGTTGTATTGGTGTATTATAGTCATCAAGCCTTGGAGTAATACATTGCTAGGTTTCTGTAATAACACCTGTAGAGTTAATTACAAACTGTAAGGAGGTGGGTACTCTGAGTGATAATGGGTGCATTTGAGTGAGGTGGTGTGATGGATTAAATTGTATGTGTACATATTGGAAGTTACACCCATGCAATGAGGTAAGAAGCTGGCCTTGAGAGGTAAGGCTGTTTACTTGCCAACACACTTGAAAATGGATATCTTGTTTAAATCTAGCCACAACCATAGGATCAACAATGAGAGTGTTCAAGGGAAATGCCTATCTAGAAACAATTCTAGATCCACTATGGCTAGAAGGAGGGTTTTGAATTGTTTTTCCAATCCAGCTGCTGTGTGGTGATTTTCTGACTTCTGGGAGATCATCCCTCAATCTCCGTAATAGAGGGAGATAGTCCAAAATGTATAAAGCTATTTGGGGAGCATAGCAAACTCCTGATTGAGCCATTTAGACAGACACACAACATTCATTCCTGCCCTCGTTCCATGTGGGTTGAACTACCATTGGGAGATCATTCCAATAAAGGCAGACTAAGTCTCTTGGGCTTGAATGGAATTGCAGCTCTTTACACCAGGTATGAATTGGGCCCTTTGACTTCATGGCAATCAGGCCACCCATCAAACGTAGTTGAGCCAGGTAGCTCTATACACCCCTGCAGTCTCTCAGGGGCAGAACAGCAGTACTTGGTGATTAAATGCCCCAGAGATGCACCGTAAGAGCAGTATATATTTCCTTTCTCTCTGGACAGGAGATTACTTAGCAAAGCAGCTAGTTCTGCCTCTATACCATGCCCTGTTTTAAAGCCTGATGTGGGGAGCAGCAAGAGAAATGATCTCCAGTGAAGTCTGTGATTGTGGGGAGGAGGAACTGCTTTTAAAGCCTCCCCAGTAAAGCTTCCTGCTGGCAGCAACTACTTGATGTCTTGGAGGGAGGGGGGAATAGCAGAGAGCTATTGGGTTACTTTGTTGATTGCAATATTGCAACATAACAGCAAATAAGCAAATATAGTACAACACCTCAAAGTTGAAAGGATGTGCCCTTCTACCCTATGGATATCCATTATGAGGTCAGTTATGCCATTCAGCCAAATGACATGGAATGAACAGCAAAATGTCCAAAGAATCAGCAATGAGATATTTGCCAGCAATATGAACACCTGGTTGAGATGATGGAAATATCCTAAAATAGAGTTGTGCTGCTTCTGCTTTAGCTTTTACAGACAATGAGAATGAGAAATTATAATCCAGAGCTGTCCCACTCTCTCATCCCATTTTTAAATTAGTAATTGGCAATGAGGTGTCATTATGTAGAATTATCGAAGTGTTCTTTGTGTGAATTTGGCTAGTTCTTTGGTGAACTGTACCAATTTTTTTAACTTGATCTGGGCATTATCTTTGTCACTTAAGATTTTTTTTAATTGGTTTAGAAAGGGAAAACTTAAATGAGCAGATTTGTTTTTGTAAACATAACACAAATGTTACTAGTTAAATGTTGATATGTTGGCAGTCATAACCTTATTTTATTTTATTTTTTGCCACAAGACTTCAAATGGTTTTCTTCCTGGGGAGACAAAACAGCACATATGTAGGCTATGTAAAGTATGATTCAGTTAATATATTTCTTACTCAGCTAATCCAGTAGCTTCCTCTTGTTGAGGATTGAGGGCTCTATGCGAGCAAGTAAGTGTTCATGCCACTGAGAGAAACATGCAGATGATGTAAAATCATAAGAACAGATCCTCAGTTGCCCAGAACTCATGGTCAGCACAATGTGTACAGGGCACAGTTGAGGAGTGGTGGGGGAAACTGATTTTAAGTCATCTTTCCACCTACCCAAACTGATGTTTTGGGTTATGAGGGGCTGCTCAACTTGCACTGGCAGGAGTAATTCCATAGGGACTGCTCCACAGGCCAAAACTCCGTGCAATGCCACATGATCCAATTCTGTTTCCTTTGCCCCAGTATGTTTCTCTGTCTCCCTCCTGCTCCAGATATTCTCCTTCTCCAGGAGACTTTCATGGTGGAATAACTCTCACAATCATAAAAGATTAGGGTTGGAAGAGATCTCAGGAGGTCATCTAGTCCAACCCCCTGCTCAAAGCAGAACCAACCCCAACTAAATCATCCCACCCAGGATTTTGTCAACCTGGGCCTTAAAAACCATTAAGGATGGAGATTCCACCACCTCCCTAGGTAACCCATTCCAGTGCTTCACTACCCTCCTCGTGAAATAGTGTTTCCTAATATCCAACCTAGATGTCCTCCACTGAGACCATTACTCCTTGTTCTGTCATCTGTCACCACTGAGAACAGCCGAGCCCCCTCCTCTTTGGAACTCCCCTTCAGGTAGTAGAAGGTTGCCATCAAATCCCCCCTGACTCTTCTGTAGACTAAAGAAGCCCACTTCCCTCAGCCTCTCCTCGTAAGTCATGTCCCCCAGCCCCCTGATCATTTTTGTTGCCCTCCGCTGGACTCTCTCCAATTTGTCCACATCCTTTCTGTAATGGGGGGCCCAAAACTGGATGCAATACTCCAGATGTGGCCTCACCAGTGCCAAATAGAGGGGAATAATCACCTCCCTCGATCTGCTGGCAATGCTCCTACTAATGCAGCCCAATATGCCGTTAGCCTTCTTGGCAACAAGGGCACGCTGCTGACTCCTATCTAGCTTCTCATCCACAGGTAATCACTAGGTCACAAGCCCCCCTTTAAGGCTGAGCTAAGATCCTTTGTACAACTTTTTGCAAAGGAACCTTAATGAGAACTAAGGATGTGCCCACACAGACTTCTTAATATTGTTTTGCCCCTTTATTCTTTATTATGTCTTTGAAAATATGGCCTTTAGTCAAAACCATTTTTTCACTTTGTTGCAAAGCATTGTTATCTACCAAATAGTATCTACAAAGTACTATCATTCAGAGCCCTGTTTAATAAGATCTTTACCACTTGTGAAACATTACATAATAGAAGGTATTTCCTTGTGAGGAGTCACAGCTCTTCAAGAATTTCCCCAGACAATTAGAGATACCTTCCAAGATTATGTTAATTTGGTTGGTTTGTTTCAACTTTCATTGCAGAATCACATACATTCAATATATATCTTCTTAAAATACGATTTTGAAAGATTCCCTCTGCCTGTGTTTGAAGAATGATTGTTCAAAAAGGCCCATAATCCTACACTCAGAGAAAATTAAACATAAAAGATCAGAATGGAATTTATGGAGCCAGCGAGACTCCTACGTCTACACTCTCTATTTTACTGTTGCCCTGTCTTATATTTTCATGTTATGTTAGCATGTTAATTCTTACAATGTTTTCATATTAGTCTTCTGAATATATGGCTTGCTGGTAGCAGTATGTAAATAATAAGCAACAATAATACATGGGAAATGCTCTGAAAGATCATCTGCTCCAGCCCCTGACAGTGAACGATTATTCCTTACAGTACACTTTCTAGGGCTTTGTCTAGTCTATGTGTCACTGGTCTAGTAGAACAGCTTAGCCATTGCATTTTCTTTCTGAGATAGCTAACATTATTAGGAGATGGGGTTTTTGCTCAGACAAGAAGTGAAATCCTAAAATGATTCACTGTCAACTTAAATGCCTGATTCATTTCATTTCCAGAGTATAGTGAAAAAATTCAGAAAAATGTTTACTTTGAGGAGTTGTTTTAAACATACAGAGCATAATTTCTCTTTGTCATCTTGTCTGTAATTCTCACCCAGTGCTACAGAATATTAAACATTCTTACTGTTTAGACTAACCTCTAAGTACTGTGTGTTTGCACATTTAAAAAGTACAAGGCTAAGCAGCAAATAACTGAAGAATAAAAAGTGATTTCAAATTGAGTTGCAATGCTGGGTTTTTTGTTTTGTTTTGTTTTTTTGTTTTTAAATGGACATGTTCTGTAGCAATCTCTAGTTTCTGAGCAGATAAAAAGAAAAGGAGTACTTGTGGCACCTTAGAGACTAACCAATTTATTTGAGCATAAGCTTTCGTGAGCTACAGCTCACTTCATCGGATGCTCATGAAAGCTTATGCTCAAATAAATTGGTTAGTCTCTAAGGTGCCACAAGTACTCCTTTTCTTTTTGCGAATACAGACTAACATGGCTGTTACTCTGAAACCTGAGCAGATAAAATAATTCTGTGAAATCCCTGTTTTATGCTGACTTCAGTGTCTGCAACAAAGCAGTTTCCAAACAGCTGAAAACTCCCTCTTGCCTTGATGATTTCTAAAAGGAAAGGTACTCCTTAAATGGGCATAACCAATGTGTGATTGGTTAGGGAACTACAAAGGAGGCTGAGTCAGGGTGACCTGCTGAAGTCAGACTATGTCTATAGAACTGGGGGAGGGCATTGGGATAGAGGGAGGCGTGCAGTTTTACCAGAATGTTTGAACAAGACAAAGAACAGCTCCAGCAACCAAATAAGGAAGTCCGAGTTGGAGTATTTCAGAATACAAGCGTTTCAGGGATTTTAGGAAAGCTCAGGGAAGGAATGAGTACTTGTGCAGCAATCCACTGTCTTTTTTTAATGGCAGGGATGGTAAATATGGAGAATCATGGGCACTCAGGAATGTTTTTATTCTTCTTTAATCCTCTGTCAGCAAAGCTCAAGATGGATTTGTCCCTGTTCCTCATTTTTCTGAAAACTTTTTGTGGATCTGTGTTTCAAAAAGAGTGATCATAGACACCATTGTCTAACTGCCTGAAGACAAATTATTTCTTCCTTTGCTGTCAGAAAAGCCATAATTAAATTGCAAGCATTATGCACATTTGTGGCACACCCTTCTAGAAAGTCCACATGAAAAGAAAAAGTCAAGCTGAATTAATGTAGAAAGGATACAGATACTATTGAGAAACTGAATCTGCTTTTGGGAGGGGAGGGGAAGTATTGCGGGGGGGAGGAGGGGAGAGAATAGGACTCTTAAGCCTCAATACCTTCAACTAATCATATCCAAGCCCCTGAAAAATCCTGGTAGAAAACTTTTTTTATTATAATCAAATTGATGGGAGAATGTCCCTTGATATCAGAAACTGGCTTCAGCTACAGAATTTGGACTCAGATCTACATTTCACACACATCCCAGCCCAGTTCCCAAGGGTATTTGGATCCAAGGTTTTGATTTGGGCGTACTCTGATACCTGTGAAAAAACTAAAAAAAAGTAAACTGATTTGATAAATAGGCACTACCAGTGACAAAGATACAGAACACCCTCCCCCACTTCTCTAGGCCTGCTAAGGCAACATAAAGCTTTGTTCGAATGGAGGAGGAGCTGCAATACAGAGTGAGACCTGGAGGAAGCTGGAACACAGAAAACCTAAATGGTTGTGGACACAAACGTCTGCAATAACATTTAAAACATCTCAACCTTGCAGTTTTGTTCTAGTTCCAAAATGTTTGCAAGAGGATGTTAAAATCTCATCCTCCTTTAAGATAAACAGTTAAAGGCACTCTGGGCTTGTCATCCTGAGGAAAGGTAAGAACTTATTCCTTTATCTTTTAAATTTAAATATTGAGAATAGATCAGCTCATGGACTGTTACTGGGAAGCATTTTCAAGTCTGAGGGAGCAAAGGGGGGGTGAAGCCTGACTGAGAAGGCAAGCTTTCTGTGTAGTTTCTGACAGGCCTTACTATTCCAGCAGCTGTAATTTACCAAAATGTGACTAACATGCAGAGCATTACAATACTAATGATGCTAAGGGGGTGAGGGGAATATGGGCAGGGACTAGAGCCAGGAACTGGGAATCAGGATTTAGGGGCTACACTTCTGGCTGTCACCATCTTACGCAAGTAATGGAACAGTTTACCCATATAAAAATTAGGTATACTTGTCTGGCTTAGAGTGGTGTTGGAAAGCTGCATCAGTGTTTGCCAATATGCGTTGAGTTCCACTGCTGAAGATCACTACTCAAAATTTACTATTACAAATCAACATGAAAGAAGCGACAGTATAAAGCAGTGGCTCTCAATCTTTCCAGACTATTGTACCCCATCAGGAGTCTGATTTGTCTTGTGTACCCAAGTTTCACCTCCCTTAAAAACTACTTGCTCAAAAAATCAGACCTAAATATACAAAAGTGTCACAGCCACACTATTTCTGAAAAATTGCTTACTTTCTCATTTTTACCATATAATTATAAAATAAATCAATTGCAATATAAATATTGTACTTATATTTCAGTCTACAGTATATAGAGCAGTATAAATAAGTCGTCTTTATGAAATTCTAGTTTTTTACTGACTTTCTAGTGCTTTTTATGTAGCCTGTGTAAAACTATGTAGATATCTTAATGAGCTGATGTACTCCCTGGAAGACCTCTGCGTATCCCTGGTTGAGAACCACTGGTATAAAGGACACTCTCGAAACCAATCAGAGTAAGCCATAACAAGACATCTGCAATTCCATGTTACTCTTTTCTCAAGTCCCCTTCTCTTGACCCTTAAAGCCCTATAGGACCCTCCACATGCTACATCAAGTGACCTTAAGTTCTATTAAGAATACATTTGAATTAAAATATATCCTCTGGATAGGTGAATTACAGCAAAAGACAAATACAATTGTGGCAAGATGCTGCTTATGAAGAAGTAGGATAGGAGATAAGGGCAAGGAGACTTTTTTTTCTTTGACTATTAAGGGAATGCAGAGTGCTAAACAAATTAAGGGCAAGCACCAATGTCCTGGCATGCTTACTGGAGCAGAAGAATATAATACAATTGCTTTTATAACTATAATCTTACACAATCAAAAAATAAATAAATATAGATGGATTGGTAACCATGATGGAGTGAGGGGGAATGGCAGGAAAGGTTAAATAAATGCAAAGTAACAGGAAATGGAATAAGAAGACAAAAGGGAGAAGGTCACTGAGACAGCATAGAAGCAGAGTTGGAGGAGAAAAGAGCAATGTAGAGCAGGGATCGGCAACCTTTGGGACGTGGCCCACCAGGGTAAGCCCCCTGGTGGGCTGGGCTGGTTTGTTTACCTGCCGCGTCCACAGGTTTGGCCGATTGCGGCTCCCACTGGCTGCAGTTCGCCACTCCAGGCCAATGGGGGGTCGCAGGAAGCGGCGTGGGCCAAGGGATATGCTGGCCGCGGCTTCCCGCAGCCCCCATTGGCCTGGAGCGGCGAACCACAGCCAGTGGGAGCCACGATCGGCCAAATCTGTGGACGCAGCAAGTAAACAGCCTGGCCCGCCAGGGGGCTTACCCTGGCGGGTCACATGCCAAAGGTTGCAGATCCCTGATGTAGAGGAATACATATATAATAATTTGCTATGGTTATTAGTGAGGTTTGGAATTCAGATCTTTAGCACCAAAATATAGGCCTGTACCCCCTGAGTAAATGGAGAAATTCCTTTTCCTAGTAACTGTAGCAGATTCTTCTCTATTTAAACTAGCCACTGGTGGAGGACATGCTATTCTTAACCCACATTTTACCCATGGAGTACAGGCAGACTGAGACTAGCAGCTGAGGAGAAGGAAGTGACTGGGGGAAGCCAGAAGCCAGCAGACTGAGGAATATCCAGCGTTCAAACTGTTCAGTGCGGTTTGTCTACTGACAGTGCTGGCGTACATGGGCTCTAACGGGGTGGGTGGGGAAAGGGGGAGAGTAGCTGTTAGTTGGGAAGCCTGACTGAGCCTCACCCCTGTTGCTCCACCACTGCTGTTTCCAGTTCTTGCCAGGAGTCATCTCTTCCACTGGCCCTTGTGTCATTCTGAGAGATCCACTAGTTAGGTGAGCAGGTTTGGTGGGAAGGTGCTAACATCTCCCATTCTCCTCCCACTTGAAACAATTTGCAAGAAATCTTCATGAGGAAAAAACGTCAGAGATTTTCTCCCTTTCATTTCCTCTCCTGTTAGCTGCTCCCTCCACTCTCTTCCCCCCACAAATAGGGGTGTAGTTGAATCCAAAGGTTCTAAAAACCTGTGAGTATGCTTCAGGCACCAGTGTTTTAGCTGCCTTCTCTTCCATAGTCTTTTTAAAATCAAAATGGCAATGTAATAGCAAGTCTAATTATATCATTTTAATAGCTCGATGACCAAAAGGCTTTCCTGTAGTCAAAAAAGTGAATCAATTAACATTACTGTGTAGAAAGCTTAAATGTCCAGTCATTTGAGCCATGCTTCATATCCTGTAAATACTTCCTTTAGTGTGGTAGTTTAATCCAAGGCAATTTACTTTAAGGGTGGCTACCTGTCTATTTTTCTAAAGCTGTGCCTGTTACCTAAGGAAAAGCAATTTTTGTGTGTGTGTGTGTGTGTGTGTGTGAGACACAATTTAAACTAGTTTAAGGAGCCTGGAAAAAAAAATCTCTTGCTGCTCTCGCTCTGTTTTGATAGCTTTTTATTTATCACACTAGTAGAGCAGGGACTGGAAATCATACTTGGCTTTCAAATGCTGGAGATAGTTGGCTTTCCCTCGTTGTAAAGTACATAACCTTAATATGCTATCTTGGGATCTTTGGTGATGGTAAGGTGTGATAGAAATGAGAGATCTTATGTGCTTAAATTATTTGTCTTTCAGGGTGCTGATGATTTATTCTCTAGAATCTTTTTTTTTTTTTAAAGAACTGGTTAATTCTGTTGTTGTGGACTTCTCCAATATGAAATAATTTAGAATAAAACATATTCTATAGTCCACTCTCATCATCTCTTAAAAGCAGGAGAAGCTGAGTAGAGCAGGATGCCTGTACTGTAAGATCCAATGGGCTCTCCCGAGATCATGCTATGAATTCCAGGAGGAATGCCTGCTGCCCCTGTTTAGGAGGCATAAAACATCACTTTTCCACTCTGGCCTTCCAAAAAGAGCTCTAATTCCAATGCATTTCAATATTTAATGTGTTGTGTTCCTCTCCGCAGTTGTCACTATTCAGAGCTCTCAAACCTGTCAGGTGCAGTATGGGAGGGGGAATCAATTTTATCAATTGCAATTAGTTTGGAAAAGGTTAAAGTTCTTCAATTGTTGGCATTGCAGGCCTCATTCTGAACATCTTACAGTAATGGTGTAAATAAGGTTTATTTCCCTTAGGAGATAACTGAATTGAGCACTTGATATCATTATGACTCTAGCCAATTGTTGCGTGAATCAGCTTGAACACTAGCAAATTGTTCAATGGTGGCTTCATTACTGGCAACCCCAACTGAGCTTAATCCTATTGGAACTATGGCATGATGCACAGTTTCCATTGGTCTGGACCAATTTAAAACAGATTTTATCATCCCGAACTGACGTTCAGTTTTGAATTGAAGATTCGTAAATTTTTAAGGCCAGAAGGTACCATTATGATCATCTGCATGTACCTCTCTAGTGTGGCAACCTCCTTCACCCATATAAGACAAATCATGGAACCTCACCCAGTAATTTCTGCAGCAAGGTCATAGCATTTTGTTTGAGCTATAGCCTATGTTTAGACAGACATCCAGGACTGGTGAAAAGACTTAAAAAAAAAATTCAGTCTTGATCAGCTTAATCAGAAACTGCACATTGTAATAAAGCATGTAATAATGCCTTCTATTTAGTATAGCAACTGTCATTGCCAAGGATCTCAAAATGTTGTATTTCACAATGCAGGAAAGCCAGCTATCTCCAGTATTTGAAGGAATTTCAAGTTCCTGCTGGAGTAATACTTAAATACACATTTATTTGGAGCTTCTAGGTGCTACTGTAATACAATCAGGGTCAAAACCCCATTGTGCAGGGCATTATACAGACACATTAAAATACAGTCTCTGCCCTAAAGATGAAATATATATATTTAAAGAACTATATTTAGACCCTGAAATCAATTCTATAGTAGTTTCAGTGCTTTAAGAGCATTTTCTATTTTTTCAGACTCAATAATTCCATTGTACTGTTTTCCAGTCATTTGTTTTCAGTCAGATTGCTATAGATCTTACTGTTCTATTTCAGATCTTTCCTCCAGCGTTTGCAAGTTCATGATCTCTTCTTACATGCTGCAGACCTTTGGTGGTTATACTCCAGTTTACACAGTATTAATTTAATTTTGACTAGTTGCTAGTTTTTATCATTCTCCCCTCCCGCAAAGAAAAAATACAAAGGTGTGTGCCTTTTAACTTCTTTTCCCAGCCATTACAAAAAATGTAAAAATCAGCAAGCTGAGTAAATGGCTTCATAGCTAATGGAAATTTAATTTTACATGACTTTTCTGGAGATTGTAGTAGACACTAAAAGTGGAACCTGACTCTCCCTTCCACAGTACACTTTGATGAACTGCTCCTAATTTCCTTTGAATATCCACCCTCAAATTGGCTTTTTAAAATAATTGTTTTTCAAAGGAGATTATATTTTAAAGTACTATTTAAAATTGATCGATACTGTC
The DNA here is from genome assembly GCF_965140235.1 of Caretta caretta. NCBI lineage: Eukaryota > Metazoa > Chordata > Testudines > Cheloniidae > Caretta > Caretta caretta. Next base: position 80,013,782 of record NC_134209.1, read on the forward strand.
AATTACATAATTATTGTAAGTAGTTCAATCTAGTCTTCAGGTGTCAATTTAGAGTTCTGCATTGACACATCAGTTAATTTTTGTTAATCTGAGGTCAGTTTATCCCAAAATTGTGTCAAATCTAGCCTTCATTTGCTAAAGAGTTTCACAAGGGTATTCAAAGTACTAACCCATACCAACTAAAAAGAATGGCTTTTTAACTTTCATCAGCTTCCAAGAATTCTCTGTTGTATTAATGGCTCCTATCATCAACATCCCAACAATGGATACAAATTACGTACTGATTCCTTCCTGCTCTTTTGTATGTCTTTCCAAGATTTGTCTTATCATAATTGCCAGCATATTGATCAGTTTCTGTTCATTGACTTAATGTGGGTAGGAGTTACCTGATACACTTTCATATCTCTCAAGTCCCAAAATGACTTATGTTCCTCACAAATTGGGTATCTCCTCACGTTTATTACTGAAAATGATTTACATTATTTTTATTTCTGATGTAACTGGGGCTATAGGAGTCATTTACACTAAGAGAAGGAATCCAACAGCATTTCAAGTTTCCTACATAAATAATTCTGTATCCTCCTTTTTGGGGTCTTTGCCACATAGTGTGTGTCACATAGGGAGGCAGGAATAGAGTAGTGGAGTGGGAATCAGGAGACCTGGGATCTGTTCCTGGCTCTGTCATTGGCAAATTTAAGCAAGCCTCTTCACCTTCCTGTATCTCAATTTTCCCATGTGCAAAATGGGGATAATGATATTGACCTTGTTTGTATAGCACTTTGTGATCCAATGATGAAGAGCAAGATACTATTATTATTTGGGCCTTGCTATGGTGAGCTTCGTGTTCACCTCATATTCACAGTTATGTTCGTTGAATCACAGTTGGGAGAGTACCTCATGATAACTTGATGTGTGAAAGTGTCTTTTGTTTTGCCTTTGCCTTCCAAACTCATAAAATGGTATTCCTCCTTTTTTCCCTAAAGCTCTCTTCCAAAATTCTTAGTGCAACACAGTTGGTCTCACTGAGCTCACTGGCATGGTTTCTACTGATTTCCTCTTCTCTGCTGTTAATTTGTTTAATTATTAGTAAATAAGAATCCGACGGTATAATTAAGGGAAAAGCAGTTCAGTGGTACTATCCAGAAGTAGGGATTTAGTGTCATGCAGATTGTCTATCTACAGCCATTACTGGCTGACAGTTACACTGCTTGTTTTAATGTGAGTCGGGAAAATGCCTATGTTCAGTAAGTATAACAAACCTAAAGCCAAACATAGTTCTGTTCCAGGCTTGGGAGTTGATGAGAACAGGGTGCAGGAGGGGGTGCAAAGTGTGGGAGGGGGCTTAGGGCAGGGAGTTGGGGTGCAGGAGGGTTGCGGGTGCAGGTTCCGGCTGGGCTCCGCTTACCTTGAGCGGCTCCAGGGTAGCAGCGGCTCGCAATGGGGCTAAGGCTGGCTCCCTGCCTGTCCTGGACCTGCGCTGCTGCTGGAAGTGGCCAGCATGTCCGGCAGTGGCTCCTAAGGGTGGTGTGGGGTGGGGCAAGCGGCTCTGCTGAGTGCTGCCCTTGCCTGCGGGTACTACCCCTGAAGCTCCCATTGGCCACGGTTCCCCATTCCCAGCCCATGGAAGCTGCGGAGGGCGGTGCCTGCAGGCGAGGGCAGCAGACGGAGCCCTCTGCGCCCCCCCCCCCCCCCGCCTCCAGGGGCCGCAAGGACATGGTGCCGGCCACTTCCAGGAGTGGCGCGGGGCCAGGGCAGGCAGGGAGCCTGCCTCAGCCCCACTGCGCCATGGGGCTGGTAGTCCCACAGGCCAGATTGAAAGCCCTGATGGGCCGGATCCAACATGCGGGCTGCAGTTTGCCCTCCCGTGCCTTAGCCCCTGCCTTAAGTGACCACAACAAGGTGGGGGGTCGAGCCCCTCCAGGAATCCTGGGCCCAGCCTTGTTTGGGTTACGAGGACTCTACCACACAAGAGAGTGGAAGGGGAGCCCTTGAGGTCAGGCAGGCCTCTGGGTAAAGGAAGTGGGAGTGAGGACTCAGATCCTTTCGCTATCCACTTCACCAGGGTAGTGTATAAGCCAGGAAAGTTCCCCACAATATTGAGACCATTCCACCGCTTACATAAACATACCATACGCTGCTTGATGCAGGCCCAAGTCCAACCATCCAGATCCCCAACATCCTAGCACTCTTCCAAAATGTGGAAACTCTAGCCCTTTGTGCGGTGAAAGAAAACTTGACTGTCCAGAGGTCAAGGAAAATTGGCCTGGTTGTTGTGGGATACTTTTGGTGGAGTCTCAGAGCATGCATCAGTGAGTCTGCGTCTACCCTGCAAAGGCAATAGAGCTTGAATCCTGGGTCCGGCTTAACTCAGGCTCCACCTCCATGAGTCCTGGGACCAGGTTTTGGTTAAGAACTATTTGTGTGTATGTGGAAAGGGGGTTAGGCTTGAGCCTGGGTTTAAAACCTAAGGATAAGTTGCAGTGTAGCTATACCCTGGATATGTACTCCAGCAGCTAACCTGTGCTGCCACCCACGCTTTGTGGCTTCCCTGCTATTGTTACTGGAGTCTGGAGCTAGTTAGATCAAAGCTAGTTTGGGTTTGTGTACACATACTGGAGTCACACCTCCCATTGCATTGTATACATACCCTGAGTCCTCATTCATCTTGAGTTTGTCTGCTGCTGTCAGGGCCGGCTCCAGGGACAAGCTTTCCAAGCAGGTGCTTGGGGCAGCATTCAGAATGGGGCGGCAGTCCGTGTCCCGCGGTGGCAATTTGGCGGCAGCTCTGCTGCTCTTCCGGGCGCAGTAGCAATTTGGCCGCAGCTCGCAGCAATTTGGTGGCGACTGCTTGGGGCGGCAAAATTGGTAGAGCCACCCCGGTCTGCTGTGTTGCTGATAATTTAACTTTGCTCTGAATTTACTTGCAAAGTTGAAGCAACCTTCCACATCAGCATGTGGAAAGCTTTTGATTGACTCAAATTAAATACAGTAATAGAAAGGAGAGAGGGAGATGGATCTGGTGGGTGCTCCCCATTCTCCACACTCTTGTTCCTCTGTCCACCAAAATGAGCATCGGCATCCCACTGGTGTTTTCAGTGGAATATGTAATAGTGATAACATTTTAAGAACACTTGTTTGTCATCCTGGGAATATTTAACATTTTGAAAGTATAATTAAATAACAAAATAACTTGCTGGCAACACACAGCGTCAGTAGACGTTCCCTGAACTCTGCCTCCATCTTCCAGTAGGGCAACAAGGCACACAATAGAATGTTTACAAAACATGTGGTGGAGGCACCTAATAGAACAGTATAAATGTTCTGAAGAGAGCCCCTAATTTAGTTCTAATCTGAAAAGTCAGGAACACTGAAAGTTGGAATGCTGCTCAACTCCAAGGGATAAGTATAAACATAATTTAAAGCAAAAAATAAATAAATAAAAAAGAATCAACTGAAGCATAACTTGCCCCATTCTAGATTTTCATTAAAATATGTGGATGTGCTACTATACTCTGCTGTTGTGCACTATGGGTGAAAGTGATGTGGCAGGCTAGGAAACGTAAATAAACTGTGTGTTTTGCAGGAAGGTTAACCCCAGCTCCAGTGGAAAAATGCTGCTGTTTCAGGACTATGTTAATTCCAGAGAATCCAGACTGTTTCCTTTCCTCTCACATGCAGCTTTTCTTAATTTATTAGAGATGTCTGCAGAGTTTGTAATGGAAATGGACACAAAAGTATTGGAAAAAGAGGGTATTGCTGCACCATGGTAACGTGCAGCTAAAGTTTTTTTGGGAAAAAGTTTAAAAAAAAAAATCCAAACCCTTGGCGCTCTAAGGAGAGAGTAATTTAAAACTTAGCAGACAGTACTGATTCAGAAGAATATCCTGAAAAGCAAAGGTGACAAACCATAGGAAAAACACCAACTTCACTGCAGTTTTCAGAAATGTGGTAATTCTTTTATTAAGCACACTGACGAATTCTCAGTAACTCTGGAGGACTCTTATTATGAAGTTGCTAGAGCTAGAAAACTTTAGTGAAGAATCACTGAGTCATGAAGTTGGTGTTCTCTTCTCTCTGACTAATCTGTATATAATATTGAGAACCTGCTGGACTCCACTTCAGTCCCAAAGTGCTGGCTTTACTGCTGCAACGTATCCCCCGTCTCTTTATCTGAAAAAGTTATATTCTGGCACTGTGATAATAGATAAAGTAGGCACTGAAAAGGTAAGGTGCGATGACGCTGTTTATGTATTCTGCATGCTTTTTTTGATCAGGTAAACCCGTGACTAAAACATAGTGATAGAGAATGAAAGGTCAGAGCAACTGAAGACTTCTTTTAATGTGATCTTGGTGTTTGCAGCTCTTGCAAGTAGTTTTTTTATTAATATTTACTGTCTCTTAAAGTGTTAGCCACTTTTTCTGTAACTGCAGCCAAGCTCAGAAATGCATTTTTTATTTGCAGTTTTTGGCATCAGATTAGTTTTTCCAAGTGCATTTGGGATGCTAGTGTGGCAGCTGCAGGGTGTGTTTGTGTGTGTGTGTGTGTGTGTGTCTCAACATCGGCTGAACTGATTGTTAGTACTGTATATGATAGAGCTGTAAAATAGTGAGGGCCCTTGCAGTTTTCTTTTGTAGGAGGTTTCTCTCAACTTGATGAAAGAACCTGTGGATTAAAACAGAGTTAGCCACAGGCAGGAGACTCCAGATATTTTAGAAAGCGTATCACTCAAAATGTTATCGTTTGTTATCAAAATCATAATCTTTGTATGCTGCTTGGAGTCTGTTTTGTATGCAAAATGCATGTGGGTCCCCATCATTTATATAAAGAAAAGGAGTACTTGTGGCACCTTAGAGACTAACCAATTTATTTGAGCATGAGCTTTCGAAGCTCATGCTCAAATAAACTGGTTAGTCTCTAAGGTGCCACAACTACTCCTTTTCTTTTTGCGAATACAGACTAACATGGCTGTTACTCTGAAACCCATCATTTATATACTTTCTGTTAGTTTATTTCTGTAAATGTTGATAATTGAGTGCTGAAAGGAATATCACAGTGTTACCTAATAACTTTGTCATTTACACAGCAACTGCTTTTGGTGCTGCTTGAATTTTATTTTTAAATTTCTTTTAATAACGTTTGTTTAAATGTTGATTGTGAAGACAAAAATATGTGAAAGTTTCCTGGCAGCATGCAAGTAATTAGAAAGGATGCTGGGAAATGTAAGCCTTGCCTTCCTTATAATGATGTGTTTATAGGAACTTGGAAAGCAGAGATATGCATTGGCTATCAAAGAGAAACCAATGTCTGCTGTTGGAACATTTGGATCAATGTTAGGTTAAGGAATATGGTGCTGCACATCTCACATCTTAAAAAAAGGAATGAACACATCTCATATTTGATTGGGCACTGAGGTCAAGGAGCCATTCTTCTCAGTATTTTGTGGGTTGTACTGAACTGCAACCACTGGTCTGGAGAAGCAAATGTGTTTTCTGGCATGGATTTCATGGGATGTGCTATTTGAACTGTGGTGTGCAGTTTCAACTGCCACCTGGAAAGTATTGTGTTTATGGTCTGTACACACCATACTTCACTGAAGGCCTTGTTTGGTTGGTCGATCTGTCTGTCTATCAAATATAATATGAATAATAGTGTTGCTCTAATTGAAGCCCCAATAACTGCCAGGAACCCAGACTTAGTCTATGATTCACTAAACAAATAGCAGACATGGAAGGATTAAGATTTATAACTGATAGCATGAAGAATGGGCAAACCATAGCAATTTCAGTGGTTTTGGTCAACTTGATCAATCCACACAATGTTCTGAACCTACTGTGAATCACTTCAGTCAGTATTCTGTTTTCACAAGTTTTTAGCCCAGTTTTTCAAAGTAAGATTTTGTCACTTCCTACATTTGGTTGGGCCAGGAATACTGTAAGAATTGCCTTTGACATGGTATTTCAACACTTGTCCTCTTGCCTGGAACCAAAAACTCAAGGGGTTGGCTGATAAAAGGGACCAGAGCAGGGTAGCTGGGGTATGTATTCCCCAGAAATGCTCATTTTAAGTTTGGTTGGAAGGTTAGGGTCTTGTTTTGTTCAACCATTTAATCTGTTCCTAAACATGATAGTGGACCAACAGTGTTTTAAAATAGACTTCACTAGAACTGGGTATTAGGCAGCCTTAGGGACCAATTTATAATAAAAAGTTTTGTTATGAAGATACACTGTGTAGTCACTTTCCTAGTGACCACCAAAATATTGGTTGCATCAGTAATATGAGAACTAATTATCAATACAACTACATATTTCAACACTAAATGTGAACTCATACAAGTCTCCCCAGTTGTTTTGTTCTTGTGCTAATTTGCAGAAGTGGCATTTCAAAAATCTTATTATAAAAGAGTGCAAACAAGTGGAGCTGCTTTTTAAGCTCCATGATAAAGCATAGCCAAAAGTTTTGGTCCAGCATTGGCTTCTTCCCATCACAAATTCTTTACATGCAAGTCTGTGGTCCATTAGGGTGGTATGCAATTTTTGGCCTTTATTGGGGGCGGGGGGGAGGGAAATAGTTCAATATTTTGACAATGACTATAAACTGATACAGGTTTACATCCTGTGTGAACTTATGACCATCTGAGCAAGTAATAGAGAAGGCAGAAGAGTAAGGTGTTTGATATTTTAGCAGTTAATTTTACACCTTGCTCATAAAGGGCATGCAGTGAAATGAACAAAATAAAGTACATGTTCACAGACAGCATTCATTAATTGTATTTCAGCTGAGCAAAATAGTAACTGCAAGGATGGCGATTGAATCAGCACTCCGTAAGTGTACATGGTTTATTTATGCACCAGTAGATACCCACTTCATTAAATATAAGATCTGATAGAATACTAGAAAAGTGATTTGTCAATTAATTTGAAGAAAAATAACCAAATGCTTCAAATAAGGAATTCACCAAATAGCATTCAACCAGCTATGCTTTTCAATAGCTCTGAATATGACATCCCGTGCGTTCCGTGTGACTTTTATCCACACCAAAAGTTTTCAGAAACCAAGGAATATAGTGTAGCATCAGTCTACATGGGGTTACTTGTGTCAATCTCAGTGTCCCTGAATTACTGGTAGATCATGAATTGGGATTATGTAGAAAGATATGGAGGCAAAGGCATGGCCCCTGAAATATTAGTATCTAAAATGAAAATGTACAAAATGGGAATGGGGGCAATGAAAAGCTATATAATTGAATGCTGAAGTACACATCTGATTAGTTCCATATTTTTTCAGTGGAATATCTTATGCTTTGGGGTTTAAACTTTTCCGTTTGTTGTTTATGCTTCAGAGGAGTAATCTGAGATTTATTGGCCTTTTGAAATCTGTTTTCAGAGGGTCTTGAAGGAGAGTGTGGAGGCATGTGAGACTGGGGAAGGACAGGAGTTCCAGGCTTATTAGTTTAGAAGAAGGCCCAGAAATGAATGAGGGAGAGACCTGAAGAAAAGATAAGCTGTACGGCTTGGGAAGAGCAGAGAGGCAAAGGGAGAAAGAATCAAGAGTATAGAAGAAGGTAGAGGTTAGGTGTTCAAGATTATTCTCCAAAAGGTTTCAGAGTAGCAGCCGTGTTAGTCTGTATCCGCCTAAAGAACAGGAGTACTTGTGGCACCTTAGAGACTAACAAATTTATTTGAGCATAAGCTGTATCCCACAAAAGCTTAGGCTCAAATAAATTTGTTAGTCTCTAAGGTGCCACAAGTACTCCTGTTCTTTCTCCAAAAGGTGAATTTGATACTGTAGTTCATTGTTTTAAATCTTTACTTTTTTAATTTTAGCAAACTATTAAGTCTCCAAAATTAGCTCATCATGAACATAATGCCTCTTGTGGTGGTTCTTCACTTTTTTGTCCTATTTTGATGGGAAATAACCTTCTAATGATGGGTTTCCTGCTGAATTGTTTTAAATAAGCAATAATTGACTGTTGCAGGAATTATCAAGGGGGTAGAGCAGTAAAGAAGGGTTGATGGCCCAAAGACATTAATTTCTATTATAAAGTGACGAACACTTCAGGGTGTCACATGTGCAGCACATTGAGTATTTGGTAGACTTGGTTGTCTGTGGTAATCTAATAAATGGCCGTACACACTTGTCTCATTACAAGACTAATCTCGGCTCATGATATGTGCATGTAACTTTATATTCATAAATAACCATCCACCTTGAAACATTCCAAACTACTTTATAGATAGCATTTCAGTGATGAAGTACACACAGACACACTCTCATTGCATCCACTTCTGGAGTGGAGTGGGGCTACCACTCCGTAATGACAACACTAAACAATTATTTTTATGGCCGGGAAAGGAATAATACAATATTCATTTAGAAATGGGAAGAACTTGGGTATACATGATATTACCCAAGTTAGAACGTGGCCAGGATACTCAGGCTAATGCCGTTATTCTGCAGAAAACATGATGGGCTCTTTCATGACTCTAAGTGTCAGGATCTAATCCAATATTTTGGGATTTTATGAGATGTAAAAATTATTTATATTTTTTGTCACATTCGCCATCAATGTAATAGCAAAGCAATAGAGAAATAAGGTAATTCATGGCTGAGCATTGAAAATGTAATTTCTGGATTACCACAAGAATCGCATTTTCTGGAAAATACTTTCTTCCACTTTATTGTCTAGACACTTTATACAGTCACTTCTCGACTGCTTGAGGCACTCCAACGTGTGCCAAGAGAGGAAGTCTGCATTTCCTTTATTGGATCATAGTGTGAATTTAGAGAATGGTTAATCCTGGAGCTTTCCTTCGCCACAAAAGGAAGGGAGTTGAAGAACACTTCCATTTTTCTAAAAGTACAATGGTCTCAATCCAGTGCTGCACTCAGTCTCTGCCTGGTTCCGCAAAATTAAGGGGACCACAAAGTAGCTCAATGCACCTCCCCACTGAGAGAAGATGGGAGGCAGGTTTGACCCTCGGCATAATTTAGATTAGCTTTAAAGCTGCTCTAAACTACCCCCTGGCAGCAGTGTCCTAAATGGGGCCACTTCATTTCCTCCACACCCCTTATGCTGAGGCAGAGGGGATTAGATAGTGTTAGCTATATGCCTCCTGGGAATTCCTCCTGCACTGGGAGGAGGAAGCCCAATTAGCAGTTTAAAACAGTTCTTTGGCTCCTTTGTGTCACCAGAACAGCACAAAGGAGCGGCAGTGGGACACGGGATTGTGCCTGATACCTGTTTTCAGAATGGACCCTTTCTATACAATGTTCTAGTAGCAAGCAGGGAAGCCACACTTCTTTTCTTACTGGTTCCTTTCAGAAGATCTTAATCAGGACAAGGCAATATAAACTTTTCAATACACACTCCAGATTTGGGAATGTGAAAGAGGTAATTAATCCAAGACCCGAGTCTGTCTATAAAGAGCTACTGTACCATGTTGCCTATGTGCTGCCACAATGGCAACCTAGTTCTAGTAAATGTTCACAATGTGGCATATGTTTCATTAGTCCTAGAGGTTTTGTTCGATGAAAATAATTTCTAGAGAGGCCCTCCTTTGTAGACATGATGTGTCAGCCAGCAGAAATGTACAGGAAAGGGTTTTGGTTTTCCTTGGCAAAATCCTTGCATTTTTTCCAAAATGAAGTGTAAAAATAGATTAACTCTCAAAAAAGTTTAAGTAATGTTAACACTGATACTGACCAACAAAAGCCATCAAATTCAAAGTGAAAACTGACACCATAAGGTCTATACCCTGTTGTGCCTAATATTACAGGACAGGATCTGAGATCCCTGTGAATAATGAGATGGCATGGGGGAGTTAAGGATAGAGTATCCACATTTAACAACAAATGGTTAAATGTGGATACTCTATCCGGTGGCACCTTAAAGACTAACAGATTTATTTGGGCATAAGCTTTTGTAGGTAAATAATCCATTTCTTCAGATGCATGGAGTGAAAATTACAGATTCCGGCATTATATACTAACACCTGAAGAGAAGGGAGTTACCTTACAAGTGGAGAAACAGTGTTGACAGGGCCAGTTCGATCAGGGTGGATGTAGTCCACTCTCAATAATAGATGAGGAGGTGTCAATTCCAGGAGAGGCAAAGCTGCTTTTGTAATGAGCAAGCCAGTCCCAGTCCCTATTCAAGCCCAAATTAATGGTGTTAAATTTCCAAATGAATTTCAGTTCTGCTGTTTCTCTTTGAAGTCTGAACTAAAATTCATATATATACCATGTAACACAGAGGAAAATGAAAGTACATGTGATTTTTTTTTTCTCTTTAGAGAAAAAAAAGAGGATAGAATAAATGTGCATGTATAAATGTACATTCATCTAAACATATACATATAAAGTATCAGTAAAATCTGTATCTAATTTATGGGGATGATTTGTTTAAAGCAGTTCATCTTTCATTATTTACATACAAAACTTTTAATGAATCCAACTTTGGCTAACAGAGCTGATTCACCAAGGCAACACAAAGTTTTGAACAAATTAAAGGAGTGCTTCCTGACACAGAAACTCAGTGGTGCTGTATTTCTTCCAGCCCACCTCACTGTACTTATTTTGGCACTAAAATATAAAGCCTTTGTTTGTAGTGTCTGAAAGTATCAGAAGGGCACCCTGATTTATGACTGTAGTACACAACTACCAAAGATCTAGTGAATTTTCCAGTGAAAGTGGAGCTTTGAAAACCTTAGAGGTGATCATCATTTTTTGTGGATGAGATTTTTCCATGCACTCTTTATATATGTGTTGGTGACATGTGCTTCCTGTACTTGTTTTCAGAGGGTTAAATGAGAACATCAGTTTCTTGATAGTTCTGTTACTAGGGCCCAAAAAATCTATTAGCTGCAAGAGGATGCCATGGCGCTGCTTTTCTTCAGTGCAGCTCTGACATGTTTAAAAGCAGTAGTTTAAACAACGTTTAATAAGGCTGTATCTGCAGTGGTTGCCAGGGGTCTTAGTGCATTAGACTGCAAATCTCTGTGACATCCAACTGAAAGGAAAGCACCGATCTCTCAACTACCCCATCAAGAAGTTGGTGAACTATCAAGCAAACATGCTAGGTTTTTTCTTTATATAACATTTCTTGCATAGTTTATTTTGAGGAGGGAGTCATGGATTCACTTCTGTGTCTTAGTTTTCACAAAGATGTGTTTCAGAGTAGCAGCCGTGTTAGTCTGTATCCACAAAAAGAAAAGGAGGACTTGTGGCACCTTAGAGACTAACAAATTTATTTGAGCATAAGCTTTCGCGAGCTACAGCTCACTTCATCGGATGCATTCAGTGTAGCTCACGAAAGCTTATGCTCAAATAAATTTGTTAGTCTCTAAGGTGCCACAAGTCCTCCTTTTCTTTTTACAAAGATGTGTGTTTTTCTGGGGGGGAGGGGGGAACAATTAAATTTGATCGTGGACCAGTTTTGAACTTTTTTGTAAAACTGTTTTAAGCAACAAGAAGATTGAGGTGAGGGAAATCTTTGTTTAGTTTAATTTCCAAAGCCATCCATCCGTTGGCCTTTTTTGTAGACTGACAACCAGAAGGCCAATTCTGTCAGTTGTGATGCTTTAAAAGTGATGCTGTTAAACACTTGTTTATAGCAGTAGTCATATTATTGAGCGAGAGAATCCTCCAGGGGCATTGCCATTCCATGTATTGCTAAACAACACTTCTTGTTTGGGCTATCTGCAGTACAATGTCATTTTCCTTAATTTTCCTTTATTTAATGTATTTGTTTTTATTATTTACAAAGTAAAATTATCCTGTGTTTAGCTGAGATTGTGGCAATCTCAATTCAATATAAATATTAAAATAGTCTTGTCTAGTATGCTTATCCTTATAGCATCTCAGATACTCATCCTTGCAATACCCTGTGATGTGGCCATGTGTTACTATCTCCATTTTACAGATGGGGAAACTTGAGATACAGAGATCAGGATCAATATTTCCAATGGAACTGTGGGCATGCAACACCTCTGAAAATCAGTCCAAGGTACCTTGAGTTGGGCATTCAAAGATAGAGGTATCCAAAATTAATGGACATGATCAAAATATTCAAGTGACCTATCCAACCACATATAGAAGATCTGGATTCTGGCCATTCCATAGACTTCTTGAGTCCCTGCCCAATGCCTTAACCAAAATACTATGCTTTCTCTCTCAAATATAACACTTGTACTCTGAATTTTTCAGATACAAAAGAATTTAGCCATACTCTGGCCCTATTGAGAGAGATCAAATGATATGCTGTAAAATGTTTTTATTTCCTTAGGGGAAAAAAGTCTTAATTTTTAAATCTGTACTAAAACTGTAGATCAGCATGTAATATAAAGATAAAGGTGTACCTTTTCTATCCATTTAAAAAGAATTATTGAATCCAACTATAAAATGAGACCATGGAAGTTCAAAATATATTGAAATAAAGTTCTGTTGTACTGTGAGTCCCCAGTATGTTACATGCGGTTCCCATTCTTTTATCTTTAATAGCTTTTGGAATTTTTGCTAGAGCTTTTGAGGTTATTAGCTTAACCTTCTCTTAGTAATTCATCTGGAGTTGCAGGAAAATGATCACTTCCATTTTCTGCTATTTATAAAATTTTTATTTCTAAAATCAAAAGAAAATATACATTTTAATATGTTGTATTTACAGTATGCTTGAAGTTGAAGCATATCCTTGGGGAGAAGGGATTTACAAGAAGAGACATACGGCTATATCCTGCTTTCAGATATGTGCAAATACTGAATTCTATAGGCATGTGCATGCACATTTACCTATGTAGATTGAAAGACCAAAACTATGAGATTAAAACAGTTAAGTAAAATATAGAACCGAACTGCCATGTCAAAGGCTTTCTGAAACAAAGAAAGAGCTTTAAATCTGCTATTTATTGGGTTCATTCTGTGGCTATCCATCGGTCACGAGAGGAAAAAAGATACAAATAATACTTCTCCTACCGCTAAAGGTTCTTGGTTCCTTCAATCCCATGACTTTAGACATTAGGGGTCATGATGATATAAGGGTGGAGGGAGAGCAGGAAATCACAATGTAACAGGAACCTGGTCCAATGAATGCTTTGAAAAGTTAATACCAACATTTTGCACTGAATCCCTTTCAAATAGAAAGTCAGAAAAATGAGCACAACAGTCAGAAAGAAGGATCTCCTTTGCTCTCCACCCACCCACTGCTACCCCCAATTGTATGGTAGCTTTTTGCACCAGTTGCAGGCAACAGAGCAGTCTTTAAAGTAGCCCACAGTATGCACATTGCAGTAACCCAGTCTTGATGTCATAAAGGCCTGGCTAACAGTGATCAGATCATTATATAAGAAACCTGGCCTCAATGTGGAGACATTCTCAAAAAAAACTCAATTCTGACCACATAGCATCATAGTTAACACCAGATGAAGGGTCTAAGCTAGAATTTGAGCAAGTTTAAAAAAGAAATTAACTCTTTCTAGGATCTGAGCTGTCATTTTAAACGGTCTAGGTTTTTCTACTGATCCCCTTCTCTGTTTTTCGGTGTACCCAATTAGTGTGTGACGCTTCATGGGAGTTAATGTGATGAATGAGAAATTAGCTGGGTATTTCAGTACGTTGGTGGAAAAGTGTCAAGAAGGCTTAAAGACTTAAGAAAAGAAACACATAGCTTGTGGATCTTTGTTTGTTACAGATTGAAGCAGTAACCCACTGTGCTAGTGAATCTATTGTAAGATGGTCTTGTTTCAGAGTAGCAGCTGTGTTAGTCTGTATCCACAAAAACAGGGGTACTCATGGCACCTTAGAGACTAACACATTTATTAGACCATAAGCTTTCGTGGGCTGTAGCCCACAAAAGCTTATGCTCTAATAAATATTTTAGTCTCTAAGGTGCCACGAGTACTGTTCTTTTTGAAGATGCCACTGTTCTTTTTGAAGGTGGTCTTGTGTTGCCTTATGAGGACTGAAACATAACTGAGATGGACTGGATTCCTCTCATGTGTTGTCTTTTTCATGATGATTTGTTATAATCTGTGGGCATGGCTTGTTGGTTGTAGGAAGGAAAATCTTTATTGTGATAAATATTTTGGTTCAGAAGAAAATGTTGATGGTTTGGGGGATCAGGGAGGTGGGTTAATATTACCTGAGCTATTGTTCTACCCTGATGCATCTTACCTTAATAACACACATACATAATCAGTATCTGACAAAGCATATGGACATAGCCTAATTTAAGTGCAAGTGAGAAAAAGCTCAAGCAACTAGTGTTGGAGTAACTTTCTCGCTGAAAGAGAAAATAAATGTACACAGATCAAGATATTCTTTTCTGTTTCTCTCTTTTTACACTATGTACATAACTGCTGTCATTGCCTTGAAAACGGATAGTTACCTCTGCAAAGCAGCAGCAAAGCTTACTTAGATTTAACATCACTTTCAGAGCTGTATCAAAACAGTTCTGCTTTCATGGTCCCCACTCACATTTCTTCATGTTTGCTGCTTCTCTCAAGAAACTGCCACATGTGACTGCCTCAACTCCACTTCAGACATGTTTACTTTAGTTAGTTAGTTGGTTAGTTAGAAAGACTACATGCTTGAATTGTTACTCGAAATCGCCATCTTTGCATACCTTTCACCATGGGGTTCTGGCTACTGGGCAAGTAGTTTGTTCACATTCTCTGTACCTTGAGGCCTTGTCTACACACACAGTACCTGAAGCTGATCAAGGTTTTTATAGATCTGGCCACAATTTTTCTAAGAGTTGTGCACCGAAAAATGCAGTTTTGGGTCAACCAAAACTATTTGTAAAATTTACTGGCTAGTTTCTCTCCCCCACCCTCCATTGAGCTAGATTCACCAGAGGAGTTAAGTATCATTTTTGCTGGCTACTGGTTATTCTGGGATGGGTCTCTCTCAATTTTTCCTCATGCAGCCATTTGACTTTGTATGAAATGCTTGACTATTCACTGGGCCAGAGAGAGATCATGACTCTTAACCTGGGGGGTAGGGCAATCAGCTGGGAGGGGGGAGACCTGGATTTAAGTCCTTGCTCCAGAGTGGGGATTTGAACCTGGGTGTCCCACATCCCAGGGGAGTGCTTTAACCACTGTGATATTGGATAGAATGGTGGGGGGTGGCTGTTGCACCATCTCATTGTCGTCCTCCTCCAGATTTGAGAATTTAGCTCTTCATTTCCTTTACTTTTATTTTTAAATAGTTAATGCACAAAGTCTGAATAACATTTTTCCAACTTTTTCACTTCGCAAAAAGTTCAAAACATTTTGGTTTCAGTTTGACCCAAAACAAATTTTTTAAAATTTTTCAGAAGTGGCTTTTAATACAGTTATTCGCACAGCTCTAGTTATTAACACTTCCAATGAAGATGAACATCTTTCCTCTTGCGTTTGAACATAACTGGATTTTGTAGTACTGCTACAGTGTTGTGCAATTAACATTCTTGCTGGGTACAAACTTCGGAGTTTTCTTTGGTGATTGATTATATCTAAGAATGTGAGGAGACACTTAGGGACAGCAGAGTTATAATGGATTACCAAAGAGCTCCATCTGCCAGCTGGGTAGAAGACAAGTTTGCAAATAAGACTCTCTATGGTTACGGTAAAACTTTTATTAGGATGAATCAAATAGCTTATGATGTTCTGAGCGCTAATGCCAACCAAGGGAAAAGACACATCCTGTTTACTGAGTGGATTCTGGAATGTACTGAACTGGGGAAACTACATATTTGCACATAGTAATAGTTAAAGTAACACATTCATTGATAAACAGCAGAGAAGAATAGAAATGTAATACCAGTATGCAGAAAGTTGCCTGATCTAGGTCAGATGAAAGTTATGCTCTTTAAAAAAAAAATTATATGAAATATTCTTACAGGGCATCTCTCACTCTTGAAAACATTTCTATCCCTCTATTAAATTTTCCAGTGGTAAGGGTGTGATGTTGATAATAAGAGTCCGCTAATTAAGTTCATAATATAGGTAGTGTTTGAAATTGATTTGTAAAACATGTGAATAAAAATTTTCATCAATGAAAACTGCACATTTTTTAAAAGTTGCTTGTAATGTTAGAAACCAAACACAACAGCATTGTGCTAGTGAAGTGGTACTCAACATTTTTGATACCAGATTTCCTTTTCCATACTCGAACCCTCCTCCCATAGAGCAGGGTTACAGCTGAGACACACTTTCCATGGGGCCATGAAACGTGATGCTCTTCTTGATGCAGAATGTCCATGCTTTTGGATGGAAATTAAAGTACCTTTGACATGTGTTTCTGTAAAAGGATGTGGGTTAAAAGGTATCTTCAATATCTCAATAAATGGTGTGGTGTTGTAGAATGGTGAGCCTTGGTAACGCAAAACTTGTGGAAAGACTTTAAGGCTTTACTTTTGGTAGTTGGTAAAGGTGTTTTTTTCAGCATCCTATGCAAGGGACATGGAAGAGTGCTGTATTTGATTTGGGGTGTTTGGGATGGTGGGCACACACAAATACAAGCAGTTCCCTCTCTCAGTCTGAGAAACAGAGCTTGTGCTGCAGTGTCTAAATCCTGGCCTGGAGGAAGCAGGTGTGAAATGGATTACTGACCACGCTTCACCTTCCTTATCCAATATCAAATGTTGCAGTGTACATTTTTCTGTCATTTAGGTGATGATGCACATTGGTGTCTAATGGTTTAATTGGTGAAACCATGTCAATGTATCTTCAGAAAATAAATTCTGTTTTAATACCGTGTAGGGCTTTTTATGAAAAATGTCAGTCCAGGAGGGTGCTAACTGATGGCTGCTAACAGATAAGTCTAAAAATGTAATTTTAAATGGGAATCATCATCGAGCACCTGTATTTCCAGTGGGATCCTGCAGGACTGGTTCTTGGCCCTATCCTATTTAATATTTTTATTAATGATATGAAAAAAAATATAAAATCATCACTGTTAAAGTTTTCAGAAAATTGGGGGAGTTCTAAATAAAGGAGGATAGATCACTGATAAAGAGCAATATGGATCACTAGGTAAACTGCAGGCAAGAAAACAATATGTGTTTTAATATGGCTAAATGAAAATGTATACATATTGAAACAAAGAATGTAGGCCATACTTACAAAATGGGGGATTCTATCCTGGAAATCAGGGACTTTGAAAAAGATTTGGGGGTCATGTGGATAATCAGCTGAATATGAGCTCCAAACATCCTGGCCAAAAGGGCTTGGATGCATAATCCAGGGAATCTCAAATAGGTGTAGAGAGATTATTTTGTCGCTATTTGGCACGGGTGCGACCGCTGCTGGAATACTATATCCAGTTCTGGGGTCCACAATTCAAGAAGGAGGCTGATAAACTGGGGAGGGTTTGGAGAAAAGCCACAAGAGTTATTTTGGGGAAGTTCTCTGGCCTGTGTTATACTAAAGATCAAACTAGATTATCACAATGGTCCTGTCTGGCCTTGGAATCTATGAAGAGTTCAGAAATCTGTGATTTTTGCTCATCAAATTCTTTCTCAGCCCTCAAGGTACTATCTGCATTTCAGATGGCTGAAGCAAGGCCTGTTGAGTATCATAAATGAATATCCTGTCCTCCATTAATCAAATTAGGGTTACTTTCAGTGTTACTTTGCCAGATACATTGGTCTAAAAAAAACTAAGGAACATGGAATCAATTGAAGTGTGGGTGTGTTGTGCATGGTGTTCTGCTGGTTTAACCTATGTCTGATGTTTGTTTAAACCAGATTATGTGGCTGGAAATGATGACAGAAGCAATTTTAAAATGTTTACAGGGTTCTCATAACCTCAGTTTCCCAATCCAAAATAGCTGAAGAAATTTCAAGACTGGCAATACTGAGGCAGTGATGAAGATGCTGCTGAAAATTAACACTGATAAGTCTTGAGCCACAGCCAACTAAACTGTATTTGGTAGTATTCATTTGAGAGAAATTGGTTTTTAACTGCCTTGAACCTGAGCTACTCCACATATAGACCTTTATATTTAAGGTGTATTCCTTATCCTTTTATAGTGGCTGAAAATGGGTGAAATCCTGGCCCGGTTGAAGTCTTTGGGAGTTTTGCCATTGACCACAATAGGACCAGGATTTCACCCAAGATCTTTGGTATTTCTGTTTAATAATGACAGCTGTATGTGGTGACATTTTTCTAGCCATTTCTCATTTCTGCCTTTGGTGACAAAATGTCTGTCACAGTTTCATTTATTTTGGTCTCAGTCTGTCCTATGTGAATGTTGCAAAACAGAATACACGCACTTTACTAGCTTTCTCTAGGTCCTAAGTACTTGGCAGAAATTTTTACTGTCTCTTTAATATTTTCCCCTTAAAGGCAGGCAATCAAATTGTTGAATAACAGTAGTAAAATGAGAATTTCAAACACTGTGAACTATGAAAGGAAAAGAAGGTGTTTGAATGTCACAGTGAAATTGAAGTATTATTTTTGTAAATGTAGACTGGTCCCAGAATGTTCCAGATTATAGAAAGGCCTTTGTGGCATTTAGCTAAAGCATGTGATTTGTTTTTTAAATTATCCAATGGGAATAAACTACTACTTTGGATTTTTTTTAAAAAACAAAGGGATTGAAAAGCTCCTCATCTCAAGAAGTCAAAAGAAATCTGGAGACTTGAGGACAATGTCCTGGAATGAGGAATATAAGTGAATATCAAAATCAGGTTATGATGAACAAGTGGAGCTGTATTCCAGCATTTTCACAGGATGTTAGCACCAGGAGCTACATCTACTGAAACTCAGAGAATCTATATATTATCCTATATCTACAGTATCAATGTAAAGACCCTGCATTTGGACCTATTGTACCAATGTTAACCCTTTGCTCCTCAGATAATGAAGCAATACCTTCAAACAGCTGAGAGGGTTTGCATGGCTGATTTTGCTTTTGGAAAATTACATTTATTTGTTGCAATAGCATAAATGCAAATAGCTGTCACTAATTAGAAAAAAACATGTTTACATCTACTACATAATTAATTCTGAAAACATGAACATCACTTTATTAATGTAGAGGTACCTTGTTAGGGATGGAGAATGCTGGTGCTGTATTTTGTGCATATACATAACTGAGAGCTCACTCTTGCTCCTACTGAAAGCAATAGTAGTTCTGTCATTTCTTTCAATGGGGGTTAAATTGATTTCTTTCTCTTTCATATGATTGAGACTGAAGCAAGAGATCTGTCATTCATCTCCATTATTTATCTGTTACTGTACACAACGGCAAGCGCTCATTCAGATTTGTGTATATGAAGTTAATGCTTGTGAAAGATGCCAGAGTAACACCTCTGAAACCAAAATAACCTATCCACAGAGCAGATAGTGGCAGTGAAAGATTTCCCACACTGTCCTGCTGTTATGCCTCAATTTGCACATGGAAAGATCACTTCTAGGGGTGACAGTTTCTGTCTTCTCTGCTGAGTCTGCAAAGACAGGTGCCAGGGTGATGGCATTTTTAGCTGTTGAGGCCACTCTTCTGGGAACTGAACGGAGAGTGACTCAGTTCACATAGGGTACCAAACATTCAGCAGACGTTTGCCACTTCTGTCACTACTTACTGCATCTAAACTGGTGATCTAGAGTGAAGCAATTCACATCCCATTACCAAAACAGGTTCCATCCGTACCATTTGAGTAATCACAAGTTAACAAGATATTTGAATTCAACTGCAAGCTTGCTCCAAAAGCAACAGGTGAAATGTGGAAAGTATTCTTAAAATAAATTATTGCACTTTTAGGTCCAAATTTTCAAACTTGTGTGAGGAAAGTTAGGCACCTGTATAACCAGCCTGATTTTAAGAGATGTAGATTACCTAACGCTCCCACTGTATAACTTCAGTGGCAGATGCATGTGCTCTGAAAATCAAACTACTGATTTAGGTTTTGCATTGCACTAGTTTTTGCATTGCATTAGGATTTGCATTGCACAAGTTCAGAAAATGTTGGCATTTCCCTTTTATATGACACTATAAAATGATGATAAATGTGACACAACTCTGTCCAGCTAGAGTATAGGTCAGATGACCATTCCTTTTCTGGCTGCTATATATAGTAAACTAACTTGTGTAATACATTGTTAAAATAGATGAGAGAGAGAGAGAATGTCAGTTGAATTTTTTCCATTAAAGTTCATTTTAACAGATGTTTTCTCTGTTTCCACAATGACAACGTACCATGGGACAATATTTGAAACTCAACAGGGAACTGAAACAACAACTTACTAAACAGCAATTGCGTCATCCAGTGATCGTCAACTATTTAGGTCAAGTTTTATTGCAATTTTCATTTGATTTAGTGTTTGCTATAAACACAGTTGCATTGTTGTTATTTACATCTATGGTTTGAGTTTAAAACTATTCTCCTTTCTAGTCCCTGGAAAGGAGGTCCAGGATTGCACTCTCAGCAAATTTGCGGATGATACTAAACTGGGAGGAGTGGTAGATACGCTGAAGGGCAGGGATAGGATACAGAGGGACCTAGACAAATTGGAGGATTGGGCCAAAAGAAATCTGATGAGGTTCAATAAGGATAAGTGCAGGGTCCTGCACTTAGGATGGAAGAACCCAATGCACAGCTACAGACTAGGGACCGAATGGCTAGGCAGCAGTTCTGCGGAAAAGGACCTAGGGGTGACAGTGGACGAGAAGCTGGATATGAGTCAGCAGTGTGCCCTTGTTGCCAAGAAGGCCAATGGCACTTCGGGCTGTGTAAGTAGGAGCATTGCCAGCAGATCGAGGGACGTGATCGTTGCCCTTTATTCGACATTGGTGAGGCCTCATCTGGAGTACTGTGTCCAGTTTTGGGCCCCACACTACAAGAAGGATGTGGATAAATTGGAAAGAGTCCAGCGAAGGGCAACAAAAATTATTAGGGGTCTGGAACACATGACTTATGAGGAGAGGCTGAGGGAACTGGGGATGGTTAGTCTGCGGAAGAGAAGAATGAGGGGGGATTTGATAGCTGCTTTCAACTACCTGAGAGGTGGTTCCAGAGAGGATGGTTCTAGACTATTCTCAGTGGTGGAAGAGGACAGGACAAGGAGTAATGGTCTCAAGTTGCAGTGGGGGAGATTTAGGTTGGATATTAGGAAAAACTTTTTCACTAGGAGGGTGGTGAAACACTGGAATGCGTTGCCTAGGGAGGTGGTGGAATCTCCTTCCTTAGAAGTTTTTAAGGTCAGGCTTGACAAAGCCCTGGCTGGGATGATTTAATTGGGGATGGGTCCTGCTTTTGAGCAGGGGGTTGGACTAGATGACCTCCTGAGGTCCCTTCCAACCCTGATATTCTATGATTCTATGATTCTACTGATTGGAAACAATTTAAAAAAAAAGTCTTCTAAAAAATAAGCACTGACTGTGGCTATTAGCTCTATGTGAATAGTTTTGGGATGAAGAAAACAAATTTTTCAATACTGAGCTAATTTCATTCATCAGTGGAATTACACCAAGGATGAAGTTGGCTCTGTGAACATTTTTCCTTATAGGTTTGTTATTCTGACAGTTAAGCCACAAATTAAGTCAAACATCCTCATTTTCAATTAACCTGGTTAACCAGCCACAAAGATTCTTCATCAGATGCCCTCAGGTGGGATCAGTAAATAATACAATTAAAAATCACTTCTCTTTGCTGTGATTTCAGTTCTTGTAAATTTTCAAAGCATAGTATGTAGCACAATTCCCATTAAAGACATTGAGAGTCATTCAGTTAAATCATTGCAAGGCCCTTTAGCAAAGATGATGGCCTACTTTGGCTTTTCATGCTCCCGTGGGTAAGCTTTCTGCATGGCACTGAGTAGATACATGTTCACTCTGGATGAAATGCTATGCAAACAAAATAAATTACTGAATGCCGTAATTGATCTGCAGTACAATGAATGTATATCATCTGGCCTTAGTAAAAATAATTAATAATAATACCAACAACATAGCACTTTACGAGCATTAACTAATTTATTTTCATAATAACCTAGTGTTGTAGATTAGGTGGTGGATGTTTATTGATTGAGAATCTGAAGCAGAAAGGTTTGTCTCTCCAGAGACAAAGAGAGTCAGTATCAAACCCAGGATAAGAGCATAATGTTTTTGGCTCCTAGTCTAGTGTTCAGACCACTAGATCATGACTCTCTGTACTCTGACTAAACACTCTTGCTCTGCTGAAATTTGTGTAAAGTCTAAAGTGATTTTCAATGCTGTACTAATGCTCCAGCATTGAGAAA
The DNA here is from genome assembly GCF_965140235.1 of Caretta caretta. Classification (NCBI taxonomy): domain Eukaryota; kingdom Metazoa; phylum Chordata; order Testudines; family Cheloniidae; genus Caretta; species Caretta caretta. Next base: position 80,036,000 of record NC_134209.1, read on the forward strand.
GTAATGAGAGTAAGATTACCAGGCCCTTGCCATTGCTCTTCTAATTATTATTTGATGAACCTTACTGAGAACTAAGTGGGCACCTTTGAGCGTTTAAAGCAAGATGTTAACTTGCAGGGAGGCTTCCTATTAAGGAAGAGTGATGTAATGTCAGTGGAACACTGCCAGCTTCTCTCCACTCATTTTATTTATATTAGCTGCATACCAGAGGAAAATGCCCCACAAAACATGAGTGCTGTTTGCTATATTTAGCCAGGCCATCTTAGAAATACCAGGAGGTTCTGTTTCTATGCAATGGAAATAATTATAAAAAAGATTTTCAGGGCATCTTATTTCAATAAAACAGGTTTGAGCGAGTGTGAAAGTGAAAACCCTATGTTACAAGACAAGTTCCTGAGACACAGAAGAACTCTGGGGTACCGTCTATTATTTATTTTTTGGACAGGAGTTTTGCCTGTACTCCTGTACTGAAAAGCAATGTTTAAGATTAACATTTTAATTTAACAGTATTACTGGGTACATATTTTTATCTGCCAGTAATAGAAACAACATGAATAGATTTGATCTTAGTAGATTTAAAATATTATAGATAGAATATAAATGTCCTACCACTTAGCTTATGTAGCTAAAACAGAAACTTCATCTATATACCCAAATACAGTAATCTAATCTGACGTGTTTATATGTCCCTAATACGATGCATCTTTTGGTGATGTATAAAGTTAACCTATCATTAATCTGGGTCCCTCAAATATATTGTCCTGATTACCTTCTCTGTGGTGTTGTTAAACTACTGAAGTCCTCCATTTAATGAGCTACAGGCTTCTTTTTTTTCTGGCTTTTTGTTTGTTATATGTACTCTTGTTGATGGCATTGATAGATAATCACAAGATTTCTTCCCAACTCTAACAATGTTGCTGCATGCTGCTGCTAACCAATTTTCTATTAATTTCACACCCAGATGGTGACCTTAGCTGGGTGGGTGGTCTATGAAACCATTGAGCCTCCATGCCACTCATTCTGCCCAAAGGAACATTCCTCATCTAAAATAGCTGGGCGTACATGGGTTTGCTACAATGGGGAAACTGTTTTCTCAAGTCAGTTAATTATGTATTCAGTGTTTGTAGCTGTTTTGGTCCTAGGATATTAGAGAGACACGGTGGGTGAGGTAATATGTTTTACTGGACCAACTTCTGTTAGTGAGAAAGGTAAGCTCTCAAGCGGTCACAGAGCTGAAGACCTGAAGAAGAGCACTGTGTAAGGTCAAAAGCTGGTCTCTCAGTTAATTATCTGATGCATAACACAATTCACATCAGTTACTTACGTGGCATATAGGAAAGAGTTTTTTATTAATACATCTAAATGAACCCATTATTTGAATAACTTGCTGAGAATCACCCCAGTGTGATTGTGAAGCAATGTGATATACTGCTATAGTTCAAAGAATTGGTTCAAGAGCTACCAGATGATTTCTCAGATCTGAGTTCATGAGGTTTGGATATGTCTGAGATAGTATAGTTAGGTTTCAAGGAAAGGGTGAACAGCTGTCTGAACATCTTCCTGTTAATCATTTTAGAGTGAACCCCTGGTGGTGGTTTCTGAGAAAGCTACATTGTGTTAGTCTTCTGGTCAGAAGTAGGGCAAAATGGCAGCAAGACCCTTGTGGCACAAGGAAAATAAAAACACAGTGATCAGTTAGGACTATTGCAAATCAAGTTTTGTGTTTCTCTTCACATCTGGAAAGTGTTTTAGAACTGTGGAACTGCTTAATATACATAGAAGGTGTTCCAACTGTGATAGCAAGTTACTGTAGCACATTTCCAAGTGTGCTGAAGATCTTTTCCCACTCAGTCATTCTAAGTAATTCATTAGGGAAGTGGATCGTGCTGCTAAATAATGATGAGAGAATAGTTTAGGTCAACTAGAGATCAAAAACATATGGTAATCAATCTGTGTTTTTCCTTTTTGTAAAATTCTTGTTGATTTTAAATACCAAAATAAAATTGTAAGAGAAAGTGGGGGTAAAAATGTTCCCATGTTCTTCAGATGGTATTTCTTAGAACCAGGCTCCAGAGGACCAAATATCTCCCCCAGGATAAAACAGCAGACATAACTAATATATGAAGTATTGCATGGACAGTGAGGATGATGTGCTAACACTTCTCATTTGGCACATTTTTTTTCTTAATTTAACTAGACAAAAATAGGGTTTTTGGCATTTTAATATTCTTGAATCACTCTTTGAATATTTCTGGATTGATTTACTCTCTGGTGTTTTCAAAAATGATCTAAAATGGCCTCAAATAGCACTTTCTTTAGGGCGTGAGAATACAATTAATGTGACAAGTCTTAGTGTATGGACTCATTAGGATCCTGGCATGCAAAATAGAAGAAGTGCGGAGAAATAAATGTAGTTGCAACCGAACAAAAATACTTATCAGTGCAATTTGTCATCAAAGTTGGGTGTCCGAACACACTTCAGGATGTACAACTGAACTCATTATGGAGGACAACTGCTTCTTTGCCTTTCCTTATATTATCCTCTCTACTGTAAGAACAATAGTTAATGATCTATTGTACACAGCTGAAAGCATTAGATCTGCTGTCAACAGCACCCTTACTCTTCAAGGTGTACACTTCCCCCCATTTCTCTGTGATTTTTTCTGGTGCCTTTCTCTTGATTTTTTTTTCCTGTTCCACATAAAATTATCAGAATACCACTATATGAAGGGATGGACAAACCAGTTTTGAACTGCTCTGAATTTTAGTTTAGCTCAAACCAAACCAACTCTAAAACTTCTTTTAAGATTAAAATAAAGTTCAGCTAATTTTTAAAGTTTCCAGAGTACCGTTGGAAAGGGCAGAAGGTGATTTGGTGCTTATCCATTTGCACACATGGAGGAAGGACATTGTCATCCATGCTAGCCCTCACTCTGGTACAGCCCCAGAACTTCTTTAGTCTCGTCTTCTGTATCCTGCAAACCTAAAATTCCATTTTCAGTGTAGACGTGTGGGCTGCTAATCAAAGTGCAGTTTTGTAAAGTTCTTCTGTTCCCTGTCTCAGCTATTTATAAGGTGGTAGGCAACTGCTGAGAGTAATTGTCATGGCATTTAAAGAGAGGATGTGCATCTATGAATAGAAGACCATGGCTTCACTACAAAAAGGTGTGTTTTTACATCATCAGCTTTCCTGTTGTAAATCCTAATGGAGACAAGGCACAGCTAGTTTCTACCTTGATTTAAGTAGTCTAAGTCAAACCTGTATCAACTGAGGTTTACCTCACCTGGCTACACTATGGTAAAACCTAGCTGTACCTTGTCTCCACTAGGATTTACAGCAAGAGAGACCTCTTGATGTATGAACATGCTTTTTGGAGTAAAGATAAAGTCCAATATACTGTCTCTGAGAGCAATATCAGATGCTTCAGAGGAAGGTTCAAAAAACTCAGTAATAGGCTCCATAGATGTGGATTGTTCTTTCTTCATAATCCCTGTCAGATCATGGTTGGAATATGCCTTGAAGCATGAGTTTAATAATTTATAATTAAAAAAAAAGCCTCTTACAAAACACCTTTCACACTGTCAAGCTCAAGGCTAATAAAACTGGGCTTGTGGGTTTTGGGTTTTTTCGGGGGTTGGGGGGGGCGTGTTAATAGAATTATAGAAATCAGCTATTTTCATACTAGATTATAAAGTCCACTTCTTGTAAGGCAAAATTGTTCCATCCAGCATGTTAGAGTAATCGGGGGAATGCTGTTCATTATTTTTTCCGATATTTATAGTTTTGCAGCTTTCTTTAGAAGCATCCCATGAACAGGATTATTGCCCAGAAATCACTGAAAAGGAGTAAGAACATAATTAAGGCTAAGATTTAGTCATAGGTATTTTTAGTAAAAGTCATCGATAGGTCGGGCAGTAAGCAAAAATTCATTGCCCGTGACCTGTCCATGACTTGTCCAATACACCCCTGACTAAATCTCGGGTGCTCTGGAGTGGGGGTTCTGGGGGTACCACTGGTGCTCTGAGGCAGCCTGGGGAGCACACATCCCAGGACTGCCACTGGTGCTTGAGGGGCAGGCAAAGCCTGAGACCGCTGCTAGTGCTGGGGGGAGAGGGCTGCAGGCCGAGACTGCTGCTGCTGCTCTGGAGGGCGGGCGGGCGCACTGGCTTAAGAAAGCCCCAGCAGTGGCTGGTGCGGCTGTCCCGGGGGCTTCCTGAGCTGCTCGGGTGGCCTTGGGGTCAGCCGCACCAGCCACTACTGCAGAAGTCATGGAGATCCTGGAAAGTCCTGGAATCTGTGACCTCCGTGACAGACTCGCAGCCTTAAACATAATTTAACACAAATGTATAGCCTGTCCCTCTTGTGCTAAAATAAACACTTCTGGGGTGTGTGTGTGTTTGTACTTTGTCTAGTCCATTTTTAAAATGTTTCCAGGTCATGTGGCTTACCTGAGAGCTTTACACCAGCTGGATAGCTCAAGGGGATAAGCACTGGTCCTTTGAACCTGACCAGCCCAGCCAATGTTCAAGTTCTACCTGGGACAAATTGAGAAAAGGTTAGATGGCATATAGAATCATAGAATATCAGGGTTGGAAAGGACCTTAGGAGGTCATCTAGTCCAACCCCCTGCTCAAAGCAGGACCAATCCCCAACTAAATCATCCCAGCCAGGGCTTTGTCAAGCCTGACCTTAAAAATTTCTAAGGAAGGAGATTCCACTGCCTCCCTAGGTAACGCATTCCAGTGTTTCACCACCCTCCTAGTGAAAAAGTTTTTCCTAATATCCAACCTAAATCTACCTCACTGCAACTTGACAGCATTACTCCTTGTTCTGTTATCTGCTACCACTGAGAACAGTCTAGATCCATCCTCTTTGGAATCCCCTCTCCGGTAGTTGAAAGCAGCTATCAAATTCCCCCCCCTCATTCTTCTCTTCTGCAGATTAAACAATCCCAGTTCCCTCAGCCTCTCCTCATAACTCATGTGTTCCTGGCCCCTAATCATTTTTGTTGCCCTCCGCTGGATTCTTTCCAATGTTTCCACATCCTTCTTGTAGTATGGGGCCCAAAACTGGACACAGTACTCCAGATGAGGCCTCACCAATGTCGAATAGAGGGGAACGATCACGTCCCTCGATCTCCTGGCAATGCCCCTACTTACACATCCCAAAATGCCATTGGCCTTCTTGGCAACAAGGGCACACTATTGACTCATATCCAGCTTCTCGTCCACTGTAACCCCTAGGTTCTTTTCTGCAGAACTACTGCCTAGCCATTCGGTCCCTAGTCTGTAGCGGTATATGGGATTCTTCCGTCCTAAGTGCAGGACTCTGCATTTGTCCTTGTTGAACCTCATCATATTTCTTTTGGCCCAATCCTCTAATTTGTCTAGGGCCCTCTGTATCCTATCCCTACCCTTCCAGCGTATCTACCTTTCCTCCCAGTTTAGCGTCATCTGCAAACTTGCTGAGGGTGCAATCCACACCATCCTGCAGATCATTAATGAAGATATTGAACAAATCCAGCCCCAGGACCGACCCTTGGGGCACTCCACTTGATACCGGCTGCCAACTAGACATGGAGCCATTGATCACTACCCGTTGAGCCCAACAATCTAGCCAGCTTTCTGTCCACCTTACAGTCCATTCATCCAGCCCATACTTCTTTAACTTACTGGCAAGAATGCTGTGGGAGACTGTGTCAAAAGCTTTGCTAAAGTCAAGGAACAACACGTCCACTGCTTTTTCCCTGATCCACAGAGCCAGTTATCTCATCATAGAAGACAATTAGATTAGTTAGGCATGACTTGCCCTTGGTGAATCCATGCTGACTGTTCCTGTTCACTTTCCTCTCCTCTAAGTGCTTCAGAATTGATTCCTTGAGGACCTGCTCCATGATTTTTCCAGGGACTGAAGGGAGGCTGACTGGCCTGTAGTTCTCAGGATCCTCCTTCTTCCCTTTTTTAAAGATGGGTACTACATTAGCCTTTTTCCAGTCATCCGGGACCTCCCCCAGTCGCCATGAGTTTTCAAAGATAATGGCCAATGGCTCTGCAATCACATCCGCCAACTCCTTTAGCACTCTCAGATGCAGCGCATCCGGCCCCATGGACTTGTGCTCGTCCAGCTTTTCTAAATAGTCCCGAACCACCTCTTTCTTCACCGAGGGCTGGTCACCACCTCCTCCCTATGCTGTGCTACCCAGTGCAGCAGTCTGGGAGCTGACCTTGTTCGTGAAGACAGAGGCAAAAAAAGCATTGAGTACATTAGCTTTTTCCACATCCTCTGTCACTAGGTTGCCTCCCTTATTCAGTAAGGGGCCCACACTTTCCTTGACTTTCTTCTTGTTGCTAACATACCTGACGAAATCCTTCTTGTTACTCTTAACATCTCTTGCTAGCTGCACCTCCAGGTGTGATTTGGCCTTCCTGATTTCACTCCTGCATTCCCAAGCAATATTTTTATGCTCTTCCCTGGTCATTTGTCCAATCTTCCACTTCTGGTAAGCTTCTTTTTTGTGTTTAAGATGAGCAAGGATTTCACTGTTAAGCCAAGCTGGTCGCCTGCCATATTTACTATTCTTTCTACGCATTGGGATGCTTCGTCCCTGTAACCTCAATAAGGTATCTTTAAAATACAGCCAGCTCTCTTGGGCTCCTTATTGCTAGAATCTGTCCATCTTTTTATGGATTCTCCATCACTGACAATTTTTAAATCAAGGTTGGTTAGTTTTCTAAAAGATCTGGTCTGGGAATTATTTTAGTGAAGTTCTATGGCCTGTGTCATACAGAAGGTCAGATTAGAGGATCACAGTAGTCCCTTCTGGCCTTAGAACGATGAAGCTTTGATGCTGTTCAATACAAATTATTGTCCCTGGCTGTTCCTTAGGAGAAACTTCTGTCTGAGTTGTGCCTGGTTCTTCATTTTAGGCCAGTCATCATGTTATATCTGCCACTGCATGTGGGGGGGAAGGGAAATTCACTTGCTTCTACTACTCTCCCCAGGCCACAAGCTGGATTTGTTTAATTTACAGCTAAACAGGTTCCAGATCAGTTTTCCACAGGTGAAAAGCCAATCAGTTCCACTTATGCATTATAGAAACACAATGAATGTTTGTGTTTTTCATCATAAGCTTGTTTGTGCCAATAAAACAAAAACCTCACACCTTAAATATACTGTTCCCAGTATTACAGCTCCCCTATTGTGCAATTTATTCCAGTTTTTGTAATAGGGCCTCTGCAGCAAATAAGCCCTCTGTTGAAAGCTTACTTAATGGCTTTCGTGGTAAGTAATATTTTAGGTGGACCATCTTCAATGAAATGGGTTTTATCCTTAACAATTGGTACAAAAGAAACTCTGTGTCTTGCTATCCCACATAATAATAAGAGACCTTTTTAACAAGATAATGAATGGTCTTATAATTAGTAACTAAAGAAAAAATTGATCTAAATTCTCACTGCAAATGACCTTCACTTATTTGCCATGACAGTCCTGTTTTAAACTATTTATTGCAGATGTTAAAAGGAAATTGAATCATTTTGAGTGCCCCTGTCCAAGTATATATTCATTCAGTATATAGTATTTACCTTTCTGACTGTAGATTATGCAGAATGTCCTGTTCAGAAGAAGGGTTTATTCTGGGTACAAGAAGCTTTTTGGTTCCAGTGCAGCTAATTGTCCATTTGTGTTGCTATTTGTCTGTGCCCAGAAATTTTTGCTGATTCAAGTTTTGGTGGGGTTTTTTTTTTTTTTTTTTTTTTATAATTAGTGGTTATCCAGGACACAAAGCCCATTGGAATGTCAGGTTCAGTCAGGCTTTAAGGCTAAAGAAGCCTACTCTGTCCAGAGGGGCAATCACATTATAATCCAGCCCCTGTTTCAGATATTGGAGAAGAATGCTAGGGAAGCAGTGGGAGGTGTGCAGTGTTTCTCAGCTCCATGGAGGAGGCAACATCCACCTCAGATAACTAACAACTGGAGGAGGCAATGGGCTGCACTCTCAAAGGACATCAAAATGGAATCTGGGAGAAAAAAGCCTCCCTGTGAATCCTCAAAAGCCTCAGCAAGAAAGCTCCAGTCCGTAATGCTGCAGTAACCTCTGAGGCCCAGAGGAGAGGTTTTTAGAATCTGCAAAGGACTGCATTATCTCCTGCCGTCTCTCTTTCCACTAAGTATACACTCAAAGCACAAGCTGATTCTTTCTGCACCAAACCCAACTATCCTTGGGATCAGCTGGGCCAAGTGCAGAGCCATGTTACAGCGGGAAGGGAATACAAGACCCATCACTGAAATGTAACACAGACCCAAGATTTGGTTGAGTTAAAATTAAAAGTTGTTTAAATAAATGTCATTTAAAAATTGTAAGAAAGTGAAATACTAAGTAGGACAATAGCGTTAACATCAGTACTAGGAATCCCAATGTTCTGGGGAGTGAGGTGGAGAACGTGTTAGGTTCTTGAAAGTTTATTATTGTTTCTTGTTTTCTCTCTCCTTTCCATCTCTCCTAGAAATAAGTACGTGCTTTTGATGGGGTCATTCTTATATTTATAAAAGGAGTTTCTTAAGAGTGATATGGTTGATTGGAACTGCAGGGCATGATGATAAAATGGTTCTGGCATCCAGCATGAATAAGCTGACATTCTCATAAAAAGAAAACCTCAACCACCTATAATGACTGTATAACTTCTGTTGGTAAGAGAGACAAGCTTTTGAGCTGCACAGAGCTCTTCTTCAGGTCTGGGAAAGATAAGACCAGCCTGAGAGCTTTAATTCATAACTTTGCTAGACACTTAAATTCATGGACTCAGTGGAGACACTGGCTTTATCTCATTACAACATCATCACTTCCACACTGACCTTCCTTTGTCTTATCATTGCAGAGGTGTTAGTTGCCCACTTCATCTTGGATGATCTCTTGCACCATGAGTTAAGTCCGTATGTTTAACAATCTCTTTCACCTTGTATTTAGCTGTGACACTCTGATTACCTTTCCCACACCTGAAGAAGAGGTGTAACTTAAAAGCTTGTCTCTTTCACCAGAAGAAGCTGGCCCGGTAAAAGATATTGCCTCACCCACCTTCTCTCTACCAAATATATGAGACTAAGGCTATCTCTACATTAACACTTTTGTTGGTATAACTTTGTCACTCAGAGGTGTGAAAAAAACACCCCACTGAGCAACATAAATTACACCGACAGAAGCACTGTCCGCACTAGCGCTATGTTGGTGGGAGATACTCTCCTGCTGACATAGCTACTGCCCCTCGTTGGAGGTGATTTAATTATGTCGATAGGAGAGCTCTCTCCTGTTAGTAAAGAGTGGCTACATGAGCGATCTTACTGTGGCACAGCTGCATTGGTACAGCTGTGCCACCATAAGCTTGCTAGTATAGACATGGCCTTACCTGAGGCAATGATCCTCAGCAAATAAAGGTGCTTCTGATTTCTGGGTCCTGGAAGGCTGATGAGGAGGTAATGAGTTATAGTGCTTTCTTACAAAGGCCTGGAATTAGATTCTTAGCCATTAGATTAATCTCAGATATTTGTTTTCATTAAGTTATCTTATCAACTAGCTGAGATGCAAACTTGCAGCTACAGTGTATATTCCATTGATCAGAAGCTTCTTACATCTCTACCGAGATATTCATTCCATTTCTTCTTTTTAAAGATAAAGACATTGGAATTGAGATAATCAACTAACTTCATTAATCAGCCCATGTTACAGTTGCCAGGCATCTGTTTTTGACCAGAATGCCCAGTCAAAAAGGGACTCTGGCACCTGCTGACTGATTTGCTTAAAGTCCGGTCAGTGGTGCCGCGGAGCTAAGGCTCCCTGCCTGGCCTGGCTCTGCACAGCTCCTGGAAGCAGCCAGCATGTCCGGTTCCTGTTTGCAGGGGTGGCCACAGTGGTTCCATGCACTGCCCCCAGCCCAAGCACTGGCTCCGCAGCTCCCATTGGTTGGGAACCGTGGCCAATGGGAGCTGCAGGGACAGCGCCTGTGGGCATGGGCAGCACACAGAGCCCCCTCACCCTTCCGCCTAGGAGCCAGTCATGCTGGTTGCTTCCAGGAGCCGCACGGAATCAGGGTAGGCAGGGAGCCTCCATAGCCCCGCTGCGCTGCTGACTGGGAGCCTCCTGAGGTAAGTGCTGCCTGGCCGGAGCCCTCACCCCTTCCTGCACCTCAACCCCCAGCCCTGAGTCCCCTACCAGAGCCCACACCCCCTCCTGCATCCAAACTCCTTCCTGGAGCCTGCACACCAATCCTTGGCCCCACCCCAGAGCCCACACCGCTGGCCAGAGCCTGCATCCCCTCCCACACCCCTGCCCCATCCCTGAGCCCGTCCTGCACTCCAAATCCTTGGCCCCAGCCCAGAGCCCCCTGCACCCCTCATTTCTGGCCCCATTCTGGAGCCTGCACCCCCAGCTGGAGCCCCATCCCTCTGCCCCAGCCCTGTGAAAGTGAGTGAGGGTGGGGGAGAGCGAGCAACAGAGGGAGAGTGTATGTAGTAAGTAGGGGGCAAGGCCTCGAAGAAGGGGCAGGGCGGGGCAAAGCCTCAGGAAGGAGGTGGGGCAAGGGTGTTTGATTTTCTGTGATCAGAAATTTGGCAACCCCCACCCATCTCTAAACTGAATCTGGTAAATTCTGGATGTCCTGTTACTTAGTCAAGCACTATATAATTTTAATGAGTTCTATGTGCATCAAAGTGAAAATTTGCCCCACTAAATCTATATAAATTGGATGGCACTACAGCATTAGATAATTTGTTTACTATATGCAGATATTAGGTTATCTGATTTTAATTAGGAAAAATATGAGCCATCTTTTGCCTCTTTTTTTCATTTTTATATGTGTATGATATTATGCTATTGCAGTTCTTAAAAGTCTTAATTCTGTATTTAAAGAAAATAAATCTCTGCGTAAGTCTTTGAAGAAAGCAGTCCTACCTCCTGGTCTTGCTTACTGTACATAAAAATGAAATCCAACGGACATACCATTAGACACAGTCTTTAGCTGTCCTTGTACTATAATCGATGTTAAAGGGATGTAGAAGACCAGTTGGTCCATTGCTGTGCTAATCTAGTTATAAATTCAAGCAATGGTTCTTTTACCAATAACCGTGCCTCACTATCTATAAGTTATGCTTTTCTCCCCTCAACAGTATCACTTAATGCCTCCTGCTCAATTTTTCACCTTATATGTCAGTTGTAAGGGACTCATAGCATTGCTTAAGTGACACTCTTGAATTACAAGTGCAGACTGCAATGTAAGATGCCAAACTCGTTTTCTGATAGTAGAACAGGGGCATTAAGTTCAGTTTTACTTGTAAAGCTATATTGTGTCTTTGCCTTGTTAAACAATGAATGCACACAAAAGCACAACTTCCTCTCTTTCTGAACCCAGGCTGAATTTGTTATCTTACTGGTACATGTTTTGAAAAATGTCCTTATGGAGTTAGAGATATGAAAAATGGTTCCTGTCTGTGAAAGCACTGAATGGCAACGTCTTGTGTCTCAACAAGTACTGGCAATATCACTACTGCTGGTTTCCTTCGGATAGAAATTAACTTGATGCCTTTTGACAGATAACCCAACAAAAATGGAAAATGGGCACGAGTACAATGCCACTTTTTAGGACAAGTTGGGAAAGTCCTTAATAGTCAAACTAGGGCAAAATTTCCTTATAAGAGAGTTCACAAACAATGTTGCTACTATGTAGATGTTTTACATTTGTTGTCTTGTTGTCTGAGGTTTTGCCTAATGAGGAATCAAGCTTATTTTCAAAGTATCCTCTATTACAGTGCATTGTATTAATAGTAGAACATTCTGGGTTTCTTTTGAGTAGATTGTTTACATAAGCTCTTTTTCTCTCTTTTGACTTGAATTGGATGTTTGTTTATAAACAGTAATACAGTAGCCATGGAAAGTATTGTTCAATTGCATTTGAAGATCTTTACCAGCAAATTTTGTGTGTTGAAGAAACAGAGGTTGGTGTGGCAAAACAAATCTGGAAAGTTTTTCAGTTGTGGGGATTGTTCCTAGCTGTCCAGAATGAGGACCAAATTTGACCCTCAGTTATATCCATGCATCCTCATTGAAGTCTGTGTAATGAGTTACTGTTTTTCAGTACTTGAAGTAAATTAGACTTGTTCCTCTAAACAGAGACTACTCTCCTTTCTCTTTAAAATTATATATATATATAGATAGCTATATATATATATATATATATATATAATCTTGTTCAAAAAGATTTGCAAGGGGTTTGATGACTTCATATTACACTTATATGCACATATTACACATAGTACACAATATACAGGATTGTAAAACATTCAGTAAACTTCAATGCATTTATTTAGTTGTGTTGAGATACAAAGGCTAGACCGTTTTCCAATCTCTGCAGTGTATTTCTATTTACTGAATCTTTAACTTCATGCAGTGTAAGTGTGGATCCCACTGTTGGGGTGCATGAGCCTCATGTGCAAGGTCAGGGTCTTTTAAATAGTAGTGTCCATCACGGCTACACATACACCCTGTGCTTCCTTGTGCTCTCATTAGAGGGCATTAAGGGTGGGCAGCCGCAACTCTTCCTCAGGTCCTTCTTGGTAGCAAGATGGAACCTAACAAATATCCGACCCACTACTCTGATCAGAGACTTCAACTCAGTTTTTGAACTACTTTTTTTTTTTTTTCGGTTTTGTTCAGTTTGGTTTGGGGGTTTTTGGAAGAAACTTCATATTGAGACTCCCTTTTCCTCAACTTGGACATTTTAAAAAAAGAAAATCATACGTTCCACTACACTATCCGTCCAGCAGGATGCAGTGTTTCATATCAACCGTCACACCTCATGGGTTCAAACCCTGCCTGTCCTATGACAGACTGATTCCCATCAATGATGGACATAGCCAATGCCTTTTCAACCTTGGAAAGACCCACATCTCAGATAGGTACTCTGTGTGCAAGTCAATCTCCACATGAACCTACAAATCCAGGGATATTCAGCTCAAGATACACCTGCTAGAGCAGTCCTTGTGAGTCAGTTTGGGCCCAGAGAGGGTAGTAACTACCGGAATGTGGCCAGACAAACCAGCATCAATCAATTCTGCCTCGAACAGACACCATACCCCAGGATAAGGCAGAGAAAAGAGGGCAAGAGGAACCACTGTCAAAGCCAGCACTGGCAACTTCCACACTGACCAACTCAGCACTGACAGTCTCAGCATCAGCAGCCTTGATGCTGGAAGCCCTGTCACAGGGTGCCAGCAGACAACCTTGGCAACAAAATCAGCACCTGTGGCCACAAAAAGGTGACATCAAGAGACTGAACTGGAGGGAGCTCAAACATAGCTCCAAACAGGGAGCATAGTCCCGAAGAGATGACTCATCCAAGGGCAGAGCCTCCAAGCCCTCCACCAAAACTGGAGAGATGCAGTGGAAATGAGACCCAGTACTGATACCCATGAATAAGCCTGGCAATGAGCTGAGATGCATTCTGCAAGACTCAATGTTCCTTGCAGAGACATCCTCCACACAAAAGCAACAACCAGTACCAGGGCCAATACCAGTATCATGTCAGCATACAGCACCACCACTGAAAGAAGAGCTCTTCACTTCACCATCCTACTCCTTTTCTCCAGTGTTGAGCAGGGATCCCTGTCCCTGCCTTTTGAAAGCAATCTTAAGGAGCATACAAGTGGCTTTCATTTAGAGTTCCATCTCAGCTGGGGGGTGAGTGGCACCAAACCAACCAGCTTCTAGCTGGCTGGTGTCCCTATAGCATGCCACTAAGACTGTATCGGCCCTACTGAGAACTATCATAATTCGGGTCCAGGAGCAGATATCCCTCTGAAAGAGGAGGAGATCCTGTTCCTTCATGGCCTCATTAGTCAGGCCACCCACACGAGCTGGACAATGGCCCCTATGAGCAAGACGTAATGGAGGGACATCAACAACTGACCCCTAGCTCTACACAAGATGTCATCCTCACCAGATGAGATGGTGGTGCCTGTCCCAGAGCCAGCAATCAATGGCTTCAAGGCATTCCAGGATCTTCTGTCTCACATTGCAGAGACCCCAGACATTGAAATGACATTGATACAGGAAAAATCACACAAACTTTTTTTTTATATTTTAAGCACTGCAACTCCAGCCCAGGATCTCATTCCCTTTCAATCAGAGGGTCCTGCAGCTGACCAAACCCTCGCCATTCTTTCTCCTACTTCTAAACAAGTGGAGAAGAGGTACAGATGCCTCCAAAGGGCTTTGAATACTTCTATGGCCACCCAATTTGAGGGCTTCTGGTTGTTTTGGCAGTATAGGAAAAGTTCAAGTCCACAGAAGGCCTACTTAAGGACAGAAATCCTAAGAAGTTGGGTCTATTTGGATGCAAGGTATATTAATTTGCCTCACTGCATCTCCAAGCTGAAAAGTACAGGGCTCTGTTTACTATATATGATTTTTTTCACCAGGAAGAGGGTCACCTTTTTTCTGTTACATAAAGCAGCAGAAGATGGTATCAAGCCTAGAATATGCTCTTCCCTTGTTCTCCCTGATAGACCTCTTGGTGAACTATGAAAAATCATCTCTTGACCCATCACAGAAGATAGAGTTCATAGAAGCTTTGATCAACTCCAGGTCCACAAGAGCATATCTTCCCGAGGTCAGGTTCTTTTTCATGCAGTCGATAGTATGTTAAATGGAATCGTACTCTACTGTGATGGTATAGACTCATCTAGGGCAGCTAGGCCACGTGTGTGCATGCACTTACATTATGTCCTTTGTCAGACTTCTTCTGTTGGCTCTATGATGGAACTCTGGCTCAGATCGATCTATTCCCCAGCAAAACACCAAATGAACAAGAAAGACCTGACCCCGCCTCAGATTGTCACTGAGATGGTTGCAGGAACCCAAGAATGTATATAAAGAGGTTCTGTTCACAGCTCTTCCCCTTGAATGGTTGCTATGGAGGTTCATTATAGACCCAATATTCCTTCATTGGGGATCTCCTATGATAGACCTGATTACCATCATCAACAATGCCAAGTGCCAAAACTTTTGTTCCAGAGGGGCACAAACCTGAATAGGTACCATATGTCTATCTTCTACACTGGTCTCAAGGCCTTCTCTGTGCCTTTCCATTGATTCCCCAAGATAATATCCAAGATCAAATGAGATGAAGCCACAGTCATCCTTGTAGTCCTTACTGTCCAAAGCAGTTCTGGTTGAAAGACAGGCCACAGATGTCCACCCAAACACCTGACCAGCTTCGAGTGCAAGCAACATCCTCTGCCTGCTTCAGGAATGTGCCAGTTTCTCAGATCTGCAAGGCCACAATGTGGCATTAATTCACTGACTTTTTGTCAAGAGTTATGAGTTGGACTTTGGCATCAGCCCTAACAGCCACCAAATTCAAGGTGACAGTACAACAATCGCTGACTGATGCAGCGGATACTTCACTCCCACCATCCAGAGGGGACACTGCTTGCCACTCACTAAACTGTGATCCACACTAATACATAGTTACTAAGAGAGAATGGTTACTTACCCTACAGTGACTGTGGTTCTTCAAGATGTTGTACTCAGTGTAGATCCCATGACCCCTCTCTGTCCCTGCTTTTGCAGATTTCAGTTACTGGGGCTTTGAATTGCGAAGGTGCTGAGGGAAGGTCGTGGCCATTCTGCCTTTTAAGCCCTCATAGAGGAGTATGATGAGGCACAGGTCACATGTGCAGCCCTGACAGACCTGCTGTGAAAAAGAATTTAATTTCGCATACATGAGGCACATGTGCACCCCAACTAATTACATCATCTCAAAGAACCACAGCTACTGCAGGGTCAGTAACTGTTCTTTTTCTGAGAAGGGAGAAGGCAAGGCAGAATTGCTGGCTGCCTTCCCAGGTAAAGTACTGTCCTATCGTTTGTACATAGTTCATTTTCATTTACATCATATAGTAATAATAATGCCTAACTCTTATATTACACTTTTCATCAGTAGATCTCAAAGCACTTTACAATAGAAGTCAGTATCATTGTTCCCATTTTCTTCCAGATGTGGAAACTAAGGCACATGGAGGGAAGTGACTTGTCCAAGGTCACCCTGCAGGCCACTGGCAAAAATGGGAATTAAACTCAGCTGTCCTGAGTTCTACCACAGTGCCCTATCTGCTAGGCTATACTACCTCCCCCCCTGTTAGTGTTAGTCACTAGTTTAAGCTTGGCCTCTAGTCAAGGTATGTCTCCTGGACTAAAGATTCTATACATAAAGCTAATTTTCAATGTCTGATGCTTTGTCATATTGTATTTAACCGGCTACTACCAGTATGCATGAATGTACACAGGTAGTGAGCTGACCATATGTAATTATAAGGAACGTCCACCCAAATACCTGAGATCAGTATTGAGCCACTTGTAATAGTTGGTGCAGATTAGTATGTATATTGTGTTTGTCAATATGTTGTCTGAAGAAGGCTTTGATGGTAGCATGAGGGATTCACTAACTTCATAATGGGGAAAACAGTCCTCCTAGGCAATTAGAGTACTCAGCTTCCAGTTCCCATAAGCTTTGCAGCTACATATTTTCATTAAGCAAAGCAATAAAATAATTATACTTATTTATAAGTGAGATGTCTTTCATTTCGGTAATTTGTCTTGGTAGGGGCAGAGAGGAAAACAAAGTTGTAGAAATATCTGAGATGTAATAATCTCTTCTTGAAACTTGGTATATGTACATTAAATAAAGCATTGCTTAGTTACAGAGAGTGTAAGAATTCTCACAGTTAATTATAACTCTTCAGCACTCAGAGGTATAAAACAAGAGTGACAACTTGCAGCACACACAGTGCTCCCAGAAGCAAGTGTATTTCCAGCCTTAAGATGATCACACCCTCTATCATTAGAAATTACTAGTGGTGTGAAGAACATAAATCCTAATTCTTAGAAGCAATACAAGCTGAGTTTATTCCTCCTCCGGTCTCTCTCTTTCAAGGCAGAGTTGCAGAGCAGGTGAAAGACCATCCAGGGAAGACATAGTAATGGAGGTGAAAAAAGACCATGCCTTCTGCTGTCATTTTAGACACAGTTATTAAGAGCTGAGCCCTCTTCTCCAAATAGCTCTGAGATATATACAGCAGAAACTAGCTTGTGTAGAATAGAACAGTAGTTTATACTTGTTATATAGAAAAGTTGTAATGTTACTGCACTATGTCAATAGTAAATTGGCAAAAATTAAGTATTGTGGACAGGGTAATAATATGCACATTTACATTAAGAACTGAATAACCTTCATACCGTATTAGATTTTCCCTATTGTTGTTTAGGCCCGTGCCGTCGTTCATATTAAAATATTACTACTTCTCGCTGTTACATTGTGTCTGTGTGTGTGTAAATATGTTTTTTCAGTGGCTTATAGGTCTTATTTTTTTCATGTTGTCTTTAACTCTGTTATCATAGCTGCTGGAGCGTAGGCAGAGATATATACACGTACAAATCTATAGCAAGAATTTCCAACATTAGGCAGGAAATAACTGACAAATATCAGAATAAAGCTGTTGAAATCCCTTTATAAATGGTCATGTCTGAGTTCAAATGACTTGCTGAATGTCCATTTCCCCTCCACCTCCAATGTGATTATTTTATAGTCGGTTTCGCCTTTTCACTGAGGGAATTTTATTCAGAAGTTACTTTTGATTTTTCAGTTTCTGTAATGAACTGTTAGATAAAACTGTAGGTGAACCTCAAATAAGTCATCAAAAATAAGTATGTGAAAATGTTATGGGTTTTTTCACTGTGTTTAAAGAAGTAGATGTAAAATGTATGTGACCGGTTCTGTGAAAGTGTGCCTATCTATTACGCTGGATTACTAAACACACCTTAGTTAGCTGAGATAGGATCATCTTGTTATAACTAAATTACTTTTGTTTGTGTCCTCCTAGTCCCTGAAGTTTTTCTTTATCTCCATAGTTGCTTCACTATTGCTGCTAATAATGGAAGAAGCACTGGTACAGATTGGCCACAGGTGGAGTATTTTTAGCTACTGTGTCTAGATTTGTACTGAGTAAGGTTAGATGATGTGGTGCAACAGTGTTAAACACCAGTGCCCCCTCTCCACCCTGATGCTCCCAACATTATTAGCACCAGTGCAATAGCAACAATGGGATATTTTTTAAAAAAAAATGCTGGATGACATTACTCTAGGATGCGTCTAGCGCTAGAAAATTTAGTACCAGTCTTACAGCAACAGAATAGCTGCAAAGATGCCTAATACAGGGATCATGCATTTTTACCATTGTGGCATGAAAACCCGCTCAGAGTAGGATCTTTCCTTTACCCAACATGTAGATTTTCATAACACCCTGGATTTAAAGCCTGATCCTGGTCTACACTAGCACTTCCGTCATTACTAACACTGATATAGCTGCATCATTTAGCAGCAGTTGCTGTAAAACAGGTAGTAATTAGCATTGACAAGGCCCAAGTGGTCACTGCTATATTGTGCCACTGTTTGAAAGATGAACACATGACTTTGTAATTTAAAATACAAAAGTTTCAATGCAGCACAGGATACCTTTTGTTATGGCACACGCTTGGTGAAAAGTCTCTGTTTGAGAGTGTTAAACTTCTTCCATACCAGGCACAACATATATAGTTAGGTACATTTCTATTTACTTCTTTGGCCTTAGTCGCACTATAATACATTAAAATGATGGGGAAAATGAAGTAAAATTTGTATGAAAATGAAAGTAAAAAATGTTAAAACTCTCCGATGACCATTAGACAATGTGCCCAAAAATAGTTAAAATGCACAATTGGAAGACACAAACTTGAAAAGGAAACCCGCCCAAAAAATTTTAAAAAAAGGTTTTTTTTTACTCATCTATCCAAGATGGTTTGGTATTGCTGCTGGAACTCTGCCATTGACTGGGAGGGTCAGATGACCGTATGGGCTAAAAAGAAAGCCTCAAGGCAAAATAGCTCAAGCAGTAGCTCTTTCAGGTTAAGGGACATTCAAAGAGTATTAAAAAAAAAACCTAAAGATCAGCCTTAACCCAAACCTAACATCAAAACAATCTGAACTCAGCAGGATTTGGATACTATATGTTCAACATTCAAAAAAAATGAATAGAAGATTCAGAAATCTGTAGTGAATAACTCCGAAGTGTTTTACACAACTATATCAAAAACTGTCTGGTAAAAAAGAGCTAATCTGCTACTAACAAATAAAGTATGTACTGTATGTGGGGTAACTCTCATTTCTAAACCAAGCTATCTTTGTGATATGGTTTTACAAAATAGTCAGACCCTTCAAAACCTTGATTTTTTTTTTCAGTACCGTCTCAAAATACCTTGTGTGATTAATCTTAAACTTCTGTCCCCCTCTTTACAGCCAAACAGTCTCCTTTTCTAGACACCACACGTGAAATTTCAGGCCGAAAATATTTTGAGTACTCTGGGGAGCAGGAGTATCAAAATGAATCTTATAATGGAAAGTAGGTTACAAATGTAACTATGACATCATGATAATTTCTAATACCAAAAGTATGCATCCATTATGGTGTTTGTCATACATACATATTCCATGCATTCAGTAGACTCTGCACTAAAATCTCTGGTTAAATAATGACCTAAATTATATCATAAATGACACACTGTATATAATATTGTAAAGTATTTATATGTGAAATATACTGAAAAGGTGCATGTGCACATAAAACCACAAAGACATCTGGAGCGTTCAGACAAAGTTACAATTCCCAGCTGGGACAAGACAATTGTTAAGCTAGTAAAACAGATGAGTTTTAGAATTAAGACCACACACAGCAAAGTTTGATCTCTGCTTTGATAAGGGCCTTATTGCGGTTGTAGTGCTGCTAAAGCAGGGCTATTAAAGGAGATTGACAAACTACCTTAGTGGTCTTTAGTCTCAAGATTTTTTTTACAGAAGTGCATACTGAAGGAGCAATTAACAGGAAAGCAGCAATGTAAATGGTCATTTAAGCAATTGTACAATAAGCAAAAATATGTACAGGATCTGATTGTCATCCGTGTTGAGTGTCTATAGTTCCTGTTGACTTCATTTGGAGTTCTGGGTGCTCAGCGCTTCTGAATGTCAAACCTACAGTCTTTACAGTTATGTGAATGTGAAGAAGTTCTGTATTTTTATTGTAAATAAGCCTATCTCCCATTGGTATGGTGTCATGAGTCCAGTTAGCAGAGCCCTAGAGCTTTAGTTCCTCAGCTGCCTCCTGGTATGATAGAGTTATGAGGCTTAGTTAAGAAGAAAAGTTGTAAAGAGTACAGATATATTAACAGCCGTCAGTGGAAAAGCTGGAACTAAAACTCATGGTTTCCCGGTATGCAGCTTAGTTCACCTTTCCCTAGGTTGCAGAAAATTATGGGGGAAGTTTCATTCACTCCCTCACAAATGTGTGGGAAGGCTTGACAGAGCTGTCAAATGTGTGTCACCTCTTGGGAATGACACATGATTAACAGCAGGCACAAGCTAGGGCATTTAGATTTCTAGCAACCTGATTATGGCTGCAGTAGCTTAGATATTTGAACACCATAATAAGAGAGACAGAATTGAGGCCCTTTTAAAAAAAAGTGACCCTTAATACTAGGACTCTTGCAATTAATATATTAAGTTCAAATAAAATTAACAAATGACCCACCAGCACCCAAATAAAAATCAAACTTTTTTTAAAATTCAAAAGGGTCTTAATTTCTATTGTGGCATTAGCTGAAAATAAGAGTACTAAGAAGATCACAAAAAGGACTTTGCTTGCAGTATTTCCAGGTCTGATGAAAGAGGGAGCTACCCCATCCCAATCTCCAGACCAAAAAAGGTTTCAATCTGTTGGGGAAAGCCTTAAATAAGTATTCAAACCAAATCTCACAACTTCATCGAGGTTTTCCATCCCAGCAGGGATTCATGGCTTTATTAATTAGAAAGCTTACAAATGGTCCTTTAGCTACAGTTAAGTGTTGTAGCAGTTTAATATCTGATGTGCGTTCTTGCAGGGACTTTGCTGGCAAGGAGATAGACTTAAGGATCAGATACGCAAATAGCTCTGACTTCCATTGGCTTCTAAAATTCCAGGTGACAAAATAGAGCTCAGTGTCTAGATAATGAGGTTGTCTCTTTATTTTAATCCTCTCCTCTCCCATCACCACCCCTCTGATTAACTTTTTCTTCTCATGCAGGGACCCTCTAAAACTACAACAACTGCAGAACCAAATTCGTCTGGAACAAGAAGGTGGTCAGCGGTACCATCACCACCAGCAACATCAAAATCCTCCTCCGTCTCCTCCTTTTCCTCCTCCCCCTTCTTTCCAGGAGCTGGTGTCCAGCCAGTCTGTCAGTTCTCCTGTGCAAATGAGCGTTCTCAACTCCCACACTTCCCCCACCATGCAGTCATCCAGCACCTTCAACTATGCCCGGCCTAAACAGTTCATTGCTGCTCAGAACATCAGTCCTGCTTCAGGTTATGTAACTCCTTCATCTGGGTCTTCCACATCCAGCCTTCCATCCCCTATGTCTCCAACTGCCTCTCAGAAACAATTTGGCAGAGCACCTGTTCCCCCTTTCTCCCAGCCATTTGCTCCGGAAGGAGAGTACCTGTGGTCTCCATCTTCCTCTTCACCCCCTCCCCCACCTCCACCAGTCTTTAGTCCAACTGCAACGTTTTCAGTTTCTGATTCCTTCCCACTTCCCCCACCCCCTCCTCCTCCTCTCCCTTCCTCAGTTTCCTCACCTTCCCGCAGTCTTTCTCCAACTGCTAGATTCTCTAACTCCAGCCAGTCTCCAGCAGCGTTCCTCAGCTCCATGTTACCATCCCAGCCACCGCCTATATCTGTCAATGCACTAGGACTTCCAAAAGGTGTTATGCCTCCGTGAGTATAAACAGCTAACGAACTTCTTACATTTAATTTTATTGTTTATTAATTGTATTGGTTCTCCATTTTGATAGCTTTTTGGGCTCTCTGCACTGTGGCTAACTGAGAGGGGGTGGGGGGATGACAGATTCTTGAATCAGTGGAAGAAATTGCAAGGAAATCACCCTTCTGGCCAAAGGTCTTGCAGTCACTTTCATAAGGTGATACTTGGCCTCTGACTCTAGTGATTTCTCTAGATGGAGGAGTGTCAGGGAAGAAGACACTGATCAGAAATATGCTGTATTCTGCTTATGGAACAAAGCTGCAGAGATGGAAAATGAAGGGGCACAATGGCCTACTGATATTTGGTTATCTTTTTTTTCAGGGGAGAGGGGAAAGAGAGGACGTGGTGCTGGGGATTTGTAAGAACCGTGTTTAAAAAAACAGGAAAAACACCACAGACTACATCAGCTCCACATATTTTCCCTCCCTTTTGTCTCCCCTCAAGGCTAAAATATTGTTCTGGAGCATGCCAAAAGCCCAGAGTAGTTCAGTTTGTCTTTCCATTGGCACAAGATTCTCATTCCATTGTTGGAGAACAAAGAGAAATGATAAAGAACAAAAAATGAGAATAGCTGGATCCAAGGCTTATTTATAACTTTGTTTAAGGGCTTTCTAAACATGTCCACAGTATCAAGATAACTTGCTGGGCTATAGATTTGGTACTGTAGGAACTTCTGTTATTTTACTCCAAGGCACTTTTGGAAAAATTCTGTCAGTTACTCAAAGATATTAATGAATTTGTCTGCAATATAAACAAAACGTAATTTTAATTTTAACATTTGGTGATGTTAAAAGATCTATTACATAATTCAAAAATCAACTTGTTCTGTCTCTTTAACTTCTAGTTTCATTTTTCTCTTTTCCTACCAAATATCTTCTTTCCTGCTACTGTATGTTATCATATCCTTCCTTAGTCTTTTTCAGTGTCTGTTTCCCCTTTGTCTTGTTTAACAGTATTCTTCGTCCCGTCATCTTCTATCTACTCTGCCACTCTTTCGTGTGTTTTTTCTCTCCTTTCTTTCCCCCAAGTTCTTTCAGTCTCTCAATTTCCATTTTTCTGTATTCCCCAAATTTCTAATTTATTGTCCTATCCCTTCTTGCCACCTCTGTTTCTCCTTCACTTCTCCTTTATCATCTCTATCTTTCTATGGTGCCCATTACTGTAGTACATGAGCACCTCCTGGTCTCTAATGTATTTATACTCACAACACCCTTGTGAGGATATCTCCCATTTTACAGATGGAGAACTCAGGCACTAAAGGGGCTGAATGACTTGGCCAAGGTCAAACAGCAAGTTGGTGGTGGAGGGAGGAACTGAACCCAGGTCTCCCAAGTTCCAGGCTAACACCAAAACAATTAGACCCTTTCTCCTATCCCTTTTCTTCACTTTATTCACTTTTTTCTCAGCTCTCACCCTCCACTCACTCCAGTGCATGGTTGTTGGCTGCCTGCATTGGTCTCCATAGACAGAGCCAGTTAGTAGTATAGATGAGACTAGACTGAGCAAAATTAATTGACTGCCAGTCAGCTCCAGGGACGTAGGAGGAGCAGAAGCCAGTCAGCTCTGCAGCCTGCAAAAGGGAAAAAGCCTGGATGATCAGCAGTCCAATCCTGGCCTGTACTCCTTTCTATCGCCCTGCTATTGATATCCATTGATTCTGAAAGGAAGACACTGTTTCCTTGGTAAGACACTGTAGTGTGGTCGTCTGGGTGCTGAACATGGAGTCAAGATTGGGCACTTGTATTTTCAACTCTGACATGCATCTTGAGCAAGTCATTTAATTTCTCTGTCTCCATTTCCCAATCTATTAAATGGGATTACAAATGATATGTTACGCGTTGCTGAAAGTGAACTAGTCAAAGTGTGGAATGCATTCTGTAGATGGAAATGAGCAATATCTTTATCAATATTGGAGAGTCCAGTATAAGACAAGGTCTAAAGTAATGGGATTTCAGCTTTAAGATAGATTTTTACTACTACATACATCAGTGGGAGTAGGGTTGGATCCTTGATTGTTTTTTAAATACTTTACATTAGCTACCTTTCTTACCAACTGTTTTATTAAGAGAGCCACAAGTACTCCTTTTCTTTTTATTAAGAGAGAAAGCATTCTTGCAGCAAACTTTACGGTTACTTTCAATGCCTTCCCCTCGCTCTTGTTTTTTTATTGCTGGTATTTCTTTGCCACTTTCCTAGTGTACTTGAGGATCAGATATTCACAGCTCATGTTTGTGTGTGTGGTCTTCACATGATAGTTCACCCTATTCTGCCTCTGTAGTGGCTTCCTGTGACAATGGTAGTCAAAGACCTGAAAAAAAGAAAAGGGAATTTTTGAACTGCTTAGTCTTGTGTCAGAATCTGTAATATAACCTAAATAACTTGCCACCCAGATGAGCTGGAATTCTTATGGAGTACTTTTAAAAGTGATACTTCTTGGTGTTCTGATTACATTGGTATATATTGTATATTTGTAATATTTCTTTGATGCTCTCCATTTGAATGTAATGAAAAAATATTATTAATTCAGATTCAGAACTGGCTGGATTATTTTGGCATTTTTTCATCAAAAAATTATTTTTTGATTAAATTGAAATTTTCACAAATTTATTTCCATTGTTGTTGAAGGTCTTAGTGTTCGATTTTTAAAAATTGAAAATGGGAAAAAAAGGAATTTTTTGTTTCATTTTGGTGAGCAAAATCCTACTTTCTCTCATTTCTTTTTAACTTCTTTTCCACTAGGGAAAAAAGATAGTGAATAGGGAATATAAAAAAATGAAAGTGACTTTTTTCCCCCACTGAAACAAAAAAATTGAAAATTTTTGAAAAATGTTCAAAAAATTTTTGGACTTTATCTAGCCAAAATATGATGGAAAATGTTGAATAAAATGAGGAAAAAAATGTGTTTATTTAAAAAAAATGTTCATGAAATATACTTACTTGTTTTGGACCTGCTCTATCCAAGATTCAAGCAAAGCATGTAGCCCCCCACAACTCCTTTGCGTAGGGGCCCCCATTTCACAGCCACAGTCGAGTATGCAGCCTTCTCTCCATTTCCCCTAAATGGATTTGCTGTGCCAACTGGGTACAAATATGGACTAGAGAATAAGTAATGTGTCTAGATTTGGCGGGGTGTGTGTGTTTTTTTGGGTAGGGTTACGGACAGTGCTTAATTTGTAATGAGAGGTGCTGGGGCTCAAGTTATTAGGTGCTGGGGCTCAAGAAATTTTTCTTTACATTCATAACTGGGGCAGTAAGCCCAGAGGTGCTGGGGCTATGAACTGCCAAGCCTAGAGGTGCCAGGGCTCAGCCCTGTCAAGCCCTGGCACAAATTAAACATTGGTTACAGACAAAAGGATGGAAGTTTCCTGTAAAACAGAAGGCAAGAGAAACATGTGAAATGAAGTAGCCCAAATAAGGTCAAAGTGTCAAAGGAGACATCCTGATCTCTCATGAGTCTGACGTCAGCATACAGCAACTCTTATTTCACTCCCCAATTCCTGTTTTCTCTAGCTCAAACGGGAATTAATTCATGGAAGTCCTATGACCTGTGTTATGCAGGAGGTCAGACAACATGATCACAGTGGTCACTTCTAGCCATATTAACTATGAATTTAGGAATGAATTACGTGGCATGGAAATATGAGCAATAAATAACACACTGGGTTGAAATGACAATGGGATGGGATTCCCATGAGTTAGGGAGCCCCCAGAGGCTGTGGGTTTGGCAGCAGCATCTGAACTGGTTTGTTCAAAATGGTTTCTAGTTGGATGGTTTTGATGAGCTAGTTTGCTGCCAGTATATAGGTTAATAGTCTGACTGTCCAGAACTGTGAGAAACAACAAAAACCAATTGACTAGATTTCTGGGTCTACTTCACAAGTGTCTGACGTTCAGATAAAATGAAGAACAGCTCTGGATATAATAGTTCAGGATGGTCTGAACTTTTCAATGCTGTGGGCCAGATGTTAGTGTTGTGGGCCACGTACAAATACTACCTTCGTGGGCCACAAACAGAAATATCATTCCAGATTCTAGAATAAGATTCTTTTTTTAGGATTTATTAGCATTTAGCATTTCTGTGTAGGGTTAAGAAGTAATAAAATTAAATAGGGGACTAGCTCACCTTATCAAGATAGGGGTGCCCCCAGGAATATTTCAAATGGTACACATGTCCCTACCCCTTCTGACTCAGGGAGGAAACTCTGGCCAGGACTTCACTGTGGTCAGTGCACTGTCTGTGCAGAAGTAAAATTCCCCCCCCACACTGCCTACAGGAAGGGATGGGGTGCCAGCTGCACTGACCATAGGAAGGCAGGAACAGGGAGCCATGAGGTGAGAGGACAGGGAATCCAACCTCTCCCCACACCCAACTGGCTCTCAGGCTGCACAGACCCAGCAGCTGCTGCCTCCCCTCCTGACAATGCCTGGCACAATAGTGCAGGCAGCCCATGGCCAGGGACCCAACACCCTCACTGGGGGTGATGGGTTGGAGTGCCCATATCCCTGCCCAAAAGGTGAGCCCTGCTGGAGTCCTGGTGCTGTGGGCTGGGAGGGGAGGGGACTGGAGGCCTCAGCACTTCCCTAGTCTTCAGCCCCAGGTGAGGCAGTTATAGGGATGGAGGCTGCAGCTTGTATGCTGGGGCTTTCCATGAGGAGTTGGGTTGCAGGGGGCTACGTGGTACTGGTTCCCCTGCACAGTCAGTGGCACTGGAAGAACTGAAATATGTGATGAAGGCAAGCTTGGCCTGGTCGACCCCGGGACAAATCTGAGTGAGAAGCACTGCGATTTAGTTGGGGTTTGTCCTGCTTTGAGCAGGGGGTTGGACTAGATGACCTCCTCAGGTCTCTTTTAACCCTAATCTTCTACAATTCTATGATCTACCATGTGTTGGAATTCTGTATGGTAGAAATTATTTCACTTTTTATTTTTTTACAAAGGTATTAAGCAAGGACAATGCTTGAAGTAACAAAAATCAAATTGTTTTCAACAGCAGTTGAACAATAATGTTTTCATATTTTTTCTCCCACCAGCAGCCTGACCATCCCAGAGCCCTCAAGGGAGCCCCTAGCACTCCGCCAGTTCTGCTCTCTATTCTCTATTGCAGTCCCAGTCCTTTCCACACTCTCCCCTCCCTCAGCTCGACTCCCCACTTCACACAGTCCCAGCTCTTCTCCCTGTTCTACACTCCCACAGCCTGGCTCCCATTTCACACTTCCCCTCCTCCCAACTTGGCTCCCCTTCCCTCAGGCCACTGGTTGGACCAGCTAGTACTAGTTCATCATTAAATATTTATTTGCATAATTTTACTGAGGAAAAAATGTCAATTGGATAAAATACTTAGTACTGCCAGTGTGGTCAAGTCACTTGCAGTCACTTAACACTTTCACCTAGTGAGGTTAGTAAGGGACATAGGGATCACTTTACCCATCCATCAAATGCAGCCACGTTTGGGATGGAACACAGTCGTTTTTACCACCATATAGTAACATTTAGAGAGGAAGTGAAGAATGCTGTAGTCAATTAACATTTCAGAGAGGCATTATGGGGGCTGAATATTGTTTATTTCTGAGTTGGAATTTGGCCAATACCCTATTGCTCAATCCTTGTTCTTGGGGGTCTCCGTTTTCCCTATTCTAAAGAACTCTACATATTAGTAGATTTATTGGTCCAGCTCAGCCTTCAGCTATGCGGAAGGTAACCCCTATTAACTTCAAGGGGAACTACACATGTGACAGAATCCAGAATTGTGCCCATTTGGTTTGCTGACAGAAATATATGGAGGCTGGAACCTAAGTTTCATCAGCCATCACAGCAAAAGTTTGATACAAACCCAGGTTTTTCTCTGATTTGCGCCCATGCAAGTCAGTTAAGTTTGGATGGGTGTCACTGACAGCAAAATTTTGGCTCACAGAGTGATTCTATAAATGCAAAGTGTAAACCACTAGAAAGAAAGCATGGAATTAGTCATCAGACAATGACAGCATCCCTTTCAAAGTAGAATAAACATGCATTTTCAGATATGAATATCTCAGTTTAAAAGGATCTTGACTGTAGGACATATCTAATTCTTTCCTTCAAGCAGTTGCATTCTTCAATAGTGTTGCCTAGGTCACTAACAGAGGAAAATATCATGATGCAGAGTTTTTAAAAGGACTAGACTTAAATAGGAACAGCAAGTACCAAGTTAACTAAACCTTTTTAAAGAGAAAAGAAAACATCACTTTGTCACACTTTTGTAAAAGTAACATAAGCTGTATTTTTCATCATTGCTGATGCTAAATTTAATTGCTGTTTCTATGCTCTTCAAAGCGTTAAACCAAAGAGTTCTTGGGATAAGGAACAACGCAGGGAGAACAGTGCAATGTTTTTGCCTTTACTTGAGCTAAAGCAGCTGGTCTGCTCTTCCAGACTTATTCTGTACATTGAACTTTGCCTGAGTAACTACTGATATGCCAAATGTTTTACTGATCTCCAGGTTCCCTGCATCTGTCAGTGATGATAGTGAGCATCATAAGGGACAGCCACCCATGTACATGTTGTCACCATATAACTCTCACTCGGTCCGTCATTACCAAGGACATCCCCCACTTTAGAACACAATTTATTGCTGTCCTATATAAATCTGGCATTTATTTTCCTGGTTTTGTGAATTATGTCTATCACAGTTTCCTCAAACTGAGTTTACAGTCAGTGTGGTTTATGCCAAAACATTCATGTGTTGGATGGGGCTTCTGAGAGCCCCTTGCTTAAAAATTCCACCACCAAATTGAGGGTAAAGGTTAAGGTGGTTTCTCTTCCTCTGAGGGAGCTCATCTCATCTCCGTAATGTTCATTCATCCCTGCCAAACTTATCTCTGGGGCTCATGAAAATACATCTGAAGTGAAAGTTTTCTGCAGTTGAAATGAACTGAATTTCAGCAAATGTCAGGTTTGGCTGTTTTTGTTTTTTAGTTTTCCAGTTTGTAATAGGATTTGTCACAGGTCCAAGGGAGAGAAGTTCTATGGGAACCCTTTGTGAAAATGACAATTCATCATTCTGCTAAACTAATGAACCCAGTTGTTCTTGTTGTTTTGTATTACAGTAACACCTAGAGGCCTCAGCGGAGATTGGAACCCCATTGGGCTAGGCACTGCACTACACAGAGAGAGAGCTCCTTTCCCAAAGATCTTACAATCTGAATAGACAAGACAAAGGGTGGGAGGGGAAACAGAATTATGGAGAAGTGAAGTAACTGTCCCATGGTCACACAGCAAGTCAGTGGCAGAACCAGGATTAGAACCAAGGACTCCTCATCCAATGACTTTCCCAGTAGACCATACTGCTTCCTATTGTTAAAAGCTTCCTGCCCTATTGTCCTCCCTGTGTTCTTCATCTTGACCGCCACATGTAGCTCTCTGGGAATCTAAGTCCTATATGGCTGTCAAGGATATGAGCAGATTCTATACTATACTGGACTATAAGGTGGATAGAAAGCTGGCTAGATTGTCGGTCTCAAAGGGTAGTGATTAATGGCTCCATGTCTAGTTGGCAGCCGGTATCAAGTGGAGTGCCCCAAGGGTCGGTCCTGGGGCCGGTTTTGTTCAATATCTTCATAAATGATCTGGAGGATGGTGAGGATTGCACCCTCAGCAAGTTTGCAGATGACACTAAACTGGGAGGAGAGGTAGATACACTGGAGGGTAGGGATAGGATACAGAGGGCCCTAGATAAATTAGAGGATTGGGCCAAAAGAAATATGATGAGGTTCAACAAGGTCAAGTGCAGAGTCCTGCACTTAGGACGGAAGAAGAAGCCAATGCACCGCTACAGACTGGGGACCAAATGGCTCGCCAGCAGTTCTGCAGAAAAGGACCTAGGGGTTACAGTGGACGAGAAGCTGGATATGAGTCAACAGTGTGCCCTTGTTGCCAAGAAGGCCAATGGCATTTTGGGATGTATAAGTAGGGGCATTGCCAGGAGATCGAGGGACGTGATCATTCCCCTCTATTCGACACTGGTGAGGCCTCATCTGGAGTACTGTGTCCAGTTTTGGGCCCCACACTACTAGAAGGATGTGGAAAAATTGGAAAGAGTCCAGCGGAGGGCAACAAAAATGATTAGGGGCGAGGAACACATGAGTTATGAGGAGAGGCTGAGGGAACTGAGGATGTTTAGTCTACGGAAGAGAAGAATAAGGGGGGATTTGATAGCTGCTTTCAACTACCTGAAAGGGGGTTCCAAAGAGGATGGCTCTAGACTGTTCTCAGTGGTAGCAAATGACAGAAAAAGGAGTAATGGTCTCAAGTTGCAGTGGGGGAGATTTAGGTTGGATATTAGGAAAAACTTTTTCACTAGGAGGGTGGTGAAACACTGGAATGTGTTACCTAAGGAGGTGGTGGAATCTCCTTCCTTAGAAGTTTTTAAGGTCAGGCTTGACAAAGCCCTGGCTGGGATGATTTAATTGGGGATTGGTCCTGCTTTGAGCAGGGGGTTGGACTAGATGACCTCCTGAGGTCCCTTCCAACCCTGATATTCTATGATTCTTTGATTCTCCTTGGTTGTCCTGTGAAATATGGTTGTTTTTTTAAAAGGAAATTTTAAATTTAATGAAATGTGCACATGAGTTACCACAGAAAATATCATCTTTGCATTCTTAAAATAAAATGACTAAATACAACCACCATATATCCATACTGTAAGGGACTGGGGCATAGGCGGTCTGGCCTAGTGGTCGCAGCTATGCTGGGGTCCACATATCAGGGACAGTGGTATTTGAGCAGGGGTCAGAGGAATCACTGTAAACCAGGCTGAGTAAGCAAAAGTTGGGTCAAAGTCAAGGCAGCGTTGGAGACTGGAGATCAGAGATAATACTAGGCTAGAATCAGGAGGCAAGAGTCA
The DNA here is from genome assembly GCF_965140235.1 of Caretta caretta. Classification (NCBI taxonomy): domain Eukaryota; kingdom Metazoa; phylum Chordata; order Testudines; family Cheloniidae; genus Caretta; species Caretta caretta. The sequence goes on from NC_134209.1 coordinate 80,066,809, forward strand.
GGCTCAGGATCAGGCTAGAGACCAGTCTGGAGTTGCAGCAGGCCCAAAGTCTGTTTTGTTGTCCAGGCAACCTCTTGGGGCACTCTCCAGGGTTAAATAGGGTGGTTGGCCAATCAGAGGGCTGCAGGGTACTGTCATTGTGAGTCATTTTGGGCGATACTTCCTGCGGCGCTTATTCTCCACAGTGCTCTCTGGCTGTGCCTCTGCATGGTTTCTTGGTGTCACTGTAGGACTGTCAGCTGTCACAGGCTCTGCAGACGTAGGTTCTAACCACCCATCCTTACACATGCATTTGAACTTTGAATGCCAAGCTGTGCCCGAGTCACAATTATAAACCAAATATTTGTGTGAGTAATGCTGTGCAAAAAAATTTTTGGCAAACTTTTTTTGGCAAAGAATGCAGATTCAATTACACTGAAATGTGTTGTGAATTTGTGTTGGTTTTGCCAAATTGTTCACGTAAAAAAAAAGTCCAAAAATGTCAAACCATTTTGAGATTTTGGTTTGCGATAATTTTTTGAAATTTCCTTCAATTTTATTGAAAACCCCCTCACCACCACCACCCCCCCAAAAACAGACAAAAACCTTTAAAAAATAGTTAAAGTTGAAATAAAATGTTTTGTTTTGGGTTGAACAAAATGTTTCATTCAACCCAAAATTAAACTTTTTTACTTTTTGATACTCTGAGAATTCCAAAAAATCTCATTTTTGGTTTGACCCAAATGAAATGTGGCATTGGTTTGTGTTTTTTTTATTTTTGTTTGTTGTTGTTTTGTTTTTTTAATTGCTGGTGAACTAAAACATCCATTATTCTTAGTGTGAGAGTTACTTTATTTGTGAGTTACTCAAGGCTAAGTAAAGTATAGACCAAGAAATTTACATTAAGGAAAAAGACACGTAGGGTTGGTGCAGTAGCCAAAACCATGACCTCCTGCATCTTGACCATGATTGCATCTGGAAGGCTTTATTTTCCAGATGCTTTTTATCTATTTCTTTTTCCAAATGATTGCTGCAGATGCATATGCAAAACATTTAAAAATGCCCAGAGACTTACTGTCAGCCTAATCTAAACAAACTGGTGATGCACGTGCACTCTGTTGGAGAGAGGGAGTGTGTACTGATTTATTTACCTTGTTTTGTAGCTTTTTGGCCTACCAACCTGGCTAGTATCCTATACATGTTGTCCCTGTTGGCCAAAGCACAGAACTTTACTTCAGACAAATAATTTATGAAGGGATGTCACATAAATGTCTGTAAATCAGTCAGAGGAGCTTCTTTTCTTTTTATTCAGATATTAATTGATTTTGTATATAAAAACAAGTTATGGTTTGTTGATGGCAGGGGATGCTTAGTGCACTAGCCTTTCAACAACTGGAGACCAAGGTTGATTTTGGATAAATCACAAATACGACTGAGATTAGCCTCCTCTCAGTCCCTAGTGGATGTTTGTTCACATCACATATATTTGGCATGTTTGTCAGTCACTGCTTAAGAGAGACCCAGGACTGCAATAACTAGAGTGTTTCAGACTAAGATCCATGGGCTGTGTTGAGTAGGGAAATTCATGTGTCATTCTTCTCTAGCTTTGGCTCCAGTCAATGCTATATTAATTTCTTCATTTTCATGACTATCAGTTCAAAACACAACCTTTATAATAATTGTACGGGGCGGGGTTACAATTTATATTGCCTAGATTACCAGAATTTCAGAAAGGGCTGGATTTTTTTTAAACTGAAATCAAACGTGCCTGCCCATTCCTTGGAAAAATGTTTCACAATGGATATGACATAATCTCAATTATAGCAGCCAGGAGGCACTCAAGCCCAGATCTTCAAAGATATTTAGTCTCCTTCCCATTGAAAACAATGGAAGTTAGGTGCCTAAATATCTTTACTGATTGGGTCCTCAGATACTTATGGTGATGAATGCCAATATGAAAACCTAAATAAGCTGATAATTTGCACAAGTGGAGTGGGCTTGATTAGAAACTCAAAAAATGGTTCTGGTTTTTATTAGGTGAAAATGCATTTTAATTGCATGCCTTGCAGAAATGACAGTCCTGGGTGATACGATCCCAGCTTTTAGGTGAATGGCTCCCTCTTTGTTGTTGAATCTCTGATAAAAGGATCAAACATGCTGGGAAATATGTATTGTACATACCAACTTTCATCCTAGCTGATCTATGGGTAAGATTGATTTTTAATCAGTCTCTTGCCCTTTTCTTAAGATACTTTCCTGGGGGAAGTAGATGAACTTTGTTACCTTTGTTTCATTTTGAGGGTATCATCCCTTAGTCAAGACTCTGCATAGGCAGTCCTTCATTAGTCCAAGTGCATTTAATTAGCACTACTGGGAGGAATCTGGGGGTTGTCAAGGTTCCTTCCCCACTCTGAACTCTAGGGTACAGATGTGGGGACCCACATGAAAGACCCCCTAAGCTTATTCTTACCAGCTTGGGTTAAAAACTTCCCCAAGGTACAAATTTTGCCTTGTCCTTGAAGAGTATGCTGCCATCACCAAGCGTTTTAAGCAAAGAACAGGGAAAGAGACCACTTGGAGACATCTTCCCCCAAAATACCCCCCAAGCCCTACACCCCCTTTCCTAGTGAAGGCTTGATAAGAATCCTCACCAATTTGTACAGGTGAATGCAGACCCAAACCCTTGGATCTTAAGAACAATGAAAAATCAATCAGGTTCTTAAAAGAATAATTTTAATTAAAGAAAAAGAATCACCTCTGTAAGATCAGGATGGTAAATACCTTACAGGGTTATCAGATTCAAAACATAGAGAATCCCTCTAGGCAAAACCTTAAGTTACAAAAGACACAAAAACAGGAATATACATTCCATCCAGCACAGCTTATTTTACCAGCCATTAAACAAAAGAAAATCTAATGCATTTTCTAGCTAGATTACTTATAGATTACTTACTAACTTTACAGGAGTTGTAAGACTGCATTCATGATCTGTTCCTGGCAAAAGCATCACACAGACAGACCAAACCCTTTGTTCCCCCCGCCCCTCCAGATTTGAAAGAACCTTGTCCCCTCATTGGCCATTTTGGGTCAGGTGCCAGTGGGGTTACCTTAGCTTCTTAACCCTTTACAGGTGAAAGGGTTTTGCCTCGGGCCAGGAGGGATTTTGTAGCACTGTATACAGAAAGGTGGTTACCCTTCCCTTTATATTTATGACAGGGGTTTTAAAACCTTATAGTATGCATGACAAGACCAAACTAAAAACATTTGTTCTTTATGTGCAGCTGCAGCTTCAAAGCTTGGGATCCATGCTTACCATAATTCTGCATTTTAAAGTAATTGAAAATACTTTACATGGATGGGAATTTGCTATGTGCCAGAAGCCAGAACAGACTTTTGTAAGGCTTTGGTTATAAAAGGAGAATCAAATTAATGTTCATTTGGATTTCTGTGAAACTGAGCCACGCTGATGGCAAAAGAGAACACATCCTTGGGACTGTAACAACCACCAGCCTGTTGCCCTTGTTTACTCTGTCAGAACAGTGGGACGGAGGAGTGGAAAAAATCCCATCCAATGTGCACACTGTAATCAAAGCATGAAAAGTGTTGCTGGTTTGGCCTGCTTTCTAAATAAATGTTACAGTGAGTATTCAAAACAGGCTGGAATTGAGCCAAGGTTCCAAAATTCCCTGCTGTCAAGTTTCTGCATGTGAAATAATTAAAAGTAAAATATGTGGAGTGTCTATGGGCAGTTTCCCTGTGCCCTCTCTGGCCAAAATAATTCAAATCTACATGCTTGAAGTTATGCATCTAAATCCAGATCTGGGTCCCTTCATAAGAAGGGCGGGGGGAGGGGGGTTGGCGGTGCTGAGCTCCTTTGAAGCTCCCTTTGAAGTCCATGGAAATTTCGGCCTGATTTTGAAAGACAGCATAACATTTTCAGCCACAGTTTTGTGCTGACAGTTATTTGCACCTATATTTTAATTCTGCCTTTTCTTATTGTGTCCTACAGTCTTAATCCTCCCACTGTGCACTGAAGATTATATTAGACAAAAAATTCACATTCAAATGCACAAATAAATTAGCAGCATTTTGTCTATTGTTCCCTAGAATAGGCTAAACATAGTCATGTGAGCAGCCAGGAACAAGAAGAAAAGTCTCAGGACACAGTGTGTCCAGATAAGTACATAGAGATGGTGAACCCACTGCAAAAGCCAGTGAATAGATGGTTTGAGTGACAACCAAAACAGTAGAATGGTAATCACTTGAGGTGGTGGTCTGAACGGATTGCAACAACCATGGAGGGAGCTGATGTTGCTCATTACAGGGGCCATGCCCTGGAGGGTAAATTGTAAATCCAATGGTGAATGAGATGAGTGGGCACCAGTGGCCACTGGCAGAGCTCCACTGGGGAAGGGGCAGTGATTTGTGGCAATGGCATACATAATCCCTGATGGGGCCAATGCTTTGTCTCCTGAATCTCTCCCATTCACTAAGGGCCCACTTTCCAGGTCCCTGCAGTGTTGTTTCTCTTCTCTCTTTGCTACATAAGAGCATGACCACCTTTCTGACCATACACACCCAATGTCCTTCTATTTATCTCCATTTGCTTGTAGCCATATTGAAGCTCATGTCAAAAAATGTATGTAACTTTTTTTTGGTATACCTAAGTGTGATTTAAGAGAGGGGGATAGAATCATAGAAGATTAGGGTTGGAAGAGACCTCAGGAGTCATCTAGTCCAAACCCCTGCTCAAAGCAAGACCAACACCAACTAAATCATCCCAGCCAAGGCTTTTTCAAGCCAGGCCTTAAAAACCTCCAAGGATGGAGATTCCACCACCTCCTAGGTAACCCATTCCAGTGCTTCACCACTGTCCTAGTAAAATAGTGTTTCCTAATATCCAAACTAGACCTCCCCCACTGCAACTTGAGACCATTGCTCCTTGTTCTGTCATCTGGTACCACTGAGAACAGCTGAGCTCCATCCTCTTTGGAATAGGAATAGATCATCTCCATGGGGGGTCACAGCTCTCCTATCTCCTCTCTCCAGCCCCAGTCCAAAACAGTCCAGAGTTGTTACAAGGCATATCTATTTGCTAAGGTTTTTGAGGGCTGCTAGCTGTACACATTTTTTTATAGTTATATATCAAAGGCAGGTTGCCTGAAGTAGCTACCTCATTGTTTGAGTCATGTTTTGTAAATCTACGTAAATTTTGTTGATAAACATATTGTTACCCCCTTTGACCCAAGCGAGTGGCCAAAGCTTGGGGCCCTGGAGTTTGTTTCTGTTAGGAGGAGAAATTGATGAGTGAGACAGGTATCTGTGATGCAATTCTGTTTGTTTACAACAAATGTACAGAGGCCTGTTTCTATGAACACTGGAGGAATCAAATAGGAGATAGCTTCTTTGCTCACAGTTCCAACCTCCTTTCAATCAGCCTTGGCCCAAAAGCTCTCTGTAAGATTTTTCTCAGGGCTGTGCTCTGAGTGCTTGTCACTGGCTTTCTGCTCCTTCTCTGTAGCCTGGTCCAATCTTAACAGTTAGATCGACATAGCGACAGTGCTCAGGGGTGTGAAAAATCCACATCCCTCAGCACCACAGCTATGTCAACCTACTCAATCTAGCTACCATTGCTCATGAAGGTAGAGTTCCTATAGCTTTGAAAAAACCCTTTCTGTCACTGTAGGAAGTATAAAGAAAAGAAGTACTTGTGGCACCTTAGAGACTAACAAATTTATTTGAGCATAAGCTTTCGTGACCTACAGCTCACTTCAGCTATAGCTCACGAAAGCTTATGCTCAGATAAATTTGTTAGCCTCTAAGGTGCCACAAGTCCTCCTTTTCTTTTTGCGGATACAGACTAACATGGCTGCTACTCTGAAACCTATAGGAAGTATCCACACTATGGCACTACAGTGCCATAGCTGTTGTGCGTGTACTATACGCAGGGCCTGTGTCTGTTTCTGTGGTGTTTTTCTTTCTGCTTCTCTCTCTCACTCACACTCTCTCTCTCTCACTCATACACACTCTCTCTCTCTCTCTCTCTCTGACATGCACACCTCTACTAAAACCAATACCCAGCCAACCCGCTCTCCCGTATAGTTTGAATTCCTGAGCGATCTCACATGTGCCTTTGTTTTTGGGCAGTGAAATGTACGAGTTTGTTCTGGGAAGTGTGCCTGTCTTTGGGGTGTGGCTGCTATTGTTTTATAAAGGTGCTGTTGTGTTTCTTACCACTATCTTAAATGAAAAGTGTCGGTTACAGTCAACAGGTTTAATGCCATTTCACTCAGCCCACAACAGTATGCAGATTTGTCTGGACCAATGTTATCCTGCCTTGACCTCACCAAGCCTAAGCCTTGGGTGACCACACTTCTTCCATGCTAGTTCCCCATGTGCTGTGCAAAACTGAAATAGTACTGGCACAGGGGCAGCATAACACCCCGCTTTGTGTGTAACTTTCTTGGGCTTATTGTAGGTTATTCCTTTTTGGACATCTGTGTGCCAGGTAGTGCGTGGGATGATTGGGACCTAGATGTATTTTGCTAAGCTGCTTCTTGAATTTAGTGATTAAAATATGAAATTGTAGCATGTGATATGAAAGCGTGGTTTCTTAATGTATTGCTGTATATTAGTCAGTTGTGATTCGCTTCTCAAAATAGCCTATATGTCACCAGTTGATATGGAAAATGTTATCTTTTTTTAACAGTAACCTATCCATTTCCCCACTATTAATTTACTTTCAGTAACAGAATATAAAATGTTTCAAGCAGAACGAGTCCAATTATAGTCTTCCGCATCAATTCACTTGTTTTCTTATTGGTTTCTGACAGTTCATTTCTACCATATCAGCTTAATAAACACTAAAATTATAGTACAAGGCTATATATAAGGAATTACCTCCTTTCCCTATCCTGGAAACATGACTGAGAAATATGATAGAAATATTTTCAGGTAACCACCCAATACGTGGTATCTCCATTTTATTACTAATTTTAAAAGATCCAGCACCAGCAGTTGACTAGTTAGTTATGTGTTGACAGGAAGATGGACTGAGATGCTCTAACCTAATTGGAATCTTTTTACATCTTTATCATCTATGAATCTTAAATTCTAAATAATTTTAAATGTTCCTAGCAACAGCACAAACTAGGAGAGCATGATTTTTTCTATCATCCCATTAACATTTTCACAATAAGAAAAAAGTTTCACTTTTAAATAAAAATGGGTCTGGACCAAAACCCCAGGTCTAAACACCCCGAAGTGTGTGGATGTTTGGAATCTGACCTGGATCCAGTTACGTATATTGCAATGCATCTCTCTTTACAATGGGCTATACCAAAATCAAAGATCTGACAACCCTCAAACACTGGGGTGTTGAAAATCCAGCACTGAGCCAGTATCGAAGGTTACAGTGGCATTATGCAACTTCTTCAGGCTGTAGATGGGAACCCCGATGTGCTACTGTTTTAAAAATGCAGAGACCTGACAGAAGTGGTCAGTTCCACACTGCTTGAACTGAATAAGTATATCCTTGTCTACACTAGAAAATTTAACCATTATTTTCAGTAGTGAATCCCTTGTACAAGTACTGAAAATGGTTTTGATGCTAGTGCAGACTAGACAAATCCATTTTCAATCACTCCAGATAGTGGGACTGAGACTTTCTGAAAGTGTGAGTGTACTTTCTGCAACGGTATGGAGAACAGCTTTTTTCTTTGTATACCAGCATTTAAACAGTTGTTTTCCTGTCATGAGGCCACACCGTTGAAAAGTGCTTTCAGTGCTGGTTCAGTTTCCCAGTGTAAAGCAGGCTCTGGGACTGACTAGTCTTTCAGAAACAGTATTGCCATGTCATTTTCCAGCTGTGCTAGGAAGAGAAAACTTTGTTACACACTATGTATTCACAAACAGTAACATGGGTTAATTATAGTGCTGAGGCTACACCACTCTAGTTAAGATTGCATCACAACTTCTCCTTAAATGTTGACCTTTCTAAGGGGTCTATACTGCAAAAAGACATCCGGGGCTGGCCTCTGCCAGCTGACTTGGGCTCACAATGAGGGGCTCTTTAATTGTGGTGTAGACGTTCAGGCTTATGGTGCCACCTGAGCTCTGGGACTTTCCCACCTTACAGGGTCCTAGAGCCTGGGCTCCAGCCAAAGTGCAAACATTTAAACTGCAGCTAAAAAGACCCTTAGCTTGAGCTCTGCAAGCTTGAGTCAGTTGGCATGGGCAAGCCATGGGCTTTTAATTGCAGTCTAGACATACCCTAAGTCCTCTAAAATCAGCATGCTTAGTCAGATTCCTTTGATATTTGTTGTGCCTCAGGAGAGTATGGGATATGGTTAGTGATCCTAATTTGGAATCATATGAGTTAGGGGTTAAAGGAGGGTTGGGTAAACCATGGCCTGTGGGCCGGAGCTGTTGTAAGCCGACCCACGAGCTCCTGCTCTGGTGCTCCAGCCAGGGTTCTGGGTCGGGGGCCACACCATGAAGCTCCCGGAAGCCACAGTATGGCACTGCTCTGAGGGTAGGGGGCTACATGAGTTCTCTGTTGTAACGTGTTTTTAATTTATGGGGAGGATTACTGTGAAGACAGGAGAATAGTCAGCAGTCTAACCAAAATTTTTGTAATGGAGAGGAGCTAGATGACTTCTGAGGGGAGGTAGGGACCGGGAAAGGGAGAGGGGTTGCAGCTGCGGAAGGGGTGGGAAATGGAAACCGGTGGTAGACAAGCCTTGGATTGGTTGTTTTTGAGAAAATCTGTACTTTACTAGCCTCTGCTTGCAGTGTGTGTGTGGGGGGGGCTAAATTGTAGGGGGGAACACAGTGAATGGGTCAGAGGCATAGCTTGGGGGGACCACTTAAGCCAGGCTGATGGTGTCCAGACTATGGGAGGCAGCGCTGGCTGTTTCGGTATGCAAATTGTGGGACATGATATGAACAACTGCCTAAATGACTGGTTTCAGAGGAACAGCCGTGTTAGTCTGTATTCGCAAAAAGAAAAGGAGTACTTGTGGCACCTTAGAGACTACTAACTTCTACCAATAACATATCTTTTCCTAAGCAATTCAGTGGCAAAACTCTACATTAACACAAAATTAAAGTTGCTTGGTGGTATGTCACCACCTTGCAGAATGCTCAGTTAAGCAAAACTCAGACTTTTGAAAACCATGCAACTTCAACTCTGCCCTCTTTTAGCAATGCCCCAAAAGGTCCTGTTAAATACATATCTTTACTCTGCCAACCCTACAGGTGCTGAAATGTACAAGCTTTTCATCTCGTTTTACCACCCATTTTCTCTGGCCCAGAGGAGTGACCTGGGAAAAAGTTAGAGATCAAAGACAAAACGAGGCTGGGGGCTGTAAGCTGAGAAACTGCTCCTTCTTTTGGTTTCTCCTGCATTTGGAGAAGCAGAACTTGGTACCTTCTTTGTAAATAAACAAGATTGCATCAAAGAAAATACCAGACTCCATCAATTTCTACTTCCAACTGGAATGTTCCCAGGGCCCTAAAATTTGACCACCCATTCATATCAAAAAGGGGCAACAGTATGTACAATGCACACCCCACTTTCCCTGTCATTCTTGCTGAACTAGTCATGCCTTCTTTACAGGTGCTGTTATCATATTTGTTGTAGTGTCATTGCTAACTTTGCTTGCTATTTTTTGTGTGTATTATGTTGGCACCCACTTCAGCACCATTTCAACTCCTATTTGAACTAATGCTTGAGAAAAAAATCAAAAAGAAACATTTTAAACTTTTGCCATAGAACGGACCCTCACATCACAACAAAGTGAGTTAGAAGAAGAATTGTATGACTTCAGCTGAGCGTCTGCATTATTACTGATAACTGTGGTAACAACTGTGGTAACAACACAAAGAATATAGTTTTAAAAAAAATAGAATATCAGGTTCACAGCTTGAATTTCATGAGTTTGGACAGGGTAGGTGAGATCCTGACCCTACTGAAGTCAATGTCAAAAACTCAGTGACTTCAGTAAGGGCAGGATTTTACCCAGGTATTTTTAAATGTTAATGGTTTAATAAAAAACATTACTTTCTTGTATTATGTTGCAGGGGATTTCCAAAGAAAACAGGCAGAACTGCTAGGATAGCTTCTGATGAAGAGATTCAAGGGACAAAAGATGCTGTCATACAAGACCTGGAAAGAAAACTTCGTTTCAAGGAAGAACTTTTGAACAATGGCCAGCCGGTATTTAAACATAACATGTAATGGGGGGATTGGGCATAGTTTCTCAGATAATTTATTATTTGTATTACAATAGTGCCCAGAGGCTCCCTCGGGATTAGGGCCATTGCGCTAGGCACAGTCCCTGCCTCAAAAAGCTTACAGTCTAATCTTAAGATGAGACAAAACAAGTGGGTGTAACAAACAATTGGAAGAAATGCTGTTATGAAGCATGTGGATACAGATTAGCCATGTGCACATCTAAAAGGTTTTGAGCCAAACATTTTTCTATGCATTGTCAGACATAAATAAAAAAGTTTCTAATTTACTTTTGAGAAAGTTCACCAGTTGTTCAGAAACACCAACTCTCTCAAACCTTGTGTGAATTTTTCAGTTAAGGGATTGTTTTAAGTGTCTTTGAAACCATAGTAGTCCAAGAATCAGCTGTTGACATCTTTCTTGTGATCTGTTTTAAATGATGAACGTTATTTAAATGCTGTAGATTATCTTCCCCATTTTGTAAATGAGGGGCAAAATTTTCAAAAGCGTCTAAGTGATATAGAAATAATTGAAATCTCATTGATAATCAAAGGATTTTAGGTTTCTTGGGGTATGTCTACATTGGGGAAAAAAAAGACGTATGGCAGCGAGTCTCAGAGCCTGGATCAATTCAGGTTATGGTGCTAAAAACAGCAGTGTAGATGTTCTCACTTGGGCTGGAGCCTGGGCTCTGAGACATTTCCCCCTGTCTTCCCCCCGTACACACACACACACATACACACTGGGTTTCAGAGCCCACGCTCCAGCCCAAGGCTGAACACCTACACTGCTATTTTAGCCTGGTAGCGCAAGCCCTATGAGCCCAAATTAGTTGACCCAGACTCTGAGACTCACTGTTGTGGGTCTATTTTTGCTATGTAGATATACCTTTAGTGCCTAAGTCACTTTTGAAAATTGGACTTAGGCTTCTAAATCACTAAAGAGCTTTTGAATATTTGCCATAGATAAATAAGAAGCAGAGAAGGTAAGTGACTCGTCAGAAGTCTGTCACATGGGAACATTAGTTAGTTCCCATGATAGACTGTCACAATGCTGCAATACTTGATCTGCAAGAAAATGTTTAAATACATGGGAATATTTTTGTTGCAATTTAGAAGGAAAAAAATTAATGGCAATTTCTATTAATGTTAAACTATGTGAAACCTTTTTTTTACTAAACCTAAATTTTAGGTCTAATCTATATTATAGTGACAGGTTTCAGAGTAGCAGCCGTGTTAGTCTGTATTCACAAAAAGAAAAGGAGTACTTGTGGCACCTTAGACTAACAAATTTATTTGAGCATAAGCTTTCGTGAGCTACAGCTGAATGCATCCGATGAAGTGAGCTGTAGCTCACAAAAGCTTATGCTCAAATAAATTTGTTAGTCTCTAAGGTGCCACAAGTAATCCTTTTCTATATTCCAACCTGAAGCAAATACTCACCAGCAACCACACACCATACAACAGAACCACTAACCCAGGAACCTATCCTTGCAACAAAGCCCGTTGCCAACTGTGTCCACATATCTATTCAGGGGACACCATCATAGGACCTAATCACATCAGCCACACTTATCAGAGGCTCATTCACCTGCACATCTACTAATGTGATATATGCCATCATGTGCCAGCAATGCCCCTCTGCCATGTACATTGGTCAAACTGGACAGTCTCTATGTAAAGGAATAAATGGACACAAATCAGATGTCAAGAATTATAACATTCAAAAACCAGTCGGAGAACACTTCAATCTCTCTGGTCACTCAATTACAGACGTAAAAGTCGCAATATTAGAACAAAAAGACTTCAAAAACAGACTCCAACGAGAGACTGCTGAATTGGAATTAATTTGCAAACTGGATACAATTAACTTAGGCTTGAATAGAGACTGGGAGTGGATGGGTCATTACACAAAGTAAAACTATTTCCCTATGTTTATTCCCCCCTCCCCGCCACCCCACTGTTCCTCAGACGTTCTTGTCAACTGCTGGAAATGGCCCACCTTGATTATCACTACAAAAGGTTTCCTCCCACTCCCCCACCCACTCTCCTGCTGGTATTAGCTCATCTTAAGTGATCACTCTCCTTACAGTGTGTATTATAACACCCATTGTTTCATGTTCTCTGTGTATATAAATCTCCCCACTGTATTTTCCACTGAATGCATCTGATGAAGTAAGCTGTAGCTCACGAAAGCTTATGCTCAAATAAATTTGTTAGTCTCTAAGGTGCCACAAGTACTCCTTTTTTTTTGTGAATACAGACTAACACAGCTGCTACTCTGAAACCTATATTACAGTGTCTCTTATAAACTGTTCCCTTATTCTGCAGAAGGGTAAAAAGAAAGAGGAAATCACAATCTCTCAGGAAGATAATATTTTATATAAAGTTGTCCTCTCTTTCACTGACAAATGGAGAAACAGAAAGAGACACTCTCCTTGGTATTCTCAATTGAACTTTATGTGGTTCTGATGTAGAAACTTACGGGCAATAGAGGGAAGTAGAAGCATTCAACTACTGAGCAGATAGGAATGTGTACTGATAAACAGTAGCAAAAAAGTTTCATTTTAATCCCATTGCTATTCTCTTTGATAACTGTATGTAAACCTAAATTAAAGAGGCTTCACCTACTTTCAGAAATGGCCTACGATAAAGCTACTTTTAATCCTTATACTATATCTGTTTTATAGGTGCTTTTCTTACTTAGAATCCAAAACAACCAGCAAACATCCATTTCTAACCACTTTGTGTTCTCTATGGAGGGGGAATGAAGCTGGTATTTTGTGGGTGGTGGATGTGATTGTGATAATGTTGCAAAGGTCAAATCATGGCTCTAGGAGGCAAGAGTCTGAAAGGTGTTTACTAATGATTTCCTACCTTTTTTATTATTTTGTTGGCAGTATACACACTCTGCACTACCCAACTACTTTAGTTAAAAAATATTTTTGTTTATGGGGAATAATATTAGAGCTACTGAGGTTTAAGTGAGAATTTTAAGAATATTTATTTAGAAACCATGATGCTTGTGGCACTTCTTACATTTTCATATTTTATATTGTTCTCAATTATGAAGAACGTTTGTGTGAAATGGGTTCTTTGTTTCTTCATAATAGTATCTGCTGTTCCTGCTTGTTTCTCCTCCGAGGTAATAATTGTGTTTGGGAGTGTAATTGTTTTCTGTGGAAATTATGTTGATGCCACAAATAGAGGAGATGGATTTTTAATAAAGATCCTGTTTTCATTTCAGCAATACATTTGAGCAATACAGAAAATATGACACAGAAGCTAACTTATTTCTAAACTGAATGATTCTCAGATTTTCCCATGGGAACATTAGTTGCTCTCTAAGTTACCTGCCGTGAAGTTTTTAAAAGAGAAAAAATAACTTTCTTTTAATTCCCCTTCCCCTTCTCCACTTTCCTTTCCTCCCACCCCCCTTTTTTGTTTTATTTTGGTTCAGAGGTTAACATATGAGGAGAAGATGGCACGTCGACTACTGGGTGCTGACAATGCTGCAACTGTCTTTAATATACAGGAACCAGATGAAGAGCCCACTACACAGGTGCTACATAACTCTGCACTTGCACAGTAAAATAATCATTTCCTTTCCATTGTTCTTTTCAGACAACATTCTACTAGAGAGGTCCATATGGTAGGATAGATACACACAAGACAGGACGGATTTGACTACAGAAGTTGTGATTTATACACAAAAGCAATCAAGCAGAGAATACCATGCTTCTTGCTCAGTTTTTCCACACTGAATAAGATGAAAGCGTTCTCAAATGTCTGCTTCCCACTTTGAGCTTCATTTCTTTTTATTCTATCCTATCCTAACCCTTCAGTTTCTCAAGGCAAAAATACATCCTCTGTTATCCTGAGACTAACTTGTCTTGTATGCCTGTAATCTGTACTGTTGTGTGCAAACCAAATCAGAAGTGAAAGTCTGTTTAAAAAGCCGAGTAAACCAATTTTCCATTTTTGCTCTGATGCCAGTGTTGCTGTTCAGCCATTCATTTGCTTATGTTACCACATGCAGTACTTTCTTCTGAAAGAACTCCCAGAAATTGTAGTGGATTCCTCTTGATTTTCTTACTGCTAGCCTTCATTTTCTTTCTGCCCTTACAGGAAGCTTGCTCTCTTGATGCTTCTATAATGAATCCTGTGGATAATCAAAAGGTTTTCATCTTTCTTCTTTCTTGCTTTTTTGTCTATTGACTTTTTGTCTCCTGTACCTTTCACCTTTACCCTTTTCCTTTAATAACACTGCAGTGGCCAAACATTAATAACTTATTTCTGGGGTGCACTTACACACATGGTGTTTAATTTAATTTAATATTTAGTAAGCAACTGCAGACAGATTAACTTTAACAACACTACCATGATAGCTCTCTGTACAAATATCTTTCCCCAGTAATTCTGAGATCCATTGATGCGAGATGCTTTGCATCCTGCATTGGCTCATCTAAGTAATGTAGAATATATACAACATGAATAATGAGATAATTGGATAAAATTTCATGGGGAAATTTGTAAAGAAATAGGCAAAATGTTTGTTATAACCAAAATTCAACTTTTCTCTCACTTTTTTCCTGCACAAAGTGATCATTATTTTCTGTAACCAAGTCAGAGGGTCGCGATGAGGGGCTTAATGTCGTCAGCCAGATCAAATTAATTTGCAGAGGGAGAATCTGCGAAAGGAGACTTTACATGAGATACCAATATTAATAAGAAAAAGAATAGTTAGAAATAATATAAAACCTACAAAAGGCTGTTCTATTTTCTGCAGCCTAAGAAAATCAATGATAAATAAAGATTTCTGCTGCTCTCTAGTCTTCAGTTCACTTACCATAAAGCCTACCTCAGACATGTCTAGATGCAGAGTATCTTCTTATGGGTACAAATCAGTAGTAAATTTAAACAAATTGTGTATTTCACACTAAACATTCCTTATTGTTTGTTTGTTTATTTATTTATTTATTTATTTATTTGTGTCACTGTTTTTTAAGCAAGGGCAATCTGTGGCAGCAATTGGGTTGGGGCTGGAGACGTGAGAAAAATATGACAGTTGTCGTCATATGCCAGTAATGTAGCTTTGTCACTGCTCAGGGAAAATGTAAACAAAATAATGGTATTTTTATTGTACTACTTGCAGTAAGGTTCTTCACAGACTCCAGCTGTGAACCATATGGTCTCATGGCCATCTGGAAACAAACCCCACCCTAAATCTGCCTGCACCCTCCAGGAAAAATCAGTGTTTTTTTTTTTTTTTATGAACTGTTTAAGAATATATGATGATATGCTTTGTGTGTTTGGAAAAAAAAGAGAGAGGAAGGAAAGCAACCAATGGCTTTTTTTCTTACGAATTAAATCCTAGGACAATATGAAATGTATGCCTAGTACCAGATGTTTTCATTGTTTTATAAGAATCTCATTTTGGCACAAATTGTTATGTTTTTCTTCTACATGATACAATTTCCTTTTATATGTAAGATCCTAATCAATTGTCAAAGACTTAGGGAAAGAAATTCATTCGAATCACATCATATTATGTAGTAAATGATGACAGACAGTAACACGAACCTTCCTTGTCCGATAGGAATATAAAGTCTCCAGCTTTGAGCAGAGACTGATCAGTGAGATTGAATACCGCCTGGAGAGGTCTCCTGTGGAGGAATCGGATGATGAGGTGCAGCATGGAGACGAGCCCACTGATAACAGTGTGGCACCATATTTTGAGATGAAGCTGAAACATTACAAAATCTTTGAAGGAATGCCAGTCACATTTACATGCAGAGTGGCTGGAAATCCAAAGCCAAAGGTGAGAGAAAGAAGGAAATCTCTTCAGAAGTGTGGAAACTTCTGAATTATTGTATTGATTATCTCTGTAATAACAAGTGTTCTGTGTATTATAAGTAGGGTGACCAGATAGCAAGTGTGAAAAATTGGGATGGGGGTGAGGGGTAATGGGAGCCTATATAAGAAAAAGACCCAAAAATTGGGAGTCCCTATAAAATCGGGACATCTGGTCACCCTAATTATAAGAATAACACGTTTTCTGGCTGGGGGCAGGTCCTTAGGTGACATCTTCTTAGTGTATGTGCTTCAGGTGCCATGTGACCTTCATCACCGAATTTGGTCCACTGGTTGGATAATTAGCTTCCACAGCCTGGGCTGCTGGGTACTGATGGAGAGTGCAACGTGAATGCTGATCCATGCCCCCCAATCAGGTGGCAGAAATTGTCATAGCTCTATTGAAGCCAGTGAACTTATGGTGATTTGCACCAGCTGAGGATCTGCATCTTGGGGTTTCTCTCTAAAGATGCACAGCTAACCATCTCCCAGTCACCTTAGCCATATATAATGGGTGTAAAATTTTCCAAATCACCCAAGTACCATTTTCAAACGTGACTTAGGAGCTTAATTGTCATTGAAAGTCAATGGGACTTAGGTCATTTTTCAAAATGGGACTTAGATTCCTATGTTACTTACAAAAAATGTCCCATATATTTCTGATACATTGTAATGGTGCTCCTCATGCTTCTGTAATTTTTATTTTTTAATGACAGAAGTTTGTTCATCTCAAAATCTTCTCAAAGGTCACCATACCTTCCAGTGAAGCCTTGTCAAAGGAAACTGTCATTGACGGGGCAAAGATTTCTTAGAGGAGTTTACTCCACAGCCCACATGCCAAGCATCACTGTTTTCTTTTAGATTTTTAAAGTTCAAAACATAACAATATAGCATCTCCTGGTGTGGTGCACAGCGCTCAGGATGGGTTTCCTTTGAGAAAATGTTAAATCTCTGTTGATACTAGGTAATTAGTGTGGAAGAAAATGTCCTGTTTAGTAGACTGTGCCTAGTAATTTTAATGATTAACCAGTAATCTACCGACCTATTTAGGTAACTGGAAAACAAAAGCAGCACTGGTTCCTTGTTGGCTTCATTCATAAAGCAAGTACCTTCATAATTGTCCTGCTGGGCAGGGAAAGATGGGAGGAAAGCAGTAATGTGTGGCAGGTTGTCACAGTGTCCCCTTGTGGCTAGATACTGTTTTTTCATTTAGATTATTCCATTGAAGCCCAGCCTTCACAGCAGCGAAGGCCACATTGGAAAGTTACCAGAAATGCAAGGGCGCTACATAATTTACATAATAAATGTATTTAGGATTTTAGTTTGAGGAAAATATACATTTTAAAAATGTGTTTATAGAATGCTGTTAGCATATAGTGTTACACAAAATTATAGAAAGACCAAATGTGTTTGGAGTGTTGCCAGGGCAAGACTAGTTGGGAAAACTGGCGCAGCTTCCCTGGAAGTTCAGCTTTATTGTTCAGCTGAAAGTTCAGCTTCTTGATGTTCAGCTTTATTTCTGAGCTTTATTTTTCAACAGTTTGACTCTGTTACACAACGTTGTGGTCGCTTTGATCCCTTCAGAGTCCAAATAGAAGAAATATCGCTTGACAAACATAAGTACTTCCAAAGAGACTTTTACAAATAGCAGGCCTCTTTATATAACCTACGAAAGCTTTCCTGGCCTGCTGCTCCTGAAACCCTCTGATCTGTTCATTTTATCTAGAACACTCCTGTGTTTCCTACTTTTCACCTATTCTTACTGGTAGTCTGCTTCTCTAGAAAGAGCTTGAAATGAGTAGCCACAGATTGTGTATCACAGACCTAATACCTTTTCATCTCTAATCGTTAATGTAATCCTAAAGAATGTATCTTGGTGGTGTTTAAGTGCAGTCCACACTGGATTTCCATGTTATAGTTAACTGTAGTCGTCGTCGTCGTCGTCATCATGGCAAATCCCAAAGGACCCGGCCTCCTTGCAGTAACCAGATAAACATAGTGACATAATTAAATGGATATAATTAAGTGTCAGATTCAACACCCTATTGAAAAATTTATTAGAAGGTTTTATCTCTGAGCTCTTGATTCAGGCTGTGAGACTATGGACTCAGGAAGATAGAGAATAAGCATACATTTTTCTTCACAACCATCATAGTTAAATATTAGGGTGTGATTTCCAAAAACACTTTGCTCCCACAGAAGTCATTTAAGCCAACATTGAGCATTGCTGAAATCTCACTTAATTAAAAAATAAAAGCTTAAATTCTTAGGAAACTGAGGGTATGTTACTGCATCTCAAGAACCAACTCAGCAGGCTGTGGATTACATACCCCAAGCTTCTTTTTCTAATTTTTATTTTTGTATTCTCTCTCTGAAACTCAAATTTAATTCCACCCCATGTACTTGATGCTGCTGCACTTTTTACTAATGTAGATTGACTTTAGAATGGCTGAATCATAAAAAGTATTATGGTTATTTATGTTGAAGAAAATAATCCCATAGCCTTTCCAGTCTGTGTACTATTTTCTCTTGTACTTTGTTTCAGCTTTGTCCCACATTTGGACTTGGGAGGCTGAGAGCAATGCTTAGAATTGGCCTTCCTCAATCTAATTTTTCTGGTCAATACTTGTGTATGTACAGAATGAGAAACACAGTGATGCAAACAAGTGGGCAGTATTGCACACAGAAGAGATCAAAGAGGGAGTTTTTAATTAACCACAGGTAGTATTTAAAAAATTCAGTTTCCTAAACTAAAATGTACAAAGCTCAATGTGGTATTGGCTAGTCCATTAAGGAGCCAGGACTAACTTCAGGCCTGATCCAATTCTTATTGACTTTGATGGGTGCTGATTAAGATGGGAAGACAAGTCAGGACAGAAAAGTTTCCAACTACGTTAGGTCACTGTAGTTGGGTGTGTGATCTGATGGAGAAGTGTGCTTTCTGCCCAAGGTTTATGAATCAGTTTGGGTGGACCATAGTGAACTATGGTCAATCCCTATATTTGGAGAGCATTCAATTGACTGTTCCCTAAAAACACTGGATTCGAAATTAGTGTACTGTTTGATGTATGTTGTGATAGGGATATTATGCTCCATTTCTCCATTATATTAAAAATATATAAATTGAAAGTGGTCCGTCATCCTGATTGCTGGGGCTATGACCTTTATTCAGTTTGCTTGGAGATACTTCATGTGTGATTTGCTCAGTTGCTAGGGGTGGAATCATTTCCACTGCTGTTGGGTAACTTGTCAACTGGCCTTCTCTGGAATTACCAGAACATGTCCTTTCCCTTATCTGCTTAAGTATGCCAAGGTGGCAATTCTGAAATGGTTGAGACAGCTCCTATACTGCCATGTCCGGATGCTGGAAATGTTGACACTGGCAAATGAAAGCCTGGAAATTATTTACTCAACTTGAATCACCTTTTCCCCAAATAGTCTGTGAAAGAATAGATTTGGGAGGAACTGTGGTATGTCTAAAATCTAGCATTCATTATAAGGGATCTTTGTAAGTAGGATTATTGGTTTGATTTTTCTTTTTTCTGAACATGCCATGTAAGTTGAATACTGATGTGCAAATTCTGTCTTTAGATATGTTTCTAAAAAATGTATTTCCTTTGGTTATAACTCTCATGATAGTTGTTTTCTGGTTAAAGTGGGAATCAATGTGTGTGAGAGAGGAAATGTGCTTTTTGAGGGATATTTGTCTTTATGATTATGATAATTCCGTACAGAGAGAAATTCACTTCAAAATAGGGGTTAAGTGAGACTTGAGTGGTGCACAGACCTTGTACTGGCCTCTCTGCACAGGGGTGGATGTCATTCACAATGATTTAAAAATAGCTGAATCTGTGGTACAGGGTCGAAAATCACTACTGGTTTTTTAAATACAATCACTTACAGTTTTTGAAAAATCTATTAAAAATATACAGTATCTAAATGTGAGGTCAATGACTACATGGGATAGTAGTACCTTTTATTACAAGGTATCATACAAGGAAAATATTTTACCATATGGGTGGCCTTTGTTTCCAGTAGAAATAGTGATGGTACCATTACTTAACAACCCACAACAGACAAGGCTTACATTAAAAATTCACTCAGAATACAAAGCCATAAGGGAACTTTTTTGGGAACTTTTTTACTACCTGGTGGAAGTGAGTATTAAGCAATCAGTGTATCAAGTTTGGACAACAGGTACAGTTAATATGTGTCTCTGCTTAATAATTCTTGGCATGTTTCCTATTCTCTGATGAGAGAAGTGTGTTACAAAATAATTACCACTTAATGCAAGCCCAACTAATGTCAAGTAACATTATGAAACATGTGAAGCATGCAAGTTAAAACTCATTTTTGCAGCTATGTCGTTGTTCAGAACCATTAGCATGTGTTTATAAATGATCAAATATCTTTTGTCTCCAGTAAAAGCTCTGTCAGCAAATGAGAAAACATTACCAAAGCTGTTAACACCATAGATTTTCTGCAAGCATGCTGACAGACAAAATGGGAAACTAGTATAACCAGCTATTGAGGAAATGAAATCATTTATAGTGACATGTAATGCCTGTCAATACAAGAACCAGACATGGTAACTATTTTTTAAAGGAAATTTCCACTCATTTCTCCTAGTCTATTGTGTTTCAGTGAAATTTAAAAGTGTCCTTAATTTACTCCCCCAAATGAATGAATTATTGGCTTTGAAGAGTTGGCAAGTATGAAGAACCTGGAAGATTGTAATCTAACTGGAATCTTGCTCTGCTTTGTTGCTTGACTGTTGCTGGAAAACTTCCGAACACATTTTTCTCACTAAATCACTGAGTTCTCACTACAGAAATAACACTCTGGACAACCTTGCTTGCCTTATGCTAATAATCCCATTGGTTTCATGACTAGGGGAAGAAAAAATTCACTCTATACGTACTGTACTGCAAAAAAAGAAATCCATATTCATTTATTGTTCTAACACATCAGCCCATGTATAGTAAGTGGACGTAGCCCTTTTCCCTTCATCTCATAGGCAATTATAACACTGTGAAGACATATATTTTCTTCTAAGTGGGAAAGTTCTTTTAATGGAAATACAGGCTGTATGGCAGGACCTAGAGAGAAACAATGAGAGAGAAAGAGAGTTCACCAGAGGTTCAGGTTTGAACACAAATCACCCTCTCCTGATAGGGTTTTGTTGCAGGGTTCTGGTTAAACCCAGATTGACACCAGTTTTGTAAGTCTGTAGCTGCATTCCATCCATGCACTTATACAAGCAGTAAACTCAAAAGAAGCCAGATGGGGTAGCTCTTCTATTCTGCCTAGAGCTTCCTGTCCTGGCTTTTGGTCAGCACAGCCTTCTTAACTTCCCTGTGTATGGTATGTGCATAGGCTAATCTGCTCCTGATTTGCTTCCAGCCATTAGTGCGTCCCGCAGATCCTTCTGATCCTCAGCTGGGAATTAACCCACAAAGTCCTTTGTTTGGGTTGGTGGAGCTGCCTCCCCAGGACATCAGTGGGACTGGTTGTGTCAAGACTTTGAGGCTCCCTCCAGGGGATGTCAAAATATACTGTAGTCCTTGTACTCACTGTTGCAGCTTGTCAGGCATAGAAAGAAAATGGAGAAAGTCAAAGCAGATAAGATGGGTGGTTTTAGACTTACTTTCCCCTCAACTCTTTTCTACAGACATTAAGGTAAGGCAGAGCAGAGGGAGAACTTCCCCTCCCTTCTTGTCTGGCTGATGAAGTGAGGACTGCCCAGCCATGAGAGGAGCTTCTTCCTGGTGCTCCCAGTTTTTCCCACCAGTCAGAGGAGCATCTAATGGCAGAATTATGGCCCCAGACACAAGTTCTCTATTCGCCTCCTTTACAAAGGAAGGTATTTCTCCAGGCTAGTTCCAGAGGAAGGAACTTGCCCCAGCAGCTCCCTATTCCCCTGAGGAGGGAGAGGGAAGGAAACAAATAAATCGTATGTTTGACATAAAATCTCTTTTTACATTATATATTTCAGGGTAGAGATCCAGACCCTCTCCTTTTTTGTTTTTGAATCAGTACAGATTCGCCATCCTAGCAGACACTGGAGAGTGTCTTTTTACTTTGCTTGCTGCTGGCTCCTTTGGGGAGTGGGGAGAAGAAACCCTGTCAAATGCATTTCTTTTCTTGACCCCATTCTCTTCTCTTTGCTGCCTTTTATCATCACAAAATGATGCAACACCTCATTCCTGATAATATGGAGACATGTAATGGCAGCCATCAAAATTAATGAGCTTCCCCTCCTGTCTTGATCTACTTTATCCACTGCACATCTGTGTAAGTCCACAATTCCTTTACTTGTACATCTTTTTATGACGGAGGTTTACATAAGGGAGCTTCTTATTTCCTTGGATTCAACTGCACAGACCGCTAATGGTAAGTCTGCTAATTGCATCTGATTGTAATGTTTATGCAAATGGATACCCCTGCTCTCTTTTGGCATCTACTGTTTTTACCAGTTGCTCCTGGTCTGTTATGGGTAAGGCTACGATTTAGTCATGGGTATTTTTAGTACAATTCATGGACAGGTCATGGGCAATAAACAAAAATTCACAGCCCGTGACCTGTCCATGACTTGTACTAAAAATACCAGTGACTAAATCTTGGAGGGGGGGCACTGATGGGGGGATGCCTGGGGCTAGCAGCACCAGTTGCCGGGGGCCAGGGACCGTTGCCCAGGCTGCTGGAGCAGCAGCTGGTGTGGCTGTCCCCAGGGCCTCTCTAGAAATGGCTGGTGTGGCTGTGTCGGGGACCACCTGAGGAGCTGGCCCTGGAGCCAGCTGCTTGGGCAGCCCTGGGGTCAGCCAAACTGGCCCCCAAAGAAGTCACGGAGGTCACAGAAAGTGGCAGAATCCGTGACTTTCATAACCGCCATGAGACACAGAGCCCTAGTTATGGGTAATTGAAATGTAGTGGTGAGTGGCATTTTGTGATAAAACTAGGCCAGATACAGGGGCCAGCAATTTTCAGAAATAAATGCCTTAAGTTAAGCTCCTAAACCCATATTTAGGCATCTAAGTTAAGTGACCTCTTTTTCAGAAATGTTCAGCATTCACTGACTTCAACAGAAGCTGCTGAGCAGTCAGCATTTTTGAAAAAGAGGCCATATATTTAGAAGCCTAAATACAGGCTTAGGAGTCTAACTTTACGCATCTTGGGTAAAATGTTCAAAAGCACCAAAGGCCCAGATCTTCAAAGGATCCTTAGACCCAGATCTTCAAAGGTTTTTAGGCAATTAATCAATGGGAGTTAGGTGCCTAAACACCTTTGAAGATCTGGGTCTAAGTGACTAAAGCGCCTTAGAAAATTTTATACTTTGATCACAATTTCCAAATCTCCTTTTTGCTTGTGCTGGAGGCTCTTAAAAACTGGCTTTATGGAATGTATACAAAAATGAACATTACAGTAATGTTTTTTTCTGGTTACGTCTGTCTTGAACTCTTGTCCTATACTTAAGGCCCTACCAAATTCACAGTCCATTTTGGTCAGTTTCACAGTCATGGGATTTTAAAAATGGTAAATTTCATGATTTCAGCTTTTTAAATCTGAAATTTCAGTGTTGTAATTATGGGGATCTTGACCCAAAAAGGAGTTGGGGAAGGGGGGTGGCAATACCACTACCCTTACTTCTGCGCTGCTGCTGGGGGCAGCTGTGCCTGCAGTGCTGGGCTCCTGACCAGCAGCTGCCGCTCTCCAGCTGCCCAGCTCTGCAGGCAGCACCACCGCCAGCAGCAGCGCAGAGGTAGGGATGGCCGGGCATGGTATTGCCAGCCTTATTTCTGCGCTGCTGCCTGCAAAACTGCGCCCTCAGTCAGCAGCTGCTGCTCTCTGGCTGCCCAGCTCTGAAGGCAACACAGACGTAAGGGTGGCAATACCCAACCCCCCCCCCCCCCCCCGCAACTCCCTTTTGGGTCAGGACCCCCAATTTGAGAAATGCTGGTCTCCCCTGTGAAATCTGTATCGTACAGGGTACAAGCAAACACAAGACCAGTTTTCACTTTCCATGACATGTTTTTCATGGCCATGACTTTGGTAGGGCCCTCCTTATGCTACGCTACAACCAGGTCTTGCATATTAGCCTGAGAATAAAATATATAACTACTTAAAACCTTACAGAAAGGTCCTCTCTTATTTAATAGAGAAGTTAACCATTCTGTAGAACTTTAACCCATTATATAGTTGGGATGTAGTTCTCTAAAGTACTATACTTTGATTTAAAATGTTGGTATTTCCTATGAAATTTTTAGAGTATTTAGAGTATATAAACCTATTAAATGTTGATAATACCCTATTATTGTTTAAATATTATTGTCAGTCCTACACTTATAGTAAGGTGGGATGTATCTGTCTCTTCAGGGAATGATTAAGCATGTTATTCAACAATTAAAATTTAAAGAGAAAAGTTGTTACATTACAGATTGAACTGGGGAGTGAGAGTTTGAGTACCATGTCTCTTCATGGTTATTTGGTTCAGATTACAGAGTAACAGCCGTGTTAGTCTGTATTCGCAAAAAGAAAAGGAGTACTTGTGGCACCTTAGAGACTAACCAATTTATTTGAGCATGAGCTTTCGTGAGCTACAGCTCACTTCATCGGATGCATACCGTGGAAACTGCAGCAGATATTATATACACACAGAGACCATGAAACAATACCTCCTCCCACCCCACTGTCCTGCTGGTAATAGCTTATCTAAAGTGATCATCAAGTTGGGCCATTTCCAGCACAAATCCAGGTTTTCTCACCCTCCACCCCCCTACACACAAACTCACTCTCCTGCTGGTAACAGCCCATCCAAAGTGACAACTCTCTTCACAATGTGCATGATAATCAAGGTGGGCCATTTCCTGCACAAATCCAGGTTCTCTCACCCCCTCACCCCCCTCCAAAAATTATTCGCAAAAAGAAAAGGAGTACTTGTGGCACCTTAGAGACTAACCAATTTATTTGAGCATGAGCTTTCGTGAGCTACAGGGGTGGTGGAGGGGGGTGAGGGGGTGAGAGAACCTGGATTTGTGCAGGAAATGGCCCACCTTGATTATCATGCACATTGTGAAGAGAGTTGTCACTTTGGATGGGCTATTACCAGCAGGAGAGTGAGTTTGTGTGTAGGGGGGTGGAGGGTGAGAAAATCTGGATTTGTGCTGGAAATGGCCCAACTTGATGATCACTTTAGATAAGCTATTACCAGCAGGACAGTGGGGTGGGAGGAGGTATTGTTTCACGGTCTCTGTGTGTATATAATATCTGCTGCAGTTTCCACGGTATGCATCCGATGAAGTGAGCTGTAGCTCACGAAAGCTCATGCTCAAATAAATTGGTTAGTCTCTAAGGTGCCACAAGTACTCCTTTTCTTTTTGGTTCAGATTAGTCAGTGTAAGGGTATGATGAGCCTCGGGAGGCAATCCAGGCCAGTGAGAGGTTGTGTCACCACTTGCTCTGAAACCTAGATGTTTTACAGTGCTTTGCTGCTATATCTTCTAGCCTGGAACATTCACAATGAGCCTACAGACATGCAGGTTGCACTCTGAAATAACTGTGCTAGACAGCTCTGGTTCAGCAGCCCTGAACGCAGCAGTCTGTCTACATCCCCACTCAGGCTTCCAGCAGCCTTGGTTACTACTTGCAGCATGACCCCAAGACACGCTAATTCCCAGACTTTCCTAAAACTGTGTGCGCTGCAATGTCCATTCCTCTTCTGGACAGTTCAGAGGAATAATAATGTCCGTTTGTTCCTTTAAAGAGACACAAGCACATCACATAGCCTATTAACTTAACTGGGGTAAATACACACCCTTCCCTTTAAACACAGCACTGAGTTGGTTTATAGTAAAAAATAAAACAAATTTACTAATAATAGGGCATAGGTTATGTGATGCCAACTAAAGGAATAATGTTAGAAAGGGTTACAAGCAAATAATACAGTAATATTGTATACTATCAGTTGATTCAATTGTTTATCACTTGAGGTTCAGACCCCGCTGTCTTGATAGACCAGTAAACCTTTGAAATGGATTCTTCTGAGGATTACCCCTCAAAGTAAAGTTTATTCAACCTGTGAAGAAGATGACATGGAGTCTGGTGATGAAGGAAGCTCCGTGCTCTTTCGTCCCCCTGCTGTCTCGATGGTCCTGTTTACTACTTGGATGTAAATACGGACCTTCATTGTCTTTTCCTGAAGATTGGGCTGGTCAGACAATCAAATTTATATTTCTTTGTCTAAGGCAGACCTGCCCACCAACTCCCCCTGACAAGCCTGGTTTCATCACATTAGTCATAATTCTAGCATGTATCTATAACTCTTAAAACCCATCATGTACATACATCATCCAAGAACATTAATGATCAGTGAGTTATTAGCTTTCAAATGATACCTCACAAGGCATGTTTTGTACAAAGATTATTACAGAAGTGTGTGAGATGTGATTACGGAGTGCTTACAGTCACAAATGGGCATCTAGTAAAAGTGTGACTTATCAAGTATAATTATCACTTGTTTTTATACTGACTCATCGGCATAATCATTCCTGTAACCATCATGGTTTTTTTCCACTAGGAAAAAAAGCATTAATATTCTTAAATTATTTTTCCAACTTCAGATTTAAATAAAATACAGAAAAATTATTTGATCTGGAACATTTCTGTAAGTGCTCAATTGTCACTTGCTTTTTGGAAACCGAATACTACCCTCTAATCTAACTTCTCTGTGTGGATGTTTGTGCTTTCCCTTCTGAAGATTAGAATTCTGTAACAGAAACATTTATTACATCCAGTTCATGGATTCAGGACCGAGCCCAGTTCTTTACTCCTTTTAGAAAGAGGTTTTCTTTCTATCCACACTAGTGAGGTTTTCAACAGTTGAGAGTTGCTACCACTGTTAAATGAGAAATGATGACAATACCCACCCACTTCTGATCATCCACCCTTTGTTTTCTGCTACAGATTTATTGGTTCAAAGATGGGAAGCAAATCTCTAAAAGGAGTGACCACTACAGAATTCAAAGAGAACCGGATGGGACCTGCTCTCTCCACACTGCAGCCTCCACCCTGGATGACGATGGGAATTACACTATCATGGCTGCCAACCCTCAGGTAAATGGAAGTTTGGCTGCAGAATAAGCTTCTGTAAACTCTCTCCTCTGACAGTTGTGCAATTTAATTAGAGATGAAGTAATCTTAAAGTATGTAATACTTAGACTTCATCAGCAGGGTGGGACCACTGTGCCTCTACGCTTAGGAAAAAATGCTATGGAATGGTTATTTTGTTTGTTTTTCATTGTCATTTCTTTGCCTTCAGCTGACACTGTCTAAATGTCTTGACAGAGCATGCCTTAAGTAAATATTATGCAAGGTAAAATAGGCAAGGGTCCCAGCATAAGTAACTGAACACAGCTTAGCTGTTGGTTACACTTCCGCTGATGGCACTTATTGACACAGTTAGTCCCACTGAAACCAATGGGACTATGTGTGCTTCTATGAGTGGGACTATGTGTGGGACTATGAGTAAGGCTTTTAGATTCAGGGCCTAAAACTACATTACAATAATAAGGCTGAAATGCAATCCAACAAAAGCCAAGGATTATATATAGCATGTAGTATGTGTAATGTGGCAGCCTGATGTGTAGGAAACATCCTATGGTCTTCCCTGTATGTTCTTCTGAAACTCACAACATGATCTTGCTTTGTAATCTGAGTGATTCTTTACATATGCAGTAGCTAATGAACTAGAGCTGTGGTGCATAACAGAAACCTATTATCACACACATTGAAAAAGTAACACAGTGGACATAATGCCTGAAGTCACAGGCTATGAACACTGGAAGTCATTTTTTCAACCCACTTTTTCCTAGTTTAGCAAGCTGAAGGCAACACTGCTTGAATTCAAGTCATGAGAGACCAAAGCATTACCATAGCTTAGAGAAATAATAAATAAATGTATTCTGCAGCACCGAGAACCTTGCCAAGATCAAACTCACAAATACTTACTCTGTAAAATAACAAACTTTATCATTAAGACACAACTTAATCTAAACAGGACTGTTGTGCTCTGTTATGCACGTTGCTAGGCTACTTAGCATGACACTTCCATTTTTGCATAGCTTTTTAGCTGTCAATACCTCCTCAAGTTGCTACATATATACAAATGGTAGCTTTAAGATAGACCTTGATACCACAAATTGTATTGGATAAAACTCTCAAATGTAAATGTTATTTCAACATTATATAAATAGTTCCACAAGTCCCTGGATAATCTTTACAAGCTGGACACTTCCTTCATACAGAAAGCACTGTACAACAACTAAGTAATACACCTACCTATTTGTGTGATAAATAATGCAAACTGATAGCAGATTTGTTTGGAATAAAAAAATAAACCACCACACTCCACTGCACCAAGGCAGAAACTTCATCTTGAGAATGCTTAGGTTCAGTATTTGAGGCCTGATCCAAAACCCAAGCAAGTCAATTGAAAGAGTCCCATTAACTTAGGGTTTTTTTGGATCAGTCCCTAGGTGAGATTTACAAGTTTATTTAGTACCTACTTTTGTTTCTCTGAATAACACCAAGAGGCTACTGACCAATCTGATGACAGAGATGTGACCCAGACAATCATCACTGACAACTGATGGCATTTAACAGTGCTACTTTTTTAATACAGTAAAAAGTTCTGCTTTATTCCCTGTTTTGGAGTCTGAGAAAACAGCTGTGTGAACTAATGAGAAAATCTTGTGCTCATGTTTGCTTGACTTTGGACAAGAACCAGAAGCATCCTCCTCCGGATCCCCTGGATCAAAACTTGGAAGTTTATGTTGTTATGCAATATAGAAAAAAACATTTGAATGGTTCACCCAGCCCTTTATGTTCTTTCTTCATAATGTAATTCCCAAGTAAATATAATTATGTCTCCCAGCATTAGTTTATTTCTACTATGCATTTAGCAGTTCAGTGGAGGCAAAGAGCAGCAGTGGAATAATGCACAAGCCTTTCACACCATTAGATTCCAGGCTGGTTAAGTCATCATACATGGAAATAAGTGTGGTTTGTCCTCCTAATGCTAATGGAAATCTGTCCGCATCTCAAAGCTACCACAAACATAGGCAAAATTAGCAGCTTCTTTCCAGGAAAAGCATAGTACATGAATATGTATTAAAGCACTGTACAGAGGGTGGGGTCTCAAAACAGGATTCTAGTGGATTGGCAAAATTGTGTTAGTACAGGTTACACAGTGCTGCTGCACTTTGCTAGACTCTGGCCAGTACTATTAGCCCCTCATTTTATGTGCACCAAACTAATCTAAATATAAAAGGCAATGAAGCTAATCCTCAAATGATGTAGATGTAGTTAATTGATATAAAGGAGCTATGCCAGCTGAGGATCTGGACTGATATTGTGAAATTTACACAAGTAGGATTTACCAGCTTATCTTGGAAGAAGAAAAAGTAAATACTCAATTCTTGAGTGTGTGTGTGTATATGTGTATAATATAATACACACACACACACACACACATACGGCAGTTAATGTTGTATAAGCATCTACATTATTGTCAGGGTTCCCTCCCCACTTTAAACTCTAGGGTACAGATGTGGGGACTCGCATGAAAGACCCCCAAGCTTATTTCTACCAGCTTCAGTTAAAAACTTCCCCAAAGCACTAATTCTTCCTGGTCCTTGGACGGTATCACTCCCACCACCAAGTGAGTTAGACAAATATTTAGGAAAAGGACCACTTGGAGTTCCTATTTCCCCAAAATATCCCCCCAAGTCCCTTCACCCCTTTCCTGGGGAGGCTTGAGTGTAAAAAAGGTGAGCACAGACCAGACCCTTGGGATTTTAGGACACTAAAACCCCAATCAGATTCTTAAAAACAGAACTTTATAATAAAGAAAAAAAGTAAAAGAAGCACCTCTGTAAAATCAGGATAGAAGGTAATTTTACAGGGTAATAAGATTTAAAACACAGAGGATTTCCCGCTAGGCAAAACTTTAAAGTTACAAAAAACAGGAATAAACCTTCCTCTTAGCATAGGGAAAATTCACAAGCTAAAACAAGATATACTCTAACGCATTTCCTTGCTATTACTTACTATTTCTGTAATTTTAGATGTATCATTCAGTAGGAGCTGGATTACTTGCTTCGTCTCTCTCTTTGTCTTGGAGAGAACAACAAAGAGCACAAACAAAAAACCTCCCCTCCCGCCCCCCAGATTTGAAAGTATTTTCTTTCCCCATTGGTCCTTCTAGTCAGGTGCCAACTATGTTAATGGCACTGATTAACCCTTTACAGGTAAAGGAGCGATTTTATGCTACCCTTAGCTGTATGTTTATGACAACTATAGAAACCTGAAATCTGGGATTTATAATCTGGCAACAAACTGGGTTCACTGTAAAGCCTGGAATACAGCATCTTAACCGAGGTGCAAACTTTGTTTTGCAAATTCTCCAATAACTCAGTTTTGTGTGTTTTATCCCATTCAACATTGCTTTACACATATTGGTAACCTCCCAATGGCTAGCCTCCTACCAATGCCAGTAAGTGTGGGTGTGGATCCTTACCGTCTCACACCTTCCTGTTTTTCTTCCTCCTTTTACTGCGTCTCTCTCCCCTTCACTCTTTTGTAATGTGGAGTAGCAATCAGGTGCCCCCTCACTATCTGACTGGCCATCCCCAACCCTTCCCCTGCTGCTACCATCTTCCCTCCACTTTCTAGGCCATCTTCTCCTAGATAATGCCTCACCCATGGTTTCTTCACTTCCCAGTTCCATAAACTGTCCAGTTCCCTAACCCTCCTGTTAGCGTTTTCCATTCTAGATTCTTTCCAGTCCTTTACATTTCCTTTTCTGGATGCCCTCTTGCATCTACATCCCAGTAAATTTAGCTAGAAATGAGTTAATTCACTGCCCACAAGCAAAAAGTTAATGTATGGGGCGCCTAAAATAGAGGCTTGCTGGTTCCAGATGTTTTTTATTGTCTTATAACTCGTTTTCACAGGCCATGTGCAGTAACTTATTGTAACACAGGTATTTGTCTGGTGGACTAAATGGGTCAGAGGACTGGGGATACAGAGACTTTCACCTCTAGCTCTCCAATTCTAATCTCTGCAGTAATCAAAAGTTCATTACCCTTTGAAAGCTATTTAGTGACTGATGTGAAATTTTGTTAGGGGAGTCCATCCAGTTCCTAGTGAGTGGCTGCCCACATCGTGGTTGGCACCTTTTATTACCAGTGTTACTGGAGACATGAGTATGGAGTCCAAAGCTCAGGTACGTCTGCAGACTGATGCAGGGATGCTTGGCACTACTGCTGCCCATGTGGTAGCTATTCAGTAGATAAAGATCACTTCACTCTTTAGGGCACCTAATCCATGATTTTTCAGGAGCATTAAAGTTGCGCTAATATATGTTTAAAAATAATGCTTTCTGTGACATAAATATGATCCAAAATAGCACTGATGTGCGTAGCATTTGTTTTATGAAGTTAATAACATATTTCAAAAGCTTTTACATCAGTTTCAGATATGTAACACACTTTTAAAAAAACCCTGCCTCAAATAGAAAACAATTACCGTCTACAAATACTCTATTCTCATTTCTTGAGCAAATCCAACCTACGAAACTGAAAATAACTACAAAACAGTTTTGTGGTTATCATTACACCACAAAACCCTAACAGCTGATAACTAACAGTTAAAACAAATTCTCTGCCCTTACCATCTTCTGTGGTGTCATCTTCTCAAAACAATATGCACAAAGGCTATCAACTTCATGAAATTTGTTAGTCTCTAAGGTGCCACATGTACTCCTTTTCTTTTTGATTGTCTTTGTCAGCTGCTCAGTATATTATGTATTGTACATGCTCCAGTTATCTTAGAGCAGGTAGAAAATTGACATCAAAATTTTTCTTTAACAAAGATGACTTTTAAAAAGAAATTATTCCCCCTCACCTCAAAAAATAGTTTTTTTTCAGAATATTTTGATTTTTCAACAAATCAGGTCTAAATGAACATTTTCATTTAGTTTTGATTTGAATCTACTTTTGTTTGTGAGTTATTTTGTTGAAAATTTCCATGTGCAAATTGTGAATGAAACAATTTTTTCTGTTCAAAATGTTTCATAGAAAATATTTAGAGTTTTTCAAGGAGCGCTAATTTAGAATACAGCCAAAAAGTGCAAACACTGCAATACTAGAAAAATAGAAATTACTTTTAAAATACAGATTCATCTTGTGCAATAAAACTGAGAAGGATCTGATACAACTCAGCCACATATGTAACTCACACCTGAACCATGGGAGGAACCAAAATCCAATATCTAAACATGGCCAAATTTTCATGGATTCAAAGGCCAGAAGGAACTATTATGATCTGGTCTGACCTGCATAATATTGATTTGATGTGATTGCATTTGAAATCTAGACTCTGTAGCTCAGTCCCATATGCTAATGAAAGCCATTCATTTAAAATTAATACACAGTGCAAAATCGTTGTTTTGCAAATTTGCTTCTAAAGATAACGCTGTGCATGCTGACTTCATTGTGGCCTTTGTAATGGAGCCTTCTGAACATAGGAATTCACTGCTTATTTGGATTAAATCAAACGTTCTAATAAAATGTAAGCTTTTTGCCAGGTATTTCAGGCACTCAAGAAGACAAAACAAGTTCTACAGTTATTACATAGCCAGATGTTTACCAACAGGTCAAAGCAAGAAAAATTAGCAGTGAGCTTGCTGTGTATATAACACAAATGAAACTGCAATCACGAGAATGGAGCTGGTTTGCATTAGTAACATTGCACTTTGTGTTTTATTACTGTGCATAGTGTAAGGCAGAATCTTTTGTCTGTGGTTATGACAGGGAAAAAACATGCTTATATCATAAGAACGGAAGAACGGCCATACTGGGTCAAACCAAAGGTCCATCTAGCCCAGTATTCTGTCTTCTGACAGGTTTCAGAGTAGTGGCTGTATTAGTCTGTATCAGCAAAAAGAACGAGGAGTACTTGTGGCACCTTAGAGACTAACAAATTTATCTGGGTATATGTTTTCATGGGCTAAAGCCCACTTCATCAGATGCATGCAGTGGAAAATACAGTAGGAAGATTTTATATATATATATACACACACACACACACACACACACACACACACAGAACAACAGTGGCCAATGCCAGGTGCCCCAGAGGGAATGAACACAACAGGTAATCATCAAGTGATCCACCTCCTGTCCCCCATTCCCAGCTTCTGGCAAACAAAGGCTAGGGACACCATCCCTGCCCATCCTGGCTAATAGCCATTGATGGACCTATCCTCCATGAACTTCTCTAGTTTTTTTTTTAATCCTGTTATAGTCTTGGCCTTCACAACATCCTCTGGCAAGGAGTTCCACAAGTTGACTGTGTGTTGTGTGAAGAAATACTTCCTTTTGTTTTAAATTTCCTGCCTATTAATTTTATTTGGTGACTCCTAGTTCTTGTGTTATGAGGAGTAAATAACACTTCCTTATTTACTTTCTCCACACCATTAATGATTTTATAGACCTCTATCATATCCCCCCTTAGTCTATTTTCCAAGCTGAAAAGTCCCAGTCTTATTAATCTCTCCTCATATGGCAGCCATTCCATACCCCTAATCATTTTTGTTGCCCTTTTCTGAACCTTTTCCAATTCCAATATATCTTTTTTGAGATGGGGCTACCACATCTGCATGCAATATTCAAGATGTGTGCATACCATGGATTTATATAGAGGCAATATGATATTTTCTGTTTTATTATCTATCCCTTTCTTAATGATTCACAACATTCTGTTCACTTTTTTGACTGCTGCTGCACATTGAGTGGATGTTTTCAGAGAACTATCCACAATGACTCCAAGATCTCTTTCTTGAGTGGTAACAGCTAATTTAGACCCCATCATTTTATATGTATAGTTGGGATTATGTCTTCCAGTGTGCATTACTTTGCATTTATCAACATGGAATTTCATCTGCCATCTTGTTGCCCAGTCACCCAGTTTTGTGAGATCTTTTTGTAGCTCTTTGCAGTCAGCTTGGGACTTAACTATCTTGAGTCATTTTGTATCATCTGCAAATTTTGCCACCTCACACTGTTTACCCCTTTCTCCAGATCATTTATGAATATGTTGAATAGGACTGGTCCCAGTACAGACCCCTGAGGGACTCACTATTTACCTCTCTCCATTATGAAAACTGACCATTTATTCCTACCCATTAAGTCCTATCTTTTAACCAGTTACAGATCCATGAAAGGACCTTCTCTCATATCCCATGACAGCTTACTTTGGTGGGTGACCTTGTCAAAGGTTTTCTGAAAATCATCTAAGTACACTATATCCACTGGATCCCCCCTGTCCACATGCATGTTGATCCACTCAAAGAATTCTAGTAGCTTGGTGAAGCATGATTTCCCTTTACAAAAACCATGTTGACTCCTCCCCAACAAATTATGTTCATCAATGTGTCTGACAATTTTGTTCTTTACTATAGTTTCAACCAGTTTGCCTGGTACTGAAGTCAGGCTTCTGGACCTGTAATTGCTGGGATCACCTCTCCAGCCCTTTTTAAAAATTGGCATCACATTAGCTATCCTCCAGTCATTTGGTACAGAAGCTGATTTAAATGATAGGTTACTTAGGGGTGACAGTGGACGAGAAGCTGGATATGAGTCAACAGTGTGCCCTTGTTGCCAAGAAGGCCAATGGCATTTTGGGATGTATAAGTAGGGGCATAGCCAGCAGATCGAGGGACGTGATCGTTCCCCTCTATTCGACATTGGTGAGGCCTCATCTGGAGTACTGTGTCCAGTTTTGGGCCCCACACTACAAGAAGGATGTGGATAAATTGGAGAGAGTCCAGCGAAGGGCAACAAAATTGATTAGGGGTCTGGAACACATGACTTATGAGGAGAGGCTGAGGGAACTGGGATTGTTTAGTCTGCAGAAGAGAAGAATGAGGGGGGATTTGATAGCTGCTTTCAACTACCTGAGAGGTGGTTCCAAAGAGGATGGTTCTAGACTATTCTCAGTGGTAGAAGAGGACAGGACAAGGAGTAATGGTCTCAAGTTGCAGTGGGAGAGGTTTAGGTTGGATATTAGGAAAAACTTTTTCACTAGGAGGGTGGTGAAACACTGGAATGCGTTACCTAGGGAGGTAGTAGAATCTCCTTCCTTAGAAGTTTTTAAGGTCAGGCTTGACAAAGCAGTGGCTGGGATGATTTAATTGGGGATTGGTCCTGCTTTGAGCAGGGGGTTGGACTAGATGATCTCCTGAGGTCCCTTCCAACCCTGATATTCTATGATTCTATATTCCAGACTATAGTTAGTAGTTCTGCAATTTCACATTTGAGTTCTGTCAGAACTCTTGGGTGAATACCATCTGGTCCTGGTGACTTCTTATCATGGTTGCAGGACTAGCTGCACCTCTGTCCCCTTTCTGGTCGCTGGACTGAATGCTGCCTTTTCTGGACTGAATTCTGCAATTCTCCCACTCTTATACTGGCTCCTGGTCTACAGTGCCCAGTGTATCCACCATTCTTATCCAGCAGGTCCAACAGGGCTCATGTGCCTGCAGTTCTTCCCTTTGGGAGTCTGTGACCAGTAGTGTATATAGTGATCAGACAGCTTTCTTAAAACAAAAGCATTGTTTATTTTGGTAGTAGGAATAAAGCACCAGAAAAAGGATTTTTTTTAAATTGTCTACACTTATGTCTGTGACCTAAACATTTACCATCCCCTGATGGAAGCCTCGACAGGTCTAACTTGCTCAGACAGCCCCAGTGGGGTCCTGTGTCTCAGTCTGCTTCTCCCAAACAACTACAACCCCTCTCTGGAGACAGGGTTCTTTTTAAACTGCTATAGTTCTTTTGTTCTTCTGTGTCCCCGGGCTTTGACCCATCTTGTCAAAACAAGTCCTGTAGGCTCAGCAGGAGATCAAACGAGTACTCGGAGCCAGTGATTCTGGTATTGTCCCTGAACAACTCTCAAGTGTTTGCTGAAAGGCTGGCTGTGACAGAGTGCTAGGTATGAAACCCTGAGTCAGCACTCTGTTCACAGCAGCTCCAATCAGGCATAGCAGATTGGAGCTGATGAGGCAGACCTGTGCCTAATTTGTGGGTGCGGCAGGGCAGTAAGGCGAATTAAGTCATTAGCCAGAGCCCACAAATAGGCACAAGAAGGAAGTGAAAAGGGAAAAAAGCAGGCAGTGAGAGGGAGATTGCTCTCTCCCTGCTTGTAAAGGCACTAGGTATGCTTTGAAGGTAGTGGGACTCAATTATAAATAAACTGCACAAGGTGTTGGACCAGCAACACCTGTCTACGTGGTTTGTAGACAGAGACAGAAGCAGGACCAAGGAGGCCCTGGTACAGTGGCTTATCTTGAGGTGGTGTTCTCTTTCCTGCCATTTTTCCAGATAGACTCCTGTTGAGTTAAACCAAAGTCCTACAAAAACACCCCAATAACTAGACCAACAGACTCTATTCATAAATTATCACAGGGCACCTCCAAATCTGTCTCAGCTCATACAGCTATTAGAAATGTAAAACATCATAATGGATGCTATGTACCATGTTTATTGCACAGGAAAGATATTGGAATAGCCCCGAAATGTCCAATGCCCTGATTTCTACCACTCCATGTGAGTGTCCACAACAGCAGAGTCCTGAGAAAAAGTCCAGGAAGGAGGGCGTCTAGGCCTTAGAAGCCCCAAAGCAGGACCTATCCCTCCTAAAATATACTAAATCCTGCCCTTCTGTCTGGAAGAACTTGAGGTTTCTCCCCTTGCCGCTACTCCTTTGTAACCTGCAGTTCTACAGACATTTCAGAGGGAAAGGAGTAAGTTACATCTTACCGTTATCGCCTAATTTATTGCCTTAGTGATAGTCCGATCCTTATCCTGGCCAGATGCCGGTATCTGCTGGAACATGAGCAGTCTCTTGTTTGGCAGTTGGGAACATTCATGTTTATCCACTGGACCAAACAAATATATTTATGTGAGGTCTATGGGAAATTTCAGCAATTTCTGTTAACTTGGATAAACAGACACTTAGTGCTTAGGGGTCTTGTTGAAGATGATAGACACCGCTGGAGAATCGGCTTCTAATAAAATCAACAAAAAAGCACTTGAAATGCACAAATATGTATTCTATTTTTAGTGAACTAAAATCTTTCAAAAACTTAGAAGCTTTTTGGTTACTTTGAAATGCTGTTTTGGCTGAGAGCCCAAACGACTATGGCTGAGAGCCCAAACGACTACTTACCTCTGTTTAGCGAAGCTGAACGGACGCTCCAAAACCCAGATTTCTCACTGTGCTGTGAAATGTGCAGACAGTTGTCCAGAAATACGTATTTTTTACTGGTACCAACCTTTCTCTCAGCGATTTTGCTTCATGAGTACTGGAAATCAAATGCCTTGTGTGGTAACATTTTGTAAAGCAGCACGTATACATGTTATCTATCAGTAATAACTGTATTTCAAGGTGACTGCTTTTTCCCCCCCTGCTTTCTGATTTTATGCAATACAACTTCTTTTCTGAATGTGAAGACATCAGTGGTGCAAACAAAACAATGACTGAGCTGCCACAAGCTCTGCATATAAAGTTTGTTAGGTATATTTTGGGTGTGACTTATAGCCGGCGGAGGAGCAGCTGGATAATTTTACTACTGGATAACTAAGAATCAATGTGAATGTTATGCTGATGTTAAGAACAGTCAGCAGCATTACTAAATGGTCCATCAGCGAGAGCAGAGTCAGCAGCTGGACCATTTAACAGCATAAAGGAAAATGGCAATATGTCTAACTACTTTATTCTAAAGGCAATAGGTATCTCACTGCTATCTGTACTAGCTGTGTTCCAGATAGTGCAGAATTTTCCCCCTTTTTAAAGGGCAACCTTGTAGGATACAATAAAGTAGACCTCATAAGTTTTTATTGATGATTTTTTGTAACCACAGAATTGCTTCAGTGTGTTCACAGTTGGATTGCTAGCTGTAAAAATAGGGAAAGTATTGATGGCAGTTGGGATGTTAACTAATTCTGATGGGAACTCCCTTCTTGTGGAAGAAAAGAAAGCAGGGCATCCGTAAAAGTTGGCACCAACAAGTGAACTTCAGGCTCTGGGCATTTATTAATACGTTTGTTTAGTGTTTTGGGGAAAATCTATTCTGTTAAAATTGTTTATTTTTAATAAAATAATTTGGTTTTTTCACCTCAATGTTTGTAACAGGGCAGAATAAGCTGTACTGGAAGGCTGATGGTTCAGGCTGTCAATCAGAGAGGACGGAGTCCTCGAACACCCCCCAACCAGCCTCATATCAGAAGGTAGTATAGATGTTTTCTTTACACATTCATCACTGCAGCTGCTAACCTAATCTTCTCTTGTATCCAAAAATCCCTATAATTCTTGGCACCATCAGATGTACAACAGGCAACTTATCTTAGTTTTTTAACCCTTGACCTCCCTCCCTTCCTTGTTAGTCATGTTCACCTGCTGCATCTTGTCCCAGGCCTGGTCTACACCTAAAACTTAGGTCAACCTAGCTACATCATTGAAGGGGTATGAAAAATTTCATGCCCTATGCGATGTAGTTAGGTCACCCTAACAACCACAGTACATGCAGCTAGGTCGATGAGGGAGTTCTTCCATTGACCTAGCTACTGCCTCTTGGTTAACCAAGTAGAGGATCCCAATTCAAGTGTCTGCTGTGGTGCATCTATTTGTTCTGTTCATTGATTATACCCACTGCAGTATCTTGCCATCAGCTGCCAATTACAACACAGAGTATAGATATGACAGCACTAATTACTACATTCAGGATGAAATTAATGGATTTTGTTGCTCACAAAAACAGTTAGCAACTGAGGAAGTATATATGGTACAAATACTGCATGGAAAAAAGAGCCCTGCTAAATATTAAATTAGATACTAGAAAATCCTGGTAAAACTGTGGTCAGTTGTTTATGAGGATGATTCTCAGATCCCTCACCCTATTTCTCCACTTTATTTCCTCCTTTCTCAGAATTCATGTTAACCTAATCCTTATTTCTGGACAAGGAGGCCTGGGATGCATTTCTCTCTGGATCTCATAAGCCTCAGTCCTGAGTTGGCCAAAAGGCAGTAAATCAAGTGTTGAAAAGTATTTTCACCCACCCTCACCTAGTGCTATGCAAACTGCCTCCATACAGTTCCAGGCCCAGGGATAACAAGGAGATGATCTCAAGGCCTAAATTCAAACCCTTTCCACAGCAGTGTGTTGCACATTCATTAGGCCACTAAGCCCCCAAAAGCTAGTTGTATGTTCATTTTTCATAGAAAATGTAGTGGAGAAGCTATTTCAGGACTGCACAGCCACTGATTCATCAGTAGGTTGATATTCAATATCCCTTGCTGCACTGAATCAGCACCTTTGCAATTCAAAGCCTCTTATTAATCTGTGACCAGAAGAGCTGCCACGAGGAATTGTGGGTCAGAGCTACAAGGAGCCTGCAGGTCACTTAACTTCTAGAGAAGACAGTGTAAAAGCCTTTTGGAGGGGCTGGGAGCAGAAGGGAAAACGAAGATGAGTGAGAGGGAAAGAAAAGAGGAAAAGAAGAAACAGAGAACACTAAGCAACAGAGATCAGTCTGGCTATGTTCTTTAAAAGAGCTCTTTGGTTTTTGAGCCTGTCCAAAAATATTTGTATTTCTCCAAGACAAAAAGAAATGGACACAGATATGAAGGTTGATATGCAAAATAAACTTCTAGTACATGCTAATTGAAGTCAGAATTTCACTTTTAGAGCCATGCAAATATTATTGGCCAAATGAATCTTCAGTTACAGTAAGCAGTCCCAGTTTGTTGCACTAGGGTGTCACTGTAAGCAGAGTTTGGCCATAGAAGAAATGAATTCATTGGAGCTGCATGACTTTAGCAGAGGACAGAAATTGGCCATAAATCTCATTTTAATTACATAGTTAATGTAATATTTTAAGTAAAATAGGACTTTACAGAGATTGCAGAAATAACATTTTGCTAAATAAGTTACTTATATAATGGAAATATTGTTACTTTCAATTGAAAAGGAACTGGTTAGCCACAGACAAGGGTACAATAAATTAATTGGCAAGAACTGCTCATCACAGAAATGACAGAAAACTGTATTTCGGGTGGAGGAAATCTGCTGATTGGTCATATTTTCTGCATTTTTCTTTCCATGTTCTTTTATTTTTACTAAGAACAGTTTAATGTCACAAGATCTTTTGTTCTTTAGTATGTGTTGCTTATGAGCTAAATTCTCATTCTTCTGACACCATAACTGAGTTGCTTTGGAAATGAGTATAACTATCAGAAACAGATAACTGTTTAGTGAAGAATAATCCTCCAGAGCAGTCACATTTAAGTCACATTAATGTAAATGTCTTTACCTAGTAACAAATAAGAGAAGATAATAATGGAAAATCTAATGAGGAACCTAATGTATTTGTGAATTGTGATAGTCTTTAGCTTCTACTATTTTCTTAAGGTAAATGTAATTATTGACAGTAGGAATTTTCTGTCTTAATCTGTAATAGAGTGGGCTTCAGATGTACGAAAGACTAAAGCAGAGTTGTGGCTGTAGATATAAAGTATTGCCAAAATTCTTGTACATTTTCTTTCACTGATTTAAACTACAGAATAAATGAAAACTAAAAAATATTACTATGTATATAAACAAACTACCATGTTAGGTAAGTCATTCATTGTGAATGAAATAATTTTCTACTTCATGTCTTTGCTACAAAATGTAGACTGAATCAAATTAATAAACAGAGAGAGAGTCATATTTAGTTGATTTCTGAGACAAATTCTGCTCTGTTATGCTGGTGTAAATATGGAATTATTACAATGGGATCCAGTGGAATTAATCTAGATTTATACCAGTCTGACATCTGCATTTGGCTCTTCAGCTTCATCAAAAAACATAGGGAAATGCCTAATAAACAAATTTATTTCATATATTATTTTAAGACCTCGATCTCGATCAAGGGACAGTGCCGATGAAAATGAACCAATTCAGGAACGATTCTTCCGACCTCATTTCCTGCAGGCTCCTGGAGACCTGATTGTTCAAGAAGGAAAACTCTGCAGAATGGACTGCAAGGCGAGTATTAAATTTGTTTTAATTAGTGTTTGTGTTGAACTAGAGAGGGAACTCTGTTCAAATTCAGCTGTATCCTGTAATACTCATGCACCTCAGATTTCAGTGGGAAATCTAGGTACACAAAGGAGTCAGAATTAAACCCAGGATGCAGACTTGGCCTTTAGCAAAGTCTCCAATTGGGGCCCACCCTTGTGATGGGGGAGGAGGGAGCTAAGAGGTAAAGAAGAATCTCTGTATTTCTTTTCTTAGAATAAAGCCAGCTTGAAAGTTTTTAAGTGATATCTTAACAAAATTTCAAACGTGTGAGTTTGTATTATTGATTTATCCAAAAGGTGAAGGTGAATCACAGCATTTCCTACAGCCCCATAGCTGGCCTTTGAGGTCCATGAAAACCATGACTAAACGTACCTCGATTTATTGGAAGGAATGCAAGTCAGTTAGTGACTACAGGGTAATGCCACCTTGCTGTACTCATGGCACAAGCTCTTTCCTGCAACAAAAACCACTCCTATGATGAGCAGCCATTGAGCCCTGTGGTGACAGGGAGGGGCAGTTCACTTGTAGGAATAATCTTTTTTTCCGCCTTAGTTTTACACAAGAAGTCAGTAAGCACAGCTCTGAAAATAATTTATCTATCAGTGTGTGCTCCCTCTGCAGTAACTAAAACTCAAAAGTTGTAGATCTTACATAAGCAATGACTGTGACTTTGAATGAATTTGACAGATTAACAAACTAGAAACAACACACTGCTCCAAGGGACATTCTTCACCACATAGTACATTTTATACAACAAATATTACCCTAACCAACTTCAGTGGCCCTTTTTAACTGAGTGAGACAGCAGGTTTCAGTGATATAATTTGCTTTAAGTACACAAGGTAATTTGAAGTTTTTTGCTCTTTTTTCAAGCAAGGATTAAAGCCTTCAACATCTTCCCTTTATTACACTTAATTTCAACCTACTACTCTGCATGTGTATGTGCCTATGTATATAGAAAAAGAGAGACATTTCCTACACAGGTCACCTGCCCTGTTAAGAAAAATAAACATGAATGAACAGAATGGCTAGTGGAGAGAACTGCTGCTACATAGCATCTATCCTGTTCTGATTCATCCCTTGTGTAGTGGCTTTCATCCTGAAGGTCCCAGAGGTTTAAAAACTTACATAAATTAGTGTCATTGTGAAGTATTCCTTTGTAAATTACAGATTGTTTCAATCATTTTTTCCTTTTTAAGAAAGTTTCTTGTCCAGTTTCACACATTTCAGTGAACCAGTTCACCTTGATTTGGTTCTAAGCATGAAAGGAGATAACCTTTTCCCTCAAATAACAGCAGTACCACTGTGTTACTCTCCTAACCCCTTTTCATGTGTTTGGGGATAATATTATCCCCATACATCCTGTTATGATAAAAACAAAGACCAAATGACCTTTCCAGCATACAGCTTAAGGATCAGTTCCCTGTTGTACTCATGTGAAGTGATTCTGCTAGTAAAAGGAAAATGGACTCTCTAGAAGAGATTGAATGAGGGCCTAAACACTGAGTGGAAAGAAGCACTTTGGGCCGGTCTCTTAGCTCAGAGAGAAGGACTTCTACAACTCAGTTGTGTAAATTGAACATGCACTTCCATGTGAACAGAGATGTGAATCTAACACACACACAATGCCTGTTAGTCACCAATCCTTTTAGCCCATTTTGGCCTGTTTGAAATCTTACAAAGGTAGGACCGAAACTTAGCTTAGTAGAGAGATTTGTGACTTTGTGTAAGAGAATTAATTAAAATTCATACTTCAGCTGTTTACTTTTAAACATAATTAGTTCTCATAATACAATATGTTACTTTTATTTTCCTAAGTAGCATGTATTGTTGAAGAAACATCTTTCAACAGTTTGTCATTGGTTCAAACCATCTGTATACAACGTTCTGTAGATGGCATTGTCTATAATGAGCAATACATAACTGGAATGGAATTTGGAGTTCAATAACAGATTACCAATGGGTTTGTTTTTTGAAGGAAGAATTGCGTCACAAACCAGTTGTCGTCCTTTGTCTGTAAATTTCCCACAAGAAAAGAATTCTGAAAGTTTCTTTTCTCATTCAGAATCAAGGGCAACATTCCAAAAAGATGACAGGCGACATCCAACCTTTTGTTCTGTAATCTATTACTTTGTTATTTAGATTCAAGATATATTTTAATGCTTATATCTAGTCAGTCATACCTGGAACCCATGGAAACCTATGGCATTGTACAGGGTGTCATTTAGCCCAGTTGTGCTCCTGTGCGTAACTGAGGGCAACGTTTGGTCCATTGTAT
This sequence comes from Caretta caretta, assembly GCF_965140235.1. NCBI lineage: Eukaryota > Metazoa > Chordata > Testudines > Cheloniidae > Caretta > Caretta caretta. The sequence goes on from NC_134209.1 coordinate 80,110,332, forward strand.
TTTGTCATACACATAAATAAACATTCCTCTTTTTTCTCTGCAGTATGAAGTTCCCTACTGTTCTGTATTGCTAAGATTCTGTCCCATTCTGTTTATTTTTAAGGTCAGTGGATTACCAACTCCAGATCTAAGCTGGCAACTCAATGGAAGACCAATTCGTCCTGATAGTTCTCACAAAATGTTGGTGCGTGAGAATGGTGTACACTCTCTGATCATAGAGCCAGTCACAGCTAGAGATTCTGGAATCTACACGTGCATTGCCACCAATCGAGCTGGTCAAAACACATTCAGCCTGGAGCTCATTGTTGCAGGTAACCTCTTCATTCTAAGACTACACATTGAAAACAGTTCGAGGCCTACATGAAATATTGAAAATGTAATTTAAAGTTCTCTAGGAAAGACTATGGAATTATTACCCACTAAAATTAGTATCTCATTAATTCCAGGAGGTGTGTGTTTGAACTATGATATTTTCAAATAAATGCATATAGTGCATGGTTACAAATATGCAAAGAAATGTGTAACTGCATTTGTTACTTTGAACCAGATCCTTGCCAATGCTCTGACCCCTTTGTGCTTCTCCAGAAACACAGAGGGGCTATAAGCCTGCCCTTAAACTGACAGATGAAATACTCCTGGTGGGAAGAAAACTGTGGCTCTGTTCCACTTGCCACTCAAGAATAGGAGGCATGCTGGGAAGAGAGAGAGAGAGGGCCAGAATGCACTGCAGCCAGCAGAATAGTCATTACCAGTTGACGTTGGGAAAGCAATGGAGCCCAAAGCATTTAGCCAAGTTTGCCCCCTTCTCTTGAGTTCTGTGCTAAACACAACTCAGCCAGCCCCTTGCTCCAGTATTAACTGTATTTTGCAGGGATACAGCAAGTGCTTGGGGATCTAATAGGTATGTAGCAGCCTATCAGGCTGATTGAGAGAAGGAAAGCTTGAAACTCAATAGGACAGCAAGGAAACTAAAAGGTAACATTTAAAAAGGATAAAATGAAGTCCTTCTTCCTCCAGAGAGGATATGAGAAAACAAATCATGTGACAGATGTTAATGCACTAATGGAAAGCATTCAGATACGATGGTGATGAGCACAGCCAAAGCATCTATACAGAATAGAAGGGGGGGGGGAGGTGCAGTGGACTGTCTTATTTTAGTGGGGTGTTTTTGTTTTGCATTTTGGGGGGGGTGCTGGTCATATCAGCTCTTGGAGCTCATGGGCATAAGACATTCAAAGGATTATATGGAATAGGAACAACAGTTGAAATGACACAATTTATGTTACAAGATTTTAATGGTGAACAATTGCCACGGTGCAGAGTATATGCTGATGGTCAGCTGGGCAAAGAATAACTTTTATCCCAAATTTCTTTTGTGTATGCACACAATCAGCCAAAAGATAGGCTACTACATTTGTCTGAAGTACACTTGAGGCAATAATGGAGACCACATATCAGACTAGTTTGCCAAACTAAGAGAGAGATCAAATAATATCTGTATGGGACCAGTTTTGTCAGGTAATGGGAACACCTCACAGGATCCCAAAAATGAAGCCACTTCCATTTGACAATCTTGATCAGCTGAACTGAAAATGTAAGCATTTGACCCTGCTCTATTAGAACCCATATTTCTCCTATTAAAGTCATAGACAGGACAAGTTTTACTTCCCTGAAACAGTTGCGGGCCGAATACAATCATTTTAAAATTATTTTAATAATTTTAATTTTAAAAAAATATTTTAATTAAATGCAATGATTTTTATATTATCTTTAAATTACTTTTAACTTTTCTTGCCACTAAGTAGTGGTTTAAAATCTTCTACCATTTAACTGAATGTTTAACTGGTGTTTTCACAGCTAAGGAAGAACACAAGCCACCTGTGTTTATAGAGAAGCTACAGAACACAGGAGTGGCTGATGGATATCCTGTGCGACTGGAGTGTCGAGTCTCTGGGGTGCCGTATCCTCAGATATTTTGGAAGAAAGAGAATGAGTCGCTTACTTACAACACTGAAAGAGTGAGGTTAGAGCAGTTTAGTATTATATAATTTATCTCACTGACTAACGGCCACTTTAGCTACCTAAATTCCAGAATCAGACCCTAGTGGGATTCACAAAATCCCCACTCAGCTGTCCCCAAACCCTGTAGGCACATAAACTCACTCTGTGCTTAAATTTTTGCAGTGAAAGTTCCCTATGTTTCTGCCTCTGAGCATGAGCACTGCTGCCCCGTGGCACACATACAAACGCGTAAGTCCCAGTGGTTCACACACATGAGGGGAAGATTCACAAGCCTGTAGGTAAGCTCTGAGCCCACTTAGCAGATGAGCTATCTGTAGGGGGGACTTACTCAAATTCAGTGGGGGTAGGAGGAGGATTACCTCCCTTGTAACTTAGGGGTGAGGGTTCTCAACTGGGAGGTAGGAGAGCCAGTATCCAGTGTGCCTGCTCCAATGAATTTAATTATTTATTCACAGTGCAAAGGATTCAACAGCAAAGGCTGAAGGAGCCCCATGTCAGAATATCCCAATGGTTAGAGCACTCTCCAAGGAGGCAGCAGATCCCAGTTCAAATCCCTTCTCCCCTTCAAGTAGGGCGGGGACTTGAACCAGAGGTCTCCTTCAGGCAAGTGTCCTAACTGCTGTGCTAGAGATTGAGGTTGCTCCTCCTCCCTCCCTCAAACCGAGCATGGGTGTCTAATGCTAAGAGAGGGTTTGCAGTTGAGGATTCAAGCAGCAGGAGGTGCCTATGTCAGTGGCTTCTGTGAATCCCATTCCAAGGTGACTATCTCCCACATTCATTGTGTAAATGCAAACATATACATCTGGAAACAAAGAATATAGAGCACAGTCCCCCATTCTGTAAGTATCTTAGGAAGCAGTGCTTCTGAAAAAGATTTGGGAACTGTGGTAGGTAATCAGCTGAACATGAGCTCCCCATATGATGCTGTGGCCAACAGAACTAAAGACGATCCTAGGCTGCATAAATGGGAATCTCACATAAGAGTAGAGATGTTATTTTACTTCTGTAGTTCACACTGGTGTGTCTACTGCTGGATTACCCAGTTCTGCTGTCCATGTTTCACAAAGGCTACTGATAAATCGGAGCAGGTTTTGGAGACAAGCTACAAGGATTAGAAAACATGCCTTATAGTGACAGACTCAAGGAGCTCAAGCTATTTAGCTTAATAAGGGGAAGGCTAAGGGATCACTTGCATACAGTCTGTAAGTACTGCTGTGGAACAAATATTTAACAGTGGCTCATCTATCTAACAGAAAGAAAATGTTCAATCCAATGGCTGGAAGTTGAAGCTAGACAAATTCAGACTGGAAATAAGATGTACATTGTGTCATTGGAACAGTTTACCAAGGGTTGTGATAAATTCTCCATCCCTGACTATTTTTAAAGCAAGACAGATCTTTCCCAAATAACCCTTAGAGCCTATGTGCTATACAGGAAGTCAGACTAAGTGAGCACACTGGTCCCTTCTGGCCTTGGATTCTAGAAGGCTGTGAGTAGGAAACCTAGGCACTGAACTCAGGCTTTATGAATCCCAGAGACTTTTTCGGGGCTTAAGTTTCTTTGTGAATCTAACCCTGAGTGTTTATTACATGCTCTTAACGTGAAGTAGTCCTCACAGGAGGCCTGTGAAGCATTAATGTCTTCATCTACAAAAGGGGAATATGAGGCACATGACTTTTGCAAAAATTATGAATATCTGTCTCTCATTCCTTAAAGGTCAAATCTGTTATCCTTCCCCAAAGTTTCTTTTTTGAAGTTTTGACTTGGAAATGCAATTGAAACCTGAACTCTAAAGTAGTGTTTTGAATTGTGGACAAGAAAAAGATTGGTTACTGAGATATTAGCCAGATGTTAATTGTGCATCTTGGCTTGGTTTTAAAAATTAGCATAAAAACAAATTTTTAAAAAATGGCAAGACTTAAAAATTAAGCTCAGATTCATTTTTCACTTTCTGTGCACACATCTCTCTCTCATTCCTTTAGTGGAAGCTGCATGTTCATCAAGAGGAAATATAACCTATTACCTGTAAATTTGCAGCTTTAAAATTGTGCTTGTAATGATATATTTAAACACAATAAACCACGTCCACACTGGCTGTTACGTAATTTAAGTTTCTTTTCTTCTCCCCTATTTAGTATGCACCAGGATAATCATGGCTACATTTGCCTGCTTATTCAGGGAGCTACAAAAGAAGATGCTGGTTGGTATACTGTGTCAGCTAAGAATGAGGCTGGGATTGTGTCCTGCACTGCCAGGCTTGATGTTTATAGTAAGTACCTTCTATTCTCAGATATGCAGTTAAATTAAACCAATCTACCCAAAAACCAGCATTCTAAAAACCTTAGTTTATATCACAAAGGCTTACACTGATCTCTTTCTCTTTTGTTTATAGTTTCTTCACAATAATAATGATCCTCATCAAGACAGCAAATACTCTGTCAAAGTATACTTCACTACCTTTCAAATACTTATGCAAACCAAGCATGGTGGTTTCTTTAGTTGCTTAGAATACTACATCTAGCTTATTTACACATGCATCCTTATCAGTAACATTAGAGAGCAGCATGACATTTTCTGTTGGTCCTTGTTACAATGCTCCACTAGCATCAGCTTTTAACCTTTATTAGTATTACCTAAACACACTTGAGACAGGTGCTAATGGCCCAAGAATGCAGATTCTGTTGCAGTTTACTACTTAGACCAGTACAGTTCCTCTGTTGTGAGCTGATCTTAAACCAAAATTAGATAATGTTGGACAGTAATCTGACCAGTTTATCACTTTGAGCAAAATGTTTGTTCTTGTTAATTTCACACAATAATGGGGTGATGATGGTGTAACTTGTTACAAATCAGCAGATCCGAACAGGACTCGGCCTAGCTTTGTCACATCACATCGCAGAGGGAGACAAGGATAATCTGATTTGTTCCACTGGGCACCCATTGGAGTAATTCCATTGAAGATCAATTACACTAGTGGGAGATTAGAATCTGGCCTGGTATTTTCATGGGGGGGGGGGAGGGGAGGAGAGGAGGAGGAATGTCTTGCAGTGTTCTGCAGTTACTTTTCTGGACATCTTGGGAGCAACAATGGCAAATTTTGTACTTGGCCAGTTGGAATGTAGTCACAATGCACGTCTTTCAGGAGTAACGGTGGGAGGTGGTTGAGAAGGCTTAGCACAGCAAAATAGTGGAAGCACACAATTTACATAACAGCCAACCCTTCTCTCTCCTTGTCAGTGCCACTTAACCTGTGTTATGTAAATCAGTATATAAAGTAAAAAATCTAGAATTGTTAATTCCCTGCCATTCATGTGAAATAATTTATCGGGAGTTTTTAAAGAACTGAACAGTACAGGAGTGTGCCTTATAGTACTGCTGTTATCTGAGTTAAGAAGGGTGAACCTAATTTGTTTTTTTTTAAATCTGTAGCTCAATGGCAACAACCTCCTCAAACCACCAAGCCAAAGAAGGTGCGTCCCTCAGCCAGTCGATATGCAGCACTTTCTGACCAAGGACTAGACATCAAGGCAGCGTTCCAGCCTGAAGCAAACCCAGTTCATCTGACATTGCAGTCTGGCTTGGTAGAGAGCGATGACCTGTAGACCTGAACTGCCAGATCCATCATTTTCTTTCAAGAGCAGAAACACTGAAAGCCATTGCCTTGACCAATGATACTTTTATGTCACTTTATGTAAAGCCAGACACCTTTCTAAGTACAAAAATCCCCACCTTAACCATATATTTCTTATTCCTACCAAATTAGGATAGGTAGCTGATTAATAGAAATGTTCACATTGCACAGAAAATCACATTCACCCTTTAGTTCCTTATGCCTATCTTGCTAGAACTCTTATAAATAACCTTTTTCATAAAGGCCAAAATACTTCTGAAAAATCTGGTTCACTTCAGTAAACAGTACAGTATTTATCACCAAGCGCCTTCCTAAGCAAGATGTAGATGCTACATTGTATTAATGGTGTGAGAAGTTTCATTTAAGGCTATTAGACCATAAAGGAAATTAACATGTATGGTTATCTTTTTACAATTCAAAAATGGCAATGCAGCGTGATAGATACAGTCAACAAGTGCAATATTGTAAGAATGAAACAGGAAGCGAGAAGAAAAAACTGAAGCAAATACCTTGTCTCTACAATGAGAAAGGAAATATGTGCCTTAAAATGTTAGAACTTCCAATACTATATAGCAAGGCCGACACCTTAGTTCTTAAAAATAATTTCTATGTTTTCTTTATTTTTTTTTTGCCAGCTAGGAGGCTTATTTACAAACATACTGCAAGGCTAATTTAAGCATAAATAATTGAACCTAGACAAAATAATGAGAGCTGAGGCATAATATATTACTACAGACTATAAATCCTAGCACCCAAGTAAGGGATACTTTTGGGGGAGAGAAAAATGCCAGTAGTATAGTTTTACTACATAAGGTTAGCAAAAAGGGGTGAGGGGGGAAAACTATGGATGTTTTTATGGTATTTAAAACAAAACAAAACAAAAAAACAGTTCCTGAAAACTAACAGAACCCTGCCATTCACACATTTGAAATTCCCAGGTCAGCAGAAAGCTATGGAGTTTATGTAGTGAACATTTTTGATCGTTTAGAGCTTGTGAATATGTATGAGGATTTTAGGAATGTAGAGCAAGTGAAAAAAATGGACTGAGTCTGCAACCAGAGTTTAAATGATAAGCACATATCATAGGGGGTAGGCTAGTAGAATGAAGATGGAGAAAAACAGATGTGCCATTATATTATTTTCTTAAGACAACATGTGCAGGTGGTAGATGATAAATATTTGTTCTCTTCCCTTGTGTACAACAACAGACTAACCATGCTGTGGCTAGGGACTGCGTGCAGTAGGTGAAGACTTTAGAATAGAGGCTCCTTTCAGAATGCAAAGCAATTCCACATCAAACTGGACTCTACCTAGTCTATTGTACTAGGCAGTTTTGACTCTGAACCAATTAATTTAGTTGAGGGGGCAGAACAATTTTAATTGGGCCTAATGGGAAAAAAAATAAGGACTGATGGTACGAGAGTACTTTGATATAAAAGGAACATGCTGTATTCCTTATATGAAGCACGTACGGTTATCTTTCATTATTTATAATAAAGTGTTGAAATCTATCTCAGCTCAGTTATTCAAGTCCAGTTATTAGTTTTATTGTTTGTGTACTACCATATATTTTGCATTATTGCTATACATATATTGCTTCATACCTCTTTGTAAGTATACAAAGTTTTTTTTAGTGACTAAACTTTAGCACAGAAGATAGTACTATTCTATGCAGATTGGTGCAGGTTATGACCACAGTTACAGGCACTGCTTATCTAAATTAATATCATACAGTCTGTCATATGGAAATATCCTACCTATATTTTAGAGAAAAGTATGTCTTATTTGCCAAGTTTTTCTTGACTGTGACATGCTAATTTACTGTTTGTTTAGCTTAACTAGCATTATTTTGACACCTTTTATTTGTATTTATAAAAAAGTACTATCATTACTTTGGATTGTTGTGCTGACATAATGTGGGTTTAGCATCAATAAATATTACACAAATAGAAAATTGTCATTTTCTGGGCAAAAGTAGTCATAGCTATTTCTATAAAGGGATCCAAATATAGAATTTGGAAATTTAACACAAGACAGACAAGATTAGGGTTGTGAGCTGGAAATAAAGATTCTTTGAAGTTTCTAAGAAGGGTCAGAGTTGGTTTAGGGAATCTCCTTTGCTGATTTAAACCTGGGTGGGATGGAAGGACCCTTTTAGTACTGTGTAATAGTTTAGTTTAAAAAATGTTTCATGTTCAGTGTGTATCTCCATTCATCCTGCGCACACCATTGCTTTTGAACGGTCTATAATACCCAAACCATGGTACTTACCCAGTTGAAGAGAGACTGGAATTGTGTCACAGAGGCCATCTTGTGATTAAGAGGAGTTCTTGATTATGTTTCTATTTAAAAAAAACAAACAAAAACTATTTAGTAGGTACACAGAATTGTTTGGTAAACAGCCACACTTTCTATGTTGTAAGTTAATACTTTGCCCTCCATGTAGAGAATCAAGTTATTCAGTAAAGCTCAAATTTACTATTTGGTTTATGACAGGTTTCAGAGTAGCAGCTGTGTTAGTCTGTATTCGCAAAAAGAAAAGGAGTACTTGTGGCACCTTAGAGACTAACAAATTTATTTGAGCATAAGCTTTCGTGAGCTACAGCTCACTTCATCGGATGCATTCAGTTTTGGTTTATATTTACATATTTAGGAACAGTTCCATACAGTTGACCCCACAGCAACTCACTCAGCAAAACAAACTGAGTCCTGACATAAGTGGTTGTAATGCCATTGATACCAATGGTGTTGCCCCTACTTACACTAGATCAGTATCTGGCACAGTATATTAAATCTGGTAGGGCTTTTGAGAATCAGAATACTTGTTTTATAAAACAGCTTGTCTCTCTAGTTTGCTATTGGTGTGTTAAAAGTAGTTCCCGTCAAATAGTTTATGTAAACATTTTGCTTCTCAGACAAAATGTCTATCCTTGGCTTTCTTTATACATACCCACGCACGAATTAGGGATGTAAATATTGTTTAAAAAGTTAAATGTTTTAATTTTAATTGTTTAACTGGTTAACCAAGGTCGCAGCCAGGGCTGGGGCGCAGCCAGCCGGCCAGCACAGGGCAGCCCTGGGGCCCCTCCAACTGGCACAGCTGGGGCTGCTCCAGCCAGGGAGATGGAGTTTATCTGGTAAGCTTAATGCTTACCAGTTAATCAGTTAACCTTTTACATCCCTAGCACAAATAGTAAAATCAGGCCTTTAACTAAAAAGTAAGGCTGTTTAATTAAACACTTGGCTGTGCTGTAAACGTTGAGGATGTTGTAGGTTTACCAATGCAGAAAAATAAATCAGAGTAGCATAAGCACGGAGAGACACGTGTGCTTGCCAAAAAGCTACACACCTATGTGAAGTTCACTGAATCATCAAGGTCATTTTATAGAGGGAAATTTAAATTTCTAAGCCAACTACACCCAACTGAGGCTACCAAATGTGACTAACTGATAATGTAACTAGTTACTTTAGACCAAAGAGTTCTCCACTGTCTCAAAGTCCTCTGCAATTAAATTTTTAAGTGTGTTGGAAACCCTCTCCATTCAAGCATATTTACAAAGCAATTCAAGACTACTACATAAGGTAGCTGCATCTAAAGTTTCAAAGAGCTATTGGGGGAGGAGGAAGCCTCCCATTAATAGCAATAGGAATGAGGTGGCTGAATCCACCCATTTTACATAGAATGTGTTCAGTTTTTTGGGGGGTTTTTTAGCTTATGGACCACATCTTAATACAGCTCCCTTCACTTTCTCGATTACAAAAACTTGGTGGCATCTACAGCTGTTGCTTACATAAAAGTAGATAAAACTCCTATATAGATTAACAGCTGGAAACAAACATCCAGCACTTCATGATGTTTCACAGCTATTTGGATCAAAGGCAAATGAACCACACTGCACAGTTTGTTTAAACACCTGAAAAGTTTAACTTTTCCAGATACACTACCTTTTAAACATTTTTCTGCACTTCATATGGTAATGAACACCTCAATTGTCCAAAAACACATCTTATCTCTGCCTCCAGCCTAGGTATACAGCCTTTGTGCCCAGTACTTCATGGGGGCTTAAACTTTCCCCTGACTCAATAGAGCAGTGATTCTCAAACTTTTGTACTGGTCACCCCTTTCACATAGCAAGCCTCTGAGTCTGACCCCCCCCCTTATAAATGAAAACCACATTTTAATATGTTTAACACCATTATAAATGCTGGAGGCAAAGCAGGATTTGGGGTGGAGGCTGACAGCTTGCGACCCTCCATGTAATAACTTCGCAACCCCTCTTCTCCACTGCTACCAATGTAGCCTCCAACTCATAGTAGGCTATGCTGCTTCTACATGTATCCCTCCCCTCCCTAGGCGAGGCAATCATCTAAACCAACTAGATTACTCATCCAGCATTTTCCCCTTGATCCAATCCCACCCTTTATGGTGCAGATGGAGTTGTGCATGCTGTGGTTGAGAACACCTGCACCAACTCCCCAGACTCACTGCTTATTGATCATTCTGCACCTGTGATAAGCAGGATTTGCCCGTATTAATATAGTTCTCAAATGGCAACAAACGTTTTCCCCTCAGCACCTTTCTGCTGCTTATCATGTGACTTACATAGTCATGGTTCAATACAAAGAAGAGGATATGCTCCTTGCCTCAAGGAGTTCACAATCTATATCATACAGTATGCCCATTACTTTGGGTCTGTAATGTGGAATTTGGATAAGGCAAGCATTATTTTGTCTTTGCACCTAACCTTTAAGTAAACTGATTAAATCCTATGCTGCACTATGTTCCTATTAAAAGATTTGGGGGTTTAAAATAAGGCTCTCAAGCACATTCCTAGGGAGAAAGCATCAGACTGAGAAGCATCAGTACCTGCAGGGAAATGACCTCATAAATGCCTAAAGAGGTGAGACTAACTTGGCTGCAGTGACTCTAGGAAATCAAGTGACTGCAGTGCCATATATAAAATACCAGTGAAGGGTCACTCTACTACTGACCTCACCTTCTACTTCTGTAATAGTACAACCAAGAAACACCTCCACAGCAAGAGCAATGGGGAAAAAGAATAGTAGATGGCCACTGCTCAGACTGATTAGATCATTTACAACAGAAACTACAAAATCTCATCACACTGAATGGGCTAGATTTTGCTAGACTCCATTTTTTAATCATTTAGCTAAATATGCTGTTAAAATTGTTTGGGTCAACTCTTGACCTAAACTTAGCAAAGAACAACACTCTCAAAGTACAGCTAAAAGGGGGAATGGTATTACATCAATCTATCCAGCTACACACTCAGCCCAGCAGAAGAGTCTGTCCTATCTTGGGGACTCTCTTTCTGCCCCGCCATCCCCACATACATGATACAGTTCTGAGGTGATCTGGAAGCCTACTTTTGCCGTCTCTGACTCAAACAATACTTTCAACACTGAACAGCACACTGATACACAGATACCCACAAACAGCACAAGAAGAATTCCACATGGACTCCTCCTGAGGGTCGAAATGACAGTCTGGACCTATACATAGGATGCTTCCACCGACGTGCACAGGCAGAAATTGTGGAAAAACAACATCACTTGCCTCATAACCTAAGTCGTGCAGAACGCAATGCCACCCACAGCCTCAGAAACAACCCTGACATTATAATCAAAGAAGCTGATAAAAGAGGTGCTGTTGTCATCATGAACAGGTCTGACTACCAAAAGGAGGCTGCCAGACAACTCTCCAATACCAAATTCTACAGACCACTCTCCTCAGATCCCACTGAGGAATACACTAAAAAACTGCACCATCTACTCAGGACACTCCCTACACTAACACAGGAACAAATCAACACACCCTTAGAGCCCCGACCAGGATTATTCTATCTACTACCCAAGATCCTCACACCTGGAAATCCTGGATGCCCCACCATCTCGGGCATTGGCACTCTCACTGAAGTCCAGATATGTGGAGTCTCTACTCAGACCCTACACCACCAGCACTCCCAGCTCTCTCCATGACACCACTGATTTCCTGAGAAAACTACAATGCATTGGTGATCTTCCAGAACACACCATCCTGGCCACCATGGATGTAGAGGCTCTCTACACAAACATCCCACACACAGATGGAATACAAGCTGTCAGGAACAGTATCCCTGATGATGCCACAGCACAACTGGTTGCTGACCTCTGTAACTTTATCCTCAAGCACAATTATTTCAAATTTGGTGACAATATATACCACATGGCCCCACAATATGCCAACATTTTTACGGCTGACCTGGAACAACGCTTCCTCAGCTCTCGACCACTCACACCCCTTCTCTACCTAAGCTACATTGATGACATCTTCATCATCTGGACCCATGAGAAGGAAACCCTGAAATAATTCCACCACGATTTCAATAGCTTCCACCACACCATCAACCTCAGCCTGGACCAATCTAGGTCCACTTCCTAGACACCACAGTGCAAAAAAAATGACTGTCACGTTAACACCACCCTATACCAAAAACCCACCGACCGCTATGCCTACCTTCATGCCTCCAGCTTCCATCCTGGATGCACTACACGATCCACTGTCTACAGCCAAGCGCTGAGGTACAACTGCATATGCTCCAACCCCTCAGACAGAGACCAACACCAACAAGATCTTCACCAAGCATTCTCAAAACTACGATACCCACACGAGGAAATAAGGAAACATCAACAGAGCCAGATATGTACCCAGAAGCCTCCTGCTGCAGGACAAGCCCAAGAAAGAAACCAACAGAACTCCACTGGCCATCACATACAGTCCTCAGCTAAAACCTCTCCAACGCATCATCAGTGATCTACAACCCGTCCTGGACAACATTCCTTCACTTTCATAGGCCTTGGGAGGCAGGCCAGTCCTCGCCCACAGACAACCCACCAAGCCGAAGCATATTCTCACCAGCAACTACACACCGCACCATAGTAACTCTAACTCAGGAACCAATCTATGCAACAAACCTCGATGCCAACTCTGACCACATATCTACACCAGCGACACCCTCACAGGACCTAACCAGATCAGCCACACCATCACCGGTTCATTCACCTGCACATCCACCAATGTAATCTACGCCATCACGTGCCAGCAATGCCCCTCTGCTATGTACATCGGCCAAACTGGACAGTCCCTATGTAAAAGGATAAATGGAAACAAATCAGATATTAGAAATGGCAATATACAAAAACCTGCAGAACACTTCAACCTCCCTGGACACACAATAGCAGGGCTTAAAGGTAGTCATCCTGCAGCAAAAAAACTTCAGGTCCAGACTTCAAAGAGAAACTGCTGAGCTTCAGTTCATTTGCAAATTTGACACCATCAGCTCAGGATAAAACAGAGACTGTGAATGGCTAGCCAACTACAAAAGCAGTTTCTCCTCCCTTGGTGTTCACACCTCAACTGCTAGAAGAGGGCCTCATCCTCCCTGATTGAACTAACTTCGTTATCCCTAGTCTGATTCTTGCTTGCATATTTATACCTGTCTCTGGAAATTTTCACTACATGCATCAAACAAAGTGGATATTCACCCACGAAAGCTTATGCTCCAATACGTCTGTTAAGTCTATAAGGGGCCACAGGACTCTTTGCCACTTTTACAGATCCAGACCAACACGGCTACCCCTCTGATACTTACTGTAACTGTGATTCTTTAAGATGTTTTGTCTATGTGGATCTCACTTATGGTACACATGCACCCAACATCAGAATCTTTTCACTAGCAGCATCTGTTTCAATCATCTTTACACATCACATGTCCCCTTCACTCCCAAGGGCATATAGGACAGAGGCCCCAGCAAGGGAGTTGAGAGATGGTTAATTCATAGTCCCAGTAAGAATGGGAGGTGGGTTAAGGGATCTACACAGACAGGATCTCTCCAAGAATCATATAGTTACCGTAATGAGATTTTTTTTTCTTAATTTTCTTCCTGTTAGCGTCTTCTCTCCTCATTCATGACTAATGGTTAAACACCAATTCCTCCCTCCTATGGAATGCAGAGGCAATCCAATGTTGCTAGAAGCTCCAGATTTAACCCCCGCCCTTCAGCTCAGGCTACCAGAAGAAATGCTCTAGCAACCAATTATTAGCCTTAAGGCAACTCGATCTAAATGCATTAAAAACCTTAACACAATTATGTCTACATGTCCCTTTAGAGAAAAATTTCAATTTATATTCTGGTCATTTACCAAACGACCAGGATGAGAAGAGACAGATGCTAACAAAGAAAAACCAGGTAAGAAATTTCTCATTCTGTTGCACTGCTTTTCTCATTCATCACCACCAATGGGAAGTAGCAAACAGTGAATCACAGAAGAAAGAAAAGGAGGGAGGGAAAGGATAAGCAGACTTCTAAATAATTACAGTAGAACAACGAAAAGGAAAGGAAGTTCCCCTCATAAAAAGCATGATTTTAGCAAATTAAGGAATTATATGGGAAGCAATCCAGCAGCTCCCTCCTACCAATAGATGCTTCTGCAAAGGAGAGGAAGCCTACTTTGCAAATCTTCCACAGATGATACGCATAAGCTTTTCCGCCTATGCACCTAGGAACTTCTGTGAATGTTTTCCCAGATGCTCAGCATGCCAACCAGTACAAGATTTTAATGTCTTGCCTACAGCTACATTGAGGCCCCAAAGCTTTGGCATTGAGAGAGTATGAAATGAATGGGATACAACTGGCATAGTACTCCATATGCTTGAAAAACTTCTTCAGATCACTAGAAATGCCCATTTATAGCACAACCTTCCAAAAGGATTGCAATTGTTCAAACTAAATTATGGGAGAACTATTTCCCAGGAACTGTGGAAAGAAGAACTTTCCTTAAACGGAGAGGTTTCTGGAGCTGTAAGAATAACCTTTTCTTTCACAAGTGTGCAACACAAACAGCAGTGTGGTTCTTGCATAAATACAGGATCTAATTTCAAAACCAGAAGTAATGGTGACTAGAAAGGCCTCCTGCAGGCACCGCCCTGCCTACTGATTGATTGCAAAGCTGTTGTATAGTAGGGACCATAGTTCAGATCTTCTCTTGAGCAGCAAGAAGGATCTGGAAGCTATTCAGATCACCCAGAGTTACAGCACCTTGATATGGAGCAAGGACTCTGTGACCATCAGATGTACAACAGGCAACTTACAGAATCGTGTGATCTTAGTTTTTTAACCCTTGACCTCCCTCCCTTCCTTGTCTGTCATGTTCCTTGTGACCACGAGCCTTGGATCTGTAGGTGGTTCTGGTGGGCCACTCAGTGGAAGCATCTATAATCAGCATCACCATGGGAAGAGGGATACAGAAAGGTACCCCTTCTTTGTAGGCTATTTGGGAACTTAGGCACCAGTTCAAAGAAACAGTATAGGAATCAGGACCATGAGATGAGAGTCTATATGGTATCTCGTAGGTCAGTAAACAGACTTCTGCCCTGTCCAAGGCTGGCTGAAGTCGATTCTGGCAAGAAGCACCAAGTAAGTACTGACACCATATGACCCAACAGTCTGAGATAGATTCTTGCTTTTTTGCAGCAGTCTCCCGGAGACAGATCAGGGAATGAGATGGTCTGAAGTCAGTCTACCAGCAGGTATACCTTTGCTGATTTGGAATCTAGAAGGGTCCCTATAAAGTCTATGGACTGAGAAACAGTGAAGGATGACTTGTAATTCCCTCAGCCCTAAAGAGTGAAACGAAATAGGACGCTGGACAATTCCTGTGAGGATCTCTCTCTGAAAAGCCAGTGAGCCAAGTGCTTGCCATTTCAGATGGGCTGCCACTACTGCCAGATATTTTGTGAATGCTCTTGTGGCTATAAAGACAGAGCCAAAGTTGGTACCCTGCATTGTCCCACTGTAAAGCAGAGAAAGCTTCTGTGGGTTGGATGAATTGCTATATGAAAATAAGTATCCTTAAGATCAAGAGCTGCAAACCAATCTTGACATTCTAGAGAGGTGACAATGGAGGTTAGCATCACCATTCTGAATTGTGTCCTGTTATGAATTCATTTAGTTGCCTCAAGTCCAAAACAGGACACATTCCTCTTTTCTTTTTGAGAAAAAAGTCTAAAGAGTGGATACCCCTCCCTCTGAACTCATATGGTACTTCTATTGCTCTAGATGAAGTACCTAGTCCACTTCTTCCCTCAGTTGCCTCTTGAGATGGGTCTCCGAAGAGAGACGGGGGAGACAAGGCCTGAAATGGCAAGGAATATTCTTTGATAGTCTTCAATACCCATTGATTGGAAGTAATCCTGGCCCATGCTGGAAAAAAAAAAATGGTAAAAGGCAGGAAGAAAAAACAGTGGGGAGGGGGGAAGAGAAGGAAACTCAGGTAGATTGGTACAATGCTCTCAACTTGATCAAACTTACTGCATGGAAGATGATGCAGGGTGGGTGGTAGAAGAAAAGGAGGGAGCTCTCGAGTGGGTGAATCAAGACTTACTTTCACAAATGTAGTCAGCAGGTCTCTATTGCTGATGGGCGGGGTGGGGAAGAGGGGGGCAGAAAGATCTCTAGCTAAACTGACCTTGGTATGTAAAAGTTTTTCTCCTGATAGTATGTAAATATCCAGGGATCTCAGTGTAGATCTAGAGTCCTTCAGAGTACACAACAATTCATCTGTGCAGAAGCTAAAACAGATCTGGTCCTTCAAAAAGAGGAGAACTTTTACAGTGGTTTGCATTTCTCTGGGAATCTGAGGATTGCAGCCAGGCTGTCTTTTTCCTGGTGATGGCTTTAGCCATGAAATAGGCTGTATCAGAGGTGTCCAGGGCTGCCTGGAATGAAGTACTAGTTATTATTTCTCCCTCCAAAATAATGGATCTCCGGTCAGCCCTCACTTCCTGTGGGAGTCTGTCAATTAACGGTGATACTCCACCAGAGTACCAGTACAGACGGGTCTTGGTTTTGATGAGGCATCTTTGCTAGTGCTAGGCTTCAGAATCAGAATAGACTTCAAAGTCAGGTAAGACAAATAATCAACACTGCTAGGCTGCACAAGGTGGTCAGGCCTCTAAACTCATGGTTTAAAAAAGGCAGAAAGCCCATGACTCTTAACTTCTTTGCTCTTTATCGTTCTGGGTAAGAAGATCAGCACTGGGAATCATCCTTAAAGAAGATCTCAGATCTGCCCTGCATCAACATGGTGGAAGCAATATCAGGCTTTAGTGATGGACTCCCAACCAACGCTGAGCTCACTTTGGAAGACAGAGGACCGAAGGGGTAGCAGACCCTCTCTCAATACTGGTAGTGAGAGCCTTTAAGGTAGAGTCCCTTCTTAAAGGGATGCTGAAGGAATGGGATCTCTGGGAAGTGTCCTCCTTTTTGGAGTCAGATTATCTTTCCAACTCAGCTGATACCTTCATGGACCACTCCACAAGGCAGAGCTTTAGCTTGATATTACTGGAGCAATGAGTTCTGCCGGAGAAAGACCAGCACATAGGTCAATGGTCCAGAACATGGCTATCACCCAAAGAGAGGACACACCAACAGCATCCTCAGGTAAAAGAATAAATCCATCATATGAGGGGCATAGCTTGAAACTGAATGATTTGGTCTCAGCCATTACACAGGAAGGCGTTTTGATGCCAAGCAGAAGAAAAGAGATTTTAAAGAAAAGAAACACACAACAGGCTGCTAATAAGCTAGAATTTTGTCATTAAACTAAACTCGCTAATCTAATATTTACATATTGAAAGGATGCTGCATGGTAGCAGACAGACATTGCAGAGTTCTGTCTTGCTGCCACAGGTGGTAATAGGAAACAGAGAAGCAGTCAGGGCTGCTCTGCCATCTAGGCCTGTGGTTGGTGAAGACTAGCAAGGTGCAGACATGGCCCTAATGGACATTTCCAACTCAACTGCATGGGACATATGCACACTACAAGTGGGATCCACAGAGAGAAAGATTCCAAGAAAATGTAACTAACTTTCTTTTCCCCAGGCTTATAGGAAATTATGTTCAGTGGAAATGCCCACACCCAAAGCGTATGACAAGGAAAAGCAGACTGCCAGTAATATGAAGTGGAAAGGAACTGTAACTTGAGGTTGTTGGCAGGCCTCACCATCATCATCATCATCCAGATTGAACATATAGATTTTTAGTGAATTTGGCACACAGATAGCACATTCAAAGGCTTGGGCACCAAAGTCCACAGAACCAGTGTTGCATTGCAAGTAGAAGTCTCTGCTAACCCACCAATGTGCTGCAATTGTGCTTTAGAGATACCATAGAGTGGTGAAAGCAATGAAGTGGCTTTTCTGCTGTGACCTGGTCTCCATGGCAGCTGTGATTCAGATTTTTACAATACGGACACCAATCCACAGGAAGTGGAAAGCAACAACCAAGTCATGGCACACACACACACACCCCAAAAGGCTTTTCACTACTGCCCTGGAGAGATTTACTCTGACGATCTCTCTATGTAATTTTGCTCCTCATAACACTGCAGTATCATTCTATTTAGTGTATGCTAAAATCAGTATGGTTTTGTTCCCTGCTAACTATCACTGTACACTAGTTAGAGGTGATTTCTTTAAAATCAAGAGATATAAGGAAACCATCATGAGTTCAAATAAGAACAAGTGACTACAAAAATGCAATGAATACTAATATAAATATTAGGGCTGTTAAGCAATTAAAAAATTAATTGTACTGTTAAACAATATAATATCATTTATTTAAATATTTTTGGATGTTTTCTACATTTTCAAATATACTGATTTCAATTACAACACAGAATACAAAATGCACAGTGCTCAGTTAATATTTATTTTTGATTACAAGTATTTGCACTGTAAAAACACAAAAGAAATACAATTTTTCAATTCACCTAATACAAGTACTGTAGTGCAATCGCTTTATCATGACAATGCAACTTACAAATGTAGAACTGTGTACAAAAAAACTGGCATTCAAAAATAAAAATGTAAAATTTTAGATCCTGCAAATCCACTCAGTCCTACTTCTTGTTCAGCCAATTGCTCAGGCAAACAAGTTTGTTTGCATTTTCAGGAGATAATGCTGCCCACTTCTTGTTTACAATGTCACCTGAAAGTGAGAACGGGCATCCTCATGGCACTGTTGTAGCTGGTGTCACACGATATTCACATGCCAGATGTGCTAAAGAGTCACATGTCCCTTCATGCTTCAACCACCATTCCAGAAGACATGCATCCATGCTGATGACAGGTTCTGCTCAATAACAGTCCACAGCAGCACAGACCGACACATACTCATCTTCATTATCTGAGTCAGATGCCACCAGCAGAAGGCTGATTTTCTTTTGTGGTGGTTCGGGTTCTGTAGTTTCCACATCGGAGTGTTGCTCTTTTAAGACTTCTGAAAGCAAGCTCCACACGTTGTTCCTCTCAGATTTTGGAAGGCACTTCAGATTCTTAAACCTTGGGTTGAGTGCTGTGGCTATCTTTAGAAATCTCACATTAGTACCTTCTTTGTGTTTTATGAAATCTGCAGTGAAAGTGTTCTTAAAATGAACAGCATGTGCTGGGACATCATCCGAGACTGCTATAACAGGAAATATATGGCAGAATATGGGTAAAACAGAGCAGGGGACATACAATTCTCCCCCAAGGTGTTCAGTCAGAAATTTAATTAACGCATTATTTTTTTTTAACAAGCATCATCAGCATGGAAGCATGTCCTCTGGAATGGTGGACGAAGCATGAAGGGGCATACGAATGTTTAGCATATCTGGCACATAAATACCTTGCAATGCCGGCTACAGAACTGCCATGCATATGCCTGTTCTCACTTTCTGGTGACACTGTAAATAAGAAGAGGGCAGCATTATCTCCTATAAATGTAAACAAACTTGTTTGTCCTAGTGATTGGCTGAACAAGAATAGGACTGAGTAAACTTGTAGGCTCTGAAGTTTTACATTGTTTTGTTTTTGAGTGCAGTCATGTAACAAAAAAAAAATCTACATTTGTAAGTTGCATTTTCATGATAAAGAGATTGCACTACAGTGCTGGTATGAGGTGAACTGAAAAATACTATTTCTTTTATCATTTTTACAGTGCAAATACTTGCAAACAAAAATATACACTTTCATTTCAATTACAACACAGAATATATATGAAAATGTGGAAAACATCCAAAATATTTAATAAATTTCAACTCGTATTCTATTATAGAATCATAGGATATCAGGGTTGGAAGGGACCTCAGGAGGTCATCTAGTCCAACCCCGTGCTCAAAGCAGGACAAATCCCCAACTAAATGATCCCAGCCAGGGCTTTGTCAAGCCTGACCTTAAAAACCTCTAAGGAAGGAGATTCCACCACCTCCCTAGGTAACACTTTCCAGTGCTTTACCACCCTCCTAGTGAATTTTTTTTCCCCCCCAATATCCAACCTAAACCTCCCCCACTGCAACTTGAGACCATTACTCCTTGTTCTGTCATCTGATACCACTGAGAACAGTCTAGATCCATCCTCTTTGGAACCCCCTTTCAGGTAATTGAAAACAGCTATCAAATCTCCCTCCCCCACCCATTCTTCCCTTCTGCAGACTAAATAACCCCAGTTCCCTCAGCCTCTCCTCGTAAGTCATGTGCCCCAGCTTCCTTATCATTTTTGTTGCCCTCCGCTGGACTCTTCCCAATTTTTCCACATCCTTCTTGTAGCGTGGGGCCCAAAACTGGACACAGTACTCCAGATGAGGCCTCACCAATGCCGAATAGAGGGGAATGATCACATCCCTCGATCTGCTGGCAATGCTCCTACTTATACAACCCAAAATGCCGTTAGCCTTCTTGGCAACAAGGGCACACTGTTGACTCATATCTGCGGAACTGCTCTCTTGCCACTCGGTCCCTAGTCTGTAGCAGGATTCTTCCATCCTAAGTGCAGGACTCTGCTCTTCTCCTTGTTGAACCTCATCAGATTTCTTTTGGCCCAATCCTCTAATTTGTCTAGGGCCCTCTGTATCCTATCCCTACCCTCCAGCGTATCTACCGCTCCTCCCAGTTTAGTGTCATCTGCAAACTTGCTGCGGGTGCAATCCACACCATCCTGCAGATCATTAATGAAGATATTGAACAAAACCGGCCCCGGGACCGACCCTTGGGGCATTCCGCTTCATACTGGCTGCCAACTAGACATGGAGCCATTGATCACTACCCGTTGAGCCCGATGATCTAGCCAGCTTTCTATCCACCTTATAGTCCATTCATCCAGCCCATACTTCTTTAACTTGCTGTCAAGAATACTGTCGGAGACCGTATCAAAAGCTTTGCTAAAGTCAAGGAATAACAAGTCCACCGCTTTCCCCTCATCCAGAGAGCCAGTCATCTCGTCATAGAAGACAATTAAGTTAGTCAGGCATAACTTGCTCTAGGTGAATCCATGCTGACTGTTCCTGATCACTTTCCTCTCCTCTAAGTGCTTCAAAATTGATTCCTTGAGGACTTGCTCCATGATTTTTCCATGGACTGAGGTGAGGCTGACGGGCCTGTAGTTCCCCAGATCCTCCCCCTTCCCTTTTTTAAAGATGAGCACTACATTAGCCTTTTTCCAGTCATCCGGGACCTCCGGCGATAGCCATGAGTTTTCAAAGGTAATGGCCAATGGTTCTGCAAACACATCCGCCAACTCATTTAGCACCCTCGGCTGCAGCGCATCCAGCCCCATGGACTTGTGCTCGTCCAGCTTTTCTAAATAGTCCTGAACCACTTCTTTCTCCACAGAGGGCTGGTCACCTCCTCCCCATACTGTGCTGCCAAGTGCAGTAGTCTGGAAGCTGACCTTGTTCGTGAAGACAGAGGCAAAAAAAGCATTGAGTACATTAGCTTTTTCTACATCCTCTGTCACTAGATTGCCTCCCCCATTCAGCAAGGGGCTCACACTTTCCATGACCACCTTCTCGTTGCTAAAGTACCTGAAGAAACCCTTCTTGTTACTCTTAACATCTCTTGCTCGCTGCAACTCTAAGTGTGATTTGGCCTTCCTGATTTCACTCCTCATGCCTGAGCAATATTTTTATACTCCTCCCTCGTCATTTGTCCAAGCTTCCACTTCTTGTAAGCTTCTTTTTTGTGTTTAAGATGAGCAAGGATTTCACTATAAAGCCAAGCTGGTCACCTGCCATATTTACTATTCTTTCTACACATCGGGATGGTTTTTTCCTGCGCCATCAATAAGGATTCTTTAATACACAGCCAGCTCTCCTGAACTCCTTTCCCCCTCATGTTATTCTCTGAGGGGATCCTGCCCATCAGTTCCCTGAGGACGTCAAAGTCTGCTTTATTATTTAACAGTGCAATTAAAACTGTGATTAAATTTTTTGAGTTAATCAAGTGAGTTAACTGTCATTAATTGACAGCCCTAATAAATATAGATACCGAGTCACAAATAACTCCAGTTGCTTCCTATGGGTCTGATCATCAGCTGACCATCCACATTGGGAGTCACATGTGCTCAGCACCACTCAGTCCCAAAGTGAGTATAAATGCCACATCTATTTGATACCAATAAAACACTGGCTCTCATTTGGCATGTTCAAGCACACATGGTGGTGCCATCATACCCTCCACTGGCAATCTAAAGCGGTATATTAAGTCTCTCAAAAAATAATATTCCATTGGTATCAAAGGTTTCATATTCTTATTGGCTAACCTATGCATTGCTAATTAAACCTTTAAAATCCTAGAAAAGTGTTAGAATAAAAGCAGTCAAGAGAAGGTAATTTATTTGACCTGATCTGATGTATACACACAAACGATAAAATAGAGTGGGCAGAATCAAATTACTGCAGTCCAGGTAGCTCCTTTCATGGAACGAGGGGAGATGGTGTTAGAGGACCTCAGAGTCTTAACCGCTATACTGCTATTAAAGCTAAAAGCAAATGCACTCAATACTTCCATGCTTCAATAGAGTTGTCAGCTCTTATACAAGCATTGAGCATAGCGCTCAGCCCCTGCATATTAAAAGGTATCTTCCCTCCTGCCTCACACCTTTTCACATGCTTTTTTGTTTAGCTCATTTCATCGTGATTTTGTATCTAGTATTAAGTATTTGTGTTTGGCTTTCGGAAGGTCAGCTGTGATTAATTTCCCTTAACTGAATTGCATTCTGCACTTAAAAAATAAAAATAAAAAAAAAAAAGAGTAAACCCAGTGCTATGTAAGTAACAGGTAAAACACAATCATCTCAACTTCATGGAACAGATCTCATCCTGTGTTAAGGCAACAAGTGAGGAGAATAGGTACTCACCATAGTCTGTAATTTAGAAAATATACAAAGATAGAACAAAAGCAATTTTAGTTTGAGTTATACAAACACTGTTAACAATGGACAATAATAATGCCATGGAGATGAGCTTGAAGGCTGGGAGTTTCAAGAACCTATGGGATTTAGGTATTGAATTCCCATTGAATTTGAATGAGAACTGCTTGTCTAGCTTCCTTCAACCACTTTCAAAATCCCAGCATAAATCCCAAGAGAACACAGTCTACACGGAGTTGAGAATACTGGTGACAACATTATAGGTATCAACCTTATAATCAAAGCAGTCATCTCTACCTTCCTGGAATTATACAGATGTCTTAATCTGAATCATTCAATTTCCCATATGATTATACCTTTGGTTATACTGCCCTCAAGCGGCAAAAAAAAAAAAATCCCTTCATTGAATATAATTTATTTCATTGTATAATTTATCTATCAGCTGCCTAACACCTTTCCTGCATATTTTTCCCCCAGTGGGGAAGCAAGCCTGTCCACTGCTCTCCTGCTGCAGTTCCTGGCAGAAGAGTACACGCTAGTCTGAAAAGTACAGTGCATGAGTCCCACTTGAAGATCTTGTTGATAGAATATGAATTACACTATGCTTCCAAAAGCTACTAAAAGTCCAGAGCACTGCAGCTACCTGTTTTTATAAGTCAGGTAAGAGTAAAGACTGGATAAATTCTGACTACAGGAATCACAGTGAACTTGTAGTTAAGAAAAAAGGGATCTATACAACATAGCCTGTCTCACCGAGTCTCATGTTGAGCCCACACCCCAAAGAGCCAACTATGGGTAACATACGGCTCCAGTGACAACCCTATCCTATCAAAGAACCAGAGAGTATAAATAGCACACTAGGCCCTCTGTCACTGGAGGACATGCAGTAAGGAATCAAACTTTGAGGACTGAGACATGCAAAAGAGTGTTAATTTGGAAAATGAAGGGGAAATTAAGAACTGACTGGAATAGGCAATAAACTATTATTAGTCACATTGCCTAAAACGACGTATAATGGCATTCTGACATATGTAAGAGCACCACTGTATCCACCAACAGGGAAAATGTAACATGAAACTTTGTTCACAAAAGTAACACAAAACACCACTATTGCTAATAAACCAACCAATTGGAAAAAGGTCCCATACTTTCCTGAAACAATGATAATAATTAGGGCAGTAGGGCTCACTCAAAACAAGTTATTTTTAGTCACTGGAAGAAAATGGGAGTTAGGCCAACAGTCACCACATGTCACGTAACCCAATTTTCTTGCAAGACAGAAAGGACAAGGTATAAATAGCAGCCAGTTTACTGACTCTTCTGCCAGACTGGTAAAAAGGCAGCTATGGACCAACATCCTTTGGCTTCATATTTTGGAAATATTTGGTTTTTAAATATCAAACTATTTTTTTCAGTCACTGAGAGGACACGGTACCATTTACATACATAGGATTTCAGACAGAAAAGTGGCTTGTAAATCATAGAATATTAGGGTTGGAAGAGACCTCAGGAGGTCATCTAGTCCAATCCTCTGCTCAAAGCGGGACCAACACCAACTAAATCATCCCAGCCAAGGCTTTGTCAAGCTGGGCCTTGAAAACCTCTAAGGATGGAGATTCCACCACCTCCCTAGGTAACACATTCCAGTGCTTCACCACCCTCCTAGTGAAATAGTGTTTCCTAATATCCAACCTAGACCTCCCCCACTGCAACTCGAGACCATTGCTCCTTGTTCTGTCATCTGCCACCACAGAGAACAGCCAAGCTCCATCCTCTTTGGAACCCCCTTTCAGGTAACTGAAGGCTGCTATCAAATCCCCCCTCACTCTTCTCTTCTGCAGACTAAATAACCCCAGTTCCCTCAGCCTCTCTTCGTAAGTCATGTGCCCCAGCCTCCTTATCATTTCCGTTGCCCTCCGCTGGACTCTCTCCAATTTGTCCACATCCCTTCTGAAGTGGGGGGACCAAAACTGGATGCAATAGTCCAGGTGCAGCCTCACCAGTTCCGAATAGAGGGGAATAATCACTTCCCTTGATCTGCTGGCAATGCTCCTACTAATACAGCCCAATATGCCATTGGACTTCTTGGCAACAAGGGCACACTGCTGACTCATATCCAGCTTAGATTCACAGATACAAAGATCAGAAGGGACCATTATGATCATCTAGTCTGACCTCCTGGACAACGCAGGCCACAGAATCCCACCCACTCCTGCGAAAAACCTCTCACCTATGTCTGAGCTATTGAAGTCCTCAAATCATTGTTTAAAGACTTCAAGGAGCAGAGAATCCTCCTTCTTGTCCACTGTAATCTCCAGGTCCTTTTCTGCAGAACTGCTGCTTAGCCAGTCGGTCCCCAGCCTGTAGCAGTGCATGGGATTCTTTCTTCCTAAGTGCAGAACTCTGCACTTGTCCTTGTTGAACCTCATTAAATGTCTTTTGGCCCAATCCTCCAATTTGTCTAGGTCACTCTGGGCCCTATCCCTACCCTCCATCGTATCTACCTTTCCCCACAGCTTACTGTCATCTGCAAACTTGCTGAGCGTGCAATTAATCCCATCATCCAGATCATTAAACATGTTGAACAAAACCGGCCCCAGGACCGACCCCTGGGGCACTTCGCTGCACACCGGCTGCCAACTAGACATCGAACCGTTGATCACTACCTGTTAAGTCTGATGATCTAGCCAGCTTTCTATCCACCTTATAGTCCATTCTTCCAATACATACCTTTTGAAACTTGCTGGCATGAATACTGTGGGAGACCGTATCAAAAACTTTGCTAAAGTCAAGATATATCACATCCACCACTTTCCCCATATCCACAGAGCCAGTTATCTCATCATAGAAGGCAATCAGGTTGGTCAGGCGTGACTTGCCCTTAGTGAATCCATGTTGACTGTTCCTGATCACCTTCCTCTCCTCCAAGTACTTCAAAATGGATTCCTTGAGGACCTGGTCCATGATTTTGCTGGGGACTGAAGTGAGGCTA
Source organism: Caretta caretta (assembly GCF_965140235.1). NCBI lineage: Eukaryota > Metazoa > Chordata > Testudines > Cheloniidae > Caretta > Caretta caretta. The sequence goes on from NC_134209.1 coordinate 80,136,224, forward strand.
ACCTGTCTGTACCTCCCCAGGTTCTCTTTTTTCCCTTTTTAAATATGGGCACTATATTTGCCTTTTTCCAATCATCCAGGACCTCCTCTGATCACCAAGAATTTTCAAAGATAATGGCCCATGGCTCTGCAATCACATCAGCCAACTTCATAAGCACCCTTGGATGCACTATATCTGGACTCATGGACTTGTGCATGTCCAGCTTTTCTAAACAGTTCTTAACCTGTTCTTTCACCACTGAGGGCTGCTCACCTGCTCCCCATGCTGTGTTGCGCAGTGCAGCAGTCTGGGAGCAGCCCTTCTCTGTGAAGACCGAGGCAAAAAAAAGCACTGAGTATTTCAGCTTTTCCACATCATCTGTCACTATGCTGCCTCCCCCATTCAGTAAAGGTCCCACACTTTCCCTGACCTCCTTCTTGTTACTAACATAACTGTAGAAACCCTTCTTGTTACCCTTCACATCCCTTACTAGCTGCAAGTCCAATTGTGCCTTGGCCTTCCTGACTGCACCCCTGCATGCTCTAGCAGTATTTTTATATACCTTCCTAGTCATCTGTCCAAATTTCCACTTCTTTTAAGCTTCCTTTTTGAGTTTAAGCCCTCCAAAGATTTCCCTGTTAAGCCAAGCTGGTCGCCTGCCATATTTACTATTCTTTCTGCACCTTGGGAAGGTCTGTTCCTACGCCGTCCATATGATTTCTTTAAAATACAGCCAGCTTTCCTGGACTCCTTGCCCCCTCATATTAGCCTCCCCGGGGATCCTGCCCATCATTTCCCTAAGGGAGTCTAAGGGCATGGCTACACTTGCAGATGTAGAGCGCTTTGAGTTAAATCAGCCTTCGTAGAGCACAGTAGGGAAAGCACTGCAGTCTGTCCACACGGACAGCTTCAACCGCACTGGCGTGGCCGCATTTGTGGCACTTGCAGCAGCATTGGGAGCTGTGCATTATGGGCAGCTATCCCAGCATGCAAGTGGCTGCAACGTGCTTTTCAAATGGGGGGGAGGGGTGGAGTGTGACAGGGAATGTGTTGTGTGTATGTGGGGGGCAGAGAGAGAGAGAGAGACTGGGTTGGGGGGGCTGAAAGCATCAGCATGCTGTCTTGTCAGTTCAGACAGCAGCAGACCCCCCTCGCCCCTCTCTCTCTCACACACACAGCATTCCACACTAATGGTTGCTTTGTCTTGGAGCAGATAAGCAGCTGGCTGTCAGAAACTGAGCTTTCAAAGGGCATTTCCGCATTCCTACAGCCGATTCCAAACAATGAGAAGAGTGGCCACTTGACTTAAGGGGATTATGGGACATTTCTGGAAGCTGATCAGAGCGCAGTAAGGCAACACCTTGTCCACACTGGCGCCGCAGCGCTCCAGCGAGGGTGCAGCAAACGTTTTTCCACTCGCCGAGGTGGAGTACCAGCAGCGCTGTAACCGCAGAGTCAGAGCGCTCTATGTGCCTTGACAGTGTGGACGGGTAGCAAGCTAGTGCGCCCAGGGCTCCTTTATTGCGCTGTAACTCACAAGTGTAGCCAAGCCCTAAGTCTGCTTTTCTGAAGTCCAGGGTCTGTATTTTGCTACTCTTCTTTCTTTCTTTCGTCAGGAGCCTGAGTTCAACCATCTTATGGTCACTGCTGCCTAGGCTGCCACCCACTTCTACTTCTCCTACCAATCTTCCCTGTTTGTAAGCAGCAGGTCAAGAGAAGCACGGCCCCTAGTTGGTTCCTCCAGCACTTGCACCAGGAAGTTATCCCCAACACTCTTCAAAAACTTCCTGGATTTTCTGTGCACTGCTGTATTGCTCTCTCAGCACATGTCAGGGTGACTGAAGTCCCCCATTAGAACCAGGGCCTGTGATCTGGAGACTTCAGTTAGTTGTCCGAAGAAAGCCTCGTCTACCTCATCCTTCTGATCTGGTGATCTATAGCACACGCCCACCACATCACCCTTGTTGCTCTCGCCTCAAAAGACTCTCAACAGGCTTTTCTCCAGTTTCAAATTGGAGCTCTGAGCAATCATACCGCTCTTACATATAATGCAACTCCTCCACCTTTCTTCCCGTACCCGTCCTTCCTGAACAGTTTATACCCATCCATGACAGTGCTCCAGTCATATAAACTGCCCCACCAAATTTCTGTTATTCCAATTCCATAGTTTCTTGATTGTGCCAGGACTTCCAATTCTTCCTGCTTGTTTCCCATGTTTCTTGCATTCATGCACATGCACGTAAGAAAACTAGCAGATTGCCCTACTTTCTCAATATGAATCAGGAGGCTTCCCGTCCTGTACCCTCCTCCTTACGTTTCCTCCTGGTATCTCACTCACCTCTGGGCTTAGGTCACCATGGTCAAATGAAGTCCCTGTGGAAAATGTGGAAAGGATGACGGCTATACTGCTAATTTCAGTTCAGATTTAAAATACTGGCATAGAAACATTGTACTGAAGTGGCATCTGACACTCCAGTGACCAAGCAAGGACCTCAACATGCACTCACAACTGCTACCCATTTCAATGGGAGTTGAACCCATATTTGAGAACAGGATTCAGAAACCTATGTTCTACACAAGATTAATGCTTTTCACTGCACACTATTTCAATCCCCTGAAGGCAGTTCAGTTATGCTAGAGAGCTATGAAACTTCCAGCTCCATTGCCTTAGCTACAGACAAGAAATAAAAGAAACCATTTACATGTATTAGATAGCACTACAGAAATGGATTGATTAGGAAATATTTGGTAGGAGAATAAAAGCAAAAAGGTGAGGACCTTCCTCCTACAGAGGTGTTTACCATTTCGTTACACATGATGCCATTTCTTCTGAAAAGAAACATTTGAAATATTTGGTCAACTAAGCAACCACAACCACTGATCAGTGAACAGGCTTAGAAATATTATAAGTCTTGTTGTGCTATAGGACCCTTCAGAGTGATGCTCCCATTCTATCCCAAAACATAAAATGTGAATGGCATTTCAGAAAAAACTTATTTAATTTTAATGTGTGATTCAGTATCATTACCATTTCCCCACCTCTTCAGAGAAGTTATGAAAAAAAGTTCTATGACGCATCCACCATGCATTTCCTCATTTGGCATCCTATATGCAGGCTTTAGTTAACTGACCAATGTACATATTGCATTACAACCTTACGTTCTAGAGTTTACTATTTAACTTATACATTATTATTTTACTGTTTTGATTAAAAAGTGTTCACTCATGAAAGCATCATCTTGATTACACACCTCAGAATCTTCATCAGCCAAGTTTATTTTTTCCTCCATTCAAGTCATTTTATAAGTACTGTTGTAGCATTTAAATTAGAAGCTGCAAGCCTCCATCTACAACTAGAATATGCCCTGTAATATAGGGAGACTCCAGAAGAAAGACAACAGCTTGTGCAACTTCATCAGGCTCTCCAAATCTTCCAAGAGGAATAGTTTTCTTCAACTGATCTTCCTTCAAATGTGCAGTCATCTCTGTGTGAACAAAGCCTAAGAGAGAAAAAATGTTTGTGACATAAAATGTAAGCAGAATTTGATGAGAGTAGCTGTAGAAGTCTGTAAGAAATCCTGGTATGATATAGTGGCTCTATAAGATCCTTGAGTCCTATCCTTATCCAATGTAAAGTAAGTTTATGAAAAAACATAGCATAGTTATTTCACTGAGAGTCAATCCAATCTCAGTGCAAATACATTTTGTGTGCACACGCACACACTCTCTATTACTCCTGAGGGCATTCTGCACCAAAAAATAAAAAATTCTGCACACAATATTTTAAAGTTTTGCAAGTTTTATTTGTCAATAAATAAATGCAGAGGCTCCAGCATGGCTGTGGGGAGCACATGCCACTGGCTGCATGAAGGTGATAGATCACCCCACAGCCCTCCCATCACCACCCACCCTTGGGACACGGACTCTGCGGTGAGGCCGCACCCGACTGACAGAAGGCCTGGACCTGCCCCAGAAAATCCCTGGAGCTCTGCCCCTTTGCATCAGGTGCACAAAATGTGGGGCAGGCAGCCTCAACCAGGCAGGACCCAAGTGCGAAGGGGCTCAGTGTGAGGGGATCCAGGTGTGGGGTGAGAGGGTTCTGTGTGGGACAATCTCAGTGGGGGATCTAGATTCACAGAGGCTCCTTGGGGGGCTTCCAGGAGAAGGCGGTTGGGTCACAGCGGAGGGGTCTGGGTGCAGCTAGTTGGGGTTCAGTGGCATCAAGGTCTGGATGTGGGGACTCAGGGTGGTGCAGGGAGGTGAGGCACATCAGTGTGGGGGTTTGAGTGCAGGCAGCTCGGGGGGGGGGAGGGGGGAAGCGTTGTCTGGATGTAGGAGTGAGGGTCCAGAGGCAAGGGGTCTGGGTGCAGGGGGTTGAGGTTCATTGCAGTGGAGTTCAGATATGGAGGGCTAGGGAGGTTCTAGGTGTACGGAGTAAAGCTTGGCGGGGGTGTCCGGATATGGGAGATCTGAATGCACAGGGGTTGGGTGGATGGGGGAGCAGCTCCCCATTCAGTGACCCCTCCCGCATCAGCGGAGGAGCTATGGGGGCAGGAAGCAGAGGAGGTTTCTGGGGGTGGGTCTGACACAGCCCCTGCCACTCCTAGCAGGGGAATAAGTCCCGTCCTCTCCTGCCTCCAGCCAAGATGGACTAGCAGCTAATTCCAGCCCCACCGTGATTTACCTCTCTGCTGGCTGCTCCGATGTACCTGCACTGCTAGGGAGTGATGAGTGACTGCTCTTGCAGCTTCCCTTTGCTTCCCTGTCAGAAAGTCATTTTTCTGTGGGGAAGCAAAGAAATTTGCAGGGGCATGAATTCTGCACCTCCACCACAGAGCAGATGTTGCAGGCAAATTGCTGGAAAAAGCGTATGAAAAAGAAATTGAGCAGTGTGCATAAGGTCTAGAGGGTGAAATTGTTAACCTGAGTTTTGATGGGTGGAGCAATGTCCACAATAATCCTCTTGTATGTGCTTATGTGACAACAGAAGAAGGGACTGTCTTCCTTACAGAAACAACTGATACATCAGGAAATGCGCACACAGCAGAATACTTACAAGTAGCAGCAGTAAAAGCTATAACAAACTGTGGGAAAAAAATTCAAAATATCTAGTATGCAGCTTGTTCACAGACAATGCCGCAAATGTATCCAAGATGAGAAGAAATTATTTAGAAGAGAGTCTCAAGCTAACATACGATTGCAGTGCTCATTTGATGCACCTCCTAGCCAAAAACTTCAGTGTTCCAGAAATAAAGGCTAACGTTGTTGAAATTCCAAAACACTTCCGTAACAACCACTTTGCAGCAGCTGCTCTGAAAGAAGTGGGAGGAACCAAGCTAACTCTCCCACAAGACATGCGATGGAACTCAGTAGTGGACTGTTTTGAGCACTATATCAAGAACTGGCCTAACCTGATGACAGTTTGTGAACAAAATCGTGAAAAAATAGATCGTATTGTCACAGACAGAGTTCTCAACGTTGGGCTTAAGAGAAATGTTGAACACATGCTGAGTACCCTGAAGCCTATTTCTATAGCCTTGAACAAAATGCAGGGAAATAGCTGTTTTACTGCTGACGCTGTTGAAATTTGGAAGGAACTGAGGGACATCTTAAAAAGAGAAATTTGCAATGACAGAATTAAACTACAAGCATTAAAAAAACAAATGGGACAAGCACTATCTCCAGCTCATTTTCTTGCAAATATTCTCAATACTCGGTACCAGAGTCAAATCTTAACTGCTGAGGAAGAGGAGTTGGCTATGACATGGACATCCAGCAATCATCCCTCCATAATGCCAACTATAATAAACTTCAGAGCTAAGGGTAAACCATTCAAGAAATATATGTTTGCTGATGATGTTTGAAAGAAAGTCACACCAGTGAACTGGTGGAAGTCACTTAAACACTTGGATTCAGAGACAGCTGAAATGATAATCTCTCATTTCAAAGCAGTAGCTTCTTCTGCCGGTGTAGAAAGAATATTTTCTTCCTTTGGACTAATTCATTCCAAATAGAGAAACTGTTTGGGACCTGAAAAAGCAGGAAAGATTGTTTTTCTTTTCCAGATTATGAACGGGAAAATGAAAGTCAAAATAATTAAGTAGGCTGCAGAAGCCAAAATTTTAAGTTTCTCATGTTGACCTGGCTGACATCGTTGATTTATTTATTTATTTTTAAATATTTCATTTAACTACTTTAGTTAAAAACTATTTTAACAACAACAAACCTGATTTTAAAAAACTTGAATGTTTAACTAAATTCAAAAATTCATGCTTGTTTTATTAAAATATTATATGTTTGCTGTTGAAGAAAAAAATCCAGAATACACAAAGTTGTTGTTTTAGTTAAATAAAAAATGTAAATGTCTGTCTGGTGATGTTCTCCTCCTAATACAGCATGGCAAGAAAATTCTTCAAATATTAATGATTAACCTGTTGAATTGGAGATCGTTCACCTCCCAATGACTTCATAAATTGCTGCTTCAATTACCTTTGGTTAATGAAATAACCAAACAATCATCATTTTCTGATATAGCTGTAAAACTAACCTGAAAAGTTTTCAAAAGAAATCACTTTAAAAATGTATAGTGTGAAAATGAAACCTACATCTCTCTCGGAGTTGTGAAGAATATGTATTAAGGTTATAACAAAAAATGCACTTTTATGTAGAAATCCATGATTAAATCGAGTCTTCCTGACTAGTAATTTAAATCATGATTTAAATCAAATCCACCTTGACAGGAATGTTTGGGCTTTTTGAAAACCACTTCATTTCCTGTCAAACTAATAAAATTGGAAATTTCAGAAAATGGACCGACTAAAAAGAAAAAAAATGTTAATTTTAACTTTTAAATTTATCTGAGGCTTTTGCCATTCAAGAACAACAAAGGTTTCAGAGTGGTAGCCGTGTTAGTCTGTATCAGCAAAAAAAGAATGATTTGTGGCACCTTAGAGACTAACAAATTTATTTGAGCATAAGCTTTCGTGGGCTAAAACCCATTTCATCGGATGCATGCAGTGGAAAATACAGTAGGAAGATACACACACACTGAAAAAATGGGTGTTGCCATACCCACTATAACGAGAATGATCAGTTAAGGTGAGATATTATCAGCAGGAGAAAAAAAAACCTTTTGTAGTGATAATCAGGATGGCCCATTTCCAACAGTTGACAAGAAGGTGTGAGTAACAGTGGAGGGGGGGGGGGTGGGAAAATAAGCATGGGGAAATAGTTTTACTTTGTGTAATGACCCATCCACTCCCAGTCTCTATTCAAGCCTAATTTAATGATGTCCAGTTTGCAAATTAATTACAATTCACAGTTTCTCGTTGGAGTCTGTTTTTGAAGTTTTTTGTTGTAGTATTGCCACTTTTAGGTTTGCAATTGAGTGACCAGGGAGATTGAAGTGTTCTCCGACTGGTTTTTGAATGTTATAATTCTTGACGCCTGATTTGTGTCCATATATTCTTTTACATAGAGACTGTCCGGTTTGGCCAATGTACATGGCAGAGGGGCATTGCTGGCACACGATGGCATATATCACATTGGTAGATGTGCAGGTGAACAAGCCTCTGATAATGTGGCTGATGTGAAGAACAAAGGCACTTAGAGAAATGTTGCATATTCATTAAGCAGACTGCATATTCAGGAGATAAAAGGTGTCACCTAATCTAACCCTGCAAGCAAGGTGCCAATGAAAGAGAGACAGCAACAAACTTTGAATCTAAACATGTCTGAAAGAGGCTTACTGTCCTATAATTTCATGGAAACAGGAAAAGTATAAAAAAAACAACCCTCTGAAATGAGAACCCCTCACACATATCCTCTCTAGCCTGCTTAAAAACAGCAAGCATTACACAATTCACCCAGTCCACATCTACAAGCAAGGTGCCACAGCAACGATAAAACACAGAAGACTCAAAAAGAAACCAACCTAAGAAAACCTCCTCAAGATTTTAACAATGGTGAGATAAACTAAGACACTGCTAAAGGATTAGATTTAAAACTAATTATTTTATTGGAATAGTGAAATGCAATAACTTAAAATATTAATAGTTTCTCTTGTTATTCACCAAAAGGTTAAACTGTATATTCTTGGAGAAGAAATGAGGCTTGTCATAAATGTAAAGGGAAGGATAAACCCCTTTAAAATCCCTCCTGGCCAGAGGAAAAATCCTCTCACCTGTAAAGGGTTAAGAAGCTAAAGGTAACCTCGCTGGTACCTGACCAAAATGACCAATGAGGAGACAAGATACTTTCAGAAGCTGGGAGGAGGGAGACAAACAAAGGGTCTGTGTCTGTCGGTATGCTGCTTTGCCGGGGATAGAACAGGAATGGAGTCTTAGAACTTTTAGTAAGTAATCTAGCTAGGTATGCGTTAGATTATGATTTCTTTAAATGGCTGAGAAAAGAATTGTGCTGAATAGAATGACTATTTCTGTCTGTGTGTCTTTTTTGTAACTTAAGGTTTTGCCTAGAGGGATTCTCTGTGTTTTGAATCTAATTACCCTGTAAGGTACCTATCATCCTGATTTTACAGGGGTGATTCCTTTACTTCTATTTCTATTAAAAGTCTTCTTGTAAGAAAACTGAATGCTTTTTCATTGTTCTCAGATCCAAGGGTTTGGGTCTGTGGTCACCTATGCAAATTGGTGAGGATTTTTACCCAACCTTTCCCAGGAAGTGGGGTGCAAGGGTTGGGAGGATTTTGGGGGGAAAGATGTGTCCAAACTACGTTTCCCAGTAAACCCAGTTAGAGTTTGGTGGTGGCAGTGGTTATTCCAAGGACAAAAGATAAAATTAATTTGTACCTTGGAGAAGTTTTAACCTAAGCTGGTAAAAGTAAGCTTAGGAGGTTTTCATGCAGGTCCCCACATCTGTACCCTAGAGTTCAGAGTGGGAGAGGAACCTTGACAGGGCTAAACATCAGTAAATACAGAAACAGTGGAATTTAATTGGATATAAGATTCTTAACTGGCCAGTCTCAAGACAGCCCCTTAAATGGCTTCTTCTAAGTAAGTGATTTAAATATTTTCTTGGATTTCATGGAATTTAGTAAAAATTGCTTACTCTGCCCAATTATAGCATGTTGTGGTTATCAATGATATACACCAAACAGGATCTACCTGTTTTTGAAATTATTTTGCAAAGAATACAAACATTCTTTGTTCTCTAAGGATAGACTAAGTCTGGTTTCATACTAATTCTGGGAAATATGGCCTTCGTTTCAATTTACAAAGAGAAAAAAGTGCCACACCAAAGGCAAGTCCACTCTCAGAGACGTAATCTCTGCTAAAAGCTCTCCAGAGAGAGGCATGCTTCTATTACAGTCTGTTCTGTAACAGGTTTATTAGTTGGGTTCTGTCACTTGTCTTGCTTTGTTTAAGGTTTTCTATTCCTTTCTTTAACAAAATAGCCATGGTCTATAACTTGATTATTTTGCTTGATCTCAGTTATGGTGTACCCAAAGGTATGTAAAGAATCCCATCTTGGAATTGGCAATAAGAGAAACAATTAGTAAGAATTGGCTTACTATTTCTAGTTTCTCTAAACATTTTTAGTAATTTATAATAATACAATTACTTGGCATCCAACAATTTAAAATTACCCCTTTCTGCCCCATATAACTATATGTCCCTTTAAGAAATTGAAAGATCAGTCCCATTAGGAAATAGTACAATATGCCCTCTCTTATCCATTTTCTTTTGTGTACTAAGAGTCTGAAACATTAAAGACAATGCAGATATAGAAAGGAATCTCCTACAAAAGAGAAATTCCTCCTCACACAGCATTTCTTAAATTTCCTTTTCTACACTGGGTTAGTTCACAGAAGTAAAGGATAAGCAAACAAAATTAAAATAGATACTCCAGAAGGAGCACACATTTATTCCCTTAAGCACATTCATATGTAAAAATGGGCTGAGTAAGAAAATAGACAAAAAATTTTGTCTAAAAAAAAATTTTAAATAAAAGATTACCATTCTGATTGGAAACTAGCCTAAAACCTGCTACTTAGCAGTGTTTTTCTATCAGAGTATTTTTATAGATAGTTTCTTACTTTCAGAGTACAATAAGCAAATAGTAAGCGCTTCTTTGTTCCAACCTTGCTGATCTATAACTGAAGTAATCACAAAAAACGTACAGAGATTTAGTATCTTAATCATGAACTAACCTGGAGCAACCATGTTGACTCGAATTTTCTTTCTTGCTACTTCTTTAGCAAGAGAGCGTGAAAATCCAACTAACCCTGCTTTGCTGGCACTGTACACACTCTGACCAGAATTGCCCTTGAGTCCAACAATACTTCCTAAAACAAACAAAAGAGCAAACCGAGGCCAAATGACAGGCTAAATTTAATCTTTTACAATAGCAATGTTGTGGCTTTACTGAAGTCAGAACTTTTAATCACCATCCTTTTAAATAACAGCAATTTTATTAGAGCTTGATACGCATGTAGAGTCTCCATTTGCAAGTTAGGCATGTATTCAAGGGAAAATCTGAGTTCTAACTATTGGAGAGACAGTTAAGATTACAAATAAAGTAATGAAAATAAGATTGCTTCCTGCATATTAACTTATCACCGACAGCAAACCTCTCAGCTATCTATGTACAGTTCGTACAAATATGCAAGAGAAAATTATAGTAAGTGTGTGGCAAAGCTCCCTGAATAATACCCTCCTAGAGAGAAAAAAAAGCCATGCCTTATTGTTAATTAAAATCAAAATAGAGAAACACTTGCAATAATTGGCAGAAGTTACAGGAAGATTATAAAAGCATGATGAAATGCAGACTAAAGGTTTTTAGAAGGACTTTATTTACCACTGACATGAGCTGCACTTACATTCAGAGGTTGCTGAAAAAGTTTAAAAAGGAACAATGTGTTCACAAAAGAAAGGCTAAGAAAATAGTGACTCAATGAGTTTAATGAGAAAACACACGTGCATAAAGTTACTTGAATGTGTAAAGGTCTGCAGAACTAGGAATAAAAAAAAAAAACAACTAACCACACACACAAAATTCATCGTAAATGAAAAAACATAATACTCCTTCAGCCTTTCATACTGTGTGTTACTTCTGGATTGCTTTAAAGGGGCACTGTAAATCTGTAATCTTGTCTTTTTTTAAAATTAAAACTAACATTAAATATCACACTTGCCTTTGAATCCTCTTCCCAATTGTTATGGATAAACAATTGGGAAGAGGATTTATAAAAAAAAAAAAAAGAAAGAAACAACTCACCACATTTTCCTAATTCTTTAACATATTACTGTCTTTCACAAACAGAGAAATCTATCAGACTCTCCAGAGGAAACAACCAAACTAACTTTACACCAAACGCTATGAATAGTGACAGGTAAATATACTGGGGAAAATAGAGGGGGGAAATATCTTATTTTTCAGTTGTAGGAATCTTTGGTTTTCATCTTGCAGTTAGCTTCAATGGGCACAAAGGTCTAATCATTTGAAGCTCATTCCAGGCTTGGAGCATAACGATAATAGGCAGAATATATTCAAAATGAAATGTGGAGAATTTTTTTATTATTTGATTATGTCCCTCTACAAGTAACTGGACCCAATGGTAAAATATTAATTCCAGAATATTATGTATTTCCTACAATTGTTTCAGTTTTGGATTCTTACTACACGTTTTTAGAGGTAAACCTTTTAACATGAAATTTCTAAGACTGTGTCTAAGAAAGTCATTTAAATACAATTAACCACCTTCAACTTGCCTAAGGTGGAGACTCACCTATGTTAACAATAGCACCTCCTTGCTGTTGAAGCATACGCCTTACAGCAGCTTTGCATGTCAACATTGTCCCCAGAAGGTTAGTGTTAATTTGGGATACCATATCTTCAGATGTGGTTCTCAGCAACAAGCCATCCCTGTCAAAAAAGCCCAAAAAAACAAAAACCCTGAAAAACTGGTTTAAGTCATCCCTGGTCAAATTTCATTGCCCAGAATAAAGTTCCACCAGGGAAGAATTTGACCCTACATGCACTAGCGCTGTTCTTGATAACACTGAAAAATTATGCACAGTAATAAGACATAAGGCCCGCATCAGCCATTTTGCTGATAGTATATTACAAGCGGCCAAATGTATTCGCTCAGACGACTGTCAAACACTAATTTCTAATGGATGACAGTGTTTGACAGTCCTCTGAGCGAATACATTTGACCGCTTGTAATATATTTATATATATTTGTACTGGAGTTTATATCTGTGAGTACAACAGAAAGACAAGGAGAGTGAAGTAATATCTTTTATTGGACTAACTCCTGTTGAAGAGAAAGACAAGCTTTCGAACTTACACAGAGCTATTCTTCAGGTCTGGAAAATGGACTTGAAGGGTATGTCCTCACTGCAATTAGACACCCACAGCTGGCCCATGTCAGCTGACTCAGGCTCGCAAGGCCATAAAATCGTGGTATAGCTGGAGCCCAAGCGCTGGGACCCTAGGGAGGGTCCTAAAGCTCAGGCTCCAGACCAAGCCCTAATGTGTATTTAAAACAAAACAAAAAACAAACAAACCCACAGGACACCTGCAGGTATTTAATTGCAGTGTAGACATATCCTTAGTGTCACAGCCAAAACACAAGGTGGAACATATTAACTACTTATGCTAAACACCACATTTTGCAAGGGACTATTCAAGGAGAAATAGCCCCTAAGCACCTCCAAGTGGTGCACGTAAAATCCATGTCTTACCAGTACAGGGTGGGCACCATCTAAGGGGGGCACATGACCACCCCATGCGACCCTCCATGTGACTCCTCACTGCCCCACCCCCAGCCCAGGGCACCCACGCTCTCCCCGTCCCCTCCCTACATCCATCCCATATTACCTGGGGCGGGAGGGGGGGAAGGTGTGCTCTGTACTCCTCCTGCTGTGCCAGAGACAGGGCTGGGGGCGCCGGTGGTACAGCGGCCGGGGAGCTGCCAGAGTTCTGCTCCGTTCCCCGCTGCCCCACCCAGCAGGGGCAGCAGTGGAGAAAACAGCAGAACTCCCAGCACCCGAGCTGCATCTCCATCCTTCCTTGTACTACAGCAGCAGCCCTGCCAGAGACAGGGCTGGGTGGGCGAGCCTAGGAGAGGTACAGCCACTGGAGGAACTGCCAGCATTCTGCTCCTTTCCCCACTGCCCCTCCCAGCGGGGATATGAGCAGAACCCCCAGCCCTCTCCTCTGGCAAGGCTGCTGTGGTGTCTTTCCGGTACGCCATACCGGCTATAAATGGCTTGCTGGTACAGCATACCGGCCTACTTGCACTGCTGGTACCTCTCAAGTCATGCGGGGGAGGGAAGGGTTACAGATTCTTGTAATAAGCCATAGATCCAGTGTCTTTATTCAGTCTATGTTTTTTGGTGTCTAGCAAAGTTATGAATTTATGCTCCCAGGCTCATCTTTTGAAAGTGTTGTGCAGGTTTCCTTGGAGAATGAGAACTGAGTGGTCATACCTAGAGTAATCGCCTGGTGAAAATTTTTGTCGTTTCATTTTTCTGTGACAGTTCATTTAAGAGCATAGTGATTGTCTTATTTCACACTCACAGTTGTTACTGGGATATTTAGTGCATGTACAAGACCCATGGATCTTGAAAAATGTGTTGCGGAGGATGTTGATCATCATAGCAGTAACTATGTCTACAAGTTTTGCATCTGTTGTTCTGGCTACAACAACACTGACCACAATACACAGTCTTCAGATACATTTCAATTAATTTTTAGAGCCATTACCGATGTGTTTAATTTTGCAGTTACTCTCTTAGGGTACGTCTACACTACACGCTGGATTGGTGGGTAGTGATCAATCAATCCCCAATCGCTCTGCCCTTGACTCCTGTGCTCCACCATGGCGAGAGACGGAAGCGGAGTCGATGGGGGAGCGGCGGCAGTCAACCCTGTGCCGTGAGCACGCGTGGCAAGTCGACCTAAGATATGTCAACTTCAGTGACGCTATTCTCGTAGCTGAAGTTGCATATCTTCGGTCAACCCCCGCCCCCCCCCCCCCAGTGTAGACAGGCGTTAGTATATTTAGTACCTTTCAACAAGAATGCATGGCCTACTCTTACTTATAACATAAAACTAACCTGTTGACTCCAGCAGCATTAACCAAGTAATTAACATGACCTAAATTCTTCTCCACCTCCTCAAGTGTATTTTGGACATCTTGTTCCATGGCTACATCACAGCTAAGTGCCATATGACCTGCTGTATTGAAATGAAGTTGCATTAGGCTAACAGTAAATATAAACAGCAAAATAATAGTAAAAACAGATGTTGAACTAGTTCTAATTTAAGAAATCTGCTCCACCTCAAAGGAGAGTTAAATGAGGACAAGTTTCAGGAAGTCTCCTGATTAGTTACGACACTTCCTTGTGTTTTGTATTTTTTGGCCCTTTTCAAGTTTCGAATCAATGTGGTCTAGAGCAGTTTGAGGTCTCGGTTGGCTGGAAGCCAAGAATTGCCAAGTTTTAATGCCATTTCTGTCACCAACTCACATGACCGTGGACAACTGCCTTAATCTCAGGTTACCCCATCTGTAAAAGGGTGTCTGTAACAATTACTTACTTACCTTCCTGGTAGGAGTGTTATGAAGATTATATATTTGGGAAAAAAAGTAAAGTGCTGTATGAACTGCTCTTAAATGCAGAATATTATAGTTATAAAATATTATAACTGTAAAATTCCAGAAGAATGGATGGTTCTTAAATGCTGTTTGGCACTTCCACACTTTTCCTATCTGCAAATACCATTTTTTCAGTTACCACAAACCCTGCCAGTGTCAGGCCCGAGATTTCATGGCTTAAATTTCAAAACAGCAGTGCACACAACTATACTCAAAAATAGTTTAAATGCACTTTATAATTAATACACAAAATTCACTGGACATTCATTTTGAAACTACACAAATTTAAAAACAAAATAGACCATCTTGCTCCCCGTGAAGTTAATGAGAACTTTTCTATTGACAATCATGAGAACTGGCCCAGGCCATTATTCACACTATGTCAGATAGTAAATCCTCCATCTGCTTTGCTATATTTGGCTTAATTCTCAAATAGATGCTCTGCCTTTTACTTTCACCTGCATTTGGGAAAATGCTCAGTTTAGATATATTACTGTATTACTCTTACCAGTTACGTAAAAAGTGGACAGTCATGAATAAACAGTAACAAAGCAATATACATACCCCCAAGGTGATTCACAGTAGTTTGAGCTACTTCCAGATTTCTAGCAATAATAGCCAAGTGGTATCCTTTCCATGCCAGCAGTTGTGCAACAGCTTTTCCAATTCCTCGGGATCCTCCAAAAATGGCACAAACTTTGGGCATCTCCAAAGAATAATTCACAAACAGCAAATAAGTCTACAATCAACAGTGACTGGCACCAAATATTTTAGGACCTGATCTTCTATGGTGCCAATTATCTTCCATTCCCACTGAAGTCAATGAGAATACAGCACTCTGTTGTATCAGGTTGTTTCAGTCTTACTGTATTCATAGTTTATTGTTTATATTTAAACTTTAACAAAAACAGCTGAACTAAACATTATTAGCTATGTGTTAAGGTGGAATATCTTCAGGTGAGAAACAAGTGTACTAAAATTTTTGAATTACAGATAATCTTCAATTTTGCAGTCAGATAATCACTAACCACAATTTAACTATTATTTTAAGAGTGTCACAAAGTTTCCAAGCAATATAATTGTAAAGATCATTATATACCTGCTCAAGTCAATACTTACAAAATTCAGTCTTTTCAAAGCCAACTCAAGAACGAAATGTGATTATTGTATTAGCACTTCTGATATTAAAGCCACTCAGTCTTTTGACCATGGCCACAAAACTCATCCCAAGTATCTCTATGAACCATAACATACACTATTTTTATTAGTAACACATACTGTGTTTACACTGCCACTAACCAAACAGTATTTTGTTCATTGCTTCTGCTTTTAAATAATAAAAAGCTTGTTTAATGAGTTGAAATGATGCTTGAGCAGGTATGTACCTAACTTCAGGCCAAAACCTTGCACCTTAGTAAACACAGAATAAAGGCTCTAGAATTTGTCACTTTGCCATTATAATGTTGCTTCCTGTGGGAGAGGTGAGGGTAGAAAAGAGGCCTCGTTTCTTTTCTGCTGGTTATGGAAAGAATGCCAAAAGGTATCTTTTCAGTTAACTGCCATGTTATGTCAGGGGAAATTATGAACATAGGTTTTTAACATGAAAATATTCTGGAACTACACAGACTCCTTTTAGCAGTTTTATACAATCTGTTGGGAGATTTCTAAATATCTGATAATGCCCTTTAAGAAAAATAAAAGTGAGAATAAATCATCGGTCCACAAAGGACCATCACAACTGGCAGTTTCAACAGAGTGTAGCCCAGAAGTGAATCAATAAGATTTTATAGGGTCATTCCCCCTTATTGAATCACTGCACTGTGTCTTTTACCACAAGGACAAGGTCAGCATTCTCACCTTTGAGACACTTCAGAACCCTCATCTTTCCAGACATTTGTTTTATACCACAGTACCTTTTATCAAAGGATTTCAAAATGCTTTACCAACTCTGGCTATTATGGAACTACTCACATGAAAAAGGCCTGATGGACTGGGTCCTAGGGAGAAAAATCTATCCCTGTATTGGTACTGAGTCTAGTGAAGGGGCGGGGTCTTGCACCTTTTCTACCACTGGGGCTGCTGGGGCCATTTTGGCTTCTGGTCAAAGTTTGAACAGCTCTAATATCTGCTCAGACACGGACGCTAGATGCAGCAGCTGCTATACACCATTTCACTCCCAGCACACAACAAAGTCCCAACCACGCCTTTTCTCCTTCCAGGGATGTTTCCACACCACTGTTCTCCCACGCCCACGCGGTGTGACTTGCTCTTCTGAGTTTCACACCTCTGGGAATGAACTGGACCGTTAACTCTTCCTGCAAGGGGGCCCCCAGGCTTGCAGGCCTCCATGCGCAGAGCCGCCCTGCAGGGGCAGCGTGGGGAGAGCACGACGGGGGCCGGCCCGGAACGGCGAACACCCAGAGGAGCTCGCACAGCTCCCAGGAATCGCTTTCAGCCTCGGCTCCAGGAAACTGTAGCGCAGCCTCCCGCCACCCACGGGAGCTTCACGCGAGCGGCGCAGACCCAGCCAGCAGAGAGCGGCCGATCTGGCAGGCAGCGCCCCCGGGCGTTCACCCACCCAGCCCCTCCGTGCGGGGCCGAGCCCCCGCTCCCGCTGTCCCCCAGCTCCAGCTCTGCCTGCGCCTGCCGCCAGCCTCCCCTAGGGGGGAGCAGCAGTTGGCGATCCCGCCTGGAGTAGCGGCAACCGGCTCCCTGGGGCGGAGCAAGCAGCGTTGGAGCCTCGCGCTCCCCCAGTTCCGAGGCAGGCGGCCTCGCGCTATTTCAGGCGCTTGTCACAGTGGCGCAGCGGCATTCGGGATTCAGCAGTAGCCGGTTACCATGGAGACCACGCCGAGCTCTGTGGCACCCGTCTGCGTTCCTCCCCCTACCTCGCTCGCGCTGTTACTTGGAAAAACGCGCGCGCACCCCTTCCTTCCTTATGGTCCACGGGTGGGCACTGGAACGCCTCTCCTGCTAGAGACTACTACTCCCGGCATGCAATGCGGCCGGACTGCTCGGGCCGCAGATAGAGCGTCTGTAGCTGCCGGTATGATTAGGGAGCAGTGCATGTTGGGACTTGTAGTAAGGGGTGCCCAGGTGAAGCTCTGGCTGCTGCTGCGCGGGGCTCACAGAATCCTTGGGTGGGACTAGGAATAATCGTCCATCAATTAACCACCCCCCAAAGGTTTCGACGTAGATGCTGCCTCACCTCAGCCGCTCTTCCCCACCAGACAACATGCCCCTTGCCCCAGCCACTGCCCCCGGTGCCATCCCACAATCCAGGCTTGGTCAGTTTTATCAGGTGGCGATAAAGCCCCGGTTCCTGGAGTCACAGCAGGTGGTTCTAGGGGGTTACACCTTGAATACGAGTCAATACTGTGATGCAGCTGTGAAAACAGCAGTTATTCTGGGCTCTCAATGGCCCCTCAAGCCCTACATTTCTACAATTATTGCGTGAGACTCTTTTTCATTTTAAACAAAAAGTAGTAATGCTAACCTCAAGCAATGTATCAGTCAGGCCCCTCAAAGGCATGAGTGATTTTTAAAAATAATTTTTGTTACTACTACATTTTAGGTGATTTTTATTTGTCTTCTGGTTACTGAGCCTTTTGGGTGCACTCATGTCATGTTCTCAGGCTTTTCTCTACAACTGTGAGGACCAGAAATTCATTTTTAAACAAAAGCTGAGTTTCTCCCCTAGTCCATTGCTTCCAGGAGCCAAGCCTCTAAGAAAAACACCACATATCATGAAATGGTGAAATCACAACAGTTACCAACATTGAGGAAATTCTAGTCTTCACAGTTGCTAAAAACACACACACAATAAATGAATCAATTTTTTAAAATCTCATGATTTTAAGCCAATTAATAATTTTTGAATGCTTTCCTTTGACAATGCTACAGGCACACCTTCCTGTCCCCAGACATGCAGCTATTACTTAGGTGCCATGCAGCATATTCCTTTCTCTCATCCTCCAAAACCAGACAATCTTGCTTTCTATCTTAGTTCATAGGTTTTAGGATTTTGAACTGAAATCTCAGTTTTACACATTGAAGCAGTAATTTACAATGAACCTATCAACTATTTTAACACTGCACTTTTTAACCTAACCCTGCTCCTGTCCCGAAGAATCTGTTGTCAGAAATGATTTGGAGTGTAAGTATACTGAGAACTTATCTTACATCACATCACCTTTACATTGAAAATGGCTGCACTCTATTTTCTTTTTAGCATACCCCTATTGTATACCTAAGAATCTTTTTTTCCCCTTTTCTCCTTTTTCTTCTTCATAGTATATTTCCCCTTTCTCCATGGATCTATCAGCTTGTCTCTACACTTACACTGTAACTATGCTGGCGTAATTAAAATGGTTTTCGGTCCACCTCAGTGTACACAAGGATAAGGTATTTATACCAGTATAGCTGCATCTAGATGAGGGCTTTCACTAGCATAATTATATATATTAAAAAAAACACACACCCCACATACTTCTGACATGTTATGCCAATAAGTGTAGAAGACCAGCCCTTTATCATACATGATATAATACTGAGTGGGACAACACAGCTCATCAGCCATTCAGTAGTCAGTTGGAGGATCTTTTGAGTGATTCCAGGTCTCCTTTCCTCTACAGAGAGAATGTCTACACTGCAGCTGCTACACAGGCACAGCTATGGTGCTGCAGCTGTGCCACTGTAGTACAGACGATTCCTGCATCAACAGAAGAGATCTCCGCCCGCACCCCCAATCAACGTAGTTAATCCTCTCCAAGAGTTGATAGATCAACGGAAGAATTCTTCCATCAGCCTAGCCACATACACACCGAGGGTTAGGTCAACCTAACTATGATGTGTGCAGATGTGGTCTCCCCATCTCAAAAAAGAGATACTGGAATTGGAAAAGGTTCAGAAAAGGGAACCAAAAATGATTAGGAGTAAGGAATGGCTTCCATATGAGGAGAGATTAATAAGACTGGAAAAGAGCTTGGAAAAGAGATGGCTAAGAGGAGATATGATTGAGGTCTATAAAATCATGACTGGTGTAGAGAAAGTAGATAAGGAAGTGTATTATGAGAAGTAGTAAACAAGCACTAGGGGTCACCAAATGAAATTAATAGGCAGCAGGTTTAAAACAAAAGGAAGCATTTCTTCACACAATGTGGAGTCAGCCTGTGGAACTCCTTGCCAGAGGATGTTGTGAAGGCCAAGACCATAACAGGGTTTAAAAAAGAACTAGATAAATTCATGGAGGATAGGTCCATCATTGACTATTAGCCAAGATGGGTAGACATGGTGTACCTAGCCTCTGTTTGCCAGAAGCTGGGAATGAGCAACAGGGATGGATCGCTTGATGATTACCTGTTCTGTTCATTCCGTCTGGGGCACCTGGCACTAGCCCCTGTCAGAAGCCAGGATACTGGGCTAGATGGACCTTTGGTCTGACCCAGTAAGGTTATTCTTATGTTCTTATGATGCTCAGGGCATGAAATTTTTCACAGCCCTGAGTGACATAGCTAGGTCAAGCTAATTTATAAGTGTAGACCAGACCTGATTAATTTGGCAGTGATACATTGAAATTTGTGTACATAATAGACAAGGAATTAAACCAGAGTCTCCCCTATGATGGGGGAGAATGCAAGTGTGCCTGGATTTGATGGTTTTGTGACTATGTTACCATTGTAAGACTTTATTTGTTTAGCTCTACTTCAGGGGTGGGCAAACTACAGCCCAAGGGCCACATCCAGACTTTCAGATGTTTTAATCCGGCCCTCGAGCTCCTGCCAGGGAGTGGGGCTGGGGCTTGCCCTGCTCCGGCACTCCAGCTGGGGGCTTGTCCCACTCCACATGTGCTGTGGCTCCGTGCGGCTCCCGGAAGCAGCAGCAGCATGTCCCGCCCTCCAGCTCCTACGCATAGGGTCAGCTATCGGGCTCCGCAGCTCCCATTGGCCGGGAACCATGACCAACAGGAGCTGCAGGGGCAGCGCCTGTGGACAAGGCAGCATGCTGAGTCACCTGGCTACACCTCCACAGAGGAGCTGGAGGGGGGACATGCCGCTGCTTCCGGGAGCTGCTTGAGGTAAGCGCCACCTGGAGCCTGCACTCCTGTCCCCCTCCCACACCCCAACCCCCTGCCCTGATCCCCCTCCCAACCCCTTGATCCCAGCCCAGAGCACCCTCCTGCACTCCCAACCCCTCATCCCCAGCCCCACCCCAGAGCCTGTACCCCCAGCCAGAGTCCTCACACCCCCTCTGCACCCCTGCCCCAGACCAGAGTCCCCTCCTGCACCCTGAACTCCTAATTTCTGGCCCCACCCCAGAGTCCCCAACCCCCAATTTCATGAGCATTCATGGCCCGCCATACAATTTCCATACCCAGATGTGGCCCTCAGGCCAAAAAGTTTGCCCACCTTTGCTCTACTACATAGTTTTGTTTTCTTTTATGTTTTAGTCTCAAATTAAGGTTGCCAATTTTAGTTGGATTTTTCCTGGAGCTTCCATTGCATGAGAATCTTTAATTAAAGATTAATCTTTAATTCCTGGAGACTCCAAGACAATCTTGGAGGTTTGGCAACCCTATCCGAAATGTGGCTTAAATTAAAGTTTAGAGATTAGTATCTGTTTATGTGCAGGACACTTTTCATAATTGTTTGGGCTAATAAAAATTATTCAGAAGAGTTATCAGCTCAGGGGAAATGTGCTATGTGAGGTTCTGACCTTCTGCTGTAAATCTCAGTAATCAGGATTTCAGACGGTTTCTAAGAGCTCCAGGATTAGAGTTGAGAGTGAAGTTATCAATTTTAACATAAATAATTTTCAATGGGCCAATCTTTATATATGATAGGGAAAGATGTATTTGGGGTTCCAGACACACCATTAACCAGCTATAACTTATAACTAGAGAGTTGACATTTGGTCTCAAAATAGTCTTTAGCACAGACTCTCTTTTGTATTACAGAAGTGAGAGTTCACAAAGGGGAAAATGTGGACATTTTGTTCAGGTTAAATAGACAGCAGCAAAATGGCACTGGGGGTTGGGAGGGGGGGAAGAGAATCAATCAATCATTCTCCAATGAAAAGGGATATAGCTAATTAGCGAAAGCTGGTGGACTAAAGACACAATAATTCTAGGTTCCATGACATGATATGGGTAGAGCAACAGACCAGAATTCATGTGACATAATAAACTAGGGCTTAATAATAGTCTGATGCTCCCTCATCAAGAAAGGCAGCATAACATAATGCTTTAAGAAAGTAATAAAAAGTTGGTCTTCCCTGTACACATTGGAACTCTGACACAAAAGTAGGAAATTCTCTGCATTTTTTAAACATTTTAAACTGCATCATGTAGTGAACAAAGTGACAATGCAAAACATTCTTTCCCATGGTTCAGACAAGATTGTGTTCAGCTCTTGTCTAGTAAATGCTTATTTAAAACTTAGATGTGTAATCAGAGATCACTTATTAGCCACAGAATCACCAGATGTTTGCAAAAGTTATGTTAACCTTTCTCTCAATGATTTATTTTTACATGTTTTAAGCACATGGCCAAAAGCATACACAAGCAATGAATCTGAGTGAGTTTACCCCTAGTTATTTCCTAATTTTGTAAAGGATGAGCTGACTGTGTTGAAGTGAAGAATCAGTTTAATATTTGATACAACTTCTCCCTGTGGGACTGTGTCCTACTCTGACTGATATATGAACTCGATCTAATAGATCTTTTCCATCCCTAATGGATAAAACTAGAGCAACTATTACAACATTGGCTGTTTCTATGTCTGGTTTACTATGACTGCAGAATTACGAGCAAATTAATCACATGTGGTTCTCTATATAATGGTGTATAGACACATTTGGGACTTGTTGACAATTTACAAGATAAAAGTAAAATTATCTAATTGTCTCTACTCAAACCTACTGCATACAGGCACTCCAAACAGTCTGTGCTAGAAACTGCAGTTTTTTTAACAATTTCAGCCCATTATATGAAACAGTCATTGTTTTTGAGAAAAAGCTATTTAAGTTTATAGAAAAAATGATTAAGCATACTGCAACTCACCAAAGCAGTTGAAGGTATTTAATGTACTGAAAAGCATCAAATGCAAATCAGAACAAAGTAATATAACCTTTAAATCATTAGTTATGGGCCACTAGTATTGGAATACCTAAAGTCCCTCAGATCAGATACTTCAGATCTCCTGTGGTAGTCTAATGACTTAATTCTTCTTTTCTCACTTTGGGCAACTGTTGCTGTGAAGTATGTAATAATGATTAAAAAAAGTAGTAGTATTTTGCAATCTGGCTAACTTTCCTCAGCCACACTGATTCAGATACTTAGGTGACCAAACTACCATCCTATTGTTCTTCACTGGTCTATTGTGTTTCCCTTGGCTGTCCAAATCTGTATTACTTTCCATTGAATATGGTATTCACAATTATAAACACAACTATAACCATATAACTGTACACCAGTTTTTTTTCTACTTGTCACTCTACAATAAAATGTATTTTTAACAAGTGTGTAAATCAACACATTCATGATTTTATAGAACAGCTTCCAGTAGAGGCCTTTTACACCAAAGAAAAAAAGCAAGTGGGGGCCTGTGTCAAATATAATAGGTTCCATCTACTTCTTTCCACACTACAACTGGCATTAACTCACAACCTCAGCAGAGTGGCCTAAACGTGACTGAGTATGAAGACCACACAAATTTGTCCACTCAGTGGGAGGCAAGGTGTACTGGTAAAGGTGAAATGAAGCTTGCACTGTTGCTGCCTGATCTGTGACAAATAAGAGGATTTCAGTTTCCAGTGCTTCACTTGGCAATTTCATGGACATTTTAAAACAATACCAAATTAGCCACAAAAAAAGCTTAAAGTTATATAAACTCCCCTAACTCCCACAAGTCAGGAAGTTCAGGTTCTATCTGAAACTCCAATTTTAATATGTATTTTGTTCTGCCTACTAATTATGGGAGTGGAACACAAGCAGTGAACAATCTCACATATTTTATCCTGTAGTATTCAGACATACAGAAAGGAGAATTAAGAATGTGTTTTCAGTCTTGGAATTTCTGTGCTTCCACTGATCTATCAAACCCTCTATTTGAGCACTATGCTGCTATACAAAGATATGAGAGTTCAGCTTGTGTGTTCATGCCTGAGCCAGCAGGGACTGAGAACACTGAGGATGCAGCACTATCAGCCTGCAGGGAGGCAACACCTTGTATTATTGAGGAGGACACCTCCTGATATACACATGAGCAGCCTCTATGAACAGCAGAAGGAGCCACATGCAGTCATCTGTCTCCAGGTCAACTACCAGGGAGATTTTGAAGAAGGGTAAAATGGACAGGACTCACCTTTCTCCTGGGACCCACCATATATTTTTCTTATTATTAATGCACAAGGCTATCATCTTAGGTGTGTAGAATATTTTGTAAGTGATAAGCATATCCCATAAATGTTTTGGTACCACTAAATTCTAGAACTCTACAGACGCATTTTGCAGGTATGCCTTTTTAAAATATATGAATATTGCAACTAGGGAGACTTCTGCTTTCCAATTATGTAGTTTGTAAATTGGCTTTCAAATACCTTCCTCTTTTCAAGGCAGCTATAGCTACTAGAAAGCAAGGGGCAGATTGGAATACTGGAGACTTCAAGCTGTACCAGATGTACCTGTTATTTTGGGGTATGCTCATTTATTAGGGTTACTCTTCTGGGGAGGGGAGTTCTGTAATTCTATTAATGTACTGCTTGTTTCAATTGTGTGTTCATATAGAGCTCTACTTCTCCCTTCTGCAAGTCCCTCCCAATGGAGCTATCCTGCAGGACCTAGGTTTCCCAGGGCTGGTTTCCTCCACCCCAGAACCAGATGAACACGTGCGCACTCACACAGCAAGTCTGAGTGGACCAGGTCAATCAGCATTTTCAAGCTGACCCCCTTATGTGCCCCTGGTCTCAATAGGCTGGGCCAAGCAGCACTTTCAGCTGTCACACTTATATGCCACAGGTTCAGCATGTCCCTATCCTCACTTTCATATTACAATTATATTGGTAGTAACCCACTTGATGAGCAAACCCCACAGTATTTTTGGGCGCTACAGGGATCTTTAGCTTAGGGAAAAGAAGCGTTGCTGCAGAGTAAATGGGAAAGTTAAAAACACAAAAGAGTAAAGTTCAGGAGAGAGAGAGAGGTGCAACCAGCTTAACCATAAGTTATTTATTAAATAATAGCAATAACTACACAAGGACGGCTAAACAAACATAACAGTTACATTATTAAAGGTTAATACCTGAGATAGAAAAGAAAACAGAGAGAGATCTAACCCGCTCCATGGAGCTTGAACTGGTCAGGGTTCCCAGGTGATGGTGGTAGCTCAGGGTCCTGAGTGCTGGAGACAGGCAGAGCCCCCAGCACAATCAGTCAGGAGATGGACTCCCAGTGGGACTCATGCAGAGTTTGAGTCCATGCATCAGAACACTTACTTGGGCATAGGTAGAGAAAATACAATGGTTCAAGGGAGAACACTAGATTTGTTTATGGGTAAACTGATGACTCAAGGGTTTTCTTTAGGCTAGACAATAGGAGTTGATCTCTATGGGTGGTGGGTTCTTTCAGGGAGCTCACAATGCAACTAGGCTGAGTCAGTATTTTGGTTATCAATCAAGGATTTATTACCAGAATTGGTCTGATAACTGCTGAGCTGGGTGTGTGCAGGCGTAGGTTCATTAACATCTGGAGCGGAGATCCCCCATGATGCTGTGCTTCCCTGCTTTTCCGGTCCCAGAGTTGAGTGCGGTTCTCTGTTCTCCATTCTGTATGCAAACAGACTCTCTGTCCCATCTTTCATGCAGATGAGGCTAGGGGAGTGGTCTCTGTCCTTCATTCTGTATGCTAATGGAGATGTCTTAATCTTGTCACGAGGGGTCTAGGTGTGTCTCCCAACACCCTTCACTGCTCTCTGCAAGCCTTTTCTCTGATCGGTTTTGGTTCAAGCAGAGACGGGGGGGGTGGGGGTGTTTTTCATGAGTCAGACAGGCTGGATACTCTGCCTTGGTTCCCAAGAACACAGAGCTGACTGGTATCAGAAGGCAGCTTTACAAAGGCTGAGGACTTTTTAAAAAACACTTGGTTGTTTTTGCTCAGGTTATTAAAGATAAATCATGGCTTCAGTTATCAGAAGGTACTTTACTGCCATCACTAAGAGGACAGTTTGAGTAATCATGGAAGAACAGCTTATTATTATTCTCCTGGATGTGAACGGATACATTTTAAGATCTAGGATGTGCTCACAGTAGAGAAGATTACCAGCCTCAATAACACTCAGAAAATAGTCAGCTACCTATTCATCACATACCTAGAAAGAACTCATGTAGCCCAAAGATCTGCAGCATATTTGAACTACTAGATATTTATAAAATAATTCTGTCCACCTGGCTTCTACAGCTTCAGTTCATGTATCATTGCAATCCAAACTATAACTGAGGGGTCCAATCCTGCCATCTACACTCTCACACACAGTCCCACTGATTATACGTGAAGAAGTGTTGCAAGATCAGGCCTATAGAAAGTGACTCCAAGGATAATTTAGCCCGTCGTATTTATGTTTGATACTATTAAGATAAAATCTAATACAGATTTTTTTTTCAAATAGAGTTTCACAATACAGCAGAAAACATTACAAGATTATATTGTTGCTTTGTGCTAAGCGTTAGTATAGAAAGTACAGTTCTCTTAGTATTTAGACATAGCCTAACATTAGTCCCATCTCCTTCCTTCCTGTTCTAAAGTGCTGACAGCAAGTGTCAGCAGACTACTAGCTTATTATGTCACTAATCTCAGTTTTAAACACCGGATCTTCACAGATGCTATAGACATCTCTAGAGAGTTGCTCTCTATATGCCCTATGACCCAGCCTACTGAAGATTTACACCTTCTAGTGCAAAACTGTATTTTTAATCAATCAGCAAAGTAGATTATTGAGACGAGAATTGGCATGGCTTAGCATACTCACTCACCACTTTGATGTGCAGCTGTTAACACCGCAACGCTTTTTACTTCAGTCAGGACTAGTTGTGACTTTATACACAAATGCTTTTTTAAAAAAAACAAAAACAAACAAAAATACATACTAAACTATGGGCTATTGCCTGCTTAAAGCACATTATTTTTATTTCCCTTATGATAGACATGATTAATTGTGCTGAATTAATCTTGCCCTTAATTTGATGTTCTTTCCTGCAGTGGTCAGATTAGCAGAATTTAGTTTTATAGTTTTATGAACTATGAATATATTCTTAATCTTAATATTCTTAATAAAAAGGAAAAATATATTACAGTAATGGCACAAAACGATACTAATTTTAACCTTTTTATTTTGCCTTTGACCTGAACTAGGAAGGATAATATCCAGTATTATGTCTAATTCGTTTTTCAATGCAAACCCTCCAGTGAAACATAGTAGGAGAATTTATGTTTAACAATATGCATGGGCCTGATCCTGCATCTCCTACTCATGTGAGCAGCCCTGTGGACTCATGTGAGCAAGGGCTGAGTCTCATAAATGTGGTGGTCAGCCCGCAGGAAATGCAGTAGATTTAAATTAAAGTATGTGGAAAAATAGTGTTGTATATTTGTTTCCCTCTATTATTTAGTCTAAACATGGTTGGATATCAAATAAATGAACAAAGAAAAGAGCAAAGGAATTATTAAAACAGCTTAAGGGGAGGAAGAGAAATTATAAGGCCCTGATCCCACAAACTCATCCTACTTGTCTCATTGACTTCAGCAGAACTGCTCTTGTAAGGACTACTCAATTAAGTATTTGCAAGATTGGGCCCTAACTTGTATAGGGACCTGTTGAGCACTTTTTTACTCTGGCAAAATGTCAGTGGGTGATTTGCCTGAGTAATAAGAGCTGAATAGAGTCTACAGTAAAGAGTAACTGTGGCAGGGGTAATAGTGACATTCACACATCTCACAGGCCACTCACCTCCCTTATCTTTACCAGTGCTATAGGAAATGTCAAAGGCAATTTTTTTAAAGCAGCTGCTATCCATTTTGCAGTCTGAGTAGCGCACAGTAACACTTGGACGACTTTCAGGAAACTCAATTTCCAAGATTCAGTTTTCTCTATCAGATTGTCTCAAACATATCTAGTTTTATATCTCGTCTCCCAACAGCAGCAGAAATACTTGGCTGTCATTTTCACTCTGCTGTTTATGTAACTGAGCAACTGAGGTCTTCATCTCTCTGTAAGAAACAGAAGCCTTTATTGTTGTTTTTCTCTTAATGATTGAGCAATAGTGCAGTAAATAATGATGATAGTGGTCTAAAAATATCCAGTCAACTGGCTTAAAGTAAGAAGTAGGTTGTTAAAAATGAGAAGTGACATTTGAAGAAGATTGCTTGGATTAGTTTTTAAATGCCCCTACCAGTGAGTACTCTCCCTTCAGGGACTTATCAAAAGTGATAACACTTTTCAAAGATGTTAATCTGAAATAATCTAGACAGTGCAATAGTTTAAGACATAATTGATTATATACAAACATCTTACATTGGTGGAAATTTCAACAATAGTCCAAATTAATTCCTGTTCTACACCCACTGTGGTCAAATGAATTGCATCATGCCTGAATATTAATATCCTAAATATTAAATTAATCTGATTTCTGGCAGAGTGGGGGTATTTTACTTTTTAAATGCTAACTACCACTTTACCAAGAAGTCAGATCTGTTTTTCTAGTTCCCATAAAAGGTTTTGAATTTCCCTGATACACAACTTGACTGATTTAAGTGACACCAAAGGAGTGAGACATGCTCCAAGTTTGGAAAAACAGGCATAAAACAGTTCCTCAGAGACAAAAGCCAAACTGATGCCTCAGCCAGGTGTCAACAAAATCAAAATGGACTACCACCTGGCTAAAGGGCCATTCTTTGGCAGGAAGAAGGGTGCGAGTTAGAAATTTACATCTTGGCAAAGGGTCTCAACAGCTGGAGATGATTCTCAAAGAGGAGGAAAAATATAAAAATGAGGAATGGATATCTCAAGTCATCTCTACTCACTAAGATTTGAAAGACAAAGGAACCATCCTTGAACTGGGGGAGTGGTCCTGGCTGAAGGAATCCAGCCAGACTGCTGTAAGCATATAGTGAGAGAAACCTTTTGCTTTAAATTCACTCAGCTTGTTAAATTAGGTATTAGTTTCCGTTTTACCTTCATTTCTTTTTCTGACTTTTTTGCATCATTACTTGTAATCACTTAAAAAATTATCTTTCTGTAGTTGTTAAAGTTGTTTTATAGTTTTATCTAAGCCAGTATGATTTAAGAGTTTGGCAAACTCCATTTAAGATAATAGGATTTTTGCATATCATTTTCTATTAATGAGTTTGTATTTTCCAGAAGAAAAAAGATGGACACACATTTCCGGGGACAAGTCTGGGACTGGGAATTTGCTGGTGTACTCTGTAATACAACTTAGGAATGGTTGGCTAGAAGCATAACTCAGCTGAGAGTAATTTACATGCTAGAGGCGGTGTGAGAGCAAGGCCAAGAGTGGTAGGTCTCACAGCGAAGCAGTGTAATAGGCACCCCACATGGAGAACAGAGGGGACATAGCAGTTGAGAAATCCAGATTGTACCCTGGGTAATGTCACAGTCACATATACGTCCCTTTATTCATTTTATTTAAGTGAGATATTTAAACGTGCTCCCTCAAAAATGACAAGTTTAGAGCATCATACTGGCACATATGTGATGCCATGTACAGTAGTAAAATCCCACCAGTTTCTTTGGTACTTTCATAGTCAATTGTGGTAAAGGGATAGCTGGAAAACAAGAATTCCATTTTGCAAACAAATTATTGAAACTAATATTTCTGCAAAAAGTTTTGACAAATCAATATTTTCCAACGAAAACATGTTTTGTAAAAAAAAAAATTCTTACAGTTTTACTGAAAGTTAGATTTAAAGTCACATGACTCATCCAGTGTACATGCACTCCAGGAGAAGCAGCGTCCTATGGAACATCAAGTAGAACAAATAGACTGTTGCTCAGGGTGTTGCATGTCTGGCAGCACACTGAATCTTCCTGTTTTGAGGCTGCTTCCCCAAGGATACAGATATGAGTTAATATATGTACTGTAACATGCTGTTTCCTGTTTTATTCACCTGTCCGTGTAGAACACTGGTTGCTAAAGGCTTTACATCATTTGTATTCTACAATATTTTCTAATCATCATCGTACTTTAGATTTTTCTGTTTTTGCTTTTCTTGTGAATTTTAGCACATATGCAAATGCCAGATGGAGAGCACTGGAGACTGACGCTCTTTATCAAGTCACAGCACAGGCATGGAATGAAAAGCAACAGTGCAAGATTTCCCCACCCTGCTCTGCCTTTGTGCCTCAACCCTGACCCAAAGGGGCCATCAATATGGATAAGAGGGTAGTTTAGTCTTCAGGGTCTCTTTCAGCGTTAGAACTGGTACCTGAGATTGCAAATTTACAAGTTACCATTTGCGGAGATACATGAAGGCCTGTCCACCAGGAACCAGAATGAGGCCACCAGATTCATTTCAGATAGGCCTCTGAAATGACATCAGATGGCAATGAATTCCTGCTCTCCACCATCCAGGCCTATGGTTGTACTGGCAAACTAAATCTACTTCTTGTCTCTTGAGCCAGCCATTGCCCTAGCTTTTTCTGTAACTCTGTTCACACACTGAAGGGCATCCCTGAACACCTGCAACCGCTTTCAGTGAGCACTACAGCATCACATACGCTATGCATACAGTCCAGCCAACTCCTACAGGACTTGTTGACCATCTCCACTATGCCTATGGGATGTGCAGTGTTTATGTATACAAAACTCATTCTTGTTTGCTTGATCAAATCGATATTCAGAGTTACAGGCACTCTTTCATAAAGAACTATTCTGCTCTAATGGAAACAAGCAATGCGTTTGCTTTATAGTCACCTGGACAAGGAGCTCCTACAGCGTGAGACAGCTGTCTGTCACAAACTTTAAAATGTTTTGAAAAAAAATATGGCATGCCATCTGGATCCCAAACTCTCATGAGATCTATCGAAACATACCAAGGGTTAATGGGCTAACAGCACTTCTCTATAAATAAATTTCATTTTTAAAAATATGAGGATACAGACAAGAGGAAATATTTAGTGCTTACAATTAGAATATTTTTATTAATAGCATTTCATTTCTACTGCCAAAAGTGCAGACAGAGAAAGACACAGGCCTTACTCCCAAGAGTTTACATTTTCTATGTGACATGAGTGAGGATGAGAAAGCAGTAGGCAGGAAACAGGAGGAGGAAGGTCAATGGTAGAGCACTAGAATATGAAGAGAACTAATTGATGGGTAGCCTTGTGGTTAAGACCAGGGACTAAGGAGGTCTGAGTTCAATCCCTATCTTTGCCAGAGATGTCCTGTGTAACTTGACAAGTCACAAACTCTCTGAACCTCAGTTTTCCATCTTTAATTGGGGATAATACTTCTTTTGTTTCTCTTGTCCACTGATCCCTCACTTCACTGTCTGTGTGGTTTCACTGCTATGACCCCATAGCACCCCACTGAAGTCATGGGGACTCTGTAAGGGTGCAGGAGTTCTCTCACATAATGGAAATTGCAGATCAGGCCCCTAAACAGTAAGAACTTTTGGGCATGAACTGTCTTTTACTATTAGAACTGGTCAAAAAGTACCAAAAATATTTTTCATGGGCTCTTCAGGGAAAATGGGGTTTTGCCATTTGTATTTAAGTTTCTTGTGGAAAGTTCCCCATCTCTGCCCCCAAACCAAACCAAAAAAACCCAAACAAACAAACAAAAAAACCCCAAACACTAAAACCAAAGATCATTCCATGTCCAAACAGGTTTTGGTAAAAATTTTAGGTTGTTTGTAATAATTTTCAGAAACCAAAACCAAATTTTTTAACCAAAACATGAATATTTTTACTAAAAAATTTCAGTTTCCATTTTTCATAGAAAAACAGAAAAGCTTGACAAAATGAATGTTTTCTAAAATAATTTGCATTTAGGTAAAAAACAACACATTCCCAAAAAACATTTGACAAAAAAACATATCAACC
This sequence comes from Caretta caretta, assembly GCF_965140235.1. Classification (NCBI taxonomy): domain Eukaryota; kingdom Metazoa; phylum Chordata; order Testudines; family Cheloniidae; genus Caretta; species Caretta caretta. The sequence goes on from NC_134209.1 coordinate 80,167,940, forward strand.
AACTCTACTTACTGTGTGTCTGTACAGTAGTGCTACCCTAGTATAAATATTTAGAGTATGAATTGCAAGTATACAGAAACCAGGCCCCAAGAATAACATAGTACAGTAAATAAGTTAAAGCAAACAGATAAACGAACCAGGTTGGGGAAGAATCATATTAAAGTCCAAGTTCAGCTCCCATTAAGTCAATAGCAGGACTACCATTCTTACTAAGGTTCTGGGCATGGAGGAGTGAATATTCCCCTTTGTGATAATGATGGGGTGGGGGTGGGGGAGGGAGAGTTCTTTTACTAAACTAAACTATCTTTTACTTACAAGAGTCCAGCCCCCATCTGTTTCCCTCAAACTGACTGTGTAGCTAACTTATTTATATCCCATTTGCACTGTAATGCTTACATCCAGAAGCAGCATCCTCTAGAGTTCCGGCCAGTTAGGTTCTTTATGTTTGTTAGGGAGGAGAAGGAAAAGAAAAAAAAAGAAGATGATGATCCTGCCTTTGACATAAATAAGGCACTAAATGCAGCTATTTAGGCATTCAAAGGAAGCCTTTCTACTCTAAGCCTTCAGTATCTGGAACATGCATATACAAGGATTAAAAAAGACAAACCAGCCAATAAGGGGGGTTTGGAAACAAATATAAATGCAACAGTGCCCTCGTCTTTTGACATCTGGAACTTGGAATTCCAAAACAAGATCCTTATGAGTTTACAAATCTGTTACACTGACAAGAGGGTCATTCCATTTCTGATAAAAGAGACTACTCCCTGGGGGAAGAGAACCTGTGGACATGAAGTCATTGTGCACTGTCTGGTTCAAATAAACGTGCCAGCATAGAGACAAGTTATTGCTGGGTAATTGTTCTTAATGAACATCAGTTGCATTTAAAAGGCAGACATGTAAAGATTCATTTGATAAAAATCAATAAGTTATAAAGAGCAGGATGTAGTACATAGTTCACCAACTGGTAATTCAAAAAGAATCAAATCTAAACATTCTTCTGTAAAGGACAGAAACTATTGCTATGTATTGTACCAAACTGGCAAGTAAATTGATAATTCATCTGTTCTGTCAAAAGCAAACATCCAAGATAATTTTCTCTTTATTGGTCTTAACATTTTGACACTGGTCCACAAGTCTGCTTAAGTGTGTAACTAAAGAATGTTATGATATCAAAGTTCAATTCCACTATTAGATTGAATAAAAAACATGCATAGTAATATTCCCACTTATGCTTGTCTTTATCCTTTATGGAGCTTTAATAAAGATAATTATGTTCCCTACAAATCTTTCATGATGATTTAGAAAATAAACAAATAGAACAGCAAACTGCATGACAAGGCAGCATCATGAAAAAACAAAGACAAGACAAGACACTCAGAAAACTAATACCTATAAACCTGGGCCACTACTCCATCCTTTCCCCTAAAGTCACCAGAATTTCAGATATAGTTGTATTTTCTTTAATGCCACTATAACAGGGTGGCTTGTACCTAAGGGCTGGAAGGCCCGGGCTCAAACTCACTCAGCCTGTGGAGTCCTGGGGCTGAGGCCAGAGTCAGATGGAGTTGTGTGTAGACCAAATGGTGGCTTGGGATCCAGCCTGAGTCTGAGCCCCTGGCTTACACTGCAGTGTAGCAATAACCTAAGGAGACACATCTGAGAGAAATAAGGTTACAAGAGCAACAGATCGAGTAGTTGTGGCAGAGGCCGAGGAAAAGCTCCCAAGACCTGAGTCTTTTCCCCAGTTAGGTAGGGAGTCTCCAGCCCTCTTAAGAGGAGAAAAACACCAAAAGGTAGTTTGGGGCCAGATTGCATAGGGACTAAATAAAGCGGACCCCAGGAGGAGAATGTTTTAAATCACCTTTGGACCGGCAGCGTGCAGTTCTTAAGATGACCCGAGGATGGGGAAACACAGGCAGGACACATCGGAGGCAGCTGCCCTGTTACAGTAACCAATCAATTCAGCCCACAAGTTAGATTGTTCCATTAGGTCATCTATTGTAATATAAGGCTGTTAGTACAAGGCAATTTCAGCTATACCAATGCAAGTAAACTGAAGGATAAAAATATTGGTATGTAAACAGAGTCAGGATGAGCTCCACTCTGACATCTGGTGGTGAGTTGTGACAAGTTGTGGAAAAGAACTTCAGGGGCTGATCTCATTTGCATAGGCACACCCACCCCACCTACCATGAGCCCATAGCTGCCCAAATGGTCACTTTGGCTGCTGTGGGATCCCCAGTTTCTCTGTTATTGGGGCAGGAAGAATAAGTTGTTAGTATCCTGATTATGTGAATCAAGGACAGTGGAACTGTACTTGGCCTTTGGTTATGATGGAGGGACTCGCCAACAACTAAGTAGCACTTGCTAAGGAAGGGACATGGGTTCCAAAACTCAGTGAATTGAGAGAGGCTGAGGATAGGTATTAATACCTGGTGAGGGCCTTACATGCTAATTGCACTTCCTCCACTGTGGAATATCAGAGCTAATTTTGATTCCATTAGGAGTCTAGGCTGCTGAGCTGAATTCACTTTGGGCCGATGGTGCACCAGCACTGAGGCTCCCCTACTACAGGCTGAAATCACAAAAGAGCTAAACTTACTAAGAGCTGAAATCACTGAATGTTGTGTTTAGTGGGGGAGCCTGAAGATCTATTGCGGAGCAGTTTGCAGGACAGCTGGCAGAGCAGAGTGGCTCTTGGAGCAGAGCGGTTCGTGGGATGGCTGGAGCAGCTCATGGGGGCGGCTGGCAGAGCGGAGCAGAGCCCCATGGAGAGGTTGGGGCAATTAGCTTTGGACCACATAAGGTGCTCCTTAACCCTCCCCGCCCCCCGCACATATCCACCCAGGTTGGGAAGTAAAACTCTGCAGATAAACTTTCGAACTCTGGTGCTGTACTGACCAGGGACAAAGACTTTGGGTTGTTGGACTCAAGAACCAAAGGGAAAGGTCACACCCCAATTTGCTTGGGGTAGGATTTTTTTGTTCATGGGTTGTATTATGAATCCTGTTGGTGGTGTTTCCCCAACGTAATGCCACATTGTTTCTCTCTTTTATTAAAAGGCTTTTGCTACACTCAGACTCTGTGCTTGCGACAGGGAAAGTATTGCCTCTTGGAGGCGCCCAGCGGGGGTGGTATATATTTGTCCCAGGTCACTGGGTGAAGGCTTGAGCCGGTTTTGCATTGTGTTATTGGAATGAAACCCCTAGATAGCAAACCCGGCCCTTGTTGCTGCCAACTCTGACGGGCAGAAGGGTTACAAGTATTTCATTGGAATGCAAACATTCTTTTGCCTCATAATTTTTGGCACAATCAAAAGCAATAGGAACTCCTGTCTGGAACACTTTTATCTGTATATTACAAGAAAACACATGCAATATGTTTTATTGAGGCAGAGATGGCTATGGATGGGCCTATCCCTGGAAAGAGAACAGTGCACGTGGACCCACGTGCTCTCACAGAGCCTTGTTGAAACAGATGACTCGTGCCTTCCCATACTGAGTAGACACAATCTAAACGGGAGGACACATGACCACCCCATGTGTCTCCTTTGCTCAGCAACAACCCCCAGCCCAGGGCCACTGCACTCTCCTCTGCCCATGTTACCTGCAGGGCCAGGGGCTCTGTCCTTTACACACTGCACCTGTCCCCCAGCACACTCAGCTGCTCTCCCCAGCAGCAGGGCCCTGGCAGGGAGCAGGACAAAGCTGCTTAGCCCAGCTGAAGTGGCCATTTTGGGTACAGCAGCTGCCTGAGAAAGGCTGGCTGGAGAGGCGGTGGTGGCCTGCTTCCTGCCTGGGCTTGGCTGCTGATGACAGGGGCTGAGCATGCGGAGAGGGGTTCAGGCTCACTTGGCCCCTGTCCCGGGCAGGGGGTGGCCTGCCACCTCCCCAGCCAGGCTCTCTAAGGCAGCTGCAAGGAGCAGCGACCCAGCAGCCAGTGAGAGCAGTGTCTGGTCCTGACCCTTCCGCTCCCTGCCTGGCTCAGCTTCCAGGAATGCGGGCCAAGCATGCTGGGGCCAGGAGCAGCAGGAGGATAGACATCCTCTCCCTCCCCCCACAGCAAGCGAATCTGAAGGCGGGGGGCACCTGACCCCTTGTGCCCCTCTTATGCATTGCCTCCGCTTATTGAAGTCAGTGGCTGCAGGGGTTTGTCCATATAGTTCTCTTTGCAGGATCAGGGCCTAAAATTCCATATGTTCTCAATTTTTGTTTATAGCCTTATTTCATAGGTTTTGGACATTAGCAAATCTAGTTTAGAGTTAGGCCTTCTTCGTCATCACATCTCTAGCACTGTCCAAGAAACTCTGTTTTGTTTGACATTTTTGGAGTCCATGCAATTTCAGGGGAGACAGAGCCCACTGATGCACTTGTACTAGATAAGTACATAAATATCTGACCAAGCAAATTCACTCAAATTATTTCCAGTTGTCTAATCTGCTGATGATGATCTAGGACAGTGATACTTGGACCTCAGTGGTTAAGGAGCCAAATTAGCAATCAACATTACCCAAAAGAGCCACAGGGTGTGAATTCATATTATATTTAGTTATATAATTATTGTATTCTTACAGCAAAAAAGTTAACTTAGTGCGAGTTGGTAACTCAGTTAAAAACATAGTAAAAGCATCCTGATTGGTTAATACTTAAAATCACAGTGTTTTAATATGTGCTACAAGGAGCCACAACAGACACATTAAGGAGCAACTTGTGGCTCACGAGCCTCAATCTGAGTATCACTGATCTAGAACTTCATCAGCCCTGTATCTATTCCAATCTTAGGTTAGGCTGAGTGAGAAGAGTGCTGATGTACTCCTAGCTCTTTCATGCATGCAACCTCCCTCTGCAGTCCCATCCTCTTACAAAACCACTGTGAGCAGAGAGAGGAACATACACCCCTGACCACCCCAAATTCTGCCCCACTTCTTTCTGAGAAGGGAAGAGAAGAGGAGCAACTCTCCTGAAGGCCAACCACCCTTCTTTGTCCTCCAGCAGGAAAGGATGAAGAGGAATACACTCTTCAGTGCACCCACTCTGATCACTTTGGTAAGGGCAGAGAAACCACATGCATGTGCACACACATATCCCAGAGCACCACATGTATTCAGGAGCCCCAGGAGGGGAAGCAAGAAGAAAGGAACATGTGGATCTGTGGTCCCCCACACCAGCCCCTTGGGAAAGATAATTTACCAACTTATGTTCCCACATAGTTGCTTCCTTTGGCTGGCCTTCCTAAAACCCTTCTTGACAACAGCTATTCTACTCCAGTGCTTGGATGATTTACACTGGAGATCCATTATTTCAAATAGAAGTATATGAAAGCCTTCAGGTTTTGGCGCTGTGGTCTAAATTTTATTTGTACCATATTCCTTTTGGGGACCTAGCTGTTTTTTCTGCAGACATGGCTTTCTTGATATGTACTTTGGAGGATGGCAACAAATTGTTATTTCAGTCCAGGGTACCTAAAATGATCAATTTACCCAACGTTGCCGGTATGGACATATGTGGGTCTGACAGCCTTAAGCTTAATTTAGGAAAGGAAATCACAGTCACAGAAAAACACCTTAAGGATTCCCTGAACCTGAACCCAAATCCTAATCCTCCCGCACAAACTCCTCTCAACACACTAAGGGCAAGTCCTAAGATATGGGTAAATCCCAGTCAATATAAATTTATACTTCATTTAGCCTGGAATAAGAGCCTTATGAATCTGAGACAGAGCTTTGCCCACCTCTCAAGCTAGGTAACTGGATGACAACAGTTCTATCAGTTCCCGTAGGAGTTCTCACCAGAAACCCAACCCTATATGCCTATCCTACATATATCTGATAATCAGCCAAAATGAGACCTCTGGACTCTATTCTTCTGTTAAACTATATGTAGTGGTCCTTCATCCCCTCTCTGAGAGGCCTAGTGTGCTCACACATTATTAGGTCAGATTTGCTGTTGCAACATCCAGCTTACACCCAATGCAGTATAGTTCCTTTCCCCACACTGCTAGCAGCTGCTGGGTTTTTCCTCAGTTTTCACCATCCATGTCTATAAATTTCTCACCACAGTCTGTAGCAGATTTCCAGCCCTAGTGACATGAGCCTCCACATGATTAATGCCAGACAGGCATATGCTGATCAAAGTGTTGCCAGATTTCCTGGAACCAGTCACATTTAGTATTCATCTCACTGCCTATGCTGAGCTACCCAGCCATGCTACAGTAAACAAAAGGGCTTGGCTGAGTCAGACGTTCTGCTCTCACTGTTTGCATCAGCAAACAGTGTTTTAAAAGTCCTACAGAAGCCCCTATTTTTGCTCTCTCTCAGTCAGAGCACTTAGTACATCAGTGGAACTTAAACATGTATTAAAGCACTTGCTGGAGCCAGGCAATCATGGGGTTCTCTACTCACCACTGGGGTGCCTCCTTGTAGTTACATCTGGGGAAAAACTCTGCCCAGACCGACACCCACTTTGGTCTCTTCCTTGTGCTGCAGCCCCTCACACGCTGCGGCAGTTGCAGTGCTTCGTCTTTGTGAGTTGAGAGGCTCCTTTTTCATTGCTTGGCTCTCTAGGGTTTCTCCCTTCCAGGGTTTCAAAGTCTCACCAGACTGACTGTCCAGGTAGCATTCCTAGGAGTCTTCTAAGGCAAAGCTATGCTACTTCCCTCTGGGGCTCGTAGGTGAACTCAGGCCCAACCACTACTCTGCGTTCCAGCCCAAAGACCCTACAATCAACAACCAAGCTCTGCTCCCTCCCAAACCTTGCTGTTATTTCCCTGGACTGCTTCCTAATCCATCTTAATCTGGCTTCTTGGTAAACCATTCTTCTGGGCCAGGATCCCAGAACTTCTACTACCTTCCTAGGCTTCCTGCTTTCACCCAGCTAAGCCTAGAGTGTAACTGTAAGTTTCCACACTACAACCCCCTTTCTTCTTAACCTTACACGACACTAAACTAAACTACACTACACTACACTACACCAGCCCAGCCCAGCCCACTCCTGCTCAGCTGGTGCTGCAGCCTCCATTAGGGATTGCTTATGAAGTCTAATTCTCCCTCAGCTGTGGCCTATCAGGTTAGTTTACCCTTTCTGGGCCACATTAACCTTTCCAGACTATTGTGAGGTGAACACCCCCTCACAAAGGGCCTCGATGATGAACATACATATTTTAATTTTGTTTAGGTGAGTTCAGTGAGCCACCACCATTAACACTAAAGCTAGAAAATGGAAAATATTTGCTGAGCTCCCCAATGCACGTCACCTCCTCTCACTTCCATAGCCAGATCACAGCCTCAGCTAAATAGATTTGGAACACCTCTTGCTATGTGTTAATAATATTTTGTTTGTATAGCACCTTTCATCCCAAGGTGTTTCACAAACTGCGCTAGGGACAGCATCTGTTAAACAACCACTGTCTGACAACCATTTACATGTTATCTCCAGAGTTTTTAGTACAATGTTGCTTGGCCTCTATTTAAAAATCACTTCTACAGGATGACTGATTTTTAAGGACCACTCAAGTTGTAACTTAAGACAGTTTTCACTGTACATACACACAGCTCTACTGATTTGGTATCCATCTCTGGGATTGAGAGTGGTAACCAATCAGCAGCACAACATTGAAATGGCACTGAATAGCAAAGGGGTACTGTTTTATAAATAGGGACAGAAATTTTAGTTCAGGGTTTGTTTGGCTTTTGAGTTCAGATTGAAAAGCTGGTGAAAACATGTAAACGCAACCCAGGGACATGGCATGTGAAATGTAAAACTTATTGTTTTTGTTTAATTAGAGAAAAAGTGGAATTAATTTTTGCATTTAATATACGTATACTGATTGCTGGAACTAGCTGATGCATATAAGTAGTTGCATTTTCAGTGCATGTTTCTTCATGTGGCTTTGTTCTAAGGACAGGTCCATTGACTTCAATAGGAATGAAGGCTCTGACTTAGCAAAGCACTTAAGCATATGCTTAGCTTTCTAAACATGTTTTAAGTTCATCCCTATTCACTTAACACTTAAGAACATGTTCAAGGATTTTGCTGAATCGGAGCATAAGCACATTCAGTTTCTTGCAGTATCAAGGCCTAAAAGATTCACATTTGTGGGCAGAGAGAACTGATGACATGTTTTATCAGACTCAGTCTTACACATGCTTCCACTAACATTCAAAGTAAAGCAACTGAATATTAAATACATTGGTTAGAGACTCCTTTTATTTATGGGCTCACTATGAAAGCATATATAGTTCACCTTTTCTTCCAGAAATATTCTATAGTATTATTAAATAAAATGAGAAAATTAGTACAGTGGCAGTTAAAGCTACAAGCTGTTGGAAGTCTTGTAAATGGTATAATGTAAAACACTTTTAGCCTGAGAGTCTTTGGCGGCAGGGGCTGTTTTTAAATTTGAGTCTTGTATAGCATATTGGTGGCACCAAATGGTGAATAAATAATAAAACAATTAGAGGTGCTTGGAAATTTTCCATTGGAAAATGTGGATTCATCAAAATGAAATGTTTCATGGGAACATATCAGTTTTGACAACATTTTGTTTTGAAACAAATGCAGTGGATCATTCTGATAAGGTCAAAACACACTCAAATAGCGATTTCCTCTCTCACATACAGAAGCAGATTTTCTATCTGCAAACTTCTGCCAGCATTAACTAATGATAACAAACAGTAGGTGTGCAAGATCAAGAGTGCAGGATTGGTCAAAGTGCTCTTTCAAGTGCCTCTTGTGCTTGGCACATCAAGATCTCAGAACCGTTTTAAAAGTAGGTTTGGCTCTTATTCAAGAAAAATTGAAGCTGTATCAATGATATACCAGTATATCTCAAACTGTTAATTGTAGGAGCATGCCATTCTGCATTCAAAAACTGAATCTGATGCAGTCTTTATTGGAAGAAGGGAAAGGTAGCCTGGAAAATTCCAACTTCATCAATGCTAGTCAGTAATACACTAGGACTCAGGAATAAGCCTGGAAGTTTGTCATGGAGGTCATAGCAGCCCCTGGGCCAGTCGCATGGCCACTGCTGGGGCAGTCTTGGGCCATCACACCACCCTTCCCCAGCAGGAACATGAGTTTGGGAGGGGGCAGGGCATTGGGGCACAGGACGGGGTGATGGCTCTGGGTGGTGCTTATTGTGGGGCGGCTCCCCAGAAGCAGCAACATCCCCCTACCTCAGCTCCTAGGCAGAGGTGTGGCCAGGCAACTCTGTGCACTGTCTCCACCTGCAGGCACCCACTCCCACATCTCCCATTGGCTGTAGTCCCTGGCCAATGGGAGCTGTGGAGCCAAAGCTCTTGGCGGAGGCAGCCACAGATCTGCCTGGCCACACCTCTGCCTAGGTCTTAAGTGCTGAGAGAGGGTGATTTCACTGCTTCCGGAGAGATGCGGAGCCTGCCAGCCCCGCCAACCCTCCCCTCCAGCACCAAACACAACACCCCCGGCCACCTCCCCTGAGCACCCGTGGCATCCCCGCCCCCCCCCGCCCCCACACTTTAGTAGGGGGAATATAGTATTAGTCATGGACAGGTCATGGGCCATGAATTTTTGATGGCCCATGACCTATCCATGACTTTTACTAAAATACCCGCCACTAAAACATAGCCTTACTCATGAATGCTTACTTAGTAGGTTCTTCTTTAGCCCCCTCACCAAAATATTTGGAGTGCTTCACTATCGCTAGTGAATTTATCCTCACGACTCCTGTGAGGTACGGAACGGGAAGCGCTATTATCCCCATTTTACGGATGGGGTACTAAGGCCGGAGCTTGGGCTCTGAAGCCTGGGGGTGGGGAAAGTTTCATAGCCCAAGCTTCAGCCTGAGTAGGAATGTCTACACACCTATTTGCGAGGTGCGTGCTGTGTGCGAGCCTGTCTCTATAGACCCTGGCTCTGAGACTTGCTGCTGTGGATTTACTTTTGCAGTGTAGACATACCCTTAGGCACAAACACCATCCCCCAGTCTCTAGGGCACCAGGTGGTTAGCTAGGGTGTTCATGCCTCTCCTTTTTGTCAAGCTTTTAAATTATGTATCTTTTTGTGCATTGGAAAAAGGCTCTCACGAAGGGTTGGTCTCAAAATAGTCTGAAGAAAGACTTTACTTATATTGTCTCACTGAAGACGACTTACTTATGCCATCCTTATAAGGAAGTTACACTGCATGTTGCCTATGGGACTCTAGTGATTCATGAATTATTGAAGTCAGATGCTTTGAATGACCTATAGGGAGTAGAGGTTCTCTATGTTCCACAGTTTTAGAAACTAAAAACTGGATATAGCCACAAAGAACCACTTTTGATAAGGAGTAATAAATTGCCAGCTTTTCCTGATCCCATTATATTTAAGAGAGAGCAAGACTGCCTGGTACCAAATGGGGGAGTAGGGCAAAAACCTTTAAACTTTTATTTATATTTAAACATTTTAGAGTTCGAGTTCTTCAGTTTTTATGAAAATCTCATCCAGCTGGAATAAGAAATCTGACCTAGGGCATGTCCCTCATTGTGGAATACATAGAAGGTCACCACTTTAAAGTGATTCAGCTGCTGACTCATCTCCTCTCCCATGTGTCCACAGATATACCATGAGAAAATCGTGCAGTAACTAACCACAAGACAGCTGTGGGTTAGCAGCAGCTAGCAAACCAGATGCCACTCTGCAATTTTGGACTTGCACATACATGGTTTTGATTGAAACATGACCAAGTCTCCCATGTGTCACTGGATACTGCTAAATGCCCTTACCTTTGATCTACAGCCTTCCCCATGCTAGTAGGAAAAATACGATCCTCAAGAAAAGGATAACACAGCCCTAACTAATGCTTTTATTTTTCCAATTATATGAAAAGTTATCAGGTCTTTTTTCAGATGTCTAGGAAATGTTTGTTGAACTATGGTTAAGCTTGGATGCTTATTACCTTAGCGATTCCTCTAGTTTAAGGATGACACACAGTAGTGGAATAGGGCAGGGAAGCCTGAACTGTCCCTGTGTATGCTGCCATTGCTCTACTTAAGTTAGAACAGCAGCTCATGCAGACCAATCAAACCCAGTTTAAACCATCTGAGGTGCATCCATGCTGAATCATAGTTCAACAGACTTTTCCTAGACATTTTTTTTTACAGTGGCTTAAAACTGACAGTGATCGTGTAAAGGAGGAGGTGCAGGCTGGTCATCTCACTCTCAATCCCAGTGAACAGTCAGGGCTCAGGGTTAACATTATTGCAACTTGTTAGCATAGTTTGATGACTTAATGATTCTGAAGGCTGGACCAAGACAAAACATTTTTAGAAAGTATTTATACAGCTCAAGGTGGCTAATGAGAATTTTTAAAATGTTTACTATGCTCCAGTCTCAGAAAGCATTTGTGGGCTTCTGAGCCACTCACGCTACTGAAGTCCATGGATGCTAATGCTGTAGCAAGAGAATGATGCTGAAGGAAGATCTTATATAAGTGGACTTCCAGACTCCTATGCCCTCATCTGTGAATTCCCACATGCAATGAATAGGCTGGGAAGAACCTTTGATTCTACTTCTCAGAGGTTGTTTTTAGAAATATATCCAATAAATAAAATAAAAGTAATAAAGAAGAGATGTGAGTAGATGGAGAAGTAGATTTGAGACTCATGAACAGAGAGGTACTAATGGACTATAAGAACAGATGAGGTCACCTGGTGAGGAAAGAGTGCTCTTATGTGATCTTGGAACACATTGGGTTGGGCAAAATATGGAACTGTGGCTCCTAGGTGGCTATGGAACCCTGCAGCAGATAGGGAAGAAAAACTTTCTCGATGTATGAGGAACAGCGGTGGGTGTTATTTACTGTAGGCTGAGCCCAAAGATAGACAGTCCATCATCCATAGTCCATGACTATGCCATAAATAACCACTATAGTCGCTACAGTCACTTATTTTAAAATCCTCATGAAAGCTGACAGGAAATTAACCATAACAAAATCACATTCACAAGTAATGCTAAGGGTTTAATTAACCACAAAAACTGGAAAACTCAGTGCTGAGATTTTCATTCCATCTTCAATCTGACATGTTGTGTTTAAGTAGTACAGGAAGTTCTCCAAACAGCATGTGATCTTCTCTTAATCAAGTGCTGTATTGCCATGACTATGAAAGAAAGCTAGAACAGCTACCTTATTTCTGACTTTCCTGACTTTAGGGAGATCACTGAATGTACATTAAATAAGAAAACTAAATTCATCTGTAAAACTTGGTCTGTTATACTAGGATAGTTATGTAAAGTTTCACCCTCTCCTGACATCCTTAAATGCCATCTACAAAGGAAATAATTTTAAGGCTTGTGTTTTTATTTGCACAAAAAATGAAGTTAGAGATTTATTAAGCACTAGTGAGCCAAATATGTTCCTAATTCAATATTACACAGCAAGGGCTTGCTTTTGCTTCAGCTTCAACAGAAAAGAAAAACTTAACATGTATTTTACATCCACTCTAAGGCCTAATTCCATATTCTTTGCCCTGGTCTACACTAGGAGTTGAGGTCGAATTTAGCAGCGTTAAATCGATTTAACCCTACACCTGTCCACACGACGAAGCTCTTTTTTTCGACTTAAAGGGCTCTTAAAATCAATTTCCTTACTCCACCCCCGACAAGGGGATTAGCGCTGAAATTGGCCTTGAAATTGCTGGGTCGAATTTGGGGTACTGTGGACACAATTAGACGGTATTAGCCTCCGGGAGCTATCCCAGAGTGCTCCATTGTGACCGCTCTGGACAGCACTCTCATCTCAGATGCACTGGCCAGGTAGACAGGAAAAGGTCTGCAAACTTTTGAATTTCAATTTCCTGTTTGGCCAGCGGGGCAAGCTGCAGGTGACCATGCAGAGCTCGTCAGCAGAGGTGACCATGATGGAGTCCCAGAATCGCAAAAGAGCTCCAGCATGGACTGAATGGGAGGTACGGGATCTGATCGCTGTATGGGGAGAGGAATCAGGGCTATCAGAACTACGTTCCAGTTTTCGAAATGCCAAAACATTTGTCAAACTCTCCCAGGGCATGAAGGACAGAGGCCATAACAGGGATCCGAAGCAGTGCCGTGTGAAACTTAAGGAACTGAGGCAAGCCTACCAGAAAACCAGAGGGGCAAACGGCCACTCCGGGTCAGAGCCCTAAACATGCCGCTTCTATGATGAGCTGCATGCCATTTTAGGGGGTTCAGCCACGACTACCCTAGCCGTGTTGTTTGACTCCTTCAAGGGAGATGGAGGCAATACGGAAGCAGGTTTTGGGGATGAGGAAGATGATGATGATGAGGTTGTAGATAGCTCACAGCAAGCAAGCAGAGAAACCGGTTTTCCCGACAGCCAGGAACTGTTTCTCATCCTGGACCTGGAGCCAGTATCCCCTGAACCCACCCAAGGCTGCCTCCCAGACCCGGAGAAGGGACCTCTGGTGAGTGTATCTTTTAAAATACTATACATGGTTTAAAAGCAAGCATGTTTAATGATTAATTTGCCCTGGCATTCGCGGCTCTCCTGGATGTCCCAAAGCCTTTGCAAAAGGTTTCTCGGGAGGGCAGCCTTATTCCATCCACCATGGTAGGACACTTTACCACTCCAGGACAGTAGCACGTACTCGGGCATCACTGTAGAACAAAGCATTGAAGTGTATATTTGCTGGCGTTCAAACAACATCCGTTCTTTATCTCTCTGTGTTATCCTCAGGAGAGCGATATCATTAACAGTCACCTGGTTGAAACAGGGTGCTTTTCTTAAGAGGACATTCAGAGGTGCCCGTTCCTGCTGGGCTGTTTGCCTGTGGCTGAACAGAAATGTTCCCCGCTGCTAGCCACGGGGAGGTTGGAGGGGCTAGCCACGTGCTGGGGGAGGCAAAATGCGACGTGGAACGAAAGCACATGTGCTATGTATGTAATGGTAACAGCAAGGTTTACCGTGAAAAAGTGTACCCATTGTTCTATAAAATGTGTCTTTTTAAATACCGTCCCTTTTTTTTCCTCCACCAGCTGCATGTGTTTCAAGGACCACAGGATCTTCTCCTTCCCAGAGGCTAGTGAACATCAGAAGGCGAAAAAAACGCACTCGCGATGAAATGTTCTCTGAGCTCATACTGTCCTCCCACACTGACAGAGCACAGATGAATGCGTGGAGGCAGACAATGTCAGAGTGCAGGAAAGCACAAAATGACCGGGAGGAGAGGTGGCGGGCTGAAGAGAGGGCTGAAGCTGAAAGGTGGCGGCAGCGTGATGAGGGGAGGCAGGACTCAATGCTGAGGCTGCTGGAGGATCAAACTAATATGCTCCAGCGTATGGATGAGCTGCAGGAAAGGCAGCAGGAGCACAGACCGCCGCTACAGCCCCTGTGTAACCAACCGCCTTCCTCCCCAAGTTCCATAGCCTCCTCACCCAGATGCCCAAGAACACGGTGGGAGGGGCCTCCAGCCACTCCACCCCAGGATTGCCCAAGCAACAGAAGGCTGGCATTCAATAAGTTTTAAAGTTTTAAACTTTTAAAGTGCTATGTGGCCTTGTCCTTCCCTCCTCCACCACCCCTCCTGGTGCTTCTCTCCTCTACCACCCCTCTTGGGCTACCTTGGTAGTTATCCCCCTAATTGTGTGATAAATTAATAAAAAATGCATGAATGTGAAGCAACAATGACTTTATTGCTTCTGCAAGCTGTGATCGAAGAGAGGAGGGGAGGGTGGGTAGCTTACAGGGAAGTAGAGTGAACCAAGGGGCGGGGGGGTTTCATCAAGGAGAAACAAACAGAACTTTCACACCGTAGCCTGGCCAGTCATGAAACTGGTTTTCAAAGCTTCTCTGATGCGCACCGTGCCCTCCTGTGCTCTTCTAACCGCTCTGGTGTCTGGCTGTGTGTAACCAGCAGCCAGGCGATTTGCCTCAACCTCCCACCCCACCATAAATGTCTCCCCCTTACTCTCACAGATATTGTGGAGCACACAGCAAGCAGTAATAACAGTGGGAATATTGGTTTCGCTGAGGTCTAAGCGAGTCAGTAAACTGCGCCAGCGTGCTTTTAAACGTCCAAATGCATATTCTACCACCATTCTGCACTTGCTCAGCCTGTAGCTGAACAGCTCCTGACTACTGTCCAGGATGCCTGTATATGGCTTCATAAGCCATGGCATTAAGGGGTAGGCTGGGTCCCCAAGGATAACTATAGGCATTTCAACATCCCCAACGGTTATTTTCTGGCCTGGGAATAAAATCCCTTCCTGCAGCTTTTGAAACAGACCAGAGTTCCTGAAGATGCCAGTATCATGTACTTTTCCCGGCCATCCCATGTTGATGCTGGTGAAACGTCCCTTGTGATCCACCAGTGCTTGCAGCACTATTGAAAAGTACCCCTTGCGGTTTATGTACTCGCCGGCTTGGTGCTCCGGTGTCAAGATAGGGATATGGGTTCCGTCTATAGCCCCACCACAGTTAGGGAATCCCACTGCAGCAAAGCCATCCACTATGACCTGCACATTTCCCAGGGTCACTACCCTTGATATCAGCAGATCTTTGATTGCGCTGGCTACTTGCATCACAGCAGCCCCTACAGTAGATTTGCCCACTCCAAATTGATTCCCGACTGACCGGTAGCTGTCTGGCGTTGCAAGCTTCCACAGGGCTATTGCCACTCGCTTCTCAACTGTGAGGGCTGCTCTCATCTTGGTATTATTGCGCCTCAGGGCAGAGGAAAGCAAGTCACAAAGTTCCATGAAAGTGCCCTTATGCATGCAAAAGTTTCGCAGCCACTGGGAATCGTCCCAGACCTGCAACACTATGCAGTCCCACCAGTCTGTGCTTGTTTCCTGAGCCCAGAATCGGCGTTCCACCACACGAACCTGCCCCATTAGCACCATGATGCCCACATTGCCAGGGCCCATGCTTTGAGAGAAGTCTGTGTCCATGTCCTCATCACTCTCGTCACCACGCTGATGTCGCCTACTTGCCCAGTTTCGCTTTGCCAGGTTCTGGTGTTGCATATACTGCTGGATAATGCACGTGGTGTTTAATGTGCTCCTAACTGCCAAAGTTATCTGAGTGGGCTCCATGCTTGCCGTGGTATGGCGTCTGCACAGAAAAAAGGCGCGGAACGACTGTCTGCATTACCCTGATGGAAGGAGGGGCGACTGATGACATGGCTTAAAAGGTTGGCTTACAGGGAATTAAAATCAACAAAGGGGGTGGCTTTGCAAGAAACTGAATGGCCCCCCTCAAGGACAGAACTCAAAACCTCAAGGATAGAACTCTAAACTGGGTTTAGCGGGCTGTTGATTTCACGAAGCGAGGGAGGAGAAAATGAATACAAAACAGATCTGGTCTATTTCTTGTTTTGAGCCACTTCATCTATCTTTATACATCTTGCTGGCAGCAGACTGTGCAGTACGACCGCTAGCCATCGTCATCTCCTGGGTGCTTGGCAGAAGATGGTGCAGTATGACTACTAGCCATCGTCTTCTGCTGACTGCTGATTAAAAGACAGTGCACTGCCGGTAGGACTCGATCGCCATGAGACGAAACTTAAAAGGGAAATGACCTGGCTGAGTCACTCCCATGTTTGCTCAGGCGCCCCTGACCTCATCGAGGTCGGTTAAAAGAGCACCCAGGACTACGTCGACGACGGCTACCAGTCATACTGCACTGTCTGCCGCCAAAAGGCAATAAACTGCTGCTGTGTAGCAATGCAGTACCGCGTCTGCCAGCATGCAGGAGACATACGGTGACAGTTAGCTAAGCGGGCTCCATGCTTGCTGTGGTATGGCGTCTGCACAGGTAACTCAAGAAAAAAGGTGCAAAACGATTGTCTGCCCTTGCTTTCATGGAAGGAGGGAGGGAAGGAGGGCCTGATGATATGTACCCAGAAGCACCTGCGACAATGTTTTAGCCCCATCAGGCACTGGGATTTCTACCCAGAATTCAAATGGGAGGTGGAGACTGCGGGAACTGTGGGATAGCTACCCACAGTGCAATGCTCCGGAAGTCGACTGTTGCCTCGGTACTGCGGACACACTCCGCCGACTACATGCACTTAGAGCATTTGTGTGGGGACACACAAAATTGACTGTATAAAAACGCTTTCTACAAAACCGACTTCTATAAATTCAACCTAATTTTGTAGTGTAGACATCCCTTTTTGGTGATATAAATTGAGGACTTTTTTCTTTATTAAAAAAATAGAGGCCATGGCTGGAGTTGATTACAACACACAAACCAAACACAAACCCTAGTCTGTGCCCACTTATTGCATGCCCCAATTCGTTTGGTTTATTTATCGTTTGAACTAATGTGGTATAATTTGCCTCTCATGTTCAAATTATGCAAATATGGTGGGGATCCACAGTAACTTATCAAACGCACCAGGGAGAAAGGAACTTGTTTTTCTAAGACTAATCAATATATAATAAAAAGAATAGACAATATCTCAATTTGGTTCCAATGCAAAGAAATCAAACAGAAAGACAGTACCCTATGTAGTACAGCTCCCATATGGATCATGGTACTTACATGGGAAGCAATATCCAAATATCTCAGAACAGCACTCTGAAACCCTCAAAGGTAAAAAGGAGCACTCATCATGAGTGAAGTCAAAGTGAACTGTTTGACATTAGGCAAGGCAATTTGGTCATCCTGAGACTACTCTGCATAAAAGAAAAGGAAAACAAAAAATGCTTATACAAAAGCATCAGACCATTGTAGATTATGATACAGTTATTGCTGCAGTCAAAGGTAGGGCAGGCATATTGTTATTCTGTGGCATCGAGAGAAGACATCTCAGTGTAAAGCTTCATGCTACATCACAGCCAGACAGTGGGTTTGTATTGCACTTTGTTCAAGAAAATGCATACCATAAAATAGGATCTCCCCTTCCCTTTACCTTCTTGTCCTTCAAGCCATCCCTAAAACTGGGGTCCCCATCTCATGTTCTCTTCTAGCCCCTTCCCATTTGTGGCAAAACCATCCCATCTTGCCTCTCTTCCCTCTTCTCTACTCATTCCTTCTCTCCCTTTTCTCAACCAGTCTCTTGCCATTTTACATTAAAACATACTCCTTTCCTGTCTACCCTGAATATAAAACAATCCCTCTCCATCGGCCTAAAGTGTATATTACATTTTAAGAGTTGTATGGCTATTGAGTCATGTAAGCAGAATTAGCAGTAACTATTAAATATGGGTTGAAATTCCATCCCATGTTTGTAATTATCTGTACATTTTCAATGTCCAAAGGGCAGAACAGCATGCAAGGTAAACATTTGTCAAGTTGGGTGGGGGGATATTTACAGACAAAATTAGAAAGTGCGTGTATAAGGTCAGATTAAGACACTCAGAGCTGAATAGACTACTGGTGAAGAGTGTGCATTGATTTCACTGAGCTGCACCTATTTACACCAGTGATTAATATTGCCCTGACTGTAAACAACATTCACTTCTCTGTAATAACATTGTGGTGATAAATTCATAACAAAGCAGATAAATTACGTTATTTTGTCAGTATGATTTGGGTACATAATTTCTTCAAATGCTTCTAAAATGGAGAGATATGCTGGTCTGACCTCCCTCATTCACACATACACAAAACAATGTTAACCTCCTCTTTTCTTGTGGTTTTAGACACTGAATTTTGCAATAAAGTCCAAAAGAATTCCTGCTGTTGTAATCTGAAAATAACTATCCAAATGTACCAGACACTTATCCTTCCAGGGAAACACTTTATTATTCATATGTACCTGATGATACTCTGCCAGTCCTAAACCGATGTAATTAGACATGTTCAGCTTGGCATGGAAATCTTTTTGTGGTAAGATTGCTCACAGAATCATTGATATGGAAAAGATCAGTCAGGTCATCTAGTCCTCCCTGCTGCTTACTACATTATATTTTTCTGACCTTCCCCTTGAAATGCATCTTATGGTATTTGAATATTTTTTTTCTTTATAAACACACACATCCTCCTGTGAATTCTGAAATTAAGTTTTGTTAGTTTTATTTGTAAACTTGTTATAAGTAATTTCTATTAATTTTTGCATACGCTTTCTGCTTAAGATGTTTGCTAAGAAAATATTTATTAGGAATAGGAGCTTAACACAATAAATCAATACTTAACATTTCCTGGACCACAAAGATAGACATAAAATATTTTACAAAAATTCTTTATGGAATTACATAAAACAAATGCACAGGGTTTGTCTGTTTTTACACTGACTTAATCCCAAAAAACCAAAAACCAACCCTACAAAGATCACAAGAAAGGCATGATAAACTGCATTTTAAATCGTTGTTGCACTGCTGTGTAACAAGCCCTTGTTACAAAACATTAATTTAGTGTCTTTAAAAAGTCAATAGAAAATGTATTTAATCTAACAGAACTATTAACAGCTGATATTTTAACTGACTTTACACCTTGAAACCTTATGAATAGAGGTACTTTAGTCACAAAGTATGGAGAGTAGAGAGCTAGAAAAAAATGTTTTTTTTTAAACCTTTAGTAGTCTTTTTTTAAAATATAAAATGCACTAATTTCCCAAAATAAGAATATTTTGACACATTAGTGTCAATTTATGCTGATGAAAGCTGATGACAGCTTCTTTCTAACTAAAGTTCATTTCACAAAACCTTAATATATTACATGAATATTCAAGTAAATTATTTAAAAATATTTTAAAAGCAGAAGAACTGAATTGTACAGTGTTTCATACAGATGGTTAGCTTAGGAATGATGTCCTTTCCAGCTATATATATTTATAGATATTTATTTTTAAGACCATCATGACACTACCTGATATTGCAAGAAATCCTTATGGTTAATGTTTATTATTCTTCCATTTGTAATTCTTAAAATTAAATTTTCAGCTGCATTTTAATCAGAAGTTATGCCAATGACTTAATTCATCACCAGCTAGTATATTCCTCTTTCTGTGTGTTGCACAACATTACAATCACACTACTGGCCCCACTTTGTGAGATGCTGAACATCCTCAACTTCCATTGACTTTTATGGGAATTGATGGTGCTTAGTACCTTGCAAGTGAAAGCAATGAAATCATTATAATTAAGCAACGTAAAAAAGACAAGCTCGGCTGGATGCTGTGGGTTCCCCAGCATCAAACCTCTCACAAAACCCGCAAAGAGTAAAAGTAGTGTTCTTCTTGCAGGATGTCTTCTTTACACCTATCACCTGGAGTGATTTAAAAATGTTTTATTACTGACTCAAACACTGGATACTTACTGTATTGAGAGTGAGTCACTCACTAGTCTTGGTCAGTGGATTTTGGACTACAACAGAATTCTGGTTTACTTAATATCCCCTGCAATGGGCAAATTCCAGAGCAAAATAACCCACAACAGGAAATTGGAATGAAAAATACAAACCATGCACAGTTTACATTACTGTGAGATTTCAGTAATACATGCAAGACAATGAAAAAGTCAGAATGTATCAAAGTAGCAACGGTTAAAAATTTAGCGAAGTTTTCACAGTGTCTCTTCACAACTTTTTACTTTAACACAAGTGCATCACTTACCATCACTATTGCTCAAACATTTTAAAACGTCTCCTGGCCATGCAAATCACTTTGAAAAG
Organism: Caretta caretta; assembly: GCF_965140235.1. Lineage (NCBI taxonomy): Eukaryota > Metazoa > Chordata > Testudines > Cheloniidae > Caretta > Caretta caretta. The sequence goes on from NC_134209.1 coordinate 80,188,508, forward strand.
AAAACAAAGCAAATTAAATTTCTTAGGCATTTTTAGACATTGAATACAACTTGAATTTTACTCAAGTTTTCAACCCTAGGAAATAAGTTGCTGTTATCAAACTAGAAGTTTCAGAGTAGCAGCTGTGTTAGTCTGTATTCGCAAAAAGAAAAGGAGTACTTGTGGCACTTTAGAGACTAACAAATTTATTTGAGCATAAGCTTTCAATTTGTTCTACTGTTGTGCTTTAACATTCTTTTTATCTCAGTTATATCCTGAGAGTACTAAATGCTCAAAGAACTAGCCAAATATGCAAAGTTAAACTTTGTTCAGCTATCCAAATTCTTGAACAAACAGAAGCTACAGGGAATTTCTTATTGGCATCCTCTCAATTTCTTCCTTCCCATCCTTCAGACTATTGAGGTTTATTCAGTTGCACTGTTATGCCTTTGCCTTCCAGAAATGTTACACTGCTTGGGCAGTTATTAAGAAGCAGAATTAGACTCAAGAACAACTGATATATTCTGTCCTAAGGAAAAAAACCACACAATTCCATTTTTTCCCAGTTTGCAATTTCAGTTTGACATCACATCATCACCACAACTCAACATTAACCCATAAAACAAAGACTAATTCCACTGTCATACACAGTGGGGGAAAAAGTCAGGAGGAAAAATGGGAGGCTCTATGTTAGAGATAATCACTCACTCAAAAGGAGAGAATCCAGCTTCCCCTTAGCTAACATTTCATAAATTAATAATTTGTTAAAATCATAAATCACAAGAATTTAGCGATTACACAAAATTCAAGTTTTAAAGAAAGAATAAATTAGTTACAGCCTTGTAAACAATTGTTCGTTTGTGTAACATCTTTGAAGGAAAAAGAGTTCCCCTGTATAATAAATGAGACAGTACAAGGCACACATTACACTTAAGAATCCAATGGGATAAAAATAGCAGATGCCTTCATCATCTTTGTTTGCTTTCAATTGTGCTATAGAACACTGGAGAAATATATATTTTTTTATATTACTGTCATTTGAAAGACTTCCATGACTGCACTCTTTCTGCTAATATATTTGTGCTATTTTATAGTGTAGTGTGATTTGCATCTGTTGAAAAGGATCTTCTCAGATGTTTTCTACAAAGCTGCCAGGGAAAAGGCCAGTTTTTCCATTTCGTTGCAGTGTGCCTTTGAACCAGCCATCCTCACGTTTTTTGTGTACAAAAACAATGTCCCCTTCCTTAAGTTCAAGTTCTGCTTCACTCTGAGGGGGATAGGAGACCACGACCCTGTATCTGTACAATAAAAAGGCATTTTAGTTCAGGATTTTTACAGAATGTTGTACTGTTTACAAAAAAGTTCCCATACATGTTATTAGAACGGGAAACTCCCTGGAACTAGTTACAGAGCTCATAAGAACTGAAAAATAAATGTATCCTGGACAGAAAATAACAGAAGGAATGTTAACATAAGGAATCCAAGTCAAATGTATATAAAATACCTCTTATGGTCTTTCATTAAGATCCCTGTAAAAATATATGATGGTTATGGCACACAATGGGAAAGAAATGTAAACACATTTTTGGATATATATGTGCTGTCTTCTTCCAGCTACAGTGACTTAACAATAATCAGACTTCAAGATTGCACAGCAGTAACTGTACTTCATTTCCCAATTGCATGATTATATGGTGGCATATTTTAAAAGAGTAACTAACAAGACATGTATTTGCTTGCATGTTTATTATTTTTGTCTTTCTAGATTATAAGATCTTCAGAGTAAGAAGCGTGGTACCTTATTTGTTTAGACAGTGCCTAGCATGTTTTGGGGCTACTGTAACACAAATAATAAATAATTACTGTACATAACGTGTAGATCAGCATTTTCCTTTGGCATCTGGACTGTTGAAGAAAAAAAACATTTTCTTCAAATACCATAAGAAAAAGCTCTTTCCAGTTATCTCACTGTAATATAAAATTAATCCTCTTACACTCACAAGTTCCTAAAACTCACTTTCTCCCAAATCTGTTTTAAGCACATATAGGTCCATTCAGTCATCTTGGGCTATGTCTATACTACGCATCACTGACAGCGGCATGCAGCATACGTAAGGTGACCATATTTCCTAAAATAAAAACGGGACACCCCCCCAAGTGTCACAATATAACTGTCCCCCCCCCCATGGGGATCCCTGGGTAAGCAGTTTAGCATTGTATGTTGCTAGCGCTTGTATATGTGGTAAAATGTATTGTGGGAAGGGTTGCAGGTGTGAGTGTGGAGTGAAAGGTTCCTTTGCAGGTTACAAGAGGCTGTAGAGGGAGGAAAGGAGAAGGGAATGGGTTAACTTGACGCTCCAGCTAGGTCCCAAGATAAGACGCTGACTCCAGCCCAAGGCTATAGCACACAACTGACTCTCGGCTGCCTGCCAAGAAAGACGGGGGCCTGGATTCCAACCCTGACCAGCCGTGAGAAAGGAGGATTCAGCTGAACAGAACTGCACAAGCTGCGAAAACTAGTGAGACAGTGAAGGCCAGCAAGGAGGAAAACCACAGTGTTGCGTCCCTGAAGCTGGTGTGTTTTGGGAAAGCTCAGGAAGCCACGGAAGGCTGGTTTAGACTGGTACAAAGAGTACAGGTGACAGAGATCCCTAAACGGAATGCCCCCAAAAGACTCCAGGACTTAAAACCCTCCTGAGAGCTGAAGCAAACTGGAGCTCAACAACAGACCCTGGGCGGCCTGTGCACAGGACAGAACTCTCGTCCACCCTTCCCCCTATTCTTTTGATGTTACACCCAGGCTTGGCCAGCCTCAGGTAGGGCGTGTGAGAGTATGAAAGTGGGTTAGGGCGCAGGCAATAACGCTTTCTTTCTTCCCCTGAGTGACATGGGGAGCCCCAGCACTCACCACTGTTATTTTATTAATAAAACTTAGTCACTTGGTGTGCTCCTTCATCTCTTCCCCTAACGATCCTGTGGCCTCAGCTTGATCACCTGACGCCCCAGGCAGATTGGTAACATAAATCTGTCACATTTTTGGTGGAGAATGGTGCGCGGTGGGGGCAGGAGCTATGGAGCTCACCAACTGGTCTGCCCTTGGTATTTCATGTTTGCTCTGGCCCGGCACGGTTGGTATTTCATGTTGAGGATTTTAGGATTAAAGGTGTGCCCCACCCTCAGTCATAGCATGACTGAGAAATGGAGGGCAGTTCAGCATTCCTCTCTCCACCCCGGTCAGCAGGGGAAGGGTGCAGGTGAGTCTACTACCCCTGGCCGTAGACGTGCTGGGCAATAGGAGGGGGGTTTAGAGACCCTCGCTCGAAGAGCAAGGAAAAATCCTCGGTGCATACACCCTCAGTCGTAGCATGACTGAGCATAAGAGGAGAATTTAGGGTTTCTCGCTCTGCCCAAGAAGGGTTTTGGATTTGGTGTATGGACCCTCGGCGGTAGAGGACTGAGTAATACGGAGGGAGGCTTAGCATCTCTCCCTCCAGCCCAGGGGGGTGAACATTGTAAATCCCAGTGTTGGCGTGGGCAACGTGAAATTTCAAGTGACTAGAAAAACCTTAAGAGCTGTACTAACGGATTGTAACAAAAGAGTTACAAAGGTAAAAGAGATTCATAAAGAAATATGTTCTGGCAGTATTTTCTATATGAGACCCAACTCTGAAGGATATAGGAGTGTGGGCAAATAGTGGTAGCACCTGTGTACGAAATGTTTAAAAGGAAGCAATCCAAAAATGATACTTTGTTCAACAGATTACTCCTTTTAAACAGATCTTTCTCTGTTAAACCAAACTCGGAAGGATATAGGAGTTCGGGCAGTGTAGTATTTCTTGTGAGTGATATTGTGGTGATTTCACAATTTTGAAAGAAATGTTTAAGGAAAAGGACCAGGAGGGGTGGGAGCTAATTAAGGAGCCCACCCTCCTTGCTAAATTAGTAGTGGAACAAACTCTGTGCCCAAGGAAAGGGACGGCGCAGTGAGAAAAACAGGATCGGGCCCAGACAAGCAGGCAGGCAACAGATAAAAAAATTGGAAAACAGGTTGGAAGCCCTGAGGGCATAGTGAAAGGAGTAAGTGCAAACATGGGGAATTCAGATTCCTGAAACAGTACTTGGAATGGTGAAATCTGAGTTGATGGACATGTCATTTTGGGAGATAAGCAAGTGATTTAAGGAAAGAGAGTGAGAAGTTAACTCTGCAGAGGCTGGAGGGAATTAAGCAATTGAACGTTGTAACAGTGTTAAAAAGGAAAAGTGTTATAGAAAGAAAATTCTTGGTTTCTTTGCAGCCATTCTGAAGGTAAAATGGGCCTCTTCCAAAGGAATGTCTGTAAATAATCCAGACAAAAAAATTGTCTAATTGAAATCATTTGACTATGGACAATTTAGTCAAATTTGCTAAAGGAATATAAGGGGGTTCTATTGGAACTTAACTGCCCCAAATGTATAAAGGGATTGTAATCTCCTTCCCCCCCCCAGGCTCCATGTCCCATGCTACCCGCGGCTGGGGCTGCCCACCCCCAAGCTCCACGCCACCTGTGGCTGGGGCTGAGCCCTATGCTGCCTGGGGCTGGAGCTGACTCCTGAGCCCCACTGCCACTTTGCATCACCGCCCCCCCACCCAACGTTCCTCTGTGCCCCTCCAGGGGGGTGTGCCCAACTTTCTTGGTAAACTGGGCATTTGTTTGTTTGTTCTTGTCAACTGATCGGTTGGGAAGAGCAAACGGGATGCCCATTTGTGTCAAAAAAGAGTCAGGATGGCCAGGACAGAGCTTAAAAATGGGACTGTCCCGGCCGAAATGGGACGTATGGCCACCCTAAGCATACTTGTAGCTACACGCTGCAGTGAAAGGCAGGGTACATCCATATTGCAGAGTGCAGCTACGTAAGTCAGTGAAAGGCTCTGGCAGAAAGCAGACAGCAGGGGAGGGCTCCCGCAGGGTGTGGGGGCAGGCAACAGGACACTACACTGCTAAAAACAGCAGTGTAGACAAGGAGGTATGGCTTGGGCAAGTAGAGAATCAATCATGTAGGGTATGTTATCAGTTACTTACCCATAACCTTCTTACTATACTTGCCTAAAAAATACCACAGGTTTATGCATTACCTTTCACTTCTGTCAACTTGGGTTCAAATCCTGGCTTATGACACTGTAACCCAGGAACCCTCTTGCTGCCAACTGGCAGAGAGCACAGGGATGCGTAGAGTTTTACTGGCATCCCCTGGTTTGGATATATGCATAATAATTCACTAAAGGGTGGCATGTGAGGTCTTTACTGAGAGCCAGCAGCCTATTGGTCATGATAATAATTGCAAAATGTACGTAGAGATAATATTTAAGCAGTTGTGTCTATATTGAAAATTATGTTCTTAAGGCAGGTAATCAGATTATCTCCCTGTCTGGCCATTGTGTATTGTGTCCCCCAGTGCATACCCTACTTGCACTCTGAGACAAATGCTGACTAAGAAATTGCAAAATCTACAAGAAAGGAATATAACGGGGGAAAAAACAACCTACAGGGGGCGTCCTGCTTCTGAACAACAACAATGGATTGTCTGTAAATATATACGGTGCAAACAGGAACCCTGGATTAGGGCTGTCAGTTAACTCATGCGATTAACTAAAAAAAAATTAATCGCGATAAAAAATTAATTGCCATTACTCACAGTTTAAATTGCACTATTAAACAATAGAATACCAATTAAAATTTATTAAATATTTTGGATGTTTTTCTACATTTTGTATTCTGTGTTGTAACTGAAATCAAAGTGTATATTATTCTTGATTACATATATTTGCATTGTAAAAGATAAACAAAACAAATAGTATTTTTCAATTCACCTCATACAAGTATTGTTGTGCAATCTTTGTGTGGTGAAAGTACAACTTACAAATGTAGATTTTTGTTGTTGTTACATTTACAGGAGATAATACTGCACTCTTCTTATTTACAATATCACCAGAAAGTGAGAACAGGCATTTGGCATGGCACTTTTGTAGCCAGCATTGCAAGGTATTTACATGCCAGATACGCTAAACATTCGTATGCCCCTTCATGCTTCGGCCACCATTCCAGAGGACATGCTTCCATTCTGATGATGCTCGTTAAAAAAAATAACGTGTTAATTAAATTTGTGACCGAACTCCTTGGGGGGAGAATTCTATGTCCCCTGCTCTGTTTTACCCACATTCTGTCATATATTTCCTGTTATAGCAGTCTCGGATGATGACCCAGCACGTTGTTCATTTTAAGAACACTTTCACTGCAGATTTGACAAAACGCAAAGAAGGTACTAATCTGAGATAGCTACAGTACTGGACTCAAGGTTTAAGAATCTGGAGTGCCTTCCAAAATCTGAGAGTGATGAGGTGTGATGCTTGCTTTCAAAAATATTAAAAGAGCAACACTCCGATGAGGAAACTACAGAACCCAAACCACCAAAAAAGAAAATCAACCTTCTGCTGGTAGCATCTAACTGAGATGATGAAAATGCACATGCATCGATCTGCACTGCTTTGGACTGTTATCGAGCAGAACCCGTCATCAGCATGGATGCATGTCCCCTAGAATGGTGGTTGAAGCATGAAGGGATATAGGAATCTTTAGTGCATCTGGAACGTAAATATCTTGCGATGCCGCTACAATGGTGCCATGAGAATGCCTGTTCTCAATTTCAGGTGACATTGTAAACAAGAAGTGGGCAGCATTATCTCCTGCAAATGTAAACAAACTTGTTTGTCTGAGAGATTGGCTGAACAAGAAGGAGGACTGAGTGGACTTGCAGGCTCTAAAGCTTCACACTGTTTTATTTTTGAATGTAGTTATTTATTGTACATAATTCTACATTTGTAAGTTCAACTTTCATGATAAAGAGATTGCACTACAGTACTTGTATTAGGTGAATTGAAAAATACTATTTTTTTTTTTTTACAGTGTAAGTACTTGTAATAAAAAATAAAGTGAGCACTGTACACTTTGTATTCTGTGTTGTAATTGAAATGAATATATTTGAAAATGTAGAAAACATCCAAAAATATTTAAATAAATGGTATTCTATTATTAACAGTATGATTAATCACAATTAATTTTTTTAATCGCTTGACAGCCGTACCCTGGATCTTTCACCAAGAAGGCAAACTGAGAGTGTGACTTGTCCCATGAACAGAAGATCACAGCCAAGCCTGGCTGTAAAATGCTGGAAAGACTTTGGGTGTGCATTGCTCTGTAAGACAAGAAAGTATCTAGTTAAGTAACTCTAGGTTCTAGAATGTGTGTTATGATTCTATTTTACATGTCATCATTTTTTCCAATACATCTACGTGTTATCACTTGAATCTCTATATCTATAACTTTTATTTGTTTTCACCATGAACGTATCTAAGTGTTGTGAGTTAGACTGTGGTGTGAGGTGTAACTGGTATGCTGGGGTGCATTGCTTCTTGGAAGCAGCAAATCTGTAACTACTATAAGGCTTAGTCTACACTAGCAACTTATGTCAGTATAACTATGTCGCTCAGAACTGTAGAAAATCCACATCCCTGAGCGACACAGTTATACCAACTTAACTCCTGGTGTAGACAGAGTTATGCTGATGGGAGGGCTTCTCCCATTGACATAGCTACCACCTCTTGGGGTCGTGGAATTTCTATGCCAACAGGAGAAGCCCTCCTGTTGGTGTATGTAGCGTTTACAGCTCTTTAAGTGTAGACAAGCCATGAGTGTCAACAGGGGCTGAACACTCTGGGGTGTCTAGACACTCAGAGGGCTCAGGGGTTGGAATGTTCCTAGTACTAATCTGTATAGAGACAGTGGGGCCTGTGTAGGCCTAGAGGGGTGGGCTTGTGTTGTCTGTGGCCAGTGACACCAGCTAGGGAGCTGACCCTCACCAGGCAATCAAGGACACCTCATGCTAAGGGCAGGTGGTCGTGAGGTACTTCACAACCCTGGGTACTCTTAGGAAGCGTCACAGACATAACAAGAGAACATTTGTTTATGGACACATTTCAAATTAAATATTTAATTGCCTATGAAATACTTGACAGGTTTCAGAGGAACAGCCGTGTTAGTCTGTATTCGCAAAAAGAAAAGGAGTACTTGTGGCACCTTAGAGACTAACCAATTTATTCTCTAAGGTGCCACAAGTACTCCTTTTCTTTTTATGAAATACTTGTTATCTTTTAAGACTTCTTTATGTCCAACTACACTGTGTCAGCTGGTTCACCCCATCAGTTCATTGTCAATTCCTTGAAAAAATTAATTACATTTGTCAAGCATGATCACCCCTTTGGAAAAGTATGTCTAATTTAACGTGTTTGAACCTTTCCAAGTGTTGCCCTAATGCCTGTCCCTGTTCAGTAACTCTAAAATCTTTCCCAGTCTGAAAGCCAGAGTTACAGGTGTGGAAGTGGAAAAAGGGATAAAGGGATTTGGACGCAGACATCTTAGTTTTCTTAGGAAAAGAGCAAGAGTCAGGCTAACTCTATCTCTAATAACGCAAGACTTTAAGGCAGGGCCTGGGCAAGTGGGAAAAACTGTAAGAGATGCTGCTTTGACCTTGTGTTAGATGAGAAAGGAACACAGACTGTAGCAGGAACTGCTGAGAAAAGTAAGATATCAGGAAGGAACATGTATATTCAAGACGTGGCTGTTGATCATTATTGTATGCAACAAAAGGTATGAATGCTTGCCCTAATTATTTATCTGGCGAAGATCTGCCTAAAGATGGGGGACCCCCACTCCGACAGCAGTCTTCCCTTGCAATTGCTCGTAATAAAAGTGTCTCTGACTTGTTGCTGACAAATGCAGAGTGAGGACTTGCCTTCTTCCACACAGGTCTATGGTACCCTAGGTCTCCATTGATCCCGTTTTAAATTATGGCTGTTATATTAGTTTGCGTTCAGCCTGTGAGTATCTCTTCTGTTGTGAATGAAGGGTCTGATGTGTTTTAGTTTGTTCTCTACTATCATTAGAATTTTGGAATATGAGCAATCTGGTCCTGGGACCTGACTTAATTTGCTCTTTAAACACTGTCCCCTGCTTCCCTTCCCAACCCATTTCTTTGTTAAATTTCCCTAAGCGGGTCGGGAAAAAAAAAAGGAAAGGAAATGTATCTATTTCTGGAATGTCGTCTTCATTCTCTTAATTAGGCAATAATGAAAAATCTTTTAAACTTCCCAGAAATATGCAACCTGTAACACATTTCCCCTCAAAGTCCTTAAAAGGGCTTGTTCCATTTCACAGTCTTCATGGCACTTCGTATTTGTGAAATATTTTTGTGTCTTCAGTTTTTTCTATCCTCTTTTCATCTGCAATATTGACATTCCTGATCTTTTCTAAATCTCTAAGGCCAGCATCAAGAAAAATAGATATATTTCTTGTATCTTTTCTCTCTACCGCCCAATTTATTGCTATGTTTCATTAGCCATAAAACACGAGTCTACGTCCAAGATAACTGTACCAGATTTTTTGGCAATATTATCTGTACTCCTCTGTTTTCTGAATCAGTAATCTTATATCCAAATAGATAAAGGTCCCACCCTCTCACATGCAGGAAAACAGAAGGACAAAGATGATATTGCTATTAGAAGTTAACGTCATGCAAATTTATTAAGCTTTATTTTCAATTCCCACCAACTGAGGCCAAAATCTTGGTTCTGCTAATTATTTGACACCCCTTCATGGCTCACCCCTGCAGCACTGTCTCGAATAACTTTCTCCCAATCAGTCCTCAAATGGGGTTCTTGACTCCCTCTATGGATATCAATTCCCCTCAGGAGCTGACTAATTCCTCAACAGTTTTCTAAATTGTCAGACCTGCTCTTACATCCCCAGTGAAAACTGTTGCCAGCTAAGGTCACTTTGTATGTTCAGGAAGTTGATGTCACACCAGTCATTTTGCAGTACACTGATGCCAGCCATGACTGAAGAGGTCGAAGTCTGAGTGGCATGCTGCACTATGTTGGTACAAGCTGCCATGTATCCCAGAAGCTTCAGGCAGCTTCTTGCTATGGTGGTGGGAAACTGTCTGAGGCCTTGAATGACATTGGTCAGGGGCTGAAACCTCACTTAACAGGTATGCCCTGGCCTGGGTCAAGTCCAATACTGCCCCTATAGACTCTATCCTCTGGATAGGGGGACAGAGTGGACTTTGCTTTGTTTAAAAGGAGACCCAGGTTGACGAAGGTGGCCGAGAGGCCGAACGGGAGGACTGTGAATTGGTAGTGGGTGTTGTTCACCATGAACCTGAGGTACTTCCTGAGGGGCTGAGTGATCGCAATATGAAAGTATGCGTCCTACAAGTTGCGGGCGGCATACCAGTCTGCTGGATCCAATGAGGGAATGATGGAGGCCAGAGAGACCATGTGGAACTTGAGTCTCTTAAAAATACTTGTTGAGTTCCTGCAGGTCCAGGATGGGCCAGAAGCCGCCTTTGGTTTTCGGTATTAGGAAATACTGGGATTAAAAACCATCCCCCCTGTGCTCCTGAGGAACCTCCTCCACTGCCTCTAGAGAGAGGAGCGACTGCACCTCCTGCAAAAGGAGTTGCTAGTGAGAAGAATCCCTGAGAAGGGAAGGGGGAGGGGGATAGAAGGGCGGGAGGACACAGAATTGGATGGAGTGATAAAGTTAACCATATACATAAGTTATCTGTCAAGGTTTTTATACTTTGCCCTCCACTATAGTATCTGAGTGCTTACAGGTCCCAGAATCTTTAAATAATGTAAAGGAAGTAAATATATATATAAGTATGAGAGCTGGTTGATAAACTGAGAAAAAAATATCAAGAATTTTTTAAAAAAATCAAAACATTATGAGTGGCTTTATAGTTCATTAAAAATCCAGAAAAAAAATCATGAAAACTGTCAAATCTTTTTGTTAAAAATTTTCAAAATGTAATCAAAATTTTGAATAATTTCTGCCAGCTCTAATAAATATTGTTGAATGATGCCGGTTTGTCTCAGTTTAGCCACATGCAATGATTTACCTTTCACAAACAACAGGCCTGGATTCATTCTGGACAGGGCCCAATGAGGAACATGGCTGCCGAGGGGGAGGTGCTATAGGAATACTGGAATCCAAAGAACTTGTTTTCCGATGCAGAGTCTCCTGTGCTGGTGCTGCTGCAGAGACTTCATTGTCCACAGGACAGGATCCAGCTCTGCCATGGCTGACAGCTGATGGAACCTCAGGCCCTACTGCGCCCTGCAGGGCCATCTCTGCAGCTGCTTGCTCAACCTCCAGAGTTGGTGATGATGGAGGTGACACTCGGGGCTTGCGTTTGGTAGATGCTCCAGAAAGCAACTTGAGCAAACCTTTTTTTTCTTTCTGTTAAGCAAAAATAAAGAGTGTAAATTAAAGTCATTTTAAAACAAGAGATATTTGGCAGACAATGAAGAGCTGAAATACATTTTTTTAAAATACACGGTCACTTTGATCTCAGAGGACTGCGTTAACAAGGACAGATACTTTGAGACCTCCACAAAGTAATCATTTTGATTAAGTCTAGCAAACTAAGTAGCGTTATAAATTATTTCCATTAAATAAATGCCCTTGGCTGCAAAAGTTACTAGAGAAAGAAATGTCTTTTTCTAATTTCTGCTGTAAGAATACAGAACTGTTTTTTTAGTAACCAAAAAAGAAAAACACTTCTGCTGCAAAGGAATGTATGCACCTTCCTTCACTCAAGCAGGACCACCAATGGGCTAAACTCCTTCACTTATCTGAGAAAATGAACCCAGCCAAGTGATTGCCTTAAACGCCAACCACTATGCTTCAAAAGAGAGTTTACAGGGTGGAGAAGTCAGCTGAGGGCTCTTTAAGAGATAGCCATTAGAGGCTGAGAGTTTTGGTCAGAGGGGAGGATCCTGGGAAAGAGGAGACATTCCTCTGATACTGAGCAGGGAGGATAATCTGCACCACAGCCTGTGGTTTGGACGAGTGCCTCCAATTTTTCCTCCCTTATTCCCCACAAAGGAGATCTTGAATGGTTAGCAGAATTTTGCCAGGAGGGGAATTGTTTGTGTTTTGTGTCCTTGTTACAAGGGAGAATTGTAACCATTCTTTTTACCTGCTCAGACAGAAACCCCCGAAGACTACAGAATCATAGAAATGTAGGGCTAGAAAGGACCTCAAGAAGTCATCAAGTGCAGCTTCTTGCACTGAGGCAGGGCCAAATAAACCTAGACCATCCCTGACAGGTGTTTGTCCAATCGGTTCTTACAGAATCTCCAATTATGGGGAGTCCACAACCTCCCTTGGCAGTCTATTCTAGATCTTAACTACCCTTAGAGTTAGAAAGTTTTCCTAAAATCTAACCTAAATCTCTCTTGCTGTAGATTAAGACCATTACTTCAGGTCCTATGTTCAATGGACATGGAAAACAATTGATTACTATCCTCTTTATAACAACCCTTAATATATCTGAAGACTAACAGGTCCCCCCTCAGTCTTTTTTTTTAACAAAAATAAACATGCCCCTTTTTTTAAACTTTCTTGATTGGTCAGGTTTTCTAAACCTTTTCTCATATTGTTGCTCTCCTCTGGACTCTCTCCAATTTGTCCACATCTTTCCTAAGTGTGCCACTCAGAACTGGACACAGTACTCCAGCTGAGGTTTACCAGGGCCAAGCAAAGTGAGACAATTACCTCCCATGTCTTAAATACGACACTCCGGTTACTGGACCAACTTGTGTTGGTGAGAGAGACAAGTTTTTGAGCTTACACAGAGCTCTTCTTTAGGTCTGGGACACTAAGTCAAAATGTCATTGCTAAATATAAGGTTTGAACAGACTGTTTAGCATTTGTAATAAACACAACATGGCAACAACAACACTTTATACAGCACTCTTGTTAATACACACCAGAACGAAGTTAGCCATTTTTGCAACTACATGGCATTGTAGACTCGTTCAATTTGTGATCCACTATAACCCCCAGAGCCTTTTCAGCACTGATTTGTTCAAACCGCTTTTGCATTTCTTCCTTTTTTAAAGAGTTTGGCAGTGATCTTCTTACATAAACCCTTTGACTGAATAAGTTTAGGTATGTATGAGAGAACTCCCAAAACAGTAGATGCTCAATAAAACTTCAGTCTAAAAGACATTTCAGCCTAATCTCAGTTTGCTGCAAATGAAGTAATAACATGAATGCACAGTACCGGGTACCTCAATTTAAAGGTGAACAACAAAAATGATTAAGAGTAGCAGAGATTAGCCTGTGGGGAAATATTACAGTAACTACTTATGTATAGCTTGACAAAGCAGTGACTGTGAGGGAAAAGTTACAAGACAAATGTCTACAAGTGTTTAACCTAGGAGTTAAAGAAAGTGGTCAAAAGGGGTATAAACTACAAATAATATACTACAGTTAAAAACCAAAGGAAAATGTAATATATTTTTCCTCAAATGCAGCCTAATAGCAAGATCAAATAGGCAGGAAGAACCACTCCATGGAGAAAGGTGAAAGCTTGAGTTTAAAATTGAAAGTGGTACTGGAGAACACTGCAAGGAGCAAATTGTGCACGGGGAAGAAAATGGATTAATTGAGACTCTACTAAACACAGAATCTGGAAGAGAGCCATGCTTCTACAACTGACATTTTAGTTCACGATCTTTTTCTTGTTCAACAGAAATATCGTGAAATTAAACTTTTCATAAATGTCAATTTTCTCATTTAAGGTATTAACATAATGAGGGAAATGATCTTTATATTTTTTTTGCCATAAAATATTGAACTCTTTCTGACTTATTTTTTTAAGGAAATTGTACACACTAAATACATATTGATTTTCATTAAATATTAACTTTATTTTATTAGACTAAATAATTTATGTTCTCATAAATTTGTGTTTACAGGCTCACCTATCAACTTACAGAGGCCCACTGATTAGAGCTGCTGACCATGCAAGAGTCCCCTGAAGCATCCAGGAATCAGGTTACAGCTCCAGAAAGAAACACATAAAATATAAAGAATTCCAACAACAGAGCAACTGATCCCTCTGACCTGCAGCAATTCTCTTTCCTAATCCTGCTGGACTCTGTATCCTACTCTTTATCCCATCACACCTCTGCTCCAATATGCACCCACCACCCTAAATTATTCTCACAAGTATGGACTTGCCCTAACATACAGTTATTCAAATGAATGACCAACTTGCTCAATCTTCCATAAAAGCCCACTGTATGTTACTGTTAAATCATACGAAGACATGAATGTAAGTCTATTTAAAAAGTTCACGTGATAGAAGTGAGACACTGCCTGGGATGCAAATATAATGCCATGCCCACCTTGTTATCCTTGTCTGGTTTACTGACTGCAGTATTCCCACCAGCTGCTAAAGCATTTTCAGGAGAAGCAGGAGCCCCAAGGTGAACACTCACAGCTCTCCCACTCATGTCTCCATCTAAAGATGCAGAGGTGATGCTGGAAGAGTTTAAAGAAGCTGCTGCACAAGCTAGTGGAACATTTGATCGGCTGATATTCACAGGAGTGACGTAAGCAGCAGCATTTGAAAGCTGAGGCTGGAGCTGCTGGGAAGCAACAGAATGGTGGGGGATGATCACAGCTGCAGGAATGAGGCATGCTGAACTCTGAGCCTGTATCGGCATCACTGCTGCTGTAGGTCTTTCTTGGCTGTGTACTGCAACGAAGATACGGGGAGGAAATGTGAAAGGAAGGAAGGAATATATCATTATCAAAGACATATACACACTGAGACATTAGTCACGGTGATATAACAACTTATTAAAAAAAAAAGCTTCCCTCCCACCATCACCCCTCCAGTCATGAAAACTGTAATAATATATGTGGGTGTTATGACACAGCATCTCAACATTAGATTTACCAAACCAGAACAGAGAAAAAAAATTACCTGTACTGAGACTGTTGTTCTTAAAGACATGGGTGCAGATATATATTCCACTCACGTGTGTATGGGCCCAGCATATCAAAGCCTGAGAGCTTCGCCTAGAAGTAATTGTCAGGGCAGCACACGTGCCTTCTGGTGCCTCTTGGCGCCTCCCATCACTATTTAAGGTCAGCGCCACCCTGACCTCCTCAGTTCCTTTGCACCAAAATCCCAGACACAAGATTCCAACACAGAAGGGAGAGAGAGTGGGTCATGGAATACGTTTGCACCCACATCTCAAAGAACAACAGTTATAGTACAGGTAAGTAAGTGCTTTTTCTTCTTCAAGTGGTTGATGATGTGTATTCCACTCAGGTGACTCTCAAGCAGAAACACCAGGAGGTTGGGTTTGGACTATACTTAAAAATGACTGTAGAACTGCTTTTCCAAACCTTGTTCCTGATCTAGACGCAGTTATAATAGCAGAGTGTGTGATGAAAGTATGAAGTGAAGACCAGGTGGCAGCCCTGAAAATGTCCAATACAGATGTGTCATTGAGAAATGCAACTGAAGTTGCTTTGGCCCTGCTCGAATGAGCCACAAGTCTCTGTGATGGTGTGGCCTGAGCTACCCCATAGGCCACTGTAAATGCAAGAAATAATCCACCTGGAGATCATCTGTGCAGAAATCACTTAACCTCTCATCCAATCCACACAGGACACAAAAAGATGAGGTGATGGACTGAATGGTTTAGTCCTCTACACATAGAACTCCAAGGATCATCTCACATCCAGCAAATGAAGATGCTGTTCATCTGCATTTGAATGAGGCTTAGGAAAAAAATATAGGTAAGTATATTTGCTTAAGGTAAAAGAGTGAAACCACTTTAGACAAAAATTTGGGTTGTGGTCTTAAGGCTAACTTGTCTTTGAAAAACTGTGTATAGGGCAGCCCTGCCGTTAGGGTCTGCAGTTCACTTACTCTCCTTGTGGATGTTATGGCAATAAGAAATCTGCCTTTTGACAAAGGAAGGAGAGAGAACAAGTTGCTAAAGGCTCAGATGGAGGTCCCATGAGCGAAGCCAGCACAGTGTTAAGCTCCCACAAAGGAACCATTTCTTTACAGGTGGGAAAAGATAGACAACTCCTTTTAGAAATCTAACTACCAGGGAAAGAGAAAAAATTGAATTCCCTTGGATTGGAGGGTGGAATGCAAAACCACCGCTAAGTGGACCTTCACTGAGCTGACAGACAGACTTGAGGACTTAAGATGTAACAAGTAATTCAAAATGAATGTGGGCTAGCATCGGCTGGACTCCTTGAGCTAGTGCTCAAACTGAAAATGCTTCCGCTTGGAAAACAGGTAGATCTAGTAGAGGGTTTTCTATTATTAAGTAGGACTCATTGAACTGGGTCTGAACATCTTCCTTCCTTCTCATCTAACCATATAGCATCCAAGAGGATGCATCAGTAAGTCAGAAAGAAGGGGAAGAGACCTGGGAGACTGAACGGATAGACTTTTAAGGTCAGAAAACCAACATTGTCTTGGCCAAGCTGGTGCAACAAGAATCAGGTTGGTATGATCTAGCTTCAGTCTGAGAATTACTTGAGAGATGAGAGGGACTGGGAGGGAAGCATACATCAGGGCTGATCTCCAATTCCAATCACAGATGTCAGTTAAAGATCTTGGATTGAGACTTGATCTGGAACAAAACTGATGGCACTTCTTGTTGTCCCTTGTAGCAAACAGATCAGGCAGACAGAAAGTCCCATTCTCTGAAGATGCAGCTCCAAATGCTGCTCTTCAGAGACCACTTATGATTCTGGGAGAAATTCCTGCTGAGGGGATCAGCCAACTGATTCTGAGCCCCCAGTAAGTGTGTGGCTGGATAAGTGATGTCTTCTTTGATGCAAAAGAGTCAAAACTATATTGCTTCCTAACAGTGCTGGTTGAAGCAGGCTCCTCCCTGCTTGTTCACATAATACATTGTGGTGGTATTGTCCATAAGCAGGTGAACCACTGTGCCCTTGATCTGAGCTCGAAAGGTCCAGCATGCATTGTAAATTGCTCAAACTCCAGGATGTTTATATGAAAGGAGCTTCCTATTTTGTCCACAAACCCTAACCTTTCAAAGTCTCTCGATGTGCTCCCCAACCTATTGTGGAGCCATAAGTAACTATAGTCCTGGTCAGTGCAGGCTGGGCAAATGAAACACCTTCATATGCATTGCTGTGATGTGCTCACCACTCTAGGGACTCAACGAGCGCCAGTGGCACTCAGGCAGGCTTGTCCAACGACTGACAACATGGGAAACAGACCAACTTCAGCAAGTATTGAAGAGAATGAAGATGCAATCTCACATGTTGTACTACTGCAGCCATACGATCTAGTAACAACAGACAAACACGAACAGTAGTTGAAGCATGAGACCGGAGGGACAGACATAGGTGACGAATTGTCTGAAAACAATAGTTTGGTAGAAAAGTCCTTAAACTCAGAGTCCAGTAGGGTCCCAGTGATTATCGATTATTTCTGCTGGAATTAATACTGATTTCCTTTTGTTCAAAATCAACCCCAGTAAATCAAAGAGATGAAGTGTGAACTGGGCAGGAATGAGGACTAATGCAGTGTTCCAGGCTTCAGCTAGGCTATGCCTACTGTGAGGAGAGGCAGAGGCAAACCTTAAATTTTTAAACTTTACGAAGGAAAACCCAGAAATTCGTTAAGAACATAAATAATATGAAGTAACATCAAATACTTATGAGAATAATAAACTGTAAATTACCAACACAATAAAATAAATTTGTCAATACCATGCTGCGTCCCCCGAGAAGGAATTGTCTACTTCTCTCCCTGGCTGCAAAGTCTGAATTCACCTCTCATGTCCCAACTTCACCTCTCTCCAGCCTGGCAATGCTTCTTCAGTTGACACTACAAAGAGCCAGACCACTTTCCAACAGGCTTACCTGTGAATGAGAGTTCTTCACCTGGACCTACCCATTGACCTACTGCACCCAAACTGCATTCCCTCTGTTAGCGTCCCAGTGGTCAATCTCACTGTTCATACACCCTAGGCCCCTTGTCGCCCGGCTCCTTGGTCCTGGCCCTTCCAGGTCCTGCTTCCTCTAACACAGCTTCCTCTGGCAAATCCCCTTTTTACCCAGCGCTGCTCTCTTTTAGCCTCCTTCTTCTTTAATTGTCTTTCAGCTGCTTCTATGGCACTTCCTGAGCCTCCCCCCCAGCTTGAGCTGCCATCTCATTGGCTGTCTCTCTTGCCAGAATAGAATTCTGTGCTGCTGCATCATAGCTGCAGGCCCTAATACTACCCATCTTGGTTGAAACTGGAGCAGGTGCTAGTGCTAGGGCCAGGGTTACTACACTTGCGCTTCAGACTTGTGCCTCAGTAACCAATCATCCAGGTGAGGAAAGACATGAATTCTCATCCTGCTGAGAGAGGCTGCCACTACTGTCATGCATTTGATGAACACACGTGGGGCTGATGATAGGCCAAAGGGAAGAACTGTGTATTGATAATATTGACATGCTACTACAAATCTCAGAAACTTCCTGTTGCTTGGGAAAACTGCCACAAGAAAGTAGGCATCCTAAAGACTGATGGCAGCAAACCAGTCATATGCTAATGGGGGGGACAATTATAGCCAAGGTTTGAATCTGATATCTGATGTATGTGTTGAGGCCTTGAAGATCCAGAATGGGTCTCACCTCTCCCTTTGACTTAGGGATCTAGAAGTAATGAGAATAGAAGCCCTTTCCCTGATTCTGAAGGGGAACTTCCTCTATAGCTTGTGAAACAAAGAGTCTGGATCTGCAGGAGCAGTGACTTATGAGAGGGGTCTCTGAAAAAAAGATGGGGTAGGGTGGTGGGAGGTGGGGATAGACAAAAATTGGATGGCATAACCCAATCCAAAGTGTTTAAGACCCACTTGTACATGGTTATTGGTTCCCAAGCACTGTAGGAGTGGGAGAGCCTGCCCCCAAATGGAGGAAATATCATGGGGATAATCACAACAGGAATGCTGTCCTCAACAGGAGAGTCAAGTTGATTGCATGCCCAAAGCTGATGGAGAATGGGCAGGCAGATTGAAATTTGAATCAGAAGACCTTCTCGTTTGTGAGTTATTTCTCTTCCTAGAGAAGTCCTGCTGTCTAGCCAGATAAGCTGACTGCCAGAAATACTGCTGCTATTGTTGCTGATCTTCATACTGGCATGTCTGACACTGGGTATAAACTCCCATTGAACATAAAGTAGCCTGAGTGTCTCTGAAAGAATGTAATGTATGCAGGTTACTTACCTGTAACTGGAAGGTCTTTGAGATGTGTGGTCCTTATCTGTATTCCACATGTGGGTATGCATGTGTACCATATACCCAAATCCAGAAATTCTAACAAGCAGTGTCCGCTGGCCTACAAATGCACAGTAGATTTCGTGTTCCCAACCAAGGGCACAAGAGGT
This sequence comes from Caretta caretta, assembly GCF_965140235.1. Lineage (NCBI taxonomy): Eukaryota > Metazoa > Chordata > Testudines > Cheloniidae > Caretta > Caretta caretta. The sequence continues at coordinate 80,207,814 of NC_134209.1, forward strand.
AGTGTGAGCCATTGTCTCTCCAGTTCTTCTTATGACCATAAATCCAATGGGATCCGAAACAGAGGGGATAGAGGGAAGGTAATGGAACACAGACAGGGACCATAAATCTCAAAGAAGTTCCAGCTACAGATAAATAACCTCCATTTCTTCTTTGAGTGTTGGTGCCTATGTGTATTCCACACATGGGTGATTGACAAGCAATGCTCAGACTGAAGGGCCATGTGAGGAAGCTTGCAGTACTGCAGTTCCCACTGGTGCATCCTCAATATGCACATAATGTCTAGCAAATGTGTGGATGGCACTTCAAGTAGCTGGTCTGCATATATCTACTATCGTACATCCTGCAGGGATGCTATAGAGATGGCATGTGTCCTCCTGTGTTAGGAGAAGGTATATGGGCTCATCTGTATCACTTTATGATACACCCACTTAGAGATTCTCTGAGAGGATATTGCTTGACTTTGCAGCCTTTCTGCTACGGTGAGTCTTGATTTTCTGATAGGTTTGGTCGTTGGCAGATAGAAAACCAGGGCATATCTGAGGTTGAGGGAAGAAAGTATTTTCTCTTCAGCAGAAATGTGGGATTTTGGGAAAAGGACAGATTAATGGATACTTTGGTTAGCATGGAATTCAGAAATAACCTTGGGCAAGAATTTAGGACAGAGATGAAGGGATATCTTTTCCTTGTGGAAAAAGTGTGTCAGGAGGGTCTGCCATGAGGATTCCCAAATCACTCACTCTCCTGGATGAAGTGATAGCAACTAAAAATGCAACTTTCATGGACAGCTGGGAGATGGAGCATGTCACCGATCGTTCACACAATGTTCTGGTGAGTGTTGACAGGATGAAATTGAAGTCCCGCTGAGATGTAGGTTTGAACACTGGTGGAAAGGTCCTGAGTAGGCCCTTCATGAATCTTACTGTTTTTGGGATGTGTCTGTGTGAAGACAGAACATCCATCCACTGGAGGGAGGAAGGCACTAATCGCTGTGAGATGGACCCACAGTGAGCTAATGGAAAAGCCTGAGTTTTTAAGAGACAGGAGATCATCTAAAATGACCAGAATATTTGCAATGTCTGGAGAAGGCTCATTACGCTGCATCTAGATAGAGAAACATCTCCATTAGGTTAGATAGTAGGTCCTAGTTGAACCTTTCCTACTTTGGGAAAGGATAGCTTGAATGGGTGTCAAACAAGAGCATTCTACTTCTGATGCACAACCAAACACCAGGCCATGAGATAGAGCGAATCCAGATTGGGGTGTCTGATTCTCCCTCAACCTCCCTGAGATTTGAGAAGGGGCAACTCCTGACTGGGATGGTGGTGACATTTTCATGGAAATAGGTACCAGGGGTCCCTAGGGAAGTCACAGCTGGAGGGGTAGCATCCAGATCTCATTGACTTCCTGTTAGAGCTCGGTTCTCTCCAAGGAGATGGAGGAGTGGCCAGAAATTCTGACTCATCCAAGCCCGAAAACTGCTCCCCTTCCAATGGTGGGGCCATTGGCACCAGAGCATGCCTGCCCAATGGTTGGAGATGAGATAGTTCCTGAGACATCGAAGTAGTATTATCTTCTCATCTCGTAATGTCCCTTAGGAGGGCCGGGCTGGAAAGGATGGGAGACTGCACTGCACATAAGGCAGGAAGATATCCTTTGGTGTAGTATATGTCTCTGTATGTCCCAGTGTCTGGAGTGGGGTTGGGGGGTTCCGATGGTCAGAACCAATGGTTCCAGCATGTCTTGAGAGCTAGTGTGGTCCTTAGATGAGCGAGCCAGTACTGACAAGTCCAGACCTTCACTCTTAAACAGAACTGGCAGATGATGGTCCTTGTATTATGGAGCTGGCATCACCAACAGAATCAGAGTTTTCTTTTTGCATGCTGTACCCTCCAATTTAGAGGTTTTCAGCAGTGCTGGTCCCTTAGGAACCACACACAAAGGCTCACCTGACTTTGATGGGCTCATGAAGGGATTGTGTTTCTTGTGGACAGTACAGGACAGGGTTCTGTCCTTGTGACCATGAGAGTGTACTGTACTCTCATGGGAAGCCTTAGGTAAAGAGTCCTTGTGCTTAGGAGCTACAGACTCTGCTCCTAAGCTCATGCTTGGAGGGTACAGCATGTCTATTGGGTCCTATGTATGGGGTGGGTGGTTTTCCTTGCCTAGTTCAGAGTGGGGCCTCAGCCTTCTTCATAAGGTGTTTCCTTAGACAAAGCTCACAACCTTTGTGTGTTCTTGGTGGAAACAAGACACAAATACTGCACTTACTAGAGATATGCGTCTCATCCATGCCACAGAAGTAACATTGGTGATTGTTGCTCTCAGAGAAGAAGTGAGGGCAAGAGATACAATTCTTCAACCCCAGGACTCTGGGCATAGTCCAGTGGACACAGAGATTTTGACTCAGGACATCTGGCAGTAAGAAGGAACTGGCGAGGCATCGGACCGCATTGCCTCTTATGTCCTTGGTAGGGAGCATGAGGAGATCTACTGAATTTCTGGACGTGGGCGCATGGCACAGATGCGTATGTATATGTGGAATAAACACAGGGACCCGGGCTCTGAGAACTCATTGGTTTTCTCATAAAACAAAAAACTGATCTTCAAAGGGTAAGTCCTCTATGCTTTGTTGGACCTCAGGAACTTTGCCAAAGCTCTTCTCATTGTTGTAGCTGAGGCCATAATCCTAGAAGTGGCACACACCACATCCAGTGCTGACTGTAGTGACATCTTTGCCACTAGATGGCCTTCTGCAATGAAAGCTTTAAACAATTTCCTGGAGGATTTCTAGCAGCTTATCCATAATTTTGGATATAGCCTCCTAATTACAAAATTATATTTTGATAATAGCACTTGCTGATTAGAAATGTGCATTTGTAAAGACACGGTTGAATTAATTTTCCTTCCCATTAAATCTAACCTCTTTGTCTTTAGGCATGGACTTATACCTCCCCTGTCACAGCCTCTCACTTGATGCTGTAATGACAAGAGAGGTAGGGACTGAATGTGAGTGAAAGCACTTGAAACCCTGCAGAGGGACATAATACCTCTCATCAGTACACTTCGTTGTGGGCAGCAAGGGAGTTAGGATATGCCAAAAAGTCTTTGTACGTTCCAAAAGCACTTCATTTACAGCGAGAGAGATACCCTCCCTGTAACAGACAGCTGGAGAAGGTCCACCAACTTATGGATGTTCTCCTGAACAAACTCAGCCTGAATGCCCTAGGCTGTAACCATTCGCCTCAGGAGATCTTGAATGACTTAAAATCCTCTGGCACAGGAGAAGATGAATCCAGCATTGTGGAATCACTCCATGAGGCGAAAAAGGAAGAGAAGATAATTAGATCTCCGGCAGCAACACCTGCCCCTGTAAAATTGGTTCAGGCTGAACTAGTTCAGAGGGAGCAACCTCAGTCTCTCTGCAGAGTAGGCAGAGAGGGAGACTCAAGAAGGGAGACTACCAAAGGGACTGGTGACCTTATCCTGGACTTCGCAGATGATCAGGACTTCGCAGATTGAGGAACATCCCAAGGGTTCCAAAGAGGCTACTGAGGATAAGGATATGGCATTGGTGGCCAGTAGGAATTGAGCCAAGAGCCCCTTTCCCTACTGCTGGAATAGTGCCGATCTCAGTACCGATGGTGATCCCCAGGAAGTCTCAAAGATTTTTGAGAATGGTACTTGGAAGGGAAAGGAGAGGTGGAAGATGTCTCCAAGCTCAATCTCAAAGAACCTTCCAAGTAGCCTGGTGGCAATGGAGGAGCCACTTCAGGCGGAGCAAGCAAACATCCAGCCTCTTCTGAAGCCCAATATGCAGGCCACATTGGTGCCAACATTAAGGTAGCTGGCATCTTAGATACCGGTTGAGGCATTGCACTTATGCTTGGCAATGGAATGGACTTTGGTACTGAAGTTGAGGCTGGTACCAATACGTCAGGCGTGGTCTACACCGAAAACATAGTCAGTACTGAAGACAGTATCTGCCTCAATGAGCTCCTAGGTACCAAAGAAAAGGCTGAACTCAGCTCTGCATGCTGAGTTTTAAATGGTACTGAAACAGTGCTGGCACAGGGAATACTCTGCAACCAATCCAGCCAGTGCTGAGTGTACAAAAGAAACCACCACAGCTAAGTCCCCCTGAATTAATGGAGAGTCAGGAACAGAAAGGCAGAGTGAGTCTGATGCTGCCAAATATGCCAGTGGAACGGAAACAGTCAGTGCTGACATCACCAGATTCAATGGATGTCCCACAGACGATGCCGGAATCAACAATACAGTGTCCAATCATCTTGGTACCAGAGAGCAGGTAGATAGCCCAACTCTGTCCTGTATTCTGAAGGAATCCCTGTGCCAGCCTCTACTCCTTTTAGTAGATGAGAAGGAATCTCTCCAAGCTCTGGAGTGGCTCTGATCTGTTTTGAGAGTCCTTCTACTCAGAGGACCAGAGAAAGGAGAACAATTTCTCTTTCTCCTCAGAGAGGAATCAGAATCTGGCCATGGAACAACAACCTGTGCTGGTTCCAAAGTTCTCTGAGGGGCTGGACAATCAGTGGATGCACCCTGCTCCAAAACAGGCCTCATGCCTGGCTCCATAAGGTGTTGCTTAAGTGCAAGTCTCTAGCCTGCATTCTCTTTCTGAATGAGTTACAAATGGGGCACTTTTCTTTAATGTGCCCTTCTGCAAAACACAAAGACAGAGTGTGGGGTCACTATTAGGGGTAGCCACCCCACATAATGGGCAGTGTTTCAAACCTGGTAAGGGCATCAAACTAGGCTAAATCCTACTTAACTGAGGAACTGAGAGGAGTCAAGGTGGCACTGCCCTTAAATAGCCACGGGAGGGGCTAAGAGGGGCCGGAAGGCATGCATGCTGCCCCTAAGGGTACTGCTAGGCAAAGTTCTCTGGCCTTGGCATGCTAGAGATTTGCACACCTGAGTGGAATACACATCTGCAACCACTTGAAGAAGAACTAATCCAAGCCTGGTACTTTGCCACTCGCATTGGCCAACATCTGAAACTTCATAGGAAGACTAATAACTCTGCACCTAGCAAAGCTCTACATGAAATAATCACATATAGATTGAACAAACCTAGCCACAGTGCAGTCCTCCTAGTGGAGCGTGGCTTCCTTCCCTCAGTGTTCTGGACCTTGATGTTCAGATAGACTTTTGAGGTTGGTTCACTTTCTCCTCAAATACCAATCTGCTCTAGTATTTCTGCTACTAGTGACATTTTTAGGTTGCTTATTGGGACCTCTTTGCAACACCATGGAACCACAGCCTCTAGTACTTCATTCCCCTGTTCCCCACTTCTCGCAATTTGGGCAGACTGAGTCAACACTGTAGAAATTCGCTCTTACCTGGCTAAGACAGACATGATTCACAAATCTGATACAGCTCTCCAAACACAGAAGAGCACCTAGGGTAGGAGCCAGATGTCTTTTCTCTCACTTAGGAAAGGAAGAGTCACTAAATTATATGTACACTTTAATAGACCATCTTTGCCTCCCTACCCCAAGATATCTACTGGAGTACCATGAAAGCTTCAACAAGGAAGTTTAGGAGAGACAGGGCCTGGCCTGGACTTTGCAGCATCAAAAATATTTTTATTACATTGGATAGCTTTTTCTGCCTTGCATTCAGATGAGAAAAATGAGTGACTCAGCAATTTCAGAAAGGTGTATTAGAGTTTAGGAAATTATCTGTCTCTTAAAAAAAAAATCAATCCACATCATCTGACTGATCTCTTGCATCAATGAATTTCACAGACTGACTATGTTCGGTGTGAAGCACAAGTTCTTTTTACCTGTTCTAACAGCACTGCGAGCCTGGTTGACTGTCATTTGCCCCGACATGTGCATAAGAACCTTGGTTTGTGGACTAGTTTGGATATGTGCCGCAGAAACCACAGCGGTTGGGACCACATTGGAATGGACGGTCAGGCCATTCCCCTGAAGTTTCTGTGATGTTCCACCAGCAGTGGAAGGGCTGACCATGGTCATCACTCGTCCTGTCTGGCCAGCAGTAGACATGGGGACTTTTGCTTGCAAAGCACTTGTCACCGTCCTGCCAAAATTAAAAAGTCCTTTGATTCAGTTATTTTTTAAAAACCCAAAACATAAGTAGTTACTAAAAGGCAATGCTCTTCATATCATTAGCTGGTTTTAGGGTTAAGTATAACAAACAAATCAATGTGAACAACTAGAAAAAAAGTAAACTATTCAGATATTTGCTTAAAAAAAAAAATCATACCTTGTGACTGGTGCCACATAATTGCCAGGGAAAACACCAATCTTGCTTGTATACATGGAGGTTCCTTTGAACCAGCCATCTTGACAACGTTCAAACACTAAAAACATCTCCCCCTTTCGCAGTTCCAGTTCATCCTCTTTTCGAGGACTGTATGGATATATGGCAATATACCTAGAAGAAAGGAAAGCACATGAATCTGTTTATCTAATGTTTAAACTAAGGCTGTCAATTAATCAAAGTTAACTGAAGCAATTAACTTAAAACAAATTAACTCAATTAAAAAAATTAATTGTGATTAATTGCAGTTTTAATAGCACTGTTAAACAATAATAGAATATCAACTGAAATTTATTATAAATATTTTGGATGTTTTTCTACATTTTCAAAAATATTTATTTCAATTACAACCCAGAATATAAAGTGTACATTGCTCACTTTTTTTAAAATCAATATTTACACTGTATAAAACAAAAGAAATAATATTTCTGTGCAACTTAGAAATGTAGATTTTTGTTGTTACATAACCACATTCAAAAACAAAACAGTATAAAACTTCAGAGCCTACAAGTCCACTCAGTCCTACTTCTTCAGCCAATCGCTTAGACAAACAAGTTTGTTTACCTTTATAGGAGATAATGCTGCCCGCTTCTTATTTACAATGTCACCTGAAAGTGAGAACGGGCATTTGTTCGCATGGCACTTTTGTAGTTGGTGTTGCATGGTATTTACGGGCCAAATATGCTAAACATTCATATGCCCCTTCATGCTTCGGCCACCATTCCAGATTGTTGGGCCACACATAGAACTTAGTCTTGACATGCTTGTACATATGCCAAGTCCCATACCAGTCTATGGCTCATCCAGGCACATTAAAGTAGAACCAGAGGTCCTTGTTGCTAGGCTGGCTGAAGTACCCAAGGCTTATGGGCAGGATCTTACATTTGTGACTGAACTCCTTGTGGGAGAATTGTATGTGTATGTGGGGAGAATGTTCTGTGGTTGTATCCGCATTCTTCCATATATTTTGTGTTATGGCAGTCTCGGATGACGACCCAGCACATGTTCATTTTAAGAACACTTTCACTGCAGATTTGACATAACACAAGGAAAGAACCAATGTGAGATTTCTAAAGATAGCTATAGCACTTGACCCAAGATTTAAGAATTTGAAGTGCCTTCCAAAATCTGAGAGGGGCGAGGTATGGAAAATGCTTTCAGAAGTCTTAACAGAGCAATACTCCGATGCAGAAACTCCAGAATCCGAACCACCAAAAAAGAAAATCAACCTTCTGTTGGTGGCATCTGACCCAGATGACGAAAATGGATGTGCGTCAGTCCACACTGCTTTGGATCATTATCGAGCGGAACATGAAATATATGGCAGTATGTGGATAAAACAGAGCAGGACACATACAATTCTCCCCCCAAGGAGCTCAGTCACAAATTTAATTAATGCATTATTTTTTTAACAAGCATCATCAGCATGGAAGCACGTCCTTTGGAATGGTGGTCGAAGCATAAAGAGGGATACAAATGTTTAGCATATCTGAAATGTAAATACCTTGCAACACCAACTACAAAAGTGCCATGTGAATGCCAGTTTTCACTTTCAGGTGACACTGTAAACAAGAAGTGGGCAGCATTCTCACCCATAAATGTAAACAAACTTGTTTGTCTGAGCAATTGGCTGAAAAGTAGGACTGAGTGGACTTGTAGGCTCTAAAGTTTTACACTGTTTTGTTTTTTAATGTAATTATGTAACAACAAAAACATACATTTGTAAGTTGCATTTCCATGATAAAGAGATTGCACTACAGTACTTGTATGAGGTGAATTGAAAAATACTATTTCTTTTATCTTTTTTACAGCGCAAATATTTGTAATAAAAAATAATAATACAAAGTGAGCATTGTAGACTTTGTATTCTGTATTGTAATTGAAATAAATACATTGGAAAATGTAGAAAATACCCCAAAATATTTAAATAAATGCTACTGTATTATTATTTAACAGTGTGATTAAAACTGTGATTTCTATGTTTTTTTAATCTCACAATTAATGTTTTTAATTGTTTCACAGCCTTAGTTTAAACATAAAAAGGTACACAATCACTTTCTTCTACTTTCCTGACTGGGTAAGAGTTCAAAGTGAAGGGCAACAATTAAAGACTACAGCATGACAGGTGCTGGGATATCATAACCCCAAGAAGTGCTCAGGCCATCTAATGACACACCACCAGCATCTTGTAGCAACTATAAAAAACAGCGCTATTAAGGGAAAAATATTATGTTAAATTTTTAATCAGTTATTGTGTGTTCCTTGTTAGTGTATGTTATTAAAATTACTGTACATTAGAAATTAACTGAAAATACTAACTGTAAATTTTGTTATTTACTGTAGTTTCTTTTTCTGGGTTTCCCTAGCCATTAAATCCTTCTCCATGCCTTCCCCCACCACTTCTTTTCCTTTCCATGAGTATTTATACTTGGGAATGAAAGACCAGATTCAGAAATAAACAAAATACTTCTGATTCAACTTTTTCTTTTTAAATCAGAGAACTGGGTCCCTACAGTGCAACTGAAGTGCTGGAGGGAGATGTGCTATGTTGCTGGAAACTGATGCCTACAAACAGAGTAGCTGCTGTTTCACTTTTAAAACCCACTTGTTTTCCTCCTAAGAAGCTACAGCTTAATGTAGTAACTCTGGAATCATGACTGGGGGAAGAAGTAGGGAGGAGTATAAGTTTTGTCCTCTCCTGTTCTGTTTCTTTTTTAAAAGATATATTTAACAACTTCCAAACTTAGCTTTTCAAAAATAAAAATAAAACAGATACTTCTACAGTTCTGTACTAGATATTATTAGGGACATTTCCCAGTAGTGTAGGATTTCTAATTGCCACTTTAGAGTGGGAGAAACCGTCTGCTCACCACCTTTCTTCTACACTCTGCACCAGGATAAAATGAAGAGCAAGCTTTTTTTGTTTTTGTTTTTTACTTTAAAATAGATGTGTTTATATCAGACCCCTGGGAAATAACATCTACAAATAAGTTATAGCATTTTTCAAAAATACAAAAGCCCCCTTTTGAAAAAGGGCCCATCACTGCATACACTGGCTGGGAAGTCAACAAATCTTTCCACTCTCATTCTCAGGGGTAGGAAAAAGAGGGGAAAGAGAAAAAGAGGCTTTACAAAATGTTGTCAGTGTGGGCAAAATTGGTCCTAGGTGCACTGATTAAAGGAAGCGGGTATTTTTGTCCCCTTCCCTCCTATATCAAACATTTACTGCTTCCACCTGTCCAGCAATTTGTGCAGTCCCCCACCTACATAATCTACTTTCCCAGATTGTTCATACAATGTAATTTTCAGGAAGAGAAATGCTGTCAGGACCACAGGTTATATATTAAATATTTTTCACCTGGCAATATTACTCCCATTTGCTAGTATTACAAGAGTGAGGACATAACACTAGCTAGCAGCTTTCTGTCTTCATTCCAAACTGCCATCCACTAATTAACTTAACTGTAGAATCCTCAGTCGAACTGCACTTGCAACCTGCACAGGCAGCCTGACAATGAGATGCTAATATAACATGCCAAACAAGATACAACGCTTTCTGTGTCCTAGCATAAATTATTCTACATGGGGATGGTCTTTTGATTCCTTTTATAGTAGATGACACTGAAGGAACTCACTCAGGACATTGCCACTTGTTAATTAGATAGTCCTCATCCCTAACTCAAGGAAAAGAAAAGTACATTCCCTCTCTACATGATGAATATTCCATATATTTGTACTTTATTCACATAATATAATGCAGCAGCATGCTATTATATTTACCTATGCTATAAATAGCTTTCAGCATGAAGACTGTTAGGGGAGATCACGTATCAACTCCACTGTGTTGCTTTTGTTTTCTAATTATAAGCACTGCTTTCTGGGAATTTTAGCAGGACTCAGGCCAGCTGGTGAGTCATGAACATGTACCAATTTATATCTGACATGACCTGTCTTACTGTATTTTCTTCTCCTCTTTCCCCTTCCCTTCACACCTCCCTTCTGCCCACTTCCCAAACTGACAACTGGTAACACATTTCAATTTCACTTACACACTTGGTCGAGACTGTGGCCGTAAATGTGCTGTTTGGTCAGTTGATCCTGATGCAGGCCTTTGTATTACTCCTGGAGAAGGCAGCCCTGAAGATGTTGAAGCAATGATTGTGGCAGACAAAAGAGGTGGTGGCGGAAGGGGGGGATTCATATTCTAGTATTAAAAGAATAAAAAGAGCAAGAGAAAATACAGTGTGTTAAGATACTGAAAAAAAATCTTTAACAGTAAATTAGTTGAGCACAGCATTCTACCATCGGTTGATAAGACATAACTAGACAACTAGGTTTGTCTCTCTTTTTCCAGTTTAAGATCTTGAATTCACTAGAGCCAGTTTAGGAAACACACAAGTAATTTCCCAGCACAGGGGAAGCTGAAAGTGTTGTTTCTAATTATAACAAACAACATTTTCATGAGAATTCTTAACAAGAATCCAAAGAAGCCTTCCAAGAGGTAGGTTTTACATCCTACTGTTGAATAGACTTCAATCCCTGGTTGTTTTTGTAGCCTGAAGCTGAAATGCAATATACAATTCAGCTGCAGTGCACCCAAAACCACTCCTAGTAGAAAATTCCCTTTGATGTGTGGGCTACAAAAAGCAAGAACAATAGCAGACCACAGTCACTGTGCTATTGTTGCCATTTTCATTTATTCTTTTATTTAGAAGTGCCAGCTTTTGAAATTCAGTATTATCAAGACTGGTAATCTTTAACAAGCACACCAGTGAAAAGCTGCAGTTCCCTTACAGGCAGATCCTAACGGGGGTTCTGCCTACAGGATTCCATTCCTTTTGAAAATCAATAGAGTAATTGTTACCTTCTGATCTATAAAACCTCAGATAATTCTTTAGGAGCCTGTGTACTGACACTCCTGGGAAAACAGGCTCACAATGGGGGACTGCCCCCCCCCAAACCCTCTTTGAACCATCTCATGTAAGAACTGAATACAACCCCCCAAGTATGTGATACAGAAAGCATAAACTATTTTCACTTATCAACTCTACTGTAAAGCAATCCCTTAATTTCTAAACAAATTTCTGAACCATTTCATTGTTCATTCAGCTTTGAAGACCCCAAATTAAAAATATACATTGACAAAATGTATTGTATACCTGTCTGTTCCAATACATCAGCACATAAATATAAATTGCGACCATAACATTCAGAATTCAAATTACATTCAAGCAGATTTTTTGTCTGAACACTGATTTGTTAAGTTTTTTCTTTCACATGTTTCTAAGTAAATATTCATACAAGATGCTGTAGCAACACACACAGTGAGATTACCACCATACTGCATTCAATGTATTAATAAAAGACAGCTTCATAAAATGCAATCTTGCACTTTCAGTATTCAGTAATGAACTATATGTTCATGGTTTTCAAAACCTAGCAGAAATGGTCACACATCAACCAGCCTTATAAGCACAATATAATGAAAATGTATTCCTCAAAAATGCTTAATAATGGTGTGATCAGTAAGGTAAGATGGGAAACAGCTATACCTTATTTTCATTTAAATCTTCTTCTGATTATAGATACAGCCTTGTGATTTCAAAATAAATCAACTGTACCCAATACAGAACGTACATGACCTCCCAGAAGAATGTAACGTGCTATGCTAGTAACAGCTATATACATTGGCCAGATAATATCCATTTAGGATTCTAGACCAGTGAAACAAAAAAAAAACCCCAAGGTTTTAAAAAATGTTTGGCATTGGATAACAACACTATCAAAACTACTTTATATTATTTTTGTTGACAACGTTATTTATAGTCCAATTATATAAAGGACAGGAGATCATTTGGAATTTACAAATTCAATTACTTTCTTAACACTTGAACTGTAACATCCACAGATGTTACAATACCACTGTATGGAATTGTATGGTGAGATATCTCTTGTACTTTATTGGTTCTGTTAATACACTTGATTGTACACCAGTAGCATAGTACAGGATCTCTGCTTTGTTTGTTTTTTTAAATAAAAACAGACCATGGAAAGTATTTTGCTGAAGAAGGTTAATGAAATTAAACTAATGGAGTTCAACACCTTAAGTAACTATCATTATGTTTGCCTACCAAAAATTTGACAACAGTTAGACTGCTGGCATATTGACACAACTGCCTATCATGCTGACCAATACTGTCTCAGACCTGATCTACACTACTAAGTTATGCTGACATAGCTACATCACAAGGATTGCAGGGGTGGGTGGCACAGGGAAATCACACCCTCCAGTCAACATTGCTATGCTGAAAAAGCCCAGGTGTAGACACAACTATGCTGAAAGAAGAGCGCTTCTGTCAGCATAGCTAATGTTATTTGGGGAGGTGGTATTACCATACTGATAGAAAAACTTCTGTCAGCAGACAAGTATCTACAATACAGGGTTACGCCGGCATAGGCTCTGGAGTGTGGATATGGCCTCATTGTTTCCTTGTACCCCCTTTGTCTCCATCTGCTGTTTCTTACCTTATACAAGGGGTGGGCAAACTTTCTGGCCTGAGCGCCACATCGGGGTTGCGAAACTGTATGGAGGGCCGGGAAGGGAAGGCTGTGCCTCCCCAAACAGCCTGGCCCCCACCCCCTCCCACTTCCTGACTGCCCCCCTCAGAACCCCCAACCCATCCAACCCCCCCGCTCCTTGTCCCCTGACCGCCCCCTCCCAGGACCCCTGCCCCTAACCACCCCCTGGGACCCCACCCCCATCCAACCCCTCCTGCTCCCTGTCCCCTGATTGCCCCGACCCCATCAACACCCCCGCCCCCTGATAGGTCACCCGGGTCTCCACCCCCTACTCTCTGTCCCCTGGGACTCCACCCCCTATCCAAACCCCCACCCCCATTCCCCATCCCCTGACCGCCCTGTACAACTGTCCCCTGACTGCCCCCCGGAACCTCCTGCCCCTTATCCAACCCCTCCCCCCCGCCCCCTGCCCCCTTACCATGCCGCTCAGAGCAGCAGGAGCTTGCAGCCATGCCGCCACTCTCCCTGGCAGGAGCTGTGGGCCACAGTGCTGGCGGTGCAGGGAGCTGAGGCTGCGGGGGAGGGAGGACAGCAGGGGAGGGGCTGGGGGCTAGCTGTCCTGACTGGGAGCTCAAGGGCCAGGCAGAACAGTCCTGCGGGCCGGATGTAGCCAGCGGGCCGTAGTTTGCCCACTTCTGCCTTATACTGAAGGTAACTCTAGACTTATGATGGAGTGTAGAGTACAGACATTGCATGTCCACCTTGCATGGGTATAAATAACAGTATAGATGCTGGGGCATGGCTTAGAATAGATAAGTAGAGTGCCCTACATGTGTAAGGGGACTGTTGACCACTTACTAACATTCAGTGGGGGCGTTTTGGTTGGCTAGTTCCCAGTACTAAAAGGGGAAGGGTCTATGGGAAATCAGGACCCTGAGACTGATAGTCCCCAGGAACAATGGGGAGAGGCCAATGCTCCAGGTCAGCCTGAATGACACGATGGGCAGGCTAATCAGAGAGTCAGGAGGCCAGGGAGATCCCATCCTCCAAGTGAGCTGGATTTGCCTGGGTCAGACAGAGTGGGGCCGAACTAAGGAGAAAGCAGGGGCCCAGGCTAAGCTGGGGAGCAGAGCTGTGCCAGATCCAGAGAGACCAGAAAAGCAGCCCAGAGAGAGCAGACCTTGTCCTGGGAGCAGAGCTGCAGCAACCAGAGCCAGAGGGGCCAGAAAAGCGGCCCAGGAAGCAGGTCAGTGCTAGGAGCAGACTCACAGAAGCAGCCTGCAGAGCAGACCTGTCCTGGGAGCAGAGCTGCAGCAACCAGAGCCAGAGGGGCCAGAGTGGTGGAGCTGGGGCTGGAGCAGTCCAGAGCTGGGTGCAGTGAGCAGCAGGGGAGAGCGAGGGGGACCCTGGGCAGTGGGCCCAGCACAGGCAGACGCCTCAGCCAAGAGGCTCTGCAGGCCAGGCTTGGATCGTAACCCCGACAGGGCGGGGGCGACACTGGGAAGAAGGGTCCTACCACTTAGAGCCTGAGAGAGTGTGGCCACCACCAGAGCAAGTGTCCAACCCACAGCATCCCTACAGCACAGCCAGGGCCTGAGAAGAAGGCCTGGGACTTACAAGGAACAGACTGTGAACTGCCCTGACATTCCAGAGACACTGTTTGTGATGTTCCCTGCCACAGAGCGGGTTGATGTGTTTCCTTTAACCTTTCCCATTTTTCCTTATTCTTTTTAAAATTAATTGTTGATTAAATAACTTGCATTTGCTTTAACTTGTATGGAATGGTCAGTGGGTCCGAGAAGTGACCAGTGCAGAGAGAGTACCCCGGAGTGGGGACACCCAAGCCCCTGTCCTAGGTGACCACAGCAGGGTTGGAGGTCGAGCCCCCAGGAATCCTGGGCCCAGCCTTGTTGGGGTTCTGAGGACTCTGCCAGACAGGAGAGTGGAAGGGGAGTCCTCCAGGGCAGGGAGGCCACTGGGTAAAGGAAGTGGGAGCGAGGACTCTGATCCTTTCGCTAGCCCACTTCACCGGGGTAGTGCAGAAGCCAGGAAAGTTCCCCACAAGAGCGAGACTATTCCCCCGCTTACACATGCTTGAACCTTAGGCAATATACCCTACACAGGTCTCTACAAGCCTAAGTAGTACCTCAAACATCTACACATATTTTTAGCAATGTAATCTCCCACCACCTCCCCACTGCCGGAGCCTTTCCCTGCCACTTTGAAAGGCTCTGGCAGCAAGGAAAGGCTCTGGCAGTGGGGAGGCAGTGGAGAAAGGCTCCTGCAGCAGGGAAAGGTTCTGGCAGCTCCTGTACTCTCTGCTACACTCTCTACTAGCAGCTTTCTACTACACTCTGCTGTAAACGTAGACAGCCTATGGGGCTATGCTTGCATTCGCTCTGGAGTGTATACATGGCCTCTTTGTTTCCTTGTACTCCCCCTTCTGTCTCCATTTGTTGTTTCTTGTCTTATACTGAGATGGCAAGCCCTGTGGGGCAGGGACTAACTCTTTGTTCTGTGTTTATGCAGTGCCTAGCCAATGAAGTCCTGCTCCAGGACTGGGGCCCCTAAGTGCTATGGTAATACAAATATAATAATAATAGTAATAGTAACAGTAACAATACTAATAATGTAAACTAGTATTCAAAACAACCAACAAAAGCACAGGATCCTCTTATGTCTATCCTTTATGAGAGAGGTCAATTAGAAGTCCTTGGAAACTAATTCTGACAATATGCAGCAAATATTTACACACAATATGCAGGCACCACCAGTTTACACTTTGATTATCTTCTAAAATGTGTATCCTTCTTGGATATGTACTTTACTTTTATGAATACATGCCATAAAGAGAGTTCTTATTTTTTTTTAAAGTCCAATCCCTCACAACATTCTATTCTATTCTATTCAGGTTCTTATGCTGTCCTCACCATTGTCTAATCCTACCCTATAGGGATAAAACCTGCAGCGAGCTGCACCCCAATTAAACTTCAGAAGACTTGGCAAGTACTTAGAAATCTAAACAAAATACCTGATTGACTGTAGACAAAAAAATGCTCCACAAATTGCTCTGCTCCAACTTAATAAACTAGATCCAAATGCTTTAGCCAAATTTTCAGAAATTCTGGCATTCAGCCATCTCTTAGAGATACTGAGAGACAAATCTGCCTCTAGTTCAAGCCAAGTCTGACAGTTCCTATATTCAATATTTCACACAAAAAAAGCACAAATATAAGTGAGGGAGTAAAACCTTTTATGCTGGTTAAAAAGGAATTTTTGCCTAATGAAATTCAAAGAGGAAAAAAATAGAGCTCACTGTGATTGCATAATCACTTTCCAGCCACAGAATGCACTTGACTGTAGAAAACAGCATTTTTCAAAAGTCTTCACCATAAATGGAAGGGTTTTGAATTTTAAAAAGTACCACACACTGCATTCTGTTGCAAAATAGCTAAAATGATGTGCTACTTTATTTACTTCAGGTTAAAAATTCCATATAGGCATCCCTCCTATGTTCTAGGCACTCATAAATAATATCAAAAATCAGATGTAAAAAATCCGATTCTCTACCTCTATCAACTAAAGATCAATAGTCATCTTAAACATCAAAATATTACAAAAAAGACATAATAGCAAAGTAACAATAATATGTCCTATCATCCCTCTGATCATCACCTGCCAAAACGTCTGGAAAAACATGTGCCTTGCACCATGCCCAGAAGGTTAATTAATTCAGGTTCAGGTCTAACAAAATTCCTAAACTATGACCTGAACTACTTACAAAAGCCACACTGATATAATCCCTCATGACTTCTGGTTGTTTCCCCCAGCCTACCGAAATTATCTTCCTTTTATAAAGACTAACCATCAGACAGCTAGCCTCTTATTCATGCCCCCTCCTGCAGAGTTATTTGTACCATTGAATCGGATGGTTCGACATGAAGGAGATATAGAGCGAAGTGTCATTAGCACACTAAAGCATGACAGTCCATGCCTCCTTATCAGACAGCTTCATATTCAATCACACACACACACAAATTGTGTGTGTGACCAGGACAGAATCCTGTAGTTCCCCCTTTAGGGTAACAAATAACCCCTAATTTCCCTCAGAGTCCTCCAAAGTAAAACAATGTGCTACTAGGTTTCAGAGTAGCAGCCGTGTTAGTCTGTATTCGCAAAAAGAAAAGGAGTACTTGTGGCACCTTAGCGACTAACAAATTTATTTGAGCATAAACTTATGCCACAAGTACTCCTTTTCTTCAATATGCTACTATTTACTGCAAACTTGTCAACACCACTTCATGTTCAGCAGTATCAAAAGGCAGCAGCATGGACACTGCTGGATAGGAGATCATTGCCCAAACCCAGCAATGTAGTTTCAGTCTCATACCAGAATCTAAAGGCAGAATGATCATGAGGCAATCAATATGATGGTGTCACGTTACATTTCTCTTCCTCTGCTACTTCTGAATGGAATTCTCTCACTCTACTAGGGCAAATTATCTCCTTTCTCCTCCTTCGAAACACCTGTTAACGATCTGCATTTTTCAGTGAAAACCATGGCAAGTATCTTTCTACTATTAGAAGTTATACCATACAAATTATACCTAAATTATTATTTTGTTGCTGTTAGTGTAGAGAGAACTCCTGCTGAATTATCATCCCAGGTACAACTTCTTTAAAACCATATTCTGAATTTCTTTCAGAAACAGTGAAATTATAGATCTTGTAAATATAAAATTAAATTTTGCCCATGCAGTACAAGTAGTTTACAATGCATGTAGCTATTACTCCAATTTGAAAATTGTCCCATTCCTAATGCTTATCTCTAAGGATTTTAGTCCAAAGTCATAAATTTCACATCTCATAGAACTTTTGGCTTTGGTCAAAACAGCATCCACAACTGTAGTATTCCAAGGGGAATAAGAATAGCAGTCTTGACATTCTTTGGACCATATATGTGTATCACTTTCAAGACAGGAGAGTGCAACCACTCAATCATAGCAGGGCCTTAAACATGAGCACAGCTACAAGACCCACAGAGTCCTTAGCTCCAGGAACTCTCTCAGATTTGTCCTGGAGCCATTTGCTCTCCAGTTCAACCTAGAGGGCTTGTCATACCCTCCCTAGAAAATAAGCGTGCCTCTTATCCTATAGGGGATGGAACAAGACAGTAACTTTTTCTCCATTAGGCCCCACAGATATATGATAGATACATTTTTTCAGAGATTCTTTAAAGATGGACACTTGTTACTTAGAGGAGTTGGTTGGGACTTCCTGTTCTGACTCTTCAGTTCCTCCTCCTTTTTCTTCTCAGCTTAGTTTGTTGTAACATAAAAGGAGCTGTATTACGTGAACTAAACCTTGTGCCATCTTTGGGTTAGTCCATAGCTAAAACAATAGCCACCACCCTTAAGTAAAATATCACAGGTACAGAAACACGAGCCTGAAATTACTGGGTTGTTTATGGTCATCACATATAATAGCCAGAAACACCAATCAAAGTATAGCAAAAGTTTTGGGATTAAAGACTCCCTGTTGCATTCAGATTCCCAAGCAATTTCCACAGTATTCCAGAATCAAAGAGGAAAGTTAAAGGGAGAGCCTTAAAAATCAGTAACTAAAAATCCGTGAGCTAGTTCCCACTTCTAAATACAAAAAAAAAAAGAAATTAAGCCAGCAATGGTTAACAGGTTATGAATGTCAAGAACCAACTGCACCTATCACTGATACTAATACTATCCAAGATACCAAGGAGGTATCAGTCTCAGAGTCCAGGGATGCATAAACATCGTTTACAGATACAAAATCTACCTTACACAACTCCAAAACAGCCATCTGGAACTCTTAGGATCTGTCTAGCACACTATTACAAATAAGACAAGAGGTTATGAAACAGGAGAGAAAGGGGAATTTTAAAAGAACTATAGTGCAGTCTGTGATCATAGGTTGCTTCATCAGAAGACGTGTCTAACATTATTTACAGTAGAAGAATACAAGGCCACAAGACTGCAGCTTGTATACATAGAAAGAATAAAGCTGCCAGCGCACAGTTTCTTCTTACTGAAAATAAGGTAATAAGAAAAAGAACATTAAGAGTCAACAGACTTCCGTACATAAAGCCCAGGACTTCAAGCAGACAGCAGAGAATAAATTCAGATTCCCCATAGGAATTACATGCCTTGCCTAATCAGAGGCCTAACACGGAACCTGGTCAAAAAGAAAGCACCACTAGAGGATGTGAACCAATGATGTCTCTCCCCTCTGGGTTACACTTACTGCTGTGGTTTAACTCTTAAGGGTATTAATGCCACAGCCTTTGTCAGGTATTTTTGAAGAAACTCCAATGCAACTAAAGGAACCTGGTAGTTTTAATGACTTTCACTAACAGCAAAATAAAGTGACTTGCATGTTTGGCAACAAACATGGAGCTACTGGATCTCATAGAATAAAGAAGAGTACTAGTTATGACAGAGGAAAAAACCTTAAGACAGAACTCTTACAAGTTTCTTGAAATCACGATGTTGAATCACACATGTCTTTTTGAGATTGGGTACCTGAGCCAGAAACAAGACCTACTAGTGGACATCTGCAACTTCTCATCTTGCATGGCACAGATGATTATGGTACTGACTTTGTCTGCCAGTTCTTACAGGTACCCTAATGAAGGAGAGACAGGGAAGAATAAAAAGGCCAAAAATTACAAAGGCATGTTCTGGAGTAGTTTACAGAGAGTGGCAGTAGGTGCAATAGTAAGGCAGCATGGAATTCAAAAAAGATACTATCATATCTAAGAAGAGGCACCTATATCTGGATCTGTATTTTTCTCCTGGGAGAACTGCTCTGCAGTACTGACTGCACAGTGACTTAAATTCTCTGTGAAATGTTTTGTCTCAGAAGATACATTTTTTTCAGTCAGTAAGAGAAAGCTGGATCCAAACCAGAAAACACACACTAAGTGCCCCTTATCTCAGCTAGGCAACTACTGTTGTGTTGTCTGTACTCACTAGCACTGTCTTCCATATCAAGATGTCTCTAACAAATGAAAGAACCTTCCTCAGAGTACAGGACATGGATTAGAGACAAAACTACTAATGTTAGACATATTTACATAGCAGGACAGGATAACTTGCATCCAAGAGTTCTAAAAGAGCTGGCCAATAAACTCTGTGGACTGTTATAGTTGATTTTTAATAAGTCTTGGAACACTGGGGAAGTTCCAGAGGACTGGAAGAAAGCTAATGTTGTATCAATATTTTAAAAAGATAATCAGGATGATCTCACTTAATTATAGACTTGTCAGCCTGACTTCAATTTCAGGGAAAACAATGAAACAGCTGATATGGAACTTGGTTAATAAAGAATTAAAGGATGGTAATATAACTCATGTCAACCAATGTATGTTTAAGGAAAATAAATCTCGTCAAATTAAATTTGATATAATTTTAGATTAGACTATTTACTTTGGTTGATAATGATAATAGGGTTGAAGTAGTGTACTTAAAACTTCTGTTAGGCATTTGATTTGGTAACACAATATTTTGATTAAGAAACTGGAATGATTCAAAATCAACAAGGCACATATGAAACAGATTTAAAAACTGGCTAACTGATAGCTCTTAAAATGTATTTGTAAATGGGGAGTCAACACTGAGTTGGTGTGTTTCTAGTAGGGTCCCACAGGGATTAGTAATATCATCATCAATGACCTGTCTCAACCTGTGCAAGACAGAGCTTATGCTTGTGGGCTGAGTGAAGAGTTCACAGCCACAGTGCAGTCTCCTTTGGTTGAGCCACAATCAAAAAATTCAGCGTGTAGCTCAGGAGTGCTCTTGGATTAAAGTGAACGAATTCTAAGATCTCACCTAATAGCATTTCTACCATATCCAGTTGGCTAGAAGACTTATTTCCATCCTGCCAAATGATGATGTGGCCTCAGTTATTCGCACCTTTGTTGCCTCTCAGCTGAACTAAAGCAATGGGGGTATGGCATCTTCACAACTGAGGAAACTCCAACTGCTAGAGAATGCTGCAGTCTCCTCTCAGCAACACTAGCTACTGTGAACACATCAAATTTGTCCTCCACTCCTCACACTGGTTTCCCATAAAATAATTAAGCATGTTCAAAACCACAGTCCTTATCTTCAAGACACTTTATGGCGTGGTCACAGGGTGCCTAAAGATCGACTAAAGCTCTGGGATGAAGATCATGGTTGACAACTACGCTCCTCTGGCAAAACTGAACTTTCAACTGTAATGTGTAAAGATTGTCTGTGAAGGAGACTGAGCTATTTTGGAGGCTGGCCCAAAACTATGGAATTAACCACCCCAGGAATGAAGGGCCATTACAAACTTCATCACTGTCCACATGTCTTTGACCTCGCCTTCTAAATTAATTTGATTTTAAAAAATGCGTTTAATCGGCGTTTTAATCACACTGTTAAACAATAATAGAATACCATTTATTTAAATATATTCTGCCGTTTTCTACTTTTTCAAATACATTGATTTCAATTACAACAGACTATAAAGTGTACAGTGCTCACTTTATATTATTTTTATTATATTTTTACAGTGCAAATATTTGTAAACAAAAGAAATAGTCTTTTTCAACTCACCTCATACACGTACTGTAGTACAATCATGAAAATGCAACTTACAAATGTAGAATTATTATTATTATTTTACATAGTGTCTTCTGGAATGGTGGCTGAATGGAATTTTAGGTGGCATTGTAAATAAGAAGCTAGCAGCATTGTCTCAAACAAACTTGTTTGTCTTAGCAATTGGCTTCACAAGAAGTTTAACATTCTTTTGGTTTTTGTTTTGGTTTTGAGTGCAGTTATGTAACAAAAAAAATCTACATTTGTTAGGTGCATTCCATTTTCAATAAAGAAATTGCACTACAGTACTTGTATGAGATGAACTGAAAAATAGTATTTCTTTACATACAAAATGGGAAATGACTGCCTATGAAGGAGTACTGCGGAAAGGGATATGGAGGTCATAGTGGACCACAAGCTAAATATGAGTCAACAGTGTAACGCTGTTGCAAAAAAACCTGAACATTATTCTGGGGTGCATTAGCAGACATCTTGTAATCAAGGCACGAGAAGTAATTCTTCGACTCTACTCCGCGCTGATTAGGCCTCAATTTGAGTACTGTGTCCAGTTCTGGGTGCCACATTTCAGGAAAGATGTGGAGAAATTGGAGAGAGTCAAGAGAAGAGCAACAAAAATAATTAAAGGTCTAGAAAACATGATCTATGAGGAAAGATTGAAAAAATTGGATTTGTTTAGTCTGGAAGAGAAGAGACTGAGAGGGTACATAACAGTTTTCAAGTACGTAAAAAGTTGTTACAAAGAGGATGGAGAAAAATTGTTCTTAACCTCTGAGGATATGACAAGAAGCAATGGGCTTAAATTGCAGCAAGGGAGGTTTAGGCTGTACATTAGGAAAAACTGTTTAGTTGCTTCTGAAAATTTGTCAGAGATAAGCTGTAGGCCGCTTTCACTATGACTATGTCAGGGTGGTTAAGCACTGGAATAAATTGCCTAGGAAGGTAGTGGAATCTCCATCATTGGAGATTTTTAAGAGCAGGTTAGACAAACTCCTGTCAGGGATGGTCTAGATAATACTCAGTCCTGCCATGAGTGCAGGGGACTGGACTAGATGGCCTCTCGAGGTCCCTTCCAGTCCTATGATTCTATTATTTATCTTTTTTTACAGTGCAAATATTTGTAATACAAATAATATAAAGTGAGTACTGTACACATTGTATTCTGTGTTGTAATTGAAATCAATATATTTGAAAATGTAGAAAACATGAAAAATACTTAAATAAATGGTATTCTATTATTGTTTAACAGTGCGACTAAAACTGTGACTAATCGAGATTAATTTTTTTAATCCAGCTAATTTGTTTTGGGTTCATTGCTTGAGATAACTGTGACTGACAGCCCATATATCTATATCTATCTATCTATTATAATTTTATAATATTATAGAATATAAAAATATTCACAAAACAAAAACCCTTCTCCCTCCGGGGAGTAGATGAGAGAACAAAAGCATGACATATATTAATCAAGTAACTTTATGCACTACTGGAAAGTGCTCAGATATTACAGTGATGAGAGTGGTGTAAGAATCTTCATAGAATAGAACAGAAGAAATTAAAAGAATATCATTACTGATAAAATTTGCAAATGATAAAAAGATTGGGGACTGGTAAGTAATGAAGAGGACAGGAACTGTTCAACATGGTCTGGATCTCAGCAATCAGCAATATGTGTTTCAATATGGCCAAATGTAAGATCTTACCTTTAGGAACAAAGAATGAAGACCATACTTACAGAATGGGGGATGTTATCATGGGAAGCAGTAACTTTAAAAGACTTGAGGATCATGGTGGATAATATTGAGGATCATGGTGGATAATAAACTGAACATGAGCTCTCAGTGCAACACTATGGCCAAAAGGTCTAATGAGGTCTTTGGATGTACAAACAAAGAAATATCGGATAAGAATAGGGAGGTTATATTACCTCTGTATTTGGCACAGGTACACCTACCATTGGAATACTGTGTCCAGTTCTGGTGTCCACAATTCAAGGATGTTGAAAAACTGGAGAGGATTCAGAGAAGAGCCATGAGAATAAGTAAAGGACTGGAAAACATACCTTTTAATGAGAGATGCAAGGAGCTGAATTTATTTAGCTTGTATGATGGAATATACCCTGTATTCACACCCATCATGCTACTGTAATAATCTTTGTACAAAGTATGCCTGTAGGTATCTTTTGAAAACTCAAAATCTGCTGGTCAGTATTGTCCTGGTAAAATATGTGTGGCAACACTGTACGTGAAGTTAAAAGATTCCAGTGTGTGGTGTTAACAATACGTGTGGTGTTAACAATACATGTTCCAAACCCCAGAACCCTGCCCAAACAGAAGCTGGCAAACCGATCTGTCCTAAACAAAGAAATGTGTGCTTGCCTTAATTTACATTTAAGTAGTAAACAGAGTCATCAA
Source organism: Caretta caretta (assembly GCF_965140235.1). Taxonomy (NCBI): domain Eukaryota; kingdom Metazoa; phylum Chordata; order Testudines; family Cheloniidae; genus Caretta; species Caretta caretta. The sequence goes on from NC_134209.1 coordinate 80,231,678, forward strand.
GCAGGAAGGGAAGACAAAGGAAGTTCAAACAGGTGAAAAAACCAGGAGGGAACGAGACTCCTGGATCTCAGGTGGAAATTTTTTCAAGAGGGGGACTGAAACTATAAAAAGGAGGCACAAACATTCCAATGCACCTCTTTTTCTCTCCCTGCCCATCGCATTCACTGTACCTGAGGAGACAAAGAAAGCAGCCACTGGACTCTGTGGGAGAGGTCCTGACCTAAAGACTTTGGTCAGTAAGACTGCTGAAAGCATGTGGTGAGAAAACTTTGCTTTGAATCTATATAGTTTCTTAAGTTAGGCACCAGTAAGTGTTTTATCTTTATTTTTCTTGTAACTATTTCTCACTTTTATGCCTCATTACTTTCACTTAAAATCTCTCTCTTTTTAGTTAATAAACTTTTTTTATTGTTTTATCTAATCCAGTGTGCTCAAACTGAAGTACTGGGTAATGTCATTTGGAGAAACAAATTGTGAGCATATAATTCCCTTAAAGAAATAATGGACTTACTATATTCGTACGGTCCAGGAGCAGCGGGGCAGAACAGGACTATCATGGGGTGTATGTGCCACATGCTAGCCCAGCAACCAAATGGGTAATACAGGCACTGCTGGCCACAGCTGATCTGCATTTTCACAGCAGCTGGGAGAATAAAAGGGCTGGGAAGCAGAAGAGGGGGGAGGCTAACAGGAAAGTGAGCAGACTGGAAAAAGGAACGTCTGTGCTAGAGAGACGCCCGGGGACAAACACCCCAGAAAAGCAGCAAACAGGCCAACAGATTGAAGAGCCTACAAAGGCCTGAGGGAAGGTAGAAAGGAGCTCAGGGCACTGTCAGAATCGGCAAATCCTTATTCTACTTGTCTAGCCTGAGGGCCCTGAACTGGTATCCAGAGGAGTGCGTTGGCCTAAGTTCCACTCACTGGCAGACCTGAGAACAAAGAGTTTCCAGATTCCTGGACACCAAGAATGGACTGACCACCCTGCTGAGCTGCGTGATCCAGAGCCACACCCGCCTGTTTGTCCAGGGGGGCACTGTTGCATGGACACTGCCTCACAAGGCCTTATGTTTCTGGGGAAAAATATGGGACTGGGATTGTGTTCGGATCACCCTGTAATAATTTTTAAGGCTAGTAAGAGCCAAGGTATGGCTGGCTGGCTGGCTGCACAACACTCACAGACATAGCTGGGAGTGACTTACATGCTGGAGGCTGTTTGTGAACAGTCTAGGTTGGGGGCCACAGCAGCAAAACATTGTAAAGGGCACCACAGGTTATAGGGCAGGGGTGACACAGCTACTCAGTCTGGATTGTACCCTGGTATGTCACAGCTTGTTCAAGAGAAGGTTAAGGGATAACTTAATCACAGTCTACAAGTGCCTACATAGGGAACAGAAATTTTAAAATAGAGGCCTCTTCAATCTGTCAGACAAAGGTATAAAAAAGCTCAATGGTTGGAAGTTGAAGATATACAAACTGAGACTAGAAATAATGTGCAAATTTTTAACAGAGAGGGTAATTAACCATTGGAGCAACTTACAGGGGCTGTTATGGATTCTCCACCACTGGAAATTTTAAAATCAAGATTGGATGTTCTTCTAACAGATATGCTCTAGTTCAACCACAGCTATCGGATTTGCAAAAGGAATTAATTCAGGAAAGGTCTACAGCCTGTTTTATGTGGAGGTCAGACTAAATTATAAGAATGGTCCCTTTTGGCCTTAAAAACTGAATCTATGAAAACAGAAGAGCTAACAGACTTTGCTGCAAATGCGACTATAGTATTTGATATTCAGAGAGGTCAGACAGGATAATCAAAATAGGCTCATCTGATTTAGAAATGGAAGACCCAGGTACAGCAGATGATTCAGGGATTGTTCCATGATAGTTCTGGGTACTGAATGCAGGAGGGACAAAGATCCAGAAGTTGAGGATTCAAGCAAGTTGCTCTTCATAAGACATTTCTTTCCCCTTTTTTTTAATTTGCTTTCTGACTCACGTTGAGTAAAAGTGTTGTTCTCTTGGGAAGGGGCAGGAGTATGCTTCTCATACTTACTCCACAGCAAGGCAGAGCAAGACTGCGGAATGAAAGGCATAGGATGCTGTCCAGGATCTTTAGTGCAAAACTTTTGCCATAGTTCAATGTGTGCTACCACCTATCACAGATGTAATCACATCAAACAACACAAAAGTTTCTAACTAGTTTACCAGAACTGCAGAAAGGAGAATGACAATGGAGACAAAAGATGCACAAGGAGCCTCAGTTTTGTCAAATGCTACTTACGCCAAGAGCAGCTTGGTAGGTGACCTCAGATGGGAAGGTAAATGAAGGCCCAGTTGTAACCGGGCTGCTAGGGGGTGGGGTCACAATTAGTCCTGTGGTACTGATATGAACCTGTCAAAAAAAAAAAAAAAAAAAGATTGATGTCAGTTTTAGGTAGTTCCTAAAACAATATCTTGTCATGGTAGATTGGTACACTTTTTGATTAATGTACTACCAGTACTCTTCTGTGAATACCACCATCAGCAACTTTAGCTTGTTTCTTTGACTTTCTGGTAGTAATTTACATAGAATATTTGTATTAGATGACACTGCTAATTTTTCAGGCTCTATATAAGACAGAAATGATCTTTCAGAAAAACTGGCAGATATACATGCAACTAACTGGGTGAAAAACACTATATGTTTATTTTTCTCTTAATAGCAGAGAGCAAATGAGTTTAAATATAAAACATTTAATTAGTTTGTAAGCTTTATGTGAAATCCTCTTAGCATTTTATAGCTTTCTTTAATATATTCTCCCCACAACTGTCAACTTTACAAGTACTGTACTACAGAAGATTGTTCATCAAAGACAGTAATGTGTAATCAAGACATTAGAAGAACACTCAAGGTTTTTTAAAAATAGAATCAGATATAATCTAATACTCTCCCTTATCAGTATCAGAAATAACATCAGAGATTGTTCAAAGTCCAAGAGTGTCTGAAATCAAATTTATCTTTTACCATGTATGCTCTTTGTTAATTTTCAGTATTTTATTCAATTTGGACAAAATTCAACTGAGTAGTCCAGTTTCTTGTTCCCATATATTATAATAAATCTGCTAATGGTTTTCTTTTATTTACAGCACTTGAACAAAATGCTTAAACTGAAAAACCTTTCTATTCACATTACAATAGGCTTTGCACAAAAAAAAAAAAAATCCCCCAAAACCCCTAAATTTGGAGCCTAAACTAGTAGAAAACATCCCTTTACATATAATTTATTACATATGTTTAGTTTGAAAAGGATTTGAAGCCTTTATTATGACAAAAATGCTTTAGAATATTCACTAAAATGTATTAAATGTTTTGTATTTAATTTCAGGTAGCTTACCTGAGAAGGAGCACTGCAGGAGAGGCCTGTCAGTTCACTTATTCGGGCAGCCGCTGTGGGGTTACTGGAGCTGATGAGGACAGGAGGACTTATTTCCATTGAGTGACGGTTTTGAGAAGACTGCGAGGACTTGTTGGACATGGTAAGGGAGGTAAAGGAATGCCGTTTTTTGGTGTTCTTCTTTGTATCAGTGTGCTTTTGGACTGAATTGTTGTGGGATGCCCCAGAGGTACCTTCTCCAGAGTCAACAACAGAACCTGAGGGCTTATCCAACTCTATCAGCTGCTTGGCTGCCGTATTAAACTGCAAAACAACCAACACATTAAGAAATGATTTTAGAAATCTTTAAGAAAATTAAAGAAATAGTTGACTAGACAGAGGAAACACTTCTAGACCTTACTTTTATTCATAAATAAGAATCAAACTGAAAACTATAGAATTCAGAACTCTTTATGATGTACTGACTCACTCTACATCTAGATGCCCTACAGGTACAAGTCTTTCACTATAACCTACTTAAGTGAAGTTTGACATGGTCATTCCACACTAAGTCTTTTGAGCTTTTCCAAAGAGATACAACACAAGCCTGAAGACCTAATGCTTTTGTGGTCACTTCTGTTAATGGATTTCACAACTCTTGCATGTTTGATTAGCAGAAGCAGTAATAAAAGCAACAGACTTTTGGTTTTAATTTATCCATTAATATCTTGTCCATTATGATAAATTACACTATATTAAGTAGGCAACTAAATCCTGTCTCTGTAATAAAGAAATAAAGGATCTTGGGCATTTTAATCTTCTGACCGTCAGAAGATTAACACTAGATAAAATAAAATAAAATAAAATTGAGAAGGGTAAGAGTTTATTCTTCATAAAACCATGTTATTAACTGCCAGGAATTTCTATGTATAGCTTAAAACTGTTGTAAGAAGCAGTATAGGGAGACACATTCATTCACGAACTAAAGTACATCAATACAAGTAGACTGCAAGTGTTTCTTTAAACATATTAATCCTCATTAAAAATAATGCCAATTTTTAGTGTGAATAACCTCTATTTGGAAAATTCGTTTGTATTTTGCCAGGGGGTGGGGGGCAGGGAGGCATATTTTTTCATGAAGAACCAAGTAAGAACAATCAAGAGGAAAGTATAGGATTATTTACTATGGAGTCACTGTTTTTTCACGTCAGCATAGTCTATTCTTTATTTACCTTAGCCATTTTCCTGGGAGCCACAAGACTCCTGCTATGTTCAGGGGAAGTTTAAAAAAATGCTTTATTTTACCAAAACCTCACTATATAATTACTGTATTATTTGTATTCTGGCAGCCCCCACACTGAGCTAGGTGCTGTCCACACAAAGGAAGCCAGCCCATGCCCTGAACAGCTTACAATCTAAGAAGGTAAGTACTATACAAAAGGTGGGAGATAGGGATAAAATATACTATCAAAATAGTGTGTGCTTGTACATGTGTGTACAAATATGCCCACATGCATACATATACAGACTTTATTAAAAATATTAACTATCCCCAACTGACTTCTACTTTAGCCAGTATTAGTTGGCAAATTTCATGTAGACTTCATAATACAAATGGGTCTTTAACTGGGATCTGAAGGATCTGTTCAGGGAGGAAATTCAATGCCAGTGGGAGTGTGTAGAAAAAAACACATGTGGGAGAAACAGATAAATGGGGGTAAAGGCTGGAATTGCCAGAGTAGTGGAGGATCAATATTAAAACAGACAAAAGCAGATAAGCAGGAAAGGGCAGAGCTGTGGAATGCCTGGAAGGCAAGGACAAAAGGTTTGAACTTAGTGTCATGGAAAGGGGGAGTCAGTGGAGGCATTCAAAGGGTGGGATGACATGGTCAGAGCAATAATACTGAAGATGATCTTACTGTTTTGAATGGAGTAGAGAAGAGCAATAGGAATTTCACAGAAGACATAGGATTAAACAACATGGTGGTAAACATTTCCAAGACCTGTGTATACTATGACTTCCCCTGTTGCTACCATTGGTGGTGAATTATATCTTTCAAAGACTGTTAGTGCAGGCAAGGCCACAGATAACTTAGGGTAGTCCTGTTCCATTGTAGAAAGACCCTAACCATAATGGTTATACACACAGCTCTGCCAATGAATTTGCAAAACCATGCTCCTTATTTAGTATTGAAATTCAACATTTTATAAAAAGACTAAAAACATGTTTTTAAGAAGCTTAGGGAAACATTTTATGCTAATTTATTACAGTGCTTTAAATTGATTAAATTCCAGATACGTGGGTTGGAGGACACAAAGCAAGAAAAAAAAATGTTAACAAGAAGCTGAAGAAAATTGCTCTGCCACTTGAATTTTCATGGTTCTATCCTGCAGACTGGATAAGTAGCTAGGCACTGTGAGGATTAGACATACTGCAGATTTTGTACTCATATCCATTTTATTCTTCCATCTCAGATTAAAATTCTTCATATCATTCACAAGAATATGCACATCCTAACTTCTAGCAAAACATGTTTTAAACAATGGCAATGACAGTTTAAATTCCCATCCATTTCTATTCTGTCTGCAATGTATGTAATGAAGATTTTGTTCCCAGATGACCCAGAATTACAGAAAGAAAACCAATACTTCATTTATAAAGCAAGAATCACCTATTGGGGAAGAGCAATTAAATGAGTGAAAGGGCTTACCCAAGGGTCTCAAAAACCACTGCTAAAAGCTTCCTCAGGTAACTGTTCCACTTAATTATGTTTGTTTACTTTCTGAAACTAATAATGCCTGCAGGATCTGTTTCCTCTATTTAGAGGGAACCCCAAATTAGAGAAAGATTTTTGGCATGTTTATGGGATTAATCCAAGATTAGTCAAGCATAAGGAATCTGCTGAACTCTCTTAGGCAGGGAAACAAACACAAAAGAGCAGCACATAGGCTAAACCTACGTGGAATGCACTGGCTATTGGCCTTTCCTTAAAATAATATGGAGACTGTAACAGTTACAGAGTATAGCTGCTTGCTTCTTCCTTGGGATAGGAAAGGGAGAGCTCATCCAGTCTGCTCTCGTGTGCCTGAGCTGCAGACACATCAGAGGATCAGTGAAGCATACATCCCCACCCCTAACTACAAAGCACAAGGAAATAAGCCACACCACATTTATGTTCCATTTATTAGTTCCCTCTTCTCAACCTCAACCACCTGTCATCTACCACCCACAGCCCACCTTCAACCTGAATACCAATGGGCACACTTGAACTCTGACTAGAATTTACTAATTATATATTCATGTGTTTTCATGATCAATATAGAATTGGTATGGCTTTCATAAGTTACATTGTAGGTAGTACTGTAAGGGATTTAGTATAGGTGTGCGTATATAAATAAATCTGGTGTCCAATTGCAAATGGTGAGTGCAAGACTGGTTTTCGATAGTGCTTAAGAAAGCTTGTATGAATTGGTTATATATGTTTTTAGTGATTGTTCTAAAGTTTGTGTTCATGATAATGTAGAAATTACAGAACTGAAGACCTTCACCATATAGGCTACAATGAATGTATTGCCCTTTAGCCTTTTCTGGTACGAACAGTTAGCTAAGTTTCATCTCAGCACTTTCATTCAGCATTAGGCTGGGCTAAGTCTCTCTCAGTCAAGGATCCTTGATTGTGAAATTCCCAAACAGACTACTTTTTGGGCACACTTCAAGACCCATTTATTTCCTTTGGCTTATCTATTTTGAGGACCCTTTTCAATGTGAATGTAAAGGTTATTTACAATGAATACTTCTCTTTAAATAAATTTGACATGTACCAGAGCATGATTTTTCCATTAAGAACATGAAGTACTCTTTTTGAAAGCAATGAAAAACATTGACTTTTGAATAATTTTTCCATTGTACATTCCAGGCTGACAAGACAAGTGAAGGCAAGTTTATATAAAACGTTTAATTCGACTGTTCTTGATTTAATATTACTAGAAGAGACTAATTTTTTCCCCAACACTATAATTAAGACTACTTTGTCTAATGGTGATCAACAGCGAGTCTAGCCTAATAAATGCAAGATTTTAAAAGTACTGAGTCAGGAATTCAAACTCCCTAAAAGGAATGGAGATAATTAAAAAATGAAACATGTTAAACTACTTTTTTGATGGGTTGGGGCTAGGGCAGGAAGAAGAGGGCTAGTAAGGAACACGACTAATTTGGTAGGTAAATCTTGAGTTCTCAGTGACTAAACTCACAAACTAAGGGATGGATGCATTAGACATTATACTATCTTCTTAAAATTCTACCAAAATGAACATTTCACTTGTATTGTTAATACTTGTATGTTTTGTGCATTTGGCATAGATTCACTTTTTTAAAGACTACAGGTGGATTATTGTAAGAGTGCCTGCCATTCATTCCACTGCAGTTTCAACAAGTTACTTCACATTTCAGAAATCTGAAAATAATATTTTCCTTTCTATATGCCCTATAACTGAAAAGTGTTTCCCAAAAAACTTTTTACTCCATTATATGTACCACTTTACTTTCTAGCTGTTACTGGAGACTTAAAAAATCTTTATATTTGGAGGAACGCCTATGTGGATTTCATTTCTTGTTGAAGAAAGAAAGAAAGGATAAAATGTGGTGTTTATTTAAGAATGTACATTGTACTCAGCACTATAGACTATGCATACCGTGATACAGCATGGCCAGAAGGCAGCAGGAGAGGGATACAGGAAAGATATGTAAGTCCCACGATGAGGAGAAGCCTTATTCCATGTAGAGGGAAGAAAGGTTTCTATAGATTAATTAAAAGCACCTGAAGCCAATTAGAGCACCTAAAGCCAGTCACCTGATAAAACCCCCTGCTTCAATCAGCCAGGTGAAGGAGTTGGAGCAGAGTGGTTTGGAGTTGGAGCAGAGAGCAGTTTGAAGGAATTAAAGCAGAGGAGAATTTGGAGAAGAACAAGACCCTAGGTAAAGAGACACGTGGCTTGTGCAGAGAGAGGGCAGGAAGCCCACAAGCTGAAGAGCAGGAGAGGGAAGTAGCCCAGGGGAAGGAAGCACTAGTTCAAGTGGTTTGCCACTATCCCTAGGGCCTCTGGGCTGGGACCTGGAGTAGAGGGCGGGTTACTAGTGTGACAGTAGATACCCTAGTTCAGGGGCAGGAAACTGCGCCCTGAACACCCCCCCACACACAAGAAGAGGAAGTGCAGGACCCATCATAATTGTGCCAGCAATTTGCCACAATACTGATTGGTCTTGACTGGATAACTCTGGTACTCCTGGCGCTCAATATAGAGGCCTGTCGACCTGCCACCCCCTCAGTTCCCTCTTGCTGGCTACTCCGACAGTGGGGTAGGAGGGTGGGTATTGGAATGGACATGAACAACACATCTCAAAGAACAAGAGTTACGAGAAGGTCAGTAACTGTTTTTTTCTTCTTTGCGTGCTTGTTCATCTCGATTCCAATCAGGTGACTCACAAGCCCAAGTTTAGGTGGTGGGATTGGAGTCGTCCACTGATTGGAGCACTGCTCGTCCAAAGGCTGCATCATCTCTGGTCTGCTGGATAATCATACAGTGCGTGGCGAGAGTATGGATGGAGACCATATTACTGCTCTGTGGATTACCTGAGTGGGAACCTGAGCCAGGAACGCTGTTGATGAAGCTGCGCACTGGTGGAGTGCACAGTGATCGGCGATGCAGGAACCCCTGCCAGGTTGTAGCACTCATGAATACAGGACGCTATCCATGATGAGATGTGTTGTGACAATTCCGGCAGAACGTTCATTCTGTCCACCACTGCCATGAATAACTGGACCGATTTTTCTGAATGGTTTTGTTCTCTCGATGTAAAAGGCTAGCACCCTGTGGATATCCAGAGCGTGTAGTCTCTGCTCCCTGCTGCTGGAATGAGGCTTAGGGTAGAACACCGGGAGAAAGATGTCCTGGTTGATATGAAACTGTGACACAACCTTCGGGAGGAAAGCAGGATGAGGTCTGAGCTGAACTCTGTCGTTATAGAACACGGTGTAGGGAGGCTCTGACGTTAGGGATCTGAGCTCAGACACCCTCCTGACCGAGGTTATTGCTACCAGGAACACCACCTTGTAAGAGAGGTAGAGCAGGGAGCATGTTGCCAACAGTTCGAAGGGTGGTCCCATGAGCCTAGAGAGGACCAGGCTGAGGTCCCAGGCTAGGACAGGCTGTCGGACATGAGGGTACAGTCTGTCAAGTCCTTTTAAAAATCAGCTGACCATAGGGTTCGCAAACACCGAGCGGCCCCCTGCACCCGGATGGAAGGCCGATATGGCAACTAAGGGCACTCTTATTGAAGACAACGAAAGCCCCTGCTGCTTCAGATGGAGGAGGTAGTCCAAAATGAGCAGCACTGAGGCTAGTATCAGGGGTGAATGGCACTGCGCCAACCAAATTGAAAATCTCTTCCACTTGGCAAGGTAGGTGGCTCTCGTAGAGGATTTCCTGCTGCCAAGGAGGACTTTTCTGACCTGGTCTGAACAGGAAAGCTCCATCGGGTTCAACCATGGAGCTTCTATGCTGTAAGGTGAAGCAAGTCGAGGTTCGGATGTTGAAGACGACTGTGATATTGTGTCAGAAAGTCCGGGAAGAGTGGAAGGGTGACCGGGGCTTCCACAGACATGTCTAGGAGAGATGTGTACCAGTGCTGTCGGGGCCGGCCTGGTGTTATCAATATGACCTGAACCCCTTCCCTCCAGATCTCGAGGAGTACCTTGTGAATGAGCAGTATGGATGGAAAGGCATAAAAGAGATGCCCTCCCCATGGAACGCTTTCGCTCTGGAGCCCAAGCCGTGATTCTGGAAGGAGCAGAACTGCTGACACTTCCTGTTGTATCACGTGGCAAATAGGTCTATCTGGGGAAAGCCCCATCTCTGGAAGATTGAGACCACGACGTTCAGGCAAAGGGACCATTGATAGGCCTGAAACAACCTGCTGAGGTGGTCTGCCAGTTTGTTCTGTACCCTGGGGAGGTACAACACTTGCAGGGGTATTGAATGTTTCACACAGAAGTTCCACAGCATGACGGCTTCCTGGCACAGGGAAGAGGAGCGTACACCCCCCATTTGTTGATATAAAACATTGTTGTTGTATTGTCCTTCATAACTGATACACAATTAAGTGTTCACAGAAGGTCTGGCATGCAAGATGCATTGCTCTCAGCTTTCTGACTTTGATGTGGAGAGCCAGGTCTGCTTGAGACCAAAGACCTTGGGTCCTGTGGTCTCCCAGATGAGCTCCCCAGCCCAAGTCTGATGCGTCCGTCACTTGCAACAGAGATGGCTGCGGAGTGGCGAAGGGAATCCCTGAGCACACCTCCTGAGGGTCGAGCTACCACAGGAGGGAGTCGATGACTGGGCGAGGCAAGATCACGATCCTGTCCAAGCTGTACCGGCCTGGGCAATACACTGACGTGAGCCACGACTGAAGAGGTCGAAGCCTATGTCTGGCATGCTCCACCACGTAGGTACAGACAGCCATGCGTCTGAGAAGCTTCAGGCAGTTTCTTGCTGTGGTGGTGGGAAACTGTCTGGTGCCTCGAATGATATCTATCAGGGCCTGAAACCTTGCTCGTGGCAGGTATGCCCTGACTTAGGTCAAGTCCAGTACTGCCCCTACAAACTCTATCCTCTGGATGGGGGACAGAGTTGATTTTGCTTCGTTCAGAAGGAGACCCAGGTTGTCGAAGGTGGCTCTGATGAATCTGACCTGAGCCTCCACTTGGGTCTTGGAGAGGCCCTTGATCAGACAGTTGTCAAGGTATGGAAACACCTGTACCTGGTGCTTGCGCAAGAATGCAGAGATGACTGCTATGCACTTGGTGAAAACTCGAGGTGCTGCTGACAGGCCAAATGGAAAGACTGTAAACTGGTAGTGGGTACCATTCACCACACACCTTAGGTACTTTCTGTGGGGCTAGGTGATTATGATATAGAAATATGCATCCTTCGAGTCAAGGGGAGCATACAAGTCTGCTGGATCCAGTCATGATTGAGGCCAAAGAGACTATGCAGAACGTGAGTTTCTTCATGAACTTGTTGAGTTCTCACAGGTCCAAGATAGGCCTGAGACTGCCTTTGGTTTTCAGTATAAGGAAATACTGGGAATAAAAACCCTCACCCCAAGTGCTCCTGAGGAATCTCCTCTAGTGCCCCTAGAGATAGGAGCAACCGCACTTCCTGGACAAGGAGCTGCTTGTGAGAAGAGTCCCTGAAGAGGGACAGGGAAGGGGGATGGAAGGGTGCGAGGGCACAGAATTGGATGGAGTATCCCCTCTCTAACGTGTGGAGCACCCAACAGTCTGAGGTGATACGGGACCATGCACGGTTGAAAGGGGATAGTAGAGATGAGAAGGTAAGGCGGGGTGGATCCAGTTGGGGATCTGGTGCGCCGTCCTCGTCTGCACCTTCAAAAGGACTGTTTTGGCCCAGAGGGTGGTTTAGATTGGTCAGAGTTCTGACCTGAGGACGGGTGCAGTCGCCTTCTGCCGGTCCTGTTCCTCCTCCATGAGCCGTCCTGACGATTCTGCAGCTGGTAGAACCGTGGAGGAGGTTGTGGCCTAAAATGTTTACGCTGTCTAGCCAGAGAATGGAGGCCCAACGATTTGAGAGTGGCTCTTGAATCCTTCAGGCTCTGCAGCCTTTTATCCGTCTTTTCAGAAAATAGAGCCGGACCCTCGAAGGGGAGGTCCTGAATCATTTGTTGGAGCTCATATGGCAAGCCTGAGACTTGGAGCCCCTCCTCACAGCTATGCCTGTGGCCATCACAGGAGTAGCTGCATCCGCTGCATCCAGTGCAGCTTGTAGTGAAGCCCTGGAAATGAGCTTCCTTTCCTCCACAAGAGCTGAAAATCGGCGCAGGAGTCCTACAGCAATAGCTCCACAAAACTAGCCATTGCCCTGCATGTGTTGAAGCAGTACCTGCTGACAATGGCCTGCTGATTTGAAATGCGGAGCTGTAGGCCTCCAGTGGAGTAGACCTTTCTCCCATAAAGGTCAAGCCTTTTCGCCTCCTGATTCTTCGGGGAGGGTCCCTGGAAGCCCTGATGCTCACGTTGGTTGGCAGCTTTGACCACGAGAGAGTCAGGTGTGGGATGTGTGTATAAGTGCTCGTAACGCTTGGATGGCACAAAAAGTAGCGTCTTTCATTGTGGTTAGCTGTAGGGGGCAAAAAGGTCTGCCACAGAGGTTTTGTGGTGTCAGAGATCATAGAATCATAGAATAACAGAGTTGGAAGGGACCTCTGGAGGCCATCTAGTCCAACCCCCTGCCCAGAGCAGGACCAATCCCAACTAAATCATCCCAGCCAGGGCTTTGTCAAGCCTGACCGTAAAAACTTCTAAGGAAGGGGATTCCACCACCTCTCTAGGTAACGCATTCCAGTACTTCACCACCCTCCTAGTGAAAAAGTTTTTCCTAATATCCAACCTAAACCTCCCCCACTGCAACTTGAGACCATTACTCCTTGTCCTGTCATCTGCTATCACTGAGAATAGTCTAGATCCATCCTCTTTGGATCCACCTTTCAGGTAGTTAAAAGCAGCTATGAAATCCCCCCCCCATTCTTCTCTTCCGTAGACTAAACAATCCCAGTTCCCTCAGCCTCTCCTCATAACTCATGTGTTCCAGTCCCCTAATAATTTTTGTTGCCCTTCGCTGGAGGGCAATGCGAGCAGGTCTAGAGGGGGCGAGGTCGTCCATCATTGGATCAGCATCTCCACTACCTCCTCTGCCTGAATGCCCAGGCCCTGGGAAACCCTTCGCAACAATTGCTGCAGAACCCTGTTGTCCTCTAAGGCTGGGGCTGTCGCCGTGCCCGCCAATGCCTCATCTGGCGAGGATGAGGAAGAGACCCCCATGAGGGGTGACTGATCCCTTTCTTCTGCACCCAAGGGGTTCCGCAGCACCCGGGTTTCTTGGCCCAGTGCCAACACAGATGGTGTCGCACCCCTCAGTGTAGGGGCTGCATATATTGACACAGGCACCTGGGCCCAGTTGCACCAGAGGCATCAAAATGATAGTGCAGGGTAGTAATGGGCCTACCCACAACCCTGCCAGTGCTGGCGGTGCTGGCAGGGGTACAAATGAGGCTGAGGCCACTGACGTCTCCCTGGAATGAAACCCTTGGCTTTGATGAAAAGCCCAAGGAGTCCAAAAGGGCCATTGCGCTGAGGTCTGCCATTGGGGTGGGCCACGGTACCAGGACATGGACTGTCTGCTCCTATTCCTCCAGGACCAATAGGAGTCTGACTCAGACTCCGAGGTGTCTGAAAACAATGACTTTGGGGGAGCAGCACTTCTAGACACCAAGCTTTCGTGCTGAGGGCTCGGGGATCAGTATGGCTACTGAATGTGCTCTGGTGCCAGGAGTGGCACACCGGGGTCGGAGATTGGTGGGCCATCATAGCGGGCTTTCCCCTTGAAGGAGCCCGGGGAATGACTGGTGCTGATGACCTGTCCCATCTGGGAGGAGAGAATAGTGCTGAGAGGTGAAGCAGTTCTTGGGCAGCCTCAAACGCCTCAGGTGTCGAAGGAAGGTGCCGCTCATGGCTCGGCGAGTGAGGAGGGTCCGGACTCAACCGCCCTTCCACGTGGGCAGGACTTGGCGCGATCATCACTGGTGGAGCAGCACTAGTGTGGCCCGACACGATTCTCACAGCAGCAGGCTCCTTAGGCCTAGTAGGGAGAGAGCCACCCTGCTCCGGCCTCTTCTTTTGCAGCACCAACGATTGCGAACAGTGACTGCATGCGGCATGTGAGCCGTGAGTGGAGCCAGGATGGTGCCATGAGTCCTTATCCTTACCCAGCACCGGTACTCGTGCTGACGATGCTGAAGTGCTCTGCACTGAGGAGGAGGTACTCAGTGCAGGGTCCATCGACCCAGGGTCGGACATGGGGAAGAGTGCTGCCTCCATCAACAGGACCTTCAGGTGCTGCTCTCTATCTTTTAAAGTCCTGGGCCAAAAGGTCTTACAAATGGCACGACAATCCTTCTGATGGTCCTCTCCTAAACACTTTAGGCACGAGGTGAGGATTGCTTCTGGACATACACTTGCCGCAGGCTTTGAAGCCAGAGACCCTGGCATGTCCCGGCGTCGGGAGAGCAGAGAAGCGGATCCCCCCCCACCCCCAAGGAAACTTATCTAACACTAACAAAATACTAAATACTATCTATTAACAAACAATGGAAAACTAATGGAGAACAATGTAAGAAACTGCTAAATGCGCCTGTTGAGACAAGAGCACAGGGAAGTTCCAGCTGTCACTGGCTGTAAGAAGGAACTGATAGGTTGGCGGGTCAACAGGACTCTATATTGAGCACCATGAAGGCAAGAATCCAAGGGGCGCCCAGGCCAACCTGACAGATGCTGCTAGGGGAAAAATCTTCTGACTACTGTGCATGTGTGCACGCACACACCTGATTGGAATCAACATGAACAAGCACTCGAACAAGAACTAGGAGTGACATGGTGCTGCCACATTCTGTGTAACTTTATGCGAATTACTTAACCTATACCTCAGTTTCCCTGTCTGTAAAATGGAGATAATACTCACAGGGGTACTGAGAAGCTAAGTTCTTGAATGAATGTGCACTGCTCAGATACTACAGTGGTGAGTAACATAGAAAAGCTAATGTATAAATAAATGAAATTAAGCAGTGACCTGGGCCCAATTCCCAGCTGAGTCACAGACTTCCTCTGTGTACTTGGGCACAGCAGTTAGCCTCTCTCATTTCTGCATCTGTAATATGGGGATAACACTTATTTTTGCCCATGCTCTGTCTTGTCTACATAGACTGTAAGGTCTTCACAGCAAGGAGTATGTTTTACCATGTGTTTACACCGGCTTAGCACAATGGGACCTTAATGTCAGTTGAGATCTCCAAGCACTTCTACAATACAAACAATAATTATTACACCAGTGCTCCATAGCCTGTACTGGTTGCATTACGATTTTTGGATGGAATTTCAGGTGTTGGCTTTCTCCTATGAAGTCCTAACTGATTTGGGCCTATATACCCAAGAAACCACCTCTCTTCCTGTTTAAACTTACCATATTTGCACTCTCCACTCCCAGGTCTAAAAGAGAGGTTTCAGGCTGTTTTACATAAAGGGTCCTCAACTTTGAAATTCACTCCCTTGTTTGGTCCACAATAGCCTAAATTTGCTGACCTTCAATGACGCTCATTTACTTTGGTGTGGTGGGCATTAGGGAGAAATGGAAGCGTATTGTATACCTGATTCATTCATTTTTTTCTATTTTGTGAGTAAGTGTTGGTTGGGAAGGACCAGGCGCCTCGCAGGACACACAAGAAGGCAAAGTCCCTGCCTCAAAGGGTTTACAATATAATATTAAATGTGATATAATGAACAAAGGCAACAAACAGTAAGGAGAGAAAAGGGTGAGGATGCACATTCACTGCATCAGCAAGTTTATGAGGTTACTCAGTTTACTCATGTACATATATTGGATTAATATTATATGTTTTAGAATTATCGTCAGCATTTATAGTTTTAGAAAGACATATTTCTATCTATTTAAAGTACTTTTCTCATACGGCCTATTATACGATGGCACAACTTTACTCACCTCAACATACGAAATGGGAAATATCCCTATCTTGTCAGCCAGCATTCCTTCAGCCCAGTTTTCATCTACTCGGCGAATCACAGTCAGCACATCATCCTGTACAAACATGAAGTAATTATGTCTCCCAGCTCAAATTAAGCTATTCATGTAATTTCTCTCCAAAACACAAGCATCATCAGACAAAGGGGTACATGAAGAAGAATTCCATAGCAGGAGCTTCATTTTCACAATAGGAACCTGCAGTTTTTGGAATTAAAATGATTTCCAGTAGAGCTTCCTCATCTTGGTCAAGTCCTGCACAGCAGCCCAAGAACTAATCTCAGTCAGTTATTTGGGTTTCTCCTGAGCAACAGACTGCCTGCTGTGCCAACTGTAGTGTATTCCATCAACCCCTAATTGAGTCTCAAACTCTCCTTACTTATAAGCTAGCTTGTTCCCCTGTGTTCCCAGCTGTTGCTTTTCTCCTCATGTAAGAACATTAGCAAACTTAGAAAGCATAACTGATATCATCTCCTTTGAAATACAGAATTTTAGTTTTAAGCATGCTTGCAAAGAAGCTATTATTTGCTCAATAAATTTATTTTGCCCTAGAATCATCATTAACTTTTATTTCATTGAAAAACTCAGAAATGCTAAGAAACACTTGCACTGATATAAAATTGAAGATTACAAACAATGCATACATTGCACACACTACTTAAAAATCAAAGCTGCAATGCAATATAATAACTAGGCTGATTATCCTTAGGAGCACTAACATTTTGTTCAGTAAAAGTTATTTTCTGTTCACATGTAGTTGTACCGGTCTCGTAAGAGGGAGAACTGAATATTTAAGGCCTCCCTCTTGTATAATTTCAGGTGACCTTTCCATTTTTAATAGCTGAGGGCTGTAAAGACATCTAACTAGTTCACAAGTCTGATCTTGTAACATTTTTTGTGCAGTCTGGAAAAATTAACGTACTATAAATTTGTAGGCAACTGAAAAAAAACAGCCCCAAGCTATGGTTAAGTGTCTTTTAAGATTACTCTTCATAATCTTAGTACTCCTATTAAAACTTCACGTTGTTTCATGCCTTCTAAGACAGAAAAATAACTCAAATAGGAACAAAACAAAAGGAATTGACTCTTTTCCAAAAGGCAATTTTTATTCTTATGTAGTGACACAAAGCTCACAGTTAGTATTAAAAATGCCCTGGATTAAATGAAAACTTGACAATTAGTATGAACTCTGACAACTAAAAATAAGTGAAAGTTCCCTCTGGACTGGGAATGCTTTAAATTCACAATTCAGACTCTCTCAAATTCAGAATGCATATAAAAGCAGTTAAAAAAACTGCACTTTCAATTTCAGTGGTGAAATCCTCAGAGGAGAACAGTGTCTGTGGTTTAAGGGAGGAAAAGAAGTGGTATATATTGAAGAAATGCCCTGTGAACTTACATATCCTTGGCTTCTTAACATATCAGAGCTAGGGAGAACATATAGGCAAGACTTTTAGAACAGAAACAATGTAAAATATTCTAAGTCAATGAATAATTATTCAAAGAAAATCCTTTCTTTTTTAAAAGTTGTTTCTACATGTTTTTACCTTTGAAAATGGCAAACAGTCTTTGTCTGCTTCCTTGTCTTTCACTTCAAAGTCATAAAGTGCTTTGCACTGAGGCGGAGGTTGAGGTAAAGGTTTAATAATCTGAACGAAGTTGGTAGGAAAAAAGCCATGGACACCACTGACTTCTCCGTGGTACCAATTTTCATCCACTTGCCGACGTAAAATGATGATGTCACCCTTATTGAATTTAAGATCTCCAGGTTCTTTTCCCTCATAGGTATATAATGCTTTGGCACACGGTAACTGAGGTATAGCCTAAAAAAGAAAAATACTAAAATTAGTATTTTATCTGTAAATAGGTGTGATAATGCTGTCCAAACCTTTGAAAAGTGTTTTGAGATTGATAGATAAAAAGAATTATATAATAAAGCACAATTTATTATCTACAATAAAACCAGGGCCAATTTTTACACTACTGATTCTAACAGAATTTCAATATGCTAAGTTAAAGTGTTAAATGTTCTAGTATAATGAGTTTGAGGGAAAAATACAACAACATATCCCTCACCAAAAAGCGTAGTTAATACACAAATAATTTTTTTTTGCAAGAATTCAGCACTAAAGCAGCTTGCAGTGAATCAGAGTCATTAACAGCCAGTACTCTGAAGATTAGAAATAATAATGAGGTTTCAAAGACTACAAGAAACATAATTTGGCCAGAATTTTACGAAAATAAATAAAGCAAGTATTTTTGTTTGCAGGCAACTAATGTGGATCTGTCCAGCACTAAAGCAGAACATTAGATTTTTTACCGTGCAGCTGGATTTTCTTCCTCTTCTCTTGGATGAACTCACACAGCAATTAGGAGTTTGATATGTATTCATTCTATATATTAAGAGTTTTTAAAAGTATTATTTTGTAACAGGACACTTTTTTCAGGGCAAAATCCATTTGAACAGACAAAATCACAAATTCACCCACATGCATAGTATAATAAAGGATGATATTTCAGACTTTGCTGTATTTCAGCATAATTGGGTTAATGCAAAAAAATGTGGAAAGCCTGCATGCACTTATCTGAAAACTCTGTCACTAACCTGATGATAATCTTCCACACTTAAGCCACTCCAAAATCTTTTTGAATTTAATAGAATCATAGAAATGAAGGGCTGCAAGGGGCCTTGAAAGGTCATCTAATTCTTTCCACTGCACTGAGGGAGGACCCCGCAGACCTAGACCTGACAGGTGTTTGTTAACCTGTTCTTAAAAACCTCCAATGATGGGGATACCACAACTTCCCTTGATAACCCAGGCCAGAGCTTAACTACTCTTCTAGTTAGAAATCTTTTTCTAATATCTAACCTATATCTCCCTTGCTGTAGACTAAGTCCATTACTTCTTGTTCTATCATCAGTGAACCTGATAACAATTAATCACCTCTTTATAACAGCCCTTAACATATCTGAAGACTTATCAGGTTCCCACCCAGTCTTCTTTTCTCAAGACTAAACATGCCCAGTTTTTTTTACCTTTCCTCATAGGTCAGGTTTTTTCCAACTTTTCCATTGTTGTTGCTCTCCTCTGGACCCTCTCTGACCTGTCCACATCCTTCTTAAAGTATGGAGCCCAAAACTGAACACAGTACTTCAGCCGAGGCCTGACCAATGCTGAGTAGATGCAAGAATGACCTCCCCATGTCTTAGATATAGCACTTTAATACACTCCAGAATTATATTAGCCTTTTTCACATTGTTGACTCCTACTCAATTTGTGATTCAGTATAATCCCCAAATCCGTTTTTAGAGCTTTGGACCTCTTCTCACTATAAGTATGTGAACTTGGGGGATGAAATTACATATTTAGCTTTTGTTTTCAGCTCTCTCCCATTTTTTTACATCAGTTTTCCCTCTCTTACTGAGAAACTCTTAAGACAGGTGACCACTCTGTCACCATTCGTTGGATGATTTATGTAACATTACCTCACCTTGAGAGCCATCCATTGATACACTGTGCACAGAAGAAATATTGTCACTTAACAGAGGCATTCCCTGATATAACATACAGCTTCATAACATCAATCAGAATTCATAAGTTGCACATGGACAACTGCCCCAAATCATTATAACCACCATATTACAATTAAACAGAAACACAAAACCAAAAACACCACCACACCCACCGTGTCCAAAATACACCCCAAATAAATTCACTGAGATGCAATATTTAGAAACTCAGAAGAAAGCATTCTTGTATAGATCTTTCAAGAAATCTGTACACACCTAAACTGCAAAAAAAGTTAATTTATGATAAATTAATTTACTATATTAAGGTTAATGCATATTCTTTGTACTCAGGTGGTTTGATCCAAGTATTAGTTTTCTCACTACTAGTAATCACTGAAGAGTGTTTCTAAAATTCAAGTGGCAAATACTCCTCTCCTCCCCTCTCTCTCCCCCCTCTGCCCTCCCACTCAACAGTGATTGTGATGAAATTGTGTCTTGGTAATTGCAACTGACTCATTAATTTAACATTATTTAATTGATTGCTCAGGATATTGGAACTACAAATCATATACTATAGAGTGTATCATAAAGGCTAATGCAAATTAATCTGCAATCAAACATCTGGCTGTGTTTTTGTATGATGTTCCTTTTCAATGAAACTCAAAGACTTAGTGTGCCAGTTTGTATGTCAAGTTTCTCAAAAGGAGATTTCCCACATTGGATAAAATGGATTCTACTCTATAATTTCAAAAAGAACAAAGTTCAATGAACTAAGTTCTTGTTCTCACTTAGACAGCCAATGATTAAGGATAAATGGTTAAACGACTCGGAAGAGTAATAAAGCAAATGCCTTTTCCTTCTGTTACATCTGAAGGATAAAGTCAGAACAATTGGTTTTGATTGCACAGCACTATTCCTTTGAGTGTAATATATCAACGGCCCACCAGGGCACTGTCTCCACATTCCTCTCATCTGGATGATCTGAGACCCAAGTCACGGCTGAAGCCTTTTTGGCCTTTGCCTTTAACAACCTTTACCAACTGCTGCCTTCCCTCTAAACTCTCAGAGGTTGTTCATCAAGCTACAGAGCTCTGAAGATCTGCTGAGCCAGAGTTTACATTTCACTCTGAGTCTTTCACTTGACTAAACATGAAAGGAGGGCTAAAGAAGAAAAATCTCTGCCATCTACCCGTATGTTTTCAGCTGCCATTTACTCCGACCAGCTACAACAATGAAAATAGTTTTAAATGCATTTTAATTTTTTTTTAAAGATACTGTACCTAATACAGGTTTCTTACGGTTATTGCCTCAGGTTTTTTTTTAAAATAACAATATCTGAATTTCTATGCTATAGTTTATATTATACAAACTATTTTAATTATTTTTAACCAAGACAGTAAAATGGACATTACATGTACCCAAGCCCTTAAAGCAAAGGAAAAAAAATGTAATTAAGGCAATACATAACAAATACAAACAGCAACTTTACAACATCATAAAAAGACTTCTATCATATGCTATTTGCATTTGTTATGTATTGTCTGAGAGAGAGAGAGAGAGAGAGAGATTTAAGTATAAAATGTTGAATAGTAAAACCTCTCTGGCAGAGGCTCCCTCTCCAACCTCATCTATTTTGTCTATAGAAACGACAGGTTCACAAATTTTCCACTTTTATATTTTTCCCCATCTTTCCTAAGTCACCTTATCTTTACCTTTATTCTTAGCTACCATTTTAAAATTGATAACTGGCAATTTTATGTTCTTTTCATAACCTTAAAGCAGGCTATACTCAAAACTTTGTCAATACAATAATGTCAATTAGAGGTGTGATTTTTATGGCATTTCTGTATGGGCAAAATCCCCAGTGTAGGTACAGTTATAACAATATAAAACTGGTTTTGCCAGTATAGATTGTTTCACTTGGGGAAGCTGAGTAAGCTGTACTGGCAAAAGCAGTATTTTTCTGGTATAAGTTGTGTCTCCAGTAGGTTTTGCCAGTATTGCTATACCAATAGAGCTGTGCCAGCAAACCTTTTCTAGCATAGACCTGGCCTTAGTGACTCCTTCCTATTCACACTATCTTGCTCAGGTAAACCTGAAACTTTGCCTCTAGCTCCTTCAACAAAACGCCTGACAAACAGTAGTGCTTTTCTTGAGCATCCTTACTACATCAGTCTTTTTTATCTACTTCTGTTCTTGACTCAGATCTTCCACTTGCCTCCTCTTTCCATAACCTTGGACTGATAATTGACTTTAAAACTTTTTGCTTCCCCATTTCCTGTATGTGCAAGTGTGCCTATCACTATCTCAGCAACTTAATACATTATTAATCAACACCTCCGATAACTGACCGACGTAAGGTACCCTTCTCTGTGACTATTGTATATCCTTTCTCTCTGATCACCTCAAGTTCCCACAATTAATTCAGCAGCATATACAAAATATTGTTGTTTGCTTTTCACATATACAAAATTTGACCACTCCACCCACAACCTTAGACAACTGCACTGGTTTCCCATTTTATGATCTGGTTCAACATTTCCATCTTAATATTTAAGTCTCTCCATAAATTTCCTTTATCACCTCATTTCTCACTATATTCCTTGCACTTGTCTGGCCTAGCCTCTGCCCTTTTCTAGACTGTTCACTCTGCATGAAGAGACTTCTCTTTTTTAGTTCTAGCCCTTTGGAACAGCTATCATGTATCTCTTTACCTCAGCTCTAGCATCTCATTTCCAATCTCAGCTTAAAACCGAGCTGATCTCCCAAATTTATAGCTCAGTTTCTCTGTCTCCATTATTGCTCTTTCTGTAACTGTATTTAGCTCAAGTATTTTGTGATTCAGAGATATGAAAACATTAGAAAAATAGGGACTTTTTAAAAGGAAGTTATCCACATTTATACATAGCATCACTGAGTTTAGGCTAGAAAGGACCATCAGGTTATCTAGTCTGACCTCCTGTATATCACAGGCCACCAATACCCACACACTAAAACCAACAACTAAAATGAGACTAAAATATTACAGCCCACAGGAGACTAGATTAGTATGTGCCACAGGCAGAGAATAGGAGAGAGTGAGATGCACCAGTGCCCACGGTCCCCACAATGGCAGGGAAATGATTAAGGAAGATATGCCCTAAGGACCCTGGCAAGTGACCTGCACCCACACGATGCACACGAAGGCAAAAAAACAAACAAACAAACCCCCCACCCCCGCAAGGTCACTGACAATCTCATCTGGGGGAAATTTCTTCCTGACTCCAAATATGGCGATCACAGTTAGACCCTGAGCATGTTAGTAAGAACAAGCTAGGCAATCAACTGAGACACAATGCTCTGTACCACCTCAGCGCCCTGGCCCTCCCAGTTCAGTGTCCCATCTGCAGCCATGGCTATCCCTAATGCTTCAAAGGAAATAGATTAAAAAATATGCAAATGTATTGCCCTTTCTGAAAGTGTCTTACTATTCTAAACAATACATACAGCACTGTCAGCTTGATGTATTGTATTCAAACTGTCTTACAGAACCCACAGAGCACAGAATCTGAATTCATAAGGTCTCTGTGTGATACTTTCTCTAGGCTTCCAGAGCTATAAGTCACCTTGTTACTCTTCTGCCTCAGCAAGAAAGAGATTTGCTGCTACTAAACTATGTATCAGCTCCCTGACCTTCCAGTCTGTTAGGCAGCCCAACAAACTCATAGACTCATAGAATATCAGGGTTGGAAGGGACTTCAGGAGATCATCTCGTCCAACTTCCTGCTCAAAGCAGGACCAGTCCCCAGTTTTTGCCCCAGATCCCTAAATGGCCCCCTCAAGGATTGAACTCACAAGAAACTCCTCAGGACTCTGCTAGCCCTTCCTTTGCCTTGCAGGTGGCCTGGTTCCTGAACCCCCAAGACGAGTTTTCCTCTGCAGTATTATGGCCCCCATCACTGCACACTAACAGACATGTTCAGTCTGCTGTCTCCAAAGAAACAAAATAGACACAGCCTGATGGCTCAGCTGGAGATGCACAGCTCACTTTAATATAACCGCACTGATATTAATTTATCATAAAACAAGAGTAAATTTATTAATAAAGAACAGAAATAATAGAAACAGAAAATGGTTCCAAATAAAACAAAAGTATAATCATGCTTTCTAGTGACTTAACAAGCTACAATCCTTCTCTAAAGATAAGTTTCCTACCTAAAGCTAATTCTCAGTGTCACTAAGCCACATAGTAGGGAATCCACCTTCCACAGATCAAAGAGCACTGAACTCTTTGTTCCTTCAATATGGATAAAAAGATGCCCTTTTGCTTCTCCTTGTTTCCCCCAAAGTTCATTGTCTTTGTCTCAAGAGTTAGGATAACCCTTGGTGTTCAGACTGTTGGTATTCTCTGCTATGTTGCGCCATGCAGTTTCCTCATTCTCCTGACAACTGATGCAAATGAACTGCTCATTGCCTGTATCTACAATATATATTGAGCATGGGGATGCCAGAGACAAATAGGCAAATCAACAGTCCTTTGTCTAGGACAAACTTATCAAGTCTGCCCCTAAAACATAAACATATTTCCAGCACACATATATAACTCTTTACACACCACTTGTACATACATAACATAATGATATTAGTGACTGATGTGTCACCAGCTTTCATTTTGATACTACACATGTCACTCTTCACATGTAAATACCATAACAGCAATGTGTTACTTGTTGTGGGTGTGTTAGGCTTGATAGGATTACAGAACAGTGTGCCCTCTGTCAGGTGGCATTGAGGGGTTCTTAGGATTACACTCCATTCCTTCCTCAGAATTCCAGGATGCAAATGATCCCAGAAACTCACTGATATGAAAGTTGGCTTTCTAAATTTAGCTTTATTCATGTAGGAAATAATTCAAAGAAATATTGCTTAACTGGGGCAATATTTACTTCAGCTAGCACTCAATTCTTACCTAAATCAACTTTATGTATTTACCTATAGTATCAGAACCTTTCTGGATGGCTGTGGAGGTAATTAGGAGCCCACAGAGAGGGAGTTTGAGTACAGATTTCTTGGTAAAGGGATAAAGAGGCATCTGTTATATAAAGATAAATGTATTTAGGGCTAGATCCTTATTGGTGTAACTTCCAGTAGCTCTACTGACTTCCATGAAGCACTGATGAATAACATTAGCTGAGAATGGGCCTTTACAAAGGTGGTATAGGAGATAAACTCTCTCATCAAAATTAAAATTATTTCTAGGGGTAAATGAGAAATGCTCACTGTCCTTGGTACAGCTGGTCACAACATTTCTGTCCAAAAAAAATTTGGCAAAGGGTGGGGGAAAGTCATGAAAGGTTTGTGAATATTTTCCCCATCTTTTTAACCAGTTTTACAGAAATGTGTAGGAGTCTTAATGAATGCAAATTTCTTTGGACACTACTTTGATTACAGTTACTGTGTTTAACAGAAGTAACTCTATTAGCAAGTACAGAAAAAAAGGACTAGAAAATGGAGCCTACTTGCCTTAATGAAAAAATAACTGTAAATCAGGTGAGGCTCGGTTTGAAACTAGGTTAATTTAGTCAAAACTCATATCTGGATGGCTATTTAAATTCTCAAATGGTGCACAGCAATCAGTCATTTCTGGGAAGCCTAGTTTAGAAAAAAGTAGGAGGCAGCATAAGAAATAAACAAATAAAAACCAACCCCATTGGCCAGTTTTTTAAAGGAGCTGAGCACCTGCAGCTCCAATCAATGAGAACTGTAGCTGACTGCTATCTTTGAAAATCAGGCAAAGTGTTTATTATTAGTCAGTTCAGATAAAGAAAAAAGTCTTAGTGAATGCTGTGTAGGGCTGATGGGCTTCTTAGTTCCACCTAACCTGATTCTTCAAGGTAAATTATAAAATTTCTCTATGCTTGTGTTTCTGTATACCACTGCATTTGACAATTTATACCACTAACTTTAAATGTAATGTGGATGTGACACACAGAAATGCTATTTCTTGGCCACCATCACCTGACATGGCACAGGGTTACAAAAGTTAATTTCTCTCATCACATGACAGGCGTCAGCATCCATGGATTCCTGTGGCTGGATGACATTACAGATCTGATTGCCACACACAGTATTATCAGTTAACTTCACTCCTGATAGCATCAGAGAAACTCCATGACATAGGACATCTAGGGGTTCCCTGAGTGTAACACAAGGATAGACTTTCTCTCCGCAGATAAAAGGAACTGATTTCACTGCGTCAGGGATGCACTTTAAGGGGGGAAATCATGGTCTGAAGTTGTGAGGTCAATTCTCCCTGTCCTGACTTACAGATGTGATATCTGCAGTGTAGCTAGGATATCCGTTTGCCAAAGCCTTGTGCTGTTCTGTTCTGTTTGCCTCTGCTGCATCTGGTATGCATGGAAAAGTCTTGCTACCATTTCTCCCTCGCTGGACTCAGAAAAGGAATATTAGTTTACACTACTGACTTTGCCTGGTGTAGCAATGTCAGTTAGGGGGTGTGAAGAGGTATGATCCCATGCCAACGTAGCTTTGTTGGCAGAAGCAGTTATACCACCATTACTGAGTTTTTACTGTTTTTCTCATAGGAGGAGATTTAATATACTGGTACAAAGCATAGCTCTGCCAGAATAACTGTGCCACACTAGGAGTGTTTTGCTGATATAGCACACTGGTAATGTGCACCTGTAAACATAGCCAAAGTTTGCCAAATACAACTATGAAAAAACCTGTGGCCCAAAGGTGTTTTGGAAGTAAAAGGTTTCAGAGTAGCAGCCGTGTTAGTCTGTATCCGCAAAAAGAAAAGGAGGACTTGTGGCACCTTAGAGACTAACAAATTTATTTGAGCATAAGCTTTCGTGAGCTACAGCATCCGAATGCATCCGATGAAGTGAGCTGTAGCTCACGAAAGCTTATGCTCAAATAAATTTGTTAGGGCCTAAGGTGCCATAAGTCCTCCTTTTCTTTTTTTGGAAGTAAAAGTTAGGCATTAAGGATATGAAGGCATCTGAAGGCACTTCAGAATTTGCTACATGAAGGCTTAAGAATCAAACCTCCTTTTTCACTAGGAGGGTGGAAAAGCACTGGAATGGGTTACCTAAGGAGGTGGTGGAATCTCCATCCTTGGAGGTTTTTAAGGCCCGGCTTGACAAAGCCCTGGCTGGGACAATTTAGTTGGGGTTGGTCCTACTTTGAGCAGGAGGTTGGACTGGATGACCTCCTGAGGTCTCTTCCAACCCTAATCTTCTATGATTCTATGAAACTGAGGTTATGGCTACTCGTCAAGCTGGAGGGGTAATTTCCAGGTCAGGTAGATGTATGCACTCTAGCTTTGACTGAGATAGTGCATTAAAAATAAAAGTGTATCCGTGGTGGCGTAGGCAGCAGGACGGGCAACGTGCCCCAAGTAAAATCCCACCAGGGAACCTAGCTACCTATTTGGGCAGCTAGCCTATCTCACTACCTTTGCCACCATGGCTATGCTTCTCTTTTTAGCATGCTACTTGAAGCAAAGTTATCGTGTGTACATCTCCCGAGCTGGAAATTCCTGCTTGAAGTGTAGCTGTACCCTGAACGTCATGGCAGTTTAGATGAATGCTCATTTATAAAAAAGCCTTTTACACTGTGGCCAGCTCAACAGCTTTCCACACTATACCTACATTTTTGTTTATTTAAAAACAAATAAATGAGCTTCCACAGAAGGCCAGCCTCACTGATTAGCCCACCAGAGAGCCAGAATTCTCAACTATTTAAAGGATTCTGCAGTTTTGAGAAGCACAGAAAATTTTGGATACTTTCTACTAAAATGAGCCTCACAACCCACACCATACAAAGCAGAAAGATTGGGGAGAGGAAGTAGAAAGGAAGTAAGTTACGTATCTCTTGTAATATTTTATTTCATTACTTTCACTTCTGCTAAATAAAATTACTATGGTCACTGTCTAGAAACTGGATTTGCCCTTTAAAAGAAGACCACCACTGGATCAAAAAAAAACAACACATTTTACACATAGTAAGGACTGAGCAGGAAATTTTCAAAGGCACAAAGGGGAGTTAGGTGCCTAACTCCCACTGATGTTTCAGTGGGAAAGCCAATAGGTTAGGATGCCTAACTCCAATTTGTTACTTTGAAAAACTCCCCAAATCACCACTTACTACAACATCCTTTTGCTTTGAAATACAATCCTTCACAAGAATATAAAAGCAACCCTAAAGCTTATTGTGAGTTGAGCTAAGGTCCTGATACACAGTAATTCTTTTCAACAGCAAAGTATATTTGCTTTGAAAGTCTGTGACAGTGAAAGTCATAACTTGAGCCTATCAGTGTCCAAAGATGGGCACTGCTGTTCTGTCCAGTTGTCACATGGGTATGAGTAAAACTTGACCATAGCCTGATATACCGCCTCACCTGGAACACCTGAAAATGAAGATCTCTTCCTGTACTGCCTTGATATGAAAACTATCAGGGAACCTCCTGGGGAGCAGCCACTTCGGTCCTTTGTTCATTTGTACTGGCCCTGGTGTTTTCTCCAGTTGATACTTCTCTACGATCTGGGGGCACAGCCACTACACACAGCTTGATGACACCATGTTGAATTTAGTATCAAAAACGGCTGTCTGAACTATACACCAACCTCCGGTCTGTATGTGATAGCACACATGGCTCTGCCAGACCTTTGACAAGATGCCATTACTGTTACATCTGCTTGGACAGTGGCAACAGATGAAACCAACCTATTGCATCTACAGTTAATTGATGCCCCATTCTCAGACAGAAAACAAGCTGCCCCAACTCAAAGGGCTGCTCATATTCTGGGGAGGAATCTCACTCTTGTTGTTACACCACAGCTGATCACTCAATACCCCTTTGCTACGGCAGTTAACTCATTCTTGGGCAAGAGTGCTACAGGCCCTTTACCATGCATGGATGATCAGCATCTGTCATGATCAGGATGTGGGCAGTCTGTCCTAGCAGTCAGAGCAGGGGTCTGGAGTCAGGTTGGATCAGATACCAGGGGGTCAGAGTCTGAGACAGGCCAGAGGGCAAACCAGGAGTCAGGTGTCAGGAGGCAGGCAGGGTCAGGTTACCAGGAGGTCAGCACCAGGCAGTAGGAGCAGTTATTGCAGGGGGATTCAGTCCTAAGCAGGAAGAACCCAGTTGCATGAACAAATTCCTGCTCATGTGCTGAGTTTAAATAAGAGATGTGGACCATTCAGGACACCCAGTGAGTGTTCCACCAATCAGCTCAAAGGACTGGGTCATCTGTCAGAATCCAGCTCCTACTGTGACAACAGTTAGTAGGTCATTGGGTGGCAGGTTGGAATGTACTAGCTTTGTGGACATTATTACACTGTCACTGGCCAGCTGTGTGACCTCTAGTATGTCACCTAACCTCTCTGGGTTGGTCTCTGCAGTGTTGGTCTAACTCTGCATCCAAAGGAATTAGTAGTAAAACTCCTACTGACGTCTGTTTTGAAAATCTCATCCTCTCTCACTTTCCCCATCTACAAAATGGGAATCCACATATAAAAAAAATTGAAATAATACAAACTTACATCTCCGGAGAGGTGTGAAAACTAAATCATTAATGTTAGCAAAGGGCTTTGAGTTGGATGGGTGCTTGGCAAAGCTATGAGCAACAGCTATTGTGCTGCTTGCACAACCAGAAAGACAGGGCTTCACCTGTTTTTCATTTTGCCTGCCCAGTGTGATCTATCTTACAACCAAAAGGGCCAGAAACAATTTTTGAAAGAAGTAGGTCCAAGGAAGATTTGAACGTGGAGATGGAAATGGTTGTATATAGAAGCACAAAAATTGTTGTTATATAAAATGAATACATCTAAATTAACAGTCTCTCAATGAACTGGAAGATCTAAAATTGACACGTACCAAGTGATTTGCCAATGTATCACTGGACCTGATTTATGTAACTACTGGATCATTCCAACACCCACGATATGACCAATGACCAGAGGCTCTTTTTCCATTTTGCACATACAAACATTTTCAAAGACATGCAGTCGCACTGCAATAACCCTGCAAGTGCTACTAACAACTGTTTCTTCCACCACAAAGCTTCGGCAGGGAGTTAAATGCATCATTACTAATTTCCTGAGGATGATAAATGCTGCCGTACATGTATCTAAGCATCATTCAATTTTTCTGGACAATTTTTACCTCCATACTAGAACTGCAAACTTCAAAGAAACCTGACCACAGAAAGCATACAAAGAATTTGAAATAATTAACAAAGACCTATAGGGAGGCCATATTAGATTGTTCTATTGTTTCCCAAAACCACTTCTTCCCTGTCCATTCCATAGCCTTCCTATTCATTTGTACATTTTTATTTTAGTTGCCAAATGAACTAAAGATAATACATGCTCTATATTTGGTGTGAAGATCCCCTTCTACTACTGCCACAGCTCTCAGTTACTCTAATATGTATTTCTGGCACTCGGTCTCCCTGCCAAAACCATCCATGCTAGCTTACAAACAGCTAAACAACTACTGCATATATGGGATGCAAGCTACTCTCTCCCTAAAATCCAGATATGACTATATCTTGAATGTTAGTCTTCACAAAGAGACCTAAGAGTAACATTGCTGTGCCCCTTATACATTTCTTTGTGATAAACCCTTCTGCTCTTGTCAGCTTTAGAATGTCAACTCCTTGAGGTAGCGGCAGGGACCTCTGCTGAATGTAAAGCCCAATGTCAGTGATCAATAAATGAGTCAAATGTTCAGTGTATTCTATGACATAACTCTGCTAAGTGTGTAAGTTGTATTAGGAAGACTTAACATAATTTTTTTCCATTTAAAAAACAACAAAACAGCTTTACTGCCTGACACAAAGATTGGGTTTCAGACAGGCAGCTTTAAACGGGTCTTGGGAAAGTGAAATGTCACTTTCTTAAACATGAACCCTTATTGCTGACTGCA
This sequence comes from Caretta caretta, assembly GCF_965140235.1. Lineage (NCBI taxonomy): Eukaryota > Metazoa > Chordata > Testudines > Cheloniidae > Caretta > Caretta caretta. Next base: position 80,262,147 of record NC_134209.1, read on the forward strand.
CCCACTAGTCAGTATAAGACCAGTGGGGGGCATCTGATGCTCTACGTTCACACTTGTTTCTTGCCACTGCTACAGTATGACACCTTGTCATGCACCATGCTGATTAGATCTCATTTATCATGGGACTGCTGCTGGAGTACAGAACCACGCTATAAGGGCTTTGCAAGCTCCCTTTTATTCCCGCCTTCTAATGTTAGCCTTTGTGGTATTTAAAAAAAAAAAGAAAAAAAGCAGAAGAATTAAAGAGAGAGAGGAAATAAAGGGGAATGTATCTGTTCTCTGTATGATGGCTCCTTGCTCTAGCAGTTGATGTGATCCAGCCACTACATATGTTGCAGAGATTCTCACCTGCTGTCACCTGAAATTGAAGTCTGTGATGCTGAGTATATGGATTACAGCAGTATGGTGTTTTGTGAATGTCCTGTTGAATGAATATTTTTTCTTCACTATGACTTTGCTAAAGGTTATAATAAAGTCCATCTATGCAGATGGTAACTATTGAGGCCACTGTTCAGTACATAGGGCAGATGGGCTGATAATATCCATAAACAAAGCACAGATTTATTTAATTCTATCTATACTGGGAGGGTGAGTGGGATAGAGTGGTGTCTTGCCTATTTTGCCAAGGTACTCATTGGACCACGGGTTCTGTGGCTTAAAGAAGGATGGCTGATGGGAGAGAAGATGGTGTTTCTGCAGCATATTTTTCTTTGGCAGATTACCACTGATAAACTTCATAAAAATGCATTTTGTAAGAGGTGATTTGAAAGAGCTAGACTTTGCTCAATGCATGAAAGGAGACAGAGGAAGTTCCAGGTGTAAGGAAATGTATGGAAAAAGGGCCAAGATGAGAGTTGCAGAAGAACTCAGGAGAAGCAACAGCTGGGGAGCTGGAAGCCTAAGAGTGGGTGCCCTTGCTGGATCACTGAGGGAAAATACAGGTGCAGTTGCCCTTAGCTGTGACAGACATCACTCACAAGATCACTGATCTTGGGGGTAAGGGAGAATACGTAAATTCTTTGCCAGGCTGCCAGGTTAAGAGGGGATTAACTAGAAAAAAATAGAAGGAAAACTCCTGCCAATTCAAGTTTGGGATCCAGGAACATGTCTTTTTCTGGGACCCATGCCTGAGATTGGGAGTTACAGGACCTTGGTAGTGATAGTCAGGGAAGTCCCAGTCTTTCCAAACAAGACATTTGCATGGAGACATGGCTGTGGGGTGGGACTGTCTTCATTCCCTTGGAGTCCTCTTGGAACAAAGTTAACATTACAGTGATGTACAGAGCTAGAAAAACCCACTTGCCTATTGTGGAGAGGAAAAGTTGCAAATTTTGGCTCTCACTACTTTATACATAAATGTACATACTCTGCGTGCACAGAATAAATGACACGCTCCATTTGATATTTATTATTTCTTGTTCTTTGAACTCCCTATGCTCCAAAGTGAGACACTGATTGAAATAAAATTTTGTTTGAACACATTTTATGGTATTCTACTTCAAGCAGCTGGTTGGCCTTTTGAAAAGGCAACTAATTCTAACTGAATTACATATTTTCCCTCAAATATACATTCCTGTGCACTCATCATAACAAAAGACTAGGTGAACACAGAAGACTGTTATATTGACATTTTTTCCTTGTAGAGAAAAGTTCAAATTTGCACCTTACATGAAGGTCAGCCAGGCTGTAAAACCATTACTCCATTTCCAGGCTAAGATAATCCTTCTGTGGGAAGCTGCTAAAGCAGACTCAGATCTGGTAATGTATACTGAAACAGTGTACTACATTCCAGTCATTGTAATAAATCTTTCTTGCGCTACTCAAAAGGGTATAATTGAGCCTGGGAATATTAGTGTGCGAGAACACAACTTAATTGTATAGGGCTAAAAGCACGTCATGGGCTCCTTATGTCTGTAATGATGATGTGATGACGACACAGCCATCACTACCCTGTAACACTTTCAAAACATACCTCAACTTGTAGTAACTTGCATCTGTTCACCATTCTCTCAGTAAAGTAATACTTCCTTTGAACCAGATTCTGCTCATCTTATGTTGATTAGTACCTTACTCCATGAACAGTTCCAGTGATTTCAACGTACCACTCAACCTCATTAAGGCTGGCAGAATCTGGCTTTTATATTTTTCTTAAATATGTTGCCTATTTCTGGTCTGTCCAATAGTCTCAACTGGACCATGATGCTTATGTTTTACCATAACAGTTAGTTTAAATACTTCAGTCATGTCACTTAATTTTTCTCATCCTTGTAATGCTATAGCACAGGTCTGAGCAGGAGAGATGTCCCCAGTGGGTAGATAAAGCAATGGTAGGTACTGCAGAATACATCTGAACGACGGTGTTATTAAACTTTTCCTACTTCCTTTTAAATTTTACTCGTTTCCAAACAAGTTTTTCAGTGTCACATCTGAACAAGGGTAAAAAGTGATGTGAAAAAGGAAGCTTACATTCAAGAGAAAGGCTTGTTGTTTGTTCCTGCTACAGAAAAATTACAAAAGCTTAGTTCCAGAGACAGCCTGCTCAGTTTGCACTGCTTACATAAATACTGATCCTACAGTTCATTTCAATTGCTGACATTTTTTGTAACTGGCTAATTACGTAAACAGAACAGATCCACACTGCCACCAAAACTAGAAGCTATTTTAACAACTTAAAAAAATAGTTATTCACCAGCTATGTTTGTAGTACTCCTGAAAGAAGCTGAATTTTTAAAAAGAACAAACAATTAGTATGCAGTTCTAACACTGATTAAATTTCTCTGTTTAGAGATAATTTCATCTGGGATTTTCTTCTTTGGTCAGACAGCCTTATACTGCACTTAAATAGCCTCAAAATAGAAGGCATTAATTATAATATGGTATTTTAGTCTTTCAACATCATCTGGACAAGTGCTTCCTCCTTTACACAAATAAGTTCTCTCACTGCATAAGGCAGTTCTTGTCATCTCTAGCATTATGTCAGACAAGTTCTCCTAAAGGTTTTCCTTTTTTCCCCACCCTGTGCCAGCAAACAGTTTGGTGTTCTCTTCATAAAATAAATTAAATCTGAAATATAGGTCACTCTTGCATTCAGAAGCTCCAAAATTATATTTACCAATCTGTACACTCCGTTCAAGAAATATTTAATACATTTTTATTCTCAAACTGTACACAGGAATAAGGATGAAAGGGGCAACACTCTTCTTCTTGGCTGTGACCAAGGCACAAATGAGACATTGGGTCTCTAATATAGTTCAAATAAAAGCGTCATTTTTCCTGTTGCAATAGGCAGTTAAAAATATGATCCATCACATTTAATTTGTATTAACTTGTTCACAAAGCCAGATGTACTGATATTTTTCTTGTACTTTTTCATACAACAGAAAAAAGTTTATAGCCCCAACAAATGACGCTTGAGTGCTATAGGTTCTGGTCAAGCACAGCATGATGAAATGGTTTAATCAACAGTCTGTTTTTTCTTGGAAAAGGTTATTACAGCTTGTGCGTAACTATGAAACAAAGAGAGAAACAGGTTACTCACCCTAATGGAGTCTTTTTACCATTTCAGAGGTGTTCCTTTAGCACTGAATGTCCTCTTAAGATGAAACATGATTGAACATACTTCGGGTACATACTCTGGTAGCCAGGATGGTTTGGTCAAACAAGAACTTGTAGTGCGATTTAGACGGACCCTCCTCAGCACTGGAGACTGATACATCTAGGAGAGATGTTGACTGAGGAGTCAGGAAGTACACTGTCAATTACAAGGGGGACATTCTGGAGCATTCAAATATTACTTATGATTGCCCAGATTTGTTTCTTTTGAATGGTGTGCATTTCTGTATATTGGTTACAGTATTTAACTTACTTATATTATTTGGTTCCAGTAATAGCAGAAGGCTCTTTGTGTGTGGTGGGATGTCAACCAAACAGCTCCTGGTGAATGCGGACTTTGAAGAATAGAAATTTAATTGGCTGTTTTGTTTGGACAGAAGGTAGAGAGAGGTACTTCTCTCTCAGAATTGTGGGATTCAGTGTAGAGTGCGGATTGAAAGACTCACTAGCAGAGATGGCCTGGAGTCTATCTTGATGCCAATGGAATACGGCTTGTGGTTCAAACTGTACATCATTCCCTGGGTGGCTAGACAGCATCGCTATCTGGATAGTCTTTTGACATGGGCGTCTGCCAATCAGAACAGATTGTGGCTCACGATAAGGTGGAGCAGCTACAGTCACAATTTTCTGCAAAAACTCTTTCCCACCTTCATTTATTTACATTCTTGTTTTTTATTTATTAAAGTTATGGCCTTTGTGCCATAAGCTATTTCTAACTTGCGAGGATGTTGTTTGTTTTTCTGTTTGTTTTGAGGTCTTTTGGGCAGGGAATAGAATTCCCTGGGCCATATAAACAGATACCACTCCCTTCCCTCTGCTCCCAGTTTGCTTGCTGAAAGTCCTAAAAATGTTAATATTTCAGAACGCACAGAGCATACTCTATATGATTATGTTTATATGGCTCCATTATTAAACCTTTACTCATTGATGGCTTGAGATTAATCTCAAAATGTAGTGACAATATGACAATTTTAAGAAAAAATGGAACTGTGAAGTTTCAATATTACAAAGAACTTGTAACATCTAAAATGGTAAATTAAGCCCTCATCTTTTCCATCCACATGGTAGCTAATTAAAATGTCTTGTAAAATGTCTGAAAAATGGAATACCCCAGGGCTCTCAACACTTTCTGTGAAGTAATAAAATGTTTCTCACTGCAGTAAGTGAACTCTGAAACTTTAAGAAACGTTACCACCACTGTATTCAGACCGGTTCTAAAACCTGTTCTCACCAGATAATGAAATTGCTTGAATAAAATGACTTATGACTAGAATGGACTAAGTACTAGAAAATTTTCTGAAGGAAACAATCTGGCCCTGCACTGGAAGGAAGATGCCCGAACAGATTTTGTGCACCTTTAATTTTTCTAACTACTCTTCATAAGTGTCTATAAATTCTCATTGACAAATTCTAGCATTTGCACCTCTTGCCTTTGAATTTTCTAGGAAGCGGAGTATTATTTATCGTTCTAACATTAATAGGGAGTGGACAGAACAGCTAGACGCTGAGAATTTATTTGAGAAAACCACTTATTTGAAGTACTTATTTCTAATTTGAAAAAAGAGAGTATTTAATTCTACTACCCAACTGTGATGCATGACAACGAAAGACTGAAGCTAAAACAAGTTAAGGACTAAAAGTTGAAGGCTCTTTATCCCTTTCTCTGAACTACTGATTCTACCAAAGTTGCTGGGATCTTCCTCAAAAATAGAACTGAGCTGTGCTACCTTAAACTCCTCTAACTTTAAGATTTACCCATGTGTTGTGCCAATTCCAGCATGGACATTAACTGTACCTCATGAGAGAGTACCCCTTTGTCCATGCCTGTGATCAGGACTCCTCAATAGGCTTAACGCTCCACACCCTATTTTAGTACCTCTCTTCAGAGCAAGAAAGCTTATTTATTTCTGGGTTAGCTGTGTGAATTTCCTCAAAATTGTAAAAGATCAAAAGGATTTTAATTAAAACCAAGATTTATTAGAAAAAAGAAAATTATATTAAAATAAAAATAGATAAGATGAATTGGGTAACAGCTTTATCTAAAAACACAAATTTATAAAACAGTACTTTAATCAAGTATGCACTTACATCTAAGAATGCACATGGTAATCTAATTCCCTAAGATGCTTTTGCTATCTCTCTTGAACACTGCAGCCTCTCAGAAGCCCAGCTCTATGGTCAACGGCTCACTTTTCCCTTTTGCAGCTTCTCCCCTCCTTGTTTTACTTTGAGCATATTTCAAGTCAAAGGTGTGACTTTGTCCATTAACATTCCAGGGGTAAAAAATATCCTTTATAATTAGCATACTGACAAAGGTATTTACACAGGTATTTACACTATTTTGGAAGGGGATATAATCCACTTATCCATAACTATGGTCTGTTCTAATATTATTCAGTATTATATAAAAATTTTCTTGAGTGAATCAGATGTTGTCAATATCCTGTATACTTTATAGAGTTTAAGGCAAGGAAGGACCATTAGCTCATCTAATCTGTATAGGACAACCATTAAATTTCACACAGTTACCCCCCGTTCTGAATTCAGTAACTTGCATTTGGCTATAGAGTATCTTCCAGAAAGACATCCAGTCTTGATATGAAGACTCCACCACTTCCCTTTGCAGTTTGAGCCAATGATTAAAGAGCCTCACTGTTAAAAATGTGCTTTATTTCTGAATTGAATTTGTCTGGCTTTACTTTCCAGCTATTGGTTCTGGTCGCACATTTCTCTGCTAAAATGGAGAGACCGTTACAATCCAGTATTTACACTCAATGAAGGTACTAATTCATTGTAAGCGAGTCACCCCTCAGTCTTATTTTTGATAGGATTAACAAGTTGAGTTCTTTATATCTTCGACTGTAAGGCATTTTCTCCAGCTCTTAAAAATTTTTTGGGGCTCTTCTGTGCGCCCTCTCCAGTTTTTCAACATCCCTTTTAAAATGTGAACACCAGAACTAGATGCAGTATTCCAGCCTGTGTCTTACCAATGCCATGAACAGAGGTAATATTAACTCCCTGCTCCTACTCACAACTCCTCCATTTATACATCCAAGATCACATTAGCCCTTTTTGCCACAGCATCACAAGGAAAACTCATTTTCAGTTGTTTGTCCACTCTGACCCCTAAAATCCTTTTAAGAGTCTCTTCTCTCCAGAATACAGTCCCCCATTCTATAGATATAGCCTGTATTTCTTGTTCCTATATGCAAAACTTTGCATTTGGCTGTATTAAACCACTTTCTGTCTGAAAGAGCCCAGATTACCACGTGATCCAGATTACTCTGTAGACCTGCCCTGTCCTTACCATTATTTAACATTCTACCAGTCTGTGTCATTCGCAAATTTTATCACCAGTTATTTTATATTTTCTTCCAGGTCACTATGGAACATGTTGAATAGCATCAGACTTAACACCCATCCCTGCAGAACCCTACCAGAAACATCTCATGTGATGATTCCCTACTGATGACTATTTTCTTACTTTTTGAGATCCATTTATTGCGTGCTTTATTGATAGTGTACAGTGCTAATTATTAGTCATTGGGTACTAGGTCAAATATCTTACAAAAGTCTAAGTATATTACATCTATGCAGTTACCTTTATCAAACTTGTAAACTCATCAAAGAATGAAGTCAGGTTTGTTTGACAAGATCTATTTTCCATTAAATCATACTGTATGGCATTAATTATATTCTTATCCTTTAATTCATTATTAATTGAATACCATATCGACTTTTCCTTTATTTTGTCTGGGACCAATGTCAGGCTAACTGGTCTATAGTTACCCAAATCATCCTGCTTCCCCTTTTTGATTAGCAGCACCACATTAGCTTTCCTCCAATCTTCTGGAATTTCAACAGGATTGCAAGATTTATTAAAAATCAACATTGGTGAGCCAGAGAACTCCTCAGCCAGCTTCCTTAGAAATCTTGGGTGAAACTTATTTGGTCCTCCAGATTTAAAAATATTTATTCCTGAATATATGTTGTTTAGCATCCTCCTTGGTTACTACCAACTTGGAAAGTGCTTCATCATCCTCATATACTAAGTAAGTACATTCTTTTCAAATATACAACACTTCTGCATTCCAGCATTGTCATTATTAACAGTTTTACCATCTCCATTTAGTAAGAGGCCTAAACCATTGCTAAGATATCTTTGTTCCTAAATACATTCATATTATTGTCCTTAGCCCTGCTGGCCATGGATTTTCCCCTGATGTCTTAAATTCACCTTATCAATTTTCTACCCCTCATAACTTCTAATTGATTTTGATTACTATGTTTCCCCCTTTTTTCCCCAATTGTTATATATTCAATTATTTAACACATGTTCCAGAATCAGCATTTCACTTGTCTGTAAATTACAGCAAGAACTAAAGATTATACCTGCCTATGCAGGATGAGACTAAAATTATTTCTAAAGCAGGGGTAGGCAACCTATGGCGCACGTGCCAAAGGCAGCATGCGAGCTGATTTTCAGTGGCATTCACACTGCCCGGGTCCTGGCCACTGGTCTGGGGGGCTCTGCATTTTAATTTAATTTTAAATGAAGCTTCTTAAACATTTTAAAAACTGTATTTATTTTACATACAACAATAGTTTAGTTATATATTCTAGACTTCTAGAAAGAGACCTTCTAAAAACGTTAAAATGTATTACTGGCACATGAAACCTTAAATTAGAGTGAATAAATGAAGACTCGGCACACCACTTCTGAAAGGTTGCCGACCCCTGATCTAAAGTATGCATCCACGTCACAGTTTCTTCAGGGACCTCAAAAATTATGAAGTTGCTATTGGTATATTATTAAGACACATTCCTGATATCCTATCTCAATACTGGTCAGGCACTAGTGTACTTATCTTGCCTTTATACTATAAATACAAATCTAAACTACAAAAATGCAGAGTATTACAATACAACAGTCTTCCTTCTCAAACCACCCATGCATACAATTCCATCCTTCTCATTAATCATCTACAAATTGCAACTTTAATTGTACACATACATCAGATTACCTGAAAGAAATCACACACTGTCCGAAATTTAAAGTTTTAGACATTAAGTTAACAAATTAAACTTACTTTAAATTTCCACAGATGATTATTAAATGACTAGCTTTGTGTAGAAGAAGCCAGACTTGACAAGATGATTTCTTCAATGCTCCTTGCATCTATATATTTTTTTGTGCTTCAAGCTTTCGTCTGGGATTATTAAGCACATGCTCTTTTCTTGCCTAGTTTTTTGGTGCCTATGTCACTAAGGAAATAGTTTAACAACATATCACTTGTAGCTGACTTTTTCAATGGAATTATTTAGGCACACTGACATTTTAACAGCTCAGATACTGCAGTACAATGCGCCCCTCCTCCCAAAATGGAGAGAGAACATTGTGAGAACGCAATTAAGCTGTCTTGTGCTAGTAAAAATAACTTAGGTTTAAATTGCTTTTCTGAACAGAGCATTAACCATTTAGAATAAAAGCTTTTCCAGATGTGTATGATGAAGCATATTTTGGTTTTCATAATTCTGTTTACAGCCAATGCAAGCTTCAAGTGCCTCTGTATAAATGTTACTTGAACCCAACAATTCGAGACATTCTTCCAGATAATTCAATCTCCTTTTATAACAGTTATCTGCAATTAGTCAAATATGTGTACTAAAACCACCAGCACCTAATGCTGACAGACTACCAGTGTACCCAATCACATAAAACTCTTCCATTTCATAATGGAAAGACCAGACATGAATCTTAACTAAAACTACTGTACAGAACAAAAACATCCATCATAATAAAATACACTTATGAATCTAAACGCTCTACATTAGCTCAGAATTTCCTTGCTTTTGTCTTTTTAAATCAGAATATTAACTTTACTTTAACATAATAAAGTTATAATAATAATAAATTAAAAACGTTTAGAAAGTGATTCAAAAGTATCCAATTCTTTTAGTTTATAAGTATCATTATAAGAGTTCAAGCACACACTAATAGTTAACATTTCTGAATGGTCTGGATGATAACCCCCCTGTTCATCATGACTTTCAGAAAAAAAATCCCATTTTGGATGAAAGCTTCTAATCCTTGGTATTTGGTCAAAGGGAAATTTTTTTCTTTGCTGACTGAATTCTGCAAGAGAGAAGAAAACATTTTCCCCATTTAAAAAAAGTATGAATGTTTTACACACAGATCATTCAATAAACATCTCAGCTTTGTAACCAGATGTGTAACTACTCCTCATTGAAGAGTACAATTGATCTCAGAGCCTCCTCAGGTTGGAAGGCAGATCTAGATAGATCTTAGACCTGCAAGGTGCTGAGGGCCTGTCAACCAACATTTCTACTGCTCACTAAACCTGTAAATAAAAATAAGAATTAAAAAATGAGAGACCCTTAACTATAGTGGCAGATATGATTGCATAATTAATGGGTAACAATACATCTTCCAATATCTAATCCTTTGAAATCACACTAATAAAATGTACTTTAAAGAAAAAATAAGATTAAATGTAACATTTTACAACATCCTTATTGAGCTTGCAAGAACAAATCATCCCGATGTGTAGAAAGAATAGTAAATATGGTAGGCGACCAGTTTGGCTTAACAGTGAAAACCTTGCTGATCTTAAACACAAAAAAGAAGCTTACAAGAAGTGGAAGATTGGACAAATGACCAGGAAGGAGTATAAAAATATTGTTCAGGCATGCAGGAGTGAAATAAGGAAGGCCAAATCACACTTGGAGTCGCAGCTAGCAAGGGATGTTAAGAGTAAAAAGAAGAGTTTCTTCAGGTATGTTAGGAACAAGAAGGTGGTCACGGAAAATGTGGGCCCCTTACTGTATGGGGGAGGCAACCTAGTGACAGAGGATGTGGAGAAAGCTAATGTACTCAATGCTTTTTTTGCCTCTGTCTTCACAAACAAAGTCAGCTCCCAGAAGACTGCACTAAGCAAGCAGCACAGTATGGGGAGGAGGTGATCAGCCCTCTGTGGAGAAAGAAGTGGTTCAGGACTATTTAGAAAAGCTGGACGAGCACAAGTCCATAGGGCTGGATGCGCTGCATCCCAGGGTGCTAAATGAGTTGGCGGATGTGTTTGCAGAACCATTGGCCATTATCTTTGAAAACTCATGGCTATCGCCGGAGGTCCTGGATGACTGGAAAAAGGCTAATGTAGTGCCCATCTTTAAAAAAGGGAAGGAGGAGGATCCGGGGAACTACAGGCCAGCCAGCCTCACCTCAGTCCATGGAAAAATCATGGAGCATGTCATCAAGGAATCAATTTTGAAGCACTTTGAGGAGAGGAAAGTGATCAGAACAGTCAGCATGGATTCACCAAGAGCAAGTCATGCCTGACTAACGTAATTGCCCTCTATGATGATATAACTGGCTCTGTGGACGAGGGGAAAGCAGCGGACTTGTTATTCCTTGACTTTAGCAAAGCTTTTGATACGTTCTCCCACAGTATTCTTGATAGCAAGTTGACGTATGGGCTGGATGAATGGACTATAAGGTGGATAGAAAGCTGGCTAGATCGTTGGGCTCAACGGGTAGTGATCAATGGCTCCATGTCTAGTTGGCAGCCAGTGTCAAATGGAGTGCCCCAAGGGTCGGTCCTGGGGCCGGTTTTGTTCAATATCTTCATTAATGATCTGTAGGATTGCGTGGATTGCACCCTCAGCAAGTTTGCAGATGACACTAAACTGGGAGGAGTGGTAGATACGCTGGAAGGTAGGGATAGGGTACAGAGGGACCTAGACAAATTAGAGGATTGGGCCAAAAGAAATCTGATGAGGCTCAACAAGGACAAGTGCAGAGTCCTGCACTTAGGATGGAAGAATCCCATGCACTACTATAGACTAGGGACCAAGTGGCTAGGCAGAAGTTCTGCAGAAAAAGACCTAGGAGTTACAGTGGATGAGAAGCTGGATATGAGTCAACAGTGTGCCCTTGTTGCCAAGAAGACTAACGGCATTTTGAGCTGTATAAGTAGGAGCATTGCCAGCAGATCGACAGACGAGATCATTCCCCTCTATTTGGCATTGGTGAGGCCCCATCTGGAGTACTGTGTCCAGTTTTGGGCCTCACACTACAACAGGGGTCAGCAACCTTTCAGAAGTGGTGTGCCGAGTCTTCATTTATTCACTCTAACTTAAGATTTCGCATACCAGTAATACATTTTAATATTTTTAGAAGGTCTCTTTCTAGAAGTCTAGAATATATAACTGAACTATTGTTGCATGTGAAGTAAATACAGTTTATAAAATGTTTAAGAAGCTTCATTTAAAATTAAATTTAAACGCAGAGCCCCCTGGACCAGTGGCCAGGACCCGGGCAGTGTGAGTGCCACTGAAAATCAGCTCGCGTGCCACCTTTGGCACACATTCCATAGGTTGCCTACCCCTGCACTACAAGAAGAATGCGGAAAAACTGGAAAGAGTCCAGCGGAGGGCAACAAAAATGTTTAGGGGGCTGGAGCACATGATTTATGAGGAGAGGCTGAGGGAACTGGGATTATTTAGTCTGTAGAAGAGAAAAATGAGGGGGGATTTGATAGCTGCTTTCAACTACCTGAAAGGGGTTCCAAAAAGGATGGATCTAGGCTGTTCTCAGTGGTAGCAGATGACAGAACAAGGAGTAATGGTCTCAAGTTGCAGTGAGGGATGTTTAGGTTGGATATTAGGAAAAACTTTTTTACTAGAAGGGTGGTGAAGCCCTGGAATGGGTTATCTAGGGAGGTGGTGGAATCTCCTTCCTCAGAGAATCTCCTTCCTCAGGTCAGGCTTGACAAAGCCCTGGCTGGGATGATTTAGTTGGGGATTGGTCCTGCTTTGAGCAGGGGGTTGGACTAGATGACCTCCTGAGGTCCCTTCCAACCCTGATAATCTATGATTTTGACATAGGACTCTTATTTGGCTGTGAAAAAAAGACAGCAGAACTATTAAGTTTTATCCTCCCACAGCCAAAGTAAATCAACATGTTGCCTTTAATCTAATTTTCTACTTCTTATAATTTATTCATATGTATATAGTCACATAACTAGATCTACTTGCAAACTTCAACAAGGCAATTTAAAAACTGAACTTTGTCCTTTGAAGTGAAGGAAAAAAAATTCTTATCTCTGTGTCTTTTTAAAAAAAATATAAAGGTCTACAATGACATTATTTCAATAATAAGGATTTTACCTTCTGCAGATATTGGATATATGCTGAACTACAAGAAAATTGAACTACAATATAAATGTGTATTAGATCCTAATGAATAGAGACACAAATGAGTCAATATCTCTCATTTCTTTTCTATAAACAGTTATCTTTCATAGTCAAGATAACTACAGATTATATTAGTGGTTTCCAAGATCTTCATAACTCAGTTTCCTCTTAAATTACTGGCATAATTAGTATCAACATCCTTTAATAGCACTAACACCTTCTAATCTCTCTTTACACATCTTTCTGACTCAGTTTACAGATGGACAATAGAAAAAATACTTTAATTTCTAAAAATGCTAGTTTAATCCTCAAAAGCTGGCGTTTTCTGCACTGTCTACTAAACAGATGCTTCATGAAGATATGTATATGTTCAGTAGTTAATTCATTCCAACAAGAGGCAAAGATAATTCTGCACTGGTCCATCTCATTACTGTCCCTTTACAAATATTATCTGGTATTTGTTCAAAATTATAGTTTATTTCACTCTCTGGAAATCACTTCTACATGACTAGGTAGATTTAATCTTCATTAAGGAAATGAAATTATCCTGAAAAGGCAAACATAACGACAACAAACAGTATTTCATGTCCAGTACATGAATTTCATTTAAAGTGAATGACAAATCAAATTTTTGGTGATTTCAACACAAAATTATCCTTATAAAACAACTGTTAGAAATCAATATGTTCAGTTTATAAATTGATTCCTTCCAAATGCTATCCAAAACCTGGTGTCTCTGTCCTAGTTTCTTGCTCTCAGAGACGATGGGGTAGGATGCTGCTGAGACACAGCAATCTGCCCTGTGGGTAGAGTGATATTTTGTGTCAATCAACAGCAACCCCTCAGGCTGATCAAAGTGCAGCACGGACAGAAAGGCCCACCAGAAAGTGAGCAGATAGCACCTGAGCAAACCAGGGAGGTGGAGGAGAATGTAATCAGGGAAATTTAAGAATCTGACAGGATTACTGAAGACCTGACTTGGGGGATGGAAAGAGGATAGAGGATATATATACACTCAGGAGAAGGGCTGGTGATAAGATGCATTGTAACAAAAAATATCAAAAGACATTCAGTTATCTTTAGTTCTCTGCAACCTGAGAAAAAGAGGCATTAGTAAGAGTTATCAAGCCAGTATACTAACCCAGATCAGAAATTTGACTGCAGAATCAAACATAGATCACATAGTAATTTGTTCTACTAACTGAAATGAGTTGGACTGACAAGTTTCCGGATCTGTTCTTTAGATTGGATAACCTTTTATACAAAGAAACAAAAAAAACCCAATAACCAAGAAATAAATCCTTAATGTAACTTCACATCACTCAGATACAACAGTTGACTAATAGCATGAGAAGCTCACTGTTTGGGGAGCAGAGAAAAAAGGTACTATAGTAGGGTTGGTTCTTCACCCTATTGGGGGTGTTATCGGATCTGAAGTGCAGAATTCTATAGGAAAGGAAGAAAAAAAATCAGAAAAGCTAGCCTGCAACTTAACGAGCAAGACAAATTTAAATCTAACAAAACACGAAACAGTTTTTCACTCCTTTTTCATGTCCAGGTCTTTCCCTCAAGTAAGTTACATATCTCACTCACTCTCACATACACACTAAGATTGCAAAGTCAAGCACTTCAAATTAGGAAATGCCAGAATTAAGGTTGTCTGCAACCTTAATTCAGCCCCCTTGGCTATATGCTTTATGATACAGTTTTTAACTACATAATCACATACTATTTTTTCCAAAAGGCCCCTGAATCATTCAGTGCACAGAATGGACTCTCTCATTTAACAAGCAGTTATTTAATTCAAAAGGGTTAATGAGATCCTTGAATGTATAAACAAGGCAATACTGAGGAAAAGTAGGCAAGTTATACCTCTGTATTTGATACTAGTGTGACAGCTACTGGAATATTGTGTCCAGTTTTGAAGTCTACAATCAAGAATGTTGAAAAATTGGAGATGGTTCAGAGAAGAGCCACAAGAATAACTAAAGGACTGGGAAAAATGCCCTATAGTAAAAGACTCAAGCATCTCAATCTATTTCATTTAACAAAGAGAAAGTTGTGAGGTGACTTGACCACAGTTTATAAGTACCTATATGGAGAACAAGCCCCACCCCATAACAAAACATACAACACACAACACAACACAAAATAAAATGATGATGATGACGACAGTCTCTCTGCTCTCAGTTCCAGTGCCTGGATCTGGAGCGCAGGCAGTCCATAACAGCCCAGAGCTGCAATTACAGGCAAAGTCCTGCTCAACTCTGGGCTAGAGCCCAGAGACAGAAAATTTGGGGAATTTAGCTGATAAAATCTAAGAAAGTCTCTATTGAGCATATCAGAATTGCGGTTTTTAAAAAAATGTATAGCTTGGCCAAATCTGAGTGGATTTTCATTCCCTCATGGAAATGCTAATCCACTACAAAATTGCAAGTCCCTGAGACAAAGCATAGGGGACCCAGAGCAATTCAAAGAAAAGGTCACCAGATTTTTTTTACATAGGCAAAACCACCTATTTTTTCTTAGCCCATTCTCGGGAATAACTCAGTTGTGTTGGCTGAAGTTTATGGCTAAAGCGTGGACAATTAAAGGCAAGTGAAAGGGGTCTTATAATAGAAACCATGAGACAGCCTAAATAATACATTGTGCTACCAGTTCCACCTATTATAAAGGCTGACTGCTGCAAGGTATTATCATTCCAGCTTGCTTTTTGTAAGCTGTCATTCCTGTTTTGTAAGCTGTTGCTTCTTTAATATGTTTGCTTTTTCCAGAATGGCTGATGAAATGTTTTAGTTTACTACTAATGAGATCTACTTCATGAAGGAAAAGGAAGGGATATTTTGAAACAAACACACAAAATATAAAAATATGTTCATCATTATATTAGATATAACTTTAACCCTGAATTAAATGAAGGCCATAATTCTGAAGAGATTCTAACTCCATATTTTCAACACCTCAGTAAAAGTAATAAAAGGAAGTGCAGGTGTAAAGCCCTTTAAAAAAATCAGGCCATTTTAATACAATTGCCTATATTAAAGGCTACCTGAAATTAAAGTTAAAAATTTCTCAAGAGAATAAGTGATTTAGGAGCCA
This sequence comes from Caretta caretta, assembly GCF_965140235.1. Lineage (NCBI taxonomy): Eukaryota > Metazoa > Chordata > Testudines > Cheloniidae > Caretta > Caretta caretta. Next base: position 80,278,074 of record NC_134209.1, read on the forward strand.
AAGCCCCATTTTTAAATGTGACTTAGATACTTAGAACCTAAGTTTCATTTAAAGACAATGGTACATAAATGCTTAAGTCTCTTTTGAAAATGGGCCTTAAGTTCTTTTGGAAACTTGGGGGGGGGGGGGAGAGGGAGGGAGGACATATATTAACATGAAACAATACTTGGGATCACAAGACACCGGCCTGTAGGAAGGGCACATTCGGCACTGCTGTCAGCTTCACCCATACACTTATGTTTGTAAATAGATAAGACTGAAAAATTCTGTTTTGCAAATTTATTTTCTTGTGTTGGATGCCCAACAGTGATCATGATAACAAGTATTAAAACATAATAAAAGGACATTGTCACACTAAATGGACCATAGAGATCCATTAGATCCAATATCTTCAAAATCTACAGACTGTTTTGACATCTGACTATTACCAAGGATTACAGTATTCCTGAAGTTGGCAACTTTAACTGGGACAGCTAATGCCGGTCAGCCTAGCTACTTTATGCATACTGTTTATATATTACATTTCAAAGGATTTATTAATTAGAAATCAAAATCACCACCAGATGTATAACTCACAGAAGCAACTGTGCCCATTATTTGAAAACTGTCAGATTTCTGCCACCAAATCTAAGAAAAACGGATAGGTGCTTTGATAAAACACTTAATGTGATAGTAAATGCATAACTTACGATCACTTGAAAACAACTATTTTAAATAGGGTTGCCAACTTTCTACTCACAGAAAGCCGAACACCCTTGCCCCACCCCTCCTCCAAAGCCCTGCCCAGGCCCTGCCCCTTCTCCAAGGCTCCACCCCCCCACTCTCTCCATCCCCCCTCCCTCTGTCGCTTGCTCTCCCCACCCTCACTCACTCACTCATTTTCACCTGGAAGGCTCAGGGGGCTGGGGTGCAGGAGGAGGTGAGTGCTCCAGCTGGGGGTGAGGGCTCTGGAGTGAGGCCAGGGTCCACTACTAATGCTGGGAGGTGGGGTGGATGAAATAATCTGTTAAAGCCATATGGGAAGAATGGTAAAAAATGGGGTTAAGGTCGTGGCATATAGTACCTCTTTCCTTTGCCATGATCACCAGTACAAGAGCAGTTAAGAGGTTAATAAGAACATTTGCAAATATCAAGATTCGTATAGTATCTCAAACTGCAATCTTCATAATTTAAAAGTTATAAAAAGCATAACATGCGAACATATTGACTCTGAACTCTTTTAAGTGCATGTGCACTTAAGTATTTAAAAATGAACATTTGGCATCTCCCTACCTACCAAAAAAATAAAAAGAAATTCTTACGACAAAAGCATCAAAGCTGCACAAAATATATTATCAGCTAGACAATGCCGTCCAGATTGCTAGATTTTACATACTGTCAAGAGAATATAAGCACAAGATTGGTCAACCAAACAAGATGGAATTTTAAAATCACTACAGGAAAAACTTGTTTCTTGAGGATATGGATCAGGAGCCATTAAAGGGACAGTCAAGAGTGCATTTGTTTTTGTGAAGCAGTGTCCCTTGAAGCAACAATATTTCCTCCCTCCTTCCTTTACTTAACCAGATACTTCCCCCAGTGTTTCATGGTAGCAAGTAAATTCTTTGTATTCCTTTTCCTCCTATTTCCCTGCCTACAAAAGCCTGTTATTTCATGTTTCACTGCTGAAAATTGTCAGCAAAAACATTAAATATTACTATTATCTTGTATGGGTTTTCTCACACACACTTATCTTATTCAGTGAAGTTATTTCCACACCCTTCAAAGCTCCATGTTGCGGAAAACTGGTGTCCTTCCTTTCGGACTCTTCAAAAATATTTTAAGAGAATATGGTAGGTTGACAGTTGTGTTTGTTTCTTCTTTATCCTTTTTCTTTTCCGCTTCCTTCAATCTTGTGTAATAGGCAAAGTACCAGTCACCGCAGGCTTTGACTACTCAACTAGTTCAGTCTCAAATAACCTTTCAAGTGGGTTCCTGCTGTTAAGAAACTAAGATAGTTTTCACCAGTGGATTTTCTGATCAGATCATAATGGTTTTTTGTTTTTTTTTTAAAAATAAGGACAAAGATGAACTCAGGTAATCATTTAACATTTTGAAGAGTGGTATTTATCCTACTCATCTTTTCTGCAGCTGAAGTGTCTTCAATAGAGAAACTGTTGTTCTACATACAAGTCTTCCTTCTGGAAAACTGTTGCAGCATTTTAGTACTATGATATTAAATGTAATCCACTCTCTTTGAAGCTATTATTCAGTTTCTGAGACTAACAGGCACATTAAAATATCTTTAAATTATAGTAATAAGTTTTACATTGTAAACTTTATATTAAAATTTCAAGTTTTACCATAGACACATATCTGTGAGCTAATCAAGCATAAACTGTGTGTGAGTTGCATCTCCCCTTGCAACTAACAGTAAAGTATTACTGGCTAGCCAGAATAAAGCTTAAATCCTTCAGGCATGAAGATCAAGAAAAAGTGCACTCCTTTTGAATAATATTACATTTCACAAACTCTGTTACCAATTATATGCTAAGGCTGTCTTCTGCCAGAAATGAATTATGTTTCACCTCCTCCTCCAGAAAATAATTTCTTTCCTCTGGTATTTATTTTTCACAAAATTAAAGGTGGAGAGGGACTGCACAATCCCAAGCAGCAACCCACTGTCTGTCATTCTAAAATTCAGAAATTCATACCAAACAAATAATTAGAAGTTATCACTAGTATTTGCCCTCACTACCTTCCCACTTACTTTATTAGATTACAAAATCTGCAAGCAATTAACGTCTGTTTTACCATCAATAAGCTATTCAAGGCAAGGACCGTGCCGACCATAATGATGTCTAACAATAGAGGGCGTTTGGGTACTACTGAAATACAAATGAAAAAACAAACAATACAACTAAAACACAGCATTTCTACATATGAAGAAACTGGGCTATGAAACTGACTTCAGTTTGCCTTATTCACGTACTGAAGTTGGTTTCTTTTTTGGAGAAAGACACTGTTCTGCTGGGCATATGAATAAATATAAATGTATTGTGTCATCCCAAACAATTCTACTATAGTTAAATGTTTAAAATTTGAATCTGGAAAAGATTAACTAACTTCAGTCATGCCTACTAATTGTTCCTGATAACGAGTGAACAAATTGAACAAGACAAGTAAGCAGGCGGGCTACAAGAAAGTGTTAGGAGGGCTATAAATTGCAAAATGTATATTTTATTATTTTTATGTTTTAAATCCTGCCCTTCACTCTTGATTTACTTTATGATTTTAACTGATAGGGAGTTCTTAATTTTCTGATCCTTGAAGTTCACTAAATTAAAAAAAAACACACTGGTTTCAGATAGGATACAGTTTTTATATTTTGGGGAGGAGGTTTGTTTTGTTTTTTGTACCTCAGTTTGCAGGAAAGTTTAAATACAACTTGATTTTAAACAAAATCAGAGTTGCTAATTAGATGTTGACACTCACAGTTTACATTTTCTGTAGCTAATTTTGCCTGTAACAACTCAAAGCTTTGCTCTTTTCCCTATATATTCATAATTCCTAATAAGATTAATATGAGAAGATAACAATTAGACCTCATCAGATTACTCAAAGCTTTATAAATGTTAGCACTATCATATGATTAACAGCAGAGACAGGGGAGGACATTTCCTGTGTTTGGCTTTTTCTGACAGGCTTTGTGGACAGAACTCAGAATAGCATCTCAAAGCACCACATCTGAATAGCAAAACAAATGTCTAAGACAAAACATGCTAGACAATCAACCTGCTGTTCTTTCATAATGCAGTCACGGATTTGGAACCACTTTCAAGATCTGGTTTCCACAGCAACAAAATCAGAAAATTCTCACAACTACTGCTTTCTATCTCCAATCAAAAAAATGCAGCATTAAACTGTATGTTAAATAGACTGTTAACCAAAATTTTGTCCTGCTATAATTCAATTGTATAAGCATTTCCACATTTAACTCCACATTCTCTGTTGCTTTCACCTTTTGCCTGGCTTTCTTCTAGTCATGCTCTCAGCATAAAGGTTTCATTTTGTTAATTTGCTTTGATTTTTTGTGGGGTGTTGTGGGAGTTTTGTTTGTTTTTTGTCAGAGCAAACATACTTTGGCTGGCATTAAGTGTGGAAAAGAAATACTTTCCCTATTATAAAAATAAATCTTGGTTTATTATGTTGTAAAACACTCTTAGTATCTAAACAACTGGGGCCAAACATTGCAATAATCCTCACTGAAGGGAAGTGCATTTGAGTATTCTGAGGAATTGGGTTTGATTTGAGTCATGAGCCATTTAAACAAATCACACTCAGCACACACAGTATGTTTTGCAAGGAATTCTCACTAAGCTCATAAAATGCTCAGCTGAGGAAGGTCACACAGCTAATTTTAATAAATACTAACAAAAGGCAAACAGTCAATAAGGGAAGGGGATTGCCAGCTCTTCTTGCAAAGTAAAAATGCTAAGCTCTTGAAGTTTGCAGCAAATTATTCTCTCCTGAAGACTTGGTGAAGTATATATGGGCTTCATCCTGCAGATTTTGAAAGTGCATGAGGCAGTTTTAAAGTGGTGCTCACCAAATATTTCCACGTTTGGATTTTTCCTATTTTTTTTTTTATCTTAAACATACTGTGTAACTTAGGAAATGCCATCCCAAATTAAATGAAGAAAATGTTAAAATTGTATAGCTAAACACTGAAAAGTCAGAAAATGAAATTATGGCTGCGTAACAAACTTACCTGTCCCAAAATGTAATAGTATGTGATCACATTATTTTTCAAACAATAGTAGAAATGGCTACTTACTGTAACTGTGGTTCTTCAAAATGTGATGCAGACATGTATTCCACTTAGGTGCATGCGTGCTCAGTGCATCAGAGCTGAGCTGAAGAATTTTGTCTAGCAGTACCCATAGAGAGGTGCTGCTTGTGCCTCGCGGCCATAGCCCCATCCTTGGTTAAATGAGGATGGTCAACCCCAACCCCCCACCCCTCGGTTCCTGCGCACTAAACGCCCATAGACAAGACTCTGATGCAAACGGGACAGAGGGTGGGTAGTGGAATACACATCTGCATCACATCTTGAAGAACCATAGTTATAGTAAGTAACCATTTCTTCTTCTTGGAGTAGATGCAGCTGTTTATTCCACTTAGCCCTGGTCTACACTAGGACTTTAGGTCGAATTTAGCAGCGTTAAATCGATTTAAACCTGCACCCGTCCACACAATGAAGCCCTTTATTTCGACTTAAAGGGCTCTTAAAATCGATTTCCTTACTCCACCCCTGACAAGTGGATTAGCGCTTAAATCGACGTTGCCGGCTCGAATTTGGGGTACTGTGGACACAATTTGATGGTATTGGCCTCCGGGAGCTATCCCAGAGTGCTCCATTATGACCGCTCTGGACAGCACTCTCAACTCAGATGCACTGGCCAGGTAGACAGGAAAAGAACCGCGAACTTTTGAATCTCATTTCCTGTTTGGCCAGCGTGGCAAGCTGCAGGTGACCATGCAGAGCTCATCAGCAGAGGTGACCATGATGGAGTCCCAGAATCGCAAAAGAGCTCCAGCATGGACCGAACGGGAGGTACGGGATCTGGTCGCTGTTTGGGGAGAGGAATCCGTGCTATCAGAACTCCGTTCCAGTTTTCGAAATGCCAAAACCTTTCTGAAAATCTCCCAGGGCATGAAGGACAGAGGCCATAACAGGGACCCGAAGCAGTGCCACGTGAAACTGAAGGAGCTGAGGCAAGCCTACCAGAAAACCAGAGAGGCGAACAGCCGCTCTGGGTCAGAGCCCCAAACATGCCGCTTCTATGATGAGCTGCATGCCATTTTAGGGGGTTCAGCCACCACTACCCCACCCGTGTTGTTTGACTCCTTCAATGGAGATGGAGGCAATACGGAAGTAGGTTTTGGGGACGAAGAAGATGATGATGAGGAGGTTGTAGATAGCTCACAGCAAGCAAGCAGAGAAACCGGTTTTCCCGACAGCCAGGAACTGTTTCTCACCCTAGACCTGGAGCCAGTACCCCCCGAACCCACCCAAGGCTGCCTCCTGGACTCAGCAGGCGGAGAAGGGACCTCTGGTGAGTGTACCTTTTAAAATGCTATACATGGTTTAAAAGCAAGCATGTGAAAGGATTACTTTGCCCTGGCATTTGCGGTTCTGCCTTTGCAAAAGGTTTCTGGGGAGGGCAGCCTTATTTCGTACTTCATGGTTGGACACTTTACCACTCCAGGCCAGTAACACGTACTCGGGAATCACTGTAGAACAAAGCATTGCAGTGTATGTTTGCTGGCATTCAACCAAAATCCGTTCATGCGGTGGGAGGAGGCAAAATGCGACCTTGTAACGAAAGCACATGTGCTATGTATGTAATGTTAACAGCAAGGTTTACCCTGAAAGAGTGTAGCGACTGTTTTATAAAATGTGTCTTTTTAAATACCGCTGTCCCTTTTTTTTTCTCCACCAGCTGCATGTGTTTCAATGATCACAGGATCTTCTCCTTCCCAGAGGCTAGTGAAGCTTAGAAAGAAAAAAAAACGCACTCGCGATGAAATGTTCTCCGAGCTCATGCTGTCCTCCCACACTGACAGAGCACAGACGAATGCGTGGAGGCAAATAATGTCAGAGTGCAGGAAAGCACAAAATGACCGGGAGGAGAGGTGGAGGGCTGAAGAGAGTAAGTGGCGGGCTGAAGAGAGTAAGTGGCGGGCTGAAGCTCAAAGGTGGCAGCAGCGTGATGAGAGGAGGCAGGATTCAATGCTGAGGCTGCTGCAGGACCAAACCAGTATGCTCCAGTGTATGGTTGAGCTGCAGCAAAGGCAGCTGGAGCACAGACTGCCACTGCAGCCCCTCTGTAACCAACCGCCCTCCTCCCCAAGTTCCATAGCCTCCACACCCAGACGCCCAAGAACGCGGTGGGGGGCCTCCGGCCAACCAGCCACTCCACCACAGAGGATTGCCCAAAAAAAAGAAGGCTGTCATTCAATAAATTTTAAAGTTGTAAACTTTTAAAGGGCTGTGCTTAAAGTGCTGTGTGGAATTTTCCTTCCCTCCTCCACCACCCCTCCTGGGATACCTTGGTAGTCATCCCCCTATTTGTGTGATGAATGAATAACGAATGCATGACTGTGAAGCAGCAATGACTTTATTGGCTCTGCAAGCAATGATTAAAGGGAGGAGGGGAGGGTGGTTAGCTTACAGGGAAGTAGAGTGAACCAAGGGGTGGGGGGGTTCATCAAGGAGAAACAAACAGAACTTTCACACCGTAGCCTGGCCAGTCATGAAACTGGTTTTCAAAGCTTCTCTGATGCGTACCGCGCCCTCCTGTGCTCTTCTAACCGCCCTGGTGTCTGGCTGCGCGTAACCAGCAGCTAGGCGATTTGCCTCAACCTCCCACCCCGCCATAAACGTCTCCCCCTTACTCTCACAGATATTGTGGAGCACACAGCAAGCAGTAATAACAGTGGGAATATTGGTTTCGCTGAGGTCTAAGCGAGTCAGTAAACTGCGCCAGCGCGCCTTTAAACGTCCAAATGCACATTCTACCACCATTCTGCACTTGCTCAGCCTGTAGTTGAACAGCTCCTGACCACTGTCCAGGCTGCCTGTGTATGGCTTCATGAGCCATGGCATTAAGGGGTAGGCTGGGTCCCCAAGGATACATATAGGCATTTCAACATCCCCAACAGTTATTTTCTGGTCTGGGAATAAAGTCCCTTCCTGCAGCTTTTGAAACAGACCAGAGTTCCTGAAGATGCGAGCATCATGCACCTTTCCCGGCCATCCCACGTTGATGTTGGTGAAACGTCCCTTGTGATCCACCAGAGCTTGCAGCACTATCGAAAAGTACCCCTTGCGGTTTATGTACTCGCCGGCTTGGTGCTCCGGTGCCAATATAGGGATATGGGTTCCGTCTATAGCCCCACCACAGTTAGGGAATCCCATTGCAGCAAAGCCATCCACTGTGACCTGCACATTTCCCAGGGTCACTACCCTTGATATCAGCAGATTTTTGATTGCATGGGCTACTTGCATCACAGCAGCCCCCACAGTAGATTTGCCCACTCCAAATTGATTCCCAACTGACCGGTAGCTGTCTGGCGTTGCAAGCTTCCACAGGGCTATCGCCACTCGCTTCTCAACTGTGAGGGCTGCTCTCATCTTGGTATTCATGCGCTTCAGGGCAGGGGAAAGCAAGTCACAAAGTTCCATGAAAGTGCCCCTACGCATGCGAAAGTTTCGCAGCCACTGGGAATCGTCCCAGACCTGCAACACTATGCGGTCCCACCAGTCTGTGCTTGTTTCCCGAGCCCAGAATCGGCGTTCCACAGCATGAATCTGCCCCATTAGCACCATGATGCATGCATTGTCAGGGCCCATGCTTTCAGAGAAATCTGTGTCCATGTCCTGATCAGTCACGGGACCGCGCTGACGTCGCCTCCTCGCCCGGTATCGCGTTGCAATGTTCTGGTGCTGCATATACTGCTGAATAATGCGTGTGGTGGTTAATGTGCTCCTAATTGCCAAAGTGAGCTGAGCGGGCTCCATGCTTGCCGTGGTATGGCGTCTGCACAGGTAACTCAGGAAAAAAGGCGCTAAATGATTGTCTGCCCTTGCTTTCACGGGGGGGGGGGGGGAGGGAGGGAACGGGGGGCTGACGATATGTACCCAGAACCACCCGCGACAATGTTTTAGCCCCATCAGGCATTGGGATCTCAACCCAGAATTCCAATGGGCAGCGGAGACTGCGGGAACTGTGGGATAGCTACCCACAGTGCAACGCTCCGGAAGTCGACGCTTGCCTCGGTACTGTGGAAGCGCTCCGCCGAGTTAATGCACTTAATGCACTTAGAGCATTTTCTGTGGGAACACACACACTCGAATATATAAAACCGATTTCTAAAAAACCGACTTCTATAAATTCGACTTAATTTCGTAGTGTAGACATACCCTTAGAAGACTCACAAGCAGTACCCATTGGAGGTGGGGTTGGGAATCTATTTAAACAAGCACTTCCTAAAAATCTGTGTCAGCGCTGGATGCTGCAGTAATGGCACAGTGGTTTGTAAAAGTATGTTTTGACAACCATGTGACAACCCTAGAAATATCCAATATTGAGATGTCACTTAAGAACACTATTGAAGGAGCTTGTGCTATCATAGAATGAGCTCACACCAGCTGTTTTGCATACAGTCTGGATGCAGAAAGTTATCCACTTAGAGATCTTCTGAGAGAAGACTGCCAGTCCTTTCATATGGTCTGCATTAGACACAAACAGATGAACTGAAGCCCGAAAGGGTTTAATCCTGTCTAGATAAAAGGCCAGATATCATCTGACTTCTAATGTGTGAAGACACTGCTCCTCCAGAGATGAATGCGGCTTAGGGAAAAAACACAGGCAAATATACCACCTGGTTTAAATGAAACAGAGATGACTTTAGACACAGATTTCGGGTGTAGCCACAATGTCACTTTGTCTTTGGAGAATTACATGCATGGAGACTCTGTCATTAAAACCTGCAACTCTCATACTCTCCTCACAGACGCGATCACCACAAGGAATGCAGTTTTTTGACATGAGAGAGGCTCAAACAGAGGACTCATCAGTGCCACTAACCATGTTAAGGTTCCATAAGGGAACCAGTTTTCACACCAGTGGATGGAGACGAAGGATTCCCTTTAAAAATCTCACCTCCATGATACTCGAAAATACCAATTTTCCATGAATGGGTGGATAAAAACCTGAGATCACCACTAGATGCACCCTCAATGAGCTAAGCACAAGGCCTGACAACGGAAGATGCAGCAACTACTCCAAGATGTCTTGGATACTGGCGAGCTTAAGAGTGCGACCTCTGTGACCGAGGAACATCCCAAAGATTCTATGGAGACCACGAGGCATAAGGATAGGGCATTGGTGGCCAGTAGGCACTAGGCCAGGGGGCCCTGTCCCAACTGCAAAACGAGTGTCAATCCTGGTGCTCAGAGTACTCTTTAAATGGCCCCTGATGTGGGTCAGGAGATGGAGAGCAGGAGGAGGAAGATTCTGACCTCAGCACCATGGAGCCTTGGGTTTCCAGGGATAAAGGTAGAGCCAATCCCTAGGGGGTGAGTAACTGGTTTGACTCATCCGTCACCCAAAATAAAGAAGGGACTGGTAGTGATGGTGGAAATGGTACCACCGCACCAAATACGCCTACATTGACCTTGAAAGTCAGCAAAGGCACCAAAGTAGCTGACAGTGCTGAAGTGGAGGGTGGTGAGAGACACCATGGTAACATCAATGGTGCTGAATGCAACAGTACTGAGGAGTTTCCTGGAGACAGAGATGGTCCCTTGGTCTGATCAGAGCAACAGCCCTGTTTCCACAGGCTGCAGAAGGGGAACACTGGGGTGCAGTCCCAATGGACCCAAAGGTTCAGCAGCCCATCCAGCCAACAGTACACTGATGTAGCCCTGGCAGTCTTGGATCAAGGGAGAGGTCGGGACAAAAAGGCAGAGACATAGCCAGCTGGTAAACCACTGGTGCGGAAACAGTCAGTGCAGGCATCTTCCTCATCGGAACCAGACTCAACGGATGCCGCGGGGCCAGAACCAGAGTTGCTGGTACTTCTGTTATTCACTCCCTTCCTTATAATTAGTCACTTAAGTTTTATGTTTTATAGCTAAACCCAATTTACTGATCTGTTGTTATACATATTTTAACAGTATAATTACCCTTGCTTCATATAAAAGTAGTTCACGTTAAAGACCTGTTTCCAGTACTTTATTCACTTTATTGATTTTCTGGTTAAACTTTCACCCTGTGAAGCACATTTCACAGTTAATAAGTGAAAGATAAGTGAATCTGGTAAGCCCTTTCTAGAATATTGTATCCTTCATGGAATCTATTTTTCTTTACCTAAACCTAAATTCATCATTTATATTGCAGTAGCACTAGAGATGCCATCATAGAATCATATAAGTGTAGGGCTGGAAAGGACCCCAATAGGTCATCTAGTCCAGTTCCCTGCATTCAATGCAGTACTACGTAATAACTAGAGCATTCTTGATAGTTGTTTGCCTAACCTGTTCTTAAAAACCTCCGATGATGGAGATTGGACAAACTCTCTAGGCAATTTGTTCCAGTGCTTAACTACTCTGACAGTTAGGAAGTTTTTCTTAATGCCCAACCTAAACGTCCCTTGCTGCAATTTTAGCCCATTGCTTCTTGTCCTATCCTCAGACGTTAAGGTAGCTGGCCTGCAGATCTCTTGGATTGTGGCATCTGTGCGAGGAAGGCCGCTGATGATGCCGTCAAGTGTGCCGTTACGCTCGCCGGCGGATGCACCTCCGCCAGCTCATAGCAGTATCGGATGCAGGCCGTAATCCATGACAAAATCCTCTGAATAGACACTAGACGACCTTTCATCCTTTCTGCCACCGCAACAAACAACTGTGCTGACTTACAGAATGGCTTTGGTCTCTTCAAATAGAAGGCCAGCGCCCTCCTGATGTCCAGGGTGTGCAGTATGCATTCCTCATCCGATGCATGAGGCTTTGGAAAGAAGATGGGTAAGTATATGTCCTGACCAATATGAAACTGGGAAACGACCTTGGGCAGGTTTCAGAGTAACAGCCGTGTTAGTCTGTATTCGCAAAAAGAAAAGGAGTACTTGTGGCACCTTAGAGACTAACCAATTCAGAAATGTCAGGTGCAGACGTAGCTGGACCTTGTCTTTGTAGAAGACTGTAGAGAGTGGCTCCGAAGTAAGCGCCCTGATCTCGGACACCCTGCAGGCCGACATTATCACAACCAGGAATGAAACCTTCCAGGAGAGAAGCAGTAGAAAGCATGAAGCCAGAGGCTCAAAGGGAGACACCATGAGCCTCGACAGCACAAGATTCAGGTCCCAGGAGGGACCAGATACCACACGTACGAATAGTGACACTCCAGACCTTTTAAAAACCATGGCATGGGTGAAGATCAACCTGCCTCGGAACAGAGGCTGGAAAGCCAAAATGGCAGACAGGCGGACCTTGATCAATGAGAGGGACAAATCCTAGAGAGTTTAAGGTGCAACCATAGGATGTCCTGCAGCAGGGCCTGCTCGGCCCAAATATGCCATTCTGAGGCCCAGCATGAACCTTTTCCATTTGGCCAGGTAGGTTGCCCTAGTGGAGGGTTTCCTGCTGCCCAGCAAAACCTGCTGAACATGGGTTGAGCATGCCCGTTTGTCCACGCTAAGCCATCCAGTAGCTAAGCCATCAGGTGCAGTGCCACCAGGTTCGGCTGCAAAAAGCTGCCTTGGTTCTGGGACAGCAGATCTGTCTGAAGAGGCAACTGCAGTGAGGCGGCTTTCAAAAGGCTAGCAACATGCTGAACCAGTTCTGGTGAGGCCACGCGGGGACTATTAGGATAATCCTCGCCCTGTCTTGCTTGACCATCACAAGGACTCTGTGAGTCAACGGCACTGGCGAGAAGGTCCTGCTGAGGTGATCCGTCAAGACGTTCTTGGTTCCTGGTAGGTGTGCGACTATCAGCTGAATGGCATGCCGCACACAAAAGTCCCAAAGTTGGATAGCTTCTTGACAAAGAATCGAGGACCTGGCACCACCCTGCCTGTTCATGTAATACATTGCAGGGGTATTGTCCATCAGGACCTGCACCACCTTTCCCTTTGAGTGAGAAAAGAAAGGCCAAGCAAACCACTCTGAGCTCCCTGACATTGATACGGAGGGCCAGATTGTCCCACAGCCAGTGGCCCTAGGTGCTCAGCTTGCCCAGGTGGGCTCCCCAGCCCAGGTCCCGAGGCGTCAGAGACCAGGGTCAGCAACCGGGACAGGGTCGCAAAGGGGACTCCCTTCAACACCAACCACAAGTTCAACCGCCAATCCAGGGACGACATAACGCGGTCTGAAATTTGCCCTTGATGAACCAGTAGTTGAGATATGGGAACACCTAGACCCCTCAGCATTTCAGGTAGGCCACCACCAGTGCCATACATTTTGTGAACACCATTGGGGCCGATAAGAGGGCAAAGGGCAGTGCCATGAATTGAAAATGGCGTCCACCCGCTATGAAACAGAGGAAGCACCTGTGACCGGGAATATGGAAATAAGCATCTTAAGTCGAGGGCAGCATACCCGTCTCCCAGATCCAGGGAGGGGATGATGGAAGCCAGGGAGACCATGCAAACTTCAACTTCTTGAGAGACTTGTTGAGGTGATGCAAGTCCAAGATGGATCTGAGGCCCCCTTTTGCCTTTGGGATTAGGAAGTAACAGGAGTAGAACCCCTTTCCTTCCATGTCCTGAGAAACCTTTTTCTTTACCCCCAGGTGCAGGAGATTTTCAACCTCCTATACAAGGAGTTGCTTGTGAGAAGGGTCCATAAAGAGGGACGGGGAAGAAAGGGGGGTGGAGGGAGGGATGTCCGAAAACTGCAGGGAATAGCGCCAAGATACTATGTCCAGTACCCAGCGATTCAAGGTGACCCACGACCAGGCCGAATGGTAGGGCCGAAGATGGTCAAGGAAAGAATAAGGTGGATGTGGGGAATTGACTGGGGCATCGCTCTTGAGCACACCGTCAAAATGAGTGCTTCTGGCCCACGGGATGCTTTGCTGAGCCGGGCTGCACGGGAAAGTGGCAGGAGGAAGGGTGGAGATGACTAAAACTCGTGTCTCTGTCCCTCCTCCACGAAGACCTTTGATGAGGTTGCCAAGGACTTAGTGAGGGGGAGGGCCGGAACTGCTTGCACATTGCCTGTGGCATATGCATGCCCAGCAAGCGAAGGTGGGTCCTGGTGTCCGTTAGCCCTTTTTGAGGTGGGAGAGAAGGAGGAAGGAGTTTGCCACAGGGTCTTGGCAATCTTGAGGACCCCATCATGCACTGCTAGTGCGACATGGGTTGGGGTAGAGGCTGACAGGATATTAAACAAAAAGTGTCCTCCTGCTCAGCCATCTCCTCCACCTCCAGGACCAAGTTCTTGGCCATCTGAAGAAGCATGGCCTGGTGATCCTTAAAATCGTCTGGCAGGATGGCCCTCATGGGTCCCTCGACTGTCCCGTCAGGGGATGAATACGAGGACTGTACCACTGGGGGAGACCTTGGTCCTCTTCCCTCAAAGGGGGTGGCAGGCTGAGGAGTGGGCAAAGCCTCCTCCACCTCAGCCTCCGGGGGTGCCTCTCTCGAGCCCTGTGTTGCCAGCTGCTGCTCCGAGGCAGCGGCAGACGAATGGTGCAAAGAGGGCATCGCCATGACCCCACGCATTCCAATAAGGTCACTGCGCCAGCCATTGGTCGGGCTGCCACTGCGCTGACAATGTTGATGCAGCCTCAGGTGCCCATTCCTGCTGATGGAGTCTAGGTGACGGGTCGAACTGTCCTTCTGCACAAAAGGAATCCCCTTCCAGTGACCATGGTGGGGCGATAGACACCTGTGTGTGTTTGCTGGCTGTCACTGTCTGAGACAGTGCCTGATCGAGGGGACCGGTATCATGGAGACTGGTGTCGGTGCTAGGGGAACCGGAGACGGGATGGAAAGCACTCCCATAGGTTAGGCGACTGGGACCAGTGTCGAGAAGATGACCAGTGCGAGGACGAGCGGTGTTGGTAGTTTGGAGACTGGTGCCTCCTTTTAGGCTATCTGTGTTGAGATGGCGGGGACCGCGATCGTGGTGCTGGTGACCGAGGGCAACCCCCAGAGGATCTGCAAGGCGACTCCGGTGACCTGCGCCACAGGAGGTGGAGAGCATGCCGTCATCTTCCAGGAGCAGCGGTGCTCCACTGCTCCCTGAGGAGTCTTGGTGGCTGGCTTGCCCTCTGGGGGAACCTTTGCCGAAAACTACAGCACATGCTGTGTCGGCGGCGCGGACAGAAACCTTTGCTCTCTCAACACCGGGGGAGCTTGCAAAGGTTTCAGTGCAGTCAGGGGTTTAGGTACTATGCCACTCCCAGGAGTTGAAGGAGGACCTTTAAAGGGGCTAACAGCCCCAACTGGAGAAGTGCAAATGCGTGGCTCCAGAGTGGCTGGGCGGCCTGACTCAGGTCCTTTGCCCGAAGACCCCTGGCTCTTCTTTCCAAGTGCCGGGGAGCTGTGCTTTCTCGCCTTCTTCTTGGGTGCCAGTGACAGGGACCGGTGTCAGGCGGGGCCTGAGGTGCACTGCACATGGGTGCCAAAGTACTCGGCGAATCCTGATGGGATGGCTTGGAAGTCAGACGGAGGGCGGACTCCATGAGGAGAGCCCATACACAAATATCCAGCTCTTTCTGCATGCAGGGCCGAAAGTTCTTACAAATATGGCACTTGTCTTTCATGTGTAACTCCCCCAAGCACTTGAGACAGATGCTATGGGGCTTACTTAAGTCATAGGCCTGTTACAGACAGTGCAGGGTTTAAACCCCGAAAACAGGGGCATGTCCCACCTGGGGCGAAGTCTCAGCTGGGACTAACTACTAGCTACACTTGACGAGAACTACTGAAAACAAACCATGTACAAAGGTCCTAAGGCTTGAAGTCAGTAGAGATGAAAAACCGCTAGCCCTTGTTATGCAAGGAGAGGCACACCATGGGCGGTAAGAAGAAACTGAGCAGCCGCAGGGCCGGCAGCACTGGATATACCGACGCATGAGTGTGGCACTCAAGGGGGTGCCAAAGCCGGCCCTTGAGTGCCATGGATACCGCCAAGGCAAAAAATCTGATGACTGCGCATGCACACCTAGAATGGAATCAACATGAGCAAGCACTCAAAGAAGAATGTGGTGCCCAGAACTGGAGACAATACTCCCTGCTGATAAGGCCTCAGCTGGAGTAGCGCGGAAGAATTACTTCTCGTGTCTTGCTTACAATACCCATGCTAATACATCCCAGAATGATGTTAGCCTGTTTTGCAACAGTGTTACACTGTTGATTCATATTTAGCTTGTGATTCTCTATAACCCCAGATCCCTTTCCAGAGTACTCCTTCCTAGGCATTAATTTCCCATTTTGTGTGCGTGCCGCTAATTATTCCTTCCTAAGTGGAGTACTTTGCATTTGTCCCTATTGAATTTCATCCTGTTTACTTCAGGCCATTTCTCCAGTTTGTCCAGGTCATTGCCAAAGCACTGGCAACCCCTCCCAGCTTGGAATTGTCCGCAAACTTTATAAGTGTACTCTCTATGCCATTATCTAAATCATTGATAAAGATATTGAACAGAACTGGACCCAGGACCGATCCCTGTGGGACCCCACTTGATATGCCTTTCTAGCTTGACTGTGAACCACTGATAACTACTCTTTGGGGACAGTTTTCCAACCAGCTTTGTACCTACTTTATAGTAGCTCCATCTAGGCTATAGATCCCCAGTTTGTTTATGAGAAGATTATGTGAGACAGTATCAAAAGCCTTCCTAAAATCAAGATATACCATATCTACCACTTCTCCCCTATCCACATACTACATGCTGTACATATGTATATTAAAAGAGAATCCCCGCCCCAAAGAGCTCACATTCAAAATAGACAAGATGGACAAGCGAGCATGGTAGCAAAAGGGGGAAGGAGATATAATTCCTGTTTTACAGATGGGGAACTAAGACTCAGAAATTGAGTGATTTGCCTGAGGCCACATGGGGAGCCTGTGGCAGAGCTGGTAACTGAACCAGGATCCAAATCCTATTTATAACCACAAGACCTTTCTCTCAAATAAACTGAATTTAAGTAGACAAGAATAACATTTCTAAGCACATCCTATAGATACCAGAGGGTTTTGTTGTTTTTTTTAAGAAGTACACCTATATCCCAATATAACGCGGTCCTCGGGAGACAAAAAAATCTCACAGCATTATAGGTGAGATCACATTATATCGAACCTGCTTTGGCCCCCTGTCATAAATATAAAGGGAAGGGTAAACCCCTTTGAAATCCCTCCTGGCCAGGGGAAAGCTCCTCTCACCTGTAAAGGGTTAAGAAGCTAAAGGTAACCTCGCTGGCACCTGACCAAAATGACCAATGAGGAGACAAGATACTTTCAAAAGCTGGGAGGAGGGAGAGAAACAAAGGGTCTGTGTGTCTGTCTATATGCTGGTTTTCTGCCGGGGATAGACCAGGAATGGAGTCTTAGAACTTTTAGTAAGTAATCTAGCTAGGTATGTGTTAGATTATGATTTCTTTAAATGGCTGAGAAAAGCATTGTGCTGAATAGAATAACTATTTCTGTCTGTGTATCTTTTTTGTAACTTAAGGTTTTGCCTAGAGGGGTTCTCTATGTTTTTGAATCTAATTACCCTGTAAGATATCTACCATCCTGATTTTACAGGGGTTATTTCTTTATTTCTATTTACTTCTATTTTTTATTAAAAGTCTTCTTATAAGAAACTGAATGCTTTTTCATTGTTCTCAGACCCAAGGGTTTGGGTCTGTGGTCACCTATGCAAATTGGTGAGGCTTTTTATCCAACATTTCCCAGGAAAGGGGGGGGTGCAAGTGTTGGGAGGATTGTTCATTGTTCTTAAGATCCAAGGGTCTGGGTCTGTAGTCACCTAGGCAAATTGGTGAGGCTTTTTACCAAACCTTGTCCAGGAAGTGGGGTGCAAGGTTTTGGGAAGTATTTTGGGGGGAAAGACGCGTCCAAACAGCTCTTCCCCAGTAACCAGTATTAGTTTGGTGGTGGTAGCGGCCAATCCAAGGACGACGGGTGGAATATTTTGTACCTTGGGGAAGTTTTGACCTAAGCTGGTAAAGATAAGCTTAGGAGGTTTTTCATGCAGGTCCCCACATCTGTACCCTAGAGTTCAGAGTGGGGGAGGAACCTTGACACCCCCCATTCCTTGTTCCCTGACCACCCCCTCCAGAGACCCTGTCCCTAATCACCCCCAGAACCTCACCCCCTACCCAACCCCCCTGTCCCGACGGTTCCGACCCCTATCCACATACCCCGCCCCCTGAGAGGGACTCACCAGCAGCAGCGGGAAGCAGAGCAACGCAGCCCCAGCCCGCTCCACTCCGCCACCTCCCAGCCTTGGCGCTCCGCTTCCTGCCGCTGGTGAGTACAGGGAGGTTGGGGAAAGGACGCCCTCCGTACTCACCTGTGGCGGGAAGCGGAGCGACGTGGTCCCAGCCTGCTCCACTTGCCTTGCCCTGGCCCCAGCCGTGTCGCTGGTGGGGGGTGGGGGTTGGGGAAAGGTCCTGCACTCACCTGCAGCGGGAAGCGGAGTGCTGCAGCTGTGAGCTGGCGGAGTGGAGCGGGCTGGGGCCAGGCTGCTCTGCTTCCGCCACTGCCGGTGAGCACGGGGGGATCCCTTTCCCCAAGGCCCCTCCCCCAAGCGACATGGCTGGGGCCGGGGTGAGGGAAGTGGAGCAGGCTGCTCCCGGCCCCCACTAATCCCCCAGGCCACTCTGGGACTGCGGGGTCTCCAAAAGTGCCCCCCCACATCTCCTGCCTCCCAGACCCAAGGGGGGGAGCCCCTGACCGCCCCCAAGACCTTCTGCCCCTTTTCCAACCGCCCGGCCCGGCACCCTTAACACGCTGCTCAGAGCAGCGTGTTGGAGCTTTACCACGTTGTATGCGAACCCACATTATATTGGGTCGCGTTATACTGGGGTAGAGGTGTATGTTTTGTTTTTACCTTATTTTCTCTAATGTTACGTAGTTTTCTATTGTTTCTTTTCAGGATACAATGACTCAACAGTTTATCTAGAATACTCCATGTTGGCAGGCTAGGTACGATGTGTACAATCTAGGTTTGGGAGTGACCTTGAGCCTCCTCAAAGACCTTGAGCCAACTGAAATTGAACTGAGATTATGCTCTTAGATTCATCTTGAAGAGGGTTTCAGAGTAACAGCTGTGTTAGTCTGTATTCGCAAAAAGAAAAGGAGGACTTGTGGCACCTTAGAGACTAACCAATTTATTTGAGCATAAGCTTTCGTGAGCTACAGCTCACTTCATCGGATGCGTACTGTGGAAAATGCATCCGATGAAGTGAGCTGTAGCTCACAAAAGCTTTTGCTCAAATAAATTGGTTAGTCTCTAAGGTGCCACAAGTACTCCTTTTCATCTTGAAGAGGGGTTGCAAGATGAACTATTGTTAAACAGATCCTGTTAGATTTAATGACTTTCTCCAAGAAATATGTAATATGTTTGCTCATCCTTTCTCCCAAAAGACACTGTTCTATCGGCAATTATAAAAAATAAAAAAAAAGTGAGGGATGGCAAACAGTAAAAAAAGAATTTCAGGAGAGTGCCAGACTAGGAAACAAGATTTGATAGAAAACCAGAGATATTCTTAGTCCTAAATCAATTCTCTAAAATACAGTACCTCCACAAGACAGTTTGCAATAGCCAGCAGTTTGGCACTAATGCTGTTAAAGTGCGCTGAATACAGATTAATTTTGCTCAGTATTTCTCATTTTACCTGCTTTAAAAATTAAAACTGCAATCATTTTGATAAATGGTCTGAAACACTGTCTAATTTCACTGCAGCTTCTGAATTACCATATTTCTCTGATGACATGCTATTTTGTAAGTTATTACAGAAATAAACTCCATTTAATCAAATATATCTTTGGGCTTCCTTACAGCAACAGTATGTGGGGGTGAGGATTTATTCTTCGCCTCTCCTTGGTCAAGGAGTGAAAAAACATTAAAAAACAGAAGTATTCTCTGTCTCCACTGATACCAACAGACCCTGACCAGAATGTGTGGTGCTGGAAAGGGGGCCAGGCATACATAATCCAGGCATGGAAGAAAATTGCCTATTGTTAGGAAAAAATGGATTTGGGACAGATTTTTGTATAATCTATGCTTTCTATACTACAAGGTCTTTATATGTAAAAACATGTTATTGTACTAATACAGTACCTGCATGCACATTCATACACTTTAATGGAAGTAACTTTCCAATACAATTTAATATTTGTCTCAAAGGGAATAACAGATGTGAATCATTAACTGTGAAAACATGTTATTTTCAGTTTCAGTGTTACTGCTACTGATAGTAAGAACAAATACATGGGCAAGAAAGCCTTCACAGGAAGTCAGAGATCATCTTACAAGGTTTATGCAAAATAACTATTTCCATGTATTTGATTTAAGGCCACTCACTTGTGGTTCCATTCTATTTCACCACTTCAGAATTATGGACCTGATACAATGCCCATTGGGGTCAAGCCATATGTGGTAAATGAAAACTCATTAAAAAGTATAATTCTGCTTTTCAGAATTTTGGATTGTCCATTTTATGCAATTATTTCTGCATCATAATACAATCATCCCTGAGCGGCAAAAATTTGCTGTATTAAGGGAAATTCTGTGAAGAAGAAAAGTATAATGATTTAATGCAGATGAGTAGAGTAATCTAACAAAGAAAAATATGTAAGGGAATTTTATTGTGAAGGCAGCCAACAGAATTCATACACATGCTTAAAAAAAAATATCACTACCACCACTACTCTTACAACAGGAATATCACTGTCAGCTAATGCGTTAGCATAGTAAGACAGAATTTATTTCTACTATTGTACAGACTATTGCAGAATACTGAATTCTCATTATTTGAGAACTCTCTAAAGATCTCCATTATTTAACCAAACATTAAACCGAAATGGTCTTCAGGATGTTTAGTACAGGGGTCAGCAACCTTTGAGAAGTGGTGTGCCAAGTCTTCATTTATTTATTATAATTTAAGGTTTTGCGTGCCAGTAATACACTTTATATTTACAGTGGCCAGCGGATGGAACCCCAGACTAGCAGCAGGCTGAGCGGGGCCAGCAGCAGAGACCCCGGCTGGCAGGGGCTGGCGGATGGAACCCCAGAGCGGCAGCGGGGGCAGCAGATGGAACCCCAGACCGGCAGCAGGCTGAGCGGCTCAGCCTGCTGCCAGTCTGGCGTTCCATCTGCCGGCCCCTGCCAGGAGGTGTCCTGGCTGCCAACCTGCTCAGCCCGCTGCTGGCCCATGGTTCTGTCCATCCAGGCTGGCAGCGGGCTGAGCGGGGCTGGCGGCCGGAACCCCAGACCGGCAGTGGGCTGAGCAGCTCAGCCCGCTGCTGGTCTGGGGTTCTGTCCGCCGGATCCTACCAGGCCGGGTCCCGGCCCTGCTCAGCCCTCTGCCGGCCCAGGGTTCCGTCCATTCAGGCATAGATGACTGCTTTTTTCCCATTGCACCCCTTTTATTTTAAATGTTATTTCTGTGAGAAAAGAGGACTCCATAATCTATTTTAAAGAATAAAATTAGAAATTATCTAGTGCTGAATTCAAGCAATGGATCTAGAAGATCCAGGTTATTTGCCCAGAAGAATATACTTGTTGTAGTAAAAAAGCAGCAATTCTTATCCACTCAGTCAGAATATTGGCACCCTAACTCCCTCCTTTGCTTCCCCAACCAGTTAACCAAATTTACTAGCTTTCACCTGTAAAATCTGCATTAATATATTAAATATCCTCATTCAAAAAGTGTAATGATTAATTTGATAACTTGCTCTTTGAAATAATATGCTTATGAAAGACATTCAACGTGGTTTTAAAAGCAGAAAATGTCTTTACACACAACAAAAGAGGATTTAACCTCCTCATCACATAATTGGGCACATAAGTGGTTTGATGACTACAGAATTGCAATATAGTGCTCAATCTAAAGAAGGTCATGAAGAGTTAGTTCTAATTATGGGCTGTTTTCCTCTGTCCAAGATGACCTTACACTTGCTCTTTGACTACCTTAAATCCATCTTAACTGCACAGTATCTAGTATGATGCATGTCATCAGCCGGATAAATTTTTATATTCAGAGAGTTTGTGGTTAAAATACTTGTAACAAGTAAAAATCCATAATTGTGATAATGCCTTTAAAATTAACAACATTAATTAAAAACCATCCTCATGATGATCCAGAGAAAAGTTACGGAAAATTGGGCTGATCTCAACTAGTAATTTTGGTATTTACACACACTTGTACAGAATTACTTTCTTCTTCCTTCTAGTACCATGCAGATGCTATAAGTTGTTTGTTCTGGAAAGTAAACATCTACATTTAGTTCTCTCTCCCTCATCAAGAATTCCTGCACAAATCACAGGTAGGTGTTCAGTTTTTAAATTAACCAGTTTATTATTACACATACCCGCAAAGGTACTACTGTTTATTCATTAACAATTCCTTCATCTTATCTCAGCAACATTTTAGATTACCCGACAGAATAAGATTACCACATTCTTTTGAAACAATACAACCTGATGATATTTACAAGTGGTATGGACTTTTGTTTTTGAATTAGTCTTATGTTATTGCATTTAGAAAAAGAGCCTAGTAAACTTTGGATACAGTTCTGTATTCAAAATGAAAGGTTCCTTGCATTACTACAAAAAGTCCTTGGAATTTCTCTGTTTTTTCCTGAGCCCCATTCTGTGATGTATTGTTAGTTACATTTTACATACAAAATGCAGTAGGAAAGGCAATCCAATATTTTACATGTACCAACCCAATTAAAGCAAAATTACAGAATTGTGTTCTAAATAGTCAATCACAATGGATTTTTAACCTTTTTTTAGAAAAAGGATTTGGAATTTCTTTAAAAAAAAATTAAAAATTCAATAAGATAAAAGTTGACTTTGGCTATATTTTTGAATTTAGGGCATGTTTTAGGAATACAGTTGATGTACTTTTTTCCCCCCCATTATTGTCTTTGTTTCAGATTTTTTAAAAGACATCCTCTCAAATGCCTCTTAATTATTATGTCTTTCCTTTTGGTTGAATCAACCGCTATTCTTCCCAAGAAACAGAATGACAACCATTCTTTACAGACACCGTCTGGAACTGGAATTGTATTATGATGAAGCTTAGAGGCTAATGACAGTTGATTACAAAAATTGTATTTTTTTGTATTTTCACTGGGCATTGTGTGTGTATGTACATATACACGCACACACTGAGTTCAACAACAATTTAGCGTTAATTACAGTTCTTTGTAGTCTTTATACAGTTTCTGGATTTTTCATAACAACCAATTTTGTTTCTACATTTCCAATCTCCATCCCACTCTTGAGACATATCATTGTGCAGACAGCACAGTTAGGAGAACATCTTGATTGGTATATGGGCTGTCCTCTTACCGCTGCCCAGCTAATGTTTGCTTTTGATCAACACTATGGACAAGGCAAAAGAAGCCCCATGACTGAAAGCCACATTCTGTGTTCCATGGAACCACACACAGCAAGTTGATGCAGGTCTGAAAACTTGCTGCAGTTGCCTTATTACAATCATAGAATCATAGAATATAAGGGTTGGAAGGGACCCCAGAAGGTCATCTAGTCCAACCCCCTGCTCGAAGCAGGACCAAATCCCAGTTAAATCATCCCAGCCAGGATGATCTGATGAAGATTTGAACAAGATGAAGTCCTGACAGGGAATCTAAGCTGTTAGCTGTGAGGACAGGGGAAAGCATCCTAATGAGCAACTACACTAGGAAAAAATTAAATCAAAATAAATACATTAAAAAAGGCACCTACCCAAGGGTCTAGGTGCACGAGTACTTCATTAATACAATTAAACGTCCACGACATTAAATGATTAGTTCAACAGGAACTCAACCTGCCAGACACTTTCTACCCCTTCATCATCTGGAGGGACACCCTCAGCCTTCTCCAAAAACCCAGTCAAACAGATGGCTTTCGCAGTGTGCCTGGAAGGACATAAAGGGCTAGTCTACACTGGCAACGCTAAAGCGCTGCTGCAGCAGCGCTTTAACATGGCTCGTGTAGTCGCAGCAGAGCCCTGGGAGAGAGCTCTGCCTGCGCTCTACAAAAACCACCTCCATGAGGGGCGTAGCTCCCGGTGGACTGTCTACGTTGGCACTTTACAGTGCTGAAACTTGCTGCGCTCAGGGGTGTGTTTTTTTACACCCCCGAGCAAGGAAGTTGTAGCGCTCTAAATTGCCTGTGTAGACAAGCCCAAAATGTTGGCTATTTCTGACCTGTATTGCAACTCCACCAGTACTAGCAACGGAGGGAGTATTATGATAGACCAGATGCCAATATTTTTTAACACGGTGTCATCTAGACCTGCTCTGATCAGTGTTGGGTAACACGGTGGTAAAAATGCCAGTGGCTAGCCTACAGCACTGCTCTGCTTCCACCATTGTTAGCCCGGCTATGACAATGGTGGGAGAATTATCAGAGTAAATAAAGCCTTGCTGGAAATTGCTGCAATAACCATACTAATTATTCTAGAGTAGATAACATCCTAGGGAGTTCAAGCCAACCCATCAGCCTTTTTTGTGTGTGCTCTACTTATTTACAATTCAAAAATCCAAACACTTAAATATGGCAATAAAATAGTTGCCAACCACAAAGCAAACTGCGAAAAAACATGAGTTTAGAAACCACTGTGGCTAAGAATACACAAATGTCATCCCCAGCTTTCTAGAAAGCAGAAGGTTTTATAAAAACAAGCAGCACACAAGGAGTCATTTGTAGAACAGTTACAGTTCAACAGAATCATAATTCTGACTTTTGACCTTGATTTTGAATTCTCAACACTACAGCATTTGTGTAGCTTTAATTTTTAATTTTCTTGGGTGTTAGGGACTTTTTTTTTTAAACAAACAAAAACTAGCATTTGACTGTGCACGGCCACTACATTTCAATGCAAGTTCTAGTCTCAAATTCAAACTGTTTGCCCTCTGCATGCATTGCAATCTAGAGGATTCAAAATTTAATATTCTATTTCTGGAATCCCAGCTGGAAGGATATACTTCACGTTGGGCTGCTTCAGGTGACATCTTTAAAACAGGAAAAGTAGAAATCTGAGTTGGAGAAAATGGCGGAGTAGGAAAACGTTGTCAGGATGCAGGAAAGACCAAGAGATGAGTATGGCTACAGAGAGACACTTACACTACTCCTGTGCACGTAAGCACCTATAATCTGTGTGCTAATTATAATTGCTAATAAGAGGATAATATAGCCACCATATTAATTTTCACTCATTCATCACTTTTTTAAATAAAACTTTTTTTTCAAACTTAGCAAAAGATCATGGGTTATAAACATGGCAAGCCTGAAGTTTTAAATCCAAAGTTACTGAGCTAAAAAAAAAAAAATTTTAATGGAAGTGCTTTAGCTAGTGAAAAGTCATCATTTATTTATGTGCTGATAAAAACAACTAAATGACTGGAATAATTTACCATGGGTCATACTGGAGTCTCCATCACTGACCAATCTTAAAATCAAGATTAGATGCTATACTCTATTTTTGGGGAGAAGTTCTCTGGCCAGTGTCATATAGGAAGTAAGACTAGATGATCACAATGGTCCCTTCTGGCTTTGGAATCTGAATTCTCTTCAAACTCCAACAAAAAAAAGATCCACCAGAAAATGTTCATCCCAAAAGATGGTTCATCCCAAAAGATGGATTCACCAAGGGAAGGTCATGCCTGACTAATCTAATCGCCTTTTATGATGAGATTACTGGTTCTGTGGATGAAGGAAAAGCAGTGGATGTATTGTTTCTTGACTTTAGCAAAGCTTTTGACATGGTCTCCCACAGTATTCTTGTCAGCAAGTTAAGGAAGTATGGGCTGGATGAATGCACTATAAGGTGGGTAGAAAGTTGGCTAGATTGTCGGACTCAACGGGTAGTGATCAATGGCTCTATGTCTAGTTGGCAGCCGGTATCAAGTGGAGTGCCCCAAGGGTCGGTCCTGGGGCCGGTTTTGTTCAATATCTTCATAAATGATCTGGAGGATGGTGTGGATTGCACTCTCAGCAAATTTGCGGATGATACTAAACTGGGAGGAGTGGTAGATACGCTGGAGGGGAGGGATAGGATACAGACGGACCTAGACAAATTGGAGGATTGGGCCAAAAGAAATCTGATGAAGTTCAATAAGGATAAGTGCAGGGTCCTGCACTTAGGACGGAAGAACCCAATGCACAGCTACGGACTAGGGACCGAATGGCCAGGCAGCAGTTCTGCGGAAAAGGATCTAGGGGTGACAGTGGAAGAGAAGCTGGATATGAGTCAGCAGTGTGCCCTTGTTGCCAAGAAGGCCAATGGCATTTTGGGATGTATAAGTAGGGGCATAGCGAGCAGATCGAGGGACGTGATCGTTCCCCTCTATTCGACATTGGTGAGGCCTCATCTGGAGTACTGTGTCCAGTTTTGGGCCCCACACTACAAGAAGGATGTGGATAAATTGGAGAGAGTCCAGCGAAGGGCAACAAAAATGATTAGGGGTCTGGAACACATGACTTATGAGGAGAGGCTGAGGGAACTGGGATTGTTTAGCCTGCAGAAGAGAAGAATGAGGGGGGATTTGATAGCTGCTTTCAACTACCTGAAAGGGGGTTCCAAAGAGGATGGCTCTAGACTGTTCTCAATGGTAGCAGATGACAGAACGAGGAGTAATGGTCTCAAGTTGCAGTTGGGGAGGTTTAGATTGGATATTAGGAAAAACTTTTTCACTAAGAGGGTGGTGAAACACTGGAATGCGTTACCTAGGGAGGTGGTAGAATCTCCTTCCTTAGAGGTTTTTAAGGTCAGGCTTGACAAAGCCCTGGCTGGGATGATTTAACTGGGAATTGGTCCTGCTTCAAGCAAGGGGTTGGACTAGATGACCTTCTGGGGTCCCTTCCAACCCTCATATTCTATGATTCTATGATTCAAGAATACCAAATCACAAACTGAAATCTTTCCATTAAAAACTCCTTCACAAACATTACCCAAATTTCAAACATTTTAAGTATCCAGAACCACACATGTACAAATATTATTTTCTCATGCATTTCTTTTTTTTTTAAGTAAAAAAAATTAGATATCTTCATTTACTAAGTATTCAATACTATGCTCACATTGGATGTGAGCCTTTACCAAAAAAAAAAAAAAAAAAAAAAGATTATGACACTGGCTTACAGAGATTTATTCGCGCACGCGCGCGCACACACACACACCCCCCTTCACATTTAGCCATCATTATCATCTCCATTTTCCTTGTTACGTTTATCACCAGGCTTGACGTTTCCACGTGTGTTCTCCAGAGTAGGTACTGTGACACACTACATCCCAAGTGACACCCTGTCATAAATATAAAGGGAAGGATAAACACCTTTAAAATCCCCCCTGGCCAGAGGAAAAATCCTTTCACCTGTAAAGGGTTAAGAAGCTAGGACGTAACATAACACCTTAATTAAACCAGTGCAACTTTCTCATGTAAACAAGCCCTCAAATATTTACTCCGATACAGGCATCCCATATTATAATCTTTATTGATAAACTGCAAAGTAATGTGCACATATCTATCTTGATTCTGGGGATCATTTCAAGTCAGTGGTCTGAGAGAGTTAGATGTTCAGGAAAAAGACACATGCTATAGACAATTTATGGCATACATGACGTAAAAGTTTCCTTGGCCTGGAATGAGGCATTTGAAAAATACTCAGGAAAGAACGATATGATGTCCTTGGTGGGGTATGTGAATTGATGTGATTTGCTTAATTCATGCAATGTTATCTCATTATGATGGGATGTATAAACCCCACACTGGGCCCAAAGGGGTTAAAGGACAGTACTGGGCTCAGGTAGCAGTGTCCCTACAGACCATGTTCCAGTTGGATAGCAACTTAAAAGAGAGCAACTCAGCTTAGAAGAGGCTGTGGAGAAGACAGACCTACCTTGAGGGCTCCTGAACAAGGGTATTGAAGAAGCCTCCTTGTGAGGAGGAAGACTACCTTTTGAACTGACAATTGGCTGAAGGTTTAGTTGTCTTTTTTTTGTTGTCTTGTATTGGACTAGGAGCCATGATGAGAGATGGATAGTAGGAAGTGACCTGGGGAGTAACTCCAAGGGCACTATAGGGTGCTGGTCATTGTTGGCTCTCATTGGGCCCTGGGCTGAGCCCAGTGGAGTGGGAGGGCTCGGCTCCCCTTCCAACTGCCTTTGCTGCAGAGGGACATAAGCCCCATTCTCCCTCTAGTAGCAAACGGACAAGGACATAGAAAACCATGAGGTAAAACTAAGCCCCATACAAGGGTTAGGAACGGGACTGAATGTCCTTCTTGCTGGAAGGTGAGCCTGGAAACTGGGTGCATTACCCACTAGGTCATCTGGCCTCTGAGGACTCTGTTACATCATTCCATCCCCATAATATGTTTTATTAGACAGGCTGTATGCACTAGTTTATTGTAGTTCCTTACAAAGTTACTGCTACTAACCAGGGTTATTTTTCCTTTCCTCCCCATGATCCTGGTATATGTGCACTAGTTTTAACCCAAGGAAAAGTTATGGCTTCAAGTATGTTGATCCCAGTTATATATAAACATAGAAGAGCCTTCAGGGGTGGTACAGTGAAGGGGTCATATAATTTACAGTGGATTCTTGAATCCACAAAAATGTCTTGTGAAATACCAGACTGGGTATGAAGACATCAGCTGTTGTTCTTAGTTTAGTAGAAAACTCTTCACAACTATCAGAAAGGTTGTACATAATCAACCAAGCTCATTTGTTATGGAGGTGTTTCCAGATTTTTAAAAATTAAATCAATGGGTACCAGCCTGGCACCCCAGAAATATGCCTCTTACACTGCTCAAGACCCCCTTGATGAGAGTAAGCTCATTAATTAGTTCATCGTTTCATCAGAGGAAATGATCAGGCCACAGCCTTTGTCAACCTGAGTAGAGATTTCCAAGATACTCCAACCAAAACACACTGTTTTAGATAAAACATTAAAACAAGTTTAACAACTAGAGAAAGATAGATTTTAAGTGATTATAATTGATAAAGGCATAAAAGTCAGAATTTGGTTACAAAAGGGAAGAAAAATAAAATTGCAATCTACTTCCTGAATTTTTCCAGGACTAATAGTTCTAAAAGCAAAAGTGGTTGTCTCATCATAAGCTGTGATACTGTCTCCTTTCAGTCCAGGACCAGCCCTCCCATAGTTCAGTTCTCTTTATTTTCCAAACAGTCCTGCTTCCATGTTTCGAGATGGGGGAGGAGAGGTAATGGGGAAGCCATTGTCTCTTATTTATGTACCTTCCCTCCTCTTCTTGAGGAATACCCTCTGCCGGGTGCAGACAATTAGTCTGTGGGAGGCGTGAGATTTGAGGGGTCTTTCAGGTGAATTGTAAATTTCTTGCTTGCAACGTTTGTGTATGTGACATTTGAAGCATCTTCAGGGATGACATTCAAGGCCTTTGTTTACAGTACTTTTGTTATCTTTAACGACCTAGTATGTGAGTGTTCCCTGGACTCACAGCATGTCCCAATAACAAACATATAGTAAAATTTCATAACTCTATATACAGTGATGATACACACATGTTAACAGGACACAAGGCATGCTTTGTACAAATGTATCATAACCATACAAAAAGTGGTGAACATGGGGTACACGTGGGGAACGCGGATCAGGGTGCGTCAAGGTTCCTTCTCCACTCTGAACTCTAGGGTACAGATGTGGGGACCTGCATGAAAACCTCCTAAACTTACTTTTACCAGCTTAGGTTAAAACTTCCCCAAGGTACAAACTATTTTACCCTTTGCCCTTGGACTTCCACTGCCACCACCAAACATTTGTCTGGGTTTATTTTTGTTAGGAAAGCGTTGTTTGGAAACGTCTTTCCCCCCAAAATCCTCCCAACCCTTGCACCCCACTTGCTGGGGAAGGTTTGGTAAAAATCCTCACCAATTTGCGTAGTTGACCACAGACCCAAACCCTTGGATCTTAAGAACAATGAAAAAGCATTCAGTTTCTGAAAAGAAGGATTTTAATAGAAGTAAAAAGTAAAAAACAATCACCTCTGTAAAATCAGGATGGTAAATACCTTACAGGGTAATTAGATTCAAAACATAGAGAATCCCTCTGGGCAAAACCTTAAGTTACAAAAAGACACACAGACAGGAATCGCAAAAAGAAAAGGAGTACTTGTGGCACCTTAGAGACTAACCAATTTATTTGAGCATAAGCTTTCGTGAGCTACAGCTCACTTCATCGGATGAAGCTCACGAAAGCTTATGCTCAAATAAATTGGTTAGTCTCTAAGGTGCCACAAGTACTCCTTTTCTTTTTGCGAATACAGACTAACACGGCTGTTACTCTGAAACAGACAGGAATATTCATTCTATTCAGCACAGCTTAATTTCTCAGCCATTTAAAGAAATAATAATCTAACGCATATCTAGCTAGATTACTTACTAAATTCTAAGACTCCATTCCTGTTCTGTCCCCGGCAAAAGCATCACACAGACAGCCACAGACTCTTTGTTTTTCTCCCTCCTCCCAGCTTCTGAAAGTATCTTGTCTCCTCATTGGTCATTTTGATCAGGTGCCAGCGAGGTTATCCTAGCTTCAATTTAAATTCAACTAGAGCAACTCTCTCTTGTAGACAAAGCTGGATAGTTCTGTTCTAAGAACATAACTTAGTTTTGAGAGGATTGTATATTAAAATATTCTCAGAATCACAGGACTGGAAGGGACCTTGAGAGGTCATCTAGTTCAGTCCCCTCCACTCATGGCAGGTCTAAGTATTACCTAGAACATCCCTGACAGGTGTTTGTCTAACCTGCTCTTAAAAATTTCCAATGATGGAGATTCCACAACCACCCTAGGCAATTCATTCCAGTGCTTAACCACCCTGACACTTAGGAAGTTTTTCCTAATGTCCAACCTAAACCTCCCTTGCTGCAATTTAAGCCCATTGTTTCTTGTCCTGTCCTAAGAAGTGAAGAAAAACAAATTTTTCTCCCTCCCCTTGTAACAACCTTTTACGTACTTAAAAACTGTTATCATGTCCCTTCTCAGTCTGCTCTTTTCCAGACTAAACAAACCCAGTTTTTTCAGTCTTCCCTCATAGGTCATGTTTTCTAGACCTTTAATCATTTTTGTTGCTCTTCTCTGGATTCTCTCCAATTTGTCCACATCCTTCCTGAAATGTGGCACACAGAACTGAACACAATAGTCCAGTTGAAGCCTAATCAGCGCAGAGTAGAGCGGAAGAATTACTTCTTGTGTCTTGCTTACAACACTCATGCTAATACAGCCCAAAATGAGAATCGATTTATTTGCAACAGCGTGACACTGTTGACTCATATTTAGCTTGTGGTACACGATGACCCCCAGATCCCTTTCTACAGTTCTCCTTTCTAGGCAGTCATTTCCCATTTTGTATGTGTGCAACTGATTGTTCCTTCCTAAGTGGAGTACTTTGCATTTGTCCTTATAGAATTTCATCCTATTTACTTCAGACCATTTCTCCAGTTCATCCAGATCATTTTGAATTTTAATCCTATCCTCCAAAGCACTTGCAACCCTGTCTTTCTGTAAAGAAAAAGTAATAAATACTAATTATTATTATTATTGCCATGAAGGATGTTTAAGAAAAGTAACTCATTTTAAAACCTGTACTAAATTATCAAGATATACGAAAGAGGCAAAGTCTACTGCTTGAATCAAGTTGTACTAAATACAAGGAAACAGATGGCCAACAGGTATTTAAAATAAGATATGGAACCTCAAACACCTCTCTCACTCTTTATTAGCATCACTCTGACATCTTTTGAAAGCACTTAATTCAAAGAAAGGGGAAGGAAAAAAAAAAGCATAGGTCTCAGTACAACCCAGAGTACTGCTGTCCCTTGGTGTGAGAAGTCACCCAATATTCAGGGCCTTGCCATGTTGTTTCCATTACAAGGAGGAATTATTTATATAGGTCAAGTATATTCTTTGGTGCAATCTTATTTACAGAGGATGTATACAAAGTCCTGTTTTTCTGAACACAAAAGGAACAAACAAGGAGGCGGCAATTTCCTTGCTCACAATTTCTAAGCCTGCCTTGACAGCAAATCTTTGCCCAAAGGACCTCTGGTTTTGCTCCCTCTCAGGGCTATGCTCACAACTTCTTCTCCCACTGTCCGCTGTCCCTTTTCTTTCTCTTTTTCCTGCTGGTACATGGACACAGGTGCAACTAATCAATGCCCTGCATTTTTAGTGACTCACTAAGGGAAACCCCTCAGTTCACATAGCTTGGCTTAGCTTCTGCTCAGGTTCCTGCCATTTTTGCCATTGACTTGGGCAGTGGCTCCTATTGTTCCAACTATTGCTACAAAAAGGGACATTTAACTGTCCTTCCTTTACCCTAAATGAAGGGTGCTTAGTACACCCATAGACTTTAACAAGGTCTGTGATTGCTGGAAATCATTAACATCTCTAGCTTAACAGTATCATAACTTCCACAGTATACTTTGACAATGAATTGCAAAACTGCATTTCTATTTCTAATGCTTTAAGACCTATATGAAGAAATATAAATGCAATTGGTATTTATTTAAGACCCCCTTGGATGGATTGCTTCCAGTAAAATCTAACATAGAAAAATTAGTGAAATTATATTTTAAACAAAATTCAGTATACTTCAAATGCCAAGTTCATTCATTTAGTACTGCTACTGAAATATCCATATTCATTTACCTGTATAAAACTCAACTGTCATAGCTGAAAAGAAAACCATGACTTTGGCAGCAGTTGAACACACAACTTAAACAGCAGTGGTTGAGAGTGCACCTAAAACTACTGTATCACAATGCTACTGATGACACTTCCACTTGAACTCCTTGAACTTTGCAATTGCAGCTTGATGGTCTGTCATTCTTATGATACAATGCGTTTTTACTAAACGAGAAATATATATTTTACCAATAGTTTTATAACCTTGACTCTAGCATTTATCTATCTACACCTTTTTCACAAAATTAAAAATGGGGAAGGAACACTGAGCTAATATTTTTAAGCAAACCCATTTATGCTCAAAATGTTGGAAAATTAGTAGAGCCAGTTTGCTTTGAGCGGACAGTAGGAATCCAATAATAGGATCCAAATTTTCAGCAAATGGAGCCCAATATTATTTGTTCCCAACTGCACCCAGTAACATTTAAAGTAGATGATGTTTAAAGGGAAGAATCCATGGCATTTTTAAATGAGATTGCAGCAAATATGCAAGCCCAGGGGGCATAGTTAGCTGTTTAAGCATGAAACGGCTTTTTCAACACAGATTAGATACCTAACTGCTTCCCCAAACAGAATCAATACATTTGCTAAAACAATTCATTAGGATTTGTTTTAAAAGCATGATTTGTACTATTTGGTTCTCCATTTTCTATGGCTAAAATTGCCAAAGGCAGACTTATTACCAAATGTTCTTTTTAGCAAATGTTTTTCAAAGTTAAAGAAGGCCACAAAATACTTCTATGTGGAAATATTTTAGAAGTATAAGGTATGCCTAACAGTTATAATATCCATATTAGTATTAGTAGGGCCCTACCAAGTTCACAGCCATGAAAAACACAAACCTTCGACTGTGAAACCAGGTCTTTTGTGTGCTTTTACCCTATACTACACAGATTTCACAGGTGAAACCAGTGTTTCTCAAATTGGGGGTCCCCTCCAAAAGGGTGTTGCAGGAGGGTCATAAGGTTATTTTAGGGGGGGGGGGTCACGGTATTGCCACCTTTACCTCAGCACTGCCTTCAGAGCTGGGTGGCTGGAGAGCGGCAGCTGTTGGCCAAGAGCTCAGCTCTGAACGCAGCACCACTCCAGCAGTAGCGTAGAAATAAGGGTGGCAATACCATACCATGCCACCCTTACTTCTGCACTGTTGTTGGTAGCGGCTTTACCTTCAAAGCTGGGCTCCCAGCCAGCAGCCGCCATTCTCCAGCTGCCCAGTTCTGAAGGCAGCACCACCACCACCACCAGTGCAAAAGTAAGGCAGAGCTGCAACCCCCACCCCACAAACACACAACTCCTTTTTGAGTCAGGACCCCTACAATTGCAACGCCATGAAATTTCAGATTTAAATAGCTGATATGATGAAATCTATGATTTTAAAATCCTATGACAGTGAAATTGACCAAAATGGACCGTGAATTTGGTGGCGTCCTAATTATTAGTCCTGCTTGAGCCACTAATATTTATTAATATAACCAAACTTAGGTTCCAGTTCTCCAAGCTGTTCCTACTGCACTTATGTGCAGCCACACTGAAATCAACAGTGCTCCATACAGATGCAGGGGTCAGATCTTCCTGTGTAGATTAATTCACAGAATTTAGCCTTCGAGTGCCACAAATTCAAATTCTCTCTCCTAATGCAAGTGTAAAAATGGTGCTAAAATTATTTTTATTTCTTTTTAAATTATTATTATTAAGTGTTGCCTATCGCAGCTCCACCACCGTTAGCAACAGTAGTGTCCAAAGCCTGGATAAAAGAGGAGGGTTCTGAAGTTGGGTTTGCAACCCACTCAGATAAAACCTTACTGCAACAGACAGTACAGTTAAACCAAAACTTGAAGATAGTAGATGTAAATGGGGCTCCAAACCATGTATGACAGTGAAAGCCAAAAGGAAGCTGAGGTCTCTAAACATTGAATCCTGAAGATCAAACCTGTAACAAGAATAGGCATGTGGAATGTAAATATTTATATGGTACAGGAAAGTTGGCACAGACCACATAAGAAATGAAAAAAAATACTATCTAAACGTACTTGGTATCAGTGAGACAGATGAACAGGGAGTGGCAAGATGATGCTACAATCTTATAACCAGGAGGAACAATGCACAAAAGAGGTATAGGAATTATGCTGGATAATATCACACAGCGAAGATTCTGTTGGCTTGGGAGCCAAAGAACAACAGAACATTATCACCCAGGATGCAAACAAGACATGTCAAATGCTACAATAATCCAAGCATATGCACCAACAAATGCAACATGCAACAATGAAAAGCATACATTCTACAAGCAAGTGTAGCAAGTATTGGATGATGAGCCCAACCACAATATCAAGCTGATGATAGGTGAGTTCAATGCCATGTTACAACTTAAACTCAAAAAGATCATGATTATCAGACAAAAAGAGTGTTATAGCAATAGAGAAGTTGAAGAACAAAGAAAAGAAATGCAAATCAGATTGCTGATTGCACTTAGCAATCGTTCGAGTGTTTTATAGGACCAAGCTGATGAAAGTCTGGAAGAAAGATGGTCAATGTTAGTCGAGACAGCAGAGGAAAAAGTGGACCACTGAAGAGGGTAAAAGATTCATGGATTGCATCTGAAACATGGTCAGCAACTGATGAGTGGAAAGACAAAAAAGGAAGAGTGCAAGACAGGCACTTAGAGGCAGATGTAAGATACAAAGAAAAGGACAAAAATAAAAAATAGATGCAGGCAAGATAGAAATGTCTGGTTCAGTTGAAGGCTGCAAAGTTAGAAGCATCAACACAGAAGGGAAATTTGAAGCAGTTATAGTGAAAGACCTCACAGAAAGAAGAAGACACAGCTGATGCCCATCAGGACAGATGGTGAAAATGCATGAACAGATGCTCATGGACAGATGCTGAAAATGCATGAAAAGCCAGATGATGGAAAGAACATTTCCATTCCATATTAAATTGTCTAGAGCCAATGATCATGTGCCGGTTCTAGAGAAATGCTAGTACTAAGTTAATTAAAGAAGACATCAAAAGTCTCAAACAGCAGAAAACTCCTGGGGTTGACAGAATTCAAGCAGACATACTAAAGGCTGGAGGTGAAATTCTGGTTGAGCAGCTAACAAATGTCTGCAGTAAAATATGGGTGAAAGAACAAATGCTATAGGACTGGAAAGGTGGCACTGCCAAAAAAGAGTGATCTCAGTGTTTGTCTTCACTACCGGGGTAAGTCAATCTAAATTACGCTACTCCAGCTACGTGAATAATGTAGCTGGAGTCGACATAGCTTAGGTCAACTTACCCCCATAACTTCACTGCTCTGCGTCAACGGGAGACGCTCTCCAGTCGACTTACCTTACTCTTCTCAGAGAGGTGGAGTACTGGGGTCAACCGAAGAGCACTCTACCATCTATTTATCAGGTCTTCACTAGACCCACTAAATCGACACCCACTGCATCGATTGCAGCAGCATCGTTCTCCCCAGTAGTGAAGACAAGCCCTTAAGTGCCCTAACTGAAGAGGTATTGTACAGCTATCGATCCTGGATAAAGTACTGTCTACCATTATGCGGAACAGAATGAAGGTGGTGGTGGATGAAATATTACCAAAACAAGCCTGGATTCTATCCAGGTATATAACATTGTTTCCTATTTAAATACATAGGACATAATTATTTAATGTTTTAATAATTTAAATAAAAAATACTGGTTGTATAAGAAAAAATGTGCATGGTAACTCTTTGTTTTTTTCCCTAACCAGCTAAAATTAACTTGGGTCTAGTTTCCCCCCTTCCCTCTCTCTTTTTTGTGTTAGCTAGGGGTATGCATCATGATGCAATCACTGAGCTGTGATTTTTTTTTCATTTTTGCCATAAAAACAACCAGCTTTAATCATACGTTATGCATAAAAATGAGAGAGAAGGTTTATTTACCTCACTAAATAAAAAGATATTTACCATGAGCCATAATTAAAAATAAGTTTGCAACTAGGGCTCTTCTTTCTGAGTGTAGAGACAGCAGTATGGAAAAAGAAAAACATTGCTTAAAAACAGGTATATATAACGGAAGTAAAGGACAGATAGCAGGAGCATGCGTGTTTCAAAACACAAAATGTTGATAAATGTGCAGTTTTGTGTAACAGACCTCCCTGAACCTTTTGTAAGCTTTAATTTTCATGTAAAATTTTGAGCTATTTTGAAACCCATGCACAATCCTATGTTCAGTGAGATGTACAATTCTGCGTACAAATGCCAAAGACACTCTCTTCCAATTGTACTAGTCACTCAAGTGGTTCGTAGGAAAATATTGCCATTTATTTGTAAAGTGTATTAGGGATGGAAAATGTTAACCAGTAAGCATTTGGCCCCCAGACCTGCTGGCTGGCTAACCCACCCCAGCCCCTCTCCCTTTAATTGGTTAACCGTTTAAACGATTACAATTCTATCATTTAAACAAGTTTCAGAGTAGCAGCCATGTTAGTCTGTATTCGCAAAAAGAAAAGGAGTACTTGTGGCACCTTAGAGAACAAATTTATTTGAGCATAAGCTTTCGTGAGCTACAGCTCACTTCATCGGATGCCTTCAGTGGAAAATACAGTGGGGAGATTTATATACATAGGGAACATGAAACAATGTGTGTTACCATACACACTGTAATGAGAGTGATCACTTAAGGTGAGCTATTACCAGCAGGAGAGCGGAGGGGAAAAAACCTTTTGTAGGGATAACCAGGGTGGGCCATTTCCAACAGTTGACAAGAACTTCTGAGGAACAGTGGGGGGTGGGAGCGGGAATAAACATGGGGAAATAGTTTTACTTTGTGTAATGACCCATCCACTCCCAGTCTTTATTCAAGCCTAAGTTAATTGTATCCAGTTTGCAAAATTAATTCCAATTCAGCAGTCTCTCCTTGGAGTCTGTTAAAGTTTTTTTGTTGAAGAATTGCAACTTTTAGGTCTGTAACTGAGTGACCAAAGAGATTGAAGTGTTCTCTGACTGGTTTTTGAATGTTATAATTCTTGACGTCTGATTTGTGTCCATTTATTCTTTTACGTAGAGACTGTCCAGTTTGACCAATGTACATGGCAGAGGGCACATATTACATTGGTAGATGTGCAGGTGAATGAGCCTCTGATAGTGTGGCTGATGTGATTACGCCCTATGATGGTGGCCCCTGAATACATATGTGGACACAACCGGCAATGGGCTTTGTTGCAAGGATAGGTTCCTGGGTTAGTGGTTCTGTTGTGTGGTTACTGGTGAGTATTTGCTTCAGGTTGGGGGGCTGTCTGTAAACAAGGACTGGCCTGTCTCCCAAGATCTGTGAGAGTGATGGGTCGTCCTTCAGGATAGGTTGTAGATCCTTGATGATGCGTTGTAGAGGTTTCAGTTGGGGGCTGAAGGTGATGGCTAATGGTGTTTTGTTATTATCTTTGTTGGGCCTGTCCTGTAGTAGGTGACTTCTGGGTACTCTTCTGGCTCTGTCAATCTGTTTCTTCACTTCAGCAGGTGGGTACTGTAGTTTTAAGAATGCTTGATAGAAATCTTATAGGTGTTTGTCTCTGTCTGAGGGGTTGGACCAAATGCGGTTGTATCGTAGAGCTTGGCTGTAGACAATGGATAGTGTGATGTGGTCTGGATGAAAAATGGAGGCATGTAAGTAGGAACAGCGGTCAGTAAGTTTCCGGTACAGGGTGGCGTTTATGTGACCATCGCTTATTAGCACTGTAGTGTCCAGGAAGTGGATCTCTTGTGTGGACTGGTCCAGGCTGAGGTTGATGGTGGGATGGAAATTGTTGAAATCATGGTGGAATTCCTCAAGGGCTTCTTTTCCATGGGTCCACATGATGAAGATGTCATCAATGTAGCGCAAGTAGAGTAGGGGCATTAGGGGACGAGAGCTGAGGAAGTGTTGTTCTAAGTTAGCTATAAAAATGTTGGCATACTATGGGGCCATGCGGGTACCCATAGCAGTGCTGCTGATTTGAAGGTATACATTGTCCCCAAATGTGAAATAGTTATGGGTGAGGACAAAGTCACAAAGTTCAGCCACCAGGTTTGCCGTGACGTTATCGGGGATACTGTTCCTGACGGCTTGTAGTCCATCTTTGTGTGGAATGTTGATGTAGAAGGCTTCTACATCCATAGTGGCCAGGATGGTGTTTTCAGGAAGATCACCGATGGATTGTAGTTTCCTCAGGAAGTCAGTGGTGTCTCGAAGACAACTGGGAGCACTGGTAGCGTGGGGCCTGAGAAGGGAGTCTACATAGCCAGACAATCCTGCTGTCAGGGTGCCAATGCCTGAGATGATGGGGCATCCAGGATTTCCAGGTTTATGGATCTTGGGTAGCAGACAGAATACCCCAGGTTGGAGTTCCAGGGGTGTGTCTGTGCGGATTTGTTCTTGTGCTTTTTCAGGGAGTTTCTTGAGCAAACGCTGTAGTTTCTTTTGGTAACCCTCAGTGGGACTAGAGGGTAATGGCTTGTAGAAAGTGGTGTTGGAGAGCTGCCTAGAAGCCTCTTGTTCATATTCCGACCTATTCATGATGACGACAGCACCTCCTTTGTCAGCGTTTTTGATTATGATGTCAGAGTTGTTTCTGAGGCTGTGGATGGCATTGTGGAAAAGCAGCATCACTTGCCCCATAACCTCAGCCGTGCAGAACACAAATTCAGCCCGTCCAAGTTGGCGGAAGCACTCTATGTAGAAGTCCAGTCTGTTGTTTCAACCTTCAGGAGGAGTCCACCCAGAATCCTTCTTTTTGTAGTCTTGGTAGGAAGGTCTCTGTGGTTTAGTATGTTGTTCAGAGGTGTGTTGGAAATATTCCTTGAGTCAGAGACGTCGAAAATAGGATTCTAGGTCATCACAGAACTGTATCATGTTCGTGGAGGTCGAGGAGCAGAAGGAGAGGCCACGAGATAGGACAGATTCTTCTGCTGAGCTGAGAGTATAGTTGGATAGATTAACAATATTGCTGGGTGGGTTAAGGGAACCACTGTTGTGGCCCCTTGTGGCATGTAGTAGTTTAGTGTCCTTTTTCTTTTGTAGATAAGCAAAGTGTGTGTTGTAAATGGCTTGTCTAGTTTTTGTAAAGTCCAGCCACGAGGAAGTTTGTGTAGAAGGTTGGTTTTTTATGAGAGTATCCAGTTTTGAGAGCTCATTCTTAATCTTTCCCTGTTTGCTGTAGAGGATGTTGATAAGGTGGTTCCGCAGTTTCTTTGACAGCATGTGGCACAAGCTGTCAGCATACTCTGTGTGTTATGTAGATTGTAATGGATTTTTTACCTTCAGTCCTTTTGGTATGATGTCCATCTGTATGCATTTGGAAAGGAAGATGATGTCAGTATTTGTACGAGTTTTTTCATGAAGTTGATAGATTTCCACTCCATACAGCTAAATTCAGTGCCTTGCATAATGACAGGTTTCAGAGTAGCAGCCGTGTTAGTCTGTATTCACAAAAAGAAAAGGAGTACTTGTGGCACCTTAGAGACTAACAAATTTATTTGAGCATAAGCTTTCGTGAGCTACAGCTCACTTCATCGGATGCATGCAGTGGAAAATACAGTGGGGAATCAATTTGCAAACTGGATACAATTAACTTAGGCTTGAATAAAGACTGGGAGTGGATGGGTCATTACACAAAGTAAAACTATTTCCCCATGTTTATTCCTCCACCCCTCCCCCACCCACCACTGTTCATCAGATATTCTTGTCAACTGCTGGAAATGGCCCACCTTGATTATCACTACAAAAGGTTTTTTCCCCCCCTGCTCTCCTGCTGGTAATAGCTCACCTTAAGTGACCACTCTCGTTACAGTGTCTATGGTAATACCCATTGTTTCATGTTCTCTATGTATATAAATCTCCCCACTGTATTTTCCACTGAATGCATCCGATAAAGTGAGCTGTAGCTCATGAAAGCTTATGCTCAAATACATTTGTTAGTCTCTAAGGTACCACAAGTACTCCTTATCATTTAAGCAGTTAACTTTTTAAACGATATTTACATCCCTAAAGTGTATGGAGTTGTACAAAACACAATCCTGGGAAATTTAATCCTTGAAAGACAGCTCCCCCACACAGTGTTTCATAGAAAGTTGAGCTGCAGTGAGCTAAACTGGAAATGCAGTGAAAATACTCCTGCAAGTATGCTTAGAGAACCTAGGCCACAACCTCCATTTTATTTTTATGTAGGACTAGATTCAAATGTACATTCTCTAAAGTTGTGACTCTCTCCAGTAAGCCATTAGGAATGTTTCCATCTTTGTATGGCCACTGCAGAGTGCAAAGTGACCTGAAAGAAAGAAAGACTGATTCAAGATAATGTGGAAGAAGGATGCTAGAAAATGCTACAAAGCTAGGGTCATCATTCAATGCACGTTTTCCTCACTTCTTTGGGTATCCTTTTCATAATAATAAAATCCAAGTTAATGCAAGCAACACCAAGGTGCCTAGAAGTACATTATATTGTGTCTTCAGTCTATACATTAAACAAAGTACATTTGAGCTGCTTTTTAGAGGAAATCTAACTAGAACATAGCCTATGGCTTCTGTAAGAGTTATAAAAATGTTTTTGAATAGTAGTTTACATTTTCGTAACACCTTTCAGCAAAGAATTTCAAAGCACTTTAGAGAATTAAATAAATTAATCCGTATACACCTGCATAAAGAAGTCTTCACCTTCCTCTGAAGTGAAATGCAGAGGTTTAAAAGTACACTGAATAGTATACAATATTTTAAAACAGGAAGAATACTGCACATAATTAAACATACAAGTGGAATCTAGCTAGTCATTTGAGTATAAATTAACCCATATTGTTGTAATCTACCATCCACCTAACTCTGCCCCTTCAGCCTTCCTATAAGATTTTGATTCCTGGCTCTCTTCTTCTTGCAGTCGCCTACACTAATCCTTGGTGACCTCACCTCCATGTTGATGATGCATCCAGCCCCTTAGCTGCCAGATTCCTTGCCCTCACCTCTTCACTTAACCTGCAGCCCTGGTTCAATACTTCCAATCACCACAAAGTTCATTTGACTTGGTCTTCACCAAGCATTTCTCCCTCTTTCTCTCTGATTTCTCTGTTGCTGAGTTCTCCCTCTCCAACTGTAACCAGATCATTTTCAGCATTGCTCATCAGCCCCTCCACCTCCCCTGCAGTAACTCTACCTTTCCAAGACTGATAACCCATCAGCATTGATAACTTTGTTTGCTCTCAGCCCTCTCCTCCATTTCTTCCACCAATATGGTTGTTGATTCTCTTCATGCTTCACTCTTCTGAGCCCTTAACTCTTTTCTCTCCCATCACAAGGTCCATCCTACCACACTTAGCCTTGGCTCACTCCCAACATAGGCTTCCTCCATTCCTGCTTTCACTCTGCAAGAGCATCTCTGGTGAAAATCCCCTGACCAGGCTGACTTCCTCCACTACAAATTAATTCTCTCATACTTCAGTTCTGCAGTATACCTACCTAAATAACTAACTCAACTGAATCCCATCCCCACAGTCCCACCACCTTTTAACTCCACTTTTCCACTACCTCTTTTTTCTACCACATCTTTATTCACTCCTCCAATGCTCCTCTGCCCTGCCTGCGCAGGATCCTACCAGTTTCTGCCAAGAGAAAATTGTCAAAATATAACGTGACCTTCCCCCTCTACCTCCTACAACTCTCTCGTTCTCCTGTCTTGTCATAGATGCAGAAGTTTCTTGATTGCTCTCCTCTTCTAACCCCGCCAATTGCCCCAGTGATCCCATCCTATCCCCTGATCTCTCTCATGTGCACACTTATCCTTTTCCTTAACCTCTTACTTTCCTCTGGTACTACACAAACATGTTTTCATCTCTTCCATATTAAAAATACCCATCCTTCACCGCACTTGCCTTTTCAACTACCACCCATCTCCTTTCTCCCTGTCATCTTTAAGCTCATTGAATGTGTTGTTTACAGTTGCTGTCTGCAGTTCTTCTCTAATTGCATCCTAGACCTTCTCCAATCCAGCTTCTGCTCCTTGCACTACCTTGAAACCATTTTCGCCAAAGTCTTTAATGACCTATTCTAGCCAGATCTCTGAACCTGTTCTCCATCTTCTTCCTCCTTCACCAGTTGGCCACCTTTGACCCTGCCGAAGATGCTCTCTTCTTGAAATCTTGTCCTTCCTTGGCTTCCATGACACTGTCTTCTGATTCTCCTCTTCCCTCTCTGTAACTGCTCCATTAGCATGCCATTTGGAGGACCCTCCTCAAACCCTGCCCCCAACTTTCTGTGGAGGTTCTACAGGGCTCTGTCCTTGGTCCCCTTCTCTCCCCCAACTACACATGATCTCTTGGTAATCTAATCCATAAATACAAATTCAACCATGTTTGACTGAAAATACCCACCCACAATTGGTCAATTCAGTCCATAGTCCAGGAGTAACCTTAGATTTCTTGCTGATGCTGACCTCCCACATAGCAATATGCACAAGTAACTCTTTTTACCAGCTCTGGTTGGCTAGGAGACTCCATTCCTTATTTTGAATAATGTTTTCACTATTAGGTTTTGCAAAATTTTATTTCTAAAGAACCTACATTTTGGACAAAATCTGATCTGAGTGTGCCCCTTTGGCGAGCACAATTGGTCAGATCTGTAGCCATGCACATAAATATACATGTATATATATGCAAGGCTACAGATCTGACCAATTACGATCACTAAAGGGATAATTAGATTAGATTAGAGTAAGAAAAGTGATGTAAGTGACAAATAGCAGGCCAGAAGCAAGTATGATAGGTTGCTTAGCTTAACTAAGTCCTAGTTTGACATGAGTAGCTTGATATAAAGAACTAACAGGTGAGTGACAGCAAGT
Source organism: Caretta caretta (assembly GCF_965140235.1). Lineage (NCBI taxonomy): Eukaryota > Metazoa > Chordata > Testudines > Cheloniidae > Caretta > Caretta caretta. The sequence goes on from NC_134209.1 coordinate 80,321,362, forward strand.
CACAAGATTAATCCCATTCATAGGAAAGTTGATTGGTATGAAGGGTGAAACCACAAATAAAGATTACTGGTATTTTAGAATAAATTTAGGGAATAAGTATAACCAAAATTATAGATATTAACCACACAAATACCAGGGCAATTATTTGATGTAAATGCTAATAAATTGGATGTAAATACTTAATTAACCTACAGACATTGGGGGAGCTCAACAAAAGCAGAGTGTGGAAGTTCAGATAAGGAGAAAGGGTCTGAAAATGTATATGTATAAGATACAGGGGGCATCAGTGTAACACATTATAAAAGATGTTACCCAGCCTGTGTGCAGTGAGACACACCACAATGATGATCACCTACTAACATTTGAGACTTCATCAACCTCCTACTTCGGAGTTTCCCCAAGGGATGATCTGAGTAATCCAAGTACCGGACATTCTATATTCTCTCTCTCTGATTTGCTATATTGCAGTGTGCATGATTGTGTTTGTCTTGTTAACAAAATGCTAAATTATAGTTAAAGTTAACTTATTAGTCTTGTAAATGAAACTGCTAATAAAAGCACTGAATTGTTTCTTGTGTGTTACTCAAGGTCCACATTTTAATGACGACCTTATATTGTAGCCGATCTGGGGCTGAACATTCTCAGATCACTGCATACTAAATAAAAGTTAACCTTAAAACTACAGATTAGGCTACAGATCCTCGGTTTCAGGTCTTTCATCTTTCTGTAGCACAATAATCCTTAACAACATGCTGAGTTAATGGTCAGGTACTAACCTTAACCCCTCATCTACACTAACCTTTTCATTAACATTTTCCCCTATTCCAGCACCATGAGAAGTAGCTCTGGTGGGAGCTGTAGTGTGGAAAAGGTACTAGTGACTGCCAGCATTTGTACCCATTGTGTCATCTAGACTTCCTCTAAAGAGGATTAAACACTACAGTGATACAAAACCACTGATACCTTGTCTATCCCACAACTTCCACCATTGCTATCACTGTTAAAATGATAAATTTTAAGAAAAATATCACCATAAGGACTTCCAGAAGGCAGTCTACAGAGTGAACATCTTTTCCTATAGCACAACATTGTAGCATGGCTAAAGGCTTGTTAACTTAATAAGGTTATGCATTTAAAACTTGCTTTAAGTTAAAAAGGGTTTTTTTAAATGGCTTAACTGTGCTAGTATGGATAGGGATTCACAGATTCCTCTAAAGACCTATCACCCGATTGTTTGTAAGTGGAAAGAAAAGAAAAAGAAGGGCATGCAATAGTATGAAGTTTTTATTTAAATGTTGAAAGAGAGAGAGAGAGGTGCCCACCAGATGAAATTGATTTTATTTTATTATTCGTAAATTCAAAGATCCAGTGTAAAAGCTACATCTACTTCAAAACCATATTACCATATCCTAACTGTGTTTATTTAAAATAAGCTTCTAGAACAGATATGACCTACTTATGCCAAGTTAGATACTCATCTGATATTCTTTGAATACCTTTTATCCTTCAGCTGTATCTTTCACTCCATGCAACTGAAGAAGTGAGGTTTTACCCATGAAAGCTTATGCTCAAATAAATCTGTTAGTCTTTAAGGTGCCACTGGACTCCTTGTTGTTTTTGTGGATACAGACTAACACGGCTACCCCCTCACACTTTTATCCTTAGACTTCCTTGATTAAAAAAAATCTAAATCTGTCAACTTTTCAGTTTTTCTACACCAGATATAAATAGGACAATGTATCTTATAATGTGCGCACTTAAACAATCAAGTTAGTATATTGGTGAGGAATAACTGGGAGCTGTTTCAAATTATTCAATATTTATTTCTTACATCTATGCTCAAACAAGAAGACCAGTCTCCTTTCCTTTATTTAAACAATTTGGAAGTCTTGTAGTATTGAATAGGTTTTTTTTGCCCGAAACAGAGAATTTCTGTGAATTTATGGTTCACAGAATCTGCAAAAAATGCCTTTAATTATTGAAAAAACTTTTAATGCACATTTTAAACTTCTTTTGGGGACTGTGAGAAATGGAATGTGAAGGGTGCAGCATCCATTTCCCTTTTATAAAAAGGAACAACATACCCAGAGCAAAGTGACCTCACCTGTAAGAAATGAGTCAGTGACATGGAACAAAGGTGGTTTATCTTACAAAAGAACACCATCTGTACAGAAAACTGCTCCATTGCTCTTGAATGCTTCAGGTATATGCAGTCCAGTGGAAATTTTTACTGTTTTAGGCTTGGTTTGTTTTTCTTTTTAGCAGCAGATTAAAAATGTAGGTGACTTCAAAGAGAGAAAGGCACACCTATTTATTCCTAAATATTCTTCAAATTATGATCTTTTATCAAAATGTATTTATGCATAACAAAAATTTCTGTATTGGAGATTATAAAACTGCACTTCGCATATCTACATGAGTAATGAATGTGGTATGTTGTATGAACTCTCTAAACTTTAGAGTCTAAAGAATCACGCACATTTATAAGGTGCAAAGGGCAGACAAACACACACCAAGTAAGAGCTCATATCAAAATAAACCCATTTTCATATTTTAAAGTCATATTCAATCTTTCAGCTGATTAGATATAGTCAGAGCACCCTTTCAAACATTAGCAATGTATCATGTGAAAGAAGTCTTATGGCCATTTTGGAAGCACTTGCAAGATGTATTCTGTTGCAATTTTCAGACTACACAAATGTCTGTTTTTTGCAGATATAAACAGTTGATCTAAAGCTAAGAACCTGTGACTTAAACAAGAATCGGTTTTCTTTAGTACTGCTAAAAGTATGAACATACATTTCCACAATAATTTAACTTCTGATAATAGAAAACCATGTGTGCTGCAGTCACAAGTTGCTTGAGGTAGATGGGTGAGTGGCCATTGTATTTTTCACACTCTACAATAATCAGATGTTCACCCTCTAGAGCTTAGTATATTCTGATAATTGGACTGGATAATTCCAAAGCTCCTAGAAACCTCCTAAGAAAAGTTAACCAATAACTATTTTGAGACATTCACATCTTGTCACACAGGATAGGTTTCCCCATGAAGAGAAAGTCAGGCATAAAAAAAAATGGCTTTGAACAGGATGAAGAAACAAAATATGCAATACAGACAAAAATATTAAATAACGTTAACTCTATACAGTGCTTTTCATCATACAACAGTTGACACCACCCTATAAATTTTACTGGGAGGCTCCCATATCCATCTACTGAAACTCCAAGAAACAAAAGCATATTCTGCTTATTTTATTAATTATTAATAATGTTTACTGTAGTAGTGCATAAGGACCAAACAAAAATGGGTCCCCATTGTATTAGGATCTGTACAAACACAGATGAGCAAACAGTAACTTTCCAAAGAGCTTACAGTCTGAATAGACTGGAAACACAAGGTAGAAAAAAAGAACATATAACAGAATGAACAACATGATGGCAGCAACCTTCATGTTATTTCTATGATTTTTTAAATCTATTTATTTTGGTCGGTTTAGTTAGGAGGGGATAAAACTAAATGAAAAGTGAAGAGAGAGGGGACACTGAAAGGAAGGGGATGAAGGGGACAGGGCAGGGAAGAAAAGTGTAAGGGGGGCAAGTTAAGAATAAAACTAAAGTGAATACAATAAAGAGTTAATACAAACAGCCAATCAGCACAGGGCAGAGAAAGTTCAGTCAAAACTGTAGAAAGTTTTCTGAATGTCTGAAGGTCTCTGCTTTGGCTGCTTCTGCAGCTTCTCTTAAAGAGGTGGAGTTTCTGGATAGTTCCTCTCTGCAGTTTTTTTCCCAAGGCCACATGGGGGTAAGGGTTGAGGGACCACCCAGGACTCAGAGTGTGTTTGTTGGAGTTGGGGGTCTCTCTTGCACAACTCTGGCATAGATGGCATTGGGTAGGCTCCATTTTTCTCCCTCATCCCCAATGCAGCAGTCCCTGCTTTGGCTGCTTCTGCCACTGCTCCTACAGCTATACACATTTAGAAATAAGGGGTACCAAACAAAAGCTACACACCACACATAAAATAACTCACTCAATTACATGACTAACTGGTATTTTACCAGTCTCTTGTCAATCCAGGTATTTTAATTCTATGGTAATAAGCAAAAAAACAGTTTATTTTTTACAAATGTCTCTTTCATGGATATGTTTAAAGTATAACTTTTAAATCTTTTTGATAGTGACACTTTTTCTGAATAATCAAAACTTTTTGAACAGAGCAGTAACCACACTTGCCAATTTATTGCACCTGCTTTTACCAAAAATACTATTTCATGTCATGTCTATTTCCTGTTTCACAGAAGCTCTTGATAGAGTCTTGAGAGATAGAGAAATACTAAGACAATGAATAAGACAGTCAGTGAGATATGCTTGTTCAGGCAACAGTCTTTCCAATGATATCCAGAAAAACAATTTATCAACAACAAAGGAGATGTAATGTTTTTGAATATCATGTACATAGCATGTTATTTTCAAACAAAATAACCCACATTGTGAAGTTATGCTAAAAAATTACTTCAAAACTTAACTGTCTTCTAAATGATTGAGTAACACTAATTATTCTGTTTGAACAAGAAAGTACTAATTAAGACTAGCAGGCAGTTAAAGTTTGCTATCAAGAGTCAAAATATATGAATAAAACCTTTCTGTATTAGCAGTAGCATTCATAATATATATTTTTTCTTTATTCATTTACAAAAAAAAAATCTATCACACTAGGTATTGCAGTCACACACAAATTTCTCAAGCCAAAAAATATAGTAGCTTTTAAAGATTAAAAAAAATGTCTGCCTCTCCCTTGCTGAGCTATTTATCTAATTTACTATTAATTGTCCAAAACCAATGTGAAATCCCTCCAATGATTTAACACAAGCCACAGGACAATCCTTGGCACTGAAAATGTACTGTGAACATCTTTCTGAAGCAATCTGTAAATTACACTGAAATTTAATCTGAACACTGAAAGTGTGAACTGTGTTTACTAACCTAGTGCCTGGTGGCCCCAATCTGGAAAGTAAGACACAATCCCTGCCCCACATAGCAGACCAAGCTAAACAATGAGTCAGACAATAGAACCATTATCATTCCTATTTACAAATGAGAAAAAGAGACACAAAAACCTGAGTGCAAGGTTATAAAGGAAGTATGTGGCAGACCAAGGAATTTAATCTAGAAATTCTGAATGCCAGTCCACTGGCATAGTTTAAAGAGCATTTCCTCCTTTGCTTAGTTATTTAGAAAACACACAGTGACAACACAAGAGACAGTTCATTTGCCTGCTACAGATACCATTGTCACTAAAGTATAATCAAATAAAACATGACAAAGAATTGCTACATAGAAACAGTTAAAATGTTACCTCGCTCAATTTCAGAATTCATAAATACCTAACAAGCAACCTTAAGAGAAATATACTGGTTTTACTCTTTGTAAGACCATGTGAGAAAGAAAAGTAAGCATACATTGGTCAACATAATCTTGTCAAATGTTGTGTATTTTTCATTTCTGAATGTTTATGTGCATCTGTCTAAGCCTCCTTTAAACTGTAAGTTGGGACACACTGCAACTTTGTCCCTAACCCCATCACACACCCCACACACTAACACTCACACACTTTAAACACCCCAATTATTTAGGCTGAAAAATCACACACTCAAAAGTTAGGAAATACCAAATTTATGGTTGCCTGTGTAACCTAAACTCTGTCCCCTTGTGGGACCAAAATCTGTACTGAATGAGGCAAGTGTCCTGTGGAAAAATTGTATATGATCTTGCAATTGAAGATTATCATAATGCGTGTGTGCTGGGGGGCGGGGGGGGCAAGGGGATTAATGTTGCATGAACGACCAAAAATCTGGCATTTCCTAAATTTCAAGCACTTTGCCACCTAAATAACATTCTTTTAATGTGATTTCCTAGGACATTCTGTTTAAAAGAAAAAGGCAAAAACAAATTATATTATTGTGATACAGCATGGCCAGAGGGCAGCAGGAGAGTGTTAGAAGGGAGCCTTATTCCCTGTAGAGGGAAGAAAGTTTGCTATAGTTTAATTAATTAAAGCACCGGAAGCCAGTCACCTGATAAAAAACCCCTGCTTCAATCAGACAAGAGGAGGAGTTGAAGCAGAGTGGATTGGTGTTGGAGCAGAGAGCAGTTTGGAGGGAAGCAGAGGAGAGTTTGGAGAAGTGCTGCGGTCAGCTAAGAAGACCAAGACCTTAGGTAAAGGGACACCTGGTTGTGTAGAGGGAGAGCAGGAAGCCCCACAGGAGAGGGAGGAGAGGGAAGTAGCCCGGGGAAGGAACCGCTAGTTCAAGTGATTTACCGCTATCCCTAGGGCCCCTGGGCTGGGACTTGGAGTAGAGGGTGGGCCTGTGTCCCTTCCTCTCCACTCCCCTCCTCTAGGACACTAGTGGGGCAGTTAATACCCCAGTTCAGGGGCAAGAAACGGTGCCCTGAACCCCCCCAAGAAGAGAGAGTGCGAGACCTATCATAGTAGTGCCAGCAATTTGCCACAATTATGTACAATGCAATCTCCCCTCCTCCCTGCCAACTTGTTTCATTATCAGAGTTTGACGCTTGGGAATTCAGAATAGACATCTACCACAGGACCAGGGTGGATAAAAATCAATGATTTAAAAAAAAATATATTAAAAAAATATCAGATTTTCTTTCGTTTGAAAAAATGCCTTTTGAGGAAAAAACCAATCTAAAGATAGTTTTAATTAAGATACATTATAGCTCAGATATCTCATCATGCAATAGGGATTATAAATTCTAATTCTACAGTATGAGACAATATATTCATGTAATGTTTAAGAAAAGTTTTGTAAATGAGTTCCAATAGTTCATGGACTACAGACCCAATCTTATGAGGTTCCAGGGGCTTCTGTATAGATTATTTAGGTTTATCTTTCTACCTACCCAGTGGGACTCAGTGCTCAGTATAGAAGATACCATCAGAGATGCTTAGTTTTGCAGTTCTCAGACTGTGGATTTGTGTCTCCAGAGATAACATTTTTGCTAAGCATGTTATTAAATAATTAAATAAATAATATACAGAGGTGAGAAATAACAGACCTCAACCCTATTGTCCTTTTGCAAATTTGTGTACACAGAGTCAATCCCTTACCTCTCTCTAAAAGTGCAAAGTTTCAAAAAGTTCAATGAATAGAAGATTGCTGGGGGCTGAATAGATCTGGACAAGGAGAAGTAGTCTGGGATAAATGTGAGAGGAGAGGGACACACAGCAGAAACAAAGTGAAACTGTTTGAGCTGCATATTCCAGAAATCTTGAGGTCTTTCTGAGTGTAGCCTTCATTGATTTGAGATCTACCATACCATTCTCTCACTGGAATGGAAAACCTATAATGGCAGCAGGCCGTAAGAGAGACTCAGTTTGGGAATAAGCACCATTCAAGAAATATATGTTTGCTGGTGATGCTTTAAGAACGTCACACCAGTGAACTGGTAGAAGTCACTTAAGCACTTGGATTTAGAGACAGTTGAAGTGATAATCTCACTTTTAACAGCAGTAGCTTCTTCTGCCAGTGTAGAAAGAATATTTTTTTCCTTTGGACTAATTCATTCCAAATTGAGAAATCATTTGGGACCTGAAAAAGCAGGGAAGATTGTTTTTCTTTTCCAGATTATGAACAAACAGAAAAATGAAGATCAAAATAACTAAGTAGGCTGCAGAAGCCAATATTTTTAAGTTTCTCATGTTGACCTGGCTGACACAGTCGATTTAATTTTGGGTTTTTTTTTTAATATTTCATTTAACTATTTTAGTTAAAAACAATTTTAACAAAAACAAACCTGATTCTAAAAAACTTGAATGTTTACCTAAATTCAAAAATTCATATGCTCGTTTTATTAAAATATTATATGTTTGCTGTTGAAGAAAAAATCCAGAATACACAACGTTGTTGTTTTAATTTAAATTTAAATGTTTGTTTGGTGATGTTCTCCTCCTAATACAGCATGGAAAGAAAATCCTCCAAATATTAATGATTAACCTGTTGAATTGGAGATTGTTCACCTCCCAATGACATCATAAATATCCACTTCAATTACCTTTGGTAAATGAAATAACCAAACAATCATTCATTCTCTGATATAGCTGTAAAACTAATCTGAAAAGTTTTCAAAATAAATTACTTTAAAAATGTCTAGTCTCTACCTTCTAAAAATGAAACCTACATCTATCTCTGAGTTGTGAAGAATATGTATTAAGGTCATAACAACCACCAAGAATGCACTTTTATGTAGAAATTAATGATTAAATCAAGTCTTCCTGACTAGTGATTTAAATCAATTTGACTTAAATCAAATCCACCCTGCACAGGACTAATTATATTAGCTGGCGGAATAAGGAAGCTGTTATCCAGGAAGGAGGGGTGTTTGGTTTGATGGTGTCATGTACTGCTTGCAACTAGCTGTCAGAGAAGCCCAGACTCGTCCACCCACCCTGAGACTTTCCTCCTGACCTCCCAGAAAGTGAAGGGCTCCCTCACTATGTGATGCCCCCAGAGGGTGAAATGGGGATGCGGGGCAGCGTGCCATTCCCAGAGAGTGTGGTTGGGAAGGAGATCCTTTCCGCACTCTCCTCCCTCCCTTGCAGCTCCAAGGCATTCTCAGTGTAGCATGTGCTGCTGCTGCTTTGACAACGGTCTGGGCCCAGCTCTTCAGAATGTTTGTGTTCATTATTATTTTAGCTTGCTACCAAAATTTTCCTGAAGAATACAAGAGAATGGAAATGATAGGGTTTAATACTTTATAGCTCAGCTAAATCTGAATGAAACTGAATGGGACAAATACAGGTACTTCTGCATCTAAAAGCTTTACTGCTGGTGAAATTCAAAGAGCTGCTGCAAATAACTGTGACGTCAGACATGTAAAAAGAAAATCCCTAAGAACAGAACACTACAGGCAACTAAATATAGGAGATCACTACCAGATCTCCAAACAGCAGCAGCATTTTCATTTCCTACTAGTTTTCAGAATGTTCCGTGTCCCACAATACGGAGAATACAAAGACCAGTGTTCCCAGACTGCCATGCACATGCCCATCCATTTTCAAATAAACACTACCTTTTATGTTGGCTACAGGGTAAATGTTACTCACAGGCATGTGATATGATATAGCGGAAAAACAACAACAAACTTTAGCTAAGGCTATAGTCTCTACCAGGAAAATGGCAGAAATAGAAATACCTTGGAAAATGAAGAAAAGGAGTGTGTATACATATGTATTATGCATACAAAAATTCAAGGAAGAATTTTAAAATTATACAAAGTGAAAAAATGTTTTTAAAGGGTTTATATTCCCTGAAACACCTCCAGTCCTTCCCAACTGCTGCTATAAAAGCCAGTTTCAGATTCTTGTAAATGAAAATTAACTTCAACTGCTGATAGACTTAACAATCTACACCCGTTCTCAAAATTATGTTCATATCCTGAATCTTGTAGAAGCTCAGTACATTTTTTTTGCATATTGCACAATGTGTCCATACACACAGAAAGAACGCAGTACACAGCACTGTGTAATAAAAGGGCTAGCAATTCCACAGCTACTGACACAGTTCAGGAATTAATGCAACAGTGCATGATGCATTAACCTTTTCTGAAAAATAAAACATCTTCCGAAAGGGCATGTATTGGTTTAATATTTCCTTCAGGTGCAAGCAGAATATTTGACCCTCACCTACATTCACTTCATTTAATTTAAGAGCAACCTTTGTTTATTAGTTCCCCTTTAGAAAAATTTAATAGCTCAACAAATCTACTGATTCTGCCACTCATCTTGAAAGACTCTTCTACACCCAATTCCAGTAAAGAAGCCTTCTGATACATTTGTAGCGCAGCCACCCCTGTTTTACAGTTCTTAACACAACTGTTGCATTCAGCTTAACACTGAAGGAACATAAATTACCATTTCCTATTTTTGTTGATAGATTTTCTGAGCTTTCTCACTCTACTTTTGTTCATTCTTTTGATAAAGAAGTTAGATAGCTGCTCCCTTCACAAAACAACCACCTGATTTTCATGTTTCTCCCCTCCACCAAAGAGTCTCAACAGGCCAGAATGGGTGAATGGTTGTGGATCACCCTTCCCCACCCCCACGCCAAAGATAAAACAGAAATGTCTATATTATGTCAAGCAGGCAACCTTAGCTTCCTGGAAAAAGATGTGTACAGCATATTGTAAATGTTCAAGTCTGCTGTTAATGTTCATTCAATGTCAGTTAACTACATGAGGGAAGCACATGGCCACAATTCTAGTGGCACATGGTATCACATAACTAATAAACTGATGCAACATTCCCTATGTTATCAGTTTCTGCTCTGCACAACATGGAAACACAAATGTTACACATCAGGATACTGTAGGTTTCAGAGTAGCAGCCGTGTTAGTCTGTATTCGCAAAAAGAAAAGTATTTGTGACACCTTAGAGACTAACAAATTTATTTGAGCATAAGCTTTTGTGAGCTACAAATGATGCATCCGATGAAGTGAACTGTAGCTCACAAAAGCTTATGCTCAAATAAATTTGTTAGTCTCTAAGGTGCCACAAGAACTCCTTTTCTTTTTTCAGAATACTGTAGTACATTTAAACCTAGAGAAGAATTCAAAAGGGAATTCCCATAAACCTGAGAAGTTACGGAGAGCACTTGAATAAGTTCACAACATATTGATGAAATATAAATCTCTTACATTTTTAAAAAGGTAATAATTTTTATAAAGTATGTGTTTAGAAAGGTCTAAAGGGTAAGACGTACTGAAATTATTACTGGTATTTTGTATTTTTGCAATTGAATATTTTTGGTAGCTGCTGCTGTTCATGTGAAATTGCTTTGGGGTTCTGGGAGAGTTGAGGGCCTTTTTGTAACTGCTATTGTTTCTTCACAAAGTTCAGTTTTTAAACACAAAAATTGTTGTACCCTTTTGGATTCTTTACCCTATCAATATCTACACTTATTACTGACATACTCCATCCAAGTCATGAGACAGTTTACAGAAAATGGCATGACAAATTACTTTTTTAAATTTCTAAAGAAAATCGTAGAGTGAATATTAGAATATAAAGGCCAAAATATAAAACCTGGTGGAAGAATCCATACATTTTATATTCTCAACACAGTTTGACGTACGTGAGGTACCTAAGTGGCATCTGAGAAATACAAGTAATTCAGGAAAGCAGTAATTATTTAAGTTATTCAGTGCAAGTCATTGATTCCTTAACCTCAAAAAAACCTAAATATATAGATGATTTACTTGAGGTAAAAAATAGCCCTCTAAAACTAATACTTACATCCCTTTCTTCAACTTCATCAGGCCATTTCTCAAAATACAATGCATTCTTCAAACAGGTAAAGCACTTAAATCATTAAGCCAATTTTAATTCATACCCAGAAGCTGTACATGTATAAGTTTCATTAAATGTGCAGCAAAACCTTTTAAAAAAAGCTAATCTGGTCTGTCATTAGATAAAACAAAGATGGATCAAGTCAGCTCAGAAAATGATCTCAATTTCTGATTCTAGAAGAAATCATAATAAATCAAGCTACTGAAGTTTTGAGTACAAGGCATGAAAGATTCTACAAGTTGAATGAATCCCAAGAAGAAACAGAAGCAGAGGTACGAGCCAATAAGCTCAATTCTCAGTGCCTGGGTTTCATACATACAAAACGAGTTCAAATATCAACATCATACACAGATATTAAATACAATAATCAAGAGAATTTTCCATGTATTCATTGGTAATACAACACTTCCTAATAACTGAACTTTAGCTAATCTATCTACTTTATTGAAAACTAAACAGAAAACTTGCATGAATATATATGATCCTTATGCTACTAATCAAAAGTAAAAAAATGAAAGAAAAAAAATCAAAAGGAATTAGCCAACCCATTATGTGATGGAACAATTTATGAAAGATGGTTATAAAATGTGCCCTTTTAAAAACAAAAAGTGAAAAAGTAGAGAGAAATGATCAAACACCACCAATTCTAGGGTTCTTAAATAGAGGTGAAATTCTAGCTCCACCAAAGTCAATGGCAAAATCCCCATTGACTTCAATGAGGCAAGAATTTCCCCGAAAGTGCTTAACAACCATTATGGGAAATTTATGGAAATCTGATTGCAATACTTGTTCTTACAGAAAAATCAATAGAACATAGAACAACCTAGAATAAAATCAATTTCTAGTGTTAGAGTTAACAAGTGGCAAACAATTTAAAAAATATTCTTAGCAAGACTGAATAATTGTTCATTATACAACCAATCAATTCATACCAACTGTCTTGTTCAAGGTATTTAGCTTCCTCTTTAGTGTCAATGGGAACATTAAGGTCCTGTGCTGGTTTTCTTCCCCCGAACTATTTTAAATTCAACAATTAAAAGTTTTAAACAGAAAAATGCATCCTACCTTTTGGTTACAAACATTTTCCCCAGCAGTCAGTAACTACCAATATAAATACAGCCAAGGGTATATAATATAAGAAAGTGATAAATATTGACATTTTCCCTGGAAATGTTCTAGCAACAGTAGCTCAAAGTTTTTGTTATACAGAAAAATTGGTTTAAATCGTAACTGGGAATGAACAGATACTATTTTGCTTTTGCAAATGACACTTTTGATTGCCCTTCTTTAACCCCTGAAGCAACAAATGTTATTATTCAAATGTTCTGAAACAGTCTAGAAAGAGATGTAATTGCAATAACAACAAAACAAACTGCTACCTGTAGGTATGGCTTATCATTTATAGTGGATACTTACCCTAACAGGGGGACTCCGTGCTTGTACTCTTTGCTGCTGTCCACCTTGTGAGCTCTGTGGGTCTTTTGAACCACAGCTAGCGACAGTGCTGCTCTGGGCTCTTAATGCATTTGTGCAACTAGTCCCACCACCAGTCCCAGGTTTCCAGGGCCTTTGCTTGATGCCATCCAGTAGTCTAACCAGTAGAATATTGCTGGGAAGTTCATCAACACTGCAATCAACTAAAGTCCTACATTCTGGGCAACGAAGCTCATTTCGAGAACTCACAATGCCCAGCAAACAACGTTTGCAAAATGTATGTTGGCAAGGCAAGACTTTTGCAGAAGCATCAAGACGTTCTAAGCAAACAGGACACTCCAACAGATCCAACAAAGCCGATTCATCCATTTTTATTTAATTTACCAAAAAATAAACTTTCGCAAAATTCATATCTATTCTGAGTACGTAAAGGGACTCATGTTACATCCATGCCTCTTCAGACTTTGCTCTGAAATTGTTTAGAAAACAAAGAAAAAGAACAAACCATTAATAATCTGCAAAAAACAATTAGCTTTTTAAAAATGAGTCCACATAAGTATTTCCTCTGACAAGATTCCTTCACTAAGCAACATCAAAAATTAAAAGATCTCCAGTCTAATTTAAGACAAATCACTACAGATACTCATTTTGTAGATAAATGTTTAATAACAATTTAAAACATATAGCTAAAGGTTTTCTGTAAATATGAACAATTTATGAAAGGCAATAACAACAGAGAATTATCACTGGTCATCCTAATGGCAATCTTATCTGCATTAGCGAGCTACTTTGCTCAAACATGCTGATCAAGAGTAACAATTAAGATTTTAAACTGCACTTCTGTCTGCTTTTAACTGCTAACTATCTTCAATATTCTTAAACCATTTTAGAGTTTAATAAGTTTGTCCTTGTAGGATAGATCAATAAATGACTGTGGAAAACACAATTAATAGACAAATTGATATTTCTTACAATTTGTTTCATATTAGACAGGCCTGTCCTTTCCATAATTAAAACAAACAAGAGAGAATAAAAATAAGACCCTGAATTTGCAAGCTGTTCTATAGGACTAAAGGGTCCACTATCACAGAGAGTCACTAGCAGGGTCAGATGTAAGTCCAGAATGAGCTAAAAAAAAATCTAATTTGTCAAGTTTTTGAGAAGAAAAAGACAAAGGTGTTTTTGTTTGTTTGTTTTAACACATCCGTTTTGAAAACAGACACACTAATTCACAAGCTTTTAAGTTTACTGAAGAAGTTGACAAAATGATAGATTGCAGCGCTGGTATTATATCTAAGTAGTACCACAAAACTATTACCAAAATCATTTTATAGTGTATTGAGTGCTGGAATACTGGTAGTAGAACATGAATGCAATGTAGCCAGTAACAGGAAGCTGCTGGGAAGTCACATCAAGGACACTCAACAAGAAAAGCACTTATTTCACTCATAATCCTTCACCACTACATACATATACACACTCTCTCTCTCTCTCCCTCCCTTCCCCTCCCCTCCCCGCAGACGTTTTGAGTGGCTAGCTGGCCACAGAAAGCTTCCAGTACCTGATGCTAAGAAACACAGCTGTTTGGTGTAACACTACTAGACACATAATATAGATTTTTATTATGTACATGGGGCTTCTCTAGAGTTCACTGTGAGGCTAGAGGGAGAAAGAGACACAAAACGGACACACACAATCTGTCTCAGAAACAGAGTTAAAAATTACTTTCAAAATTTATTTCAGGCCTGGAGAACATTCACTTTTCATAAGACATATGGGTGTAGGATATATTACATACATCTGCACATACAACATTAATAACTTATTCTCTGGATTTTGTTATTAAACTTATAGTTACTGAGATATTTACAGAGATAAAACATTTTATTACACATATATATGTGGCACGAGCACTATATATTTGGCACATATTTGTGCATGTGTACTTCCGTTCCATATATGGGGGAGGACACACAGTGGGGAGCAGAGGTGACATACCCTGTGCGGGTGGGGGGAGGGGGAGAGACACTCTTGGCAGGTGACATGCTTTCTGTGGAGAAAGGACACACTTGGGGGAACAATATATCGCTGCCTGCAGATGGGGGGTACACCGTCTCCTGTCTCTGAGGGCGTGGGGCTGTGGCGATGTATCACAGTTGCGGGGGGAGGTGATACCTTCTTTCAGGAGGAGTGATATTGTATCCATGTATGGGGGGGTGCATGAGTGGCACCATATCACTGTCTGGGGTATATGGGTGTGACAGGGCTGGTGGGGGACATACTGTCCCTATGGGAGGGAAATGACACCATCTCTGGGGGAGGCACCGTATCCCTGTCTAGGAAGGAGGTGACACGGTCCTAGTGGGATGAAACTGTACTCACACCTGGAAAGGGGGGGGGGGTCACACGGTCCCTAAGAGACAGTACTCCACCAGGGTCTGGGGAAGGGGGCGGTGTGACACGGACTCGGGGGGGACGCACCGCACCCTGTCTGGGGAGGGGGTGACACGGACTCGGGGGGGGGGGTGACGGTCCCTGGGGCCGCTGTCACAGAGGGAGAGGCTGTCACACCACCTGGGGGCTCCGCAGGGCCTTCTCCGCCCCCTCTTGGGAGCCCTGCAGGGAGCTGGGCTCGGCTGCGCCGCCGCCAGCCGGGCCCCTCCGATCCGGACCCTCTTGCCGCGGCGAGCGGGACAGAGGCGCCGTCACTCACCATTTCGCTGCCGCGCTCCCCTCTTTGTTCCCGGAGGAGCCGCCGCCGCGCTCTCCCCGCTTGTCTCTCTCCCGACGCGGCACCAAGGAGCCTCCTCCTCACCCCCTCGCCGAGCGGGGCTGACGCGGGGGGCGGCACCGCAACGCCCCGCAGAGAAAGCGGGGCTCGGGCTGGAGGGGGCGGCCCTGGAGGTGGAGCCCGCCCCGCCCGGCGAGCTGGCGGAGCCGACTCCGCCAGGCACCCCGGGGGAGGAGGGGTAAGAGCAACGAGAAGGGGAACGAGGCACCAGACCCCGGCCCCAAAGCCCCCTGCCCTTCACACCGGCGCAGCCCCGCTCCCGCCAAGCCAGGTGCCGCCTGGGGAAACCAACCGCCGCCTACAGCCAGCGTAGAGCCTGGGCAGCGAGCGCCCCCGGCCCTGCGCCCCGCAGGTAAAACTCCCGCCTCGCCCCGCCGCACAGCTCGGGCGGCCTCCCACCCCGGGAGCGAGCCTTGGGACGAGGGGAAGGTGGGAGAGGCTCGGTGCTACAACCGCGCTCCGTGCCGGAAGGGAGGCACTTTCCGCTCCAGTGACCAAGCGGGCGGCAGACACGGCCTCGGGGAATGAGCAATGAAAAGCCTTTTCCCGCTAACGTAGTGAAGAAAGCTGCCTAATCTTAGTAAAGGGGAGCAAAACAGAGACAATATTGGGGTGGGTACTAACTTGCCACTCAGGCAGAAAAGGACAATAGCAAAGGGACTCACGGTCCAAAACCCCAACCCGTGAAAGAAGCCAGGCAGCATGCAGCAGCAGCCTGTTCGTGCGAGATGTTGGACACACTACCTAACCTAGGAGCACTGTGAAAGCTGGCCTGGGCAATTCCCTTAAGGACCCTGCTGTCTTCAGACTTTTACCTGTGATGAAGTTATTACAGGTAGAACTGGTGTGATAGTTGGGACTCAGACTGAACCGCTGATAGGAATGGGAGGATTGGGGTGATACCTGAGAAACTAGGATGAGGTTACAGAGTAGCAGCTGTGTTAGTCTGTATCCACAAAAAAGCCAGGAGTCCTTGTAGCACCTTAGAGACTAACAAATTTATTGGAGCATAAGCTTTCGTGGGCTACAGCTCACTTCAGCAGATGGGAGGCGTTCGAGCCCGAGGGAAGGTTTATGGCACCAGCCTCTGAAACAAGATACTGTCTCCTCTTTACCGCTCTGCATCAATCTGGATAATAAAGACAAGTGTATTACAAAGAGTTAAACCGCTATGTGTGTGTGTGTGTGTGTGTGTGTGTGTGTCTGGAAGAAAAAAGAAAAGGGAAGTTTTTAAATTAATGTTTTTCAGTTAAATAATCTGAGAAACCCTCTCCATTTTGTATATTTTCTCCAACACACAACTCAGAATCAGGATGCTCAGTGGTTCTCTCACAGGAAGCTTGCCTGTAAAATATTTCTAAACAATTAACTATAACCAAAATAAAAAAGGAAAAAAAGTTTGAGGCTGGTGTAAAATCAGATACCACGTGAAAACAGAAAAGCACTGATATTTTTTAAACCAAAATGAGAACATGAAGATTGTGATATAAAGGAGGACATTCCTAGTTTTAAATTACTTTGATTGCTGTGGTGCAATAAGGAACCCACTTGCCAAAGAGGGACTCGTGTCTAGGTTTGGGAGATATATCTTTACATTTTTGTTAGTTTTTATTGGCTTCTGGTGCAACCTTAGCATTATTTAAATGTATTTTTGCAAGTCAGTTTCATAGGGTCCCCCCCACAAAAATCACATCCCACCATTCCTAGGACTTTTTAAATTGCCTTTTACACAATAAAATATTTAGTTATCCAATACTCAAATGACAGGAAACAATGATTACTGTATTATTTTTGAATACACACAATAATACTGAATAGCACACATTTAATTGTTATTATAAATGCTAAACACCATGTACACTATTAATTAGAAAACACCTATTCCATGTTATTGTGCTAACCTAGATCAAACAGTGGGGCCTGATCCATACCTGGGGCTCCTAGGCACAACTGTAATAAAAATAAAAAATAATAATATAGAAGAATAGAACAAACACCACATTTAGGAATATTCTATCTCACCATTGTTTCTCCTCCTGTCCCACCACCATAACAAAAAAGGAAGATCATCAGCAGATTAAAATATTGACTCCTATTATATCTGCTATAATGAAATCCACCCCACAATCAGACTTCTTTATCAACCATAACTTTCTCAAAAGATCCTCTTCAAGGTACAGTGTTGAATAGTACCATCTTACTGAACTTTCTTAGCATTTAATAGTTTGTAGGCAACATAGCTGCAGCTTTGTTAACAGTTTGTTATTGCAGTAAGGACATTGATGTTCAGGAAGATATGCTAGTGAAGTGAGGTGGAAGTTCAGAGAAGCAGGAAGGAGGATCTCGTATTTATGTTTTTGTATGAGGAATGTTGTTCCAATCACATTCTAAGTAAAGTATCTAAAATATTAACACATCTTGATATATTAGCAAAAATTATAAAGAGCCTCACACAGAAGAGCTGCCATACATAAAGACAATACAATAATTCATGAGCAGGAGTTATGCAAGAGATAATTTTCAAACAAATGTACGGAATAAACTGTCTAGTGTATGTACCACTGCCCTCTGTTGGACAAACTGCACAATTCAGACCTGCTTGTGTCAACAGAAGCACTCCAGGTTGATAACCAAGTATAGATGAAAGTGGCATTTGGCTCATTGTATTTATGCATTATACAGTCTGTATAATTCCCACCACCTGTCCCAAGCAGTCAACCACTCTCCTTTCTTTCTGTCCTTTCTTCTCTGATAGATGAACAGGCTGCTTATTGTGTAACAACTCTGTTTTGGGAGCACTTGGGCATGTGAATGTGAAGTATTACAGAGATTGTAAGGGGACATTGTAAGTTATTAGTATTATTGCCTGTGTGAGTAGTAGCAGATTTTGGAGTACGGCAGGTCAATTTTACATTTGGAACAGAAATCAGTGACGAAGCATCAAGTATGTTAGTGTAATTTGTGTATTGACAAAATGTACGCAAGTCTTGTTTCCTCAAACAGAGGTGAGAATAAACTATACCCAGACATCTCCCCTTCACAGAAACCTCACATAAGGCACCACTACCCTGTTCTATGGAGAGCAGCCTCTGTCTCTCTCCAGAATTCTCAAACAAATCAAAACAAATCCAACTGCTTAAACACATTCTTTGTCCCTTTTCTTCGCTCAGCGGAGACAAGAGATTCTTATCAGCAAGTTAAAGAAGTATGGGCTGGATGAATGCACTATAAGGTGGGTAGAAAGTTGGCTAGATTGTTGGGCTCAACGGGTAGTGATCAATGGCTCCATGTCCAGTTGGCAGCCCTTGTCAAGTGGAGTGCCCCAGGGGTCGGTCCTGGGGCCGGTTTTGTTCAATATCTTCATTAATGATCTGGAGGATGGTGTGGATTGCACTCTCAGCAAAATTTCGGATGATACTAAACTGGGAGGAGTGGTAGATACGCTGGAGGGCAGGGATAGGATACAGAGGGACCTAGACAAATTGGAGGATTGGGCCAAAAGAAATCTGATGAGGTTCAATAAGGATAAGTGCAGGGTCCTGCACTTAGGACGGAAGAACCCAATGCACAGCTACAGACTAGGGACCGAATGGCTAGGCAGCAGTTCTGTGGAAAAGGACCTGGGGTGACAGTGGACGAGAAGCTGGATATGAGTCAGCGGTGTGCCCTTGTTGCCAAGAAGGCCAATGGCATTTTGGGATGTATAAGTAGGGGCATAGCGAGCAGATCGAGGGACGTGATCGTCCCCCTCTATTTGACATTGGTGAGGCCTCATCTGGAGTACTGTGTCCAGTTTTGGGCCCCACACTACAGGAAGGATGTGGATAAGTTGGAAAGAGTCCAGCGAAGTGCAACAAAAATGATTAGGGGTCTGGAACACATGACTTATGAGGAGAGGCTGAGGGAACTGGGATTGTTTAGTCTGCAGAAGAGAAGAATGAGGGGGGATTTGATAGCTGCTTTCAACTACCTGAGAGGTGGTTCCAGAGAGGATGGTTCTAGACTATTCTCAGTGGTAGAAGAGGACAGGACAAGGAGTAATGGTCTCAAGTTGCAGTGGGGGAGGTTTAGGTTGGATATTAGGAAAAACTTTTTCACTAAGAGGGTGGTGAAACACTGGAATGCGTTACCTAGGGAGGTGGTAGAATCTCCTTCCTTAGAAGTTTTTAAGGTCAGGCTTGACAAAGCCCTGGCTGGGATGATTTAATTGGGGATTGGTCCTGCTTTGAGCAGGGGGTTGGACTAGATGACCTCCTGAGGTCCCTTTCCTACCCTGATATTCTATGATTCTATTCTTTCCCTCTGCTTCTAAGCTGTGGATATAGTTCCCACTGAGTACTGTTGTAATAATTGGGCCTACAAATTTACTGTAATTGTGAACTCAACAGTAAAAAGTAAGTGAAAGTTCCTAAGACCTATAACAACAAATATTGATGGTAAAGGGTATGAAAGGGAGACCGACTTAATTAGTCCAAACAAAAAGGCCTACTGATATAACTCAAGGACTGATAATGCCATGCATGGTAAACAAGAAAAGGGGAACCAGACATCAGTGAACCAAATTTCATGTATCAGAAATTATGCCTAATTGGTGGACAAAATAATGAAGGGATGGGCTATTCTGCCCACCATTCCCATTGTGAGTATTTAAAGGAAGACTTTGCGGGGGGGAAAATTGGGTACTGGAGCGAGTTTCACCATCGTGGCTCCTACCCCATCATCTCCTGGGATCTTGTCATCCTTATCCTAAAAGATGTCCTGACCAGACAGGGCCAAAGAGAGTGACCCATATGACATCACCACCTATACCAGCTCCAGCTGAATCCCAGCTACCACCTGGCACGAAACAGGATTGGACTTTAACACCACCACCTCCAGCCCATCTAAGCTAGTTTCTTCTCTTTTCCCCAAAAGGACAGGTTTTGCCATCTTTCATACCATTTAAGAGACTGTCAAACAAAGGGGCGGGAAAGTTCCTTGTAAAAAGCTCTCTCCAGCTAAAAGGAAATGGAACAAGGGATGTTGTTAAAATGAAAGCCTTAGTTTACACTTTATATTGCAAATATTAAGTTTTTCCCTCCTTTCTTTATCTTTACTAAAAGGTTAAAAAGATGTTTAACGGTGTTTGCCAGAATACTGAGCAGGTTGAGGTCTCTATTCCAAACCCCACACCTTATTTAACACTATTTAATCTTGGATAGTGACTGGGTTATATTAACACATTTGACCCATATATTCCATTAAGTCAATACATCAATGGAAAGGAAGCAAATTTTACTCCAAGTACACTTTCTGGTTGCCAAAAAGAAAGGTAGGTGGAGGCCAATTCTTGATCTCAGAATGCTGATTACCTTCATCATGGTGCAGAAATTCAAGATAGCAACATTCACAGATACTATTCTATTCCTGAATCTGGGACACTATTCTGAGACCTGTGACCTTCAAGAAGCATACTTACATGTCATGCTACATCTCTCACAAGAGATTCCTATGCTTTGTCATTGGTCAGGTGTCGGACCACTATCAGTATTAAATCCTCCTTTTTGACTCTCTACCACCCCTACAATGTTTACAAAAGTTATCATGGTAGTTGTTATACAGCTTTACTAATGGGGAGTGCTCATTTTCTCCTATCTCAACAATTGGCATTCCTATGTCAAAGTTCCAACAGCAGTAAAGAATGCTATGTCTCTCTTTCACATGCTCAGCCTTCAGCTCAATACTGCAAAGTCCTCCCTCTTACCTCTGCAATGGATAGAGTTTATAGGGGCCACTCTCTATGCCATGACATCCAGAGAAGACAGATTTCATCCTGTCTATGAGAGGACAGATTTCTCATTCGAACACAGTTAATCGCACAAGTTCATGTGAGCCCACAGGTCACTGCCAGATGGTGCCTGCACCTGCTTGTGCACGACAGCATTTACCTTCACATTACATGCCCACTTTTACCCACACTGCTTCCAAGCCTGGCTCAGAACAGTTTATACTCCCAGCAAAGACAGCCTGAAAAAGTTACTCTCTGCTCCCAGCCTCATGTTAGTCTCTCTTGACTGGTGGAAGAATCTGGACAAGGTGTGCTCAGGAATTCCCTTCAGCTATCCCATTTCAGACTCATCTCTCCTAGGATGGGGAGCATATTAACAGTACAGTGCTATCCAGGAGACATGGTCCACCAGGAGATACGCTTGCCACCATATCCGATCTTGTGAGGGAAAGTCAACCCACTTGCATAATGAGAGACAACAGGGCCAGTATGTACTGCATAAACTGACAAGGCTAAGCGAGAGCCCCTTCCTCTGCCCAAATGCAATCAGGTTATAGAATTGGTGCATAGCCCATTGAATCCTTATCATTTGCCTGGGCTCTAAAATACTATAACTGATGACCTCAGCAGTCACTTCACTCAAGATCACAAGTGGATATTTGACAGATCCATTCTCAGGCAAATATTGCTTACCTGGTCTTTTCCAAACGTACACCTCACCAGCACTATAATCCAGAAATGTCCAAAATTCTTGTCAAGAGGATGTGTCTTGGTCACTGTTCCGGGGGGAGGGGGGGAGGGTTGACTTTATCCTATCTTGATTAAGAAGTCTCCTAGATCCCTCCAACGCTGCTAATCCTCATGGTTCTAAACAAAATTAGACAGGACAAAGCCTTGGTAATCTTAATCACACCAATATGGCTAAAACAAGTGTAGTTGGCTTACCTATTTTACCTTTTTTCCCAGCCAGCCATCAATCTCCTGCTGATTCCCAGTTTCTTCACTCAGGATTCAGGGAATGTTTGTGACCCCACCCAACCTGAACACACTATGACCAAGAGCTTGGATGGCTCTCAGGGTTATGACTCTCCTGTTCCAGAGAATTCAAGAAGTCCTGTTGAACAGGAAGAGAATCCACCAGGAAAACTTACCTTCAGAAATGGAAAAGATTTTACCACTGGTGTAGTCACCGTTCCTATTTCCTTTCAACTCTCCTACCTTGAACGTTCTAGAACAGCGGTTATCAACCTTTCCAGACTACTGTACCCCTTTGAGGAGTCTGATTTGTCTTGTGTACCAACTTTCACCTACTTAAAAACTACTTGCTTTCAAAATCAGATGAAAATACAAAAGTGTCATGGCACACTATTACTGAAAAATTGCTTACTTTCTCATTTTACCATATAATTATAAAATAAATCAATTGGAATATAAATATTGTATTTACATTTCAGTGAATAGTATATAAAGCAGCATAAACAGGTCACTGCCTGTATGAAATTTTAGTTTGTACAGACTTCGCTAGTACTTTTTCTGTAGTCTGTTATAAAACTGTTCAGATGGCAACACTTGTGTGACTTGTCCTGCCGGGCTGAGGACTGGAGCCCTGTCTCTCAGTAGGAAGGGTATGACCAGGGCGCCGCAAAGCCTGCTGACCCCACAGTATGTCCCAGCCCTGCCCTGGAGGGAGACCACCTCTGGGGGGGAGAGGGGTCTAGATGAATTGATGTACCCCCTGGAAGACCTCTGCATACCCCTAGGGGTATGTGTACCCCTGGTTGAGAACCACTGTTCTAGAATATCTTTTCACTCTTAAGCAAGGAGTCTCTCTTTGATCTCCACTGAAGTTCACCCAGTAGCCTTCACAGCATTTCATTCTCCTGTAGAAAGTTTCTTGCTATTTGCTCACCCTACAACTTCTAGATTCATCAAATGGTCATTGAATCTCTTCCTGAATGTCAGAGAACCCACCGCAACTTGGGACTTGAACTTAGTTCTTAATTTCCGATGCACCCTCCCTTTGAGCACTAGCTACTTGTACCCTTTTAAACCTTTTAATGAAAACTCCCTTTTTAGTGGCAATTACCTCTGCTTAAAGAGTTGAGGGATGACCCCCCTTTCCATAGTCTTCAAGGATAAGGGATCCCTTGAATCACACCTTTGGTTCTTACGTAGAGTTGTCTTGGACTTTCATATTAATCGGACAATTTCATCTGATAGTTTTCCACCCTAAACTTCATCAAACTAGGGTGGATGCTGCCTTTCACAACCTAAATGTTACTAGAGTGCTAAAATATTATTGGGACAGAACTAAATTTAAAAAAAAAAAAAAAAAAGAACAGGAATACTTGTGGCACCTTAGAGACTAACAAATTTATTTGAGCATAAGCTTTCGTGGCCTACAGCCCACTTCATCAGATGCATAGAATGGAACATATAATAAGAAGATATATATACACATACAGACAACATGAAAAGGTGGAAGTTGCCATACCAACTCTAAGAGGCTAATTAATTAATATGAGCTATTATCAGCAGGAAGAAAAAAACACTTTTGTAGCGATAATCAAGATGGCCCATTTCAGACAGTTGTCAAGGTGGTGTGAGGATACTTAACATGGGGAAATAGATTCAATTTGTGTAATGACCCAGCCGCTCCCAGTCTCTATTCAAGCCCAAGTTAATGGTATCTAGTTTGCAAATTAATTCCAGTTCAGCAGTTTCTCGTTGGAGTCTGTTTTTGAAGCTTTTCTGTTACAAAATTGCCACCTTTAAGTCTGTTACTGAGTGACCAGAGAGGTTGAAGTGTTCTCGTACTGGTTTTTGAGTGTTATGATTCCTGATGTCAGATTTTTGTCCATTTATTCTTTTCTCCAAGGCTATTTGTGTCCATCACAAGCAGGGTTAAAAGGATACCAATATCCACCCAGAGACTTTCTAAGTGGGTGTTTGGCTGCATCCTCTCCTGCTATGCAGCTGGTAAACTGCCATGCCCTTCTAGGGTCATAGCCCATACTACCAGAGCTCAGTTCACCTCTGTTGCCATTTTGAAATCTGCAAAACTGCCACATGGCCTTCTGTTCACGCCTTCTTGAGCACTAGGCCTTAGTGCACATCTCTGGAGTTGACGCGACCTTTAGTTCTGCAAACACTTCTAGATCCATCTCCTTCAGAGCAAACTGCTCAGGGGTCACCACACGCGGCGCACCCATAGGGACTCTACTCAAAGAAGAAGGGATTATTCACCTTGGCAGTAACTGGAGTTCTTTGAGATGTATCGCCCTATGGGAGCTCCACTACCCACCCTCCTTCGGAGTCTCATCTCCATCACACTGTGCCATAAAGAAGGAACTGCATCCATTGCAGCCCTATATACCCTCATTGCAAGGCATGAGGATAGCTAGAGCACATGCATGGGCCAAATGAGCTCTGCTACCGAAAACCTCTGATCAAAGGTGCATCTCAAAGAACTCCAGTTACTCCATGAGGTGAGTAAGCCCTCCTTCCTATTTATCATTGTTTACTTATGTGTTATGCAGTGAGCTATTTGGATGTATAGGGTGACACAGTATGCCCTGAAGACCTTGAAAATCTATGAAGACAGCGGGTAGCAGAATGGGATACAGAATACAAGTAAGTGGACAGGGTGGTGACTGTCATATTGGGCTAATTCTGCTTTAAAATATATACATCTCCCCAGCTGCCATTAATTCCTTTTTTGTTCTGTTAACTGCCACTATTTTTGTTAGTTTAAAAAGAATAGACTGTTCCCTTTACATTTTTAGTCATTTAAAAAAAATGTTCCCTGTTTAAGCTTAAGTCAGTCATTATTTCCTTAATAAAGAAGCTAGGAAATTCAGTTTCAAGATTTCAAAGGAACTCTTCAGTCAAGGAAAAAATGCACATAGCTCACATCATTATGCCTCCTGTGGAAGGAGTTTTATTTTATTATTATGTCTGTTGGGACATATTTGTATATTTAATTTACTGTTGGACCAGATTGAAGAATCTATTAAGATAGTTACTGTGATAATTAAATTAGATAAGGGTCCCCAGAGCATGGAAAGGGCATGTAAATTTCACAAATGTAAAATAAAAAATAAGAGAATCCCACAATACTAGATGCTGCTCCAAACCAGTAGGAAAATAGTTAGAAACTGTGGCAGGTGCTAGCAAATAAAACAAATATTGTGTTAATCGAAACACTCACTCAGTAATCAGCCATCCCAGCAATCACATGACAAAACAAGAGTAAACTTCCAGGCTATAATTTCCTTTTAGTACCTTAATTTCTTATTTTCACAAGAGATTTGAAGAGACAGACACCTGTTTTGACCATAGAGTTACACAGCATTGAACAAGGTAATTGTAGCCAGAACACCACGTCTTCTGGGACACTAAAAAAGGGACAGGCCATAACTTACTTTTGGTACTTTTATTTTTCATTTCCAAAAGGTTTTTGCTAGGCTATGAGGTGTTCTGAAAACATATTAGAAATCCTTTGATACAGATCCATTTGTGCTGCTGCAATGACTGTCCAGAAGGGGCTTAGCATGTTATGGGTGCTATGGGAGTCTTAACTCAAACTTTCCATGACTTTTGTGTGTTCAAGACAGAAACAATGCTATTTTAATGTAGTTTTCTGTATTTATTTGGCAAATGCCCATGTCAATTTAATAATATTTAAAAGCACAAAATGTGCTTCCCATGGGATGTGTCAAGAGGTGATATTTTCCTGAGCAAGGAAGGGAGAGGGGTTGAAACTGTGGCCTCCCCACATGCTGCTTTTGTTTTTCTTCATGTGATTACTGCTGAGCCAGTCACTGTTTCCCTAGCTTGCATTAGAAAGGGAGAGAATGAGAACGTGAAAGTGACACAGTAAGGGATGGGAGTCAGAGATGGAGAGTTGGCCTCCCCGCTGTTCCATTTAATGTTCCTTTTTTTCCCCTGGTTGACTAATTCTATGCCCAATAAATAGTAAAGCTTGTGTCACAGAAAGTGTGTTCATTAGAAAAATCTATTCTCCAACTAAAAAACTAAGGATCGAACATTTTCCTAGTACACCTAAAATCCCACATTCTTCTTATTAAAAAAAATAATTTGCACTTCTGCAATGTTTTCTGTCCAAAGATCAGAAAGCACTTTACAAACATTGGTGTGCATAGCTTTCCAACAACACACTGAGCATTTCCCCCATTTTATAAATGGGGAGGAGAGGCAACCAGAGTTTAATAGCCTAATATTCAAAGGTTCTGCGCACCTGAACCTTCCATTGACATCAGTGGGATTTATTTAAAAAATAAATAAATCCGACAGTAGGTGTCAGGGCTGATTCCCCACTCTGGCACTTCGAGTGCAGAAAGTGGGGGCCCGCAAGGATTCTAAAAATTAATGCTGACCACTCCAGGCTTGTATTAAACTCCCAAGGTTACAGCTTCTCTTTGACGTTGGATGGATAGATGCTGCCATCACCCAGGTGCAAAAAAACCCTTTTGGAACCCAGGAAGGTGTACTTGGGAATTCCTTCCTGTGGTGTACCCTCAAGCCCTTTCACACCCCCTCTGGGGAAGAGCTGAGAAAGAAAACAGGAAATTAGCTTTTGCCACCGGCTAATTAAACAACATATGCACAAACCTCTTAGGACACAAAAATCCAATCCTATTCTTAAAAAGGGTAAATTTTATTAAAAAAAAGAAAATACATTTGGAATTTAGGCTTTTTGCTAGATTTAAAAAAAAACAATTACAAGGATTAAGCATCAAGATAGCTCTCTTGAGGTCCATCTTAAAGGTGACAAACAAAACAAATGCACCTGGGGTTAGCACAGAGAACTCCACAAGCCATAAAGAAATAAAAGATAAAGCTAATTGCATCTTCCTAGACATTTCCTGATCTACTTACATAAATGGGGTTTCAAATGAGTAGTTTCTAGGTATGATCTGGTGATTTTCATACCTGGCCCACAGCTTTTTACAGCATACCTCC
Organism: Caretta caretta; assembly: GCF_965140235.1. Lineage (NCBI taxonomy): Eukaryota > Metazoa > Chordata > Testudines > Cheloniidae > Caretta > Caretta caretta. The sequence continues at coordinate 80,348,702 of NC_134209.1, forward strand.
AGCCCTGTCTCTGCTCTGTCCTCTCTCCAGAGAGCAGACAGACAGACAAAAGGAAAGTTTTTCCCCAATTTTAAAAGTTCTAGCCTTCCCATTGGCTCTTTTGATCAGGTGCCCACTCCCTTCCTTTTACCTATGAACTTTTTAGCCCTTTATAGGAAAAGCAAGTAGAGAACAGCTATTAACAGTAGCTGGCTGGGTGTCCATAAAAGGGAGCTACCTCCCTCCCTACATTTATCACACGCCCCCCAAATCACAGACGGTGCTGGCCAGCCTAGTTCAGGTCAGGTCCACACCAGCTGGGATTTCTTCCTGGAGGTTTAGGAAACAGAGTTAATAATATACATGCACCTTTAATTTTACTACTAATTACAAGAAGAACTAAACAGTATTTTTCACATTTTAAGGACTACAATGACTTAGAATATAGGGACATTTTACCCAGCTGATTCTGGGAAACCTTCCCGGGAGAGTGCATCAGCCCCTTTGTTAGAGGCTTCTGAAATGTGTTGTATTTCAAAATCAAAGTCTTGAAGAGCTAAACTCCACCGAAGAAGTTTTTTGTTAGTCTCTTTGACTGTGTGAAACCACTACAGTGCAGCATGGTCAGTCTGCAGGTGGAACTGCCATCCCCAAATGTACGGGCTTAGCTTCTCCAGAGCATACACAATGGCGTAACATTCTTTTTCTGAGACTGACCAGTGGCTTTCCCTCTCAGAAAGCTTTTTGCTGAGAAACATGACAGGATGGAATAGTTGATCTGATCCTTCCTGTATTAAAACTGCTCCTACACCACGCTTGGACGCATCTGTGGTTATGACGAAAGGTTGGTTGTAGTCCGGGGCCCTTAGTACAGGGTCAGATGTAAGGGCCGCCTTAAACTGGTTAAAGGCTTTCTGACACTTCTCAACCACTGAACTGCATTTGGTTGTTATAGGTAAAGCAAGTGGAGAACAGCTACTAACAGGGATTTTTTAGCTAACTGGATGGCTACGTGTCCATAAAAGGGAGCTCCCCCGCCCCGTTTATCACAGTAGGTGATTTGGCAGTGACCACACAGGAAGTCTGTAGAAATGACATCTCCTTCATCCCAGTACTCTGTCTTAACCACATGCCCAGCCTTCTAAACTTTATCTGAAAATGCCAGAGTTGGTCAGAATATCTAAAACACTCTTAATTAAAATGAGTGACTGTAGAAAGACTTAATTTTTTTCATATTCCAGATAGCAATCAGTGTGAAATATCACCATTTGTAAAACACAGTAGTGATGATGACTGATGTAATTTTACTGGGATTTGTGTGTATTTAACTGCTTCTAAGCCAGAATACATTTGCCAACTGATGAAAGTTAGAATAAACTGCCACAGTGATTTTTTAAGAAAATACGTTAAGGCCCATTCTATGCTAGAGGAATTTACCACACTGATTGCTGTTTGACATATACCACAAAAACAGATGGTCACACTTTATTTGAATTATGCTTCCTTTGAGTAAAGCCATTGACTGTGTGGTTCTCCACTGTGCTAATTCTCCACCAGTGCACTGCCAATGTGGGTAAGTGTCAGTGTCAATGGTAGAAACAGTCCTTCCCCTACCCTTTCACAGGGCACTGGTTAGCTGCTTGACAGAGGTCAGATTTGCCAGAAGCCACTTATCTGTACAAATAGGACTGCACACATTGTAGATCTGTTGTGTGTCTTTTTGCCATCATCATCATAGTCTTCTCAAGCACCTTGAACATGAAGCCAGCTGGACAGAAATGTGCAGGCACTTGTGACCATCAGGAATGATGATGAAAACTAGCCACAGTAGAAACTAGCTTATTCAAAACACTTGTCCATGCCTGGGTGACAAGCAGGACATCACTAAGCTTGACAAAAGATTTAATTGGCAAAAAAAAACAAACAAAACCAACAACAAATCTTGTGATAGGCTAGGAATCAGACCACTGATGTGGAAACATTTTGTAAATTGAAGTATGTCGTTACTAACACCTCGTGGGTGTCTAAGTGTATGTGCTCTACTAATGTGCAGGCATTTGGAAGCCACTAATTACAAAGTTTCTTCCAAATGAGAAGGCAGAAAAGAATTTCTGTTCAGTGTAAATCCAAAAAACATATTTTATTGAAAAGCTCTAATTTCAAGACAATCTCTTTTCACCTGTTGATTTTATAGATTCTGAGGCCAGAAGGGACCATTGGGATCATCTGATCTGACTTCCTATATAACACAGGCCATAGCACTTCCCCAAAATAATTCCTAGAGCATAGCTTTTAGGGAAAAAAAAATCCAGTCTTGATTAAAAACTGGTCAGTGATGGAGAATCCACTACACTCCTTAGTAAATTGTTCCAATGATTAATTACTTTCACTATTCAAAAGGTATGCCTTATTTCCAGTCTGAATTTGTCTAGCTTCAGTTTCCTCTCGAGCGAGCGTGGTCAGGTGGGCAAGACTGTAAAACAATGCAGACTAATGGTCAGCCATTTTGGATTCAGTAGAATATATGATTCTTGTTGCAAGCTAGGGTGACCAGGTGTCCAGTTTTCGACCAGAACACCTGGTCGAAAAGGGACCCTGGCGGCTCCGGTTGGCGGTGCTAAAGCAGGCTAGTCTATCTGTCCTGGGGCACTGTGCTGCGCCCCAGAAGCGACCAGCAGGTCCGGCTCCTAGGCAGGGGGGCCACAGGGCTCCGCTTGCTGCCCTGCCCCGAGCACTGGCTCCGCATGGGAGCTGCGGGGGGGCAGTGCCTGCAGGCGAGAGCAGCATGCATGGAGCCTCTTGCACCGCCCCCGCCTACTAGTGCCAGACCTGCTGTCTGCTACCAGTGTGCACACAGCGCCAACACAGACAGGCAGCCTGCCTTAGCCCTCCCGCTGCGCCACTGACTGGGAGCCGTCTGAGGTAAGCCCACCCCCCAACCCCTGCCCCAGTCCCACCCTCCAGCCTGGAGCCCTGCTCCTGTACCCCAAACCCCTCAACCCCAGCCCCACCCCAGAGCCCGCATCCCCAGGTGGAGCCCTCACCCCCTCCTGCACCCCAAGTCCAGTGAAAGTGAGTGAGGGTGGGGGAGAACGAGCCACCAAGGAAGGGGAATGTAATGGGTGGGGCTTTAGGAAGGGCGGGGCAGGCACCTCAGGGAAGGGGTGCAGGTGGGGTGTTCAGTTTTGTGCTATTAGAAAATTGGAACTCTATTGCAAACAGAGTCCCTTCCCCTCCTTTCTTTTTAAGAGTTGTTAATGGCTTCAGTAACATCAATTGAATGTTTACAAAACATAAAATGTTAGAAAGGAACTATGCTAATTGATCAAGCATGCTACAATAAAAGTAATACACCAAACAAACCACATGTCAGCTCTTACTGTCTTTGACATCTTTATCAGTAGTTGCTATGGCCCAAATATACGTACAAAACAGAGTTCATAGATATAACAAGACGACATGAGCTACTCTGATTTACCCAAATTGAGAATCTGGCTGTTTAGCAGAAGGCAAATTAATATGGATTCACATTAAAAAGAGGATACAGCTAGTTATTATGAGACTCTACAAATTTCTTCAACCTTCTCTGCTCTCCCATTTCAATCATTGCCTTTTCAATATCACTTGTTTCCAAGGCTGCTATTTATCAAAATATCAATTCCATATACTGTTAACACTTCCACTTAAATAAAACAGTACTAGCTATAACAAAAATCAAACTGCAATGTAACTTCTTGCTTACTGATGAGAGATGTGGGGAAGGAATACCCTCCCTAAACAAAGCCAGCATGAGATTTCACATTACATTAAGATGGAGATAGAGTTGAAGACCTTTTGTTTGAAATTTCAAACCAGGGATCAACTTCCATTATATACTCAAATGTGCCTCCTCTGTCCCTCCCACCCCCCAGAGAAAAGATTATGGCCTGGAATTTCTGCTGGATGCTGCAGAGACATAAGGGATCAGCTTACTGCACCCTTATTCTCAGAGCACATTTGCACCAGCTTGAGCCCCAGTGCAATTTAGAGCAGCATGGGAACCACTTTCATTTCCCCAAAATGGCTATAATCCCTAAGGGAGTATGTGTCATCTGAGCATAGGTGGAGCACATCATGTTCCAGCTGCACATCTGACACACTGCCTACTTTGGAGCTGAGTGGAGAATAGCTACACCTGCTCTGTGCCAGCGGATTGTTCCTCCACACTGGTGGAATCCTCCGCTGGGCAATCTGGTAATGCAAGAAGGCCAGAATACAACCAAGCACCTGGCCTGTGAGTTTTAAACTGTCAAGTTGACTAGGTATTTGATGTAGTTAATGAATTAATCTAAAGTAACTGTTCCTCATTTTTCTTTAAAAGACCTTGGGAATAAAGTCTATAAAAATTAACAAATTCAGCATCCACATTGTTGGTCTCAAGCACCTCTGGAAAAAATGGTTACCTACCTTTCATAACTGTTATTCTTTGAGATGTGTTGCTCATGTCCATTCCATTTTAGGTGTGCGTGTGCCTGCGAGCACAGTTGTCAGAGATTTTTGCTCTCCTGACGTCCAGAGTGCACAATCTACGCTCCTCTTCAGATTTGAGGCTTTGGGAAGAACACTGGCAAGAATATGTCCTGGCTCACTTGAAACAACCTTGGGCAGGAAAGCTGGGTGCAGCCGCAGGTGGACTTTGTCCTTCAAAAACACCGTATAGAGTGGCTCCGAGGTAAGGACCCTAATCTCAGAGACCTTAAGGGCAGACGTTATCGCCACCAGGAATGACACCTTCCAGGAGAGAAGAAGAGAACAGGAAGCCAGTGGCTTGAATAGGGCACCCATGAGCTATGCCAGCACTAGATTCAGGTCCCAAGGAAGGATGGGGTCCTGGACATGGGGATAGAGTCACTTGAGACCCTTCAAGAAGCAGACCGTCATGTCGTGAGTGAAGACTGAGCTGCCCTGAACTGGAGGGTGAAAGGCTGATATAGTGGCCAAGTGGGTCTTAATTGATGAAAGGGACAAGCCCTGGAGCTTAAGATGTAGCAGGTAGTCCAGGATCGACTGCAGCGAAGCCTGCTCAGGCCTAATACCCTGGTCCAAGGCCCAGCACGTGAAACGTTTCCATTTGGCCAAGTAGGCTGCCGTGGTAGAGGGCTTCCTGCTGCCTGACAGTACCTGATATTCATGGGCCAAGCACTTCTGCTCTTCCACATTTAACCCTGCGGCAGCCAAGCCGTCGGATGCAGCACTGCCACGTTCAGGTGCAGAAGACTGCTGTGGTTCTGGGACAACAAATCTGGCCAGAGAAGCAGCTGCCACAGGGCCACCACCAAGAGATCCAGCAATGTGCTGGCAAGGCCAAGCCGGGACTATTAGGATTACCTTTTCCCTGTCCTATTTGATCTTCATGAGGACTCTGTGGATTATCGGCACCAGCGGGAAGGCGTACATCAGAGCCCCCGACCATAGGAATAAGAAGGCATCTGACAGGCCTCTGTTGATCCCCCAAATCAAGCAAAACGCGTGAGATTTCCTGTTCTGACAAGTCGCAAACAAGGCCACCTGGGAAGTTCCCCACCTTTGGAAGATCACACTGACCACATCGGGATAGAGTGACCATTCATGGTGAGACGAGAAGGTCCTGCTGAGGTGATCTGCTAGTATGTTTCTGGTCACCGGGAGGTGCACGGCCACGAGATGAATGGCATGCTGCACACAGAAGTCCCAGAGTTAGAGAGCTTCCTGGCAAAAGGCTGTCAACCTGGCTCCACCCTGCTTGTTGATATAAAACATTGCGGTAGTGTTGTCCATCAGGACTTGTACCACTTTGCCCTTCAAGTGGGACCAGAAAGTGCGGCAGGCCAAACCAACTGCTCTGCGCTCCCTGACATTTATGTGGAGGGAGCGGTTGTCCCGCAACCAGCGACTTTGCATGCTGAGCTCAGCCAGGTGGACTCCTCTAGCCCAGGCCTGAGGCATCAGAAACCAGGGTCAACAACGGGGCCGTGGCCATGAAGGGAACCCCCTCCAACAGCGATTCGGGGTCCAACTACCATTCCAGTGACAACTGGATGTGTTCCGGCATCCTGACTACCAGGTCTAGATCACTCCTGTTGGGTGTGTAGACCTGATGTCAACTACGCTTGCAGCGGCCAGAGATGGAGCCAGGCACGATGGACCACATAAGTACAAGCTGCCATGTGGTCTAACAACCTCAGGCAGGAGCGGGCGGTGGTGAGTGGGTGGCCCCTTATATGGGAGATCTAGTCCAACATGGCTTGGAAATGGGCCTCCAGAAGGAAGGCTCTGGCCTGCGTGGAGTTGAGGACTGCCCCTATGAACTCTATCCCTTGCACCAGTTTCTTTTAGTTTACTAATAGGCCCAGGTCGTGACAGGTAGAACACACCAGATTGAGACTTCTCTGCACTTGATCCTGTGATCTGCCCTTGATGAGCCAATCGTCGAGATAAGGATAGACCTCGACCCCTCAACATCTCAGGTAAGTGGCTACCAGGTCCATGTATTTTGCGGCCAACAAGAGACCAAAGGGCAGCGCCATAAATTGGAAATGATGCTAGCCCACCATAAAAGGGAGAAACGTCTGTGTCCTTGGAAGATGGAATTATGAAAACAAGTGTCTTTCAAGCCGAGAGCAGTATACCAGTCTCCCAGATCCGGGGAGGGAATGATGGAGACCATGCGGAACTTCAGCTTTTTGAAATATTCGTTGAGTTGCCACAGGTCCAGAATGGGTCGTAGGCCCTCTTTTGCTTTTGGGATTAGAAAATAGCAGGAGAAGAGCCTTTCCCCCTTATTTCCCAAGGGTCCTCCTCTACTCCCACAACTGCAGGAGGTTGTCGACCTCCTGAATGAGAATGGTCCCTGAAGAGGAACAGGGAGGGGGGATGGGGTCGGGGTGGGGGGTAGCCATGAATTGTAGAGTGTAGCCCAGAAATACAATTTCTAGCACCCAGGTCTGAGGTGACCCGTGACCAGGCCAAATGGTAGGGACGAAGATGGTTGAGAAAAGAATGAGGCGCTTCTGGCCCCTGTGATGTTTTGCTGGGCCGAGTTGTGTATGTTAGTGGGAGGAGGAAGGCCATTGCCAACTAAAATTAATGTCCCTATCCCTTCTCCTTGCAGACCCCTGTTGAGGTTGCCAAGGCCTTGGGGATGAGAGTGGCCAGAACTGCTTCCTTGTCGACTGAGGTGTATGGAAACCCAGCAAGTGGAAGGTGGCCTGTGTGTCCTTTAGCCCATACAGCCTCACATCTGTCCAACCCCATCGAACAGGAGGTCCTAGATTTAGGACTGCATCTCCCAGGACAGGCCCCCAACCAAGAACTGCACCTCATGACCACCGCTGAAGCGACCACCCTGGCCACCGAATCAGCTACACCATTTGGAGGGACCCACTGTATTACCCTCCTCAATAAGGGTAATAAGGGCCCTGAATTCTTGGGCTGAGTCTTGGGGTAGGGAGTCCCATAAGTTAAAGTTATATGTCCCCAAAAGAGCCTGGTGGTTTGTGACCCTGAACTGAACACTGGCCGAGGAATAAATTTTCCTTCAAAAAAATCCTCTTGGCCTCTTTGTTTTTGGGGGTACACTGGATTGCCCATCTGTCTTTCTCGTGGGCTGCAGAAATGACCAACGACCCCAGGGGAGAGTGGTTGTATAAGTATTCGAACCCATTGGCTGGGACAAAATACTTCTTTTCAGCCTTCTTGGAGGTGGGAGAGATTGCAGATGGGGTTTGCCAGAGGGCTTTGGCAATCTTTAGGATCCCATCATACACTGGAAACATGATGCGTGCGGGGTTGATGCAGAAAGCACATTAAACAAGGTGTCCAATTGCTCCGCCGTCTTCTCCACCTCTAGGCCTACATTCGTGGCCACCTTTCAGAGGAGGGCTTGGTGCTCCTTAAAATAGTCTGGTGGGCTAGCGTGAGAGGGCCCCGCAACAGCCTCATCTAGAGAGGATTAGGACTTCTGGACCATTGGGGGAGAGCCCGGGGCTTCATACCCTATGGGGGATGAAGGTTTTGGGGTTGGCACTCACTCCTCCATCCGGCATCTGATTGCACTTCATGCACCAATCCCAGTGCTGTCTGTCGCTTTTCTGAAGCAGTTACCGACGATTGATACAAAGGAGTCATCGGCATAACTAGCACAGCCCAGGTCCTTCAGGATGGCCAATGCGCCAGCTACTGGCTCTGCTGCCAGGACTGCATCGCACAGGTGGACACAGCCTCAGATGCCCAGTCGTGCTGGTGCTGCCTCGGTGAGGGGCTGAACTCCCTCTCCATGCCGAAGGAATCCCCTTCCAGTGACCACGGTCGGACCATTGACACCTGAGTCTGGTGGCTAAGTGTCACCATGGGTGAACAGTGCCTTGAATAAGCGGATCAGTGCCGGGAGTGGGAGGGATCGGTACCGCGTTAGGGAACATTCCCATGGTCCAGTTGTCAGTGACCTACATCGGGGAGACGGTTGGCGGGAGGATGACCTAAACCAGCCATACAGTGACCAGCATGTCTCTCTCTGGGTGAACCTCCTCAAGAGGGTGGTTTCTGGGAGCACAGTGCCAGTGATCTAAAGTGGTGAACTGGCTTGATGTGGAGATCTAGGGCGTGGTGATTGAGTGCACTGCCTTGGCTCTGGGGTCCAGCAGTGTTCACTCTCCCTCTGGGAGGATACTATGGCTGGCTTGCCCTCACAGGAAGCCTTTGCCAGAGCCATTGCAACATGCAATGCCAGCTGCGCTAGGAGTGTCCTTTGCTCTCTAGGCACCGGGAAGGCCTGGGAAAGCAGCAGCTCCGCCAAGGGTCTGGGACCCCTACCATACCCTGGAGACAGTGGCAGATCCCTTGGGGGGGGCTATAAGCCTCCAAATGGGGGACACACTGATGTGGTTCCAGGGTGGTCAGGCAGCCCAAACAGGGTTCTTTACCCCATGCCCCTTGGTTTTTCTTGCTCAGTGCCAGGTCATGCTTCTTCAATTTCTTCTCGGGCACCAGTGAAGGGGAGCTGTGCCGGGTAGAACCGGCTGCCGGGGGTGCACTACGCAGCGATGCCAAAGGGCTGGGAGTCTAATCTGGCCTTGTGCTCCTTCTGTGTTCTGTGACGAAAGTTCTTACAGATGCGACACTTTTTACATGTGATTCCCCCAAGCACTTCAGGCAGCTGCTGTGGGAGTCACTAACAGGCATAGGCCTGTTACAGTCAGTGCAGGGCTTAAAACCCTGCAACCAGGGGAAAGAACTGAGAGGGCATAGGGCTGCTGGCGCCTAATATACCAACACATGAGCAAGACACTCCAGAGGGTGCCACAGCTGACCCTACAGATACCGCTAAGGTGTGTGCACATCTAGAATGGAAGCCACATGAGCAAGAACTTGAAGAAGAATGTATATTATGAATAGACTATATGATGCTTGCAGTCCCTTCTAACCCTACGGTTCTATGATCACAAACAACTTTACATTATGTTTACTTAATGATAGATTCAACTGTTGATCAAATGTTTTTAAGGCTTAAAGATCCCCTTTCACAAGCCAGCTGTTTAAAGGGATGCTATTTGAATTGACTATCATCAGCTCAATTGAACTGCAAAACATATTTTGACTTACAGATGTGTTTGTAAAATGTGGCATTAGAAACAAATTTTAAATTACAGGAAGAATGTCTTTATAGCTCTTAAGAGTAATATTTACAATTCTGTAAGCTGCTCCATCTCAAAATACATGAAAAGTCGCAAAAGCAAGTACACAGTATAAATGATAGCTAATTTAATTACACTTTATGCTAAGCTTTTACCTATATAGAATATTTACTGTACAATACATTATTATACAATACTTTTGAAAGTCAATCATTGTTATATGAAAAAATTTTGTTCTGCAAAACATATAAAAATTCAAACATCAATAAAAGTTAGACAAATAAGGAGAGTTTTAAGCTGAGACTGAAAGAGTGGAAGGTACTTTGAGCAGGTTGAAGCAGGACAGATTTTAAGACATGATGGGATAGCATCCAGTGTAAATCAAAGTGTCTCATTGTATCTTACTAGCTAAGGGGAAATCTTGCTTGGTTAGGACCTTGATGAGAGACAGCTAAAAGGTACGTTTATACAGCCAAAAAAACCCATGGCAGCAAATATCAGACCTGGTCAACTGACTCAGGCTCCCAAGGTTTGCACTACAGGGCTAAAATAGCTGGAGCCTGGACTTTGAGACATTTCCCTCTTGCTGAGTTTCAGAACCCTGGCTCCAGCCTGAGCCCAAATGTCTACAGTGCTATTTTCAGCCCTACAGTGTGAGCTCAAAGACTCACCACCAAAGGTCTTTTGTTTTGTTTTTTTTGGTCTGTGTAGACATGCCCTAAATACTGGAGAAAGTCAAACTGGTAATTCGGTTCATGGCATGTATCTTTTTCTGAGTCATTGTTGAACTTAAAAACTCACCATGTTGTTGGGGAGGACTGTTCTGGGAAAAGATGCCAAAGATACATATTGATGCCCTAGGTATTTGGGGTGAAATTAAATATTCCATGACACTTTTACAAGGATATGGGTGGTGTTAGACATAGTATCCCACGTAAATTTAAAATTGAGCAATTACACTGAATCTGACTGAATACTCTTGTACAGTTGAGTAATGTATTCTTTCCTGGTCTTAAAACAGCTATGCCGTATTATTGGTGCAGTTACGGTTACAGCATTGCTCTCAAATAGTGACTGCATTTTGTTGGTGGATGAAGTGAAAGTTTTGCATATATGAGGTGCCTTTAGAATATGGTATCATGATAAAAATGTGTAAAATTATAGGTATTGCCATACTGGATCAGATCCAAGGGGCATCTAGTCCAGTATCTTGTCTCCAACGGTGGCTAGCACCAGGCACTTCATAGGAAAGTGCAAGAAACCTTTCAATAGGCAGATGTGGGATAATCTGTCCTTTAGTTAGTAGTCAGAGATTAGCATAAACCCTGAAACATGGGGGTTTATATCCCTTTCCAAAATTATAACATAACTATGTATATAAAATTGACATCACAGCAGCATAACATAACTGTAGCATGTTAGTATTTAACATTGACACAGTGTCATGGGGATGGATGGCACTGCTCATAGATAAACTAAATACCGCTGTGGGGTCCCTGCCCCAACAAGTTTACTATTGAAGAGTAATGTATTCTTGGTATTTCCTGTTATTGTGTTCCTCCAGTACAGTTTTCAAGTTTATGCTGCCACCCTGTGGCTGGACAAAGAAATTAACACTATTGTTAAAAGAAAAGGAGTACTTGTGGCACCTTAGAGACTAACCAATTTATTTGAGCATGAGCTTTCGTGAGCCACAGCTCACTTCATCAGATGTGTACCGTGGAAACTGCAGCAGACTTTATATACACACAGAGAATATGAAACAATACCTCCTCCCACCCCACTGTCTTGCTGGTAATAGCTTATCTAAAGTGATCAACAGGTGGGCCATTTCCAGCACAAATCCAGGTTTTCTCACCCTCCACCCCCCCACACAAATTCACTCTCCTGCTGGTGCTAGCCCATCCAAAGTGACAACTCTTTACATAATCAAGTCGGGCTATTTCCTGCATAGATCCAGGTTTTCTCACTTCCCCCCCACCCCCATACACACACAAACTCACTCTCCTGCTGGTAATAGCTCATCTAAACTGACCACTCTCCAAGTTTAAATCCAAGTTAAACCAGAATATCTGGGGGGGGGGGGGTAGGAAAAAACAAGAGGAAACAGGCTACCTTGCATAATGACTTAGCCACTCCCAGTCTCTATTTAAGCCTAAATTAATAGTATCCAATTTGCAAATGAATTCCAATTCAGCAGTTTCTCGCTGGAGTCTGGATTTGAAGTTTTTTTGTTTTAAGATAGCGACCTTCATGTCTGTGATTGCGTGACCAGAGAGATTGAAGTGTTCTCCGACTGGTTTATGAATGTTATAATTCTTGACATCTGATTTGTGTCCATTTATTCTTTTACGTAGAGACTGTCCAGTTTGACCAATGTACATGGCAGAGGGGCATTGCTGGCACATGATGGCATATATCACATTGGTGGATGTGCAGGTGGACAAGCCTCTGATAGTGTGGCTGATGTTATTAGGCCCTGTGATGGTGTCCCCTGAATAGATATGTGGGCACAATTGGCAACGGGCTTTGTTGCAAGGATAAGTTCCTGGGTTAGTGGTTCTGTTGTGTGGTATGGGGTTGTTGGTGAGTATTTGCTTCAGGTTGCGGGGCTGTCTGTAGGCAAGGACTGGCCTGTCTCCCAAGACTTGTGAGAGTGTTGGGTCATCCTTTAGGATAGGTTGTAGATCCTTAATAACAGAACGCCACTAGCGGTCACCTTCAGCCCCCAACTAAAACCCCTCCAACGCATTATTAAGGATCTACAACCTATCCTAAAGGATGACCCAACACTCTCACAAGTCTTGGGAGACAGGCCAGTCCTTGCCTACAGACAGCCCCGCAACCTGAAGCAAATACTCACCAACAACCACATACCACACAACAGAACCACTAACCCAGGAACTTATCCTTGCAACAAAGCCCGTTGCCAATTGTGCCCACATATCTATTCAGGGGACACCATCACAGGGCCTAATAACATCAGCCACACTATCAGAGGCTCGTTCACCTGCACATCCACCAATGTGATATATGCCATCATGTGCCGGCAATGCCCCTCTGCCATGTACATTGGTCAAACTGGACAGTCTCTACGTAAAAGAATAAATGGACACAAATCAGATGTCAAGAATTATAACATTCATAAACCAGTCGGAGAACACTTCAATCTCTCTGGTCACGCAATCACAGACATGAAGGTCGCTATCTTAAAACAAAAAAACTTCAAATCCAGACTCCAGCGAGAAACTGCTGAATTGGAATTCATTTGCAAATTGGATACTATTAATTTAGGCTTAAATAGAGACTGGGAGTGGCTAAGTCATTATGCAAGGTAGCCTGTTTCCTCTTGTTTTTTCCTACCCCCCCCCCCCCCCCCAGATATTCTGGTTTAACTTGGATTTAAACTTGGAGAGTGGTCAGTTTAGATGAGCTATTACCAGCAGGAGAGTGAGTTTGTGTGTGTATGGGGGTGGGGGGGAAGTGAGAAAACCTGGATCTATGCAGGAAATAGCCCGACTTGATTATGTAAAGAGTTGTCACTTTGGATGGGCTAGCACCAGCAGGAGAGTGAATTTGTGTGGGGGGGTGGAGGGTGAGAAAACCTGGATTTGTGCTGGAAATGGCCCACCTGTTGATCACTTTAGATAAGCTATTACCAGCAAGACAGTGGGGTGGGAGGAGGTATTGTTTCATATTCTCTGTGTGTATATAAAGTCTGCTGCAGTTTCCACGGTACACATCTGATGAAGTGAGCTGTGGCTCACGAAAGCTCATGCTCAAATAAATTGGTTAGTCTCTAAGGTGCCACAAGTACTCCTTTTCTTTTTGCGAATACAGACTAACACGGCTGTTCCTCTGAAACCTGACACTATTGTTAGTGAACTACTGACGTTGATATTACAAAATTCCAAGCACAGCAGTAGGGACAATAGCTGCTTTACTTTCTTCACTCACCAACTTCAGACACCACAATATATACAGGTAGTTTATGATTCTGATGTTTCCAAAACATGATCTGCAAGCCAAGTAACTGCTGGAGAGTGCAGGGAGGGAATACAGATGTAGCCAAGTCTGAGGAGAGCATAAGAACTGTCATATTTAGGGCCCCACCAAATTCACAAACATGGAAAACACATAACGGACCGTGAAATCTGGTCTCTTGTGTGCTTTTACCCTACGCTATACAAATTTCAGAGGGGAGACCAGCATTTCTCAAACTGGGGGTCCTGACTCAAAAAGGAGTTGCCAGGCGTTGCAGGTTCTTTTAGGGGGGTTGCGGTATTGCCACCTTTACTTCTACACTGCCTTCGGAGCTGAGTGCCCAGAAAGCAGTGGCTGTTGGCCAGGCACCCAGCTCTGCAGGCAACAGCAGCCAACAAGTAAGGTGGCAATACCATACCATGCCATCCTTACTTCTGCATTGCTGCTGGCGGTGACTCTGCCTTCAGAGCTAGGCTTCTAGCCAGCAGCCACACTGCCCAGCTCTGAAGGCAGGGCTGCTGCCAGCAGCAGCGCAAAAGTAAGGGCAGCAGTACTGCAACCCCCACCTACAGTAACCTTGTGACCACCCCAAAACTCCTTTTTGGGCCTACAATTATAACTCCATGAAATTTCAGATTTAAATAGGTGAAATCATGAAATTTACCATTTTTAAATTCCTATGACAGTGAAATTGACCAAGCTGAAGAGTCCCCGTCTTTTTAATCCCTGTTCAATACCCCTAATCATTTTATTGCCTTTCTCTGCACCTTTTCCAATTCCAATATACCCTTCTAGAGATGGGGCAACCAGATATGCACGCAGTATTCAAGAGATGGGCGTATCATGGATTTATATAAAGGCATTATGATATTTTCTGTCTTGTTCTCTATCCCTTTCAGCAGCTGAATATAAACCAAAAAGATAGGATGCAGCATACCCAGAGACTTGAGAAGTAGGAAGGTAATTTTGAAACTAATTCAGAAAAGGTGATTGTAGGATGTGTGTGTCATTTGAATATGGTTTACATTAGGAACACATGTTTACAGCATCTTATTCCTTGGAGGAAAAACAACAAACGTTTATAGCTTATCTTATGGTATTTATATTATCATATCTAAGTGCATCACAGTTGTCAGTGTATAGAAATACATTCCATGTGTAGTATGGAATATTATTATCCCCATTTACAGATGGGGAACTGAGACACAAAGATTAAGACTCAGATTTTAAAGCTATTTAGGTGTTACTGTGTTTAGCATCACAAAATCCAACTGATTTAGAAGCCCAAATCTCATTTAGGAGTGGGGATTTTGGTACTTAGGATTCTAAATTCCATCATCAAAACAGTTGTTATACCATTATATAAATGGGTAAACATTATGGCAAAGAGGTTGATTGAGCAATGCAAGCTACCATAACAATGAGTGAATGATAGAGCAAGAAATGGACCCATTATCCACAAATTGAACTATTTTCAGGTTTATTGTACAGGAGAAGGTTGTATGTGCTTGCAATGCTGTCTAAACAGGTTACCAGCTCTGTGACGCAGACAGACCAGCTCAAATCAGAGCAACAGGGCAATTCACTTATGTATGTATATCAAACAAAAGCTAAAAGGTCATAATAAGTTCAAGCCAATTCACTTGTTAGAATAGAACAAAGGGGGGTGTTATCGAATTACAATTTACTTGGCAGGTGCCTGGTAATTACATTTGCTTAAATGCATGAAAGCTAGTGAAATGGTAATGTTATTGTCTCCACCAATCTGTTTCCTGTGATTGCTATCTTGTACTTAATTAGATTTAAATTGAAATATGTCTTAGTGTTAAGATGTAAATGTACTTGATGTGTAACACTACATGAAAACTAATGAATTGTTTCTGGCTATCACATTGTGTCTACATTATGTTTATCCATACAAGATTGGAGAGTTGGAAATTTAAATGAAGAAGGCTGCTGACTTCAAAGCAAGAGCCATTGTTTTATTCAATGGGGTTCACAGCCCCAGGCTGCATTTCCTAATCTTCATCAGCAAAGGAAGCACCCATGTGGGTCAAGAGGCTTGTCAGCTTTCCTTATGTGAGCCTGATGTATAAATACTGATTCAATGGAATGATTCTGCATCTCTGGACTGATGAATTCTGACAGGGTGGAATTCTGAGTGGTTGGACCGAGATTGCTAGATCCATTCTAGGTAACCCTGAGAGACTATTGGAAACCAGCAAATTACTGCCCCTCTGCCATCATATTGGACCTACAAACTTTGATTCATCTGTAATGTATTTTACCTGCTTTAACTTTTAAATAACTCATTTCTTTTTCTTAACTAATAAATCTTTAGTTTAGTTTAATAAAGGAATTGGCTTCCGCATCGTCTTTGGGGAGATCTGAAGTATACCTTGACCTGGGGTAAGTGACTGGCTCTCTTGGGCTGGGAGTAACCAAATGTGTGATGATTTCTTGTTTTAATAACCTTTCATAATTAAGTCCAGTTTGCCTGAATGGTAATATAGGCTGACATGTCTGGGGACTGACTGTGGCTGCATGGTAAGCTAGTATAACGATCCAGGTGCACACAGTTGTTGCTGGTTTGATTAAATCTATTTATAGAACATACCTCCATTTTGGGGACGTCTACCCTGTTTTCTGACAGTCTGACCTGAGACTGTCTCAGCTGTGACCCGTTCTGGACACCGTGACAGTATTAAATAAGTTTTAAGTTGCATGCTATTTTTGCACACCTGGGTGGTGGGTTAGGTGCATATTTTTCTGATACAAAATGCATCTTTGCTTTCCTTTCAGTGCTCAGCCCATGGCCCATCTTTGTGTTGCTTAAACACATGGTAGCAGTGGAGGTGGAGACTGGCACTTTTCAATACAATACCAGGGGTGTAAGGTGACAAGCAGGACTGCAAGTAAGCGACTGCTTTTCCCTCCTGACCTATGGTGTGGTTCAGAATTATATAAGGTTGTACCTGATCACACAGCAAGGGTCTGTATCCATTGATTCCATGGGTACTGTTCCATGGGAACTACAGCTACTGCTATTTAGTGGCACACATGAACACTTCTGCTGGAGTGTTGAATACCGTAGGCAGGACTTTAACTTCCTTTTCTGTGACCCAGCTGTTTAACAGAGACAAGCAAGTTTTAGTTTTTGTTAGCATTTTATTCCCATGAATGATCAACTATGCTACTTCTAAGAATATACTGGAAATGAACAACTGGCCTTTGACTTGGATCCCAGCCATAAGGGCATAGCTAGTTTAGCAGGAAATGACATCAATTTAATAGTTGGATTCATTTTAAATGCCTTGGAGGCACATTATTTAGTATGAGAGATGAGGGTGTTTAAAAGTGTCTGAGGAACAACTAAGTAGGATGCTTTGTGTCCTCTCTAATCACTAAATACTTTAGACACTTCTGCTTTGGGAATATAACTCCCTCAAATGCAGAACATTCCTCTGTGTTAGTCTTGACCTCTGACACTAACTGTCTGCTAACCAAAGAGCATTTATGAAGAAAGCCTGTGGCAACTATCTATACTGGTCCCAGTGTTTCAATTCCATCCTTAAAAAGACAAGAAAATGCATTTCTAACATGACAGTGGGGAAGGATCTAAAAGCAAGAATGGCTGTCTTGTTAAACATTTTCATGAGACGTGATTTAAGCTAATGTTTTAAGCCACAAATCACCTACAATTAAATAATCTAGTTTATAAAAATTATAGTAATTTTATTAAGGCTATTTCATTTACTAGATGTGTTTTTTGATTCTTGGAAATCGTGACTTAAATTCAATTCAGCAATTATGATTTAGTGGTCTTACCCCCATCCTTGTATGAATATTTTAGGTTCTGCTTTAATGACTTCGACAGTTAAGAGTAGTAGTATTTCCCCCTACCTTCCTCTTCCCTTGTTCATACATATTTGCATGATCTCCATGCAGCATCCCATAGTTCCATGATATATGGGGGCAGAAGAGCATTCTGTTTATATATGCTGTCCCTATCTTAGAGTTGCCCAATTCGGAAGAACTGCATCAAATATAGGATTGTGTTTATTGGCACCCAGATGGTGTAAGAGAAGTTAAAATGCATACCAGTAAGCTAAGCATTGCATGTTTCTAGAAGCATGTTTAATATAAGTCAAACTGAATAATGTAGTGGCTGATAACAGGTTTCTTGGCCACTGCAAAATGTGTTTTCTCTTCTGTTTTACAGCCTTAATGGAGTATATTTTAAAAAATTACAATGAAGTGTACCAAAGTACAGTATATTGCATGCTTAATTTAAAGTATTAGGAATACTTTAATTACAAAACTAACCAATGGCAAAGGGTATCATCTGAGCACAGTGACAGGAGCTTTAACAGCTCAATTCCAGTTAAAGTTCCTCTAAAACAGTGGTTCTTAACATGGGGTACATGCACCCCCTGGGGGTGCGAGATACCCTTTCTGGGGGTGCAAAACGTGCCAGATTTTTTTTTAGAAGGTAAATCATCGAAAACACAAATTAAGCACAGGCACATAAGTACAACTACTTTGTTTCATCAAACCTATGTATTTATTAACATTATACTTTAACGATTACTGTAATATACAAACAAAAATATATGTAGGTTTAAAGAACTGACCTACTTCAATGATTTTTTATAAGGGGTGCGAGAATATATTTTGAGAACCAAAGGGGTGCAGGCTGCAGTAAAAGTTAAGAACCACTGCTCTAGAAGCTTTTTAATATAGTGGATCATTTCTCTTGCAAAGAAACATGGAAAACACCCTTGCCAGAAGTTTGACAATGATCACAAATTTCCATCACCAGTGTCCAAGGTTTGTTTCTAAATTTTAGAAGGAAGGCAGTTGAGAACATGCATAAAGAGCAAACATACAATATTCAGGTAGAGTAAGGAGCAAGGCAGCCAAAAGGGGCATGAGAAGCTAGAACATGAATTATTGACAAATGGTGTTATCCACAACAGGAATACAAAACCTTGTCAAGAATACTGTAAACTTGATGTGTGGATTTTGTTTTCGTTAATTGACTTCTAATCATAAAAGCTCTGTAACTCTGACTGGCTACTTTGAATCTGATCAGATTATCTGACAACATGTATCACTTGTATGTACATATGCGTGTATATTATATAGCATCTTGCCTTTCAAAGTACATTTTAAATTTTAATTCTAAATTATTAGAATACCACCTAGAGGCTCCAAACAAGATCAGGGATCCCAATGTGCTGTGCTTAGATATAGTAAGAGACAGTGTCAAGGTTCCTCCCCCACTCTGAACTCTAGGGTACAGATGTGGGGACCTGCATGAAAACCTCCTAAGCTTATCTTTACCAGCTTAGGTTAAAACTTCCCCAAGGTACAAATTAATTTTATCCTTTGCCCTTGGAATATCCACTGCCACCACCAAACTCTAACTGGGTTTGCTGGGAAATGTAGTTTGGACACGTCTTTCCCCCCAAAATCCTCCCAACCCTTGCACCCCACTTCCTGGGAAAGGTTTTGTAAAAATCCTCACCAATTTGCATAGGTGACCACAGACCCAAACCCTTGGACCTGAGATCAATGAAAAAGCATTCAGTTTTCTTACAAGACAACTTTTAATAGAAATAGAAGTAAATAGAAATAAAGGAATCACCTCTGTAAAATCAGGATGGTAGATACCTTACAGGGTAATTCGATTCGAAACATAGAGAATCCCTCTAGGCAAAACCTTAAGTTACAAAAAAGACACACAGACAGGAATAGTCATTCTATTCAGCACAGTTCTTTTCTCAGCCATTTAAAGAAATCATAATCTAACACATACCTAGCTAGATTACTTACTAAAACTTCTACGACTCCATTCCTGTTCTATCCCCGGCCAAAGCAGCATACCGACAGACACAGACCCTTTGTTTCTCTCCCTCCTCCCAGCTTCTGAAAGTATCTTGTCTCCTCATTGGTCATTTTGGTCAGGTGCCAGCGAGGTTACCTTTAGCTTCTTAACCCTTTACAGGTGAGAGGATTTTTCCTCTGGCCAGGAGGGATTTTAAAGGGGTTTACCCTTCCCTTTATATTTATGACAGACAGTCTCCACAAACTGAGCAGGAATGGAAAGTTTCTTACCTGATAATTTTCTTTCTGCTAGCAACATCTCCCACAATTCTGATACATATGGGCTATTCCTTTCCTGTCCGCAGTTTCTGGAGGTGACTCAAAGTTGCAGCACAGCCTATGCTAGCTATGACCCCTTCTGCTGCTTGCTGCCAGATGATTCATTCCAAAGCAGTGAAAAAAAGAAAACTTAGAAAATTATTAGCAACAATAATACTAACTACGTACAGTAGGCCACTGCCTATGTGATACAAATAAAATGCTGCCCCTTGGCTGTGAAGCCATTCAGGATGGGTACAATTGTGAGAGATGCTCCTAGCAGAAAGGAAATTAGCTGGTAAGAAATTTTTCATTCTGCAGCCCAGTGTCTCCCTCCCACAATTCTGGTGCATATGGGAAGTAGCG
Source organism: Caretta caretta (assembly GCF_965140235.1). Taxonomy (NCBI): domain Eukaryota; kingdom Metazoa; phylum Chordata; order Testudines; family Cheloniidae; genus Caretta; species Caretta caretta. The sequence goes on from NC_134209.1 coordinate 80,368,828, forward strand.
AGCAGTGAACAAGTGTAGGGAGGGATAAAAAAGTGAACATAAGATCTGGAAAAAATGAACAGTAAGGTGGCAAAATCTGTAGACAATACAAAATTACTCAAGATAGTTAAGTCAAAAACTGACTGTAAAGAGTCACGAAGGGATCTCACTAAACTGGGTGACTGGTTGACAAAATGGCAGAGGAAGATCAATGTTCGTAAGTATAAAGTAAAGCACATTGAAAAGAAGATTCCCAAATATACGTACAAAACGATGGGGTCTAAATTAGCTGTTATCACTCAAGATAGGGATCTTGGAGTCATCATGGATAGTTCTCTGAAAACATTTGCTCAATGTGTAATGGCAGTCAACAAAAACTAACGTTAGGAACCATTAGGAAAAGGATAGATAATAAGACAGAAAATATCTTTACACCACTATATAAATCCATGGTACACCCACACTTTGAATACTATGTTCAGTTTTGGTCACTATCTCGAAAATATTTATTAGAATTGGAAAAGGTACAGACAATGTCAACAAAAATTGGGGGTATGGAACACCTTCCATATGAAGAGAGATCGAAAATGAATAGTCCCATTCTTTTTAAAGAGAGTCAACTAAGGATGGGTATGATAGAGGTCTATAAAATCATGAATGGTATGGGAAAAGTATATAGGGAAATGTTATTTACCTCTTCACATAACACAAGAACTAGGGGCCACTTGATTAAGTTAACAGGCAGCAGATTTAAAACAAACATAAGGAAGTACTTCTTCACACCATGCACCATCAACTTGTGGAACTCATTGCCAGGGGGTGTTGTGAAGGCCAAAAGTATAACTGGGGTCAAAAAAGAATTAGATAAGTTCATGGAGGATAGGTCCATCAGTGGTTCTTAGCCAAGATGGTCAGGTATGCAACCCCTTGTTCTAGATGTTCCTAAACCTCCACTTGCCAGAAGCTGGGAATGGACAACAGAGGATGGATCACTTGAAATTGTCCTGTCTTGTTCATTTCCTCTGACAAATCTGGCACTGGCCACTGTCAGAAGACAGGATACTAGATTAGATGGACCACTGGAATGTTCCCGTACAGCCGTTCTTATTTTCTTAAGATATCAGGAAGGCACAAACACCCCTTTTGAACTGCTGCAGTGGCAAAAAGTTATATTACCACCTGCAGCACCTTCCTAGCAAGGAGGCCTTGGTGGAAACAAGTCTTAAAGGGTATGACAGCAGTGTTAGCCAAATGACCATGCGGCTGCTCTGCAGATTTCTGCAGTGGAAGCGCACACTCTTTTGGCCCATGAGATTGCCAGGGATCATGCACCTTGATTCCTTCTTGAATAGGTGCACTGGATGGCTTGTATGCCTCAACAGTGCATAGTCTGTTTCATCTAGAAAGGGATAGCTTGGACACTGTAAGCCCTTAGCACTTCAAGATAAAAAAAAATCAATAGGAAGCCCAATCTCTTTTTGAATTCTGTATGCTTGTTATAAGTTTTTAGTGCTCTTCTGACATCTAGAGTGTGCCACTGCTTCTTGGTTGGAAGCTCTGGTGCTGGACAGAATGAAGGCAGTCAGAAGCTCAAGGGGATGGTTGGTTAAGGCTTTCAACATCAGTAGTAGGTCCCACTTAGGGAAGATCTGTCCGACCGCTGGACTGGCAAGTCTGATTGCTCCGAGAAATCTGGATACCTGAGCATTCTGACAAGGATCCTGCAAATAGTACACTTCTGAGGGCGGATACTGGGCATGCTACAGTGCTGGGCTGAAGGCCCTTATCCGCACCTTTCTGAAGGAAGTCTGGAGTGGCCAGAATCCCAGGAGCCCTTGAATCTGTGATGCATGCTTTGCACAACAAACTGAACTTGGTCCCCATGGAGGAGTAGGTTTTTTGCATGGAAATTCTCCTGGATGAGAGCAGAGTCCTGATCACATTGAAAGATAGGCCACGTGTAGCTAGTGCTTCCCTGTCAGTATCCAGGCTGTTACTTGAAGACTATCTGCATCTGACTGAGGAATAGGCCTTGGGAAAATGATGTCTGGTCTTGTCAGAAGTTGCAATTGTGGTTCCAGATTCAGTTTTATCAGATCAGAAAACCATTCTCTCCTTGGTTGGTATGGAATTACCACGGTCACCCTTGCTTCTTCTCACATTATCTTTTGGACCATCTTTTCTAGGAAAGGGAAGGATGGGGATGCATACAGCAGGACTTTTGGTTTTCTGTGCAATAGAGCATCTGTCCTTACGGACTTGGGGTCTGCTTCCCAGATGAAGAATTTTGACTGTTTTTCATTCTTGTGATTGGCGAAGAGGTCGACTGAGGGGAGACCGAATGTCTGTAAGACCACAATGAAGACTTCCTGGTTCAGGCATAATTTTGAATAGTTGACTTTGCATCTGCAGAGCCAGCCTGCCATTTGGATCAGCTCTCTTTTCACATGTATTGCTTTTAGGGAAGTGGGAGTCTTGTCTACCCATTCCATTGTCTCCATCACTTCTGCATGTAGAGCTACCCTCCTTGTATCCACTTTTTGGTTGTTTAAGTATGCAATGAAGGGGCCATGCTGTCTGGCTGGACCAAGATGTAGTTGCCTTCTAGGGAGCTCTGGAATCTCAGTAGTGATAGTTTGATAATTGTGAGCTCCAAGAGCTTGATGCTGTGGTTCTTGCCCTGGAACTCCAGCTACCTTACATCATTCCAAGTCCCAAGAAGGGCTCACCCTTCCTTCAGACTGTTGTCTGTTGTGAGAACTTGCAGGACTAGAAGTCATATCAGAAGACCCCTGCTGACATTCTCTGGGACCGTCCATCAGCTTGGGGAATTCAGCACATAGTTGGGAACCAGTACCTGGTCTTGCATTTGCTCCAGGGAATGGTCCCATACTCTCAGAATAGAGGCCGAAGACACCTGATATGCAACCTCTCCCACGTGCATCCCTCCTGATTTCGCTAGGATCTTGCTGATGAGCAGAATCGGAGGGAATGCATACATCAAGCTTCCTGCCCACAATAGGAGGAAGGCGTTGGAGAGGGAGCCCTTGCCCAGACCCTGTCTGGAGCAGAACCTGTGGCACTTCCTGTTCTGCATGGTGGCGAACAAATCCACTTGTGGAGTTCCCCACCTCTGGAAGATCGTGACGGCCACCTCCGGGTGGCACGCCCACTCGTGGTGAGAGAAGTCCCTGCTTCGGTGATCTGCTAGCGTATTCCTGGCATCCAGAAGGTGACCCGCTTCTGGATGGATTCCATGTCCGATGCAGAAGTCCCAGAGACAGAGTGCTTCTTGGCAGAGGGCCAAGGATCATGCTCTGCCTGTTGTGTTCAACATCCGATGAAGTGAGCTGTAGCTCACGAAAGCTTATGCTCAAATAAATTGGTTAGTCTCTAAGGTGCCACAAGTACTCCTTTTCTTTTTATAAAGGAGTTTGTGACCCTTGAATGGCACAAAGTACTTGCACTCTGCCTTCTTGGAGACCAGAGGCAAGGAGGAGGGGGTTTTCCAGAGAAGGCACTTGTAATTTTTGCGACCCCCTCACATAGGGGCAAAGCTACCCTGGCCGGGGCTACGGGGCAGAGAACATCAAAGAGGGAGTCCGCCTAGAAGCCCAGCTTGGCGACAACCCTCTAACACTCCTGATGTGCCTTAGCATCATCCTGGGGAACCAGTGGAAGGACCCCCCACTACACCCGCATCTGGCAACAACGAGGAGGAAGCCAGTACCAAGAGGTTCTCCACAAGCAGAGGTGGTCCGGCGGCTTGCTCGCCCACTTCCTCCTGTGCCTGTAGGGTGCCTGCAGCCAAGATCTCTTGAACTGGAGAGGGGGTGGGAGAGGGAGGTAGTCAGTCTCTCTGAAGCTCCGGATACCAAGCAGGAGGCCTGGGAGGGCTGAGTGAATCCCCATGGGTTCCATGGATACCACTGTGCCGGCCACGGAGCCTGAGACCACGGAGCCGGCTGCGGTGCCATCGACGTAGGTATTGGAGCTTGTCCTGCAGCTAGGGAACCTCACTCCGAACGTGAGCTAGATCCCGAGGGGTCGCTCCCCTGCAACCAAGACCAAGCTGAGTGGTGGCTTTGCTCCGATCGGTACCAGCCGCTCCTCCCCAAGTTGGATCTGGCTGACCTCAATGAGCGCATGGATCAGGACGTCGGTGACCAGCAGATCCACGACAGCTCCCAGCCGGTGATCTACGCCTCACACTTAACAAGCGATACCAGGATGTGGAGCAGGACTGGGAACCAGAGTGGGTTTGGCATCATGAAATTGCAGCCACATGCAGTGATGCCACCCTGGGGGATTGGTGACAGTCCAGGGAACAGTACCGTTGTCCCTCGACCTGTCCCTGGAGCAGTATCGGTGCTGCGGAGATTCTGGTGCCAACTCCAAAACTCCTGCTGGGGGGGCATGTGCCTCCAGAGGTCTGCACCTGGTTACTGGCAAGCTGCACCTCGAGACTCTCCGCCCTTGTCCGAGGTCCAGAGACTGGATAGGGATCTTTGCCATATATGTGGAGACTGTGGTGGTCCAAACGCAGGTTTACACCAGGACCCTGCAGGGGCCAGAGTGGGTGTCACCGGGAGGGACATAATCTCTTGCGCCGCTTTCAGGGCCTCCGGGGTGGACGGCACCCAGAGCTGACAAGGACCTCCGTCACTATCCAGGGTAGCCGGCGGTGAGTGGACTGGGCTACACCGCTCAACCTGAGCTGGGGCCCGAGATCCCGAAGGGGGTGAAGAGGGGCCCCAGACAGGGCCTTGGTCCACCTCAGACTTGTCTTTTCCCTTGCGGGAAACTGGAGACCTTCCTCACCCCGTCTTCCTATGCTTCTTGGCTGGAGCCATGGAAGGGGACCGGTGCTGCGCAGACGGTATCAGTGGGGCGCTGCGCACAGAGGTCATGGTGCTCGGCGCCAAATCAGAGCGCCGCTCTGGCATCAGGGTAAGGACAGACTCCATAAGGAACGCTTTCAAGTGAATGTCATGCTCCTTCTTTGTCCTGGGCTTGAAGGACTTGCAGATTCTTCACTTATTCCTAATGTGACCTTTGCCCAAGCACTGTAAACAACTGTTATGTGGATCACTAATGGGCATGGGCCTTTTACAGCTATCACAGGGCTTAAAGCCTGGGGACCGGGGCATGCCCTATCCCAAGGCGAAGTCCCTAACTAACTAAGTCTCTAACAAATAGGGAAACTAAAACTAGGGGAACTATATACAATAATATACAAGAGGTAAATAGGTTTGAGTGAATGAGAAGCAACAGCGCTAGCTGAAGCAGCAACAGTTCCATGCACCGTCACTGGTAGCAAGAAGGAACTGAGGGTGGAGGAGGCCGGCGGCACCCTATATGCCGTGGCATATGTGCGCCACTCCATGGGGTGCCAGAGCCGGTCCCCTACGTATACTGCTGAGGGGAAAACATCTGGCACCAGTGCATGTTGCGAGCACACACGCCTCAGTTGAATGGACATGAGCTATCACTCAAAGAAGAACAATTGTGCCATACCTGTATGGAAAACAACATTTTTACTAAGAGGTTAAGTATAAATGTTCTATATCTACATCTCATTTCACTCTGTTAGCTACATACATGGTTCCTGAAGAGGTGATTGCATAGACAACTGGAGAACTTGCTTTGGATGGATCAGAATGAGGCAGAGATCATTCTCAAGGGAAACCACATAAAAATCTTCCATTCTGAATCCCCAGTCCAAGAACATAAGGATGCTTTTGCAGAGGGATAAAGGTCAAGTCTGTAGCTCTTAATATAAAAAAGGTATCAAAGGATAACCAGGTGGCAACTTCACAGATGTCTGAAATTTTCTTGAGTTAAATCAGTTGGGATTAAGTCCAGTGTGGGGGTGGGGAGGAATCTCTCTCCAGCCTCTCTGGCTTGAATTTTACATTATCCAAAACCAATGGTTCCTTTTCCTTGACGGAGGAGTGAGAGCTTTGTAAGGGATTAAGATCTAGGCATGTTTGGTGGGGAATTTTTTTTTTTTTTTACTTTTGTGGGGGTAGAGGGTTGGTCATTTGGGGAAAAAGTGTTGTCATACCCACTTTGGGTCATTAGCTATTATTGTCTAATATCTTTTGAATCTTAATCCATGTAAGGAGTCCTGAACCCTCATCAATTAAAACATAATTGGAGAGCAAGTGCAAGGGAATATCCCTAAGAGACCCACATCTTCCCCTCTGAAGAAAGGGAGGCAGAAAGACGCCAAATTTCTTCCTGACTGATTATTACACAACTGGGATGCGACCCTGGGGCTTTTTTCCCTTTCAAGGTGTGGGCAAGTTTTTTTTATTTACTCCTGAAATGCCCTTTTTGCAGAGGACAATCCGGTTTACTGAGTCCTGAGAGCTGATTCAAGAAGAGGACAAACCCATCCTGGTGGAGGCATCTCTGATGGAATCTGTTGATGTGGCAGGGACCAGAGGCTCTGACAATATGTCCTGAATCAGAACGCCTTTGCCTGGCAGATTGATGGTCCCCATGCTGGAAGCGGTCGTGGAGAAATATCTATCTTTTTGCAGCTCTTAAGTCTCTTTGCATACCAAGCACCTCCTAGTTTTCAGCTTGCTCAGTTTGGTCTGATGGGGGGAAGGAGTGAAGAAATCGAGAAAAGAAGCTCAAAACTCAATTTGCAGTAAACAGGAATTTCAAATGCACAGGGCTTAAGGATCAGACCCACAGTGGGCCAATTTTTAGTATTTAGTTTTTTTCTATAATAGAAAGTCATTGCAAAATTAGATTCTCAACAAGCGATCTCTTTCCTTAAATAATTTTAAGGCCCAGTTAGTTCTGAGCCTAAAGAGCATTTCTTTAAATAAACTGCCATAACTTACACTCAAGATACTACACACGTTATGGACAACCTCCTCTTATAATTGGCTGGGGTTTTGTGTTAATTCCCAACCAAGTATTTAAACAATTGACATAAAAAAATAATTCTCCTACATAGATTGAAATCTGCAAACATTTGTCTTGATCCTCTTATAGTGTACATTTAGACAGATTAATATGTTTTAAAATGTGGAGAGATTAATTTTTCCATACTCGAATAATATACTTATTTACTATTTCATGCAGCCTTAAATTAGCTCGAGGGATTTAGGAGAACTCAGAATTGATTGGAAGGCCTTAAGATTATTCTCTTTTTTAAATGTGAAAAATATGCATGGATTCTGCATAAACAGTTAACTGGCAAAAGTACTCCCATCATCTTAAAAGCTCGTAGTCCACTCAGTATGGCCAAACTTACTTCCTACTCTTATAGGAAGCAAGCTGTGCCTAGTGTAGGTAATGTGTTAGAAGTAACGCACATTTAAGTGAAATCCTGGTCCCAATGAAGTCAATAGCAAAATTTCCATTGACATCACTGGGCTCAGATTTCATCTCAGGAATTTTGTGGAAGTTTAAGATTTTAGAACAAAAGCATCCAACAGCCAGTTTGATGTATATTTGTGGTCTGAATGGCATATTCAGATCCTGCAGAATCTGGGTTTTTTTTTTGTTTCTAAACAATTACAAAGATAACATTGAAAATATGAACTAAAACCAGTGTCAAAGGGGGCATCTGAGTCTGTAGACAGCTTGAAACAATGAATTTTAAAAGGTGTGATCTCCCCATTCCCAATTAATTTTTTTGTATAGTTATCTCTATAGACACTTGAAATGTCAGGCTTAACTACTTTAGTACTGATCATTTTAGTGGATAAAATGGGGAAAGAGGAAGAGAATAAAGCCTGGAGGGAAGAACAGAGTTGTTGCAGAAAATGAAATGCAGACATGTAGTAAAGACAAAGAGAAATAGAGAAAAGATGGGGAAAGAAGAGAAACACAAGATAGGAAGAGGATGGGTCATAAAGGTGAAGTTAATTTTTCTACTGAATGAGACAATACTAAGGTACTCAATAAATAACAACTGAAAGTTTAGGTAATACATCATTGCCATTTACCTCTGATCTTTGTACAATCTCCCACTGACATCAGTGGGAATCTCACTGTGGATTCCTAAATTGATAACCCAGCCAAGAGAACAAAGGATTTTGACCCTCTTCCTCCAATTAATTTTACACTCTGGTTCTAAAACATGTAAAGAAAAACAATTCCACAGAAGCAAAAAGAATTTAACATTGTTTTGCCCCCCTGCAATGGGCAAGAGAGGAATTTTTAATAGTAATACCATAAAAATAAAGAGTTATACAAAAATCAAGTATTTATTTATGAAGATTAGAAATAATGTACATATTAACTTTCACTTAGTGCTAAAATAATTTAATTTTTAAATTTTTCCACCTGAGCTTGCTATTACTCAGGGGTTGGAAATCCATCTCTCTCCAATAGGGTAACTGAAAATTATAAGTTTCATTTGATCTGTAATACCTGACCTGTTATACACACAGACTAGTAACACTTTCTAGCCATTGTCTCTGGGGAAAAAAAACACACCGTATTTTGCCAATATGGTGCTCCCTCTGACAGTGGAGCAGAGTATGGGGAAAATCTAGGTATATATTGTCCAGGGAGATCACACAACAAATCATCAGTGTCAAAATGACAATAGTAACAGTACTTAAGGTTATTCCATTTTGTTTGCGTGTGTGTGGCAGGAGTGGGGGGGGGGGGGGGAGAGAGCAGCCTTAACTTTTGCACAGTTTTATAGTTAGAGAAGATAGCAAAATTCAAAATATGAATGTGTCTGCTAGAAAGATTATGGTACAAACTCTCCAGTTACAAAGGAATTCCATTATCCCTTTGAAAAAAAATTAACTTTTTCAATGACGTGTTAAAGACCAGTTTGCCTTAATTTGCAAAAACTATTAAGATAGTTCAGGTGACACTGGTTAAAAAGTGACAAATGGAAACTTCAACATGCTACCAGTTTTATTCTAAAAATGTGAAATATTCAAACTTGGGCTACTGACACAATGTGATTATTTAAATACAGTCTAACTGGTCAACTGAAAATGAAATACAATCTTTAGTAGGGATAAATAGAATTATTTTTAGTGTGTAAGTGAAGAGCTAGAAGCAGGTATTTTCAAAACACGGTAATCCTTTTAACTGCTTACACCTAACAGCCAACAATTAATATGGCAAGGCCTCTGATACATGATAAATCTATCTTGATTTAAAAAAACAAAAACCATCTTCTGGGCCATCCTCCGTATACTTTGGTTGAAATTTTTAAGATAAAGTGTAATTTCTGCAGCAGGTAACTTTAAAAATGAGGAAACATATAAAAGGAAATACATAAACATCTCATCTGAAATATAGGCATGTTTTTCCATCTTCATCATGCAATCAGCATGCTTTTCTTAGGTCTCCCACTTTCTTGCTCCTTATTCAGTTATTATTACATTTTCCACTGTAACTCGCAATTCTGCTGTACAGAATCCAGACACCTACATATCGCATTTCCTGAGGCAGGTTTATTCATCATTATCTGTAGAGAGGGGAAAAAAAGACAAATTTAGCAGATTCAGTAAAACTTAATAAGATAAATAGTTAAGTAAGCAACCATATACGATAAAAATTCTATTACAAAATAAGACTGAAATGAACAACTTTAAAAAAATTGTTAACAGACTTCAAAACAGCACTGAAAGCACTATGCATACAAGCCTGTAAAGCAAAGAATAGCATTACATCTTTACTGGACTAATAAACTTCTTAAGATTGCTGCACTCTATATGGCCTGCTCAACTTAAATCATATACAACAAAGCTGTTATCACAATGAAATCCTTTCACTACTAAGAAAGAGAGAGAGATTACTCGGCCTATGTAGTAACTGGAGTTCTTCAAAATGGATGTCCATATGGGTGTTGCACTTCAAATGCACGCATGCCCTTGCGCCTTTGATCGGAGATTTTTGGTAATAGTGCCCATTCAGCCAATACATGTGCCCCCACACGGAGGATATAAAGCATTGTGTGGGCAAACTGGCCTCAGTTCCTTCTCTATCGTAAAGCTCCACAAGGGGAAGGAGGAGGGGTAGTGGAGCACCATTAGGTAGACATCTCGAAAAACTCTAGTTACTGCACGAGGTAAGTAATCGCTCCTTCTTTGATTACATCCTTAGGGGTGCTCCACTTCAGGTGACTCCAGTACAGTACCTCCCTAAGGAGGAGGGAGCTTCGGGGCAGAGTTCAGTACTGAAGAGACAACTGCATTGCCTCCTGCAACATCTGATCTAGCAGCATTAACCAAAACCATAATGGTTGGAGAAAGTAGGTGCACATGTCCAGGTTTCAACCCTGCAGATTTCAGCAACTTGAACATATTTGAGAAGCTACAGATGTAGACTATCATCTTGTAGAATGAGCTATCACTCTCGGGGAAGGCTGATCAGCAGCCAACTCATTCCAGGTAATATAATATAACCAGAGATCCATCTTGAGAGTCTCTGCATAGAGACTGGGGATCACTGAAATCTGTTTGCAATTGACACAAAAAAGCCTAGAAGATTTTTCTCAAGGGTCTGGTTCTATCCAGGTAAAAGAATAACAGCCTCCTCACATTTACGGTATGGAAAGAAGTTTCTTATCTAGTCTGATGTGGCTTTGGGAAAGTAACTGGAAGGTGAATCGTCTGATTAATATGAAATTCAGAAAAAACCTTTGATAAAATGTGTTTGGATGGGGTCAAAGTAACACCTTTTTGTAGAGAACACTGAATAGAGGGTCTTCCATTAGAGCCCCCAGTTCCCTGACCCTAAGGGCAGAGATGATGGCCACCAAGAAGGCAGTCTTCACAGATAGATGTAAGAAGGAGCACATAGCTAGTAACTTGAAAGGATGTTTCATGAGGCAATTAAGAACAAGGATCTCTGGTTGGTGGGATGAGATTCACTCGACCTCTCAGAAATCTCACTATGATATAATGGATGAAGATCAAAAAACCTTCTAATGGAGAGTGAAAAGCTGGAATCGCTTCTAAGTGAACCCTGACAAAACTCAAAAAAAATCCCAATCTTACTAACAAGTAATCCAAGACTCTGGAAAGAGAAGAATGAGCAGGGGAAAGCTTTCACCTATTACACCAAAGATATGTCCATTTCTGGAGGTAATTATGTCTTATAGATTCTTTTCTACTATTCATTAATACCTGTTGCACTTCTAAGGAACAGGAAATCTCTAACCTTGAGAACCACTGAGGAGCCATGAAAGGAGAGGGGAATGTGTCTCCCGCGACAATAGATATAATACATGCAGGCCATGCTGTCTGTCATTATCTTGATTGAATTGGCTCAGATTAGAAGGAGAAAATGAAAATGAATATTCCTGACTGCTCTCAACTCCAGAAAGTTGATGCAGAAGAGCTGTGCTTGCAGTGACCATTTGCCCTGAATTGTGTGGGGTACCAGCTGTGTCCCCTATCTCAAGAATAATGCATCTGATGTTATCATGACAGTAGAGGGATTTTGGATAAATGTGGCTCTGGCACCGATATTCACAGGGTCTTCCATCAGTTGAGTGACTTCAGAACCCACTGGGGAACAGATATAAGCTTGTCCAGACTGTGCTTGTGTAGTCTGTAGCCCATCTGAAGCCATCACTGGAGACACCAAAGATGTAACCTGGCATGCTGAAATACAAAATACAAGCTGCTATGTGCTCCAGCAGTTGAAGACAGTTTCTCACTGCCAACTGGGGAATGCACTGAATTCTTGAGATGAAATTCTGGAAGGTGAGAAATCTGTTGGAAGGGATAGAAGCCCTGCCTGCCAGCACATCCAGAAAACCTTCTATACAATTTAGACGCTGAAGTGGTATCAAAATGGACTTCTTGAGATTGAGCTGGAGGCCTAGGCTGCAGAATAGGGATTGTATCACCTGTACCGCTGATAATACTTTCTGATAAGGGCCGCCCTGAACAACTAATTGCCTAGATAAGAGAAGATGATTATGCCTCCATGATGAAGGTGTGTGGCTGACTGCTATAACCTTTGAGAATATCCTTGTAGCCAAGGAGAGGCCAAAAAGGAGCACCTGGTACTGGTAATGGTCCTAATTGAACAGGAATAGAAGAAACCTCTTGTAAGAAGGTTGGAATACCACATGAAAATGTGTTCTTGTAGGCTGAAAGTCAAACCAACCTCCAGAATCTAGAGAGGAAATTGTGCGTGCAAGGGTCACGATCCTGAATTATTTTGTTTCACATATGTGTTCAGATGTTTGAGGTCTATGATTGGCCTCCATCTTCTGTTTTTTGGAAACCAGAACATACTTTGAGTAGAATCCCTTTCCCTTGTGCTATACAGGAACTGGTTCTATGGCTCCTAAACACAGAAGAGAGGCAATCTCTTGTGTCAGCAATTGAGCATGAGACAGGTAGCTGAAAAGGGATGGGGTAGTGGGCAAGGGATGGAATTGAAATGAAATGGTGTAACTAGATGTTATGGTTTCCAACATCTATTTGTCCGACGTTATGTTCTCTCATGCAGCTTGAAATTGAGAGAGAGATGGTATCCAAAAGGGGGATTGACCATAGGATGGTATAGCAGTAAGATCTGTCAACTAAACAGTTGAGACTCCTGTCCAAGCCATCAAAACTGGTGCTTAGAAGATGTGAATGGTGGGACAAAGTAGCTGTGGCAGAAGCTGGCTTCTTTGAATATCTAGGTCTCTTGGTTGGTAACTCAGGTGGCCTATGGAAGTTAGAAAAACGGTGTAGAAGAGACTGCTGTGAAATCTTGAGACCTGCTAAACCTTCTTTTGTTCACAGGTGTATAGATCCTGAGGGATTTGAGCATGGTCCTTGAGTCCCTCAGAGGGTGAAAAAAGTCAGTGGTAGACTTAGCAAATGGTTTGGTGGCTGTCAAAAGGAAGGTCAACAGTACTCTGAACCTCACTAGGGAAACCCAGCAGCTGCCGCCAACATTCTCATCACATCACGCTCATGGTGGTTATGGACTGTGCTGCAGTGTAGGTTGCATTTAAAGGAGGCATGTCTGTAATGATATTTTTGCCAAAAGTTGACCTTTCTGATGCTCAGCTGGTAAGTTTTGAATAAGAGAATTAAACTTGTAGTTTAAATAACCATATTTTGACATAGGCACCTGGTGGTTCGCAACTTGAAACTGTAATGTGGCCGAGGAGTAGGACTTACAACCAAAGAGGTCAAGTCTCTTGTGATCTTTGGAGAAAAGGGCAGACTTAGAATTGCACTGCCTACCTTATCCATTGATGGCCTCCACTACTAAAGAGGTATAGGGTGAGAAAATAAAAGCTCTGAATCCTTGACTGGGACATAGTACGTTTTAGCTGCATATTTGCAAGTAGGTGCTGTGGTAACTGGAGTCTGCGAGATAATCTTAGCAGGCTCCGGCAAAGTTCATTGACAGGGATGGCTACGCATACAGGCTGAGCTGTGCAAAACGTTCAGGAGTTTATGGTTAGAATTCTGGACCTCCTCCAATGGAGTTTGAAGCATACTGGCAATATGCTTCATCAGCTCCTGAAACATCCTGAAGTCATCCGCCATGGAAGGTAGTGAAGGCATGATGGCTTCATCAGGCAATGGCGACAAAATATTAACAAACAGGTGTCACCTCTTTGTCAGCCCTTGCCTCCTGCTCCTCCAAAGTCTCCCCTCCTCTGTTTGGGAGGATGAGAGAGGAGGTTGAGAAGAATGAAACTGTGTATGCTCCCTTTGGGAGTGAGTAGATGCTGACCTAAACTGGAACAGGTAAATAGCCAGAGGATCCCAACAAGCCCACTGGGGGAGGGTCCAAAGGGCATAGGAAAGACATCAACCACTGGTCATACTCAGTGGGTGGGAGTTGAGGTCTTGTTTCTTCTATAGTGTCAGTACATGTGGGCAAATGATGCCTCCTAGAATATACAGGAGAACCCTTTACTAAAATTTGTGAGTCAGAGTCCTCTTCAACATATTCAGAGGGAGGTGAAAACAGGTGGGTGGGTGTGAGAGAGAGAATGGTTTGCCCTGGATGACTGAAGTTGGTGAGTAAAATGGCCTCAATGACAGATGTGGAGTTGGTGACCCAGCAGACTGCAAGATGACCGGTATGGTTTAGTAACAGAGATCCGGGCTTAGTGGAGACATGGTCTTTAGCATATCTAAACTCTTTTGGAACCATGGTATATAGGTAAGAATTAGATGATTTCCTGTGAAAGCCAGCTTCACTATCGATAGTACAGAACCCATATGCCTGATAGGAAGATCTGGGTCAAACTCCATTGGTACCAATGCAGAAGTACAGGATGATCGTATAGGTATCAAAGGGATAACAGAGTCTGAATACACAGATCTCTTTCAGGCAGAACCTCTAGTAACCTGGGTACGACTGTCCAAAATTTAAGATATCCTTGGTACCAAATCCTGTTTTAAGGTCTGGCTCTTACAATATGCTTTAGAAGACTTCACAATATTGGAGCCACTTGGAACCTCACAGGAACTCTCCCTTTTGGACCCAATGTCTCAGGGCCTTCTTGTGGAACAGTGTTCAAGATTTCATAGGAGAACTAGTGCGCCTACTCTTTTTATCAGTGGTCTGAGACTTAATGAATACCCCAGGCTTGGAAGACAGTCCTCAGCACACTGTTCTTAAGGAACCCATTCATGACACTGGGAGAACCTCTTGTTGAGGGGGTCAGCCAACTGATTCTGGGAGCCCAGTAAATGAGCAGCAATGGGAGAAATATCTTCCTTGATAAAAAAAAAGTCCCAGAGATTCATAGCTTCCTGGCATAGCTGATCGGACTGTGCCCTGACCTGCCAGTTTAGTATCTTGTGGTTGCATTGTTGGTCTGTACCTAAACCAAGAAGCCTTTGATGTGAGGGGTAAAAGCATGGTAAAGCCTTGTAAATTGCTCAAAGTGCAAGGACACATGACAAGCAGCTTCTCACTCTACCTTTAATGTGTGGGTTCACAATACCCTTAGGTGCGAATCCCACCCTATGAGACAATCATTGGTAATGACTGTCTTGGTTGGGAGGGGGCAGGAAAAAGGTGCACACACCCCCTATATTATATATTTTCCTATTTAACCACCGTTCTAGGGAATGTAGGACTGCAGGAGGAATCCACACCAATTTGTCTAGAGCAGTGGTGGACAACCTGCGGCCCATCAGGGTAATCTGATTGCAGGCCACGAGACATTTTGCTGACATTGACTGTCCGCAGGCACGGCCTCCCACAGCTCCCAGTGGCCTCAGTTCGCCAATGGGAGCTGTGTCCAAGGTAGGGTCTCTTCTGAATCTTAAGTTCAAGGAAAACAGGACTGCTACTTTGCTTCCTTTGCTGTTGGTTCCCTCGTTTGCTATACTGAGTAGCCAAGAGGGTCACTCTGATTTGGAAGAGACTTTCGATTACAGAGGCTGGATGACAAGCAGTGTGTGTGATGGTTTTGTTTATTACCAAACCTTGCATCCATCAGCAACAGCTTTAACTTCTCAACAGTTTGCTGTCTTGACCACGGGTGTCATGGAAGTAGGCGAGTGCAGTAGCACTGGCACGTTCTGCCTATGCTTGAGGATTTCCCTAGGGAATTTGTCTTCTTGTGTTCTCTCTCCCTATACCAATATCTATTCAGATTTGAAGTAGAAGTAGTACTTCAGTTAATTATCCTGAATGTTATAATTTCAGCCCAGTCCTAGAATTTGGCAATGCTTTTTTCATCAGAATCATGAATGTTGGCTTGGTTTCTGAAAAGGTGCAGCTAGTCTAAGTGTGCCAGTGTACCGCGATAGTAGGAGCATGATGGACAGCGTTTTTTGACACTTTTTTGAGAAAGGGAAGAGTAACCTGTGCAGTAGTGAATAGGAGCTGCAGATAACCTGGTTCAGCTACCATTGCAACTCACTGAAGGAAAAGCACTAATGAATTTGTAACAATCACCGCTTTTCAGCAAAATCATTTTAGTTTTGAAAGCTTTACTATTTATTATATTCCTTCTTTATTGCCCTCATTCATATATGCTCCAGAGCTAAATAACCAACTTCACCTTTAGGAGCACATCTGTGATTAGCTACAGAAGGAATGTAAGGTAAGGCTTGACAAAGCCCTGGCTGGGAGGATTTAGTTGGGGATTGGTCCTGCTTTGAGCAGGGGGTTGAACTAGATGACCTCCTGAGGTCCCTTCCAACCCTGATATTCTATGATTCTATGAATGTGCACAGTACTAATAAAAAATGTTCAATGTGAGAAATTTGATAAATTTCCTTAACTACTATTTGCTGTAAGGATTATTTTTTTTCCAATATCCTTTGTGAATTTCTGATAGCTTTTAATCCAAGTAATTAATGTAATAATGAGTTTAAAACTGTTTGTTTTAGAAAAAATATTATTTATGTCAGAGACTATCACAAATGAGATTATCTAGGGTAGGAGAATATAATACAGAAATAGTACGCAATTGCAATAAAGTATTAAGAACATTACCCTCCTGATAGGCTCCATCTGCCATCACTAAATGAAGAATCTTGGCATACAGATGTTTATATTCATTTCCCAGAATATTCTGAACTATTGTTGAACAAACATCAATATTCTCATCTTCATCTTCATGTATTGCCTATAAAAGAGTAGACAATGTAAGTGGTCCAATTTAAAATTTGAAATGAACATAAAGTGAAACAATTTACAAATTTATAAAAAGAATCATGGATTAACACAAACATTTATCTTTTAGGTCACACAATGAAATTTTATGTATTAGCATTAGTATGCAGAACAGAATACGAAGTTACAGGAATGTTCATAAATTCTAGTCATATAACACTATGCAGCAATGAGCAACTCAAGGTAGATTGATCTATTTTTCACTTAGTGCACTCCACAAACCTTTATTTTATCATAAACTTCAATGAATTTATCAAAGCCTATTTCCCGCTCCAGATTATATCTCAATTCTTCCAAATGGCTGAAGACACTGTCATATGCTTCACATTCACTGGCAATATCCCCATCACTGCTGTCTAGAAAAGGAAAATACAACAGGAGAAACAATTCAAAAAGTTTAATCCCACTTCAGTTCTGAATATATTGCTTCCATGTCCCTGAACTTTTGAAGTCCACCCAGACCTGTGAACCAAATTGAAGGCAGTTCACCTCAAGAATGTGCCACATGCTACCACACATTCACAGCAGCACTGAGTCACTAATTAAAAGCAGTAACAGACCCTTTCTCCTTTGGATGATCTGAAGAAATTGTGAGGAAAGAAGGTGCGTGAATGTGGCTCTGTGGAACCAATACAGTCGGAGTGTCCCTGGTGCTGGAATGTTACGTAGCTGTCTTCTCCATACACCCCACTCTGTAGATTAACCAGCAGTAACAATTCACATAAAAGAATAAAACAGCTGTCCCAAAACAGACATCTGACTTAAGCGTGGCACTGAAACAGAATTGTCGGATAAAGTTCCATGTAACCACTCCACAAGTCTCAAAAATGGGTCTAACACACCATGGCAGGTTGCAAAAGCCTACAAAATGAGTCCGTAATCTGGCATCTAATCTTCCATCTGCAGATAAAGATTTGAATATAAAGAATCATCTGTTTGGATTCCTTCTGTGCTAAGGTACATCCTTCTCCAACCACAATAAATCTAGGTGACTTCTGGGAAGACCCAGTCATAATTTAGGTTTCAGAGTAGCATCCGTATTAGTCTGTATCCACAAAAAGAAAAGGAGGACTAAGGTGCCACAAGTCCTCCTTTTTTTAGTCATAATTTAGTTAACTCCCAAGTTCTCACTTCACATCCTGATTTGGTAGCAAAACTAGCCTATATGTGCCCTAGTGTGTAGGGAAGAAAAACAGCTGGACTTTGCACATAGTGAAGACAAGACATGTTTTTAAATTTGTTAGCTGGACATGGTCAACACATGTGGGAGCTTAGAGTGAACCATAACCAGCTAAAATATTTTTTATAAATTGTTATTTGCCTGGTCTGCACAAGATAGAAATTCTTATTTTAAACCCTGTTAGCCAACACTTTTTAAAAACACAATTTATTTTTTGAGTTGAGACATGATCTAAGAGAATTAGTGTAAGAGAAATGAGCTATTAAGGCTTAGAGCTCACTCGTATTTATTAAGGAATTTCTTTACATTAAGGACTCCAAGATAATACCTCATCTACGGAAAACCACATGCTATCTGGTCAGAAACCAACAATTCAGAGACCTTTCAACGGGAGTAGGAAACAGGAAGAGCAAATGTTTCTTCAGTTTCTCTATTGCTTTGTACATGTTAAGCAGCATTTTTATATACAGTAGAACCTCAGAGTTATGAGCACCACAGGAATGAAGGTTGTTCGTAACTCTGAACAAAAATGTTATGGTTGTTTTCATAAGTTTACAGCTGAACATTGACTTAATACAGCTTTGAAACTTTACTATATAGAAGAAAAATGCTGCTTCCAATCATCTTAATTTAAATGAAACAAGCACAGAAACAGTTTCCTTCCCTTGTCAAATCTTTTTTAAACTTTCTTTTTTTAGTAGTTTATGTTTAACACAGTACTGTACTATATTTGCCTTTTTTTGGGGGGGGAGAGGATGGGAGGGTGTCTCTGCTGCTGCCTGATTGCATACTTCTGGTTCCAAATGAGGTCTGTGGTTGACCGGTCAGTTCGTAACTCTGGTGTTCGTAACATTGAGGTTCTACTTTAACAGCTTAATAAAATGCGCCCATCCACTAATTTAGGTAGAACATATACAATCTTTATCATTAAGGGATGATTTTCAAAGGTGAATACCTAAGAGTCCTAAATCTCACCCTAAAACAATACGCATGCACACAACCCTTGGGTTCACTTCTGACAACAGCTCAGAGATCTGTATAACATGGTGCATGGATTTTGAGAGGAGATTTGTTTCCAATTTAACATAGGGAGCACATACCTATTACTGTGCATTTTTTAAATTGCCAATAGAAACCCAGAAGTACTGTCATAAAGTTTACATTAACAAATTTTGCAAAGTAGGTAGCTTTGTCTAGTAGTTAAACCCCAGAAATCTCAAATTCCAGTTCCAAATTCTAATAGCCGGTTCTACCACTAACGCTCTCCATGACTGTGGCAAGTTACAGACTTGACCAAATTACAAGCTTAATCTAGTACTGCCAACCTAAAGTGTTAAAAAATCATAAGCTTATCTTTAAATCATGACATCTTTAAAGCACTATATTATAGGGGGAGAGGTTGCCCTCTGGATTTTGAGCCTATAGGAGTTGTGTTTTCAAGCTTTACTCTGTACCATAAGGTCTAAAATACTTTATTAAAAATGAAAGCTAAGATTCTCATGAAATAATGCCCCAGCTCCTGGAGTCACGTTAAGATGACACCAATAGTGAGAGACTTCTGATAAAAATTCACGAGTGAACAACACTTTTAATTACCTGTAAAATGGGGACACCTACAGAGACAAGTGGGAATTAGGAGGAGAAAAGCAGTAGTAATTTATGAGGCTTGTTTAATTTCTATAAAAGTCTTTGAGATCTCTCATAAAAAAGTAAAGTATTATACTACAAGGACATCACATATCTTTGGTTTGTTGAGACGTACCCTACACATCAATCCAAGAATGATAGGTATATCTATACAATCTTATTTCTTGAATATTGTTACACTTTTACACTTGCATAAATTATACTATATTCCCACACAACGTAGAACTCATTAAAATTCCTTCATTTATCCTGACCACTTCCTAAATTTTCTCATTTGCCTTTTTTAAGCGGTACTAAAATATTCTACTTTTAACTAGAATTTTAGAACCTGAAATGTAAGATTAAGACTTTAGTACAGCATTTTATGCTGCTAACATCACATCCTAAAAGCAGCAAGGTAATGGGATTTTCTGAAACGAACTAAATCATATTTTCAGTTCCATCGCATTAATAGATATTTCTAGTTTCACTGTAACAGCCGTGTTAGTCTGTATTCGCAAAAAGAAAAGGAGTACTTGTGGCACCTTAGAGACTAAATAAATAAATTTGTTAGTCTCTAAGGTGCCACAAGTACTTCTTTTCTTTTTTAGATATTTCTAGTAATGGCAAGGTTGAAAAACCTCGTGTCCTTTGTATGCTTTATCCTAATGCAGCTTCTCATTTACTCCAGTCACACCAGTTTATATTCCCTGTTCACATTTATGTGACACAATCATGCACTGTAGGTGGGAAAAGATGTGCAGCAGTGCATAATCTTAGATTTTTCCTGAAGGTAACAGTTCCAGATAACAAAGTTACTTCATACTAATTTGAAATCTTTGTCCACTGAAGACTAAACATTTCCCTTCAACACTGGTTATATGTTATAACCCTAAATAAGATCTAATTATAATTTGACTTTTCCAAGTTTTGTAATAAAATGAAGCTTAATTCTGTATAATGTCTTTTATAGAGACTATGCTAAAACCCTTTATAGAATTGTTACTGAATTCTGTATTTATATCACTAACATCAGAAAGAGAAATTGCAAGTAACAAAGTTTATACCTGATTGCCATTCTTCATTAAGTACACTTTCACTGCTGGGGTTGTTGTCATCCTCATCATCCAACTCGGTACCATTTGTTATGCGTGCTGCAGTATCTGCCTTTAAGGTAGACAACTCCTCTTCACTAAATTCTTCACTCGGCTGCTCCCTAAGTAACTGTTCCATCGAGGCCTGAAGAGCCCGCAAGTCTGTATCTGCCTCACCAAACATACTTGGAGAAGAAAAATATACACAAATAACATAAAGGTAACACCATCCAGACAGTTCTAAAATTTCCTCTAAATCTGAACCAAAATGTTTAGGGATATTCTTGGAAAGAGGGTGATATTTCCCCTCCTTATCTTAGGTAGAAAGGTCATTCCAAACCTTATACTTGTGTGGCAGTTAAGACTATGACACTGGCTAATGATACATTACCATTTTTTCAGGTTTCAGAGTAGCAGCAGTGTTAGTCTGTATCCGCAAAAAGAAAAGGAGGACTTGTGGCACCTTAGAGACTAACAAATTTATTTGAGCATAAGCTTTCGTGAGCTACGTGAAGTGAGCTGTAGCTCACGAAAGCTTATGCTCAAATAAATTTGTTAGTCTCTAAGGTGCCACAAGTCCTCCTTTTCTTATTACCATTTTTTGTTAAAGAAAACATCTTGCATTCACTTAGACTGATGGCTCTTTCTCCTTTACAGCTTGAATACAATGAATGGCAAGAGGCTGCCCTTAGAACTGGGAGCAGTCATGGCAGAACTCTCATTCTGTGACACCTGAGAGGATCATCTTGCAGACATAGCATTGCTAGGTCTGTCCCACCACAATGAAGTGTGTGGGAGAAGGGAAATAGCTCAGCATTAGTTTTGTCTCTGAATAAAGCCCTTAAGTTTTGGTCCACTAAGCAAAAGGAGAGTGGCGGGGGGGAAAGGTTTCACTCACTGCTTCCCCCAAATTAAGATAGCAGTGGATAAAGCAGGATTGCTGTACCCCTGCTCTCTTTGTTTTGCTGGAGTGAGAAACTGGGGTAAGGATGGAAGGTAAGCAAACAAGTCCTAGAGCCCTGTGGGGAAGTATGAATTGCCTCTGACGTTTTCAGAAACAGAAGGGCAAACCAGCTGTCTCTCACCGAGGAAGAAGCCAGGATACAGAGTTACACTTATCCTGAATGAATCTTCACTGTAATAGTGCAACTTAATTTGTGAAACATGATAAGCCATGATGGTAAGGTACTTGATAAGCAGTGACAGTACCACATCTGTTTTCTATACCTATATAATACAGTACAAAACACCCAGTCTTGCAAGAATACATTTACACTGTAAAATACACAAGTATTTAAATTTAGCAGCAGCTAATGACAGTAACTTACTGAACCAT
The DNA here is from genome assembly GCF_965140235.1 of Caretta caretta. Classification (NCBI taxonomy): domain Eukaryota; kingdom Metazoa; phylum Chordata; order Testudines; family Cheloniidae; genus Caretta; species Caretta caretta. The sequence continues at coordinate 80,390,648 of NC_134209.1, forward strand.
TTTTAAATTGTAAGACTTAGCAGAATATTTTCCACAAGTCTTCAGCCTCTGGTGGTATTTTATGCTTTGCCACATTCACTTCTGTTCAAACTGAAGTTTCATTGAAACAATTTGATACATTTGGTTTGCTTGAAGACAGTGTTCCCCACAGGTAAAAGGCCAGCACATTAGTTTCCCCAGCATCTCCCTGCTGTCCCCAATTAGAAATGTAGCTTGGTTATGTTTATTCTATTACTATTTGTACCTTAGTCACAGGACCCCACTGTGCTAGGCACTGTACACACAGAACAGAAAGATGGCCCCTGCCCACAAAGAATTTACACTCTCAGTATAAAACAAGTGTGACGCTCTGTACCTCGGGGCAACACCCTACACCCCCCATGTTCATCCTTGTAAAATGATTGTGGGGTATCCAATGAAAAGTTTGTCATGTCGAGTGTCTTTGGAAGGCTCATGATGCACTGAGCATTGTTGTTACACTAATATTATAGGTTATAATTTCATGTATGTAGTTATGAGGCTGAAAATGTATCCTCATGGCTTAAAGTAAGCCCACGCAAAAACTCTCCAAGAGCAGAGAGGCAGTTCACACCTCATCAGGCCAGGATGGGACAAACCCAGCCCAGCCTCACAGGAACAAAGGGCACTGACCTAGGCAACAACAAAAGAATCGGTTAGATTCTCGAGAGAGTCACCCCCCCTTCCTTTGGTCAGTTTGGAACTGTGATGAAGTAATCCTCACCTGACTCTGAAGGGGGGGAGGGGCAAAGCCAAGAGGGAAGAAAGGACATGATAAAAGGAAGAGACATTTGCCATGCTCTCTCTCTTTCTTCCACCTACATCTGCAGACACCACACCAAGTGACTGAAGCGCTGATCAAAGGGGAGAGCCTGGCTAAAGAGCAAAAACCAGTCAGCCTGTGGTGAGAAGCATCTAAGTTTGTAAGGGCACTGAAATTGTTAAGATCAGTTTAGAATGCGTTTTGCCTTTATTTCATTGATCAAATCTGACTTGTTATGCTTTGACTTACAAACACTTAAAATCTATCTTTATAGTTATTAAATCTGTTGTTTATTCTACCTGAAGCAGTTCATTTGGTTTGAAGCATGATAAGAGACTCCCCTTGGGATAACAACCTGGTGCATATAAATTTCTTTGTTAAATTGACAAACTCAAATAAGCTTGCAGCGTCCAGCGGGCATAACTGGACGCTGCAAGACAGAGGTTCCTAGGGCTGTGTCTGGGACCGGAGGTATTGGCTAGTCTCATTCGGTTGCACAATCCAAGGAGCAGCTTACATGCCAGAGGCTGTGTGTGAACATCCCGGGAGCGGGGGTTCTCACAGCAGAGCAGGGTAAGGCTGGCTCCCAGAGTCAAGGGTTGGACTGACCTAGCAGATCACCAGTCCAGATAACACCAGAGGGAACGTCACACCAAGACGCAACAGAGAGTACAAGGAAACAACACTGGTCAGCATGATAGGCAGTGGTCTCAGCACACCAACATCCTAACTGTTAAGTTTTTTGTAGGAGTCACAGCAAAGCAGGATTCTGAGGTAACTTTGCAGATGTTTACATCCAAGCATGGAGAGGCTGCATGGGAGAAAGCACAAAGGTGCTTATTTGAAAATTTAACAAGTGGACCAATCGGAGACAGGAGTCAACATCTTGATATTGAATGAAAAATGATAGGCAGAGTGGAAATATGCTGTGAAGGGCCTTGTAAGTGAAGACAAACCCTGTGTAACTGATCAGGTGGTTAGAGACAAAAAGGCATCCTTTAAAAATTGGAAGTCAAATGCTACTGAGAAAAATAGAAAGGAACAAACTCTGGCAAGTCAAATGTAAAAGTATAATTAGACAAGCCAAAAAAAAGAATTTGAAGAGCACTAGCAAAGAAAAAAAAAATTGCTGTTAGTTTTTGTAAGTACATCAGAAGCAGGAAGAATACCAAACAATAAGTGGAGCCATTAAAGGAGCACACAAGGAAGACAAGGCCATTGTACAGAAGCTAAATTAATTCTTTGCATCAGTCTTCACTTCCAATATCTGAGCCATTCTTTTTAGGTGACTAATCTGAGCAACTGTTGCAGATTGAGTTGTTGATAGAGGTGGTTTTGGAACAAACTGATAAAATGAAACAGAAATAAGTCACTAGGACCATATGGTATTCACCTAAGAATTGTGAAGGAACTCAAATATGATATTGCAGAGCTACTTACTATGGTACGTAACCTACTACTTAACTCAGCCTCTGTACCAGATGTCTGAAAGATACTTAATGTCTACTTTTTAAGAAAGGCTCCAGATGTGACCCTGGCAATTACAGACCAGTAAGCCTAATTTCAGTATCAGGCAAATTGGTTTAAACTATCAAACAAATTATCAGACAAATGGCTGAACATGATTGTTGGTACTCCTGGAGAAATTCTGCACTACTGTGGTGCAGCAGAAAAATGCCCCCACCCCACAGATTCCCTTTGCTTCCTTGCAGAAAATGGTTTCTGTGGGGAAGCAAAGAGAAACTGCACCAGTACTCACTCACCCCTCCTCAGCAGCTCAGACTAGGGTTGCCAGGTGTCCGGTTTTCAACTGGAACACCCGGAAAAGGGACCCTGACAGCTCCTGTCAGCACCGCTGACTGGGCCATTAAAAATCCAGTTGCAGTGCAGGGACGGTCCCTATCTGGCTCCATGCCACTCCCGGAAGTGGCGACATATCCCTCTGACTCCTAGATGCAGGGGAAGCCTGCGAGGCTCCACGCACTGCCCACACCCCACCCTGAGCACCGGCTCCGTAGCTCCCATTGGCTGAGAATGCGGCCAATGGGAGCCGCAGTGGCTGCGTCTGTGGCCAGAGGCAGTGCGCAGAGCCCTTTGGTCACCCCTGCACTTAGGAGCCGAAGGGACATGTCACCACTTCTAGGAGCTTCCTGAGGTGAGCGCCACGGGGAGCCCAAACCCCCTGCCTAGACACCTCCTGCACCCAAGCTCTCTCCCAGATCCCACACCCCAACACGTTCCCCACCCCAGAGCCCTCACCCCCTCCCACAACCCAACCCCCTGCCTAATGAGAAGGAGTGAGTGATCAAGGGTGGGAGAGAGCGAGCGAGGATGGAGTGAGCAATGGGCAGGGCGTCCAAGAGCGGGCGGGGCCTCGGGGAAGGGGCGGGGCCTCAGAGAAGGGGCATGGCTGGAATGTTCAGTTTTCTGCAAATAGAAAGTTGGCATCCCTAGCTCAGACGTGTCTGTTTGGGCAGCCGGGGGGGGGGGGAGCAGAGGTAAATCACGGGGGCGGGGGAGAGGGGTCTGGGGATGCCTGGGCTGTCCAGAGACATTACCAGTTTGGGGGCGGGGGGGGGGGAAGAAGAGAGAGAGAGAGAGAGAGAGGGAAACTGACTTCCCCCTCTCTCTCCCCCTTCCCTGCATGGAACAGATGGTGCTGGGTCAGATCATGCCCCAGAAACTTCCCCTGGCTGCAGGAAGCTCTGCACCACGGGGGGAGGAAGAGGAGGAGGAGAAGGCGGTGGCTCAGCATAGGGATCTGAGTGCAGGGGCGGGGGTTTTGGGCGGTCAGGGGGAGCAGCTCCCTGTACAGTGACTCCTCCCCGCCCTGCGCATCCAGAACCCCTCCCCTCAAGCCCCCTCCACATCCCAGAACCCCCTCAAGTCCCCTCTGCATCCAGAGCCCCCCGCACCCAGAATCCCCCTACCCGCTCCCCAAATCCTCACCCCACGAGCCTCAGCCCCTGCATCAGGAGCTCCCCATACCCAGACCCCACCACTGAGCCCCAACCGTGACCCCCCCACCCCACTGAGCCCTAACCATCTTCACCTGGACTCCCCAGTAGAGTCCTATTCCCCCTCCACCCAGACCCCGCACCCACATTGTGCAACACAGAACCCTGGTACTCTTGAGGGAATTCTGCATAAAAAAACCCAAACAATTAAAATATGCAGAATTTTAAATTGTCAAAATAACAAACGCAGCAATATAATCACATCATTTTCAATTATTTTGGTAATTTATTTCAAAATACTTCTCAGCAAATAATTGAAAATGGTGTGATTACATTGTGTTATTTTGACAGATAAAATATGCAGAATTTTAAAATATTTTTGGGGAAGAATTTTTAATATTTTGGTGCAGAACTCCCTCAGGAGTATTGTTGGGGAACAGTCAACATGGCTTTTGTAAAGGGAAATCATGCCTCATCAATCTGTTAGAATTCTTTGAGGAGGTCAACAAACATGTGGACAAGGGTAATTCAGTGGTTACAGAGTACCTGGACTTTCTGAAAGTCCTTGACAAGGTCCTTCACCAAAGGCTCTTGAGCAAAGTAAGAAGTCATGGGATAAGAAAGAAGGTCATCTCATGGATCAGTAATTGGTTACAAGACAGGAAACAGTAGGAATAAATGGTCAGTTTTCATAGAGGAGAGAGGTAAACAGTGGGGTTCCCCCCAAGGATCTGGACTGGGACCAGTGCTGTTCAGCATATTCGGAAATGATCTGGAAAAAGGGGTAAACAGGTGGCAAAATTCGCAGATGTTACTAACTTACTTAAGATAGTTATGTCCAAAGCAGACTGTGAAGAATTACAAAGGGATCTCACAAAACTGGGTGACTGGGCAAGAAAATAGTAGATGTGCAAAGTAATGCACACTGGAAAACATAATCCCAGTTATACATACAAAGTGATGGGGTCTAAATTAGCTATTACCACTCAAGAAAGATCTTGGGAGTCATTGTGGATAGTTCTCTGAAAACATCTGCTCAATGTGCAGCAGGAGTGAAAAAAAGCTAACAATGTTAGGAACCATTAGGAAATGAATAGATACTAAAAGAGAAAATATGCCATAATCAATGGTATACCCACACCTTGACTACTGCATGCAGTTTTGGTCACCCCAACTCAAAAAAGATTATGGGTATGGAACAGCTTCCATATAGGGAGAAATAGAAGACTGGGACTGTTCAACTTGGAAAAGAGATGACTGGGGGGGGGGGGCGCTATTATAGAGATGTATAAAATCATGATATGATGTTGAGAAAGTAAATAAGGAAGTTTCAGAGTAGCAGCCGTGTTAGTCTCTATCTGTAAAAAGAAAAGGAGGACTTGTGTCACCTTAGAGACTAACAAATGTATTAGAGCATAAGCTTTCGTGAGCTACAACTCACTTCATCAGATGCATACAGTGGAAAATATAGTGGGGAGATTTTATATACACAGAGAACATGAAACAATGGGTGCTAACATACAGACTCTAACAAGAGTGATCAGGTAAGGTGAGCTATTACCAGCAGGAGAGCAGGGGCTGGGAGAGGAACCTTTCGTAGTGATAATCAAGGTGGGCCATTTCCAGCAAGTTGACAAGAACAGTAGGAGGGGAAATAAACAAGGGGAAATAGTTTTACTTTGTGTAATGACCCATCCACTCCCAATCTTTACTCAAGCCTAAGTTAATTGTATCCAGTTTGCAAATTAATTCCAATTCAGCAGTCTCTCGTTGGAGTCTGGTTTGGAAGTTTTTTTGTTGAAGAATTGCCACTTTTAGGTCTGTAATCAAGTGACCAAAGAGACTGAAGTGTTCTCTGACTGGTTTTTGAATGTTATAATTCTTGACGTCTGATTTGTGTCCATTTATTCTCTTACGTAGAGACTGTCCAGTTTGGCCAATGTACGTGGCAGAGGGGCATTGCTGGCACATGATGGCATGTATCACATTGGTAGATGTGCAGGTGAACGAGCCTCTGATAGTGTGGCTGATGTGATTAAGCCCTATGATGGTGTCCCCTGAATAGATATGTGGACACAGTTGTCAACGGGCTTTGTTGCAAGAATATGTTCCTGGGTTAGTGTTTTTGTTGTGTGGTTGCTGGTGAGTATTTGCTTCAGGTTGGGGGGCTGTCTGTAAGCAAGGACTGGCCTGTCTCCCAAGATCTGTAAGAGTGATGGGTCCTCCTTCAGGATAGGTTGTAGATCCTTGATGATGCATTGGAGAGATTTTAGTTGGGGGCTGTCATAAATATAAAGGGAAGGGTAAACCCCTTTGAAATCCCTCCTGGCCAGGGGAAAGCTCCTCTCACCTGTAAAGGGTTAACAAGCTAAAGGTAACCTCGCTGGCACCTGACCAAAATGACCAATGAGGAGACAAGATACTTTCAAAAGCTGGGAGGAGGGAGAGAAACAAAGGGTCTGTGTGTCTGTCTATAGTCTGTCTTTGTCGGGGATAGACCAGGAATGGAGTCTTAGAACTTTTAGTAAGTAATCTAGCTAGGTATGTGTTAGATTATGATTTCTTTAAATGGCTGAGAAAAGAATTGTGCTGAATAGAAAAACTATTTCTGTCTGTTTATCTTTTTTGTAACTTAAGGTTTTGCCTGGAGGGGTTCTCTTTGTTTTTGAATCTAATTACCCTGTAAGATATCTACCATCCTGATTTTACAGGGGGGATTTCTTCATTTCTATTTACTTCTGTTTTTATTAAAAGTCTTCTTGTAAGAAACTGAATGCTTTTTCATTGTTCTCAGATCCAAGGGTTTGGGTCTGTGGTCACCTATGCAAATTGGTGAGGCTTTTTATCCAACATTTCCCAGGAAAGGGGGGGTGCAAGTGTTGGGAGGATTGTTCATTGTTCTTAAGATGCAAGGGTCTGGGTCTGTAGTCACCTAGGCAAATTGGTGAGGCTTTTTACCAAACCTTGTCCAGGAAGTGGGGTGCAAGGTTTTGGGAAGTATTTTGGGGGGAAGGACGCGTCCGAACAGCCCTTCCCCAGTAACCAGTATTAGTTTGGTGGTGGTAGCGGCCAGTCCAAGGACAACGGGTGGAATATTTTGTACCTTGGGGAAGTTTTGACCTAAGCTGGTAAAGATAAGCTTAGGAGGTTTTTCATGCAGGTCCCCACATCTGTACCCTAGAGTTCAGAGTGGGGGAGGAACCTTGACAGGGGTGAAGGTGATGGCGAGTGGCGTTCTGTTATTTTCTTTGTTGGGCCTGTTCTGTAGTAGGTAACTTCTGGTACTCTCAACCCCTCAGACAGAGGCAAACACCTACAAGATCTCGATCAAGCGTTCTTACAACTACAGTACCCACCTGCTGAAGTGAAGGAACAGACTGACAGAGCCAGAAGAGTACCCAGAAGTTACCTACTACAGGACAGGCGCAACCAAGAAAATAACAGAACGCCACTAGCCATAGTAAAACTATTTCCCCTTGTTTATTTCCCCTCCCACTGTTCTTGTCAACTGCTGGAAATGGCCCACCTTGATTATCACTACGAAAGGTTCCTCTCCCTGCCCCTGCTCTCCTGCTGGTAATAGCTCACCTTTTCTGATCACTGTTGTTACAGTCTGTATGGTAACACCCACTGTTTCATGTTCTCTGTGTATATAAAATCTCCCCACTATATTTTCCATTGTATGCATCCAATGAAGTGAGCTGTAGCTCACGAAAGCTTATGCTCTAATACATTTGTTGGTCTCTAAGGTGCCACAAGTACTCTTTTTCTTTTTATGAATAAGGAAGTGTTATTTATCCCTTCACATAAGACAAAAATCAGGGTTTACTCAATGAAATTAATATGCAGCGAGTTTAAAAGAAAAAAAGGAATGACTTATTTACACAACACACAGTCAACCTGTGGAACTCGTTGCCAGGAGATGTTGTAAAAGTCGAAAGTATTACTGGGTTAAAAAAAGAATTAGATAATTTCATGGAAGATAAGTCCATCAATGGCTATTAGCCAAGATGGTCAGGGACAACTCCATGCTGTGTGTGTCCCTAAGCATCTGACTACCAGACACTGGGAGTGGCAACAGGATAGATCACTTGATTGCACTGTTCCACTCATTCCCTCTGAAGCATCTAGCATTGGGCTAGATGGACCATTAGTCTGATACAGTATGGCTGTTCTTATGCAACAGAGAAGCGGGAGAGACAAGGTAGCAACGCAAAGAGAAGGCATGACACAGTAGAAGCAATGGGGAAGGATAACAATCTTTGCAGCAGCATTCTGGATGCATATGAGTGGGGCAAGATTGCATTTGTCGAGACCACAGTAAACGATGTTGCAGTAATCAAAACATAAGATGAGGAGGAACCTAAATGAGATTTTTGGCTCTGTAGGCGGAGAAAAAAGGCTGTAGGTTATGCAGAAAGAATCAGCAAGATTTAGACGTAGTGTGAGAGGACCTATGTCAAGGCTCCTTCTCCACTCTGAACTCTAGGGTACAGATGTGGGGACCTGCATGAAAACCTCCTAAGCTTACTTTCACCAGCTTAGGTTAAAACTTCCCCAACGTACAAATTATTTTACCCTTTGCCCTTGGATTTCCACTGCCACCACCAAACTTTATCTGGGTTCCTGAAAAAATGGAGTTTGGACACGTCTTTCCCCCCAAAATCCTCCCAACCCTTGCACCCCACTTCCTGGGAAAGGTTTCGAAAAAATCCTCACCAATTTGCATAGGTGACCACAGACCCAAACCCTTGGATCTGAGAACAATGAAAAAGCATTCAGTTTCTTACAAGAAGACTTTTAATAGAAATAGAAGTAAATAGAAGTAAAGGAATCACCTCTGTAAAATCAGGATGGTAGATATCTTACAGGGTAATTAGATTTAAAACATAGAGAATCCCTCTAGGAAAAACCCTAAGTTACAAAAAAGACACACAGACAGGAATAGTCATTCTATTCAGCACAGCTATTTTCTCAGCCATTTAAAGAAATCATAATCTAACACATACATAGCTAGATTACTTACTAAGTTCTAAGACTCCATTCCTGTTCTGTCTCCGGCAAAAGCATCACACAGACAGCCACAGACCCTTTGCTTTTCTCCCTCCTCCCAGCTTTTGAAAGTATCTTGTCTCCTCACTGGTCATTTTGGTCAGGTGCCAGCGAGGTTACCTTTAGCTTCTTAACCCTTTACGGGTGAGAGGATTTTTCCTCTGGCCAGGAGGGATTTTAAAGGGGTTTACCCTTCCCTTTATATTTATGATAACCTACAAAGAGATCCACGTCAAAGATGACACCTAGGTTATCGACCTGATTGATAGACAGGCAACTGGTGTTGTCCACGGTGATCAAGAAAGGAGGTCGCAGATAGAATTGCGGTGGGGGGTTGGGAGAAGAAGAGTAAAAACTTTGTTTCAGCCATGTTCTGTTTGAGCTGAAAACTAGACATCCACTAGGAGAGGTCAGAGAGACAGGCAAAGATTATAGTTTGGACAAAACTATAGAGTGGTAGATCTATGAATCTTCCACATAGAAATGGTAATTGAATTCGTGTTTGAAGATTACCCAGAGATAAGGTATAGAGGGAGAAGAGGAGACAACAAGGACAGAGCTGTATAGGAGATCCTTCAAAAGGACAAGCTAAAGGAGCAATTAGAGAGGTAGGGGAAGAACAAGGAGAGGACAGAGCCATGAAAAATCAATGGAGGACAAGATTTCAAGAAGAGCATGGTCAGTGATGGTGGCTGGCCAGGTCAAAGAGAACAAGGATGGAGTATTGGGTTCTGAACTTTAACTAGAAAAGACAGGTTTCAGAGGAACAGCCGTGTTAGTCTGTATTCGCAAAAAGAAAAGGAGTACTTGTGGCACCTTAGAGACTAACCAATTTATTTGAGCATGAGCTTTCGTGAGCTACAGCTCACTTCATCAGATGCATCTGATGAAGTGAGCTGTAGCTCACGAAAGCTCATGCTCAAATAAATTGGTTAGTCTCTAAGGTGCCACAAGTACTCCTTTTCTTTTAACTAGAAAAGAGTCATTAGTGTCAACAAGAGTTTCGTTTTAGTGGCGTGCAAGGGGCCTGAAGAGCATCTAGGAATAAACTAGAGGAGATGAACTCCAGACAACAGTTGCTGACAACAGTGCATTCAATGAGCTTAGAGATGGAAGGAAGAAAGACAGAGTGGTAGCTGGAGAAGCAAGAGGTGTTAAGGTAGGGTTTTGATTTTTGTTTAAGATGGGAGAGAGTAAAACATACCTCTGTGTGGTATGCATTGTTGTTGTAGCCGTGTTAGTCCCAGGATATTTGAGATACAAGGTGTGTGAGATTATATCTTTTATTGGACCAATTTCTGATAAGGTTTCGAGCTACACAGAGCTCTTCCTCATGTCTAGGTAAGTTATTAAGCTGTGACACTCTGGGTTCAAGGCTGAACAGATAGTTTAGCATAAGTAGTTAGCACATATTTTAAGAGACCATTCAAGGATCACTTTGCCTCGAACGGTCCCTTAAAATATGTGCTAACTACTTATGCTAAACTATCTGTTCCACGTGGTACTTAGGCGTGACACTCTGAGTACCTTTTCCAGACCGAAGGAAGAGCTCTGTGTAGCTCGAAACCGTCTCTCTTTCACCAACAGAAGTTGGTCCAATAAAAGAGATAAAATAGAAGTATAGGTGGATGAGGTTAATAGTTATTTTCTAGTGTATTTCAGTTAAATTAAGAGGCCTTTATTATTTCTCTCTATTTTTTTTTTGCAAGAGTTGATAAATAAATTATGCTTACATGTCTTCAGAATCAGAATGCCCTTCTTTGACATGCTCATCTTCCATATCCTCTATTTCAAGATTGTCTTGATGTTGTACATCTGCTACAATGGGAACGTCAACTAGTGTTCTGTACAACTTGGAAAGATCTGGGAGTGAACATGTTCTTAACATCTGAAAAGGTCACAAAAAACTTCAGATTAGGATATTCAGTAACAAACAAGAAACAGAACTGGAAATTAAAGATCAAATCAAAGTAGGAATACCTATTTAAAATATTATATAAAAAACCTCTACACAATTAGCAAACTAAGTATGGAACACATGAGACTGCATGTTTTGCCTTTCCACTAAAATGGGAAAATGTTCCTTTTACTTTAAGTGTTGAGCGGGTCTGAGAAACTCAGAACATATGTAAACTGATTTATATTCTTTTTACATAAGAGACTGTTCATTCTCTTGCTAGTTATCTTTTTAAAAAATAAGAACTTTACGGAGATAAAAACGAATTACATCAGACAAATGATATATACATATATATTAGTTCAAGGACAGACATTTCCTAAAAGTCATCATCAGATCACTACCATCTTAAACCACCTCTACAAAACAAATCTCAATTAACTTATTAAAATCACCTTCTATAATTAAAATTGAAATAATTTTTTTAAATGTCAGTTTATTTTGCACTATTTATAGTGTTTGTTTAAGCTGAGAGATGAAAAGGAAATGAACACAAGTCAATTCAGTTTTTTTCATAGTACATTTCAAGTCAGTTTCATTTACAAGTTCTCATCCACAGCAGTGTTCTGGAATGTTAGTGGTAAACAAAGAATATTTATTTGTTTTAAAAACAAAACAAAACACCCTCTGATTCTTCCTCAACAGAAATTTAAAAAAAAATAGAACAAAGTAATTGTTTGCTCTGTGCTCAAACAAGGATACGGTTCTGATAATTAGGTTTCTAGAAACCATACTGTACATTATACACATTCTTGGTGAAAAACAACACTAAGACCTGGCCTACACTTTGAAGTTTACCAGAAAAACGGCATCTCTGAACTTTGAAATATATTAACACAATTTTGAATCCTCCTGACAAAACCCTGAACTTTTGCTGGTGAAGTTAACCAGTTCCCCAAGGGACTTAAGTACTGTTCTATCAGCACAATGCCAGTGTGAATGCTGAAGTAGACAGCAGTACAGTACTCTAGCAACAAGCCCACAATTTAACTGTTTCCACAGAAGCAACCACTCTGATCAAAGAACTCTGCTGCCCTGGAGTCATGACCAGAAGCATATGCCCTTGTAGGCCTGAGAGCTGTTCAACACTTCCCACACCCCTTACCCACAATATTAAACCAGCCTTGGGCGAAACTTGGAGTTCACCACTACAATTGAAAAAAGGAATGTTCTGCAGCTAATAAAAGCACCCTCCCCCCCACCTCAGGAATGTTCCGAACAAGAGTTATAATCACCGAGGTTGTAAAGACGCTGGGAAATTAGGGAGGATACAGAAAGAGACTCAACAAAATGGTAAAAAGCTCTGACCAGCATTTTATGCTGACCATCTGGACAAATAGAGATGGTCACAACTAAGTTACAATTTGGGCATGAAAGATAAAATGTAAAGAACTTGGGCAGGAAGGAGGACACATAGGTGCAAGGGCATAATTGGTTAAAAAAAAAAAAAGAAAAAGAAAAAAATTTGTTATTGAGGAGCATGGGATAATGTGATAGGTTTAAGTAGCACAGAGTCCTGTGGCACCTTATAGACTAACAGATGTACTGGAGCAAAAGCTTTCGCAGGTGAATACCCGCTTCTTCAGCACAGGACTCTTTGCCGCTTTTTACAGATCCAGATTAACATGGCTACCCCTCTGATATGTGATAGGTTTAGTAAATTTGAAGGAGGGAGCTAGTTTTACCTATATAATGTAAATGAAAAACAAAAGCTTTTTGGGAACCATTTCCCAATTGCAGTGCAACATCAAGCTGCTAGAACTCCGACCCCCTCTGCACGACTGTGACGTGCAGAGGCATCGCCGGGAACCCCCAGATGAATGAATCTTGACTGGCCATCAGGTGAAATTTGTCTGTATATTGGGAGTGGTGAGCATAAGAGATTTGCTTGGTATATGTATTCTGTGTGTGTTGCTAATAGATGTTTAGAGCACAACTGTGTAAGGCTCTTCCGCTGTGAAAAGGTTCCACAGACCCGTAGAGCCCTGAGCCCCGAGGGAAAGGGCAGGTGCTTAAATTGACCAGTTTTCTTCCTGAGCGCTGTGGGTAAGGATAGGTGCCTTATACCCTGAGCCCTCAAAAATGAAAGGGTGGGAGTGCCTAAATTGATTGGGTCATGCCTTGAGCCCTCGGTATGATATAGGCAGGGTGTTCTAAATTGACCAGGTCACACCTTGAGCCCTCGGTAACGTATAGGCAGGGTGCATTAAATTGAGCAGGTAACACCCTATCATTTAAAATTCCCATTGTATTTGGAAACACTTTTTCTGCTACCTCATCTTTGCAAGTATGTAAGCATGGCTCTGGCTAAAACTCCAACTAAAGCGTGAGCAACTACCAGGTCCAGGAAAGAGGTCCTAGATTTCCTCAGCCTCTAGGGAGAAGCAGTTGTGCAGGCACAGCTGCAGAATTCCCACAGGAATAAAGAGGTACATGCTGATATTACAAAGGAGACACGGAAGCTAGGTGCAACAGGGACAAGTTTCAATGCCAGGAAAATGGGAAGGAGCTACAGCAGGCTTACCAGGACACAAAGGAGAGCAACAAAAAGTCTGGCATTGCTCCCAAGAGTTGCTGTTATTATGTGGAGCTCAATGCCATCCTATTATTGACAGACACTCATGAGCTCCAGAGGAAGGCACCTCAGAACTGCAGAATAAAAAGGAGCTCACTGAGGAGAGGGACATGGATGATGCAGGGGGGACATGGACAGTATGCAGCCAACGGAGAGCCAGACGCTCTGACACCCAGAGAGCAAACTAATCACGGAGTAAGAGGACTTAGGAAGGCAACATTTATTATTCCCATTTATGCGGCTCTTTAAAAACAAACCATCCAACCAATGAACCACTTTCTCAAGAGCACCATACATTTCACCACCCCCTCAAATGGTAGCTGACTGCATGCAGGCAGGCAACAAAGGAATTATATTTTAAAGTAACGAGTTTATTTTAAGAGCATGAACTGGCAGTACTGGGCAAAACCAACAGAATGAAAATGGGCGGGCGGGGGAGGAGAGAAACCAAAAAGCATTACCAAATAAATACCTTTGCAAATAGCCCTGATGATCTTGAAATACATTCCTTCACAGGCAATGTAACCAAATAAAATTAAACACACTGCAAACAGGAGAAAAAAATTCCAGCAATTGTAAGCTACACACAAACCAATACCTGAGCATTCAAAGTACATATTGGGACAATGCCTACCTGCTTACAAATAAAATAGAATACATACAATTAAAACAGAAAATAGTACTTGCAAGCAAACCAATAATTGGGATTTCAGACTACATGATTTTGCAAAACATACATTGTAACTGACTGGTTTAAAAATCCAAAACACATGATTTGCACGCTGTGAAAAGAGACAAAAACAGTGTGTGGTTAGCTCAGAGGGGACTTGGTTTGGCCAACATGCCCAGCAATCAAAACCCTCCACTACTTGCAAGGTTGTTGGTTTATTTTGGCCTGTGCAGCTTTTTGGTCCTCTTGGGCAATCTCACTGAAGATTTCAAGAAAGTTTTAATTGATCTTTTCCCCAGACATTTCTAGGCACAGCAGCCTTGTTTCTCCAGCCAAGGTAGAACACTTTCCCACTCTCCAAGGATCCCTGGAGGGAGAGAGGCCATCACTGTGAAGAAGCCAACAGCACACAGTCCAGGCAACTGTAAGACTTCTTGAATGGCTGCCTTTGCTGGACTTTTGGCAGCTTCATGAGCTATGTATCTGGCAGGATCACCACTGCCGGTGGAAAAAATGTCCCTGCTTCCAGTTTGTCAAGAAGTACTGTTGTGATATTTTGGGGAACCTGTCTGTGTAATTTATGGATTCTGGGTGAGATTATGAATTCTCTGTATGTTTCTTCATCAGGCTGCCAACTTCATTTGAATGTGCAGCTCTTTGCCTTTTCTGTTATCTTTTTAGCTCCATGTTGAGCTGACATTCTGAAGGATATGCATTGCAATTGTAGCCATGTTGGTCCCAGGATATTAGAGAGACAAGGTGGGTGAGGTAATATCTTTCATTGGACCAATTTCTGTCCATTGGACCAAAAGCCACAAAGATCTTCTTCAGGTCTGGGAAAGGTACTCCAAGCGTCACAGCTAAATGCAAGGTGGAACAGATTGCTAACTACAGTACTTACGCTAAACACATATTCTAAGGGACCATTTGAGACAATGAACAACTCTCAAATATCCACCCCAAACACTTTGCCAAACTCATCCATTTCATCCCCAAAACAATTTTACATTCAAACAAACATTTTGTCCAAACCATAAAAATTGCCATGGGTGCTAGGATGGGTCCCCAATATGCCAATCTCTTTATGGACCACCTTGGAAAAGAATTTCTGAACAAACGAACCACAAAACCAATGACATACCAAAGACACGATGATATTTTCCTACTCTGGACAGACTGAGTAAATGCCTTCATAGAGTTCCACCACATCTTCAACAATCACCAGCTATCCATTAAACTCTCTCTGGAACACTCCCAAACTAGCACAAACTTCCTGGACAACACCATCAGCTTCAATAATGGAATCCTACAGACAACCATATGCAAGAAACTCACAGATCACCACATCTACCTTCACAGATCCAGTAACCACCCCACACCCTCCCAAGAAATCAGTTATCTACAGCCAGGCACTCAGATACCACAGAATATGCTCTGAGGAGAACCTCCAGGATATATACCTTAACATACTCAAAACCACCTTTGCCAAACAAGAAGACTCCACCAGAAAAGTAGACTGCATCATGGAACAGGCCACCCAAATACCGCAAAAGAACCAGCTTCCATAAAGAAATAAAACCCTCTCCAATCACAGACCCCCTAGCTGACACCTACCACCCCACTCTGGAACCCATATGGGGCACCAAACAAACAACTATAAGACATACTCAAGTCCATCCTGAAATAAATGTTTCCTGAACCCCCACTACTGGCCTTCAAACAACTCCCCTGCCCCCAACCGAAGCAAGCTCCCCACAGACCAACTCAAAAGATGCACCAGACCCTGACAGAAAAACAGATGCAAAACCTGCAGCCATATCTCCATTGCTACAATGACCAACACCCCCCGTAACACACCTTTCAAAATCCATGGATCCTACTCATGCCTATCACAACATGTGGTATACCTCATCCAGTGCCCTAAATGTCTCAACTATGTGGGTGAAACCAGACAATCACTAAGCTCTTGAATGAACTCACAGAAGAAAACGATAAAAGACAAAAAACACCCTATCACCTGCGGGCGAACACTTTCCACAAAGCAATCACTCTATATCTGGACCTATCAGTACTCCTCCTCAAAGGAAACTGGAACAACACTTTCAGAAGATGAGCCTGGGAGCTGAAATTCATAACTCTGCTAGACACCAAAAATCACTGACTGAACAGACACACTGGATTTAGGGTTTATTACAACAATCTGCAACCCACTAACCCCCTCTTTTTCCCTATGACCGCAGAGGTGTTAACAGGACACTCTACCTTGAATGGTCCCTTAGAATATGTGATAACTACTTATGCTAAATAATCTGTTCCACCTTGCATTTAGCTGTGATGCTCTAAATATCTTTCCCAGATCTGAAGAAGAGCTCTCTGTGGCTCAAAAGCTTGTCTCTCTCGCCAACAAAAGTTGGGTGGGTCTAATAAAAAAAATATTACCTCACCCATCTCGTCATTCCAAAGGGCAGTGATGTAGCGCTGACAATAGAGGATCATTAAATCAGGACCTCCTCAATTCAAATAAAAACATCCTAGACCACAGGCTGGCTCCCACCCACAACCACCATTTGTCAGTGAAGAGGTTACCCTGTAAGGGTTTGATCACCTGAGGAAGCTGATCAAGGAGTCACCTAACTGAGGGGACTGGAAGATATGAAAGAACAGGGGCTGTTCTACTTAGGGATCTTTGACCATTTTTCACCAGCTCAAGCTCAGGGAAACTGCTACAGGAGCCTGATGAGGCAGGGGAGAACTCTGCCTACCTGAACTCAGATGGCTCCCCCATAGAAAAGATAAGCTACAGTGAGGGACATATATTCAGGGTTTTTTTGTTTTCTAAATGATACGTATTTTCTTGTGCTCTCTCTCAATAAAGAGCAATGGTGTTTTAGAATCCTATATATGGATATGCGCACATGTGTGTGTTATGTGCTAAACCTACCTCAGGCCCCTGAAGAGTTAACCTATGAATCCAGGATGCCTATAAGGGTGAAATTCTACAAAGGGGTGTCCAAAAAGGATGCAAAAAGTATGGGGAAGTCAGCACTGGGTCCAGGGGCTAGGTGTTTGGACCATGAAACCTCAGCTCTCAGGAGGGGTATGTGTGAAGGAACTGCTAAGACTGTTACCACCACCAGGAGTGGAACCTTTGGAGGGGTTGGTCAGAGTGACAGCTGGAGAGTGGATTTCAAGAGAGGGCAATCTGGGAATTGTAACAGGGCAGTCACAGGGAACTGGGAGTCAGAGGGCCAGACAGAAGGTCTGGCTAGATTTACCTGAGAAGTGGGCTAACTAAAGAGAAGTTAGACCTCTGAGGAGGGAACCTGAAGAGAGCTCAGCTTGGTGTCCCTATCCCCAGACACTTCCCACAAAGGCAGATCATGGTGGGCTTTGGAGGGGAGATACTCTTAAGAGAAGGTGAAGGATTCCTGAAGTCATCCCAGTAACTCAACAAGATTTGGTACTGAGAGGTGACATCAGACAAGTCATGGCACACTATGTATGTATATTTGTAAATAAATTAAAAGCTCAAGATAGACCTACACAGACAGGGTAAGATGAGCAGTTTGTGTATATAAAATTATTTTTTAATGCTTCCAGTTCCATGTTATATTATTTGTTCTTACTTAATAAATAAAGATAATTTATTTTCACAAAATCTAAGACTCAGCCTGATATGTTGTATTAATACCAAACTGATTTCTCACTGATTAACAGCAATCTAAGGTTACAAGCTTCCAGAGAATGATTGCCACCTACTTCTCCACTGCCGGCGCAGCTCTTGTTTTGGTGTGTCTGCCCTGCAGGGCTGGGAGCTGTTTACCAAGCTCACCCAAGAACCTGGCCTTCCACAACCAAATGTTCTGCAGCTACTACTGGTCATCCCCAGTTTGCACCGCGATTCGATCCCACCACTCAGTGCTCGTTTCACAGGGCCACAACCACTGAACCACCATGTACACCTGGAAAGTAATACCTGCAGCTTCTGCGAGTGACATAGGTGAGAGACTGAAAATCCAGTGTGAAGAAGCAGATTTTGGGATGGACAAGAGGGCATTTGAACATTAACTCCCACAATTCCCTGAGAAAATTACACTGAAGAAATTTCCCAAAAGGTGGTGCACTGGCCAATGGTGTGGGGGACACTAGAATGCACTGTACTACAACCAGCTGATGTAACCTGGTGCTGTGAGGACAGACTGCACCAGCTATGGCAGCCAAATATGAATGCTCTCTTCTCAAATAGCTATGTCTGTAGCTATATACTGGCAAAACTTTTCCCAGTAAAACTTTCTAGTGTAGACAAGCTCTGGAAAAGATAAGATTGATTTTAATAAAAGGTAACATTACTGTGTACTCGCCTTTGGATTGTTTGCATCAAACAGGCCAGTAGAGAGCCCAATCAATAATGAACTTTTGCCTTTACTTTTTGCTGGTGATACAGAGCGTGAACGAGGTGGAAAAGGCTCTTCCAGTGAAGACTGAGCTGACAGAACTGGTGAGGCTGCTGGTGCGGCTTGTGGCTGTGCCACCTTCTGGAAAAAGGGTTCAGGTTGCATAGAGTCACTGAGACAAGTGTCTGGGGTGGAGAGAGAAATGTTACAAATCCATGTAGACAAAAATTCCAAACCCCTAAGCAAATGGCAACAAAGGTTGAATTAGGATAGTCCAATTATATCATAAAGAGAGGCATATCAGCTAATCTCTATAGATTCACTTGCTTTAATATATTGTTTTATTTGTTTTAATATAAATGGTCAAAAATGTTTATGCTAGGAAATTCAATTCAGGTTCCTCCCCTCCTTTATTTACCAAGGCCTTTAAAAAAATAGATGCAAAATATTACAAAGTTGCAGTATGAATATTTTTATTAATCAATATTCAGCTTTTGAAACTTGTGTGTAAGTTGTCAACTACTACTTTGTATATGGCCAACATATACTCTGCTGTCATATTTTTACTTGGTTTCACACTGTTTAACTGTATCTTACAAAACTAAGGTGGTTCATTTTCATTAGTGTAAGGTACATTTGTGCAGGGTATATTGCTTGTAGTTTATTACAGAGAAGCTCCCATAAGGAATTACTGCAAGAAAGTTTTGACTAGCCACATTTCATTTGTAAATTACTATATAAAATCTTGTACATTATGTTAAAAACCTATAGCACAAAAAGTCAAATATATATAGTCTGATGAAATTTAGAAATGTAATTAGTTGACAGAGTATTTTCTCACAATACAAATCTTAATATAGAAACAATCATGTAAAATACTGTACATGTTCTGAAGTATTCATTTTATGTCAGGGATACTGAATCATCCCTAAAATGTGTCGATCGTGGGAACATATTTGTTTAATAATATTAACTGTTGCAGCACAGTCCAGTCATTCTGATATAGTTTTATTTCTACTTTGTCCTGTTTTAGTCTTGCATGCAATATATTGTAGGACAAATACCCATTATGGGAAATTTGGAACTAGTATTAAAATTACAGTATTTTGTATGTATGTGCGCACCATATAAATTGGAGCCCTAAATTTCATAGGAGCAAAAAATTTCTTTAAAGCTTCCTCTATCCTGGATCTACAAAGGTTTTTTATTTTTTATTATTATTATTACTACTATTTATTATTTTATAGTGGCTTAAGTGTACTTGTGCTTCACAGAAGACACTAAAAAGACAGGCCAATTCCCTGAGCAGCTTACTAGATGAAGAAATACAAGCAAAATATTTCCAAATCTGCTTGCTCTACCTCCACTAAAAAGACCCTAAATACTTTTTGGGTTTGTTGTTTGTTTTTTTGAAAAATGCAACAGAAACCTCCACTCCCCCTAAGAGTTTACCAGTTTCTGCTGAAATAACCCAGGACAGAGGATTCTGCTTTCAGCAGAATGCTAAAGCACAGTGGAAGAAGATACATACACACCACCTTAACACTAGAAATCCAGATCTAGACAGTCAAGCTCCAAGAATGGATGGCATTAGCCATGTAGGGGATGGCTTAAGAGCATCCAAGTGATGCACTGGATAGCCTCCAGTAATGTAACTTGTGAAGCCTTGTCTGCACATTCAACCTGTTCTCCCTGATGGATGCCCTAGGAGCAGGAAACTGATAAGTATAGAGTGCCCAAAATCCCCCTGTAGTACTCCTGCCTCTGCACAGCTCCACCTCAGATCAGCATGGATGAACTGAATGCACAAGGTCAAACTTCATTTGATGGAGGGAAAGAAACAAAGAAGCAACTCGGACGTAAGGGAAGACAAATTAACTCTGGGCCTTTTGAGAATTACAGTCCTCAGTCTTAATCCTTGCTTATGCTAAACTCCCACTGAAGTCAATGGAAGTTGACTCCTAAATTTGTGAGATTTTTAACAGAGCATATTAGAAATGAGCCCATGGCTGTAAAGAAGCTCTACATCACTGCAGACCTCTGAATTGCATAATACCCTTTGTGTATCGTTCAGCCAAGGGATAGGTTTGCATGCATCAATCAGGCACTGCAGTTTCCCCTCAACATTTTTCAAAATGGGAACAACTGCTTCAGATAAAGGTCTTAAAGTGATCATCTTCTCTGTGGCTACTCTTTTGTTTGCTTATATGAAAAAATATTAGGAAAATTAAGAAGAGCAGGTATAAAAACCTGCTTTAATGCTACAGGCATAGCTGATTGTTAACATTCCCCTTTCACCCACCCATTTATTTCTTCCTCTTTGTTTGGATTTAGTCTTTACATTTCATGATCATGAATATCCCTTAGTTGTCTATACATCCTTCCTGCACCAATTTCTTTAAGTCACTATGCAGCTGAAGTCTTTTGTCCTGTTTATTTGCTACTCTTCCAATTTTGGTGTCATCTGCAAAATTGATTTACAGCAATAACACCACCTAACAAAAGAAGACCTGCAGCAAATCCCAAGGAGAAAGAAAGGTGCTTGAGATTTTCAAACTAGTTGGACAAAGGCAATGCAAACCCTAAGAGAGTCCTGGACTGCATTACAGTTAACAGGGCTGTCATTCTCATAGACGGACAGCCACTTCAACATGAAAGAAAGTCCGTGGATCACCTGGAAGTACTCCATAGACCACTGGTGAACCCTTGTAGAAGAAATTCTTCTAGCAACTACAGAGAAGGAAGGTTATAATCAGCTAGCAATACTTGAAATTAGTAGTAGTTATCCAAGCTAGAGAGAAACATATATTTCTAACTTCAGGTTAACAGTGCTTTTACTAATACCTAATGTACAGTGATCAAATCACTGAAAAGAAAAACGGCACTTTTTTGGGAAGAAAAAGTTTGATTGGGAAGTCCAAGATTTGGCTTTCTTAATCTATCAGCAGAATGCCTTTACGAACTTTCTAGAACTACAGAGTGAAAGTGGCAATAGGACAGAACAGATTTGTCTTTTGTAGTTAAAAGGTAATACCCATAAACTGTCTAACCAAGGCTACTATTTAAAAAAAAAAAAAAAAAAAAAGGAGTCTGCTCACTGACCAGCAGAAACTTCATTACGCGGTTGCGCATTCTGCGGCATTTCCTTCTCCAAAGCTGCTTCTTCACCACCACCATCTTTCTGACAGGCAGTATCTTCCAGGGGCCTGCAATTTAAAATCACTATTAATGCAATTCATCTACAGAGAAAGTCAGCCAGCCATCAAGGGTAGGTCTACACAGGGCAGGGTGGATAAAAATCAATTTTTTTATTTAAATTCAATTTTTTTGATAAAATGCTTTTTGAGGAAAAAACAATCTAAAGATACTTTTAATGAAGATACATGATAGCTCAAAGATCTCTCATCATGGAATAGGGATTATAAATTCTAATTCTATAGTATGAGACAATATATTCATGTAATGTTTAAGAAGAGTTTTGTAAATGAGTTCCAATAGTTCATGCATTAGGGACCCAATCGTATGGGGTTCCAGGGGCTTCTGTATAGATTGTTTAGGTTAATCTTTCTATCTACCCAATGGGACTCAGTGCTCAGCCGAGAAGATACCATCAGAGATGTTCAGTTTTGCAGTTCTCAAACAGTGGAGTTGTGTCTCCAGAGATAACATGCTTGTTAACAGCAAAAACATTTTTAAACGAATAAATAAATAAAATAAATAAATAGAAGTGAGAAATAGTTAAATAAAACAATTTAAAATGTCTGTCTGGTGATGTTTTCCTCCTAATACAGCATGGAAAGAAAACTCTCCAAATATTAAATGATTAACCTGTTGAACCGGAGATCCTTCACCTCCCAATGACTTCATAAATTGCTGCTTCAATTACCTTTGGTAATGAAATAACCAAACAATCATTCATTGTCTGATATAGCTGTAAAACTAATCTGAAAAGTTTTCAAAATAAATCACTTAAAAATGTATAGTGTGTGCCTTCTAAAAATGGAACCTATATCTATCTCTGAGTTGTGAAGAATATGTATTAAGGTTATAACAACCAACAAGAATGCACTTTTATGTAGAAATCCATGATTAAATTGATTCTTCCTGACTAGTGATTTAAATCACTTTGATTTAAATCCAATCCATTCTGACACAGGGATAAAAGCCCCATGACATGACAGCAGCTTAGCCAGATCAGCTGATTCGGGCTCACATGCTAAAAATTGCTTGTGAATGTTCGACTCCGGAACCCTCCACCCTCACAAGCTCCCAGAGCATAGACTCCAGCCCAAGCCCAAATGTCCACACAGCAATTTTTGAGCCCCAGAGCCAGAGTCAGCTGATCCAGGCCAGCGATGGGTTTTTTATCCAAGAGTAGATATACCCCACGTTAACAAGACAATTAGAAGCATCAGAGCTAAAGCCAAGTAGAACATTTTAATTAAGTGACATATCTAAAGTACTAGTCTGTCAAAAGCTAGCTATTGTTTTGAATGGCTCTACAGACAGTGCCCAAGAAAAAAAAAAGTGAAAATTGTTACTCACTCATTCTCCGTTATTGTTTCCCTTTCTTTAACCCACACATCATGAACAGTGATGAGAAGTTGGTCACTTTTGCACTTTTTATTTTTTTCAGTTTCTTCCAACACTTCTGCTTCCAAATCATCCAGCTCTAAAGTAAATAAAAGAATGATCACAACTACAGAGTATCACAGTCAGATGCTCAAATGAAAAAGAAAAACAACCTCACAAAAGTGTTTCTTGTCTGAAAAGGTTACATTTACATTCTTGGAGGTTCAGTGACTTTAGGACTTTAACAGAAGGCACTTTTGCAGACCCAAAAGGCACTGCTTTCTAGTAGGTTCCCAAAGCGCAGCAGTGCCAGGGTGCCCAACCCACAATTGGGAATATGGAGAGGCCACCTCCAAGGAAAACTCAGTGTTTCCTTAATTCTATCCCCAGTATCCCAATGTAACATCGTCTACAAGTTTTTGGCATTTAATATACTAGAACTGTAATATGACATACTAACGTATTAGTATACATCAAAGTTCTGGCAATTTTTTATTTAAAAAAGTAACAAATCAATTACATTATTTTTAATTCCCTACTGATTAAGAAAATGTTTATTTTAGAATTAGTAATGAAAATCATACCATGTAGCACAACAGGCCTGGACAGCACTTGGGTGGCATCAAATGTTTGTGACTCCTCTGGTATTGTCCTTTCAGATTCTATGATACCAACAACTGGAGATGAAGATTTCTCTCCAATACAAGCAATTTCTACTTCACTGTTCTCTTTCACGGTTAAGGGCTGAGAACCTTCTTCAGGAAGATCTATAGTATCAAATAATACAAATTTATTCTACAATTTCAAAAAGTGAGCGTTATCTGTTTTGGTAATGATAAAGGGTAAACTGTAGAGTTGATAAGCCTTTTAAATATAAGCAACTACACATACTAAGAGTAAGGAAAACACCATGTTTACAAACTTTTTAAAAAAAAAATCATGAAGAGGAAAGGTGAATCTACTATGCTTTAAAAATAGTAACAGGTTTATTTATTTATTATTATTTTCATAATTGCAGGGTAATAAAAACACTATATTTGCCCAGAAATGGAACTGTCTTGCTCTTTTAAGTCTGTATGCTTCAGACTAATATAAAATATTCTTTTGCAGTATTACAAGCTTTACCAAAGGAATCTTTTTACCTAATCTATGAAAATGTAAGTGTACAAAGGTTGGAAACATACATGAGTTCACATATCCCTGAAAGGATGAAAAGAGATCACAAAAGACACAAAACTGACATTATTACAAATGACTTATGTAAGATGATATGATTTATGTGCCTTAACATTATGCTGAATGAATTTTCTGTTTACTTGATTAGGTGAGAATAACTATTGGTATTTAATGATCTACCCAGCACAACTGCAAAAGACAGACAATTAATTATTGTCAAATCCTAATTCTTAAGATTTTTTTAAACTTTTACTACCTTAGTACACCAATGTACCATTCCAAAAAGTTAGACATACTCAGTTTGTTTTAGAGCATGGGATTATGTTTAAGAGTTGAAAATCCCAGTGCAATTACACTGATTTGTCTCTCTCTGCCAGGACAGCATGGTCCACTGTCTCAGTGGAGAATCACAAGGAAAGAAACTAACATTAGATGTTGAAACACTAACAGCATCTGGCATTTAAACACCAGAAGCATGGG
This sequence comes from Caretta caretta, assembly GCF_965140235.1. Taxonomy (NCBI): domain Eukaryota; kingdom Metazoa; phylum Chordata; order Testudines; family Cheloniidae; genus Caretta; species Caretta caretta. The sequence continues at coordinate 80,415,262 of NC_134209.1, forward strand.
GCGGCGGCGGCGGGGGGGGGGGGGAGAGGAAATAAAATAAAGAGAGGCCAAAGAACACAGGGGAAAGATATTAATCCTATCAGAGATAGCTGCTTTGAAAGCGCCAGGATTGATAGGTGAGGAGCTCAATATGTTTATCTAATATCAGACCACAAGTGTGCCAAGACACTGGTTTTAAAGAATGACTCCTATTTTTTTTGTCCAAACGATTCCACTTTGCCAGATGTCTAATACTGAATTAACACAGACAAGAAGATTATGGAGCTAAATAATAAATTTATTTGTCCAGTGGAAGCTATTCATTTAAACAAACAACAACAAAACCCACAGGTCCAGATATTCTAATATTATTTTGAAGCAACTTCAAATTTGCTTCAATAAAATTAAATTTCCTGCCTTTCACAGTCCTTTTTAGCATCCTGTTTCTTTATCAAGTTTAATTTTGTTTCTTTGTATTTATCACAATTGATATATGAGAGTGGGAATGAGGAAGAAGAAGAGGAGGAAGGAACAAACAGGAACAGAATAAGTTTCTATTGCTAGGAAGGAGTCCTCAGCACAAAAGCAAGTGAGCAACAGCTGCTGAAAAGAATTCTGCTGAATAGCGGACTTACTGTCTTGTTAATTAAGATCCTACCTGAAAAATTAGTGACAGTTACTTACCTGTAACTGGAAGTTCTTAGATTTGTGTGTTCCTTGTCTGCATTCCACTGAGGGTTATGCATGCACACCATGCACCTGGAGTCAGAGAATTTGAAACTAGTGTCTGTTCATCCACATCTTATGGGGGTGCCAGAGATGGCAATGAATCATCAATACCGCCTGGAACCACTGGATCTCATTGTTTATGGGTCTTTTTCTCGTGCCTGAGAGATTCGGAAAGTACTCCATCCCCTTGGGCTGAGCTAATGGATGGAGTGTCCATCTTCTTTGAGTTGGAGGAAGACTAAGTCCCATGCTTCCTTATCTCCCAGCTAGGTCCCACCCTGAGGTCTCGGGGGTGGTTACACCAACACTGGGGTCAGCCATAGTAGCTGGAAGCGTGCTCCTTGCTGAATCAGACCTATGTATTGGGGGGGGGGCACGGTTCCTCTGGTTAGATCTGAATGTGCTCTCATGGCGAGCTCCATGAGATGCTTCTGGAGGCTAAGTGCCCAGCCTTCTCAGGCACAGCTGAGCAAGGACTAGCAAATACTGCACCTGGAGACGGATATGATCTTCTCCCAGGCAGTAGAGACAGCATTGGTGGTCGCCGCTGACCAAGAAGGATCATGGACAGGAGGAACAAAATCTGAAGCCCAAAGTTTATCTAAAACAATAACTAAAACTATTAACTCTTAAAACTACGAAGAAAACAAAACTGATATATATATATATATAGTATACATACATACATACATATAAAAAAATCACTAAAAGTATTGACAACCATCTTTTACAAGTGTGTCAGAGACAAGCACACAAACTTTTGACCCAGACCATGCACTGCGGAGAAGGAACTGTAGATGAAGTCAATCTGCCCCACCCTTTATTGCCCTGGACAGAAGCACAAGGTGATCCAGGCATATGTGCAGATCAAGACACTTTTCAAATTCTCTGACTCCAGGTGCATGCAAACCCTCAGCGTAATACAGTAGGGACCATCACTCGAAGAACTAGCCAAATCATGATATTATATTGTGATAAGAAGTTCAACAGGAAAAAACATTACTCTCATAAGCTCTATGCAAGGTAATTTTCTAACCCTGCAGTTCAGACAACCCCCAATTCCTGCTTACCATTTGTGATAATTATTTCCTCCAGTAATTCAGTTTGAAGCTGTAGCTCTGCTTCCCCCAGTATCTTCAAAACTGAATCAGTAGGGCTTTTGCCCCAAACTTTTCTCTGGGGCTCACCAACATCTAGTTTAATTACCTCCCCCACGGTCTGCCCTGTTGGGAATCATGAAGAACAAATCTGTTTATCATCGTTGTTCACAATCCTATAAAATCAAGGAACGACTATGTCTATTGCTTTTTATTTTGAACACACAATCCTGCAAAGATACATGCCTGATTAAATCTAAAAAGTCAGAAAATCTCTCCAGGCACCAGCTTCAGAAGTTTCCCCTGTAATTTCCACTTAATCATAACAGCAGCAGACCCACCAATATGTTTTAGTAAGAAGGAGGTGGTGTGTCTTTTTTGTTTGTTAGTTTTTAGTACCTGAGGCAATGTGGGTAAGCCACACAAAGAGGGGAATTTTCCACAACCTTTTCAACGGGCTTGTGCAGACCTGACTTCATACCAAGAACTTCACCTTTGCATCAAAGAACTTGTCTTTTGGGGAAGGAAGGGACAATAGCAACATTTCTTACCCTTATTTTGCTGACTGCGTCTGCCATTTCAGAAGGAAGGATTGGGAGGGAAAGGGCGGGCAAAGGAAGGTGCTGCCTCAGAAGCCCTCAAAACTCTCCAAAAATATATATATTTGAAAATAATTCTGAGAAATGCACCCAACAGAATAAAGAAAACTAGATAAACTCAGTTTAAATTTTTAAAAATTCCTTTGAAAGGTTCTGCTGCAAAGGGAGACTTTGAGCTTCCCATTTTATGCATGCTTAAAAGCAGAGGGTTTTGCAACATCCTTCCTGAACAGCAGTCCTGCATTTTAGTTTAGAGCCAAAAGATCAGTTGCTAGGGAGAAGGGGAACTCCCACTTTTTAAGACTATCAGACGTGGAGAAGACAAAATTTAAGAGTATTAAGCTTGAACAACAATGTCAAGAATTCTATCAAGCTTAAACTGAGAAAGGGTCCAACATAAACTAAAATAAAAGTAATAAATCTAAATTGAAAAATCTCTTCCATTATATCTTCTAGTACTTTTGAGATGGCATACACCCATCAGAAGAAATAATGGTTACTAATCCTTCGTAACTATTGTTCTTCAAGATGTGTTGCTCATGTCCACTCCATGCTAGGTATGTGTGTGCCGCGTGCACAGTTGCCAGAGATTTTCCCTTAGTGTTATCCCTCAGACTGGCTCTAGTACCCCCTGAACCCGTGCACATATGCACCGGTATAAGGAGCACCGCCGGCTCTGCACCATCTCAGTTCCTTCTCGCTGATAACTCCGACAGAGGGATAGGAGGGTGGGTCATGGAATGGGTAAGAGCAACACATCTCGAAGAACAACAGTTACGAAAGATAAGTAACTGTTTCTTCTCCTTTGAGTGCTTGCTCATGTCCATTCCATGATAGGTGACTCAAGCAGTACCCCTTGGAGGTCGGCTCGGAGTTTATGGATGTGCTCACTGCAACACCACTCTTCCAAACCTGGCATCATCACGGGCCTGCTGGGTGATGGTGTAGTGGGATGCAAAGGTATGGACCGACAACCATATTGTAGCTCTGCAGACATCATGGACTGGTACATGTGACAGGAATGCTGCTGATGAAGCCTAAGCTCTTGTGGAATGAGCAGTCACGATGGCTGGAGGCGGAGCCTTCGCCTGCTTGTAACAAGCCCAGATACAGGCGGATATCCAGGACAAGATTCTTTTGGATGACATCAGCAGCCCTCTCATCCTTTCTGCTACTGCTATAAAGAGTTGTGTAGATTTGCAGAAGTGCTTAGTCCTCTCGACATAGAAGACTAGGGCCTGCTAAATGTCTAGTGTATGGAACCAGTGCTCCTCGGTGGTCTTGTGAGGTTTCAGAAAGATGACCGGAAGAAAAATGTCCTGGTTGTTGTGGAATTGGACACCACCTTTGCTAGGAAGGCCGGATGGGGGAGCAGCTGGACCTTGTCCTTGAAGACCACCACATAAAGGGGTTCTGACAACAGGGCTTTGATTTCAGAGACCTTCTGGCTGAGGTGATCGCCACAAGGAAGGCAACCTTCCAAGAGAGAAGCAGTATGGAACAAGATGCTAACAGCTCAAAGTGAGGTCCCGTGAGCTTTAACAGGACCAGGTTTAAGTCCCATTGTGGAAATCAGTTCATGAACCTGAGGGTATAGTCTTTCCAGGCCCTTGAGAAACCTGACTGTCATCTCATGGGAGAACACTGATCAGCCCTGCACTGGAGGGTGGAAGGCAGAAATGATTGTCAAGTGAACCTTACTAGATGAGAGAGCCAGACCTTGATGTTTTAGGTGGAGCAGATAGTCCAAGACAGACTGCAGAGAAGACTGGGATGGAGAAAGATTCCATTTGGAGGCCCAACAAGTAGCCAAGTAGGTGGCCCTCGTGGCAGGCTTTCTGCTACCCAGCAAGACTCGTTGTAACCCTGTTCAAAGCAGGCCTGCTCTTCAGGTTTCAGCCACGAAGCAACCATGCTGTCAGGTGCAGGGAGGTGAGGTTCGGGTGAAGCTGTTTCTTATGCTTCTTCTTTGGCACCACGGATGGAGAATGGTGCCAGGAGGAGCACGGAACCAATGGAGCGCTTCACCCAGAAGCTGAACTGCTTGGCGGCGATTCGGAGCAGCTCAGCTCTGAGGCCGGTTTGAAGGCTGCCTCCATGAGGAAGGCCTTCAGACAAATGTTTCTATCTTTTTGAAAGCGTGTTTGAAGCACATGCATATCTGGCACTTCTCTTTAACATGAGTTTTCCTGAGGCACTTTAGACAGCTAGAGTGTGGGTCACTCACAGGCATGGGCTTGCTGGAGCCAGTACACAGCTTGAAGTCTGGGGACTGGGACATGCCCAGCCCTAGGGGCGAAAGTCCCTCAACGACAGGGACCACTATCCATACTAACAGTAGTAAGAACTATCTACAATAACTATATAATATATGACAAAAGTCCAAACCACTGAGAAGGAAGCCTTGCCAGAGCAGGAAGGATCACTCCAAGCAACCATCATGGGCGGTAAAAAGGAACTGAGCGGGGGCAGAGCCCCTTATACTGGTGCATGTGCGTGCAGCTCCAAGGAGTGCTAGAGCCAGTCCTACAGATAGCACTAAGGGAAAAAATGTCCAGCAACTCTGCACGCAGTGCACGCGCACACGCCTAGCATGGAATGGGTATGAGAAAACACTCAAAGAAGAATGATAGTTTACTTCTGTGGAGACTGATACTCTGGGCTAGAATTTTAGCTGGTCCAAAGAGGTGGAACTAAAAAGGTAACAAAGAGGCCATAGTGATCAGTATATAAATGGTTTTATAAAAATGATCACAGATTAGAGTCAAATGATATAAACTAAAATCTATAATGAGGAAACATTGAGTAAAGTCAAAACATGCTATAGAAACAGGGCCAATATGATATTAAAGTGAAAATAAGTGCCTGTACATGAGACCACCAGATGATCAGTTTTAATGGAATGAAATTGGGTTTTTTGGGTGTATTTGGTAGCTTATTTGAGAAGGAACAACGGGAGGAAATATACTTCACCATCATATACTGGGACCCAGGAATTTGCCATTACACTGTTCTCCTGATCCTGAAAGATATTCTAAACACACTGAAGAAGGAAGCCAGATGACATCACCAGCTTCACTGGGTTAAATACTAAACAACTGAACATCTGGGATACAAACTGAAGGTTTCTGCTAATATATGCCTCACCCCCCTCCAAAAACAAAAATGTGATCAAGGAGACAAATTAAAAATAATGCTTTAGCCAGATACGTAAAAAAGCAAGAGTTTTGCCTGAAAATTTTCCAGCAGCTGAAATGCAAGTGAAAAAGACAGTAACTGTATCTCTGTCGTATCTTTGATATTGTTTCTTTCCTTCTGTAATTTTTTTGTCTTGTCCTCAAAAGAAACCGGTTCAGATCTCAGCAACGTGGACATTTTAATGGTGAGGTTTTGTTTCACTTTTTAAATTTTAAATGCCTTAACTGCTTTACCTTCTTATGTGTGATTAATAAATGTGTAAAAAGATTCTTGTAGTGATAATCTGCAATGGGAGTTAGTCAGCATAACTTTATACAAACACTCAAGCTCAGTTAACTATTTGTTCTAGCAGTAGAACTTAACCCCTTTGAGGCCAGCTCAGTAAAACTAGTTAATCCCTTGACTCGTACATCAATTCTTAACCAAAATAGAACACAGTAGGGATGTTAATTGTGTGAGTTAACTGCGATTAATCAAACAAAATTAACCACGATTAATCACTGTTAAACAATAGAATACTAATTGAAATTTATTAAATATTTTTGGATGTTTTTCTACATTTTCCAATATATTGATTTCTATTACAACCACAGAACACAAAAAGTGTACAGTGCTCACTTTATATTATTTTTAATTACTAATATTTGCACTGTAAAAATGATAAAAGAAATAGTATGAGGTGAATTGAAAAATACAAGTACTGTAGTGCAATCTCTTTACCATAAAAGTGTAACTTACAAATGTAGATTATTTTTATTTTTTTAAACATAACTGCACTCAAAAACAAAACAATGGAAAACTTTAAAGCCTACAAGTCCATGCGGTCCTACTTCTTGTTCAGTCAATAGCTAAGACAAACAAATTTGTTTACATATACGGGAGATATTGCTGCCTGCTTCTTGTTTACAACATCACCAGAAAATGAGAACAGGTGCTCGCATGGCACTGTTGTAGCTGGCGTCGCAAGATATTTACCTGCCAGATGCACTAAAGATTCATATGCCTGTTCATGCTTCAGCCATTGTTCCAGAGGACATGCTTCCATGCTGATGACACTCATTTAAAAAAAAATAATGCATTAATTAAATTTGTGAATGAACTCCTTGGGGGAGAATTGTATACATCTCCTGTTCTGTTTTACTCGCATTCTGCCATATATTTCATGTTATAGCAGTCTCAGATGATGACCCAGCGTATGTTTTTTCTACACAGATTTAGACAAAATGCAAAGAAGGTACCAATCTGAGATGTCTAAAAATAGCTACAGCACTTGACCCAAGGTTTAAGAATCTGAAGTGCCATCCAAAATTTGAGAGGGACAAGGTGTGGAGCATGCTTTCAGAAGCCTTAAAAGAGCAACACTCTGATGCAGAAACTACAAAACCTGAACCACCAAAAAAGAAAATCAACCTTCTGCTGGTGGCATCTGACTCAGATGATGAAAATGAACATGCATCAGTCTGCTCTGGATTGTTAGCGAGCAGAACCCAGCATTTGGCACGTAAATATCTTGCAACACCAGCTACAACAGTGCCATGTGAACGCCTGTTCTCACTTTCAGGTGACATTGTAAACAAGAAGCAGGCAGCATTATCTCTTGCAAATCCTAACCCAACTTGTTTGTCTGAGCGATTGGCTGAGCGAGAAGTAGACTTATAGGCTCGAAAGTTTTACATTGTTTTATTTTTGAAGGAACGTTTTTTGTACATAATTCTACATTTGTAAGTTCAACTTTCATGATAAAGAGATTGCACTACTGAACTTGTATTAGGTGAATTGAAAAATACTATTTATTCTCTTTTTTACAGTGCAAATGTTTGTAATCAAAAATAAATATAAAGCGAGCACTGTGTACTTTATACTGTGTTGTAATTGAAATCAATATATTTTAAAAAGTAGAAAACATCCAAAAATATTTAAATAAATGGTATTCTATTGTTGTTTAACAGCACAATTAATTGTGCGATTTAAATCACTTGACAGCCCTAGAACATAGTCATCTTGAAGTCTTTGAAGACTTGGACCGAGAGGCAGAGTAACCATTTAGATAGTGAAAGGGTTAAGATTAGGAGAATTGATCTAGTGAATTGATACCATACACAACAGATTGGCACCTAGGTATCAGTGATGGAAACGCTCAGGTAGGCAAAGCAGAAAGCTTGCTTACTCTCTGTCCCCAAAAATGATTCCTCCATAGTTAGCTGTGCAAGAGGAACCACCAACTCAGCTGCTGCCACCTCCCATTTCTTGCGATCTACTTGAAGTGGATATTCTTCTTTACTCTCTTCAGCCATAGCTGCCTCACAGGTGTCTTTAGGCTCCTTTATTCCTTTTACATCGTCCTGTGTTTTAAGATTTTGATTCAATCTTCTTAGTATTTCTCTTTTATTCTGAAAAAGGGCAAAAGTATACCAGTTAAATTATTCTAAATTCTGAAGAGAAAGGAACAGGAAAAATCAAAACCAAATATAATTTGACTTACTTGCACAGCAAGATCTGCCTTCTTCGTTTCTTCTGTGGTTTCCTGGGTAGCAGTTGTATTTTCATCCTGTAGATCCAGGAAGCATGAAATTCAATGCAAGAATGCAAGCCAGAAAAATATCTTTAGAATATTTATAATCTGTACTAGGTGAAGGAAGAAGAAAATCTTTCTAAAAATCTCTCCATTGATAACTATTCACTCTTTTCATTTTTGTACAATACTTTTATTATGTAGCTTCACTCAGAGAATTTCTAGGACCAATTTTGTCTTTGAAACATTCAGTACCTGGAAGTTAAAAGTTAAAAAGCTAAGAGTCTGCATAAGCAGACAGTAAAAAGAAGGATCAGAACATAAACCAGGGGAGATAAAGTAGGGCATTATCTATGAACACTCACATTTATGCCTGACATTAAGACTGAGTAACTCTTGAAAGAACAGAAAATGGGCAAGGAAAGAGTTAAGATACGCCTACACAAAAAGGAAAAGGGAAGGGAAGACATAAAATCTTCATTACAAATAAAAATTGAGTGGCTAGAGTGGTTGGATTTAAGTAGGGAGAAGAATGAGAGAAACATCATCTTCTCAATATTTGAGCACAAAGTAATCAGTAGTATCAAAAGTAGTCATCCAGATCGAGGAGGAGGAGAAAAAAATGGATCCACAATTTTTTCAAAAAAGTATAAATGCTATTATGTTGGCAACTATGTAACACCAGTTTATGGTGGCCCCTTATTTATGGCTACATTGAGATTTTTATCAAGTATTTTTGAACTTTTATGTCACACAGAAACATATAGGAGCTTAAACATTTGAAAGGTTTTGGCATTAGAAACATTACACACTAATTTCAATCTATGAAATCAAAATTTTTTAGAATAAACTGAAAGGCAAGTGATAACATCAAAGTTCAGCTTATGGCAACTAGGAAGAAGAAAATTACACAGCTTTCTAAAGGGGAAAAAAGAGTGGGTGGAAAAAGGCGACTGCTATTGGGTAGAATCAGCGACCAATGAATGTTGAAGAGAGACGAATGAATGGTACTGTGTACCACTAAGGAGTATGGTTTGCTAGAATACAGAAAATCCTGGAATGTAAGTGAGATATGTGATAATAAGGTTCTATATAAACTCAGGAAGCTTATTTTTCAGAATTCAGAGTACTGATTTCACTAAATGATTGTTTCTTGCTATCGTAAATGTGACAACTATTCATTAATATTGCAAGTGAGTGATAAGCATTACCAAACATCACTGCATGAATTTATCTGACTTAACATGTTTAAAAGTTGAGAGACGTGGAAGGAAATAAGCAACTGAATGATGTAATGAAAACAGAATTCTTGGAAGGTAAAATGTAAGTCCTGCCAACAGTTACTAAGCAACAAGAGAAAAGATTTAGGGTTATCACAAAAAAATTGGATATTAAATTAGGGTGTTTTTTGGGAGGATATTTTTGAGGATCAAATGTGCCACTGAATAAAATTATCTATTGACGTGGAAGAGCAAATCATTGTCAAGTTTGATGAGACCGTTTTTTAAGCTACTACAATGACTGAAATATAGGCACAATAATAATTTAAATTAGGACTGTCAATTAATCGCATTTAACTCACACTATTAACAAAAAATGAACTGACATTAAAAAATTAATTGCGCACTGTTGAATAGAATACCAATTGAAATTTATTAAATATTTTTTATGTTTTTCTACATTTTCAAATATATCTATTTCAATTACAACACAGAATACGAAGTGTACAATGCTCACTTTATATTATTTTTTTATCACAAATATTTGCACTGTAAAATTATAAAAGAAATAGTATTTTTCAATTCACCTCATATAAGTACTGTAGAGCAATCTCTTTATCATAAAAGTACAACTTACATAGGTAGGGATTTTGTTACATAACTGCACTCAAAAAAAAAAACCAAGTAAAACTTTAGCGCCAAGTAAAACTTTAGCACCTACAAGTCCACGCAGTCCTACTTCTTGTTCAGCCAATCGCTAAGAGAAACAAGTTGGTTTACACTTACAGGAGATAATGCTGCGCACGTCTTAATTATGTCACCTGAAAGTGAAAACAGACATTTGCATGGCACTGTTGTAGCTGCCGTCGAAAGATATTTACATGCCAGATGCGCTAAAGATTCATATGCCTCTTCATTCTTCAACCATCGTTCCAGAGGACATGCTTCCATGCTGATGATGATCATTAAAAAAAATAATGCGTTAATTAAATTTGTGACTGAAATCCTTGGGGGAGAACTGTACGTCTCTTACTCTGTTTTACCCGCATTCTGCCATGTATTTCATGTTATAGCAGTCTCAGATGATGACCCAGCACATGTTGTTCATTTTAAGAACACTTTCACTGCAAATTTGACAAAATGCAAAGAAGATATTAATGTGAAATCTCTAAAAACAGCTACACTACTCGACCCAGGATTTAAGAATCTGAAGTGCCTTCCAAAATCTGAGAGGGATGAGGTGTGGAACATGCTTTCAGAAGTCTTAGAACAGCCATACACTGATGTGGAAGCTACAGAACCCGAACCACCAAAAAAGAAAAATCAACCTTTTGATTTTGATGTTGGTGGCATCGGACTCAGATGATGAAAACGAATATGCATTGGTCTGTGCTGCTTTGGATGATTATCTAGTGGAATCCGTCATCAGCATAGACGCATGTAATGGTGGTTGAAGCATGAAGGGACACATGAATCTTTAGCACATCTGGCATGTAAATATCTTGTGACACTGGCTACAACAGTGCCATGCAAACACCTGTTCTTACTGTTCTTACTTTCAGGTGACATTGTAAACAAGAAGCAGGCAGCAGTATCTCCTTTAAAATAATAAAAACTTGTTTCTCTTAGTGATTGGCTGAACAAAAGTACGACTGAGTGGACTTGTAGGCTCTGAAATTTTACACTGTTTTGTTTTTGAGTGCAGGCATTTAACAAAAAACCCCCCTGCATTTGTAAGTTGCACTTTCATGATAAAGAGATTGCACAACAGTACTTGTATGAGGTGAACTGAAAAATACTATTTCTTTTGTTTATCATTTTTACAGTGCAAATATTTGTAATAAAAATAAAAATAAAGTGAGCACTGTACTTTGTATTCTGTGTTGTAATTGAAATCAAAATATTTGAAAACGTAGAAAACATCCACAAATATTTAAATAAATGGCATTCTACTGCTTAGCAGTGCAATTAATTTTTTTAATCTCACGATTAATCGCAATTAATATTTTTTAATCGCTTGTCAGCCCTAATTTAAATATTTCTTCCAGACCTTCCACCAGCAACTCAATCTGAGCTTCATTTTAGGAAGTATGTCTGTTCATCTTCAACACCTAAATATGGCAGAGATCCATATCACTGAACAGACTATAAAAACAACTGCAAGTCAGAGACTTGGAACTTGCTAAAAAAGTTACAGTTTTTAATGTAGCACAAAGTGAACAATTTAAAGAAATATAAACAACTGAGTTTAAATTTGTTTAGATGAGTAGACCCAAGAAAGCTCTATAACTAGATGTTTCAAGTGAAAAAAAGGAAAAAAAAAATCAAAGGAAGATTTAAAAGAATCAACAATGACATTAATGCAAGACGGATGGCTGAATATAGGAGGAGACATGATGAGAACTATCCATATTGAGGAAAAATGTATTCTTACATATTTCCATTGATTGTATGACTGAAAAAAAATCCTGTAAGATAATTGTGTCCCAATCATTAAAGATACTATCCAAAGCCCCCATTCTACAAACACACACGTCCATAATTTTGCTCCTGCATTAGTCCACTGAAATTAAATGGGACGCTCGCAATAATAAAGTTAAACTCATATATAAGTGTTAGCAGGATCAAGGCCCCGAAATAAAGAAAAAAAAAGCAAGAAGAAACTCTTTGCTATTGTCTCAGACAACAAAAATAATAGTGACAACAGTTACAATCTTCTCAAACTTCTCACATAGTAAGCTAATTTAAAACTCTGAGAAAGGAGTAACACAAAACAGTCATAAGTTCAAAAATTGTTTTGCAACTACCTTGTCTGTGGGCGGGAGGAGGGGGAAAGAACTGAAGCTCCAGCTTCCCAATGACCTCCCTGGAAGTTTCCAGACTGTGGGCAAAATCCTGGCCTCATTGGACTTCAATATGTATTAGCTCAAGTGGTGATATTCTGGATTTTTAGTGTTTGCATTGATAGTAAATGAAGTTGACCAATCTAAATTATAAATTGATGATCTCTGTGGAGGTTAACTTGATAGATCTGTAATTTATACCAATACTAATTTCATCAATTTCTAAGGTATTCAGTTCTCATTTAAAAACACATAGTGTTCTTAAACTAAGTTTATAAAATCCGAACAGTCTTGGATAAATATATCTTCTAAAATCTTGTGCCAGTTCAGCAGTTTTTTTTCATTTTTTATTTTTTGGTTCATTTTAGATTTTAGCAGATACCTACCACACCCACTTCCTTCAAAGCTGAAGTCATAGAGATAAGTGGTGTACTGGGCTTCAATGGAAGTTGTGGTTTGGCAGGAGGTCCTCCAGGTTCTTGTTGCCCAGGGACAGGATTAACCCCAGCTGCTGACACATTAAAAGGCACCATAGGATTCTTTACCCCTTTTGCTGTCAACTGTGTTTATAAAAAAAAAAAGCTATTCTATTTTAACATGAACCAACAAAAATAACACAAAGTTATCAATGTACCATGAATCTACTTAAATCTAAAGTGAGATAGTCTTTTTCTGTCATAGGATTAAGTGAAACTGGCAATCTCTTTGAACTGTCAAGTGTTATTACATTTATGTCCTCAAAAACAAAATTAAGTGGTAAATATCTTCGCTCTGTAAAGACAGGTGTTAAATATTTTGTAGATTCTTAATTTATTATGAAAGACCAACACTTTACACTAAAGACTCAACTCATGTAAAATAAAGCAGCAATATAGTAGAGAGGCACTCTCTAAACTTAGCAAAACCCAAAAAGAAAGGGGTATTAGAATGGAGAAATAAAAAGGTTCTGCATGTAAGCGCTAACAGGGGGTAATAATTTAAAAAAAAAAAGGTTAAACAATTAGAAATATGGGAAATTAGCCAGATTGATGTGAAGACCGCTAGATTTCAGCGCCCAAAGAGTTACCATAGTAAAGGCATGATAAACTGCTGATCTAAAGTTTGATGGTAGAACCCCTTGAAAAGAAAGTAGTTTCAGAATATAGACATGCCTCAGTTGCATCTGAAGTACTCACAGGTAGGTTTTTTTAAAATTACATGATTTAATTTGACAGGACATCTTTAAAAACAGTTTATGAGAACTATTTTTAGAAGACCCTGTATATGCCCATGAAATATTAAAAAGACTTGTTGTAGGGGGTGGGTGGGAAATCACGCCACAAGGCTGAAAGCTTCTCCACTTACTGCTGGGGAACAACAAGACAGTAAATATTATTTGTATTTTTCTTCCTTGAATTTTTGCCCAAAATAAATTTTTTTTTTTGCTTGAGTATTTTAAAAAGGAGTAGAGTTCGTGGGCGTTAGATTTTATGAAAACCTGTTTTTAGCATTTTCAGGTAAATTTCATTATTTAATTTAGTTTTAAATTCACAACAGCACTGCCACCAAGTGAAAGATTGAAAATAGCACTATAGCCTGTCAAATGTTGAAAACAAGTATAAATTATAACATTAATTCTTGCCACTGTTGCAGTTCATTGCATCAATAGAAACCAGTTAAAATTCATTATAAATCACCATTTGTTCATTCATGAAAGATTTTCTGAGTTGAGCACAGCTTGTCAACAAGCTCCTATGTACTATGAAAAGGGACAAATAGTTCACACATCATTTCATGCTGCCTAAAAAGATCACCAACTGTACTCTTTCACTATTTCCTACTTACAAGCATCAAAACATTCTTCTTTTATGCTGCTATTTTACCAATCTGATTTTTCACTCCAAAGTTTTTATGACTAAAAGAACAGTTATGCGGATTTCAACAACACATGAACAACAGTAAATATTTCAACATGATCCTAATGATTTTTTTTTTTTTAAAGTTCAGTGTACTTTTCAAACTTAAGCCAAGATTTTCATACCTGGTGCCTGAAGTTAAGATCATAAATAAGAGTGCCCTCAGAGAGAGACACCTCAGTTTTAGCAGCCAAAACTACAGTTACAGAGATCTGAAAATCTTAACATTTTCTTCATATGACTAAAATATAAGGCCAACACTGTACTCTTTGGCTGAGAGACCAAGTCTGGCGAGTGGTCAAGCCAAACAAAACCAACTGTGTGTAAGAAAGCTCTTTTTTTCTTACATGTTCTTCCCAAGCTTTCTTCTCCCTTTCATATGCCTCCTTCCTCTTTCGCTCTAGTTGCTCTTTCAGAACTGCAGCTCGCGCGTTTGCTTGAGCCTACAAATAAGAAAAAAAATAGGCTTCAACCCAATGTCATAAACAGTAGTTCTCCAACTTCTTCATTCTGCAGACCACTTCAGATGAAACATCCCAGATCCTCAGGTTCTTCAATTGTCAACATGTGACACTTTGCATGTCAAATACGAGAACTAATGTCATACTCAGAAAACACCCAATAATACAAAATAGTTCCACACAGAATTTACTTAATGTAGTTCACCAACTTTTAAGTCTTTTCACAACAATCCATCCTGCCCCAAATAAAGTTTTTAAAAGAAGATTCTAATGTCAAAATGTCCTTGTACACTTTTTATACAAACAAAATGGAAATAAAAACCTTGAACTAAAGCAGCATTAAGATGAAATTTTCAATACAGAAGTTCAAGGTCATGGTTTCTACAGAAACCATGAACATTAAATGAAACATTTTGCATTTCTGTATATAATACATATACAGAAAAGACCAAAATTAGTTACTTTAATCATAATATTACAGTCAAATTTGTTTTCACATTGCCCATTTTCCCCATCAACTTTAAAGGACACATACTTGGTATTAGTGTGATGTAGACAGTTATTGTTACAAGAGACCATGGAGCAGAATTCAGACTAAAAGCTCTGAACTCTGTAGACCTCCTGTGGAACAGAAAGCTAAAAACTTTGCTAGAGAAATATAATTTTGAAATTAAGCCATGAAGCTTTATTCACAACTGTATTTGTTTACACTATGGCCTGAAGACCAGGCCTGAACACAAAGCATGCAAGAGCATCTGGAAAGTCTTTTCTTGCCAGTGTTTAATTAACTCAACACTGTTAATTTTTGGGGGATATGTCAAATATGAGAAACGACAGATTATTCATGGTGCACTCAGTCTTCCTCCAGCATTTCCATCATGCCCACACCAAACTGTCTTCAGAACCAAGCCTAACAGTGAGAAAAGCTTCACTCAAAATGTAGCTTGCTTTTTTTTTTTTTTTTTTAAATGAACATGTCATAGTGTAAGTGACCAAAAATAAACTTTAGTATTGAAGTAACATGTCAACTTAATAGTTTTGTTACTGCAATACAATTCAAAGTATTTATAATTCTATCTTTCAAAAAAGTGTAAACAAACCTATGTGTTGGAAGAAATAAGTTAAATTAGTTCAAACTCAGACTAAAAACTTACTTTTACATGTCCACCAGACTTCTCCACAGCAACCTGAAGCTAAATGAAGAATGGTGCACAGTGCATACTTCTAGAGAATGTATGTTTTGCTACAGAAAAATACAACTCCTCTTCATATATACAGAGGGTGTCATTAAAACACAGATTCACGCATTACAGTATTTAATGTTTACAATGAGAAATACCAAATATTTAGTAATGTAGTGTAGCTACTGCAAATAACAAATATACAATTTTAAAACTGTACAACTGTATTCCTAGTCTACTGCCTGATTCAATGCAGATAGAAGAATATTAAGTGGATTTTAAAGAATTTACTCTAAACCTCTTTTTTCAATTACCTTTAGTGCTTCAATTTTTTTGCGTCTCAATTCTGCTTCTTCACTTGCTTCTTGTCCATCAGAACCATCAGCTTCATTCTACGAAGTAAAAGTTCTTAAAAGTGAGCAAGTCATAGTTAGCTCACAGTTTACAGATCTGAAGGCCAGAAGGGAACACAGATCAGCTTGTCTAATTCCCTGCATAACACAGGCCATAAAATTTCACTCAGTAATTCCTGCATCAAGGTCAGTAACCTGTGGTTTAACTGGAACACATCTTTTATGAACAAATCCAGTCTTTAAATTGAAAGTTTGAAATTTTTACAAACCAACAGAAAACAATTATTTTAAAAGTATACCACATTTAAAATACCTTTAATCCAGTTAGTGTAAATACATACAAGAATTGTTTCTATTAAGAGCAATAACCACATTAACACAATATTAAGGTTGCAAGGCTTAGCACTCACAAAATCAGAAAGTTAAGCATGAATGCCCAACTTTAACCCTGCCTGTATACATGACAAAGCCATCTCTAATTCTGCCATCACATATTATTAGACTGTATTTAACATAAAAGTATTTATGAAAAAGGCAGCAGATGGGGCAAGGTCTGAGATACTGTATGCCCTTTGCCTAAGTACAACAAGCACCAGAGTGCCCACTATTAAATGGCACACAAGCATTACAGGAGAGGCAGACATTAAACCTCAGGAATTTAGCTCCTAACATCATAGCTGAAGTCTTGGTAACAGGGGTGGGCTCCAGGCCTACTAACTAGGAGAAAAACTCTATGCGCCACTGGGCGACTAAAAGACTAGCTAACTAATAGAGAACTAAATACTACTAGAGTGGCAGAAAAGTATGAATACACTATGAGAATTCTGTTTCAGTGATACAGAGAATAAGAAGGAACTGAGGCCTCCTTTGCCCTTTATGCCTTAGGAGGAAAAAGAGGCATGAGGAAATCCAGGGTGCAGCTGTGGCCCCAAAACACTCCTGGTCAAAAGAATCAGATCTCATATGCGTGAGGCACAAGCACACCAGAAGTAGAAGCCATATGAACAATTACTTGAAGAAGCCATGTTAGCATAAGTGAAGACAGTATTCTAATGTATACACACAAGGGATCAGAGTTCAGATTGAGCATTCAATCTTAACTTTTAAATTTTTTGACTTGAGTGCTAAACTGTACAACCTTAACACAGCATTGGCAGGTTCTTTCACATCGCATTTCTAAGGAGTTTTAAAAGTTCCAAGTATTTTTAAAGGAAAGAGTCCCCAGTTCTAATAGGCAACAAGCAACAAATGTAAATAGTGCTTTATCAACATAATTGGTAAGCTTCATACTTGTAGCTTTAACATTCACTAGTTAGTAAAAGATTGATTAGAAAAATCAAACATTTTCATACCTACATAAATATACAACCTTAAGAGCAGTTTAAAAATTCTTCAGATGTAATCTGCCCCTCTTGGCCCTGGGGATTCCCCCAGGTTCCTTGGTTGTAACCCTGTATCATGGCAGTTTTTTGGCCATTTAAACTGATCCAAAGTCAATTTCCATTTTAAACCTGTTGATGGCATTTCAATGCCTTAGACTGGATTAAATAACAAAATACATAAATTAAGGATACAGCAAGAAGGCAAAGCCAGACTAGAATGAAAAGTAAGTACTAGTACTCAAAGAGCACCTCAGCTGTATTGTTTCAAACTTCAGCAGTTTTTTGTACAATCTTCTTTAAAAGATTATGGTTCCAGGGTTGTTTTTTTCTTTCCATTTCTTTTCAAGAATAAAAAAGTTTCACATACTTACTCCACAAGGGCTATATGGAGCTGCTCATACTTAATGAAAAAAGATTCACCTTTAGATAAAGCCTCAACATGGAAAATGTCAGCCTAAAAGATGTACATTTAAAAAAAAGGGGGGGGGGGAGTGGGGAGAATTACATCTGCATAAAAAGATCTCATGAGCAATATTCTAGAGCCTTTCACTACTAGCTCCTCAAAGCCTTTAGAGTTATTTTCGTCCAACCTTTTCTCCACGAAGTTTAGCTTTAATCTGCTGGCGTTCATTGAAGTTTTGAAGTCGGATCTGTCTTAATCTTGCCAAATATTCCTATACGAAAAAGGAAGTAAAGTTTCAAATAAAAGGCAACAATGAGTTTTGCATTTTGTATCTAAATTCATATGGTTCCACAAAAAGGTCAAACAAAGGAAAAACTACTGCTAAATTAACATTTATTAATTTCTAAAAGAAATTCAGCTGATTTCTTCTCTAATGAAATGAATGAAAACCATAACTAGTGTTCCACAATATTAAACTTGATAAGCTTACGGTTATTAAGATTGCTAAGATCTGGGGAACTAGGAGTAGTTGTATTTATTACAAAAAGAATGGAGGTGGCTTTGGGATTTTGTTTTTGTCTGGGGTGTTTGTGTTTATTTAAAAAGAAAAGAAATGATTTTTTTTTTTAAAGACGACTGATGTAGACAGCTATTACTAAGAATATTGAGCAACAAACTCTAGGACTATATGCATTAATGTTTCCCGATGTGTTGAAAGAAGAGTAAATATGGCAGGCGACCAGCTTGACTTAACAGTGAAATCCTTGCTGATCTTAAACACAAAAAAGAAGCTTACAAGAAGTGGAAGACTGGACAAATGACCAGGGAAGAGGATAAAAATATTGCTTGGGCATGCAGGAGTGAAATCAGGGAAGGCCAAATCACACCTGGAATTGCAGCTAGCAAGAGATGTTAAGAGTAACAAGAAGGGTTTCTTCAGGTATGTTAGCAACAAGAAGAAAATCAAGGAAAGCGTGGGCCCCTTACTGAATGAGGGAGGCAACCTAGTGACAGAGGATGTGGAAAAAGCTAATGTACTCAATGCTTTTTTTGCCTCTGTCTTCACGAACAAGGTCAGCTTCCAGACTACTGCACTGGGCAGCACAGCATGGGGAGGAGGGGACCAGCGCTCTGTGGAGAAAGAAGTGGCTTGGGACTATTTAGAAAAGCTGGACGAGCACAAGTCCACGGGGCTGGATGCGCTGCATCCGAGAGTGCTAAAGGAGCTGGCGGATGCGACTGCAAAACTATTGGCCATTATCTTTGAAAACTCATGGCGATCAGGGGGAAGTCCCGGACGACTGGAAAAAGGCTAATGTAGTACCCATCTTTAAAAAAGGGAAGGAGGATGATCCTGGGAACTACAGGCCAGTCAGCCTCACCTCAGTCCATGGAAAAATCATAGAGCAGGTCCTCAAGGAATCAATTCTGAAGCATTTAGACGAGAGGAAAATGATCAGGAACAGTCAGCATGGATTCACCGAGGGCAAGTCATGCCTGACTAACCTAACTGCCTTCTATGATGATATAACTGGCTCTGTGGATGAGGGGAAAGCAGTGGACTTGTTATTCCTTAACTTTAGCAAAGCTTTTGATACGGTCTCCCACAGCATTCTTCACAGCAAGTTAAAGAAGTATGGGCTGGATGAATGGACGAAAAGGTGGATAGAAAGCTGGCTAGATTGTTAGGCTCAACGGGTAGTGATCCATGACTCCATGTCTAGTTGGCAGCCAGCATCAAGTGGAGTGCCCCAACGGCTGGTCCTGGGGCCGGTTTTGTTCAGTATCTTCATAAATGATCTGGAGGATGGTGTGGATTGCACCCTCAGCAAGTTTGCGGATGACACTAAACTGGGAGGAGAGGTAGATACAGGGGAGAGTAGGGATAGGATTCAGAGGGACGTAGACAAATTAGAGAATTGGGCCAAAAGAAATCTGATGAGGTTCAACAAGGACAAATGCAGAGTCCTGCACTTCGGGCGGAAGAATCCCATGCACCGCTACAGACTAGGGACCGAATGGCTCGGCAGCAGTTCTGCAGAGAAGGACCTAGGGGTTACAGTGGACGAGAAGCTGGATATGAGTCAACAGTGTGCCCTTGTTGCCAAAAAGGCCAATGGCATTTTGGGATGTATATGTACGGGCATTGCCAGCAGATCGAGGGATGTGATCGTTCCCCTCTATTCAACATTGGTGAGGCCTCATCTGGAGTACTGTGTCCAGTTTTGGGCTCCACGCTTCAAGAAGGATGTGGAAAAATTGGAAAGAGTCCAGCGGAGGGCAACAAAAATGATTAGGGGACTGGAACACATGACTTATGAGGAGAGGCTGAGGGAACTGGGATTGTTTAGTCTGCGGAAGAGAAGAAAGAGGGGGGATTTGATAGCTGCTTTCAACTACCTGAAAGGGGGTTCCAAAGAGGATGGCTCTAGACTGTTCTCAGTGGTAGCAGATGACAGAACAAGGAGTAATGGTCTCAAGTTGCAGTGGGGGAGGTTTAGGTTGGATATTAGGAAAAACTTTTTCACTAGGAGGGTGGTGAAACACTGGAATGCGTTACCTAGGGAGGTGGTGGAATCTCCTTCCTTAGAGGTTTTTAAGGTCAGGCTTGACAAAGCCCTGGCTGGGACGATTTAGTTGGGGATTGGTCCTGCTTTGAGCAGGGGGTTGGACTAGATGACCTCCTGAGGTCCCTTCCAACCCTGATATTCTATAATACTTTGGGATCTATGAAGTTCTTGTATTTATTATAAATTATAAACCATGCAGGAAAACAAGGCAGAGGCGAAGTCAAAGTGATGCTATTTTGTGATGAAGGTGGCAAACATGCGGGTAGCATACCTCTTCCTCCTTGTTTCTGGATTTCCTTCCTCTTGCAGAAATGGGCCTGCCTCCATAGATAGCTGCCAGGTTTTGCAGTGTACCCTGTTCACCATTTAATGTATCAAGTTTAAGAATGGCTAGGGCCAGAACATTATCTACCTTATCCAACAATAACTGTATTAAATTTCTTATGGGAAACATAGATGATTTTCAGCTCTTATGAGTTTCCCTGACAAGTCTTATTTACAAGAAACATTTGATAGTAATAATCAAAAACACTGAGTAATCAAAGAGAAAGCCTCAGAGCAGTCTAATAAATTAGATTTTTATACATATTTAGCTCCCTCTTCTGATCTCCATATGTGTCTAGTTTTTTCTAGCTAAATCTTTTATACTATAAATTCTCTGGGGTATGGGCTTTCTTTTTACTTGTCTTTTGCACCATTCGCAGCACACAGCGGACAATAATAATGCATTCCTCAGCTAAGCCTAGTATATCTAATCATTTTTATTCTAGTTTTAAATGTAAAATATTAACAATAGCTCATGGAAATTTTATTCATATCCAAAGTTAGATTAGTGTATATATAAACAGTTTAAGTACTTATCACAGCATTTACTAGATTTAAAAATAAATAAATAGAGTTGTATTGTAAATTGGCGACTAGAAACATTTTGCTTTTCCCTGCACTTCCGAAGTGTTTTCATACCAGAAAAATAAATAAAAATAAGAAAGGTATTTCTGGTTAAAAAAACATCATTTCTAATCTAATTAAAATGTTTGGTTTCATGACATTTGTTAAACAAAACCAAAGAGCATAAATGAACACTGGTTTTTCCACCAATCCTACCAGTATCAATGCTGGTTACAGCAAACATGAAGTCCTATTTTAAATCAGAGAAGAGTCACAATTGTGAAAGAGAAAGTAAATGTGTTGAACTGTAAACATGACAAATACAGTAAAATTGCCAAGACTGCACAGATAAATCCAGGGAACATATTGCCTAACTGTTCCCATCAAAAGTTAAAAATGCCTTAATATAATTACCAGTTCTTATGGAACTGCAGCCCCAAACTAGTGACCTTTTATTGACACCACACCAAAATCAGACTACTTGTGCGAGAAAGGGTTTCATGATAGTAAATTTTGCAAACACACACACACACACACCACAAAAACTAAGGAAGCCAATAATTAAAAACATAAGGGAGTTCACAACATAATTAAGCTCAAAACAACTGCAAGAAAAATTTAAAAGTTCACATTTTTCAACAGTGAGGTGGCAGTCACTTCTACTTCTGCTTGAAATTTGAAAAAACCTGAATAATAATTCTAATTTGCACAGACAGCCAATTCACTCAAGACTGTCCCATTAGTCAAAACAAAAATTTAAAATAAAATGGAGGTGCATGTAATGAGATGCTCCTGGGCGGGTCATCAGCAAGGGGAATCTGGATCTAAAAGCACAAGTCTCTACAGCTTGAGCTAAAAAAATCCATATCTGTTAACTAAAAGTCAGTAACTGACTTGTAAATCTCTATGTGGTCCAGCCAATAGAAAGGAATATAGCACCACACTGGGTACAAGTTACATGCTCCCACTGGCTGAGGAAACTTTAGAGGTCCACCCAGCTCAAATTCCAATTGCGGTCACTACTTGTAATGTGATTTCGCAGGTAGGTTTTTGATGGGCGGGGAAGATCATATCTGAGACATTTGGATTCAAGTAGTTCGAAGACTGCAGCAGACTTATAAACGTCAGTGATCCAACTACTACAGGAGGACTGCACAGCACAAGAAGTAAGCCTGGGTTACATAAGATCTGGAGATCTGCCATGAGCAGATGAAATTCTGATCTCAACTTATGATTGATAGAGTCCCTCAAAATAGGATAGAAATGTTTCTAACTGTTAACCCTTTCAATCTACAATAGCTGAGCTGAATGGAGAGTTTTCCAAATATTATCACAATGGGGAAAGGGGAGAGGGGAAGAGTGGAAGAGAGAGGGGATTTAAATTTCCAGCTCTTATAAAGCTGTGTAATACATGGTACCTATCAGCTTTACAAAAATGCTCACTGTCACCTCAAATGTCTTAAGTCTACTTTTCATGTTTATATTTAAATTAGCTTAAAATTATTTCTGGCAGCTTTGGAGCCATGGTATTTTAGAATAGAAGTTGTCTCTAAGTGAGAAAGAAATTGGAAGTAAAAGCTTTAAGAATTTAGGTATCTAGTTAGACACACTCAATAATACTTCATTCACTGTTTCATAGTTGAGTTCCTCTCAGAATATGAATATTAGAATCTTGTATTGCCAGGATTTGGATTTTATAATGCGAGACAGCAATGCAAATTCATTAATAGTTTAGGCCAGAAACACATTACTCACAGTAAGGATGGTTGAGGGGTCTGTCAATTCAGTTACTGAGCTTCGAAACTTCTAGCTAAAACGTAATCTAGGTCTACTACATTTATCTGAAGTCTGGTTTGGTATCTTATGTGAAGCCATTTGAGAGTCATAGTCCAACTCTTAAAAAGCCAGTGTTCGCATTTATGGCTAACTTAGTACAACACTTCCTCAGCTCTCGTCCCCTAACGCCCCTACTCTACTTCCTCCACATTGATGACATCTTCATCATCTGGACCCATGGAAAAGCCGCCCTTGAGGAATACCACCATGATTTCAACAATTTCCATCCCACCATCAACCTCAGCCTGGACCAGTCCACACAAGAGGTCCGCTTCCTAGACACTACAGTGCTAATAAGCGATGATCACATAACCACCACCCTATACCGGAAACCTACTGACTGCTATACTTACCTATATGCCTCCAGTTTTCATCCAGACCACACCACACAATTCATTGTCTACAGCCAAGCTCTAAGATACAACCACATTTGCTCCAATCCCTCAGACAGAGACAAACATCTACAGGATCTCTGTCAAGCATTCTTAAAACTACAATACCCACCTGCTGAAGTGAAGAAACAGATTGACAGAGCCAGAAGGGTACCCAGAAGTCACCTACTATAAGACAGGCCCAACAAAGAAAGTAACAGAAAGCCACTAGCCGTCACCCACAGCCCCCAACTAAAACCTCTCCAGCGCATCATCAAGGATCTACAACCTATCCTGAAGTACGATCCCTCACTCTCACAGACCTTGGAAGACAGGCCAGTCCTCGCTGACAGACAGCCCCACAACCGAAAGCAAATACTCACCAGCAACAAAAACACCAACCCAGGAATCAAACCCTGCAACAAACCCCAGTGCCAACTCTGTCCACATATCTATTCAAGGGACACCATCATAGGAACTAACCACATCAGCCACACCATCAAGGGCTCATTCACCTGCACATCTACCAATGTGATATATGCCATCATGTGCCAGCAATGCCCCTCTGCCATGTACACTGGCCAACTGGACAGTCTCTACGCTAAAGAATAAATGGACACAAATCTGACATCAGGAATGACAACATTCCAAAACCAGTAGGAGAACACTTCAATCTCCCTGGTCACTAAATAACAGACCTAAAAGTGGCAATTCTTCAAAAACAGACTCCAGTGTGAAACTGCAGAACTGGAATTAATTTGAAAACTGGACACCATCACATTAGGCCTGAATAAAGACTGGGAGTGGTTGGGTCATTACAAAACCTAAACCTCATTTCCCTCTACTGTTACTCACACCTTCTAGTCAACTTTTTAAATGGGCCACTCATTTCCACTGCAAAAGTTATTTTTCCTCCCTTGGTATCCTACTGTTAATTGAATTGTCTCATTAGCACTGACCCCCCACCCACACTTGGTAAGGCAAATCCCATCTTTTCATATTCTGTGTATTTATACCTCCCTACTGTATGTTCCACTCCAAGCATCTGATGAAGTGAGTTTTAGCCCACAAAAGTTCATGCCCAAACAAATATGTTAGTCTCTAAGGTGCCACAAGGACTCCTCGTTGTTTTTACACATTAATTAGGCAATCTTAGTGATTTCTTCTCTATTATACTACATTAATTGCAACCAAGGCCAAGGACTGAATGGATATCAAACACTGAACTCATCCCTGAACAGTAAGCCTTTTCCTAAACTGATGTAGACCATGTGTGTCATGAAGGCCACTTGTTGATTTGAGTTATGGTTTTGAAAGGTGTAATCTGTCTTCATGCCACCTTAAGACAAAGACACTGACAGAAGCCTCTTAAGGATGCTTCACTACCTTACACATCAGCAAAGGGGACTGCAGTAATCATCAAAATTGAAACAGAGAAGATATATAAGGAATTTGTCCACTGGCACCAAAATTAGCCCTGAAATGAAGAAGTGGCCGGTAAAACAGTACTCTAAGATTCAGTAATACCGGAGTAAGGGGACTCATTTACAACTTCGTTGTCCCTTTGACCCAACTGCAACAAGACCGCAACCAGCTCCACCTGGGTCTAAAGGACAACAATATTGTAACAGGATCCCTGACTTGGCTGTATTTGTGGTGTGGACTGGTGTTGGAAAACACAAATCTCTTTGCCTATTCAAAAAACAAACAAACATCGTTCAACTGAACAATGGAACTATCCTAAGCAAATAAGTTATTTAATGAAGCTGCAGTATTGTGAAAAACTTTCCAAAGTAGTATTACATTTATAATTGAAACAACTAGATGGACACAAAAAGATAACTCATCTACATGTTATACCAATGTTCAAAAGTTTTAACCTCCATTAAAGGTTAAAACTATTTGTTGATTTTAACTTTGATGTTGAGTGTTTATAATATGTTTAAAGTAAAAATTATTTTAATGTACTTAATTTAAAAATAACTTAATATGCATATAGGTTATTGTAAATCAAGGGAATGTAGCTGAGACACAGCGGACAAACTACCGTAAACTGCAAGCTGCTGAACAATGCACAAAGTTCACATAATTAATTTTAAATGTACTTATCAATGTAAAAATTGTTTTCCAGTTCTTATCTACTTAAATTTATAATTTCAAAATAAAATTTTTAAAACTCCACCAATGCACTGTTACTGTAAGATAATCAGCAAAAGTTAAGTACATTTTTAAACATGTCAACTATTAATCATAAAACCAGAACGTAAAATGTTTGATGAAATGAAACACTATGTCTCACTTTTCAAAAGGATGTATATTCATTACTGACAATTATTAATAGTAATATAAATATGAAGACCAAATCCCATACCATATGTCCTTCAGCACGAGCTTTGTTTTGCATAGCTTCCCTCTTTCGTTGCCAGAATTCCTCAACTTGTTTTGCTCTTTCTGCTGCTACCCATCCTCTTTGCCTGAGTAATTGGAACATATGCCAATTAAAAGTTTCTGAATGCCACATTCAAAATGAATGTATTTACATACAATAACAGGAGAACAAAGAAGTCAGCATTCTGTGAAGGCACCATCTAATAGCACCTTTTACCAGCCAAAAACAAAACACAGACATTTCACAAAAGGAAGTTGACAGGAAGCTCACTTGGTTTGTCCCCACTTTTGAAAAAGCAGTTACAACCCCCAATGTTTTCCATCCACACAGTGGGGTCTTACAACTTGGCTAGTGAGGTTATTTTTACTAAAGCATGAAGTTATTCCAGAGGTTCTCAAATTGTGGTGTGTGAATCACTATCAGTCCATAGAACACTTGAAGATGGTCTGCAGACAGCTGGCTGATCACTTGGCACTGACTGTTCCTTATTTCCAGATGCTAAACTTCATTAAAAGACAGCCAAAGATACAATACTTTAATGTGTAAGCACAATTGCTGTAGTTGCCAAGGGGTGTTATGCAACTGCAAATGGGAGGTGGTGCATGCAAGTCCAACTGGGAAAGGAAAGGGTGTATGAGAATCTCGGGATTAAGATGTGGTCTATCCTGTGGTAAAGTTTGATAACTACTGTTCACTTCAGATTAACTGATTTGTGAGATAAAGAAATTCTGCCTCAATGCTATATCACTCAATCATGTCAGCTTATATTACAATTTTGCAGCACAGGTGTTTTCCCAAACAGGAAACTACTTTTCCAAAGACTAAAAATAAGACAACATGGTTGTGATGGCAAAGGCAGCAGCCAGAAACTAAGATATAGAAAATAACAAAATATTTTTAAAAGAAAAAAGTACAAATTTAGACAATAATGACAAAATGTATAATGTGTACAGTATCAACCTGGTGATTTATCACACATTAGAAATGTTAAAAAGGTGAATGAAATAATGTTGTAATGCAAAGATATTTCGGTTTTATTCCTGAGGATTTTACAAGTGAATCAATTATGGTTGCACCATGTTTTCCAGTTGGGTTTCCATTTCTCCCTCATTCCTCTAAGCTATCTAAGGCTGTAATATCAAACTCCAAAATGTCAGGTTCCATCACCCCTCTGTAACACTGTTTTCTCTGTTGGCAGACAAGCTTGAAATTATGCCACTGGAAACAATAGTGTTAGTATAAGTCCCAAATTTCATTATTGTTTGATGCAAGACGAAGTAATTTCATGCCTAGAAAACTGTCAAGTAAACTGAATATAAATTCCATAATCAAAGTACATATCTAGTGTCCAATAGCACCGTGTACAGCCAAATAAGTGATCAACATACAATACCAGAGAAAAAAATAAACCTTGTTCCATTACAAAAGTAACCATCTTTAACTCCAAAAACCATGTGGTATAGTTCAGGCTTTTTGAAGTTTTAGTGCACATAAAGATTACTTAATGTATGCTGTAAGCATGATGAAAGAACTAACTAAAAATAAACGTCCTTTTTGTGAGGCTCTGGAACTACATGTAGCCAACCAGAAGAAGCTCTCAGAGTAGCACCCGTGTTAGTCTGTATCCGCAAAAAGAACAGAACAGGAGTACTTGTGGCACCTTAGAGACTAATAAATTTATTAGAGCATAAGCTTTCGTGGGCTACAGCCCACTTCATCAGATGCACAGAATGGAACATATAGTAAGACGACATTATATATATACATACATACACACACACACACAGATAAGTTAGAAGTTTCCATACAAACTGTGAGAGGCTAACTAGTTAAGATGAGCTATTATCAGCAGGAGAAAAAAAAAAACTTTTGTAGTGATAATCAAGATGGCCCATTTAGACAGTTGACAAGAAGGTGTGAGGATACTTCACATGTGGAAGTAGATTCAATACGTGTAATGACCCAGCGACTCCCAGTCTCTATTCAAACCCAAGTTAATGGTATCTAGTTTGCATATTAATTCAAGCTCAGCAGTTTCTCCTTGGAGTCTGTTTTTGAAACTTTTCTGTTGCAGAATTGCCACTCTTAAATTTTTTACTGAGTGGCCAGAGAAGTTGAAGTGTTCTCCTACCGGTTTTTGAATGTTAGGATTCCTGATGTCAGATTTGTATCCATTTATTCTTTAGCATACAAACTGTCCAGTTTGGCCAATGTACATGGCAGAGGGGCATTGCTAGCACATGATGGCATATATCACATGGGTAGATGTGCAGATGAACGACCCCCTGATGGTGTGGCTAATCTGATTAGGTCCTATGATGGTGTCACTTGAATAAATATGTGGACAGAGGAGGCATTTGGGCTTTGTTGCAAGGATAGGTTCCTAGGTTAGTGTTTTTGTTGTGTGGTTGCTGGTGAGTATTTGCTTCAGGTTGGGGGGCTGTCTGTAGGCAAAGGACTGGCCTGGCCTGTCTCTCAAGATTTGTGAGAGTGATGGGTCGTCCTTCAGGATAGGTTGTAGATCCTTGATGATGCGTTGGAGAGGTTTTAGTTGGGGGCTGAAGGTGACAGCTAGTGGCATTCTGTTATTTTTTTTGTTGGGCCTATCCTGTAGTAGGTGACTTTTGGGTATTCTTCTGGCTCTGTCAATCTGTTTCTTCACTTCAGCAGGTGGGTGTTGTAGTTTTAAGAATGCTTGATAGAGATCTTGTAGGTGTTTGTTTCTGTCTGAGGGATTGGAGCAAATGTGGCTGTATCGTAGAGCTTGGTTGTAGACAATGGATTGTGTGGTGTGTCCTGGATGGAGGCTGGAGGCATGTAGGTAAGTATAGCGGTCAGTACGTTTCCGGTACAGGGTGGTGTTTATGTGACCATCGCTTATTAGCACAGTAGTGTCCAGGAAATGGACTGCTTGTGTGGACTGGTCTAAGCTGAGGTTGATGGTGGGATGGAAATTGTTGAAATCATGGTGGAATTCCTCAAGGGCTTCTTTCCCATGGGTCCACATGATGAAGATGTCATCAATGTAGCGCAAGTAGAGTAGGGGCATTAGGGGATGAGAGCTAAGGAAGCTTTGTTATAAGTCCTCCATAAAAGTGTTAGCATACTGTGGGACCATGCGGGTACTCATAGCAGTGCCGTTGACTTGAAGGTATATATTGTCCCCAAATGTGAAATAGCTGTGGGTGAGGACAAAGCCGCAAAGGTCAGCCACCAGGTTTGCTGTGACATTATCAGGGATACTGCTCCTGATAGCTTGTAGTCCATCTTTGTGTGGAATGTTGGTGTAGAGGGCTTCTACATCCAGTGGCCAGGAGGGTGTTTTCTGGAAGATCACCGATGGATTGTAGTTTCCTCAGGAACTCAGTGGTGTCTTGAAGACAGCTGGGAGTGCTGGTAGCGTAGGGCCTGAGGAGAGAATCCACATAGCCAGACAATCCTGCTGTCAGGGTGCCAATGCCTGAGATGATGGGGTGTCTAGGATTCCCAGGTTTATGGATCTTGGGAAGCAGAGAGAATACCCCTGGTCGGGATTCTTGGCATGTGTCTGCATAGATCTGTTCCTGTGCCTTTTCAGGGAGTTTCTTGAGCAGTGGTATAGTTTCTTTTGGTAATCCTCAGTGGGATCAGAGGATTATGGCCTGTAGAATGTGGGGTTAGAGAGCTGCCTAGCAGCCTCTTGTTCATATTCCAACTTATTCATGATGATGACAGCATCTCCTTTGTCAGCCTTTTTGATTATGATGTCAGAGTTGTTCCTGAGGCTGTTGATGGCGTTGTGTTCAGCACGGCTGGGATTATGGGGCAAGTGATGCTGCATCTGATGAAGTGAGCTGCAGCTCACGAAAGCTTATGCTCAAATAAATTGGTTAGTCTCTAAAGGTGCCACTAGTACTCCTTTTCTTTTTGCTTTTCCACAATTTCAGCCTGTGCATGTCAACGGAAGCAATCTACGTAGAAGTCCAGTCTGTTGTTTCGACCTTTAGGAGTCCACACAGAATCCTTCTTTTTGTAGTGTTGATAGGAAGGATTCTGTGGGTTAGTATGTTGTTCAGAGGTGTGTTGGAAATATTCTTTGAGCCAGACACATCGAAAGTAGGATTCTAGGTCACCACAGAACTGTATCATGTTCGTGGGCCTGGAGGGACAAAAGGAGAGGCCCTGAGATAGGACAGACTTTTCTGCCAGACTAAGAGTACAGCTGGAAAGATTAACAATATTGTTGGATGGGTTAAGGGAACCAATGTTGTGGCTCCTTGTGGCATGTAGTAGTTTAGTATCCTTTCTCCTTTGTAGAGAAGCAAAGTTTGTTATAAATGGCTTGTCTAGTTTTTGTAAAGTCCAGCCACAAGGAAGTTTGTGTGGAAGGTTGGTTTTTTATGAGAGTATCCAGTTTTGAGAGCTCATTCTTAATCTTTCCCTGTTTGCTGTAGAGGATGTTGATCAGGTGGTTCCGCAGTTTCTTTGAGAGTGTGTGGCACAATCTCTCAGCATAGTCTGTGTGATAAGTAGATGTTAATGGATTTTTTTACCTTTAGTCCTTTTCGTATGATGTTCATCTGTTTGCATTTGGAAAGGAAGATGTCTGTCTGTATCTGCACGAGTTTTTTCATGAAGTTGATGGATTTCCGTTCCATACAGCTAAATTCAGCACCTTTCATAATGACAGGTTTGAGAGTAGCAGCCGTGTTAGTCTGTATCCACAAAAAGAACAGGAGTACTTGTGGCACCTTAGAGACTAACAAGTTTATTAGAGCATAAGCTTTCGTGGGCTACAGTCCACTTCATCGGATGCATAGAATGGAACATATAGTAAGCGCGCGCACACACACACACACAAGTTACCATACAAACTGTGAGAGGCTAATTAGTTGAGCTATTATCAGCAGGAGAAAAAAACTTTTGTAGTCTGAAAGCCATGCAGACACTTGACAAAAAGATGTGAGAATACTTAACTTAAGGAAATAGATTCAATTTGCAACAGAAAAGCTTCAAAAACAGACTCCAAGGAGAAACTGCTGAGCTTGAATTAATATGCAAACTAGATACCATTAACTTGGGTTTGAATAGAGACTGGGAGTGGCTAGGTCATTACACATATTGAATCTGTTTCCTTAAGTTAAGTATCCTCACACCTTCTTGTCAACTAAGTGGTTTCAGACGACAAAAGTTTTTTTCTCCTGCTGATAACAGCTCATCTTAACTAATTAGCCTCTCACAGTTTGTATGGTAACTTCCAACGTGCGTGCGTGCGTGTGTGTGTTCTCGTTCCATTCTATGCATCCGATGAAGTGGACTATAGCCCACGAAAGCTTATGCTCTAATAAATTTGTTAGTCTCTAAGGGGCCACAAGTACTCCTGTTCTTTTTGCAGAACAAGCTTGTTTATAATCATATATTGCATACAATATTTGACAAGCAGAAAGGTTCACTCAAATATCACTAGTAATATGAATTTGTAATCATTTACATCCACAGTGTGTGGTACAGGAATGGAATACATGATACAAAGACAACAGTTTTAAGATCTAGTGAAAGGCTCTGTTAAACTACATAAGGTTTTTCAGTCACTCAGATACATGTATGAACTAATTTAAAAATAAATGCAACTGAACTACTGTTTTTTTTAGTTAGTTTCTTGCTTTAACCAACCATCCTACTCTCATACCCTTGCAGTTCACCTTTAGTTGAAACCATCACACACAAGGGAACTATTACTAAGTTAAATAGTGTAATGCTTATAGGTAATACACTGAGTATTTCACACATTTCTGACGATAATATCATGGTTTAAGTCCAAAGATGATCCAATTTATAAATGAAAAACACTCTGAAAAGGTGAGATCTAGAAGAAATCATATTCAACCCTATTCTTTCCCCACCCTGGTTGGTCTTAATTTCTTTAAATCTTTATGGCTCAAACTAGACTTGAAAAAATAGGTAATGTTTGAAATATTAGTTAACATGCGATGTTTAATGGACATGTTTTTAAGCACGAGTGTAGACAGGGTTTAAACCTTTAAAATATTTTGGCTGGTCATATTCACACTAGTGTTTAAAAATGCTGGTTAAAATATGTTAGCTAACATGTTTTAACCAGCATTTTTGAAAATACAACCCATTTTCCTAGCCTAGACATGGCCTGGGGAGAGGGAGGGAAGGAGGGAGGGAAATGGGGAGGGGGAAATCGAAGAAATTAAGTCCGAAGGTGGCAGATGTAGCTGACTAGATGCCCACTTACTGGGTGCAGCAGGAAAAACATTAACTACATCACAAAGGCTCAAGTTACTGCATAGGAAACAGTAACCAAAACAGTGAATGTCATTACCATCATCATCATGGCAAATCCCAAAAGGAAATGGCCTCTTTCCAGATCAAGCACCACCCAGTTCAATCTCTGGCAAAAGTGCAGTAGGTGATCTTGGCAGTACATTGGAAAGCTTACTGTGACACCGAAACTCCTGATGCCCAACATGGTTGCTGGCCATGCAGTGGCACTCTGATACATATGCTTTGAAATTCAGCTGTGTTGCACTATCTAATAAAACGTCCATACAAGAAAGCTGCTGGAACCAAACCAGTGCTAGTGGAGGAAGTTGTTGGGTTCGGCTTTATTTTTGATCTTCTCCTGCCACTTGATACAAAGCAGCTGATGCAAACAAGAAGAACTGCAAACATCAATCTGGCGTTCTTCAGCTTTGCTCAATGCCCATGTTTCACTTCGATTCTAACACCTGAATACACTCTACATTAACACTCCTTTGATCTAGAGTTATTTAATTAAATGTAGAAATAATGTAACAGCAAAAACTACATGATATAGGCAGTTGAAAACAATATAATCAACATCTCCTTTCATTTCTATTAACATACGAATGAATTAGTTTGAATGCACACTAAACACTTAACACTTCTTTGATGTTCACATACACGTGAATTGTCCCGAGACTCTGACATGCGCTGGCACCTGGCCTGTCAGCCTCAAAGAAGGTTCCCTTGAGATGTGGACTGTGCCCTGGTGGAGTGGGCATGCAGCTTGTCAGGTGACTGCTAGTCCACTGGTTGGTAACATGATCTAATGCACTGGACAATCCAACTAAATATTCTCCACGTAGAAATGGCTTGTCCTTTGACACTCCCCGTGTAAGAAAGAACGAGCTTGGGTGACTTCCAGAAACATTTTGTTCTGTCCTGGTATAATAAAATAGCTCTACATACATCTAGAGTACACAATCTTTGCTCTGCTCTACCAGCATGACACCTGGGAAAGAATACAAGTAACTGGATGATTTCATTAGTGTGGAATTCAGACACCAACTTTGGGAAGAAATCTGGGATGTGGTCTCAGAGACTGTCATTATGAATGATAGTATAAGATTTATAGTATAAAATGGCTCTGCTATCTGGGTTTGCATTCTCCAACTTCTAGCAGACGTGATTGTCAAGAGGAAGGCCAATTTCATAGAAAGAAAGGGTAAAGAGCATGTAACCACAGGCTGGAAGGGGACATCCACCAGCTTCAAAAGGAAAAAGTTAAGATCCCAAGTTGGGGCTGGATTTCTGACAAGTGAGAATAGCCTCAAGATGCTCTTCAGTAAACTGTTTGCCAGAGGATGAAAGAAAATTGGTCACAGGTGAGTAAATTGCAGAGATGGCCACCAAGTGAATCTGTAGCGTGCTTAGCAAGTGACCAGAGTTCAAGTGCAGGAAATAGTCCAGAATCTATTGTATTCCAGTATGCAGAGGGGAAGACTGATGCTGTAAAGCTCCATTTGTAAATCTGAAGAAGTACATGGACCTAGTGGAAGTTCTCCTGCTATTAATAGGGATTTTCTAAATGTCCTGTGAGCAGACCAACTCCACTAGTGTCAGCCAGCCAGCATCCATGCTACCAGGTGGAGAGCACTCATGTTTGGGTGCAAAAGGTCATTTGCCTCGGCCACAACGAGGCTATAAGGATTATCCTGGTTTTCTCTTGCTTGATCTTCTGCAGAACACTGGGAAGCAGGGGGATGGGAGGGAACGTATTTAGGCCCTCTATTCAAGAGAGGAGAAAGGCATCCAAAAAAAAGCTGGGACACTTGTTCTGGTTTCCCAAAGAGGTCCTTGTGGGGGAGTCCCCCAGAAGGTTAAAAGTGTCCTGAAGGACCCTCGGGTGGCACAACTACTTGTGGTTGTCACAGAAATGCCTGCTCTGGCCGTCTGCCCTCATGTTGTCCACTCCTGGGAGATGGCTGACAAAGTAATGTGTGACAAAAACCCAGAGTTAAATGACCTCTTGGCATAAGTAAGACAGCTGCCATGTTGTCAGACATCACCAACACAGATCGGCACCAAATGTCCAGAAAGAAGGCAGTGCATGCTGTGGGTATAGTCATGAGTTCTAGAACACCAATGTGCAGGGCCCTTTCTGTATGGACCACAGGCCCTGAGTTTTAAAGTTCCCCATTTGAGTCCCGCATCCAAGCAAGGAGGCAACAGTTATGATAGTCCTTGAGGGTGAAATGGTGCTGTAAAGAAAACTCTTGCAAATGTTGCACTAGTCCTTCCCCCAGTCTAGTGACTGAAGGACTGACAAGCAGAGATGCTGTGACAAATATCTTGAATAAACCTTGCTGAATTTAAGTATTTTAGGAATTCATTGTATTAAAAATGCTAAGTGTTTATGTACTATTGAGGGACTGTACATATTTCCACGGGGAGAGGGACTACAGCCCTCCAGGAACTAATAAAGGTGGGTGTGGTTAGGCAAATTCAATCGATTTTAATACCTCCAGAGGGCTACCACCATTTGTAGAGAGGCTCGCATATGCTAGTTTAAACTGGATTCTTCATGGGCCAGACGACAATGAAAAGACTGTTGGTTCAATACCCTGAATTAAAACTGACCCAGGGTCTTCTCTCTGATCCAGCACATGGACAGGACCTCTGATCCAAGGGAGGCATCAATCAGGGAAGGGATAGATCTTTGGCCCATTTGGGTGCTTGTTTTGAACTGAATCTGTGATGAACTTGTAGCTACAGAAAAAAAAAAAATCTCAGTGAGGTTTGAAGGACTAACCACAAAACAAAGTCCTGGTTGCAGTTGGGGGAGGGGGTGATTTCTGGTAAGCTTATTACCATGCATGCAAGTTCTTTTATTGTTTTTAATACGTTTTCTCTGTAATGATTTTATCTTAAGAGGACAAGTGCTTGCATAGAAAGAACTGTGTGGTAACTTAACTGTTGGCATTACATAGTTTACCATCTCCGACAGAAGCAAATCAGGCCTACTTAGACAGTCTATCATTTGGAGAACAACAGCGTAGTCAGGGAACTGTTCAATCTGGAAATACCCCCGTCACAAAGGAGGAAGATGCAGGACTCTGCCCAACAGAGGTGATGGCTGGATGACCCAGGGGGAATAGACTTTCAGTTGCTCTGAACTAGGATAACCTTGACTGGATGGCATCTTCTTGGCCAGAAAGCCAAGGATAGTCGTGCTGCAAGTGGCCAGAAGCAGAGTCCAGTGTATGGGATAACAAATACACATGCTGCCACTGGACCAAAAGCCTGAGGCTTTTGTGAGGGCGTGGGGACTGCAGGTGGGAGCAGATATAGTATTTTATATGAAATCTGTCATGTTGCAGGTTGGCAGTCACAAGACCTGTGTTGAATACAGTCCCAGTGAATTCTATTTATCAAGCAGGATTTAAATATAAGCTTCATTTTGTTCCCAAAGAGGTCTAGACAAGTGAACAAGTGTAGGATGGACACGATGTATGTCCAAACTTGAGACTGCATGTGGCCCCTGACGAGCCACTCAACCAAGTATGGGAACATCTGAATGCCCACCCTTTTCAAGTGAGCTGCAACCACTGCAAGGCACTTCATGAAAACACAAGGTGCTGTTAAAAGCATGAAGGGCAGATCCCAGTATTGGTAATGTTTGTTGTTCAACACATACCTTAGAAAACACTTATGTACTGGGGGAATCACGATGTCAAGAGAAACTACTTGTCCTTCTGGACCAGAAAGGGAATGATGGATCCAAGGGAGACCAACTTGTGCTTCATAAAAGTATTGAAAGCTCTGACATCTAGAGTCAGACAGAACACCCTGACTTCTTGGGAGTAAAGAAATACCTTGACTAGAACGCCCTTCCCCTGCAGTGAGGGGGAACTTCTATCACACCCAGACCCAGAAGGGACTATGCCTCATGTTGAAGCAGAGTCCTGTGGGAGGGTTCCCTGAAGAGAGTCAGGAAGGAACTGGATAGCACAGCCTTTCTGGACCACATCCAAAACACAACCATCTGGAGGAGATGTTGGATCAGGTCTGTTGAAAGCAAGACAGACAGTTGCCAAAAGGAAGAGAGGGTAAAGAACATAGAATAACTGATATGCTGCCCCCAAGCACCAAGTCAAATATGCTACCCGGTCAGTGTCATTCTGGGAGTTTTAATAAAGAGGTTGCCCCCTCTCCCCCGCAGATTTCTTTCTCAAGGGCCGCTGTCTGCATCCCTGGGCTTTGAGTGTTGTGTACTGGAAGAAGGGCTGATGTTGACAGGTAGAGACTTTTCCATAGGGGTTGGCACCAATAGTCCTGGTATGAGGCTAGATCAGTACTGGGTTTTGGCAACAGCCATAGATTCACCAAGAAAAACAAGATCAGTTCAACTGATACTGCAGAGCCCCAACACCTGCCTGGAGAGGATTGGCAACTTCCCTGTAAGTCAAAAGACAAGAGGGAACCACTTCTTGAAAAAGGGGGTGCTCCTCCCATAGTCATAGGGGGCACTTGGCCCAAAGATGGGGGCAACAAGGTTACTGAATCCAGGAACCTTAGTGGAATCAGAGGAGGGTACAGTTCTAAAAGGTATAGTGGTGCCAGGCCTAGTAAAGTAGTCTTAGGTGAGGATATGCCTGGCTGGTACCAGAGTAGAGCTTCTGCCCAGTACCATGGTGGCCACTCCGATGCCTTGGTACCAAAGACACTAAAATGACCACGGACGCAGCTGCCAGAGCTTCTAGTATGTGTGGTTCTGTTCTGCTAGTACAAGCTCCAATGTTCAAGGAACATTTTTTAAGTTTTGAAACACATTTAATGACCAACAGGCTGGTGGTCTGAGGCCTTGCAGTCAGATCTGGAGAGGGTAATTTTCACCTCTTCTCCTTAGAAGACATACAACTTGTCTCTATGCTTTCTGGATGACGAAGGCATCAGCTTGGGAAAGTCTTAGGCAGATGCCAGGGCAGAAGTTGAAGCCCTCTGGACTTCAAAAGCCTGGACACTTGGGAGTCCAGGGTCATCACTGCTCCATAATGAACACCCTCTGGTGTGCCTCTCTTGAGTACTGGGTCTGCTTTGAGAAGGACCTACAAATTTCACAGCGATCTGCAGCATGCCCCTCACCGAGGCAGAACAGAAACCTCACAGGATGAGCAGTTCTTAAATCCCAGGGATTTCCCATGGTCAGCCATAGTAGGCAACATCACCAGCGACCAAAGAAGAGGGCTCTTCTTCCTCTAAGGCATCCTGAAGAGGTAACTAACTACTGCAAAAATCGCTGTAGGAAAAAAATTGTTGGAGGGAGTAGTTCCAATAAATACCACCAGTGGTAGAGAATGAACTGTCTCTCACAGGAAAGTTCCACCCTTTACACCTTCACAAAGTGTACAAGGAAGGGAAGGGCACATGCATCATCCCATTAGATACAGCTGACTAGAAATTTCTTCTATGTGCTTGCACTGGATATACATTCAACTAATATGGATATGGACTAGCTCTCAAAGAAGAACCACATCTGGCTTTCAAGCACCCTCCAGCACCTGCAATGATGCTGCCCAAATATCTGACACTTGCTACATACTTGATGTCCTATCTGGGCAGGTTAATACAGAACTGGGTGTAAACTGGAGCTGGAGGCTGCTTGCTAGTGGGGAGGAGGAGCTGGAGGGTTCCCAGAAGCTGCAGTTCTCAGCATCCCCTGAAGGAAGGAGGCAGCGTGCAGGAAACTCCACAAAAGTCCGGGATGCAGCATCAGGCTGCTTCTCCCTCTGGATCCTTGGGCTTTGGAGGTTAGGGGGTGCGGGTGTCCGGCCTTGGGGAGGCCCCCTTGACTGGGCATTGGGTGGGGGGCATGGCTGGCCTTTGGTGGGGAGAGGATGCAAGGGTCTGGGCTGGGTGGGGGCCCACAGCTGAACTCTGGGGTATAAGGGGTGCATGTGAGTGTCTGGGCGGGGGAGATGACTCTGCAGCTGGGCTTTAGGGGGAACCCACACTTGGGCTCTGGAGAGAAAGGGATAGGTGTCAGGCCCCTCTGCTGGTCTGAGGCGGAGGGGGTGGGGTAGAGAAACTGGTTTCTTTACCTCTACTGCTGGGGAAAATTTTTTGTATCTGTATTGTTACAGACATAGTTGCTGAGAGGTATTTTGAAATAAATGACAAAAATAATTGAAACTGGCCTGATTATATAGTGTTATTTTGACAAAATAAAAAATGTGGAATTTTGAAGAATTTAAAAATACCGTGTCTAGAACTTTTAGTTTTTTGGCACGGAACTGCCCCAGGAGTATATCAGTCACTGCAGATATTAAACGATGGTGACAGAACGCAGGCTTGCCAGACTCCAGTGGAGATAGAAAACCATGCCACCTATCTGCTACTGACTCAAAGGCAGATTTCCATTCCCTTATAGGCTTCTTCCCTCAATGGCACCATCTTCCAAGGGACACCAAGTCACCTCATCACATCCCACAAACTTGCTCAATGCAATGAATCAAAGGTCTGACTGAAGTCTATAAAAAGTGTTGCACAGAATTTATTAAATTCAACCATCTTCTCAAAGCACTGCATCAAAGTAAAGATCTGGTCAACAAAGGAACACCCAGATCTAAAGCTGCACTGAGTATCCCAGCACTTGCTATGAAGTGCATTGTTGATTTGAGACATTAAGACAGAAGTAAAGTTGGTCCCAGGGAAGGTAAACAGCATAATCTTTCTCTAGTTCAGTAGTTCTCGAACTGTTTACTGGTGACCCCTTTCACATAGCAAGCCTCTGAGTGCGACCCCCCTTATAAATTAAAAACACATTTATATATATTTAACACCATTATAAATACTGGAGGCAAAGAGGGGTTTGGGGTGGAGGCTGAGAGCTCATGACACCCCACGTAATAGCCTTATGACCACCAAGGGGTCCCGACCCCCGTTTGAGAACACCTGCTGTAGTTGCTCTTTTCAGCCTTATTATTCTTTTTGAACAGATGCAGAATAGCACCCTTCTTCCAGTCATCAAGGATGAAGATAGTGTGCCAGATGGCCTGGAAGAACATATGCAGTCACGGTACAACAATAGTCTTGACTGTCTTCCACAATTCAGAGATAGTGATTATGTGCTAATACACAAAATGGTAAATGACTTCATTAAACAGAGATTTTATAATATGATATTAATGTTACAAATTTTAGGACTGAAAAGCCAGAAAGGCAAAGTTAAGACTGCATGTGCAAGCTTAACTTTGTCCCCTTAGACATATGGATGATGATAGTTTGAGTTAGGTAATCACATATTTTTCAATACAATACAGTAAAATTAGTTATCTAAAGATTGGGCTGGAGAACGAGTCAATCTTTGCCCTGGTATTCCTCCTATCCCCACCTGTTGCTACCCCTCAGTTTTATCTCTGGGCGGGAATTAGGTTCTTTGGGACATATTTTTCAGCCCTTCCTCCCTGTAGCAGCTGTTTAGGTAAAGACGTGGGAGAGGATTTCGCCCTGTCTGCTTTGGCAAGGGAAACTAGGTTAATGAACTGTGCCTGAGCACTGTTCTTGCTAAAAAGACACTGTCACAACTGAGTGGTATAGACATAGCCTTTGAGGTCATACCACGCAGATCATACCTAGGAAAAAGAAGGGTAGCATAAAAGAAGCTCAACTTGGGAGTGGGCATTTGTTTTAAAAATGTTTACACTTATTGAAGAAACCCCCCCTCCCCCCCCACAATTTTAGTAGTAATGACAGCACTCTTCCACAGTTCAACGACATTGTTACCATACAATGACATACCCTCTTTTTAGCTATATTACCCGGTCTTCCCATTTCTGGTCAGCAGTGTTGGAAAGCTACTCTCATCCCCAGCCTGCTCCGCCAAAGTCTCCTCCTGAGCAACATGCTTTAAGCAGAGCAACTGGAAATACAGTAGTGGAAGCAGGCTAGTGATGAGTTTTGTAAGACTTCCACACGAGAGAATCAAACAGGTCAGGTAACAGGAAGAGTTGGGAAAAGGAGGGAATGCCCCAGGACAGCTGGTAGAGAACTATGGACTATTTAAAAAAAAAAAAAGAGGTTTATGGGTTAGTCCAGGCTGTCATTTCATTAGTAGTTTATATTTTGGGTCTTTAAACCAAAAGCACAGCACTCTTAAAGGCTGCTCGTAATTAGTTACCAGACTAATTTTTTAACAACCATTAACAACTTGAGTTTACCAGAACAAGTTGTCAGCATATATAGTAGCTAGATTTACTAATGATTTCATCCATAAGCACTGGAAGAAACGGTAGAATCGGCTGCAAGATAAGATACATAAACCCACTGGCCATCTTCAGTGGGAACTAAGGCACCAATGGTTCTAAAAGGGTTATGCATTCTGTGAGAAACCAACACATGAACAGACAAAACAGCTTCAGTGAATAAAGATGGTTTTTAAAAGTGTCTAGGATTAAGCTAAACACAACATAGGACAAAAATCTAACACGTAGGGATGCATTCACAGATTATCACAGTCCAACCTGTTTGCATTGGCTTGTTTAGACACCTCCTTCAATCTTTTGATTTTTTTCCTAATTGCATCAGCATCTGGTAAATGGTGATGACCATCAGGCCCATTAGGAAATCCTGGACGTACTCCAGGTGGAACTCCTCTGTAGATAAATATGTACAGTAACTTTCATTACTTTCATCAAAACAGAGCACATGCAACTCTAATGGAAGGTAGTCATACCTTTCAACAGCTTCCCGACTTCGTATTTCTGCTCTCCAGCTGGTTTCTCTCTCCTCACCTACTTTAATATTTTCCTTTTGCTGTTGCATCTGGTCAAAGATAGCATGGTAGTGTTCATACTGTCCTCTGGCAGGCAAAGGGGAAGGCCCAACACCTCCTCCACCGCCAAAAAACGGTGCCTGGGAATTAAAGAAATAACTCTCATACCCTTGTCCTAATAAACCCTGGCAATGTCCACTACTCTTAATAAAACAACAACAAATCAATATTTCTTCCTGAAGTTTAATATGCCCAAAATGTATCTGTTTTAACACAGAGTAGGAGGATTTAAACTTACACTCAAGTAACATTAATATTTTATTTATTATCCTCTGTCAGCAGTTAAATTATATGTGCTATATCTATCACATAACAGTACGGCTGACCCTCTGATATAAAAGGAAATCATCCCATTTCAAAATCGATAAACTACACCAAAGACTAAGTCATTTACCACAGTGAAGGAACTGAAACATCAAGGAAAGAGGGACAGTGCTATCATTATAAAAGTAAAAGAATGGTAAAAATTAGTGCCTCTCATATGTCTTTTTCTTAAAATAAACCCTGTTTTTCATTACAGTCTTCAGTTTTGGTTTAACCGTGTGCATATTCTGAAAGTTTGGTGTCTGTGACACGCAACAGTCATTTTATTGTGGATAAAGTAACTGGAATCACTGGAATCCCAGAATGACATGAATTCTTTCCTGCAGTTATTAGACAAAAAGGGTCCACTTATATTACAATTAATATGCCAGTTATAAAGACATCTTTGGAGTTCTTGCTACAAAGAATACACATGAGTAGCTTTAAAGTTGCAGGTCATGTGTGAAACTGGCAGCAGTTTTCAATATTTCTTGGCAATACATGGGGATATCTCCCTAATGAAAAACATCACACCAATAACATTTCTACAGTGAATTTCTACTGACAGATCTATAAAACACTAGTATTTCACTGACGAAATTATCAGTTTCTAAATTATTTAAAAGATTTGTGCTCTAGAGCCAATGTAGAAAATTACTGCTGTCAGTGGAATGTGATACTATTACTACTAATCCTCGCTCCTCATAGCTTGCGTTGCTTTCCCCTCCTACAAATCTCACCTCCTTCTCCCATCACAGATGCCTAAATTAATCTCCTTCATACCCCACATTTTTCCCAATCCTTACTCTCCTCCTTAACCTCCTATTCTCTTCTGGCTCTTCCCCCTCAAAATACAAGTATGCTTTAGTCTCTCCAATCCTAAAAAAGCCCACCCTTGACCCCACTTGCCTCTCCAAATACTGCTCCATCTTTCCTCTCCCTTTCATCTCTAAGATCACTGAACATGCTGCTTACAATCAGTCAGGAGTTCCTCTCCTCCAATTTCATCCTAGACCCTTTCCAATATGGCTTCTGTCCCTTGCACTCCACTGAAACCGCTCTTGCCAAAGTCTCTAATGACCTCTACCTAGTTAAAGGCCAGAACCAGTACTCCATCCTCATCCTTGGCCTGTCAAGCCACTTCTGATAGTTGATTATACTCTTCTTAAAATCGTCTCCCTTGGCTTCTGTGACTGTCCTCTGCCGGTTCTCCTCTTACTTCTCCAACTGGTCCTTCAGTGTTTCTTTCTGATTATAACCCTCATCCGGTCACAACTTTTTTTTTTGGGGGGGGGGGGTAGGGAGGGAAGAGGAGGAAGAGGGGAGAAGGGGGGTGGTTCAACAAGGCTCTCTCCTCGGTTCCCTTTTCTCCTCCATTTACACCTTATCTCTTGGCAATCGCATCTGCAAACAAAAATTCCAACTATCCTCTCTATGGATCACTCTCTCTACTCTAGAACTGTCTCCTGGCCAAATTAAAATCTAAATTAATCCAAAATCTTGTTAATGTCTAGCAATCAGCTCAAACTCAACATGACTTAAATAGAGCTGCTAATCTCCCCTCCCCCTCCAAGGCTTCCCCACTAACTCCTTTTTCAATCACTGCGGACACCACCACCACCACCTTCTTGCCGAGAGGTGGGGAAACTATGGATCATAGGCCACGGCAGGCCCGCGGGACCATCCTGCCCGGCCCCTGAGCTCCTGGCCCAGGAGGCTAGTCCACGGCCCCTCCCCCGCTGTTCCTCCTCCCCCACAGCCATGCGGCCGCGTAGACAACAGGACTGCGAGCTCCTGCCACTCTGAGCGGCATGGTAAGGGGGCAGCGGCAGACTGCAGCAGTGAGAGGGGGTTGGGTGGCGAGGAGGTTCTGGGGCAGTCAGCTGAGTCCCAGGGGGACTGTTGGGGGCAGGGGTGTGGATAGGGGGTGGGATCCCGGGGCAGGGGTTCTGAGGAGGATAGTCAGGGGGTGGGAAGTAGGAGGGGGTGAATAGGGGGCAGGGGCCAAGCTGTTTGGGGGGCACAGCCTTCCCTACCCAGCCCTCCATACAGTTTCGCACCCCGATCTGGCCCTCGGACAAAAAAAGTTTGCCCACCCCTGTTCTTGCCTATCACCTGTGCTGTATCTTTGACACAAAAAACTCTTTAGGTCCTCTCACCCAGGCTGTGTCTAAATCTTTCCAATTCTTTCTGCATTACATCTCTAAAATATAGCCTTTCCTATCCATCTTCACAACTAAAATGCTCATCCCACCTCTAATCTCATGTTTGGACTACAGCAACTACCTTTACTTTGTTTTTGACAAATGCAATCTTGCCCCTCTATATCCATTCAGAATATCATTCGAAAGACCATTTTCCTAGCCCATCATTTTGAACACATCACCTCTCTCTCTGTATCTCTCCACTGTCTCCCTCCAAGACCCTCAACCATCATATCAAATCTGATGCCGCTGTGTCTATCCTGATTGGAATATTACCAAAGAGCATGATGGAGCTGACAGTCTTCTTGGATATCCTAATATGTTCTTGCATTGGTCAGAAGAGCTCTGTTGATACAAATATAAGGAATATGCAGTGATCTTATATCTGGAGGAAGAAAGAGGAGGAAGAAATTGCTTCCTTTTAAAAGTGGGTGTATATCTCCATAGTGATCTGAATGAACGTTGAGTCTTTCA
Source organism: Caretta caretta (assembly GCF_965140235.1). NCBI lineage: Eukaryota > Metazoa > Chordata > Testudines > Cheloniidae > Caretta > Caretta caretta. The sequence continues at coordinate 80,459,231 of NC_134209.1, forward strand.
ATGAACAAAGAGACTCATCCATTTTAGCACTGAACAGATTTTGTCTATCAAATCGATAATCTTCAGTAACTGACTGAACTTCCTTAGGCAAGCAACCCTGATGCTGACAACCATGATGCACATCTCAGAACAATAGCTGTAGCCACTGAATGGACATTGGTATCAGCTGCATCCAGTGCAGCCTGAAAGGTTTCAACAATTAGTAAACCTTCACACATAGAATTTAGGGATAAGGCTAGATCAAAGGGCAGTTTTTTCCTAAAATTAGCAGACTGCCCCATTGAAGGGGGAGACTTGACAACTTTTTCTTCCAAAGATATCTAGTCTCACTGGTTCTCTCTTTCTTCAGGAGTTCACTTTCCTATTTGTTTCAGTTTTTCTTTGGCAACACAGACAAGTGAAGATGGAGTCAGATGAGTGTAAAAATACTCAAAACCTATGGTGGGCAGTTGATTTCTACTAACAGCATGTTCTGAAGTAGTTGCAACCAAGCCAGCAGTACCCCAAAAGTCTTTGCCAGATCTAAAATTCCTGCATCTGTAGGAAGAGCAACTCTACTGTTATATGCCAGTTGTAAAATATATATATAAAAAAAAAAAAACAGTTTATATGTCTTCTCCTGTACCATTTTCAATGGGATTCGCAGCATTTGTGTTATATGTTTCAATACTTTTTGAAAGGTTTTTAAATCGTCCATTGCCATAAGTACAGAAGATGAAACAGCATCAATCAGGTGAAGGAGGAGAAACATGTGGAACTCCAGATGAATCTTCTTGAAGAACCAGAGTTTTCTCACCACTAGAGTTCTGATGTTCTTCTGTTTCCATAACCAAATTATGAGAATTATGAGACACCTGGAGTAAGTGATTTAAAAATGATTCCCCACACACTAGGGGGAAAACTTGTCCTGAATACTGTGCATATTGAGGTCATGGTGGCCAAAACGGCCAAATCTGTAGACCAAATGGATAAGACATTCATTCATTTCAGAGGAAACCAAGAATAATGAGGTTCATTTATACTGTCTTGTCTGGTTTTATTTTATTTGTTTGCTGACCTGCTTTCCTCTTACGTGAAGGACTCCTGATGGACTCCAAGGAGGAGCTGGACTCAGAAGACAAAAGCCCCTCCATTGATCGGGTAACAATTGGAGATTTGAATATCTGGGTAAGACTTCTGTTCTCATTCTCGCCGGCACATTGCTGGAGATAAACTTTCAGTACAGGTACCTGAGATCTTTCTCAAAGAGATTTTGGTGGCACAGAAATAGGAGAAGTCTCTTATAATGGAAACGCATACTCTGAGGTGATCTTAAGATCCAAAAAAGACGAACAATCCTTTCAGAGCTGTGAAACCCCTCTTTAAGGGTATCTGTGCTGAGGGATCTGGAGTCTCCTCTAATTGCTTTGAAAGTGCTACTGAAGATGAAACTGACAGCGCCAAAAGCAAAGATTCCAAGCAAGATGATGCTGGAACAGACAGTGATTGATGTACCACTGCCAACACAGCCAGCGATAGTAACTACCATGTCATAGGCTTAGCATAGTTATCTTTCCAGTCTCTTTGTAGATGTGGCACTCAAGCTCAGGCACTGAGTGCCGTCAGTTACTCCTTTAGAACATAAAAACATAATACCACAGTGGGTCAGACCAATGATCCATCCAGCCCAGTATCCTGTCTTTTGATAATGGCTGCTGCCAAATCTTTCAAAGGGAATGAACAGAACAACTTCACGTGATCCATCCACTGTCATCCCGTCCCAACTTCTGGCTTTTGGAGGTTTAGGGATATTTATAGCATGGGGTTGAATCCCTGACCATCTTGGCTAATAGCCATTGATGGGACCTATCCTCCATGAACTTATTGAATGCTTTTTTTAACCCCATTATAGTTTTGGCCTTCACAACATTCCCTGGCAATGAGTCCACAGACTGTGTGTAGTGTGAAGTCCTATTACCTTTTGTTTGTTTTAAACCTGCCACCTATTAATTTCATCAGGTGACCTCTAGTTCTTTTACTACGTTAAGAGTTAGATAACACTTTGCTATTCACTTTTATACCATTCATAATTTTAGAGGCATCTATCACATCCAAGTTGAACAGTCCCTGTCTTTCTAATCTCTCTTCATATGGAAGCTGTTCCATACTTCTAATCATTCTTGTTGCCCTTCTCTGAGCCTTTTTCAAATTCTAATATATATTTTTGACACCAAGCATCCAGAACTGCATGCACTACTGCAGGTGTAATTGGATCATGGATTTGTATAATGGCATTATGATAATTTTCTCTTTTCCTATCTGCCCCTTTCTTAATGGCTCCTAACATTGCTAGCTTTTTTGCCTGCTGCTGCACATTAAGCAGATGTTTTCAGTTAACTATCCATAGGGACTTCAAGATCTCCTGTTTGAGTGGAAAGAACTATTTCAGACCCCATCATTTTGGACATATAGTTTGGATTATGTTTTCCAGAGTACATTAATTTGCACTTCACAACATGGAATTTCATCTGCCGTTTTGTCACCCAGTTTTGTGGGATCCCTTTGTAACTTTTCACAGTTAGCTTTGGACTTAACTATATTTAGTGATTTTGTATCATCTGCAAATTTTGCCACCTCACTGTTCACCCCTTTTTCCAGATGATTTATGAATATGTTGAAGAGCACTGGTCCCACCTCAGATCTTTGGTGGACTGTAGCAGGGCTAATACACCCATCCCCCTTTTGGGGGTAGGGGTGGGGTGCTTTACAGTCCGGCGGTTGCATCTGTAGGATTGCCCTCGGTCTCAGGGCTGTGTGGTCCTGTGGCCTTAGTCAGATGACCCTTGTGATCAGGGCAGTGCAGCCTAGCGGCCAGAGTCAATAATACGGTCCCTGCTCTCGGGGCAGTGCGGTCTAGTGGCCAGAGCCAGTAATACTGTTGAGCTAGGCCACCACCCTGGGGTGGGCGGTGGCCAGGATAGGGGGACCTAGGCCCGCCCTCTCCACAAGGTCCCAACCCAGGGCCCTGTTGGTGGCGGCGTTGCCCATCACCAGCTCGGCAAGGACCCTACTGAAACACACAGCCTGTCTATGGTTCTACAACAGCTTCCCCACAAAGTTTCCCTTGGTGGCTTCCTACCCGATTCTCTGTAGTCTGCTGTCTCTGGGCCTCCACTGTCTCTTCCCCTTTCTGCGACATCCCGAGAGTGTGTGGGGGGGTCCGTCTCAGTCTGGCTGGCCTCTGCGTCCTGGAGTGTAGGCAGTCCTCCGCTGGAAGTCAGCAGCACACCTCCTTCCTCTCCAGCAGTCAGTCCAGACTGAGATGCTCTGCTGGCTTTTATATCCTGCTTCCAACTGGAGCATGGCCAGCAAAGCCAAGGGGGCGTGGCCTCCTTAGCTAAGAGAGAAGGGTTAACCCCTGCTGCACCAGTGCGGGGCTGATACACCCCATCACATCCCCTCTCACCCCTTAAGGTGGTGTCTGGGGACTGTCTTCCTTCCCCTTCTTCTCCTTCCGCCCAGGAGAAGTCGTCTATGTTCGCATGGGCCGTCCCTGGCTGGTGCAGCACGTGGAAGGCATAAGGTTGGAGGGAGAGGTACCAGCACATGATTCATGCATTGGTGTCCTTCATACTATGGATTCATCAGAGGATCAGTGACCAAGAGATAGGGGTTCCCTAAAATGTAACACCTTAAGGCATCGACAACCCACTGAACAGCAAGGGCCTCTCGTTCTATCACGGAGTAGCAGGTCTCTCAGGAGAACAACTTGCGGCTGAGGTAGAAGATTGCATGCTCCTCCCCCTCTAGTTCTTGTGACAGCACCACTCCCAGTCCTACCCCCAAAGCATCCACTTGGAGGAAGAAAGGTTTTGTGAAGGCCAGCGTAGAAAACACCGGCTCTCAGGTCAACTGTTCTCATAGGGTCTGGACAGTGACCTGACAGTCCTCTATCCATTGGACTTTCCGAGGTTGGGAATTTTTTGTCAAGTCTGTCAGTGAGATGGCAAGCATGGAGAAGTTAGGTACAAAACAGAGGTAGTATGCAGCCAGCCCCAAGAATTGCCGCACTTGTCTCTGTCATGGGAGTGGGGAGTCACACAAGGCCTGCACCTTGTCTATTAAGGGACGTAGCTTTCCCTTACCCACAGTGTAGCCCAGGCACATCACCTCCCGCTGTCATAAGTGACAATTGGCTGGGTTTGCGGTGAGGCCCACATCCCACAGGGCCCGCAGCACGCTGGTGAGGTGTTGGAGTTGTTCCTTCTAGCCTGCGCTATAGACAACATTGTGAATGTATGCAGCACCGTATGAATTATGGGAGAAATCAGTATTTGGTTCATAAGCCATTGGTAGCTGGCTACACCCCCATGCAAGCCAAAAGGCATCTTGGTGAACTGATATAGGCCAAAAGGCATAGAAAAAGCCATCTTCTCTCGGGAGGCTGGTGTCAGAAGGATTTGACAGTATCCCTTGGTTAGGTCTAACAGAGACCAATTTTGCGTTGCCCAGCCACTTGAGCAGTTCATCCTCCCTTGGCATGGGGTATGTATCAAACCAAGAGACAGCATTCACCCTCCTGAAGTCAATGCAGAATCCGACCGCTCTGTCAGGCTTAGGGACCAGGACTATGGGGCTCCGCCGCTCACTTCTGGACTCCTCAACCACTCCTAGAGCTCGCATCATTTCTACTTCCTTCTGCACAACCCCCCACTTCTTCTTGCAGAGTGGACGGTGGTTCTCTCACCTTCTGGCCAGGGATAGTGGCAACGTGATTGCTCTTCACATTCGTCCTCCCTGGCCAGGCTGTCAGGACAATGGGGAAGGCTGATACTAGCCATTGTACCTGCTTCTACTGTTCGACATTGAGCTCCTGGCCAATTGCTACTGGCCTCAGTTCAGTTGGTTCATCAGCCAGTGGCCCCAGCTCAGGTTCCGGGGGGTACAGGGTAATCATCAGGCCTTCCCATTCCTTCCAGGACTTGAGGAGATTCACATGGTAGGCCCGCATGTTTCTCCAGCGTCCCAGTAGCTGTATCTCGTAGTTGACAGGCCCTATCAGTCTGGTTACTTCAAAGGGGCCATGCCACTTAGCCAGAAGCTTAGATTCTGAGGAGAGTAGTAACTAACAACAGGACCCGGTCTCTGGGATCAAAGGTCCTCATCTTTGTCCCTCTGTTGTACTGGTTCTCCTGAGCATGTCAGGCTCGCAACAGATTCTCCTAAGCCAAAGTACCTAGATCCTTGAGTCGCTTCCGCAACCGTAGTATGTACTGGACAGATCCTCTGACCTGGGTTTCCTGTTCCTCCCAGATCTCCCTCAGTAGATCCAGGATTCCCCGGGGCTGTCTTCCATAGAGAAATTCAAAAGGGGAAAAACCAGTGGACACCTGTGGGACCTCTCGTACGGTAAAGAGTAGTGCTTGCAGCAACTTATCCCAGGGCCGCGGATAATCCTCCACGAACTTCCTCAGCATTGACTTCAGTGTCCCGTTAAATCGCTCCCTTAACCCACCCATCTGGGGGTGGCAGACTGAGGTTTTGAGGGCATAGATATTTAGCAGGCGGGGTAGCCATCAACCTTGATGTTACATTAGTTCCCCAGCCTGTTAGTATCTCATGTGGTAGCTCAACTCTGGTGAAGAACTGCATGAATTCGTTAGCAATAGCGGGAGCTGTGGTGCACCGCAAAGGGACAGCCTCGGGGTACCGCTTTGCGTAGTCACTACGACAAGAATATACCTGTGCTGCTCTTTTCCACGGACCCTACCAAGTCTAGGCCGATATGATTGAAGGGATTCTGACCACAGGTAAGGGCACCATGGTGGCCCTCGGTACCTTTGGGCCAGCCTTTTGGCACTCAGGGCAAGAGGTGCAGTGGTCCCGCACTTCTTGGTGTATACCAGGCCATAAAAATCTTTGGGCCACCCTCTGAAGCATTTTCTCCTTCCCCAGATGCCCAGCCCAGGGTACAGAATGGGCCAGGCGCAGCAAGTCTCGCTAGAACAACCGTGGGACCAGCAGTTGGCACAGGACTTCCTTTGTCTGCAGGTCTTGGACCAGCCAGTAGAGAAGACTGTGGTGGATCTCAAACTGGGATCCTTGGGGAAAGCACTGGAGTTAGCCCTCCTCCTGGGTAGGGCCTGTCGCTTGTTCCCAGGACCGGTTGAGGGTTGGGTCTTCCCTTTGTTCTTCTAGGAGGTCCCTGTCAATGTCTAGCCACCCTTCCCCGGGTGGGGCTTCAGGTGGGGGGAGGTTGGTCTCTGGTGTCCCAAGGTTCCCCGAGGGTCCTTCTTTGGGGTTGTCCAGGCCCAACAACGCCCCCCGTGCGGGGCATGCCCCGCTAGCTCCTGAAGGGTGTACCCTCCACCCATGCAGGAGCTCAGTGAAGCCCTGCCATTCACGCCTTAAGATCACCAGGTAGGCTAGCTTTGGGGCCACCCCAACCAAGCATAGGCCTTCCTGATGAACGGCCTCAAGTCACTCCCTGGGTAGTCAGGTATGGTCTCACATCTCTGTGGATGTCCTGAAGATGTATGGGTGCTCTGGCCGAGCCTGTGATCTTCACCAGGCTGGTCCGAATGAGCTTTTGGCTGCACCCTGAATCAACCAGGGCCGTTGTTGGCAACCCGTTCACCCGAACAAATCAAGATCTTACCTGGGTCCCTCTTCCAGGCACCATGACCGACTACCCATGCGTGCTTTTAGTTACAATCCATGTAGGGCATTCTCTACAGAAATGCCCCCCTTGTCCACACTCGACACGATTCCTCCCTGTAGGTAGAGTGGCCTGGGGTGTGCTCCGTCCACCTGGTGGGTCCTCTCTTCCCAGGCAGGGGTTGCCCCAATTGGGTCCCTTGTGCTGAGCGTCCTTGTCGGCACCGGCGACCTGGAATAAAGGTGAGGATTCCCCGCTTCAGTCTTGCGGGGTCCCCAGCCTGCCGGTCAGTCTTGATCTCCTGGGCTCCCCCGTTTATGGGCCAATCACTCCAATCCCTCAGCAGCCATGTAGTCTTCTGCCAGCGAGGGTCGTCGGGTGACGCTGTTGCACCCACTACTTCCACCCCCAGCAGGCAAGATCTGGATAAACTGTTCCGGGCCACAGCTTCGGCCACTTGGAGCCCAGTCCAATGTTCCGGTTCCAGCCACTGCCAACATGGAGTCGCTGTGCCACCACTCTGGGTCTGACCCGTGGTGGGTACCGCTCACAGCGGAGTCGCTGGTGGTATGTTTCGGCATTGATGTCTGTTTGGTCCAGGATGGCTGCCTTGACCCTTAAGTATTCTAATGCCTCCTGCAGCTTGAGGTTCCTGTATGCAGTCTGTGCTGGGCCAGTCAGGTAGGGGTCCAGTGCTCGGGTAGCCACTGGGTGGCAGTGTCATGAGGAACACTTCTGGATCGTCACTGGGCCCCATCTTTGTCTGGCATATCGGTATCCCCATCAGACCGCCCAGTCTGCTCCTGCCGAGCTAGGGAAAGGGTTTGGGGAGGTCCACAACAGCCATGCCATTCATGGGACTAGACGTTCCTGCTGCGCCTGTTGTTGGGTGGCTAACTCCCGCATGAGCTGGTGCTGCTGTTCCTGCGCCATCAGAAACTGTTGCTGGGAGGTGAGCTGCTGAAGCAGCTGTGTCTGCTGCTGCTGCGCAGCCTTCTGCTACTGGTTTTCTAATAGCCATTTCAGAAGTTTCTTGGCTTCCATTTGTCTGGTTTGGGTCCTTGTAGCAGGTCCCGATCGCTGCTCGCATTCTCGACCAGTTGTTGCAGGGCTGATACACCCGTCACCCTACAGCCCCGCGGTTGCATCTGTAGGGTTCCCCTCAGTCTCGGGGCTGCGTGGCCCTGTGGCCTTAGTCAGATGACCCTCGCAATCAGGGCAGTGCAGCCTGATGGTTGCAGTCAATAACACAGCCCCTGGTCTCGGGAAAGTGCTTCCTAGTGGCCCGAGTCAATAATACGTCCCTTGCTCTTGGAGCAGTGTGGCCTAGCGCCAGAGTCAGTAACACTGGTGAGCTGGGCCATCACCCTGGGGTGCTCAGCCCAGACTGAGCTGTTCTGCTGGCTTTTATATCCTGCTTCCAGCTGGAGCATACCCAGCAGAGTCGATGGGGTGCGGTCTCCTCGGACAAGACAGAACAGTTAACACCTGCTGCACCAGTTCGGGGCTGATAGGGTCCCTGCCATAGGGACCTTGTTAGTTACCTCTTCCCATTGTGAAAACTGATCATTTATTCCTACCCTTTGTTTCTTAGCTTTCAACAAGTAACCATTATCCTACGATTGCTTAGTTTGCTTAAGAGCCTTTGGTGAGGGACCTTGTCAAAGGCTTTCTAAAAATCCAAGCACACTATATCCACTGGATCAACCTTGTCCAAATGCTTATTGACGTCCTCAAAGAATTCTAACAGCTTAATAAGACGTAATTTCTGTTTACAAAAGTCATGCTGACTCTTTCCAAACATCATGTTTATCTATGTGCCTGAAAATTTTATTCTCTATTATAGCTTCAACAATTTGCTGGGTCCTAAAGTTAGGCTTACTAGTCTATAATTACCAGGATTGCCTCAGGAGCCTTTTTAATTTTTTTTCTCCTTTTGGGGGTAATTCTTCCATCAACCTAGTTGCATCTATTTTGGGGGGGGGGGGGAAGGGAACGGACAGGTTAGCATAGCTTCAGCACTCAAAAGTGTGAATTTCATACCCCTGGGCATCATAGCTATGTCGACCTACTTTCCAGTACAGACCAGAATAAAGTAACCAAGTGACATTAGGGTTGTTTCAACTGTTCTACTTAAGGTGGTCTGAAGGAACTAAGTGGGTCACCATGTTCTTTATGTTGCAGAGGGGGGAGGGAGCACAAGAGCATGAAGAGCACATGTGCAACTTCTGCTGTACACTGCTAGTGAAAATATTCCAAATTGCAGTGCTGGGGTGTCCACAAATCATGAGTAGGATGTATATTTGCAGTATGCAAAAACCAAAAAGTGTTATTTGGATTTAATTACAAGTGGATGGAGAAAGACTTAAAATGAAGATTGGTCAGAGATTTGCAGTTTCTGCAATTTCACAGCATTATCACAGACTACTTAAACAACTGAAGTTGCAGAAAACCTCAGTGCTAGTAAAAGCCATACACAGTGGAAATCCTGCTCAACTGGCTGTTATCAGGGCCGGCCTTAGGGAAAATGGCACCCTGGGCAAACTTGCATTTTGGTGCCCCTGGTCCCTGTGAGGGTGACACCCCTGCCCCCATTGCCCGTGGCCCCCCCATGGGCTCCTCACCCTCCCTTCCCACCTAATCCCTGCACTGTGCCCCCTTCACCCCTAATGCCTGCTCCACCTCTTGCATCCCTAATCCCTAGACCCCCTTCACTCCCAACCTCTGCCCCCTCCTGTGCATCCAACCCCTGCACTGTGCCCCCTTCACCCCAACCCCTGCACTCCCCTCTTGTGCCCCAATTCCTACCCTCCTACCCCCTGCACCTCCCTCCTAAGCCCCTAACCTGTGCACGCCTACTCACCCCAACCCCTGCCCCTAAGCCCTGCACTGTGTATGCCCCCTTCACCTCACGCATCCTAACACCTGCCCCCCTCTTGTGCCCCTAACCCCTGCACTGTGCCCCCTTTGCCCCTAACCTTGCATCCTCCTCCTGCATCCACATGGGGAAACTGACCTGGATGCACAAAGCAGCTGGCATTGCTGCTCACTCCCCCATTGGACTGCTGCTCCTCTGCCCCACGGGGGCCTAGAGGGCTGTGAGGGGGAGGAGGAGCAAGGAGCAATGTCAGGGCTTCCTGCATCCAGGTCACTTTCCCTGCGGGCTGTGTAAGGGGAGGGCAGGAAAGCAGCAGCTCCTGATGCCTCAGCACAGCCCAGGTGGGGAAGTGACTTGGATGCAGGGAGCCCTGGTGTGTGTATTGGGGGGAAGGTGTTGAGGGGAATGTGTGTGTGCCTGTGTTGAGGGGAAGTGTGTATTTCAGGCTCCTGACCATGAGTGCTTTCTTAAAGAGAAAGCGCATTCACTCACTCAGGCACACACGTTCAGACAACCATCTGCCAGCAGCTCCAGGCCTAGAGAGGCAGCAGCACACACAGATTCCCCCTGTCCTGTCATCCCAATTTAGAGGAAATTGGGTACACGGGTGGGATGGAGGGGGAGACCCCGCCATCAGCCCCACCTCCCCCCGCAGAGCAGACAGGAAGACGCTCCCAGTCTGCAGTGGCCCGGGACAACTCCAGGGAGGAACAGGGGGGTGGGAGGACAGGAACAGCAGCAGTTGCACACGTGGAGCAGGGCGGAGGAGGGGCACTGCTACTTCCGAGGAGTCACCTAGCTCTGATGGCTGGTCGTCCAACTGCGCCCTGCAGCTCGGGTCTCTTCCCCCTCCCCCACACTGCTGCTTGCCTGCCTACCCTGCTGCCTCCGTCAGTCCAGCTGGCCTCTTGGCAGCAGGTCAGGTGGGAATCCAAACCCTGCGCACAGCACCCCCTTGGGCAGGCTGCCCTGGGCGGGGGCCCATACAGCCCACTCCAAAGGCCAGCCTTGGCTGTTATTAAAGAAAAGCTACTGTAACTTATGTGAACCTCAATGATATAAAGAGGGGATCATGTACTATTTGGCAGAGAATGGCTGAGATTTAGCTAGACTAGCAAAGCATAACATTCTTGCATGTTCAACCAACCAGACTCCAGCACAAATCAAAAATCAGCTGAACTTTTGGAGAAGGCAGCTGATATCCTTCAGGATGGTTTCAGAACTTTAAAACATAAGAAAACAAAAACCATGCTTTTAAAAGGGAGTAATTTCTAAATTTTTCAAAGCACAGCCAGTACCTTTTGTGATACAGCCAAAAGTAGAAGCAGAACTACAGCACTTATAGCTCTCTAGAATTTTATCCAAGAGTAAGGAGTTAATGGAGCACCTCTGTAGTGCCAGTAATGAAGAAAAACAGGATAGTCGGTAGCTGTGATTACTTCAAACTACCCATACATTTGCATCCCTAGCTGGTGGGAAGACATTGCCCCAACCCTACCTACAACAAATGGAAACTGAAGACAGTGAAAGAAGCACCTCACAATTAGCACATGTAAAGGGATTACTTCAATTCACATTTTTGGTTTATCCAAATACTCAAGCAAGTGATACATGCGATGGCTCTGGATAATACTGTACCAGTTTACAACATACAACTGCAAATCTTCTCTTGGCTTCTAGAAAGGAAGTGCATGCTACTACAAATCAGATACCAGCATTGTAGAATATCATCTGAGGTTTCATCTGGACTCATTAAACTCAATCTACAGAGAGAGGTTCTTAAGAAACAATGATCAAAAGCCAAATTGTGCACACCCAGATGCAAGGTTTCCATGTGGAAAAGTGTCTTATGAAGAGACTACTGAGATAATTCATTGAAACCCAGAGTGATTACATCACAGACTGGTCCTCTGTCTTATTGGACAGAAGTGCCACCAAACATGTCAACCAGCTTTCAGGATGTCCTACACCAGTGATGCTGACTGCAAGCACCAAGCCTACAATACAACTGTAGACAGTGACTTGTGATGCTACCAGTGAGGCTCATGTCCCTGTTTCTACTACAGGTGACCTTAGCGTTACAAAGCAGGAAGATGTTTCTGATTCAGTTACACCACCAAGTCCAGACACTGATGTAATGTCCATGAGAGGTTGTAGACCACCTCTCAGACATATTTTGTAGCATGTCTGTATATTTAACAGTATTTTAAGGATATTTGATTTGTAACTTTATGTCCTTTTACATTTAAGGGGGGAGGAATATGTAGTGTAAAGGAAAAACAGCAGTATTTCTTTAAATAGTTTGTAAGCCCTCTAGCGGTGCTCACCCTTTTTTAGGTTGGAAAGAGATCAGCAATGAGAGTACCAGCATCTATATAGCTAGGCCTTGTATGTTTGCGTAGAGTGAGTAAACAGTCATGTGGGACACAGATGTGCCCGTGCAGTTTCCTCACATTCTTGTTCTGTAAAAAGCAAAACACATAAAACCTGATCACTGCGATCCACATGTGTCTCATATCTAGTAGTGAAGCCTCCGTGTCCTGAACAAGCTATAACTAGTAGAAAATACATCCCTTCATTTGTTTAGCAATATAAGTTACCATGAACACCTCTCCACTACTTTGATCTATGCACTGAGACACACAGTCACAGTATGTGTCTGACTTCCCACAACAATAATGTTCTCAGGTAACTATCACTCAGTAGGAGAGCCCACAAGCATTCAAAAACAGAACTTTCTCCAGATCTAGCCTACATAAGTCACTCTTGCAAGAGTGAAGAACTTTCCAAAAATTAATCAACTAAAATTAGTGCATCAAAAACTTACCCTAATTAATTGACAAAATAATGAGGAAATGAGCTATTCCACCATCACCTCTTTTTAAAAAAAGTAAAATAAATAAATAAAATACCAGGTGCTAACGCAAGCATCATGGCTGCCTCCTCCATCATTTCCTAAAACCCCAAACCTTCATCTTACTCCAAAAAAGTGTCCTAAGCAAACCAGGCAAAAAAAATAAAAAAATCCCAACAACGTGGCCACTCTACCAGCTCCTAATCATCACCTAATGTCTGATTTTGTTTTATTTTAACCACAGCAACAACAGCAGCTCCAGTTCATCTCAACCAACTTCTTCTCTTTTATACCAAAAACCCCCAAACAAAACTTCTAAAACTCCAGTATCAAAAAATTAAAATAAAAGCCCTACTAAATACTTGACATTTCAAATGCTTTACTTTTTCTCTCTCTTTTCTATATCTTTAATAAAAAGTTAAAAGAATTTTTAATACTGTATTTGCCATAATAGGAAGCAAGCTACAGCCTCTGCATACCAAACCCCAAACTCTGTTCAATGTTAAACAGTAACTGAATTTATTTAGCATCTTTAATTCCTTATATTCCATCTAAATTAATACAACAGACCTTACCTCTTTCAGAATTAATGCAAAACTTCTCTTCAACCGCAACTTTCTCTCAGCAAGTTATTCACACAAACACTTGCTACTGATAAATTAGGCAAGCTATTTTTCCTATGGACTCGAAAAGCAGAAAGGAACAACACAAAATCTCTCATAGGGGAGGAGCTCAGATGCTACATTGTTGGGGGCCATAAAAATACCTAGACAGAAAATTGTGAGGCATTTGAATGAGGAGAAGAAGGTTGTTCCATGCACAGGTTCAGTATAGAAAAAGGACAAGAGGGAGGAATGGGAGAAGGAAGGAAACAAATGTGGTGTATGAAGGATGAAATTATTGGCAGAATGAAGGAAGATGAAAAAATTTGATGGAACATGTTAGAAATCAGAGAAGTGTACTCAAACACCAAGAAGTTGGGTACATGAAGGGGGCCATTAATCAGTATCTCTAAGACTGTTCATAGATTAGTACTGGGGGTAGCTCCACATGTAGATAGGCATCTTTCTGTTCTGGAGAAAAGAACGTGCCATGGAAGATAAATAAAAGGGAGAAAAAAGATTGTGCTATATATTTCAGCATCTGCTGCCAACCTTAACTTCACCACTTCCACCTGAACTAAGCACATTTCTCCAGCCTTGTTCCCTGGCTCTGTTTATCCGTTCCATCTGGAGAAGACAAAAAATAAAAGGAAATAGAAGTTCAAGGATTCAATTTTCTATTAAAAATTCAATTTCAATGTTGAAAATAAAATTCAAACGTATTTTACCCTTTCCTTTTCCAGTCTTCTCATCTGCTCAGCCTTCTGAAAGTTTGAACAGTGGGAATATTAAACTATATATTCTGAGGTACTTTATGACGAACTACACAAGGGAAGATTTTATTACTTAAAGCATCATTGTAAATAGAAAAAAAAAAGCCAAAGTATTAGGTCTACCTGGTCTCTTTGTCGTTTTTCCTTCTCAAGTAATTCAAATCTTCTCTTTTTTGCAGCTTCCTGAAAAATAAGTATATATTTAGAATTTATTAATGAACACTACTTTTAGCAAATTTAGATCATGGTAGTTAGTACTCCAATGGCAGAGGCACGCCCAGAAAGGTAAAAATTAAGAAGTTAAAGGGTCTTTGGAGGAAAGAAATAAGGAGGAAAGGTTTGGAGGTTTTATTTTGCATTTTAAAAATCGTTTTATTCTGGTTTTGGTTTTGATGTAGCTTGAAAACAGGTAGATGGGTGTCTTTATACCTCAAACATTTTCCTCCTTTCTTCTCCTGGATTCATTTTCTTCATTGGAGTTGGATGGGCCTAGATAAAAGGTAAAACTACAAATTAGATAGCTCAGTGCATGGTACTTTCTAGATCCCAAAATAATAGGAAAGTGAAGTCAGGAAGTGAGAGAGCAGTAATTTAAAATGTAACACTATTTTACAATACAGCTTCATCTATTATTCAGAAGTCTGCCTGAAAAAAAAAAAGATACTGTTAAGATCTAAGGTAAGTTCTGTTGTAATTCTTCATTTGCTCTTAACCATGGGTTCTATCTAGTCAAAACAAATGAGAAAATACTTTTGAAAACTCAATTTTAATCTTTCCTATTAATTTCCCTTCTCTGAGAATATCAATGCACACTGATCCTCTATGCCCTTCTTAACAAGTTGAAGGTCCCTGGAGATGCCAATCACAGTGCTCACTGGGAAAACAAGTTGGCCTTGAAATTTCCAACTACAGAGTTTGTTCAAACTATAGTGAATACTTTATTCTTATGTAATAACACTGCTAACTGGTATTTATGTACAGTAAAACCTCAGAGTGACAAACAACAGAGTTACAGACTGACCGGTCAACCACAAACTGCTTTGAAACCGGAAGTACACAATCAGGCAGAAGCAGAGACAAAAAAAAGCAAACGCAAACACAGTACGGTACTGTGTTAAACTATTAAAAAATAAAGAGTTTTAAAAAAAGATTTGACAAGGTAAGGAAACTGTTTCTGTGCTTGTTTCATTTAAATTAAGATGGTTAAAAGCAGCATTCTTCTTCTGCATAGTACAGTTTCAAAGCTGTATGAAGTCAATGTTCAGTTGCAAACTTTTGAAAGAACAACCATAATGTTTTGTTCAGAGTTACAAACATTTCAGAATTACCAACAACCTCCATTCCTGAGATCTTCGTAACTCAGATTCTATTGTATTTAGAGACATGTACTCTTCTGTTTGTTGGAAAAGGGCCATAGTTTTGTGGTATAATCTTGTTCCCTTAGCTCCCTCTGTTCAGTCAGGCAGATATTTAAAACATATACTTTGCCTGTCACCTTATACAAGGTCACAGTCAATCACTGAAAGAAGCAGGGACAATATGGTAGAATTACACTTCCTGCAGGCACCACTGCTTTGAATTTCTTCACTTTTGTATACACAGTGTAGTGTTTTAGTTTTATTTTAAAGTGAAACTTGAATAGATTGAGTCTTGGTATAAAGTTATTTAACAGCACTTATAAATGTCCACCTTCAAGGACAACGTGAAGACCAAACAGCATGGCTTTGTCAGATGTATCTGTATCAGTCTGGCCCCATTCCACATCCTATTGCCAGTTTTCTTCTCCAAACACATTTTCATGCTCCCTCTACTCTTAAAATCCATTATTAAGATCACAAATTCCATTAAAATTTTAAATACAGAATTTGGTTTTGTCCACCAGAGTCCAGTGGTACCTGCTTCGAAACACACGGAATCTTTTAAAGAATAATCCGTTGAAAGGACAGCATAACTAGCTACCTAATTTTGTTTTGCCAGGATTTTGTTACACCCCTCCATAGAAATGCAGTTGCTTTAGAAGAGGATCTACTCATTTAGAGGTACCGTCCTCCTCAGTCTAGTTCAACTTCTGCTTTCTCTGAAGAGTCCAGTACATTATGGAGCATGTATTGCATATTAACAGACAATTCACTTAGATGTGCCATCTGTTTGCCAGAAGCTGGGAATGAGCGACAGGAAATGGATCACTCGATGTTTTGTTCATTCCCTCTGGGGCACCTGGCATGGGCCACTGTCAGAAGACAGGATACTGGGCTAGATGGACCTTTGGTCTGACCCGGTATGGCCGTTCTTATCTACTGATCACACTGTATATTTAAGTTTGAAGGTGCTGAATATGGAACAAGTACACTTACTAATAGAAAAAAATAGATCTGAACATCGAATAGATTAACAAAAAAAAATATCTAATACCACCAAGGTCTTATATAGTGCTTTTCCATCAATGGATCTCAAAAGGCCTTACAAAAGGAGGTCAGTATCATTATCCCCATTTTACAGATGAAGAAATAGAGTCACAGAGAATACTCTGAATAGTGACTATTAAAAATAGTTCCAGGGGTTTTGCAAACTTCAGTTGTAAAATTACTGTATTCCTAAAACTGACTGCCACAAAATGAGGTTACTGAAGCCATTCAAGCTGCAGCCAACTTAAGTAGCATTCCAAACCAGACTGATAGTAGTCTCCCAGCTCAGCAATATCTTCTTACAAAATAAGAAAAACAAAACAAAACAAGGCATATAATTGGTTTACCTAAATGCAACTATTTCCTGTGTAGATGTATGTCAATACAACAGATGTAAATGAAAAGCAACAATAATAGGATATTAGTGGACTAGTATTTTAAGTAGTTTAAGTAAGGTAAATCAAATTAGTTAATGAAAACAAAACTTCTGGAAATATATACCTTCCTTATTACCACTCCTGTGCCCTCACCTGTCTAAACTTAGCTAATGGCTTCTTCTCATGAAATTTTTTAGATGCATCGCCAGATTTCTTGATCATTAAAGGCACTCCATATTTTGCAGCAGGTTTGGTAATTTTCTGAGCTGGCACAGCTGAAGCACAGATTTGTCCTTGAGCTGGTCGTTTTACTAAACAAGAAAGGAAGAAATATGAATGGTTTGTCTCATAGTTAAACTTACATAGCTAGTCTTCTTTGGATATTGGTGCATTGCTCTGTCTCAAGTTACCTGACCGGTTATCAAGACAAAAAAGTCTCAGACTAGATTCAGAGTATTCATTTGAGAAAGGGGCACAACTTCTCTCCAAGCCTTTCCCACTTTTATTAGACAACTACCAAAATGGCATCTTCTTCCCAGTTGAGATACTTCCCCTCCAAAAAGTGAAAATCATCTCCTCTCCCCACAGAAGCAGAGCAAGAGAAATTTCAAATACCCAAGACCCCCAGACTAGGACACAAATGTACTCCAGTAGTTTTCTGGAAGTCTTCCTCTCCTCATCCAGTAATTTAAGTTGTTTGAATAAACTAGATGCAACTGTATGAAGCCCATAGGATAATCACTTACACTGCTATCTACAGCAGTTGGGCTTGCATGCAGTACCAATACTAGAATATATTTTAGAACATGTACTATTTTGCCATCAGTCAAAATATGCTTTGGTTGAGATATAATTTCTTTCAACATTTATTGAAACACTGTATAAAAGTCATTAAAAAAAAACCACAGAGTCGAGTCTGAAGAGGTCCACATATCTCTTTTTCCTGCCAAACACATAGTTTGAGAGGGCTGTGTTGGCTATGTGTTTGGCAGGAAAAAAAAAAAAAAAAAAAAGGATGATCTTCTCTAGATCTCTTCAGACTCAAAAGTGCCCCTTAAACTCTACCAAGTTTAGAAACTTTGACTACAGGACATTTCGAGCAGAAAGAATTTTTTTTCCTGCAGTTTCTCTCCACATTCATAACAAATGGGTAATGCTTCTCATCTATGGAATTCCTATCATTGTATTCCTGTCATTTATCAGATTATTAGGGTGGTCTAAAACAAGGAGAGAGACTACTAACAGAATGAAAATTGTCAAGTACGAAAATTCTCATTCTGGTTTACAGCTTCTCCCCTCAAATTGTAACAAATGTCAAGTAGCAGATGTGATTCATAGAAGTTGGGAGGGAAGGAAAAAGCAAAATTGTAATTATTACATTAGAAAAATAAGGAGAGATAGAAGTTTTCCCATATAAAGCAAAAGTCTCATAATTTAAGGAATTAACTTAGGAACTCAGTAGCCTTACTACCAAGTGATAACTTGACAGAGAAGCAGACACCTACTTTGCAAGTCTTCCTTGGATGACTCTCTAGCCACAATACTATTAGAAGCATGTGGAAGGGCCTTAATTCCCTCTATGAATGGTCACCCAGCTACCTGATATGCCAACTAGTGCAGTATTTTAACATCTTGCCTACAGCAACTTTGAAAGCTTAAGCCACTGGTATTTTGGATGGAACAGCATGAACAGGATACAAATGGTGTGTGTTTACTTGAGAGATCTTTAGAGCTGCAGGAATGACAATTGTGTAACCTTCCCAAAGGAGTACTTAAGACTGGAACCAAATAATGGAAGAACTATTTCTCAAGAATTATGTAAAGAAAAACTTACCTTGTGCAGAAAGGTTTCTGGAGCTAGAAAAACAACAACCTTATCATCATGACAACTACAGTGTTAATACATAGATAAAGAAACTAATTCCAAACCCTGTCTTTTGGAGATAATGGTGACTAGATAAATCTACACCTGGCTTTCCTAATCTGGCTAGTCTGATGAATTTTGACATCTGATGATACTCAGATACAGAATCCAATGTACCTGTATAAAAAGCCACTGGGCTGGGTATTTGGTTTTTTAGGGTGATTGGATGTATGACTCTAATCAGCCATCCTGGAGCAACTAGTGTAGCGAAGATCACCAGAACTTTAATTTTAATTAATTAGTAGAAGTAGTAATAATTACAGGCCAGGGCCACAGTGTTGAGCACTGTACAGACTTAACAGATAGTAAGCGCTTTGGGGCATAGACTGTTTCCCTTCAAATGAAAAATAAAATTAGACTAGCTCAATGAATGAAATTTCCTGGTTGAGTTCTGTCTCATTACCAAAGTATACTAATGAGAACAGAGTCCCTGCTGAACTACACTTCACTTTTAAAGCCCAGGCTGTTAATCATAGGTGGTCCAGGCACAAATGAAGGAGTCTCTGCTTCAAGAAGTAACTTATCTTTCTGCAGATGCAGCAGAGGTTCCTTGGCTGTCTATCAAGTACAAAAAGCTGGCCTTCTGTGCCTGTGAAGGATGATTTAACCTCTTCCTTTATGTGGACTGCCTTGAAAGGCAGCAGATTCTTCTTTGTCTGGCACATAATTTTCATTGCCTCAGAGGAACTCTGACCTCCACTTACTCACTGGTTTTGGGAGGGATACAAATATTCATAGTTCAGAGCGTAAGCCAGCTTCTAACTAACAAGATGCAGAAACAAACTTCCACTGTGACACACTGCTCCATAATTGTCGCTACTGTGTTTCTTGCACCTTCCTCTGAAGCAGCTGGTAATATCAGTGACAACAGTGAATTCAGTGGACTACTGGTGTGATCCTGTGTGGCCATCCTTATGTTTTCTTGCAGCACAGGACTGACAGAATTGTAAAAGTGAACTAAAAGGATGTGTATTTTGAGATTTTGGAAGATTGTGCTGCACAAAGTGTGAAGTTCAGAGATCTGGATATTTTCCTTTTCCTAAGGTGAGGGACCATAACCCTTAGGTTATGCTGTGTTCCAAGTACAGTCCCATCCTGCAAGGCTTGCTTCTGAAAGAGAGCACGCAAGGTCTAGAGTAAAAGTTGACCTGGTTATCAACATATTGCTTGAACTAACCTGCCCACAACAGGACATTTAGATATGATCTGCAAATGACACCTAATATTGCATTGCATCCAATAAGCTGTTCCATGTACTCAGAAGTAATTTCTAGGAAGCATATAGCGTGACATTTAATTGCGGGAGGATACCAATGCAACACCAGCAAACTAGTTGCTGGAGACAACTGGCTCTAGATGACCACTACCAGGAAATGACTGACATGAAGACATTCTGGATCTATGCAAATCTTTACCATGGTGCAAAAATTATGGCCAAAGCTGTATTTTGACCTCTGGGTAAAGAATTTTCTGTGCTGAAATACTTCTTGATTTTGAAAAACCTACAATTTTAAATCCTTTCCATCAGCTAGCAAGTTATGAGTAGATCTGTTTCTCTGGACAGGGCACAATTTGTGGTGATGTACATAAATGGGTATAAACAGAATTTAGGACCTGAACCTTGCTGTAATTGCTACTATGCATTTAAGACTCTGGGAGCAGAGCGTAGATTTAAAAAGTTTTATACAGCAACTGTAAACTCTCATACACAAGTGTTCATTTTGTCTGAGCATGCTCATTTTGAGGATTGTTAGTTGTGGGTGGGGAATCTATTTAGGTCTTCCTTGAGAGCTTCTGCTCCAGATTTTTTCTCTCTGCTAAGCAAACAGTCCTATCTTAAATACCCTAACTGTTGATAGTGAACAACAAATTTCTATGCTGGATTCAAAACTGAAGTTTAAGCTTCTCTGCATCTCCAGCTTCTAATTTCTCTAATGTTTTCCCAAACAGCCTCACCCTGTAAATTTGGATGTGCAAGTTTTGCAATGATTGCTTCCTATTCATGGATGTAAACATATCTTTCTTGTACTCACTGATTTAGGAATCATTGCTCGTCACAAATCAGACTGAGATCCAGGAAAGACTGCCAAGAAAGCTTTTTTGCACACTGCACCAAGGATGGGACCAGAAAATGAATCCAAGACCTCTTTACTCCTGGGGAAATTCTGCACCACTGCATGCACACAGAAAACAATGTCCCCCTGCAGATTTCTTTGCTTCTCTGCAAAAAGTGACAGGGAAGCAAAGGAAAGCTATGCTAGGGAGTGGGGGGCTGAGGACACCCATGGGCGTAGTTTGAGGGGGACATTACCCTCCAACCGGAGGAAAGGAGGGGCACATGGGGTCCTAGACCACTGCCCTCTCACCCCATATCTGTGAGCACAGAGCTGCCCTGCTAAAGGAGGGAACTGCTCAGCCCTGCTGACACTGCAGCTGGACACCACCTCCTGGGACCTAGTGCTGTTTGTGCTCCCCTTGTGTGTGCTGAGAACCATCCTGTTTTCTGCACAACAGTGAGTGCCCATAGTGGAACAAGGTAATGGGGGCGGGGTGGGATGCGGGGCGCGGGGCAGAGCCCAGGATGCAGCATCCCCTTGGCAGCAACTGCAGCTGGGACTCCCCCATTACACAGGACCATCAAACCTCCCCCCCCCACACACCCCAAACCTCACTCCCTCAGCACCTGGACCCCCCACTGAGCCCCCCACCCCCAGACTCCCCCTGCTGAGCCCCAACCCCCAGTCCCAGCCCCCCACCACTGAGCCCCAGCCACCTTGCCCCTGAACCCCACCCCCAAGTCCCTGTGCATCCAGATCCCCCACTGAGCCAACCTGCACCCAGAAAGTCCCAGAGAGAACCCTCTTACCCCACACCTGTATCCACACACACACACACCCCTTTACACTTGGATCCTGCTGGGCTGAGCCTGCCAGCCCACACCTGATGTGCCTAGAACAGACGGGCAGGGCTCCAGGATGTTTCTGAGACAGGCCTGGCCCCTAGGCTGTGTCAGGATCAGGAGCAGCCCCACCGCCAAATCCCTGTCCCAGGGAATGGCTGCAGGGTGATCTCTCACCTCCATGCAGCCAGTGGCCTGTGCTTCCCCCATGCCATGCTGGAGCCTCCACATTTATTTCGGGGTGGATAAAAATCGGATTTTTTTGATAAAATGCTTTTTGAGGAGGAAAAAAAATCTTATCTAAAGATAAAGGTATCTTTGAGCTCAAAGATCTCTCATCATGGAATAGGGATTATAAATTCTAATTCCATAGTATGGGACAATATATTCATGTATATTCATATTTAAGGAAAGTTTTGTAAATGAGTTCCAATTGTTCATGGATTAGGAACCCAATCATATAGATTATTTAAGTTAATCTTTCTATCTACCCAATGGGACTCAGTGCTCAGTATAGAAGATACCATCAGAGATACTCAGTTTTGCAGTTCTTAAACTGTGGATTTGTGTCTCCAGAGATAACATGCTTGTTAACAGCAAAAATGTTTTGAAATAAAATAAAATAAAAAATTAAATTAAATATATAGAGGTGAGAAATAACAGACCTCAACCCTATTGTCCCTCTGCAAATTTGTGTACACAGAGTCAATCCTTTACCTCTCTCTAAAAGTGCAAAGTTTCAAAAAGTTCAATGCTGGGGGCAGAATAAATCTGGACAAGGAGAAGAAGTCTGGAGATAAATGTGAGACGGGAGGGACAGGCAGGAGAAACAAAAGTGAAACTGTTTAAGCAGCATATTCCAGAAGTCTTAAGTTCTTTCTGAGTGTAGCCTTTATTGATCTGAGATCTATCATACCATTCTCTCACCAGATGGGAAAACATATAGTGGCAGCAGGCTATAACAGAGACCCAGTTTGGGAATATTTTAATGAAATTCCTCTACCTGGGGGTAAGACAGGCATGCCTGCAAAATGCAAACAGTGCAACAAAGAAATGCAAAGCCTGGTTGCCTGAATGAAACAACATCATGAGATGCGTTCCTTCTCAGGAGGAAGCTGTGTTGAAGATGATGAAAGGAACATGTCTGAACATGCAGGATCAGGTTGGTAAACTTTTTTATTTCATACTTCTTTCTTAAGGACTGCCTGTCTTCCTTCTGGACTATTCTTGAATTCTCATGTTTGAGCAAAAAAATATAGTTGTTACCCTATGGTACTAGCATTTTAGATGCAGTTGTGATAAAAAATAAATAGCTGAAAGAGGCAGATCTTCCTTTTATAATTTCACCTTTAAAGTAGTACTGAGTGTCCGTGAATGCAATGAGCAATACTAAATGAGCAGTATGGTAATAATAATAATTAAATAACTGCATTGACTTTTTGTTTAGGAGAATCCATCTTCAACATACAGGATTCTGAAGACTATCCACCTTCAAGATCACCATCATTTTCTATAGTTTGAGTTATCTACATAGTGTTTCAGTAACATCATGTATGTCACACATGATATAGCCACAGTATATCACCTTTAGCAAAAAGAAAACAAAAAAATCTCCATCATCCAGAAACAACCATAGATAAATTTGTGATAAGAATCAGCAGATTACAAAAAGAGGTAATTGATGAAAAAATTGCCCCGTTTATGTAACAAACTTTCCTTTCCATATGATTGAGAAATCACACTTCATTACACAGTCCAGTCATTAAGACCAGGACACAGTCCACCCAACAGAGCAGATGTTGAAGGCAAATTGCTGGATAAAGTGTATGAAACAGAAATTGAGCAGTGTACAAAAAGTCTAGAAGGTAAAATTGTTAATCCAAGTCTTGATGGGTGGAGCAATGTCCACAATGATCCTGTTGTATGTGCTTGTGTGACAACAGAAGAACGGAATGTCTTCCGTACAGAAACAATTGATACAGCAAAATACTTACAAGAAGTAGCAGTAAAAGCTATAACAAACTGTGGGAAAAAACTCAAATGTCTAGTATACAGCTTGGTCATAGACAATACTGCAAATGTATCCAAGATGAGAAGAAATTATTTAGAAAAAAAAAGAGTCCCAAGCTAACATACAGTTGCAGTGCTCATTTGATGCACCTTCTAGCCAAAAAGACTTCAGTGTTCCAGAACTAAAGGCTAATGTTGTTGAAATTGCAAAATAATTCCACAACCACTTTGCAGCAACGGCTCTGAAAGAAGTGGGAGGAACCAAGCTAACTCTCCCACAAGAGATGTGATGGAACGTAGTATTGGACTGTTTTGAGCACTGTATCAAGAACTGGCCTAACCTGAAGACAGTTTGTGAACAAAATCATGAAAAAACAGATCGCATTGTCACAGAGTTCTCAACGTTGGGCTTAAGAGAAATGTTGAACACATGCCGAGTACCCTGAAGCCTATTTCTGTAGCCTTGAACAAAATGCAGGGAAATAGCTGTTTTATTGCTAATGCTGTTGAAATTTGGAAGGCACTGAATGAGATCTTAAAAAGAGAAATATGCAATGACAGAGTTAAATTACAAGCATTAAAAAACAATGAATGGGACAAGCATTATCTCCAGCTCATTTTCTTGCAAATATTCGCAATACTTGGTACCAGGGTCAAACCTTAACTGTTGAAGAAGAGTTGTCTATGACATGGACATCCAGCAATCATCCCTCCATAATGCCAACTATAATAAACTTCAGAACTAAGGGTCAACCATTCAAGAACTACATGTTTGCTGATGATGTTTTAAAGAAAGTCACATCAGTGAACTGGTGGAAATCACTTAAGCACTTGGATTCAGAGACAGTTGAAGTGATAATCTCACTTTTAACAGCAGTAGCTTCTTCTGCTAGTGTAAAGAATATTTTCTTCCTTTAGACTAATTCATTCCAAACTGAGAAATCGTTTGGGACCAGAAAGAGCAGGAAAGCTTGATTTTCTTTTCCAGATTATGAACAAACAGGAAAATGAAGGTGAAGACTACTGAGTTAGCTGCAGAAGCCAATATTTTAAGTTTCTCATGTTGACCTGGCTGACATAGTCTATTTAATTTTTATTTTTTAAATATTTCATTTAACTATTTTAAACAATTTTGACAAAAACAAACCTGATTTTAAAAAACTTGGTTTACCTAAATTCAAAAATTCATATGCTTGTTTTGTTAAAATATTATGTTTGCTGTTGAAGAAAAAAATCCAGAATACATAACAGTGTTTTAGTTAAATAAAACAATTTAAATGTCTGTCTGGTGATGTTCTCCTCCTAATACAGCATGGCAAGAAAATCCTCCAAGTATTAATGATTAATCTGTTGAATTGGAGATCGTTCTCCCAGTGACTTCATAAATTGCTGCTTCAATTACCTTTGGTTAATGAAATAACCAAACAATCATTTATTTTCTGATATAGCTGTAAAACTATGATTTATTTTGAAAACTTTTCAGATTAAACAACGTATAGCATGTAGCTTCTAAAAATGAAACCTACATCTCTGAGTTGTGAAGAATATATATTCAGGTTATAACAAGAATGCACTTTTATGTAGAAATCCATGATTAAATAGAGTCTGACTAGTGATTTAAATCATGATTTAAAATCAATTTGATTTTAATCCAATCCACCCTGATTTATTTACTCTCAAAAATTTGTAGAATTTTAAAAATAATGTGCAGAATTTTTATTTTTTTGGCACAGAACTCCGTTAGGATTACCTCTTGCACTCAAAACAAGGATCATACCCCTAGACAATGAGCCATTTGCTTGCCACCAATTAGGTTTTCCTAAATAAGAACAGGGAACATTTTTGGTCTAAAAATAGCCAGAGTCAAGGTGTAGCAAGTTCTATGTAGTGTCTTCACTCTTATCTATGGGATCTTTTAGAAAGAAGTCTGAAGGTGTGACTTCTGAATGTTAGACTACATCAATGGTGGGTCTATTGCTGAATCAAACTTAGGATCCCAGAACTTGTTAAATTTCCTTATTTTTTTTTATAGAACATTTTAGCTTAAGATTTAGTTTTAAACATAAATCCCCAGTCTGGTCTTAAGATATCCTCAAAGCAGGAGTATAGGAAACTCTGGCTCTATATTTGAAGACTTTTTTATTATTATTATTAATTATAATTGAGTTTTGTGAACCACAGGCTCCATGTCCTGGGAGACTCATGCATTTTGGATCTTCATGTGTGCTTTGTTTTCGGTGGTATGTGGTACTTCCCTTGGTTGTTTACAAGAGGGTGATAAGCATATTATTCATCCTGGTCTGCGGACCTCTTAAGTAAGATGGGGTACTGGGACAAATACCTTGATTGGGGAAACAGCCCATTAGATGGCCCTAGGAACATGAAAGGATGCCTGTCTTCTCCTCCAGGCTGGATAACCACAATTTAAGTACTTTAGGACAGACCTAGTACCACTCAGGGCTTTATTTAGAAATCCCTTCTGATGTTCAAAATGGCTTGTGATTTACTAACTTCCCCGTCATCCATGATGGAGCTACTGTCTGAGGAATGGAGTGCTTATGTAACTCTATTTTGGGAACAGACTGCCTAAGGAGCTCCTGATGCTTTAATGTGGGACCAGTCTATTAAAAGGGAGGGACAAAAAGAAAGATCCCTTCTCACCTTTCAGACTCTGCCAGGGAAAGAGGCTTAGAGTGAGGTTCCCTGGTCTGAAAAACTAGACAGGCACAATTTCTATTACACTGCTGCTTCAAATGGGGATTCACAGGAGTAACAGGATTCTCTTTATGCCCAGACATGCTACAGTGTGGGAGAGTGGCAGTGAGTCCAATACAGATCACCATAAGTGATCCCTTATACAGGAAAAGGGCCTCAGCAAACAAGCATTCTCTGAGGTGGGATGGCAAAGGCAAAAATATTTAAATTTGAATTTTACATCACTTGCTCATCAACTATATGAATTACTTCCTGATGAAGGAGACACTCACTTCTGTCTATCTGGGAGCTGGAGCCTTAGAGTTTGCAAAACTTGCCCCCTAAGTAAGCTACAAGTGGTTCTCAGCTCCTTGGGAAGCCTCATGTTCCTCGTCAAGCCTTTCCACAGCACGATCATGACTGTGAATGGGGGAGATGAGATCCCAGCATGCTGATTTGACTTTAAATTCTCATGCCCTGGCAGATCAAGGGTTGGCTGTTTGCCGCAGCAAGGCATAGCTTGCCCTCCGAGTCTTCTGAAAAGCTGCCTATCGCATATCTTGGACTTGGCTTGATGCTTCCTGGTGCTTCTCTACCTCGTTAGAAGGGGGAGCAGAGGAGCCCACTCAAGTGGCGCTGTTGCGACAGTCCTGGAACTGACATGACCTGTAGCCATTTTGTGTACGGATTTAGCATAATCTGCAGCCATCTTGTATGCAGATACCACCGTAAATTGGTAACAGAAACCATAGTTGGGGAAATTTAGCCTTGGCTTTAGCAGATAGAAGAAAATACTGTAGCATTGCTAACAGGGATAGATACAGTAAAATCACAGATTCATGGGAACAGAAGGAAATATGGACAAGCTAACCTTGTTTCGGCAAGTTTCTTTACTGGGTGTCTGATTTTTTTTGTTAAAAGTTGCTTTTGTTGATAAATAGAAATTATAAAGTTTTTGCTGTTCCGAGGGAAAGTGTTTTAGACCATTAGACAATATTTTAAGAAATTAGAGAGTGTATTGTGCAGGAGATGGGAGTCATGTTCTGCTGCTGATTAACCATTCCTACCCTGAGTGTGTATCCCACCTCCAAGTCATAAAAATAAGCAGACCTTGAGATGTTTTAACAAATTTTGAAAAAACACAAAAGCATGAGTAAGCAGGCACTAGACATGGGAACTCCCAATATAGTCATGTAAAATGAGTGGTTAGAATTATTATATAGTTGTGTTTTGAGTAAAATAATTGGTTATGGTATAGATAAGAAGAGGAGACTGTTACTCACCCTGTGCAGTAACTGAGGTTCTTCGAGATGGTTGTCCCTGTGAGTGTTCCACTTTAGGTAAATCTGCATCCCTGCGCCTGTGATCAGAGAATTCAGTAGTAGTGCCTGATTGAGTCATATATGCGCTGTCCCCGTCTCGCGGCACCTCTGAATGTTACGTAGCACTGTGTGACAAACCTCCCTCAGTTCCTTCTCTATCACAGAGTCTCTACCATGAAACTCTGAAGTTGACGGGAGGAAGGAGTGTAGCGGAGCACTCACAGGGATAACCATCGGGAAGAACCTCAGTTACTGCACAGGGTGAGTAACCTTCTCTTCTCTAAGGAGTGACCCTGTAGGTGCTCCATTTTAGATGACTACAGAGCAGTGCTCCTCAGGGGAAGGAAGGGGCTTTCGAGTTGCAGTGGTAACAAATAAGGCCGTGAGTCCAAACAGAGCATCCAGTGACGAGTCTTGCCCTATTGCGTAGTGCTCTGTGAATGTATGGGATGATGCCCATGTTGCTAGTTGCAGATGTTTATGATAGGTACATTGTTGAGGAAGGGTATTAATAAAGAACGCAATCTAGTGGAGTGTGTGCGGGTCCCTGGGGGCAGGGGGATGTTGTAGTTTTTGCTGGCAGTAGCAAAAAGGTCAATGCAGCCAGAGTTCCATGTCTCCGTGATGGGGAGAAATAACTTTGACAGGACTAAATCTTTCAGAAATTTGCAAATGTAAAATGCTAGCACCCTTCTGCCATCCCAGGTACGGAACATCGTTTCTTGTTTGTTCCCAAAAAGTTTTGGAAAGAACAATGGGAGATGGATGGGCTGGTTCAAGTGGAATGAGGCAACTATTTTACATAAAAGTTTTGGATGTGGTCTTAGAGTAACTTAATTTTAAAGAATATTGTGTATAGACGGTGTGCCATGAAAGCCCCAAGTTTTCCAACTCATCGTGTGGCTGTTATAGCAACAAGAGGTCACCTTCATTGAGAGCTGGAGAAGTGAATATTTTGCTAAGGGTTCAAATGCGGGCCCAGTAAGGCATCGTAGCACTAGATTAAGGTCCTATGAGGATGTAGGGGCTCGTATTTCAGGGTAAAGGAGAAATCGTTTAGTGGTAGGGTGCGTGAAAACTGAGAACTTGTCAACTTTGTGGTGGAAAGCCATGATTGTCTCAAGGTGTACTCTGAGCGACCCAATTTCTTAAATTCCAGTATGTAATCAAATATTGATAAAGGAGAGGTAGTCACCACTGTTTATCTATTCTGGTACCATATGTGGAATCTCTTCCATTTGTGTAGGCAAGTATATCGGGCAGTAGACTGTCTGCTGTTTAACAGTATGGCTCTTACTTCCTCTGAACAGGTAATTTCCGCTGCTTTGGAATCATGGAGTAGCCATGCTTTCAGGTGGAGTATTGCCAAGTTCAGGTGGTGGACCTTGCTCACATCCTGAGAGAAGGTATGTGGAAGAAGGGGAAGAGTACACAGTGGGCACATGGCCATCTTCAGCAGGGAACCATGTCTGTCTGGACCACGTGGGGGCTATCAAGATAACTCTGGATTTGTCAGTCCTTATCTTATGTATGACCCTGGATAGGATAGGGGTTAGGGGAAATGCACACAGTAGAGGTGCATCCCATTTGAGGAGAAAAGCAACACCCAGAGCAGCAGTTCTCAATCTTTTTCTTTCTGAGCCCCATCCCCTGCCCCAACATGCTATGAAAACTTCACAGCCCAGCCACAACTGTTTTTCTGCATATAAAAGCTAGCCAGCATTAAGGGATAGCAAGTAGGACAACTGTCGGGGACCCCACACCACAGGGGGCCCCACAAAGCTAAGTTGCTCAGGCTTCGGCTTCACACCTGGGTGGTGGGGCTCAGGGCCCCAGGCTGCAGTCCTGCACGGTGGGGCTTCGGCTTTCTTCCCTGGTCCTTAGTGAGTAATGCCAACCATGCTTGGAGGACCACCTGAAACCTGCTCACGGCCCCAGATCCCTAGTTGAGATCCACTAGAGATCAGGGTTCCAATCCTGCTCTCAAGCAGAAATGTGGACATTTGGCATTCTGGGTTGCTGCAAAGTGTATGGCTGGGAACCCCCAGCATTTGAATACCTGTTATAGTCCCCACTCACAGTCCTGGGAGAATTTTCTGCTCAACATGTCCGCAGTGGTGTTTTGGCATCCTGGTAGGTAGGAGGCTGAGATGTCAATGTTGTGGTGGATGCACCAGTTCCATAATCGTATCACTTTTGTGCGTAGCAAGTGTAACCATGCCCCCCTTCTCGGTTTATATAAAACATAAAAGCAACATTGTCCATCAATACCTTTATGGTCTCGTTCCTGATCATGAGTAGGAAATGTGAGCATGCACTGTAGACTACTCGAAATTCCAATAGCTTTATGTGCAATGTTGATTCCAAGGGGGACCACCTGCCCTGGCTTGTGTGGTCGTACCAGTGCACCCCCACAACATAGCAGAGAAGCGTCCTTTGTGAATATTATTGATGGGTCTGTCAAAGGGAACTCCTACACAAACACTGTGTGGTCGAGTCCACCAGTACAGAGAAGCCAGTCTTGAAAGTAGCACATGTAATCTGGCATGTTTCACGATAAATATTGTTGCTGACATATGGCCTAATAGTTGGAGACAGGTTCTGGCTGAGGTCCATGGGCTGGTTTGTGTTGTAGTAATCAGATGGACGAGAATGACAAATCTGTGTGGGGGCAGTTAGGCCATAGCTTCCAATGAACTAAGGTAGGCCCTGATTAACTCTAGTCTCTGCACAGGCATGAGCATTGATTTTTGCTAGTTATTTGTAAGCTTGGTTGTGAACAGACCCATTTTCTTTTGGGTAGCTCCTAGGGCCTTTTCTTGTGTGGAGGCTTTGAGTAAGCAATAGTTCAGCTAGGGGAATATTATGACCTCGTCTGCAGGGGGGAGCCACCACCAATGCCAGTACTTTCGAAAATCCGATGGAACCACAGATAGGCCAAAAGGGAGTACCTCGTAGTGGTAATGATCTTTTCCCAGAACAAATCTGAGAAACCTCCTGTGTGAAAGATCTATCGTTATGTGGAAATATGCATACCGGAAATCAAGAGTCGAGAACCAGTCCCCTTGTTCTAGTGCTGGAATTATCGTTGTGAGCGTGACTACCCTGAACCGTTGGGTCTTCACAAATTTGTTGAGTTTCCTTAGGTCAAGAATGGGCCTACATCCGCTGTTTTTTTTCCTGGGTTAAGGAATGATAGGAGTAGAAACCATTCCCTCTGTACTATGTTGGTATTAACTCTATGGCACCTAGGTGTAGGAGATGGTTTACTTCCTGTTGCAGTAGGTGTTCATGAGAAGGGTCCTTGAAAAGGAAGGAGGTAAACTGGATTCAAAGCCATTCTTGATAATTTCTAGTACCCATTTGTCTGATGTGATGGTCTTCCATGCTGGGTGGAATGGAATCAGACGGTCTCTGAAAGAATGGACAGCTGTGGATGGTTCCAGCACTTGAAAATGTGGGAGGTATCTCAGGTCCTTGACCAAACCCTCAAAACTGCTGTTTAGTGTGGAGTTTCTGGGATTTTCATAGTTGAGATGGGAGTGGTCTCCACCTGGTAGGGGTCTGCCTATGTTTTTGTGGGTCATATTGCCTCTGTTTGTGTGTATGGCGCAGATCTTGCTCTTTGTGCTGAGTAACATTTCCCATTTTTTTCTTTGTGTAAGTGTGTAGATGCTTAAGGATCGAAGAGTTGCTCTGGAATCCTTTAGTGTGTGAAGTGACTCATCTGTTTTATCTGAGAATAGCTTTGGGCCCTTGAACGGGAGATCCTCGACAGTGGATTGTACCTCCCTGGGAAACCCAGAGAGGTAGAGGCATGAAGCTCGCCACATGACTACAGTCGTGGCGATGGAACGTGCCAGTGTCTGCCAAGTCCATTGAGGCTTGCATGACTGTTCAAGATAGGAGCTGGCCCTTAGAGATGACTGCTTTAAATTTCTTTTTCTTGCTCTCAGGGAGATAAATCAATAAAGTCAGCCATCTCTGAATAATTGGAGTGGTTGCATTTAGCCATTCACACCTCAGTTTGTGATCCTGAACTGTAGGGTCACTGATGACTAGGCCTGACACTCAAAAAGATAATCATTCCCAGTCACTATGGTATGGATTGGATCTGGAATGTCATCTGCCCCACACATTCATGGTTTCTATCACCAGAGAATTTGGTGTAGGTTGTGAAAACAAAAATTCCATTCCCTTGGAAGAGATGTAATATTTTTTGTCCACTCTATTACAAGTAAGTGGAATTGCTGCTGGATTCTGTCAGATGACCTTGGTCAGGTCAATGGATACCTCATTCATCCGGAGAGCAATCATGGATGAAGATGATGTCTGGAGGATGTCCAACAGCTTATGTTGTGACTCCACAACTTCTTCCACTGGTATCTCCAGAGAGTCTGCAATCCTCTTAAACAGTTCTTGTGACTGTTTGAAGTCTGGATGTAAGGCTACAATTTTGTCACAGAAACTGTGACTTCCAGAGACCTCTCTGACTTCAGCCACCGCGGGGATCCTGGAACTCTGAGCTGCCATGGGTAGCGGGGGACCCCAGAGCTCTGAGCCATCGGTGGCGCCCCCCTCTCCCCCGAGAGCTCCAAGCTGGGGCCCCTGCAGCTGCCTAGCCACGGCAAGCAGTGTGGGGACCCTGCAGCTGCCCCACTGCTGCAGACAGTAGGGGACCCCAGAAGCAATGCGTGCTGGACCCTTCACCGTACCCATTTTGTCAGATATTTTTAGTAAAAGTCAAAGGCAGGTCACAGGCTTCCATGAATTTTTGATTATTGCCTGTGACCTGTCTTTACTTTTACTAAAAATATCTGTGACAAAAGTTTAGTCTTAATCATCCATTATGGGTACTGGGGGCACGACCGCTTTGTCCAGAGAGGAGGAGGAAAAATTAGCAGCTGGGGTGACCTCCTGATCCTAAGTCTCTTAGAGTCCCTCAGGTGGCTCTTCCAGGGATTTACAGGGTCTAGGCATTGAGGATAATAGGGAATGCCTTGACCTCTCTGTGTGTGCTGGGAGGCTTACAGTGTAGTGACAGTACACTGCCCATGGGTCCCAGTAGGACCACCATGGTGGGGATGGCATTAATGGAGATATCCAGGGATGTCTGTACCACCCATGAGCTTTGGGTCCGGGGTGGTGTTGAGGTTGTTCTGGTGGACCTGGTCTGGCGGTTGTCCGGATAGGAGAGGAGTGACATGAAGAGAGGTTTTCCTGTTCTTCATCATCATTCTTGTCGCTGGAGAAAGGAGGAGCTGACCTGGATGGCGGTGTAAGCTGGTACAGTACCAACCATGATGGAGTAATATCAGTACCCAGGAGGAGAGATTCCAGTGCTGAAAATACTAAGAGGTTTTTTGTGCCGGAGAAATTGCTGCGGTACTAACAGCACTGGTACCGAGGAGGGTGTTGTCGGCAGTACCAATGCAATTACGCTGATTATCAATGTTGAGGATTGTACACTATGGAGGCAGAAGGTGGCACCACACACTACAGTGCTGCTGAGCTACTCGGTGTCACACGTTTGAGCGGTTCCAGCAGTACTGAGGAAGGGATGGTTAAGTTTCTCATTGCTGCTTCTCTCCTAGCCCGCCCACTTAGGGTCCTTGGCTTGCACGGTACCTGAAGTACCAGAGGGTCCTGCCACCTCAGAGGTAATCTGTCTCGGTGCAGTTGGTACCGATGGTGTCTGAGGAGTTGGGGATCACCTCTTTTTGGCAGATTTCCAGGAAGGGGAGGCTGTAGCTGGAGTGCTCTCTCTTTTGAGAGGGTACTGCAGAATGCCTGTCAGATGGCACCGCTCGAGACCAGTGCCCAGGAGAGGTCCATGATCCTGGATCGGATGCTGGGCACAGAGACTTCCCCATCAAGAGGGCTTTTAACTGAAGATTCCTCGCTTTCCTGGCTCGGGTCTTCAGATTACGGCAATGGGAACACTTTTGTGGTACGTGTGAATCGCCGAGACCACAGACACACAGTGAGTGTCCGTCAGAGACCAGGACTGACAACTGGCAAGTGAAGCAGCACTTAAAACCTGGAAGCTGGGCATGCCCCTCAGAATATGGTATTTACACTATGCTAGAAGGTATAATAATTTAAAGAACAAAGAACAAAAAAACCCCACACTTTCTCATGAGGAAAAAAAAACAGGGAAGAAAAAGAGTAAATAAAGACTTAACTAGCTAAACTAGGTTCTAAAATTCCTAATCTAGACTAATTCTTAAGATAAAGGTAAACTCAGAGGCACTGCCATTGCTCCATCTCAAGCCAAGGGCAGTAGAGAAGGAACTGATGGAGGGTTGGTCACACAGCACTATGTAACAGCCAGAGAGAGTGCAAGATGTGGACAACGCATGTGCGAACCAACTAGACACTGCTACTGAAATCCTCTGATTGGAGGGATGTAGATTCACCTGAAGTGGAGCACCCACAAGGACACTACTCGAAGAAAAACTCCCATTTTAAACTATATAATGAGAGTCAAAAGAGAAGTTTGTTGGACCCTAACACTGGGATGCAGCCTAAGATCAAAGCTGCTAGATCTCGGAGACCCTGCACGACCATACTGTGCAGAAGCTGGAACCCCAGACGATCCAATCCTGACTGGCCACTGGGAGAAGCCTGTTTTACGGGGAGCGATGAGCATCAGATCCTTTGCATGTGTACTCTGTTCATTAATTGCTAATTAATATAGCTTCAGGGTATTACTGTGTGAAGGCTCTTTCACTGGGAAAAGGTCCCGCGAAACCGATGGAGGGCCACCGGACCCATGGAACGGGGGAGATGCCCTAAACTGTTGTGTTGTACCAGAGAAACTAGAAGGTAGACCCTCAAAGCTGCAGTGATTCCTCTCATCTCATCAATGCTGCAAGATGAAGTCAAGTTGCATAAAAACAAATAAAAATTGAAGTTGTAAGACAAAAAGCAGTCGGGAGAAATTGAACCAGCAATTTGTTCTGCTATCAGAGGCAGAAACTCTCATGTCCTGAGTTGAAAGGCTCAGACGTGGAGCCTCCAGCAACAACACTGGACCACCACCAAAATTCAAAAATGAAAATTACAGTATTACCAATTTGCTATGAAGAGGAGAGAACCTGTGCAGCAGAAATACTGATTAATCCCTTGACTGATGTTCAGTATTAGCAATCTGCTTACTTTTGAAAATAATGTGGCAAAAGTAAAATGTAACTTTAAAAGTTAGAGGCTCATTTATAGTTTAAACGCGTAGGTTACACATACATGCTTTCCTAAAAATATAAATAAAATAATAAATAAATAATAAAATATTTATATTTATTCCCAGGTTGTTTTTTTTAATATCTGGTCAAAATAAATTCCATATCTGAACACAATCTATCCCACTGCAACTGAAGGTAACTGCAGAGCACTCGTGTACATTTACCTGGTGCAACATGGGCGTCAAACTTGTGGAACACTTTGTGACTGAATTCGTCTGCAATAAGCTAAACAAAAGGCAAAGTTATTTTACTAGCTACAACTTTTATTCATGCACCTACAAAAGACTAAAGTGTTTCAGAAGTCTTCACTTTCCTTACATAAATTACGTGAAAGTAAAGCTTGTAATTCAACTTTATCTGCAAACTTTGGCCTTAACTCTGTTAAAACTTACATACATGCCTAACATTATACACTGTGAGATGGAATCAGGCAGCAGCAGAAAAAAAAAGGAAAAAAAAAAGCAAATACAGTACAGTACTGTGTTAAACGTAAACTACTAAAAAAATAAAGGGCAAGTTTAAAAAAAGCTTTGACAAGGTAAGGAAACTGTTTCTGTGCTTGTTTAATTTAAATTAAGATGGTTAAAAGCAGCATTCTTCTCTACATAGTAAAATTTCAAAAGCTGTATTAAGTCAATGTTCAGTTGTAAGCTTTCGAAAGAACAACCATAAAGTTTTGTTCAGAGTTGCGAACATTTCAGGATTACCAACTACCTCCATTCCTGAGGTGTTTGTAACTCTGAAGTTTTGCTGTACTTTTAAATGGAAGGAATTTTTTAATTCTTATTTCTTTAAAAACATTATGGGGATCTGTCTGCTTCCTTGTGGTTTATACAGGTCTTGTCTTTTCAAGAAGGAAAAGACCCGACTACACATGGGAAAACAGCAAAACTGATTACGCTAAGTGCTGTCAAATGCACAAATATACTTACAAACTGAGAAAATTTATACATTCAGATCTTTAGATATTAATAGTTACTAGTGTTGGTACAAGTTTTTCAGATACTTTTTACTTTTTTTTTTTTTTTTTTAAATTCGCCGTCCCTTCAATTGATTTGCTCAAGTCCCAGTGAAAAAGAGTCCCATCATCCAGTGCCCTCACTGGACCCAGAAGGAAATACTGCCTTTAGACTATGGTAAGTTACTGCTAATTAACTCATGGCTATTCAGACCCCATTGAAAATTCTAAACCTATGCTGGCCTCAGGAAGCAAAGTCAAATCACAGGAGCAAACAGGTTAACCCTTAGGACAGTGTTAACATTGGACAGCTAAGCCCCTAAACAGTTCTTTAAAATAAAACTAATTTACAGTATTTGCTCCCACTGGGGATCTACTCCCTATTTTAGCTCTAAAAGAAATTCCAAGAGAATTTTCAACTCCTGTAAGAATGCAAGTTTAAAGTTCATTTGGAATTTCAATTCATATATGAATTAGATTTACACATCTCCAAAAATATATAAATAAATGAAATCAGTATTGTTTGCCCTCTGCTATTCTTGCTCACCTTTACATTGTCATTTTAATGTAATACTATCATCAGAACTGATCATGGAATTCCACATGGGCAGAAGCAAGTTGAACAATTTCCTATGTCCATTTAAACATTCCTGGTTGCTTTAAAAAAAAAAAACACCCCACCCCCACTCTTAAATATTCCCAAAGCATTTGGAACTGTTTGCAGATTTAAGAAAAAGTACTAAGGAAATGGTACTAGTAGGTTACTGAATTCATTGTCAGTCCTATGTTATGGATAGCCACCTGTTCAGATATATCAAAGACTAACTAAACATTTAACTGTACAAGCACACAGGACATGATGCACTTAAATTAAATAACTGAATTACTGAAATTCAGGAATAGGAACAATATTTCAACAACCTGAAATGAAATTTGTTGGCAGTTCATTTTACTGGTATAATAAGTGTGACTGTTTCCTAAATATAGTAGTAACTATTTTTCCTCAAAATAGATACAAGTTCTTTACTTTCTATTGTAATATTTTTGGAAGTAATTTCTCATGAGTATCTTATATTCTAAATTTGCATCTTACTATAATAAAAAGTGCAGATGGTTGAACATAGCACAATAAATAAAAGAGGCAGAATTCTAAAGCTATTTTAAAATCATTTCCATACCTGTGGTGTAAGAAATTTTTCCACCCGTTTGGCTATAAAGATTTTCTCCAATATGGAGTTGACTGATGGTCTATCCCTAGGATTCCTTTTAAATAACTGTGAAAGCAGATAACGTAGATCGTAGGAATAATGCAGAGAAACAGGAGGAAAAGATCCAGAGATTATCTTCAGTACCAGGTTTTTCATGTTACCAGCTTCAAACTATAATTACCAGAAAGAGAGAAATTAGCATACATTAATATGTATACTGTAATGCTGGCACAGCCATAAAGAACCTAATTTACATAAACATACCAAAATAAAAAATAAAAAAATTACTTCTCTTTAAATATTTGAAGGGCCATTATCAAAAGATCTTTTAGATCTCAAATGTGCTCTGTATCTAGTAATCTGATACTAAATACTTTAATTTTATACAACTCTGCCACACTAAACAATAAGACTAATTTTTGGATTCTGAAAGTGTTTTGTGCTTTTTGTTAGCTCTGTATCTACAGTTAACCAATAAAAATTGTTCCCAAAGCTGGCCAACAGTCAATGGTAATGCAAAACAATGTTTTGGAGTAAAATGCATATAGGTTGCTAGCCTCCTTCCCTTTTAGTCCACCAGATTGTCAATCCTTTTATGAAAACGCCACCTCTAGGAACAAAAAGGATAGTAAAAGGTCTGTGTTCATTTAGGGCCAAATCCTGAGAAGTGTTGTTGAAATTTCAACATGAGCTGTAGGTACTCTGGCACCTCTCTGGAATTCACTCTAATCCTTTAATCAACAATACTGATTAGGCCCTGGGGTTGGAAGCAAACTATGATGAACAACAGCTAAAAAGGGACATCACTTGAAATCCAGTCTATTAAATTATATATAAATACTTTCCAGTACCACATCTGCCTCTGAAGCCCCTTTCCAAATTTTGTCATTTAACAATTATATTTTCCTATTTTTAAAAATGTTTTTCTCCCCACTGTTGCCATGTCAGTGACCCACCAAGCAGGGAAAACTGACTGACTAGACATGGGAAACAGTGATGGATTACACAAGATAACTGAAAAATATTTTTCCTCTAATCTTTCTGTTACAGTCATTTTAGATAAACAGTTTCAGACAAGTGTGATTTTTTTTAATGACAATACATTTAAACAAAATCAAACACTAATTTCAATTTTATTTCTAAAATAAGGGGGTAAAATGGCATGGGAACGTAAGGAAGAGAGCAAAATATACTAATAGGAAAAGGATAGTCTCCAAAAAGATACTCTTAAAGCCTCTAAAGAGCAGTAAGGTATATTTAAAAAAAAAAATAATCTAGAAAACAGAAGACATTTGCCATTTGTGCATGCTACAAAGGAAGCTCATTAGTGCAACTGCACCAAAGATACATTCAATTAGTTATTGGTGAATTCAGTCTGTAAAGTTCACAATATTGCTAGGAAAGGAATGCTACACTTTGCTTAATGCACTTTTGCTATCATACTTGCTACTTTTGTTGCTAAAACACAGTTTAGTGAAGGAGGCTTAAAAAAAAAAATGTGTTGCTAAATATACTGCACACGTGCAGGATAGGCGGCAAACAAAAAAGTGAGGGGGAGAGATGGCTACAACAGTAAAGTTAATTTCAAAAACAAGCACATACCATGAAAAGCCCTGCATCAGCTCAGATATAATATATCAGTCTGAAATTTGACAATGGACAAAATAATGAAAGAGGTATGTTTGTAAAATAGAGTAATAATTCCAAAGTATTTTAAATTTTTACTTACTGCATGTTTAAGTGTGCACATTTCATAGAGAACACAACCAAGAGCCCATATGTCACTAAACAAAGAGAACAGACCTGAAAAATTAGTTTTTACTCCAAAAATACAAAATTATCTAAAACAGCGATCCTCAGACTGTAGTGCGTGAAAAACAAATGGCTCTCTAATGCATTTCCAGCAACTCTTTGTAGCACAATATATAAAAACATTGTGTGATTTAATTATTAACCAAATCAGAATATTTTTACTATGTTATTAACCAATCAAGTTATCAACTTGTACTAAGTTATTAACTTACTTGCCGTGAGAATACATACATACATTATATAAATAAAATTAAATATGAATAGTACTATAATAAGTGAAACAATGAATTCACGTTACTGTGCTTTTCTGGGGGTAATGTTGATCCTGAATTTGGCTCCTGAACCACTGAGGTCTGAGTATCGCTGCTCTAGAAGCATGTTCTTGAAACCAAGTGATAGAAATTAAGCATTTGTGCATTTTGCAAGATGTACTAGCTTCCTATCTATTTAAAAAACAAACATATGCCTCTTCCGAACAAAGACAGCACCAGATATTTCGGCTCCAGACTCTTTTTATGTAGGAATCAATACCACACATCACCATATCTGATTTATATAAATTGGATAAGTGAATGGTGGAAGAAATCTCTTTTTAAGAGATGCAAGTACCCTGGATTTTATGTCCTACATGACTTGGAAATTTCTAAAGCATTTAGAAGTGTTGTGGGCTTTTTTTTTAAAAATCAGTTATTTAGACAGTTTTATTACTGATTAACCCTGTACTCACTTCCTGTGGATGGCAGATTCTGGCTGGGACATGACTGATTATGTCTGAGGCTGGAGTGACGCTGCTGTACATAGTTCTGATCAGAACTAACTCCCAGTTGTAATGCTGGGAGTATTCTATGGGGGGATATGGGGGAGAAACCTACTGCTCCTCCCAAAAACCAATGAGGATTAATAGATAAATTCCTCCACCACCACACCTGCCTATGAAGCTTTGGATTGGCATTGATTCCAACTGAGAGAGAGTCTGGCTAATACACACAAGAGGAGGTTGGAGAAGATGGACCAGCTACTGCTTCTAACCGTCGTGGCATGAGAAAATGGCCTCTGTGGAATAAGATAGCACTACATGAGACTCAATCTGGTAACTAGCAGTGAGCTACGGCACAGACCCTCATATGTTTAATGAAGTCAGTTATTGTGCTTGCGCATTCACTCAATAGATTTATCCAACCCATGTAGTAAAGTGCACAGCATTGGAGATCAATAAAGACTGAACTCTTTATTATTGCATCAACAGAATAGCTCTAAATTTCTAAACGAAATAAATCAAAATGAAAAAAGACAACTCTTAAGTCAAATGTTTTACAGTACCTTTTATTGTTGTAAGGTTTGTTCCGACAGATTTCAGGTGACAAATAGTAAGGTGTTCCTATGCAAGTGCGAGCCAGCTCTACAGTACTAGAATAAAAAAAAGAAAACTAAAAATGAATGTTAACGAACTTATATAAGTTACATAATCATGTAGCATCCATTTTTACTAGACTGATCTGCTCATATTAATGTATATAGAGCAGCGCTGAATGAGTGTTACCTGTTAAGAACTCTAGCTATTCCAAAGTCTCCCAGTTGTATTGTTCCATCTTTGGTTAAAAATATATTCTAAATACAGGAGGAGGAAAAAAAGTCAGTTACAACTCAAGTGCAAGAACAAAAATTATTTAACTGTACAAAAAAGCAACAAATGGAAACACTGAAACTTTACACTGTTCCAGTGGTTTGCAATCCATTAGGGTAGACTATAAATAATAAAAAAACAAACAAACAAAACAACCCACCACTACACCATTGACATCTTTGTATAAATGCCTATTACTTGACTTGGGAGGTAGCTGGTTTGAAGTGTTGCCTAATATTAAGCATCTGCCTCACTGTATCACCAGAGAGAGTCAGGACATTTCAGTTCTATCGACTGTACTCTCCAAATACCACCAAGTCAGGGGATAAGCAAATGTCTTTTAGACCTTGTCTACAAAGACATGCTAAATCGGCGCCACTGCAATCAATGAAGAGGCGTCAGCTTAGCAGGTCTGGTGAAGAAGTGGTAGGTTGATGGCAGAGCGCTCTCTTGTTGACTTCAGCACTCCATCTCCCCAAGAGGCAGAAACTAAGTCAGTGGGAAAGCATAGCACAGACACTGCGGTGATTTTTTCCATACCCCTGAGCAATATAAATTACATTGACTTAAGTGGCAGTGTAGACCAGGCCTCAGTCTTTTCATGACCGATGTTTTCATCCTTGTGATGCTTTCCTTTCTCTGCCTGCTCTGTTCCTGTAAGCAGGCAGGGCTAGAAATATACAGGTATCCTGCTCTGAAAGATTCAGAAAGCAGGAAACTGATAAAATTTTAGTATTTACCAGCATAAACTGGAAGGGAACAGGGAGAAAAA
The DNA here is from genome assembly GCF_965140235.1 of Caretta caretta. Lineage (NCBI taxonomy): Eukaryota > Metazoa > Chordata > Testudines > Cheloniidae > Caretta > Caretta caretta. The sequence goes on from NC_134209.1 coordinate 80,500,224, forward strand.
ATAAAACATGCATGGATACTGTGTTGGTGGTGGTTTCGTAACCCACAGTACACTAGACTTTAAAGATGTTTCCTTCTTCATTTTGTAGAGCCTATGTACCTAACATTTATGAAACTATACTAAGGTCCTGTCTATGCAAATAGAAGCCATGTAGTAACAGTGTCCCATTGCAGCTGTATTGGTAGAGCAGAAGAACCCAAACAACCCAAGCATGAAAAAGTCTTTTTCTTGATTGTAAAAAACAAGGTCATAAATAACTCAAAGCTAAAATCCAGTCCAAAAATCTTCATTGAGCGGGTGCTATTGGTTGTTATCTTAGTATTTAATATAAAATTCCAAAATGAAACTTTTTTTAAAAAAGTTATGTAACCAGGGATTTAGCCAAACTACCACAGGAATGTTTTATATATTTATTTTTAAAAATAGATGGTACACAGGTAGCCTGTGTCCCATCTAGGTGGCATTCTGTTTGTGTTCACTTGTGCAGCACATCTTGGGCAGCAGACAGCAGGGTCTGATTCAAGGCCCACTGTAGTCAATGAGAGTTGGGTAGTTTTACCTAAGACCAGGTTATTTCCCTTCCCCAGTTGGGAGATAACAAATCAATCAATCAAATCAAATAAAAATAAAGTATCATCACTCTCCTGTAATTCAACTTGAAGATACCATCCAGCATACCTGTGACTTTATATCTCGATGCAAAATTTTTCTGTCATGTACATGTTTTAGTGCTAAACAAATTTGTACAAACCAATCCATTATCTAGAATGGAAAGAGAAAGATAGACTTAGTGTCCTATTTTTATTTATACACCCACACACAGTTTTAAAGTCTATTAAAAATAAAACAAGGATTAACCTTATTCAAGTTTTACTGATCTAGACAGTTTACTATCTTTAAAAGTTATGATAAAGCTGTATATGCACATATAATTGAGTTATAAACTTTTTAGAACGTGGCCTTGCAGCCTTTAAATTCTACTTTTTTGGGGGAAATACCCCTCAGTTACAACACAGCATCTCAATGGCAGATCAAAACAAAGTGTCTTCTTATAGTCCATTAAGAAATTAAACATAAAAAAATGTTAAAGCTCTCCTACTAGCATCTATACTTTTATCAATTATGCTATTCTTCACACTTTTATTAAAAAAAATCTGATCTTAATTACAGAAGTGACAAAGTGGCATAAAATTAGGAGACTGATTCCGAGCAAGCCAAAATGAGTTTGATAGTTCTCATTTCATGGCTTTTCCAAGTTTACAAAAAAAAAAAAGTTTTTCCATCCTTAAAAAAAAAAATTAAAAGTACTGTAGTTAAGCTCTTCATCTTTTCAAATTACCAATATATATAGATTTCAGTATTGTACTTTAGTTCTACTATAACTTTCACCTCTACATTTAGCATCTCTCCTAGTAGTAGTTCCTAATTAACTGGTAACGATTTAGAAGAGAAGTATTTTTCTCACATGCAATTTTTTTCATCTCTGCCTCTCTCTATATACTGCCAGCAAAAGCCCAATGTATTCCCAACCCGTGCCAACCAAGAATATTGCCAGATTCTCTTCTCTGCTTATTTTTAGCATGAAGACAAAATCCTCAGAGACTTCACAACTCCTCGACTAACGAACGTCCAAGCGTATGACTACATGAAGAAAAAGATCCCGTTTACACATTTCCAAGACTGAAATTTTTCATTTTGAAGAACTTTTGAGTTAATGGATTTAATACAATGTAAACCTTAAAGCCTGGTTTTGTATCCTTGATTTCATTAAAGTAACAAAATGCGTATCAGAAGCCCAACAAGTTACCTTAACATAATACCAGCCCCCCCAAAAAAAAAAATCAAAATATGCAAGAGAAAAATCTTGAGCCATAAAATCCAACAGAATTAATGTTTGGTTCACCTAGAATGTCTCCTTTATTGTATGGTTTCAGAGGTAGCTGTGTTAGTCTGTATCAGCAAAAACAACGAGGAATCCTTGTGGCACCTTAGAGACTAACAAATTTATTTGGGCGTAAGCTTCCGTGGGCAAAAACCCACTTCGTCAGATGCATCTTTTATTGTAGTTCCATTAATAATTTTGGAATATGTTCCAAGTAGTATGAAGTTCTTAGCACTCTATAGCTATACCAATCAGGCTTTCATCTAGATTAAAATAACCATATTCACCAATCTGATCCAAAGCTACTCAATTTAAGTGTTCTTGTGCTCAGAAACTGTATAATGTAAATTACAGCCCACAATTCCCACTACCTGATCCTCTGAGAACAAGATGCCTTTCTGAGCATTTATTCGTCTAAACAGGTCCCCTCCTTCACAGTAATCCATCACTATATAGAGAGAGCCATTTTCTGTAAAAACAAGAGATATTTCAATGTTTCATGACAAATATAGATGTAAAAGCTTTCTGAAAATCTTAACATATGAAATTTCTTTTTGTATATGCCACAGCAAAGACACAGTAAATGAAAAGACAATCTACAAGTGAAGAAATAAATAGTTATCAATTATTTATTTGCCAAGCTTCTGGCAAACTGCTTATATTGCAGTTTCCATATTTGGCATTGATGATTCAGTAGGAGGCATTCTTCCCTCCATATCACGTAAACCAACACTTCAATATGATGTCAGGGGCCACTGGGCCATCCCAGTGTGTCATTCCATTTCAGTGACGGGTAGAAGAACAAAAATTAAAAAAAATCATGTATGGAGATAATTCTTCAAGAAGCTTGAGACCTATGAAATGCAATGCTTTACATACATTCACACACTGTACAACTACAGAATTAAGACATACAATAAAATGTCATGATTCTGACCCTGATGCAGTATTTAAGTTACTGTACAATAAAAAAAGATTAAAGCAGCAGGAAGTTATTAGGCCAGAAATTACGAGCATATTCAAAAACTTTCTAATACTTCATGAGTACTTAGCGAAATGTGCTATTAAAGTTGTGTATTCAACTAACAACGATACTCACAAATTTGGCACAAAACATCAGATTATTGCAAGCACATACACACAATCCAATACTGCTCAGGACAAGCATTCTAGAATTTCCACTTTCCCTTTACAAAATCATGTTTCACCATACTTCTTCAAAAAAAGGTTAAACGAATATAGGTTAGCAATTATTTCCCAGTATAGATTACCAAATGGTTTTTAAAACATTCCAAGATGGAAGTAGTTTAAGCAATACTGGATTTCATTTAAATTTGTTTGAAGTTCATTTGAATTTAGTCACCTATCCCAAGCGGTAGGCTCAATATAAACTATTATAATCAATTAGGGTCTCATCCTGAAAAGAAATTGGAGTTACCACCACTGTGCAGAGTGGTCCCTTAAATAAACTGTTTGATTCCCTCAAATCATTTCAATATGTGTAATCAAGAGGTTTCAACTAGAAAGATGTAGCACAGTGTCTTGTTACTATGGATTAAATAATTATTTCATGGATGACCAGTCTGTTTTCTTAGTACTGCTATAAAAGACTATAAAATAACATTTCTGCAAACAGAGTACCTCAAGTTATCTTCCTAAATGAGAGTCAATAAAGACAAGTGGAAAGTTCTACACTTAGGAAAGAAAAATCAAATGCACAACTACAAAATGGCAAATAACTCAGTAGGCAGTCGTACTGCAGGAAAGGATCTGGGGTTACAGAAAATCACAATTTGAGCCAACAATGTGATTGCAAAAAAGATTAATATTCTGGAGTGCAGTAACACAAAGTCCCCTTGGCAAAGGGTCCCCTGTTCTTTGCAAACAGCTCTCGCCTCAGACCTGATAACTCACTACAACACATGTGTTGCTTACAGGGTATCTGTCCATAAAGGGAAACGCGTACGGTTTCTATTGAAAACTGGCAATAAAAACTGTTCATAATCATGGTGTGATGTGTATACAGGTAATATTTATGCACTTATGATCTTAACATTAAAAGGAGTCACCAGGGAGTTATATTATTTGGTGACAACCTATTCATGCAGGAGACAGTTGTCACTCCTCCTTGGTCAAGCCGGCGATGTAATGCAGTTTTCTACCACTGCCTCATCAAACACAACTGCAAAGAATTATAACAGACAGGGGATCACCCTGCCTATGAATAAAGACAGACTATTGCTTCAATATAACACAGGGTGGGAAAAGGCACTCAATCTATTCACATGAGGAGTCATCTTGTTGAGCAAAATGTTTGCATGAAAAGTTGGATTGTGGCTCCTATAAAGCCAGCCACCTCAGCAACAGACTGAAATTTGAAGGGGAAAACCTACTTTATTAAATAGGAAAGTTAACTATTAATAAATGTAGGCACTAGTTTACATTTTTTATGATTTTCCTTTGTATTGTAACCATCACTCTCTTATTATTAGTGGAATATCTATTCTTTCTTCAATAAACCTGATTTTGTTCTACTGTAAATGTTTATAAGGCTATGTTTCAATCATGGGTATTTTTAGTAAAAAAGTCATGGACAGGTCACAGGCAGTAAACAAAAATTCACGGCCTGTAACCTGTCCATGACTTGTACCAGATACCTCTGACTAAATCTTGCATGCTTTTATGGGAGTGGGCAGCCCAGTACCCCCACTATTGTTGGGGAATGTGCGGGGGTTGGCAGGCTCCCTACCTGGCTCTGCACAGCTCCTTGGTAGCAGTGACATGTCCCTTGGCTCCTAGGCGGAGGCACGGCCAGGGGGCTCCATGCGATGCCACCACCCCGAGCACAGGCTCCGCAACTCCCATTGGCCAGGAACTGTGGCCAAAGGGAGTTGTGGGGGCGGCGCCTGTGGGCGAAGGCTGCGCACAGAGCTGCCCAGCCGCACCTCCGCCTAGGAACTGAGGGAGGGACATGTCACTGCTTCTGGGGAGTTCCCCGAGGTAAGTGCTGCCCAGAGCCCTCACCCCTCCCGCACCCCAACCCCCTGCCGAGCCTTGAGCACCCTCCCACACCCAAACTCCTGCTTCTGCTGGGGCAGTCTTGAGCCACCAAACCTCCCACCCCACCAGCAGCAGCAGGTGTGGCTAGTCCAGGGGCTGCCCGAGCTACTCAGGTAAACTAGGTTACGCTGTTCCTCTGGGAGCAGGGGATCTGGGATTTCTGTGCATAGCCAGTGTTGAGCATGACATAACAGGGGAATGCTTCCAGCAGACTCAGGTGCTGTTCTTGTTAAGCTGCAGGGCAAAAAAAGGGCTGGTATAGCCAGGAGGACTGTGCTTGAGTAACTGACAGGATGGTTGTGTTAGCAGGCCAACACCAACCACCACAGGCAATACCCCCTCTTGCTAGGGTGTAACCTGGAGATCTCTCAAAGCTGTATTAACAGGAGGGTCGTGCATAAGAAATGGGAGGTAACTGTCCCACTCTACTCAGCACTGCTGAGGCCTTATCTGCAGTATTATGTCTAGCTCCAGGCACTACACTTTAAGAAGGATGTGCACACACTGGAGTGTGTCCAGAGAAGAGCAATAAAAGTGACAAGAGGTTTAGAAAAACTGACCTGAGGAAGAGTTAAACTGGGCATGTTTAGTCTTGAGAAATTAAGACTGAGGAGAGGACCTGTTAATACAGTCTTCAAATATGACAAGGGCTGTTACAATGAAGACAGTGATCAATTGTTCTCCATGTCCACTGAAGGTAGGACAAGAAGCAATCACCTTAAATCTGTACAAAGGGAGATTTAGGTCAAATATTATGAAAAACATTGTAACTAAGGACAGTTAAGCACTAGAATAGACTTCCAAGGGAGGTTGTGGAATTCCCATCACTGGAGGCTTTTAAGAACAGGTTAGAACATCTGCCGGGGATGGTGTAGGTATACTTGGCCCTGTCACAGCACAGCGGGCTGGACTAGATGACCTCTCAAGGTCCCTTCCAGCCCTACGTTTCAATGAAGTTATTGTTGCATGGAAATGTACTTTTACAGTTACAAAATAAATGAACATACAACGCAAACAATCACAAGGAATGTCTGATTATTCTGTTTAAATCACGGGGAACCCCAGCTGTGCACATAGGTTATGTTCATATTCTCAGCTGCTTTCAAACACTGTTTCACAAATAGCATGTTTGACTCCTTAACTGGTCTGCTTATTCCTGTGATAGCTATTTTAGAGCACTGCCACAATGGGTAATCACCAACCCCTTCCATCTTTCCAAGCCAGCTGATATTCACGTCTTCCATGAGGATCCTTGGTTTTGAAAGTCGTTCCCAAATCAATCAAAATCCATCAGGGCAAGCTACATGCTTCATGCATCTTTCAAGCTTTGTGGTGATGGTATGGGGTAGCTTACTGTCCTATGCCTACAAGAAATCCATTCTCAGGTCAGTCAGCTGGGTCAGTCATATTTGACTTTAGTTTGAGTACAAGAATGTAGAGCTTAGGATAGACATATATATTGGAAGAAAAAAATCTGGTTGGACCTTCTGAGCAGGAACAAGAACTCATGAACTTTTCACTTACATTAAACCTTATCCAAAAAAGGGAAGGAGCTGAAACAAACGTGTGGTGGTGTTTTGGTTTGGTTATTTCTGTGAAGCGGTGGATTACAAAATTACAGACCAGAAGGAACTGAGATAAGGAGATGAGGGGAAAATATTGGGAAGATTTATTTTTCATATCATGTACAAGTTTTAAAAAAAAATACATGGACCATCACTTGTATTTTAATATTACTGTACATCCACTAGTTCAGGTTCCATTATGTAGTTTTGAATCTTACCTTCAAATGATTCCCGATACAGGACAATATTTGGATGTTTCATGTTTGCCAATACAGCAACTTCTCTCCTTGATTCTTCTCTCTCTTTATTGGACATCTTAAAAAAGAAAAAGGAAAAAAGAATAGACACTGTTTTCGAGAGGAGGACTACAAAAAACAAAACAAAACAAAACACACAGTTACTTAATAAAACCACTCACCTTAGAAATGTTTATCTCCTTAACAACATACTGTCTGCTATTTTCTTTAGCTTTGACCAGAATTGCTTTTCCAAAGGATCCTTCGCCAATCTTCTGCACTTTAATATATTTCTCCATGGTTCTTTTTCTAAGGCATCCTTACACAAGGGCTGGGCAAAAAACAGAGCATACTCTGTTAACTGAATAATAAAGTTTAGTGTCTGCCAGATCAAATTATGCATTTCACTTTCGTTTCTAATTCATTTGTCTCTTCAATTCCATAAGAAACTTCATTTCTCCTCTGCAAGTCAGTGAATCCAAATCTCAATTTCTCACCCACACCGCTTGAATGGTATAAAAATAAGGGGGCTATATTGCCATACACAGTTCAGCTCTTTCATCTTGATGGAATGAATGCAGGTAGACAGTCAGAAAATACCAAATAAAGTGAGTGCATTCAGTCTCCAAGTAGAGTCAGTATTCAGTGCCATGTTTTCTGCTTCAGCTAGCAGGTGAGCATAACTTAGATCTAAAGCACTTAGCTTCCTTTTCCTCTCCCTTAATATGATTGGGGAAGACCACTTCAGGAAGAGAGTGGGAATACTTAAATACACTTTATTAAAAAGCACCAGAATGCCTATGCTGGAAATCAGGCAAAATTATATAGCTAAAAACTGACACCAGGGCTTGAAGTTTAGTCTGTCTTCACTTCCACCAAAACCTTCCAGAAGACTTGTGTGAAGTTATCCTCCTTAACCACTTATCCTCCTTAAAAAGACATGTGACATTTATATACTTTTCAAATCTTCACCACTTTGTTATAGGTTCATCTTATGGTCTCCTTGTGTAATATATGTTTGCACTGCATTGTCTATTTGGACAGTAAACTCCTTTGAGACCGTGACTGAATTTTCCTCCATCAACACTCAGACAAAAAAATGTTAAACATTTTTGTAATGTGTACTTTTGTACATGTGGAAAAGCGAAGCCCTCAAAAAAGTTTGGAAGTAGAAAAGTTAAGACTGTCTACAAATTCTCAACTCTGCTTCCTATGAATACATGCATTACAACATACTCTATTATTATATTGAAAAGAGAACTCTCCCTGGTATAAGCTGGGTGCCATTCAACATATGAGGCAACTGTTCAATATTATTTTCAGTGTTTGCAAAATGTAGCTCTGCTTCATTCACTAAACACTCCTATCTCACTACCCTTATTGTCCACTCTGTGGAGGACTCAACTGTGCACTTAGTAACATCACAGTAAACGCAAACTGATTTCAGCCAAAATTAAGGCACACATCCACAAGACCCAGGTCTAATTCACTATGTAGCCCTATCTTACTCACTGTGCAAATCAAACAGTCAATGACAAGTGTCTTCCATTATTACCAGTGTATTGAAAAAATTCTAAACACAAGTTTCTTATATATATTTATTGTTTCATCAATAAAATGTAGTAACGTTACATTTTTTTATTTCAAGACTGAAGGTGAAATCCTGACTCCACTGACGTCAATGGTAGTTTTGTTTTTACTTCAGAGCAAGGACTTCACCAAAAACCTCCATTATGACTAAACCTTTGAGAAAAAAGAAATGTAAGTCCTACCCTAAGTCTTGTACAAGTTCTAGGTGACCTTGGTAAATTAACAATATTCAAGACAAAGAGTGAAACGTTGGTGTTAGAATCCATGTTTTTTTAAATCAAAATAGTACTTACCACTGTTCATCAGCAGATCTTAAAATGCTTTACAAAAAAATTTAATTAGATAACTTCTTGACAAATCTCTCCTCCCATCTTTAAAAAGGTAAATAACTAACCCAAGATCAAAAAGCAAGTTAGTATTGGAGCTAGGAACAGAACCCAGGCCACCTAGACTCCAAGTCCTATGCCCTACCTAACGGAACATACTACCTCACAAAAGTTAAGATCAAATATCAGAACAAGCAAATCTCACTTTTTTCTGTCACTCTTCAGAACTGCAGTACATTTAAAAAAAAGGCTTAAGTTTATTGTCTCTTGGTAACTCCGTATCAAATTTGCACAGTTCACAAGTAAAGAAATAATCTACTAACTGCCAGGCCTGCACTCAAGTTTAGGCTGCAACAGTCAGTTCTTGTTTTCTCTCCCATATAATCACCAGTAATAAAGATTTTGCAGGCCAAATTACATATTTACAAAAACCTCCTGAGTGCTGTAAGCATGACTTGGCTTGTAGACTCTTCACTTACCATTATATATAAAGAGAAGGAGAACCCAGTTTGAAAGACTATCTTAGGCTGGAAATGGAGACAGAAAGAAGACAGATCGGGGTGGGCAAACTACAGCCTGTGGGCCAAATCCTGGAAGCTGCGACATGGCCCTGCTCCAGCTCCTACACGCTCTAATGGGAGCTGCAGGGGTGGTGCCTGCAGATGAGGCAGCGTGCAGAGATGCCTGGCCACGCCTCCACATAGGAGCCAGAGCAGGGACATGCCACTGCTTCCGGGAACCGCTTGAGGTAAGTGCTGCTCGGAGCCTGCACCCCGAGTCTCTCCCTATGCCCCAACCCCTGCCCCGCTCTCCAAACCCCTCAATCCCAGCCTGAAGCATCCTCCTGCACCCCAAACCTCTCATCCCCAGAGCCCACACCCCTAGCCGGAACCTGCACCCCTTCCTCAGCCCTGGTCCCCCTCCTGCCCTCCAAACCCCCCAGCCCCACCCCAGAGGCCACACCCCAACCCCAATTTTGTGAGCATTCATGGCCCGCCATACAATTTCTATTCCCTGATATGGCCCTTGGGCCAAAAAGTTTGCCCACCCCTGAGATAGACTAAAATAACTCAGAAGGCTAGGAAGAACATTTGATCAACCTCAAGCAGTCAGACAAACTAGCCAGAGTTACCAAAGGGAGGTAACTGAGATCTACCAACTAAACGTCAGATTAAGAGAAAGGAGACCCACCTAGGGCTGGGCAAGAGAAAAAAGTACAAAAGAACGAGGAACCCGTTCAAACTCAGAATTGTCTTCTTAGGTACTACTTGCAGCAAAGAGTCTTTCTACCAACCCAGCATAGTACAGAGGTGATCTTCAACTGCACTATGAAGTTTTCCATTTATTACTTTCTGTAGTTCATCATCTAAGTTTAATAAACTTTGTTTTTAATCAAGCTAATTTGGAGCTTTTAGCTATACTTAGAGGTTATTGCTGGGAGCTATCCCAAGAGGAGGTAAACTACCCTTTAGCAACTAAGAAGCCTTTGGGAGGAGAAAAACTGAGGCTAAGCACAGTGCAACCAAAGACAAGAACCACAGTTTGCTCCTAATTAGACGCTTAGTTTCTTGTAGACATCATGGTAAACGGGTGTCTTAAGAAGGGATCTGAACAGGGGAGGGTGATGGCTTTGTCGATCTGTGCAGGAAAGACATTGAGGTGCACAAAAGGCATCACGGAAGCCAACGCTGAGGGACAAAGATATTTATGGGCGAGAGGGCGGCACCACGGCTAGGTGGAGGGCAAGTTGAGATGGAAACAGGCACATGAGTAGGGAGGGGCCAGGCTACGCCAAACAGCGCTGCTCCCCCAAGGGGCCCTCATAGGTCAGCGGCTGCAGGCCTAAGACCCAGGAGACAGACCCAGACTCCGGTGCCCGCGGGTTACACTTGTGCCCAGCAGCCCCACGGGCAGCCGATGGGAGGAGCCGGCCGCAGGGCGAGGGCAGCGGTGACCTGCGGACGAAGGGTCGCCACCCCCATAAGGACAGGGAGCCGCAGAACCACCCCCTCCCCCAGGACTACGGATAAACCGCCCGCCCCGACCGGCTCCCGCGGTACCAGCCCAGCCTCACCCCCAGCCTCGATCGGCAGCGCCCACAGCTGCACCAGAGAGACCGGAGACCCCCAACGGCGGACAGGCGCTGCCCCGGCCAAGCCCCCGCGCCGCCTCCTTGGCGGGGAAGACGAGCTGCTCCCCAGCAGCCGGACCCGACAACCGCCGCGCCGCGCCCCCTCCCCAACGCACCTGCCCCTGCCACTACCGCAGCAGCCACCGCTCAACCCACCTTCGCCACAGACCCAGCTCTCGCACCGTAATGGGTGAGCGCGTCCCAACGCCGGCTCCCATTGGATGATGCGAGCCAAGCAAGTACGGCTGCGCCTCCCAGCTAGCGGGGCAGCGATTGTGGCTTCACCCTGGTAACGCGGCGCAAAGAAACACGTGACAGCAAAGAGCGGAGAGAGGCAAGTTCCACGCGCGCAGCGGCGGGGCGGGGCTCAGGGGTGATTGACGGAGGAGGGTATTTGCGTATTTGTGCTGCATCAATGTCTATGAATGAACGTGCGACTCCATCCATCTATTTACGGTTGCCAACCCTCCAGGATTGGCCTGGAGTCTTTCGGAATCTGCCGGAATCTGCATCGATCTCCCAGTGACTACTGAAAGCAATCTGGGAGATTTTAATAGGAGATTTTAAGAAATGACATTACTTCATGGACGAAAAAAAAATCTTCCTGAATAGCTTCACAGTTCGCAACCCTACCTAGTGTATGCATACCTGTGCCTCAGAGTATGTGTGTGCATGGACACATCTCTGTGTGTATCTGTTCACATGTGTTCATGAATGAGCATGTGTCTGCATCCATTTCCATACATGCATGGACTTGAATGGACATCTGTGCATGGTGTCTGTCTACATGCATATAAGGGCATAAGGCTATCTGTCTCTGTGCATATAGCTATGCCTACGTGACCATATATATCCATGTCTCTTTCCATACTTGTTTCTGAGTGGCCAGCCATGTTTTTGTGCTTGTGCATAAATTTTCATGTGTGACATGGCTGTGCATGTGTGTCTGTAATTCTATTCATGTGAATCCCCAGGTGTTGGATGCCTTTAAGTATAGGGATTGGTGCATGTATATGTATGTTCCCGTATATGTATGTTCCCGTATATGTATGCAGATCACTGCTTGCTTGTGTTATATTATTGTCAGAATATAAACAGGTTTTTTGTATATGGGCGTATGCATGTAAGTGTGTGTGTTAATGCATCTGAGTATAAATGGGGATGCATGATAAGTTGTACTTATGTGTGTGCGCATGAGCTTCTGAGCAGTACTGAATGTAGTATTAATAAGTTTTATCTTACACTAAGCTTATCCAGCGATCTAAAAGACAGAGTAAGATACACTGTGGATTTTACATGTGGATGTGTATCTGGTACTATAGGTATGAATGTTAACCCCAACATCAAAGAACATTTGTACCTATTGATAAAATAGATGAGGCAATAGCAAATGGCAATGAGCTAATGGGAATAAAATAATTATTTATGTTTAAGGAAAAAGACAATCTTCAAAAACTGTCATTAAGAGTTTATATTTTACAAGACAAAAAGCCTGGCAGTTGATGTTATCTCAAGCTGCTGACAGGTCTCTTTCCAGACTCTGACAGACTAGCTCTTTTCCCTGTATAGCACTCACAATGGTCCAAATAAAGTCTCAGCAAAACTCCCACAGTTTCCCAACCTGGCCATAAAAACATTTGAGATGGAGCTCATTCTATTCCTTTGTGCCTGCTGGAGAGATGATTTAGGAGAAGGATGGGGTTTGGGTTACTTACATTTTTAATCTACTAACTAATCTACTAATTGTTAACATATAAAAGACAACTGCTTTAATATTCATTATGTCCTTTTATTTTTCATGGAATCTTATTCTATTCTTTTAGTTGAATCTCCAGCTAACTTGTTCAGACCTCTACTTTTAAGGTACTTGTGTAGTGATATACTGACAGGTCTCATTATTCCTTTTTCCATCATTTAGAGTCACTCCCAATAAATCTACAAACTTATTTGCTCTCATCTGCTTTTGTATTTTTCCCTTTCTCCTTAAACTGCTCTTCAGCTTAATTGCCACCAGATGTCCCTTCCTCTCTGTCAGTCTTACTCTTCCCATTTCTTTAAATGAACTGCTTCAGGAATGGAGTGGAGTTTTCAAAGCTCAAGATGACAAGCCCTGACATAGTCACTGGGAGAAGGTATACAAACCCCACAGTAGCCAGGAAAAGGTTGAGTTACTGTGGGCTCAGTCAGCCCCACCCTGCTATACCTGCAGTAGATGTCAGGCTTGGGGGTACGGGGGGAGAAGGGTAGAGTGCAGGTCAATTGGGAGGTGGCTAGGGCGAAAAGAAGTTACTCACCTTGTGCAGTAATGATGGTTCTTCAAGATGTGTCCCCCTATGGGTGCTCCACTGTTGGTGTATATGCGACCCTGCGCTTCTGATCGGAGATCTTTGGTAGCAGTGTCTGTTCGGCCTGCACATGTGCTTTCCCCTCCTCATGCTCTGCCTCAAGGCTAATTAGTGCTGCACAGGCAAACTGCCCTCAGTGCCTTCTCCACCTCAAAAAGAAAAGGAGTACTTGTGGCACCTTAGAGACTAACCAATTTATTTGAGCACAAGCTTTCGTGAGCTACAGCTCACTTCATCGGATGCATACTGTGGAAAATACAGAAGATGTTTTTATACACACAAACCATGAAAAAATGGGTGTTTATCACTACAAAAGGTTTTCTCTCCCCCCACCCTACTCTCCTGCTGGTAATAGCTTATCTAAAGTGATCACTCTCCTTACAATGTGTATGATAATCAAGGTGGGCCATTTCCAGCACAAATCCAGGGTTTAACAAGAACGTCTGAGAAATGGGGGGGGGGGGGGGAAGGGGGGATTAAACAATGGGAAACAGGTTACTTTTTATAATGACTCAACCCTTCCCAGTATCTATTCAAGCCTAAGTTAATTGTATCCAATTTGCAAATTAATTCCAATTCAGCAGTCCTCGTTGGAGTCTGTTTTCAAAGTTTTTTTGTTGAAGGATAGTCACTGTGAGATCAGAAATCGAGTGACCAGAGAGATTGAAGCGTTCTCCGACTCGTTTTTGAATGTTATAATTCTTGACATCTGATTTGTGTCCATTTATTCTTTTACGTAGGGACTGTCCAGTCTGCCCAATGTACATGGCAGAGGGGCATTGCTGGCACATGATGGCATATATCACATTGGTGGATGTGCAGGTGAACGAGCCTTTGATAGTGTGGCTGATGTTATTAGGCCCTGTGATGGGGAAGGTGGGGGGAGAGAAAACCTTTTGTAGTGATAAACACCCATTATTTCAAAGTTTGTGTGTATAAAAACATCTTCTGTATTTTCCACAGTATGCATCCGATGAAGTGAGCTGTAGCTCACGAAAGCTTATGCGCAAATAAATTGGTTAGTCTCTAAGGTGCCACAAGTACTCCTTTTCTTTTTGTGAATACAGACTAACACGGCTGTTACTCTGAAACTTCTCTACCTCAGAGTCCCTATCAAGAACTCCTGTCACAACAGTCTCTTGTGAGAAGGGGCGCTGGAGGAAGACAAGGGGGAGGGAGAGAGGTGAAGTGGATCCAACACCCATTGGAGATAATCTCCAAAACCCATCTGTCAGATGTTATGAGTTTCCAGTAATGGCAGAACAAAGCAAGGCGGCATCCAAAGGAATGCAATGGGTTGGGAAGTGGCAGCCAATGTCAAAGGGAGTGGTCTCTCGGGGCCTCAACCAGGATGTCAAAACTTATGTTCTGAAGTGGCAGACTGTGATGATGAAAATTGAGGACCTAATGGTTTGTGCCTCTAGAATTTGGATTTCTTTCTCTGTGGCTCATAGTAGCATTGTGGTGGGAACTGTGGTGTATGCAGTCTGTGAGAAGATTAAGGACTAAATTTTCTTTTTTGTCTGGGTGTACAGATCCACAGTGACCAAAGTGTGGCTCTGGAGTCCTTAAATGTGTGGCGTGACATGTTGGTCTTCTCAGAAAACAATGCAGAGCCTTAGAAGGGGAGGTCTTTGACAGTTAGTTGCACCTCCTTTGGGAAGCCTGAAAGATGCAACCACGAAGCTCACCATATCACAACTGCTGTTGAGATGGACCAAGCCACTGTGTCATCTGGAGTACTGTTTTTGCCACCAATCGCCCTTCGTTGATAGTGGCTCAAAATTGTTCCCATTGCGATCCCAGGAGATGGTCAATAAAGATGTTAAGTTTGGTATAGTTCATGTAATCATATTTTGCTTTTAAGGCCTGGTAGTTGGCAATTCTAAATTGCAGAGTAGCAGAAGAATAGGCCTTTTGTCCAATAAGTCAAGGCACTTCCAATCCCTATCATAAGGGATGGACTTAGAATGATGTTGCTGGCCACAGGAGTTCACTGCATTTGTCACAGTGGAATTAGGCAGAGGGTGTGAAAAAAGAAATTCTATATCCCAAGGAGGTAAATATGATTTTTTATTGGCCCGTTTGCATGTTGGTGTGGCTGATGCTGGCAACTGCCATATAAGCTTAGCTATGTCCAAAAGTACCTCATTGATGGGGAGCACTATCCTGGAGGAGGAGGATGGACTACATATGGACTATCCTTGGACTATAAGGTGGATAGAAAGCTGGCTAGATTGTCGGGCTCAACGGGTAGTGATCAATGGCTCCATCTCTAGTTGGCAGCCGGTATCAAGTGTCGGTCCTGGGGCCGGGTTTGTTCAATATCTTCATAAATGATCTGGAGGATGGTGTGGATTGCACCCTCAGCAAGTTTGCAGATGACACTAAACTGGGAGGAGAGGTAGATATGCTGGAGGGTAGGGATAGGCTACAGAGGGCCCTAGACAAATTGGAGCATTGGGCCAAAAGAAATCTGATGAGGTTCAACAAGGACAAGTGCAGAGTCCTGCACTTAGGACGGAAGAATCCAATGCACCGCTACAGACTAGGGACCGAATGGCTCGGCAGCAGTTCTGCAGAAAAGGACCTAGGGGTTACAGTGGATGAGAAGCTGGATATGAGTCAACAGTGTGTCCTTGTTGCCAAGAAGGCCAATGGCATTTTGGGATGTATATGTAGGGGCATTGCCAGCAGATCGAGGGACATGATCGTTCCCCTCTATTCGACACTGGTGAGGCCTCATCTGGAGTACTGTGTCCAGTTTTGGGCCCCACACTACAAGAAGGATGTGGAAAAATTGGAAAGAGTCCAGCGGAGGGCAACAAAAATGATTAGGGGACTGGAACACATGACTTATGAGGAGAGGCTGAGGGAACTGGGGATGGTTAGTCTACGGAAGAGAAGAATGAGGGGGGATTTGATAGCTGCTTTCAACTACCTGAAAGGGGGTTCCAAAGAAGATGGCTCTAGACTGTTCTCAGTGGTAGCAGATGACAGAACAAGGAGTAATGATCTCAAGTTGCAGTGGGGGAGATTTAGATTGGATATTAGGAAAAACTTTTTCACTAGGAGAGTGGTGAAACACTGGAATGAGTTATCTAGGGAGGTGGTGGAATCTCCTTCCTTTGAAGTTTTTAAGGTCAGGTTTGACAAAGCCCTGGCTGGGATGATTTAATTGGGGATCGGTCCTGCTTTGAGCAGGGGGTTGCACGAGATGACCTCCTGAGGTCCCTTCCAACCCTGATATTCTAAGATTCTGTGATTCTATGTGTGTAGAATATCCAACAGCTTATGGTGTCTTCTACCTCCTTGAGAGGTATTTGTAAGGTATGTGCCACCCTCTTAGTCAGGTCTTGGAAGAGTTTAAAATCGCCTGACATAACGGTAGAGGGGGCATTACTGCCTCATCTAGAGAGGAGGAAGAGATGTTGGTATGTGGTGTAACCTCCTACTCTAGTCCAACCTTCTGCTCCTTCCAGGATCTCCTCAGGAGGTTCTGAGGCTCTAGAGACAGTGGCTGAGGGGGTATGCCTTGCAGTCTCTGGGTGCGTAATGCTAGACATCCAGCAGGCATGTGCCTATAAGCTACCCATGGATCCCAATAGGGTCACTGGGGTGGTGCAAAAGCCCATAATTAGTCATACCACAGGAGTTGAGGTCCAGACCTATCGTGAAGGGATACCTGGGAAGGCCCGGGTTGGTAGCGGGAGGAAGCATAGTGAGATGGATGGGAGAAGACCTCCTGGTCACTATCCATCTCTCCACTGGGACATGGTGGAGCTGATGCAGAGATTGGAGGTGCATGGCTCAGTGCCAGTGCTGATCCGGTGCTCAAGATGTGCCTGGTACCAAATAGGGAGACTCCAGTACCTCAGATACCATGAGGTCTTTAGAGAATCTAAATTCCTGAGGTGCTGCAGTAATCAGTTCCATCAGTTGTTGCCAGTAATAAATCGGCAGTACAGAGAGAGCTGGCGATGTTGGCCGCACTGAGCAGTCTGATGATAGTTGCCTTGCAGTCATCAGTACCAAGGGCATCCATACCAATGTCGTCTTCCCAGAGGTGACACGGTCTCCACTCCTCTCCCTGTCTGATGGTACTGCTGCTTCAGTGTCTATGCCCATGGGGTCTTTAGGCAAGCCATCAGTATCTGTCACACCAGACCCATGAGATCTGTGGGTACCATGCTTGGGTGCCATCGATACCAAGGAGACCAAACATGCTGAGGATCTCCTCTGGCTGGTTCAGGGCTCACTGTGAGGGCTCAAAGCTCTCTTTTTGGAGGTCTTACATGGGGAGTCCGAGGATTTCTTCCTCGATTCACTGGCCTTGGTGATGGAAATCCGTGGACAAGACTGATATTGCCTGGGAGACACTGGGCACGGGTCAGATGCAGGTGAAAAGCTCCATCCATGAGGAGCAATTTTAGTTTCAATTACTGTTTTTTTCAGGGTCTGGTCTTTAGCTACGAACAGAAGGTACACTTGTTCTGAATATGGCCCTCTCAGAGGCAACAGACACAGTGGGAATGTTCATCCATTACTGGAATGGACTCCTTGCAGGAGAGGCACTTGGGGATAGAAGTCATTAGCTGAGGCTGTCCAGCTGATGGAGAATTATATGGTTGCCTTACGGGCATATAGTGAAAGACTGCTTGAAACAAAGGGGTCAACTTTGGCAGAGGAAAGCCCTGGAAAGTCAGGGCTGAGGGGCTGGCAGGTTCTGGTAGGGAAGCCTGGATAACGTAGGGCAGAATCTGGGAAGAAGAGCACGAGCCACCTGCTGTTCCTGAGAAAGGAAAACCAGGGTGCTGGTTCTGGCTTGTTTTATTGTTTAAGATCTGCCCAAGGGTCTGGGCCAGGTTCTGATCCTGCCCCCACCCAGGGCCAGTAGCCTGCTTTCATGAGGGTGTCCACGTAGCATGAGCTGAGGCTGCCCATACATGCAGTGCAGCTATGTGCAGGCAGGCAAGAAAGCTGGGCAGGCAAACTAAGCCTGGCCAAGCTGACCATCCCCATCTATGTGGATGGGGCTGAGGTGACAGGTCTGTTTGACTTAGGGTGTGATCAAATCCTCTCCAGGACCACTTGGTAGAGGACACAGGGCCCCATGGGGAGACCATTTACCTACAAAATGTTCATAGCAGTGTTAAGCTATCCAGGTATGCAGGCCAAACGAACCATAAGGGAACGCACTGGGTCCCTACCAGTGGGTATGGTCTGTAAATCACTTATAGGAATTCTTGTAAATTTTAGATTGGAGAAAAAAATATGTCAGAAGTGATTTTTACCTACCTATATTAAAGAATTAGAAATTAAAATGTTTATGCATGATAAATACCTTTATTTACCTCTTACACGCCTGCTCATCTTAATAATTCTACAAAAAAATCTGTTCTAATTGGCAGCTTTCACATCTCTTGGATGCTCCCTCACACAGACTTAAGCCACACCACATAGAGAATTGAACCGTTTCAAGACTGAAGTTTGCTGCTGAAATGGTTACATATGTCCACACTGATCAGCCTATTTTCTTTAACTTAGCGCATTACTGCATTTATGCCAAAACTCCATTGTCCAGCCCTCTAGAGCATGTACACAGTAGGTACTGTAGTTTCCATTGTATCAGTGACAGCTGGTAGTGCCACCTATACTTATAGTTGCCTGACACTAGCTGTCACAAATGATATATCCAAAATTAGTGGATACTTTTTTATTTTAATCTCTATGTCTCAGTTCTCCATCTGTAAAATGGGGATAATACTACCCCCTTTGTTTTCAGGAGCGTAGTGAAATGTAATGAACATTTGGAAAGCACTAAGATGCTATAGTAATGAATGCTATAGGAAAACCCTTGAGGAAATTAATTATTCTGCATTGAGAATGGAGTTTGAATATCTTGCAGGAAATAATGGGAAGGTGGGCATGTGTGACATTATTGACATAAATTGTGACCATATAGATCATTGTTGCAACCACTGTTGTATATTTGCAGCAAATATTGTACAAATGTTGTCATGTGAGGTGTCTATAAAAGGTTATGATTTGCTGGTTATGATTATGCTATCTGTATGCATGTATCATTTTTGTAGTTGAAATTATGAATATTGGCTATGTACTTGTATCTCAATGTGTTTGATTCTAAATAGCCTCAATGAAGTATTTGGTCAGCTTCTTGAGAAGGGACTATTCTCAGTAAGTGCCCGATCAAGAAACACTTAATTGACAATGGACTTTGGGAGATGTGAATCTACATCTGAGCTTTCCTGGGAACGTTCAAACTAACATGTAAACAATGGCATCAGCCTGCAAACTGAGTCATGCATAGACATGTGACTTACCCATGTGACTCCAAGCTCCATCTTGCTGTTGTGATTTTCCATAGTAAGAACAAAGAGGGGGTCCTTTCATGGGAAGAGAATATAAAAGGCCCTGAAAACCCCTCCTTCTTGTCTTCAATCCTATTTCTTACTTCTTGAGGAACCTTGCTACAAACTGAAGCTCCGAACTAAGGACTGAATGACCCATCCCAGTTATGGATGTACTCTGAGACTTGATTTGAACCTGCATTTTATTATATCATGGCTGCAAGCCTAAACCAAGAACTTTGCCAGTACTGTATGTAATTGATTCCATTTAACCAATTTTAGCTCTCATCTATAGCTCTCATCTATATATTTTTTCCTTTTATGAATAAACCTTTATTTTAGATTCTAAAGGATTGGCAACAGCATGATTTGTGGGTAAGATCTGATTTATATATTGACCTGGGTCTGGGGCTTGGTCTTTTGGGATTGGGAGAACTTTTTTTCTTTTACTGGAGTATTGGTTTTCATAACCATTCATTCCCATAACTAGTGGCACTGGTGGGGAAACTGGAGTGTCTAAGGGAATTGCTTGTATGACTTGTGGTTAGCCACTGGGGTAAACCCAAAGTCCTCTCTGTCTGGCTGGTTTGGTGTGCCTAAAAAGTGGAGAAACCCCAGCCTTAGGCTGTAAGTACCCTGCTATAAGCAATTTGCCCTGAATTGATACTCTCAGAAGTGTCCCACCAAGGACAGCATCGTTACAGTATAGCACACATTAAACAACAAGGATAAAACATAATATTAACTAGCTACTTATTAAATAAGCATTGTTCATTCTCTGCAGTGAATGAGGAAGGGGTTCGGGGGGGGGGGGGAGGGGAATAGTTTATCATTGTGATACAGGTGTGCCAGAGAGCAGTGGGAGAGGGAAAATATATAAGCCATAGGCTAATTAAGGCATGGTTCCCTGTAGACTAGGGAGGGTAGCTACAGGTTAATTAGAGCACCTGCAGTCAATTAAGGCCCTGTCAGGAACCTAATAAAACCCCCTGCTTCAGGCAGAAGGAGAGAGGACTAGAGCTTGGAGGTATGCTGTGTGATTTGAAAGATGGGTGAACTGAAGTAAGGGAGACCGTCCCAGTGTCTAAGGTCTGCAGGTATCTTCCCCCCCACCCCCAGGAGGAAAATGGTAAAAACCTGCAGGGGTTGAGAGGGGCTGGGGCCCAGAGTGAGGAGCAAACTCAGACACCTCTCCTGCTTCCCTCCTTTATCACCTTCCTGGGCCACAAGTGGGGCCCTTGGTACCCCAAGAGCAGGAGTAAGGTGTGGAATCTTAGCCCCCAGCCAAGAAAAGTGCAGGACCCACCATACTAACATTGGCTATCTTGTCACACCATGTAATTTAAAGACTACATGATACATACAGCAGGGGCTGAATTAAGGTTGTGCAGGCAACTTTAATTCAGATATTTTCCCAATATCTGAATGCTGGACTCTGCAGCCTTAATCTTGTTTTAATGCATTTTAAAAAAATCTAATTATTTAGACACTGCCATGCTCAGGCTCAAAAGGCTGAGGACTATTTTACAGTCTCCCTCACTCCAGAGAGAAGAAAACATTTAATAGGGGATCTCACTGACTGATTCGAAGGGCTGAAAGGACCTTACAAAAGTGGTTCAGAACATTTGACTGGAGGTCCCCTTTCAGTGGATTGGCAGTTTGGTTGCTCCTGTGTTTCTCCTACTAGAGATGTAAGTATATGGAGACCCCACCAAGCACTTGAGAGCTTAAACCTAGCATTTGAAGTGCGTACAGTGCTTGTACCCTGACCTAATAACTGTAATATTTTAGTTAGTTTTCAACATTTTCTTTACAATGAGGAAAGCTAGATTCTAGGACTCAATTCTGTAGCAAGTTCTGTGGATTACATTTGGCCTTAGATTAATCTTACCTGAATTTACATATTGGTGCTTTATATTTGGTTAATAACAAGACTGGTTTTATGTCTATTTTCTATGTTAGAAGATATGGGAGATTTGTTTTGTGTTAATTCATTTTAGAAGGTGGAAGAACACTCATCTAGGAAACAGACCCTAGACTCTCAACTGAATAAAAATAGTTCTTGTGTGGCTGTCACATAGCAAGTTTTAAAAACTGAAAAGATGCATGCGACAACTGAATAGTAGAAGAGACAAGTTGGAGAACATGAAAAAGGAAAATATCTAATCTGTGAAAGCATCATTATTTCATAATTCTGCACCATCTGTGGTACTCTACAAAACGAGCTCACAATTAACAGCATGCTGAGCTTGTGGTTTTCATTGCAGGACTGGGGCCCAGGCTACAACCAACCTGTGTTGTCACACCCCCAGCTGGGAAGTGAAAATTACACAACTGTGTGGTCCTCAATCCAGTGCTGGTACCAGCTAGCAGGGATTTTCTTGTAGCTCAGACAGGAGGGTCTCATGCTTTCAGAGCAACTAAGTTAAAGGCAGAATCAGTGCTAGGCATAAGCAGACTAAACAATTGCTTGGGGGCCCCTATTAATTATTAGCCTATGGGGGAGAAGAGGACGATTCCTGCTGTGGGGGGCAATGGGCTAGCAGCAGTATTGGTTATAGCTAGGCCCTACCAAATTCTTGGCCATGGAAAAACACATCATGGACCCTGAAATCTGATCTTTTGTGTGTTTTTTTACCCTAGACAATACAGATTTCACAGGGGAGATGAGTATTTCTCAAAGGGGGGGTCCTGACCCAAAAGAGAGTTCCAAGGTTATTTTAGGGGAGGGGTCACAGTATTGTCACCCTTACTTCTGCAATGCCTTCAAAGCTGTGTGGCTGGAGCGTGACGGCTGTTGGCCAGGCGCCCAGCTTTGAAGGCAGTGCCCCATCATCATTAGCGCAGAAGTAAGGGTGGCAAAACCATACGATGCCACCCTTTCGTCTTCCTTCAGAGCTGGAGAGCCAGAGTAGTGGCTGCTGACTGAGGGACCAGCTCTGCAGACAGTAGTGCAGAAGTAAGGCTGGCAATATTATACTATTCCACACACAGGTGCCAACAGCTGGAGCACTCATGGGGAAAAATTAGCAGGTGCTCTGCACCCACCGGCAGCCAAGCTCCCTCTGTTCCCACCTTGCCACCCCCACGGCCTCCTCCTCCCTGTCCCAAGTATGCTGCATCCCTGCTCTTTCCCACCCTCCCTCCCAGGGCTTCCTGACCCCACTGCCTAACAGCTGTTTAGCAGTGCTTAGGATTTTCCAGGAGGGAGGGGGAGAAGTGGAGACACAGCACATTCAGGAGAGGCGGTGGGGCAGGGACTTGGGGCTAGGGTGGGAAGAGGCAGGCCAGGGAGAGGTTGAGCACCCCCAGGCGAAGGGGAAGTCAGCACCTATGATACCATCCTTACTTCTGCACTGCTGCTGGCAGTGGCTCTGCCTTCAGAGCTGGGCTCCTGGCCAGCAGCTGCCACTCGCCAGCTGCCCATTTCTGAAGGCAGAAGTACTGCAATTTCTCTCTTCTCCCCCTCCCACAACAACAACCTTGCAACACCCCCCACAACTCCTTTGTGTACAATTACAGAACTGTGAAATTTCATAATTAAATATCTGAAATCATGGAATTAATTATTTTTAAAATCCTATGACCATGAAATTGACTAAAATGGACCCTGAATTTAGGAGGGCCCTAATTTTAGTCCTGCTGTTGCTGTGAAGGCTCACCTTTTCGCATTAGCTGAGGTATAACTCCAGTCTTACCCCTAACCCAACTTCCATCCACGCCCAAATGTCTCCAGCTCGAGCCAAGTGGGGTTTTAAAGGTGAGCTAGCCAGGAGGCGGCGTGGGCTCTAGGGGCAATGCGGATGCGGGAGCGAGGACGTAGCCCGGCTCACAGGTGCGGTGAGGACACCCCAACGGGGCCGGGGCCAGCGCCAGGGCTCCGTGTAGCTGCGATGCTGTCACAGCGAGCGAGCGAGGGAGGGAGGGAGGGAGGTCGGTCCCCGCCGCACTACAGGCGGGGGAGTGGCCCCAGCGTGCGGGGCGGGGCGGGGCAGCTCAGCGACTGTGCTGAGCCCCACCCAGCCCAGGAGCCGGGGCTTAGTCACCCGGCGCTGCTGCCTGCCCCGGGGCCAAGCTTTGCGGGGCGCCCCCTTAGAGTGAGGGGCGCAGGCTTCCGCGCGGGAGCTGCCAGGAGCGGGGCCGGGCCCTGCGGGGAGAGACAGCGTGGGATACCCCAGCCGCGGACAGTACCGGAAGTGGGCCACGGCGTGGCGGAAGTGGCGTGGCTGCTGTGCGCATGGGCGGGAGGAAGCCCCGCCCACGCGCGGAATGGGGTGGGGCCGGCTGAGCGAGCGCCTGCGAGAGGAAGTGGGACCCCGCCCCGCGCAAGCGTCTGGGCCCTGCCCATGACTCGGAGCAGGAGGGTGCGCGAGCGCCTCCCTCGGGAGCAGCAGGCGGCGCTACGCGGCCAGGTACGGCGGAGGGACACCGGACGGGGCAGGCTCGCCCGGGCGCTACGTGACGGTAGCTGCCGCCCGGGCCCTGGGACTGCGAGGATGGGGAGCGTCTGGTCTGGAGTCAGCGCTGGGGGGGCGCGGTAGTTCTTGTGTTGGGGGGGAGGGGTGTCAGTATCCCCCGAGCCTGGGGGCTGTGGCGCCTGTGGGCGCTGCCGGTGTCCGCAGTGGTGCTGTGCCTGTTTCCACGCTCTCCTGGCCTGCCAGGGGCTATGGGCTTCTCTGCGCCTGTCTCCTGGGGCGCTGTGCGGCGGGGAGCGGGTCATGTGCAGGTGTTACTCCCCGCCGAGCCCCTCGTGCGTGCCTGGGGCAAGTTGGCTGCGGTCTCTGTGCAGTGGGTTGAAGCTGGGGGTCCATGTTGCTCTGTAGTCCTGCCATGGTAATTGACACAGTGACGGTTTCTGTCTGAGAGATTTCAGAGTAGCAGCCGTGTTAGTCTGTATTTGCAAAAAGAAAAGGCGTACTAGTGGCACCTGAGAGAGTGTTTATAAGGGAGATGGCATACACAGCATTGGTGGCTGCCTAAGAACATATGAGTAAGGTAGCTAAATTCCTGATTTTTTTTTTTTTTTTTTTTTGCTTCTAAAGCTTTAACCTCAAGAAATGACAGTGCTGTTTGCTGGCATCTCTACAGGCATAGGACAAGGTCTTTCTCCTTAGAAACTCCCCATCTTGAATATTATTGTATAATCAGCTGCAATATTTATTCCTTTGATGCACATGCTCCCTGTTTTTAGCAATGAATAACTCCATCTGCTTTTGTTTCCTCACCTGACATCACCTTGGCTGGTAAAATGGCTGTAACACAAGGAAGATGGATTATGAGACACTCATGTTAGAGCATGCCAGTTTGCCCCTTAAATAGCTAGAGAAGATATTGGAAGAAATTAGTAACATGAATTGATGTAGAATTGTAGGACTGGAAGGACTTTGAGAGGTCGTCTAGTCCAGTCCCCTGCACTCAAGAAAGGACCAAGCCTTATCTAGAACATCCCTGACAGATGTTTGTCTAATCTACTCTTAAAAATCTCCAGTGATGGAGATTCCACAACCTCCCTGGGCAAGTTATTCCAATACTTAAACACCGTGACACAGTTTTTTCTAATGTCCAACCTAAACCGCCCTTGCTGCAATTTAAGACTGTTGCTTCTTGTCCTCTCCTCAGAGGTTAAGAACAGTTTTTCTCATTCCTCCTTTTATGTACTCAAAAACTGTTATGTCCCCTCTGTCTTCTCCAGACTAAACAAACCTAATTTTTTCATTATTTCCTCAGAGGTCATGTTTTCTAGACCTTTTATCATTTTTGTTGCCCTCCTCTGGACTTTGTCCAATTTGTCCATATCTTTCCTGAAATGTGGTGCCCAGAACTGGACCCAATATTCCAGCTGAAGCCTGATCAGCATGGAGTAGAACAGAATAATTACTTACAGCACTCCTGCTAATATGTCCCAGAACGTTCTTTTTTTGCAACAGTGTTGTACTGTTCACTCATGTTTAGCTTGTGCTCCATTATGACCCCCAGATCCCTTTCCTGCAGTACTCCTTCCTAGGCAGTCATTTCCCATTTTGTCTGTGTGCAACTGCTTGTTCCTTCCTAAGTGGAGTACTTTGCATTTGTCCTTATTGAATTTCATCCTATTTATTTCAGACCATTTCTCCAGTTTGTCCAGATCATTTTGAATTTTAATCCTGTCCTTCAAAGCACTTGCAGCCCCTACAGCTTGATATTGTCTGCAGACTTTATATGTGTACTCTATGTTGTTGTCTAAATCACTGATGAAGATATTGAACAGAACTGGACCCAGAACTGATCCTGTGGAACCCACTTGATATGCCCTTCCAGCTTGACTGTAAACAACTGATAACTATTCTCTGGGAACCATTTTCCAACCAGTTATGCACTCACTTTATAGTAGCTCCATCTAGGTTTTATATCCCTAGTTTGTTTATGAAAGTCATGTGAGACTGTA
This sequence comes from Caretta caretta, assembly GCF_965140235.1. Taxonomy (NCBI): domain Eukaryota; kingdom Metazoa; phylum Chordata; order Testudines; family Cheloniidae; genus Caretta; species Caretta caretta. The sequence goes on from NC_134209.1 coordinate 80,526,154, forward strand.
CCAAAAGCCTTACTAAAGTCAAGATATACTACATCTACTGCTTTCCCCGCCATTCACAAGGCTTGTTACCTGTCAAAGAAAGCTGTTAAGTTGGTTTCACACCGTTTGTTCTTGACAAATCCATGCTGACTGTTACTTATCACCTTATTATCTTTTAGATGTTTGCAAATTGATTGCTTAATAGTTTGCCCCTATTATCTATCTGGGTACTGAATTTAAGCTGACTGGTCTGTAATTCCCTGGGTTGTCCTTATTTCCCTTTTGGCACTATATTTGCCCTTTTCCAGTCCCCTGGAATCTCTCCCCTGACTTTTTGAAGAGAATTGCTAATGGCTCAGATATCTCCTCAGTCAGCTCCTTAAGTATTCTAGGATGAATTTCATCAGGCCCTGGTGACTTGAAAAACATCTAACTTGTCTAAAGCTATGTCTACACTACAGAGTTTTGTTGATGCAAGTTATGCTGATGTATGCACCAGCCTCTGCCTCAGGATTGGTTGCTTCCGGCTGCTGACTGAACAAGTGTTCAGGCTGGTGAATGTTCTACTTAGAGACAGCATGCCAACATACTCTCCCCCAACACACACACTCCCTATCACACACTTTTCCCCATACTTCTGTGGGCTTCTTGTGTTAGTGTTCAGCAATGTCAGTTTGGTCATATTTGAGTCTGAAAAGTTACACATTTTAAATCACTTTTGAAAATAGCACTCAAATATGACCAAACTGACATTGAACACTAACACAAGAAGCCCACAGAAGTGTGGAGGAAAGCATGTGACAGGGAGTGTGTGTGTGTGTGTGTGTGTGTTGGGGGGAGAGTGAGTATGTTGGCATGCTGTCTCTTTAAGTATAGCATTCACCAGTCTGAACACTTGTTCGGGCAGCAGCCGGAAGCAACCAATCCTGAGGCAGAGGCTGGTGCATAAACAGCTGGTGTCCCCCTGTCCTCTCACCCCAACTCAGCGGAGACTGCTACATGGAAGAGAGGAGAGGGACACTCCGACATCAGCCCCCACCTCCCTCCCTGGCTCTGCACAGCCCATCAGGAGTCTTCCTTCCACCCCTCCCCAACAGCAGCCTACCCTGCCTGCCACTGTGATCCTAGTGCTGGGGAAAGCAGGATTCTGTGATAGTGTTTTGATTCCATTTGAGTTCTCCCACAGACCAAGGAGATCCACTTCCTCCCCTGTAGTCCAGGGAGGAGTGTGTTTGCTGCCAGGAGCCGGCATGCTCAGCTGGACAGTAGCTCTCCATGCTGAGCAATTTCAAAACTTCCTGGTGCTTTGAATTGGAACGGGCACGTGCCTGTGTAGCTGGATGTGGGGTAGCAGAGTTCAAAACGGTGAGCTGAGCAGTCACGGTGAGCATTGTGACCTCTTAGAGGCCAATTACGGTGACATAATGAATGCAGTGTCTACACTGACTTTTTGTCGATTTAACTTTGCTGCAAAAAGCTCTACGCCTTGTCAAGGTGGTTATATTTTGTCAGCAAAGCAGGAGAGTTTTGTTGGTGGGTAGAAAGAGTTTTACAAGGTGAGTAGAAAGCTGGCTAGATTGTCGGGCTCAACGGGTAGTTATCAATGGCTCCATGTCTAGTTGGCAGCCGGTATCAAGTGGAGTGCCCCAAGGGTCGGTCCTGGGGCCGGTTTTGTTCAATATCTTCATAAATGATCTGGAGGATGGTGTGGATTGCACTCTCAGCAAATTTGCGGATGATACTAAACTGGGAGGAGTGGTAGATACGCTGGAGGGGAGAGATAGGATACAGAAGGACCTAGACAAATTGGAGGATTGGGCCAAAAGAAATCTGATGAGGTTCAATAAGGATAAGTGCAGAGTCCTGCACTTAGGACGGAAGAACCCAATGCACAGCTACAGACTAGGGACCGAATGGCTAGGCAGCAGTTCTGCGGAAAAGGACCTAGGGGTGACAGTGGACGAGAAGCTGGATATGAGTCAGCAGTGTGCCCTTGTTGCCAAGAAGGCCAATGGCATTTTGGGATGTATAAGTAGGGGCATAGCGAGCAGATCGAGGGACGTGAGTTTTCCCCTCTATTCGACATTGGTGAGGCCTCATCTGGAGTACTGTGTCCAGTTTTGGGCCCCACACTTCAAGAAGGATGTGGATAAATTGGAGAGAGTCCAGCGAAGGGCAACAAAAATGATTAGGGGTCTGGAACACATGAGTTATGAGGAGAGGCTGAGGGAGCTGGGATTGTTTAGCCTGCAGAAGAGAAGAATGAGGGGGGATTTGATAGCTGCTTTCAACTACCTGAAAGGGGGTTCCAAAGAGGATGGCTCTAGACTGTTCTCAATGGTATCAGATGACAGAACGAGGAGTAATGGTCTCAAGCTGCAGTGGGGGAGGTTTAGATTGGATATTAGGAAAAACTTTTTCACTAAGAGGGTGGTGAAACACTGGAATGCGTTACCTAGGGAGGTGGTAGAATCTCCTTCCTTAGAGGTTTTTAAGGTCAGGCTTGACAAAGCCCTGGCTGGGATGATTTAACTGGGAATTGGTCCTGCTTCAAGCAGGGGGTTGGACTAGATGACCTTCTGGGGTCCCTTCCAACCCTTATATTCTATGATTCTATGGTGGGAAGAGCATTGTAATGTGTGCACCTCTGCTGCCTTTTGCCAACAAAACTGTGTAGTGTAGACAAGGCCTATGTAATTTTTAACTTGTTCTTTCCGTATTTTAGCCTTTTATCCTACCTCATTTTCACTGGCATTCACTGTTAGACATCCAATTGCTACTAACCTTTTTGGTGAAAAGTGAAACAAAAGTCATTTAGCACTTCTGCATTTCCACATTTTCTGTTATTTTTCCCACCTCATTGAGTAACAGGCCTACCTTGTCCTTTCTCTTCCTTCTAATGTATGTATAGAATGTTTTCTTGTTACACTTTGTCTCTAGCTAGTTTAATCTCGTTTTGCGGCTTGGGCTTTCTAATTTTGTACCTGCATATTTGTGTTTGTTTTCTTCCTTTGTGATTTGACTTAGTTTCACTTTTTGTAGAACTCCTTTTTGAGTTTCAGATCATTGAAGATCTCCTGGTTAAGATGGGGTGATCTCGTTATACTTATCTTTTTGTACTCAGCGGGATTGTTTGCTTTTGTGCCCTTAATCATGTCTTTCTGAAAAACTGCCAACTCTCTTGAACTGTTTTTCCCCTTAGACTTGTTTCCCAGGAGATCTTACCTACCAACTCCCCGAGTTTGCTAAAGTCTGCCTTCTTGAAATCCATTATCTTTATTGTGCTGTTATCGCTTAGACAACTGTGTTACCGGTGCCAGGGAGAGTCTCTGGCACATTTAAAACCAAACACCTTGCTTCAGGTAGAATAAACAAATTAACTACAAAAAATAGATTTTTAAGTAATTATAAATCAAAGCACAAGAAGTCAGATTTGAGCAAATGAAATAAAAGCAAAACACATTCTAAGCTGATCTTAACACTTTCAGTACCCTTAAGAACTTAGATACTTCTCACCAGAGGCTGGCTGGTTGCCCTTCAGCCAGGCTCTCCCCTTTGATCAGTGCTTCAGTCACTTGGTGGTGGTTTCTGTAGAGGGAGGTGGAAGAGAGAGCATGGCTAATGTCTCTCCCTTTTATCATGTTTTCTTTCCTCTTGGCTGGGTTTGTCCTATACGTGCCCTGATGAGGTATGAACTGCCCCTCCGCTCCTGGAGAGTTTTGCCTGGGCTTGTTTTAAGCCACGAGGACACATTTTCAGCCTCATACCTATATACATGAAATTATAACCTATAACATTATTATAACAATGCTCAGTGCATCATGAGCTTTCTGAAGACACCCGACATGACAAACTTTGCATTGGATACCACACAATCAAGGTACAGAGCATCACAGTTTTCAATTGCATTGTGGTGCCCAACCTTACTACACAGGAGGGCCAATAACCCTAAACACAACCTTGTGAGGGCCAAACAGATAGGCTGTTTCTATGTACAGTATTGTTTATTTAAAAACAAAGTAAAGTAATCAGTGCATAAAACATATCAATTATAGAAAATGGGGAAAACATATGACACATAACTAATTAACATGATGACAAAATGCTAGTATATGATGTTAACGAAGGCCACAGACCTCATGGTTGACCATATATGGCCTGCGGACCATAGGTTGGGCTCCTGTGCATTAGAGCTAATACTTCTCTCTCCTTTAGCAGATGTAACCTATGGCAACATGAAGGATTCAGTATAGACACTGATTTTAATGGAATGGTCAATTCATTTTAAGACTTGAAATTCAGAAATGGTATTGATATTGTATCTGTTTTCTAGGAATGTCACTGGTGTTATACCATAAAGATTAAAAACTGCATTTTCATGTAATAGTGGGAATTGTATATCTAGAGTTTCAAATATAAAATTCCCAAATCTCCCTCTCCCCCAATTTTTTTTAAACAAACTACAGCTATTAGTTAATTGAAAACATTTCTATATTACATAGAAATCTAAAAAATACTGGAGTTAAGGTTTGCAAACTACCTTAACTCTGATGCTTCATGTTTTAGATTGTAAGATCTTGGGACAAGAAGGTGCCCCTTTCTACGTCTGTACAGCATCTAGCACAATGGAGCCCAATCTGGTTTACCACTAGGCGTGACCACAAGATTAATATATTTCTACCTAATGGGGATTAGGCACACATCATGTGTATTGCAACAGCTTGAAACTTCATTTCATTTTCACTTGTAGTCAGTTACATGAACTTCTTATCTTGCCAGACCTTCCTGAATATTCCTATTCTCTGTCGCTGTTAACTGATCGGGATTAATGATATATTGTTATACCCAGCCCATAACCTTGGAGTCATCTTTAGCTATGTCTTCACTGCCAAAAACCAGGCATATGTATAGTGAAATAACCGATTCAAGTCAGCTATCACTGTAAAAGCCTACTGGAGGGATTTGAGTGCTCTGGTCTCCATTTGACCCCTTCAGTTTTTCCCATATCAAGTTCAAATTTATTGTCTGTGCTATTTAAGCCATTTAGAACTTTTGGTTCTCTGAACTCTTCCCTTGACCTGTTGTATTGCCCTCTGTTAGGGGGCTTATTCCTTCACCTGCTTACTTCCCTGGTCCTTCTCGCATGAACAGAGAGCAACAATACCTGAAGTCCAAAGGTGCAAACAATTCAATGGTTATTGGGGTGAACTTCCAGCAAGCATTATGCCAGTTTCCTTCCTTAGTGTCCCCCTTCCCAGGTCTGACACCACAGAACCTTACCTGTGTCCTTGTTCCCATTACACCCCCCCCCCCCCCTTAGGGAAACATGATTCCAATTTCCCCCCCTGCTTCTTGATTGACTGCAGACTATGTAGTGAAACTTGAGTTCTGCTTAGCTGTACCTTAACCAATCATTTTACTGAAATTTAACTAACCAATCCTAACATATTGTAACATGATTTAACCAATTATATCCCACCACCTTAGTTTACGCCCAGCAAAATTAATTATACGGCAGACAGAAACAATCACAGAACCAGAAAATTATACAGACAAACAATAGGGAAATGGGGACTGCAATGATAGAACAACACAGAAATGAGGATTTCACATCCCAGCTATTGATAAGTGAGTTTTTGCCAGACAGGATGCTATCAAACTAAGTTTCCCTTTACATTTTCTAGGCACTTCCCTTTCTCTGGAGGTGATAGGCACTATCAGGACAGAATTATATTCCTAACAGCCCAATAGCACCTTTTCCATGTGACTAGTTTGGAATGTGAGGATGTGATTGTTTGCTTCCCAGCTTATGGCTGCCTTTGCTGCTTAGCCAAAGGCATTAGCCTAAGAACAGGGCCTCAGACTGTCACAGTAAGAGAAGGCCCTGACACCAGCAGACAGTGATTTTTATTCTTTTATATCTCTGTAACTAGCTAAGTGATAAGAATACACCTAAATTCTTAGCGTATAGGCCTTTACAGACAGGCCTGAATATCTATATCCTAACACCCTCAATCCCATCTATTCTTTCATTGGTTGCCTACATTTTTGACTTTCATCTACAATCATTTTGCACTTTAGCCTGTGCTGCTTTCTTTGCATAGAACGTTCTGCTTGAAACGTTGCCCTCAGTGCCTACAAGAGATTGGCCAATGGATAATCTATGGCATTGTTACCCGGGGTTCTTTCAACCCAAAGCTTTTGGTAACTTTTACTCTGTGCGAGGTGGTGTCAGGAAATAAATCAGGGGAGATATGGCTGTCGGACCGATAGATGGTTGGCACAAGCAGGACAGCAACAGAGTGCTTTCATTTAAAGCTAAACTTTACTTATTCTCAAGCACTTACACACATCCACAACAGATTAGTAAAAACACCCCAACCCTCGATAATTACCAAAGCTGAGTGTGGCTCTCGAGTGGCACAGCAGCAGCCCGTCTGCTGATGGGGAACACAAGATGCATCCAGAGGGAGAGCCCCTTCTGAGAAATCCAGCTACCTCAAACTCCCCCCACTTATTTATACATTAGTAATACAGTGATATATCCCTTAAAGAAAACTTGCAAAGCAAGCAGTTTTTAAAGGTCAAGCAAGAGGTTTCCTTATGATCATCAATTAACAGGTTCCTTTTTTTTCTCCAGTGTCCATGCCTTGCGACCCTGACAGACACATTCCTCAGGGTACATTATAGACAAGCTTCCTGTTTTTCTAAAATACATATCGGCAATTTCAACATTCTTAGCAGGAAGGCCTGCCTTGGGGTCAAGCTGCCTTGTCTGTGGCACCCAAAACCCCCTCCCCTCCTGCCTTGGTTATGCTAAGGCTGCTGCATGACCAATCTACAGCCTGCTGACTTGACTAATTTTAGCAATAAGCAATAGTGGTGTCAGGCACTTTACTGGTTTGCCAAAGTCTCCCTGTACAGCATAATCAGTTGTAACTGATGTATATTCCCGTAACTAAAATCCAGTTTATATATAAACATTTATATAATGTACATATTCTGATTGTAATTTTCTACCATGCTTCATGTATTGTCTTAGACTCTGATCCTTCAAATATTTACTACTTTCTTTAAGCCTGTGGTTAGTCCCACTGGTGTGTTTGCAGGATTGGGGCCTTAGACTGTAAACTCACTAGAGCTGGGACTGGCTTCATGTGCATGTGTATTGACAGTGCCGGGATGTTGTAGGCACTATCGTACTACAAATAATAAGGAATGCAAGTAATATGTTTAGATGATTTTGCAGATGTAATTGTACCAGCCAACTTCCATATAGTGAGTGGGTGCACGTGAAGCCTGTTCCTGTAGGCTAGGATCTTCTAAGCCTATGGCAATAGAGGCAATGTCAATTTAATCTTTATATAAAGTGGATGAATTAATTTGGATTCTCTCTGTTGTAGTGGAATAATACAGGGGAGAGAGTAGTGTGTCTGGACTGCATATGGATAGGAGGTGAGGCTGTAATGTTTGTGTGAACTAGAGGAGAGCCTTCAGTTGATAAAAGGTGGTTCTTAATGATTAAGGGAAGGTTTGGGAATAAAGAGATTTGTGGTGAATAGGCAGAGGAGGATGTGTGTTACAGGGTTGGGGTTAAATTTGTTTGTGGAACAAGCTTCCTATCTTTCAAACTTTCCATTTTCAAAACATTGTTATAGAGTCGTAAATTGACAACTCTTTTTAAGATATAAATATTTATTTAGACTGCTTTGGAACTTTCTCAAATATTTTAAAATATTGATGTGGGTACTTAATGTAAAGGAGTTTTTTCTTTCATGAGTTCTTTGAACTTGGCTCTGGTAATAGAGAATGTAAACTGACTGGTTGATCGAAAGGGTCGTAGGTAGTTGGCTGGGGTATATATTCTGGCATTAATAAGATTACGTTGTCAAGGTAATAGGAGGCGATGTTTGCACTTGGGCACTGACAGGTTGAGACCTGTTTAGGACTAAAAGAGGAAAGTGTGTTGGAGGATTGCAATTGTAATGTGGTTGGAGTCCCTAAGTGCAATCAGAATCCCATTCTGCTATGCATGATACACACATGGTAAATATAGCCCTCTATTTTCTGTCTAGTATGTCATCTGACAGACACCTGGAAATGAATGGAAAGAAAGGAGGTGGAATTGTGAGTTGTACCATTCTGTTTTTCTCTAGATCTTAGATTGTTTGAAGATTACCACCCTTATCTGTCCTTCCAGTTATCTTTTTTCCCCTTGAATTTTCTTGTTGCTTGGCCTGCCTTTACTTCTCATTCAGCTTCCCCAAACCTTTGCAGCTTGTGGGCTCTTCCTTAGAGGAAATTGAGGCTTAGCTGATTGTAGGCTCTTCTGCCACCAGCTGCCATACATCCTTTCATACATGACTGAGAGAATTAAGATTGTCATAGGGCTTATGGCATTCATAGATTTCTTTATTTTCCTTTTTTAGACCTAGGACTTTATTTTTTTATTTAAATCCTGACAAATTAATTGTCATAGTCATGGGGGGATGCTGCATTGCAGATGTGTATTCTTCTGCCTAAGAAGCTTAGCTGATTTTACTTCTAACTAGAAAGTAATACTGACCCAGGGATTGACTGTTTTTCCTAGTGGAGCTGCTGAATTCAAGAGCAGAGGTAGAGAATAAAGACACATCACCAGTCCTTGCTAGTGGGAGGGATGTACATACCAAAATGTCCATGGCCAGTGCAGAAACTGGAGTGTTGCTGGATAGCAACTGTTCAAGGAAGTCAAGAGGAGAGAACACAGCTTTGGGAGTAGGGTGGGATAGCAGAGGATCCTCCACCCCCTTACCTCCAAGGTTTTAATTAAACTTTCTAAATCTACTTAACCTTAAAACATTAGGTGGTGCAATGCTGTGTGTTGCAAAGCCTAAATCCCTTTGTCAGTCTAGCCCTTAGTGCTTGTGAAAGAGCCAAGACTGAAATCCATTCATCTGTAGATACAAAACGGTATGTATCTATAGAAAAATGCTTCCTCATACACAGCCATGCCAGTATGTCTCAATCCTGTATTGAAGAGTGCAAGAGGGTGGTATCCATGCCCATTCACTTATATTGAGTGTTGAGCATGGTAGGTTATACTACCTCTGTATTTGGCACTGGTGCAACTGCTTCTGGAACACTGTCCAAGTCTCGTGTCAATCCAAGAGGGAGCTTGAAAACTTGGGGAGAGTCAGAGCCACAAGAATGACTGAAGGATTGCAAAACATCCTATAATGAGACACACAAGGAGCTCAATCTATTTAGTTAATCAAGACCAAGCTATTTTTTAGAATATGGTATTCTGGGAAATGTTCTAACTCCTGTCTCTGAAGATAGTTTCAGATTAAACTAAATTTTTGCCACATTTTCTCTAGACAGAAGAGAATTTATATGAAACTTCAGATAGGAAGCAGAATATTTTTTTTAGCAAGTTAGGGGTCAAAAGGAAAGATCAAATGCAGAATTAAAATGAAAAACTGTTTACTTAGTGTTGTAGGTATGAAATAATTCTTTGGGTTCATAGTGGTTCTGGGTACTGTATAATGTATTTAACTACTTTTTAAAAATGTGTCCACACTTGCCCATACTTTCACCTTTCAATAGCCTGATTAAAGTAGCAAGATTAAAAAAAAAAAATTAATTCCACAGTTGTCTGAGACATTAGTCTACTTGTCCTGTTGGCCTTGGTCCACAATTGTTCTCTAAGTGTTGTTGCTCGTGAAGAAAAGTGGTGTTTGTGTCCTAGCAGATTAATGCTGGCAGAGGATCACAGCAGTAAGAATTAAATGTTTTTTAAATGGTTTGTTTTTCCCTTAGGTCAGAGCTGGGAGCAATTGAGCAAGAGCCAGTGAGGATTGATAAAGAGATTTGGATTGGGTCTGAGAGAATCAGATCAAAGTGATGACCCAAGAGGGTGGTGGAAAGTAGTTAAGGATTATATTGAGTTCTCCGGATCTTGTTTGCAAAAGGGTCCCAAACGCTAATTCCGCATTTAAACTAGTGTCAAATCCAGTGGATTGTATACTTCCTTCTGTCGTTTTTATTAAGATAGGGCATTGTCTTTTTTTATTAAGCTTCCAGTCTAATACCCTATTAATGAAAAACTTCTTAATTGTTGTTAAATGGAATTAAGAATTGGCTCTGGAGTGTACCAAAGAGCAAAACCTTTAGGGAAGATAATTAAAGTATACTTACAGTATAAAAATATATAAATCCCCTTGTGTCTCAATGTGAGATTTTAAAACTATATTTTAGCAATCTAGCTTTTAATTGTTTATGTAGTTTATTTATATGGACAATGAAACTAGACTGATCAGTTTCATTTTCTGATTTTCATGCACTCACAAAATGGTAATAGCATGTTAGTTCATGGCCCTCCTAGGGAACCCTTAATTTTAAGCAAACTTAGTTTAAAAAAAAATCACTGGAACTATTTTACTTTTGGGATTTGTTAAATTGGAACCTAAATGTTGGGCTTAATCCATGTGGACAGTGACTGCTCAATTATGTGATTCAGCTGAAATTATGTAAACTTTTGTATGGAATCTGTCTATTTTGAAGTTAAACTTCCTTGCCACACTCTATGGTTGTACACATGCATTGCAAGCCAACCTTTTGTAGTAGATTTAATGTTCTTGATTGCAAACCTTTTGTTTGTTACACATTCGTTTGACTTCAATTATGTTACTTTCCTGAATATATAGTAATTATGTAAATCACTGAAAAGATACTTGTACTGTATTTTAAAATTATGTAACATCTTAACTTCATGAACTAAGCTATGAAACCCATGTATAAGGGCAATATTCTGACAAATCCTTTGAGATTTTCTTCTATAAATGTGTCACAAATTTATGTACAAGCAAAATGTAGATTGAGAATTTTTTGTGTTGAACATTAATACTTGGTTTCAGTTTTTTATGAAAGATGACATTTTTAATTTGGTCTGACATTCTAGATTGGACAAGATGCATAGTAGTGCTTACAAGGAAAGATTAGTGGCATAAATAATGTCTTTGACTTGATCACAAACTACTGAAGTGGGTACTTTCGTGTAGAAGATTTGAGAAGAAGGTGGGAATATGCTAGTGGGAAAAGCATTGTTGCCTTTAATTCTAGTGATAGTGTTGCCCAGCAATGTGGATTTTTCATACCCTGGAGTGATATAGCTGGTTTGATCTTATTTTAGTGTAGACCACTCCTTAGTAAATCAAACTTAATTTACAGTAAATAAATCTTGAACTGTAAGTGACTTGTAAAATATAACTGCTCGTTAGTTGTGTAATACATTCTGTTGTGACTAGTTAAGCTTTGTCACAAGACTGAAATAAATCAGCTGGTGGAAAAAGTTCCCTTTCCAAGAGTAATGTGGACATTTCTTTGTAGTTCCCCTTTGGTTTGATCCTGTAGTAAAGTTGTAATGCTGAATTTGTTGAAGTGCATTTCCGTGGTCTAATGTAGTAGTGTTAATGCCATTTATGACAGGAGTAATCTTTTTTTAAATAAAAGAAAACTAGCAAGTATGGCAAAAATGAATAAAAATGTGAAATATAAATGGTTTCATGCTTCAATGTTAGTTATGCATTACTGTCTACCTGATATGTCTTGATATAATTTCTAAAATAGTTTTTTAAAAATGTAAGAATGATCTGTTGTAGTTTGAGATTTATATTTTAAAATGGGGGTAGTGTAAATGTAAGCAGGGGAATGGTTCTGCTTTGTGGGGAACTTTCGCTAGCCCACTTCACCAGGATAGTGCAGAAGCCAGGAAAGGATCTGAGTCCTTGCTCCCACTTCCTTTTCCCAGAGGACTCCCCTTCCACTCTCCTGTCTGGCAGGGTCCTTGTAACCCCGACAAGGCTGGGTCCAGGATTCATGGAGGGCTCAACCCCCCCAACCCTTCTGTGGTCACCTAGGACAGGGGCTAGGGTGTCCCCATATAGGGTACTCTCTCCGCACTGGGCACTTCCCTGACCATTACATACAATTTAAAACAAATACAAGTTGTTTAATCAACAATTTTTTTTTAAATTAAGGAAAACATCCCGCTCTGTGGTGGGGAACATTACAAACAGTGTCTCTGGAATATCAGGATAGTTCAGTCTGTTCCTTGTAGGTCTCTGGCCCTGGCTGTACTACAGGGATGCTGTGGGTTGGACACTTGCAGTGGTGGTGGCCACATACCTCTGTGCTTTGGGTGGTGGGACCATTCTTCCCAGTGTCAGCCCCCATCAGGTTAAGATTCCCCTCCCAGTCTGGCCTGCAAGGACCCTTGTCTGGGGCTGTCTTTCTGTGCTGGACCCTTTGCCCAGGGTCCCCCCTTGGCTGGCCCCAGTTGCTCAGCACACCTGGCTCTGTGGCTGCATCTCTGCTCCCAACTCTGACCTGCTTCCTAGGCTGCTTTTCTGGCACCTCTGGCTGGCCCAGCTCTGCTTTGGCCCCTACTTTCTCCTTAGCTCTGCCTCAGGCAATTCCAGCTCACACGGAGGACAGGACCCATACTGACTCCCTGATTAGCCTGCCTGCCCTGTCAATCAGGCTGACCTAGAGCGTTGGCCTCTCCCCATTGCCCCTGGGGACTGTCAGAGGGTCAATGGGAAATCAGGACCCTGAGACTCTTTGTACTGGGAGCTAGCCAACCAAAACATCCTCACTGAATGTTAGTAAGGGGGCAACATTCCCACTTGCTAAAATTCTGCCAGAGCCACAATATTCACACCAATACATCTTGGCCCCATCGTAATAACATATATCCACATGTCATATCAAAAATTCATTAATTATCAAAAGAACGTTTAACATTCCACATCCACTTCATACTATACATGACCATATTCATTAAAACACTACATAGAGATGATTATTGGTTCTAAGTCTAACAGGAAGTACATCCTTATGAGTCCTCTGGGACCTTCTTAAGATGGGTTGTTTGTTACCCACAGTTTCTATTTCCCTGTCCTCAGGTAATACTGGGTCAGTTTGAGGGATCTGGCTATTCTTGTTAGGGTTTGCCCCACTCTGTTCCCCTCTGTATTCGGTTTATGGGACTAGAACCATCCCCCAATTGGTTTCAGTCTCCTCAGGGCATACTGATCTACATCTTCTATGGTCCATGACTGGACTATGAGTGCAATGTTTCAACTGGTCCCTATGTACTACACTCTCAGGACCTCCTTGTTCAGGCCGGATGGTGTAAACTGGTAGCTCGGGATTGTAGTGAGCAACTATAATGTGGGGATTTGACTCCCACTTGTCCTGTATTTTATTATGCCCTCGGTGTCTATGGTTACAAACCAGTACATGGTCACCAGGCCTGATGAGAGCCCCACTGGACTTGTGATCATAAGTCCTTTTCCTAGTTTTCAGTTGTAGTGAGAGCAACTTCACAGGCTATCTTCAGCCTGTCATGGTGACCTTTGACCCAGTCATCCAAATTGGTCACCTCATCCTCCTCAGGGCCCTCTGTCCAGAATATTCAATGGCACCCTGGGATCCCTCCTAAACATGAGATAAAAAGGAACGTAACCTGTCGACGAACAGACATGGCTGTTGTAGGCCAACACCAGCTCGGGGAGATGTTCCTGGCAGGCTCGCTTCTTTTCAGGTGGGAGTGTTCTTAGAGGTCATGCATTGTCCGGTTAAATCTCTTGTACTGAGCGTTTCCTTGCAGGTGATAGGAGAGCGTTAGGCGTTTGGCTATGCCATACAGTTTACACAATTCAGATATCACCTCTGATTCAAAATCCTCCCCTGATCTGAGTGTAACAGTGCTGGACAACCATAGCACACAAACCGGTGTTTTATGAGGGTTACAGCCGTTGTCCTTGCTGTCTGGTTTTTAGTTGGAACTGCAACAGTGAATCATGAACACGTCTGTGAGAACGAGTATGTTCTCATACCCCTCTGAAGATCTCTCTAGCCATGTGTAATCCATCTCTAGGACCTCCATTGGGTCAGTCACATTAGTATAGGCAAAGCGGCCCAGTTGGGAGGAAACGCATCCTTGGCTAGGGCGCACAGTTTGCACTGACGGATCCATGATTGCACGTCACTACCCACTGTGGGCCAGTAATAGTTTCTCTTCATCACCTCGAGTGCTCCTGTCTCCAAAATGCCCCCCATGATCATGCCTGGCTTCATAAACTTGATGGCATAGTGACACAGGCACCACTAACTGCCACACTTCTTCACCATCTCGGGGTGGATCGATTACACCGTGGAGTGCTGTTCTGGGTAACGTAAGTCATTCCCACTGTCTGGCTAGCTTCTTAGACTGGGGGTATCTGGCCCCAATCTCCAGTCTGGCCTTGTTCGGCTCATGACTGCCACTAAGACTGGTCCAATGTCACCTTCTCATTGCAGAGTTTGAATCTCCTCCTATGAGTACCCTGAGATTATTGCACTCTCCCCTTTTACCAGATTTTGTACTGCATCCTTTACCGTCACTTCATCCTCGGGCTTTGGATTCTCTAGCCCCAAACACGTCTGCACAACATCTGCAGGAATGACTCAGAAGTCTTTCTCCAGATCCTCGCCTTCTTCTGATGCCTCCTCCAGAGGCAATCTAGACAGGGTGTCAGTATTGATGTTCTACATTCCAGGTTTATACTGTACTTCAAGAGTGAACTCAGTGAGTTAGGCCACCCAGCAGTGTTGGCTAACTTTGGTGCAATTTGTTGCCAGGTATTGGAGTGGATTGTGGTCTGAGATTACTGTGAATTTAGAGTACACTAAATTTTTCAGTGATAGCCCACTTCAAGTTTAAAAGCACTGTAGTTTTTGTCATTTCTTTCTGACCTTCTCAGCTTGTATGTGTGACCACATGCTTGGCTCCCTCTTGCTTCGGGCTGAGCACTGCACCTTGCCCATGCAGTAGAGACCATTTTAAGCCTCATTTAAATTATCCAACAAAGTATAGCACCTTTAAATAAATTACCTCAGTCTGATTGGCTGACTTTGGCTTCTTGTTCACAGCAGAGCCATATTTGAAAAAATTGCTTAATTTAAAATTTCTGGAAAGCTGTTTAACGTGTGTGGACTTCCAAATTTCAGGTGGATGTGTAATAAAATGACAAACCTATGCTTATTTGAAAACTTACTTTTCTGTGGAAGAAATACTTGAAGAAATGAATACTACTTTAATCCATTTTTATGGTTGACACCTTAGTCACAAGTCAGGAAATTCATTTTGTATATGCAGCATCTGTAAAATGTTATTTCTTTGACAATAACAGGTTGAATGGGTAATGTCTAAAACTTAATTGTCCTTTAGTTGTTAATCTAAAAACCCCCGATATGCTACAGTAGCTGTCAAAATTGCATAATTTAAAGTCACTTCTCTATCTTAGTTTTGGACAGTTTCTGCCACCTTAATAGTATGGAAAAGTACTAATCATATGGTGATTGTGGTGTTCAAATGTCTTGACATACCACCAGTTAAAATTTGTATTTCAAATACCCATTCTCCTTAAAAGATCCTATCATACCCAGGTTCTTTTCCTGTAAGTTCCTCTCAAAATCTTTATTCTCTCAGTGGATTTTTCTGTTGGTCTCGACCTTAACTTTATTCATTCAATAAAAGAGATCTTCTCTTAGCACTCTTTATTTTTACTATAACACTTCTGAGGTTCTCTTTTATCAGCTGTCACTTTTGTAAATGTCAAATGACTTCCTTTTGTTTCCCACTAACTTTACAGAACCAGTGAGTGAAAATGAATTAACAAATCTAGGTTCTTTCCAGAAGTCTCCATTTCTGATTTTTTTTTCGGTCTTAAATTTATTTCTTCTGCTGCTTGCTTTGCAGAAGGCCTCTTACCATTTTGGATATAAACTTTAAGAATGAGTAAATGTACTGAATTTTTACCATCAGAAAATCAAATTGAAATGAATAGAATATTTAATAATTTTTCCCCGCAGACTTTTCAGTTGAGTTGTCTTCCATAATGGGGAGTAATTTGATGTACACTTTTCTTTGTCCTCAGTCATAGCAAATTCTGGATATTATGTGAAACAATAACTTTGCAAAATTGTTATGGAAACTTGCCAATACATGGACAGTTCCCCCCCCCCCCCCATGATTGATGACAATTAAAAACAATCTCAGTATTTTTTCTCTTACCAAAAAAAATGAACGTGTGTTAAATTTTTCAATTGTTGTGTTAATACCAAGAGACCAAGAACTTGACAAACTAATTTTTTGTGCATATGTTTAAAGAATGCCTTCAGGGAAGTAGTCTCTCAAAAGCTTTTTAATTGATCATTTCTAACAACATTCCATTGAATTCCATTCCATGATCTCTCTGGGCTGCTCTCATTCTGTCCCTTTAAAATATCCATTTTACCTCTTGGATAGCAACCCCTGAAGCTCCTTAAAAGATGGTCATCCCCAGGCCTTCTGCCACATTCTCCCTTTCCATTTTTAGAGGTCCCCTACGTATCCACAAGATGTCTGAAGACAATACTTGCCATCTACCTGATTCAGCCTTATGGTGGGGAAAGCAAAATGCCTCTTGAACAGGAAGTTGCCTCAGTCACAAGTCACTCATGTTTACAGTTTCTGAATTCATACCTCTTTAACACTAAGGGTGAAAGGTCTGGGTTTAGTTTCCAATTTTTTTTTTGAAAGCTGGCTGAATCACCTATTGTTGCTTTCAAAATCACTAAACATTTATCATTACAAATGTGTCTCTAGCAGTTAACTTCCGTTTACATGAATTTAGCTGTTACTTTTTACGTCAGGATTTGTGGGTGGGGTGCTTGTTCTTTAATATAATTTTTTAAAAAGGCATGTTACATTGTATAATTATCCAGTGGGAATTCAATTACTTAAAAAAAGGTAACATTTCACTATCAAAATATATATAGTTTCTAAATAGCCACTGTTAATTTCATTGCTGCATAGGCATCCAGCTGCCAAGAGGGAGTACAAATTAACCAATTAACCTTATTCTCAGATTTTTCACCATCATTAATGGTACTTGTGAAACTAAGAAAGTAAAAAGGATAAGTGCTGTTGGTTTATATGCCATTTCTTAAACAGAAATTGATCAATTAAAACATCTCAACAACCTTGTCTGTTTCTTAAAGCTGACACTGAATAAAGATGTCCAGCTCGCTGATGCAGAGGGTTTTTTGAGTTTCTAGATGGGTCTTACACAATATATTAAACTTACAAGGGTTTTTTCCCCACTTGGTAGTACACCCTTTAAGATTCATTTCAAACCATAGGGATTATGCCTTGTGTGTATCTCTAATCTGACTTAGCCAGAGGAACTGTTGCTTTGTGGATTTTACCCATATCCTACTGTTAAAGAGCATAAAACCTAAACACATTTGATTAGTGAGATTTCATGCATATTTATTTAGGATTCAAAGGAACTTAATTTTTTAAGTTAGAGTTTTGTGGGGTTGTGAGGGAATCTTCTCTCCCCTCCCCCTTTACTGGATTTAAATAGCCAAGTAGGTGGAAACTTTCTTGTTTACAAATTTCCAAGATGAGAATGTGTGTGCTGGAGTTTTAACCACATTTATTTTGACCCTGCAAAGCTACTGACTCCCATATCAGATAGGTAAGAGAAGGTAGAATTTCCAAAGGAGCCTATCGATTGGTGTAAACATATTTTTGTGTTGGTATTATCACTCATGTGAATGCAGTTATAATGGTATAGGTGTCTTATACCAGTATGGCTAATTCCTCTTCCTGTACAGCAGGGGTTCCCAAATTTGTTTTGCGGCCTGTTCAGGGTAGGCGCTGCAGCTCCCATTGGCTAGGAACAGCGAACCACGGCCACTGGGAGCTGCGAGCGGCCGTACCTGTGGATGCTCAGGTAAACAAAGTGTCTCAGCTCACCAGGGGCTTACCCTGAACAAGCCACGAACCAAGTTTGGGAACCCTGGCTGTACAGGAATTCAGTATATAGGTATAAGCACTCTTACGCTGAGATGATTATCTGTGCTAATTGGGTCGTGCTCCTTAACTAAACTAATATAGTTAAAGTAGTACAATTTGTGTATGTAAACAAGACCAAGTTCTATTGACTTTCAGTGAGATTTACAATCCCAAATGCTGAAGTCAGTTTTGAAAGTGGGCCTTTGGCTCCTAAGTAACTTTAGCACTTCTGAAAATTTTCAAAGTGTAACTTCTCCTTAACTATAATGGCACTACAGTTCTACTAACTTTAGGAGTCATATGATTTGGAGCACAAGTTCAGTTATAAGTAGGCTAGTGGCTTTTTCAGAATTTTAAATGCTGAGTGAGTGCATAAAAAGTACCCTCAGATGAGTATTTAGTGGTAACTGCTTTCAAGAGGACAAAGTTCAATATAGAGGTAAAATTCCAATTCAATATTGGTATGTACCATTCAGTATTTTTCACTATTCTGTGCCCTTTAGCCTTTAACTCAAGTTCAGTACGTTTCATGTCTGAGAGAAATGTAGTCTTAAGAGAATGCAATATGGAATCTATAACTTAGGTCTGTGTACTAGCTTCTGCTTAAAGTTATAACATGTGAAAAATACCAGATTGCATTTCATGTTTTGTGGATATTTAATTGTGTGCATTATACCACAAAGGTAAACTTTTTTCTTTTACTTATTTATTTCTGAACTTCCCTATATAATTTTCCAATCTAGAGTATGTACTTAGATGCTGTCTTATTGCACATCTTTTTTTCTGCAGGAGGCTCTCATTTCTTTTAAGTAGAACTTAATGGATCTGTAATGGTTTTATTTTTTTAATTTACTTTTAAATTAACAGTATTTTGTCTCCTCTTCTATGCTGAAAGTTGCCTGATATTTTCATAATGTTACGTGTTGCTGTGTGTGTTTTAGAACAAGTTAAGTCAAATTATATGGGGAACACAGCTGTATTCCCCCTTTACTAAATGGTGTAAATGGTATGAAAAGTTGTCTTGATGTTTTTTGTCATCAAGTGCAAATGACAGGTGGCAATTTCCTGTTACTAGTGGCAGTCGTTAACAAGGTGGATAAACATTTTTTCAAAAAAAAAGTGATTTAAATTGGACTTCATTTTGTTACTTAAATTCTAACATTTCTTTTAAAAATAAACCTGTTTTGTATTGATTTAGGTTTAATTTGATGTGTCAAGGCTTAAAATTATAATCTCTTAAAACATTTAAACAAATTTACTATTGTGTTTAATTCAATATTGTTACAGCTATTGTCCTTTCCTTACTGGATGTCGTACATAAGTGATGTGTTTTCTTATGATGTTACACTATGTACCACTCATATCTACTTGATCTTTTGAGCAACTTGGCATAGGAGTTTTCAGTGGCTCATATGTCTGGAGAAGGCTTTTTAGGATAACTTTTTTTCCCCTCTTAGTCTGAGCTATAAAAAGTGTCCATGCACAAACTTAGTGCCCTACCAATTATTTAAAACTATAAAACAAAATACAAAATTTCAGTCAACTCACCCCTTGAAGAAACAGAAGCTGTGAATGCAAATAACTCCAACATACAAGGGAGTACTCTAGCCTCCCTTAACTCTTCTCAAATGTCAGGCAAAACACATGGGCTCTGCCATGTATCCTGAAAGTTGTGCTACAAATCATATGACTCCTAACATTATAGTAGCACAGCATTACCACTGTATGCCAGATCATTTACTTGTTTTAAT
Organism: Caretta caretta; assembly: GCF_965140235.1. NCBI lineage: Eukaryota > Metazoa > Chordata > Testudines > Cheloniidae > Caretta > Caretta caretta. The sequence continues at coordinate 80,545,756 of NC_134209.1, forward strand.
CAGACTGAGTCCTACATTCTTCATGTCTGACTCAGATAAATACAAATGCAATTCTGCCACCCTTTTTACATTTAGTAGAACCTAACTTTGCAATCAGTTCTGCTGAAATCACTGATGCTGCTCAGTGTGAGTAAAGGAAGCAGAGTCAAGCCTTAAAGAGCATTTTCTTGGTATCTGGTAAGAGCTGGGGGAACAGTAAGTGTTCCTGCGTTGCCTGACTGGAGTAATGATGCAGCTGGCTGTGTTGGTAAGGGGAAAGGAGGATGCTTTGTTTACCTCCCATGTATGATGTTGACTACTCCACTTTTTCCCATTGACACTGACTATCTTGGGTGAGGTACTAAACTATTACAGCTCTTTATACGGTTCCCTTCTGTGTTTAATACAGTGGAAAGGATGTCTGTTTAATCCAGACAGCTCCTTGATTGGATAAGTAGAACTGATTGGGAATTCTGTCTAGATGTTTTTTTATGGAAAATTCAGTTTGTTTACTGTTGCAAAGTTATGATGTCAGATCCCAGGGTCATAACTGAAATTGCTTGACCACATCAATTAGTGCATTTGTTATCAAGCAAATATGGTGTTAAGAACATTCATTTTAACTGGTAAGAATCTTAACTTTTAAGGTATGTCTGCACAGTTATGGGAGGTTTGACCTCATTCCAAGCTAACTAGATTAAAGCTAGTATGGGAATCAATAACAGCGAAGGCACCAAAGCATGGATTTCAGGGTGAAGTAAGAATGTGATTATATATGCAGGATCTTTATACAGCCCAGATTGAGGCCTATGCTGCGGTGGCTTCACTGCTATTGATACCTGAACTAAATAGATTAAAGCTAGCTTTAATCTGTGTCTACACATGCTGCAGTTGCACCTTCAATTGCAGTGTAGACATTCCCTTAGAATCCTGGTATTTTCCAGATTTTCAGCAAATATCTATAATTCATCTTTTACTGAAGTGTGTGTACACAATTAAAATGTTAATGTTTATATTGGAGATATTCTAAACATTGTCTGTTTTAGCCTTCTTTCATCTGAAAGTTTCAGAGGGAGGTCCCTTATAGGCTTTGGAGGGAATGTGCACTGCAATGAGGGGAAAGAGGTCTGCATCATAGCTGCCACTCTTAACTTTCAGTAGTTTTTAAGCTGTAATACTAAGTTTGTTGTATTCAGTTGTGCTGACTAGTTACTGCCTTTGCCAAGTTTTGCATTTTTGATGGCTTGGGGAATAAGCTGCCATTTTATTCAGCTGTGCTGAGCTCTATTATTAAAGTTTGTAGATAGGCTGCACAGAGGCAAAAACACAAAATACAGAGCTGAAATTGTCAAAGACCTGAGTGAATATTAATTTGAGCACTGCTGTGCAATTTGTGAACTTCTTGTTTTGTAAAAGATTTATTTTCCAAGAAAGGGCCAGTTTCCCTGTATCAGTTTGGCTTTCTTTCTGCTGTATACCTTTATATGGAGGACACAGGTATTGAGCAATCCTGGGAACCTTTGCTATGGAGTTCATAGGAATGGATGTTGGCATAAGCAGGACTCTCATTCTCTTGAGGCTGGTGTAGTCCACATCACTCTGTAGAGAGACCTATTAGCTAACTCAGATAATCAGTAAATCTTTGCTGCTGCCTGACCTTTCATCTGTAGGTTTTGAATAAGAATGGCAACAATTTAGAAAAGAAAGATGCCTTTAGTCCTGTGCTTTACAGAAGTCAGCAATCAAAGACTTTCTAGTGGAAACTGAATGCATAACCTAGTTATCTCTAGGGAGACAAGGTGGGGTGAGGCAATACCTTTTATTGAATCAACTTCTGTTGTGAAAGAGCCAAGCTTCTGAGCTTACACAGAGCTCTTCTTCAGGTCTAGATATCTAATTATGCCTGATCTTCTCCCTGTAGGTACAAAACAAGTAAGGGCTGCGCTAATCAGTAACTAAACGTCCTTATGTGTGTTATTTGTGGTCTCTTCTCCTGCCCCTCACCTCTCATTAGAATATTCAGGAAAAATTGGTGTAGCCTGAGTCCCTCATTCTTTTATTCTGATTTTGATAGTTTGTGTCAGAGGCTTATATCTTACCCTCCCGAGAATAGTGCTTCCTGGAATATCTACCCTTTAACTTCTGCCTTCTGCCTCCATTTTGGGGATCTACTGTTTCTGTGTGTATAGGTGGCTGAGTGAACTCAGCAAATCCTGTACAACATGTGCCTCAGGAAAAATGGCTGTGTAACTCTCTCAGCATGTGGAGGGAGGTGTCAAATATAAAGGGAAGGGTAAACACCTTTAAATCCCTCCTGGCCAGAGGAAAAACCCTTTCACCTGTAAAGGGTTAAGAAGCTAGGATAACCTCGCTGGCACCTGACCAAAATGACCAATGAGGAGACAAGATACTTTCTTGTCTGGAGGGGGGAGAAACAAAGGTGCTCTGACTGTGTGATGCTTTTGCCAATGACAGAAAAGGAATGGAGTCTTAGAACTTAGTAAGTAATCTAGCTAGATGTGTTAGATTCTGTTTTGTTTAAATGGCTGATAAAAAGCTGTGCTGAATGGAATGTATATTCCTGTTTGTGTCTTTTTGTAACTTAAGGTTTTACCTAGAGGGATTCTCTATGTTTTCGCAAAAAGAAAAGGAGTACTTGTGGCACCTTAGAGACTAACCAATTTATTTGAGCATGAGCTTTCGTGAGCTACAGCTCACTTCATCTGAGTGAGCTGTAGCTCACGAAAGCTCATGCTCAAATAAATTGGTTAGTCTCTAAGGTGCCACAAGTACTCCTTTTCTTTTTGCGAATACAGACTAACACGGCTGTTCCTCTGATCTCTATGTTTTGAATCTGATTACCCTGTAAGGTATTTACCATCCTGATTTTACAGAGGTGATTCTTTTACTTCTATTAAAATTCTTCTTTTAAGAACCTGATTGCTTTTTCACTGTTCTTAAGATCCAAGGGTTTGGGTCTGTGTTCACCTATGCAAATTGGTGAGGATTTTTTTCAAGCCTTCCCCAGGAAAGGGGGTGTAGGGTTTGGGAGGAAAGAAGTTTCCAAGTGGGCTCTTTCCCAATTATGTATTTGTTAGATGCTTGGTGGTGGCAGCAGTAAAGTCCAAGGACAAAAAAGGTAAAATAGTTTTTACCTTGGGGAAGTTTTAACCTAAGCTGGTAAAAATAAGCTTAGGGTTTTTTTCATGGAGGTCCCCACATCTGTACCCTAGAGTTCAGTGTGGGGAAGGAACCTTGACAAGCAGAAACACAGTTAACTCTATAAACTTGTGCATGGTTCTGGAGGGGCATCCAACACTTCATTATTGGATGCCCAGTCCATCCAATAATGTTATAGTGGTATGGCCTGGTCTGGTAGATGTAACACCACTTCTTCCCACTGTTCCTAGGGTCCTTCTGAGGTGGTCTCTTTCCTGATGAGATAGGTTGCTCACCCCAGAATGGTTTTACCAGTCTTTCATATATGGGGGGGGGGCACATAGGTGCCTCCCTTATGCTTCTTAGAATCAAACTTGCTAGCCACATATTCATCAGCCTCCAATGGTCTCCTGGCAGCTTATCCATTAATCTTGTTTTAAGGTTGTGTAAACACAAATTGTAAAACTTTCCCAACCAAACCATTTCATAGAACCTGTCTAAGGTAATTATTCTGACTTTTGGCCCTTTTGAGGAGGTAATCCCCCAGATGAGTCACCACTTTTGTATAAATCATCTCCTTATTCTGTATCTCCTGAAACCTTTTTCTATAAGAAGTGGAGAAAGGCCATGTGTAGCCCTTTTTTAAAAATAATTTCTGCCTTGAGTAACTTGTACACAAGAGTATTTTTAAAAAAACCCTTTGCAGAGAAGCTTTGTCAACTATTGTTTATTTTAAACATCTTGAAACACTGAGGAAATTCCAGAAGAGTAGGAGGGAAAAAGTTAATTTTCCCAATATTTAAAAAGAGTAAATGGAATGACCTGGGTAACTATAGGTCTTAGCTGACATCAGTTCTACATAAAGTAATGGGAAGGCTAATATGTGAATCAGTGGAAAAATTAAAGAATGGAAGCATAATTAATGCCATTCAGCATGGTTTAATGGATCATTAATAGACATCAAACTTGATGTAGCTTTTTGATCAGATCTCAAGGTTGGTTGTTAAATTTAACTGACATAATATACGTATTCCTGTATGGCATTAAAAAAAGTGCTCTACAAAAATCAGTGAAGTCCATATTGAATGGATTAGAAACAGGTTATCTGATACAGCACAAGTAATAATTGTGAATTGTCATCTAATGGGAGTATTTCTAATGGGATCCTATGGCAATCTGTCTTGGCCCAATGCTGTTCAATATCTTTATCAATGATCTGGAAAAAATATAAAATCAGTGTTGGAAAAATTTGCAGATGATACAAATTGTTAGAGAAGTAAATAATGATGGGGGCAAGTTACTTGTACAGGCAATCTAGATCACTTGGTAAGGTGGGCTGATTTGAGCTACATGCATGATCTTGTATTTGGCTCTAATAAAAAAAAACCATGAGGGAACAAAGAATGTAGGTCACAGGGAGTATCCTAGAATGCACTGACATTGGAAAGGATTGAGGAGTCACAGTAGATAGCCAATTGAAAATGAGCTCCAGTGCGATGCAGTAGCTAAGAGGGTTAATATAATGCTTGGCTGTATAAGCAGGGGAATATTAACTAGGGTTAGGGTGGTGGTATTACTTTTCTATATAAGATCATTACGATATCTGGTTCTGGTGTCCATACATCAAAAAGAATATAGAAAAATTTGAATGGGTTCAGAACAAATACAGAAGAATGAGGTCCGGAGAACATGCCATACAGTGAGACTTAAGAAGCTCAATCTGTTCAGTTCATCCAAGAGAATGTTAAGAGATAACTTGATCATGGTGTCTGCGTACCTCTGTGGGGAGGAGATTTCTGAAAGTAGATGGTTCTTTATCTAACAGAGAAATAGGCATAATGAGTAATTGATGGTAGGGTCTTCTGTAACAGGCAAAGGTATGACAAGATCCATGGTTGGAAGTTGAAGTTAGACTTTCAGAGTGGAAATAAGGTAAACTTTTAACGGAAATAAAAGTTTAACTTTTTAATGGTGAGGGTAATTAACCAGTGGAACAATTTAACAAAGGCTGTGATAGGTTCTTTCACCAGGAATTTTTAAATCAAAATTGGATGCTTTTCAAGAGAGATGCTATAGTTGTAACAGGATTTATGTTTGGGAAGTTCTATGCCCTGTACTATATAGGAGATCAGAGTAAATGATCACAGTGATAGCTTCTCACAATGAGAAGGAGTACTTGTGGCACCTTAGAGACTAACCCATTTATTTGAGCATGAGCTTTCGTGAGCTACAGCTCACTTCATCAGATGTATACCGTGGAAACTGCAGCAGACTTTATATACACACAGAGAATATAAAGTCTGCTGCAGTTTCCACGGTATACATCTGATGAAGTGAGCTGTAGCTCACGAAAGCTCATGCTCAAATAAATTGGTTAGTCTCTAAGGTGCCACAAGTACTCCTTTTCTTTTTGCGAATACAGACTAACACGGCTGTTCCTCTGAAACGTCTCACAATGGAATCTATTAAGCTGAGAGTTGATAAACTCAGGACTAAAAATAAGGTACACATTTGAAACAAATATACCTAGAGGTGTGGTAGATTCTCCATCGCTTGCAGTACTCAGATCAAGACAGGATCTCTCAAAAATATGCAATAATTGGAAAAGAAATCAGGAGCTTGATGCAGAAGTTACAGGTAAGATTCAATAGGCTGTGCAAAGCAAAAGGTCAGGCTAACTGAGCCTAGTGACAGGGTGGATTTGATTCAAATTGATTTAAGTCACTAGTCAGACTTGGTTTAATCAGGAATTTTCTACATAAAAGTGCATTCTTGTTGGTTGTTATAAACCTTAATACATATTCTTCACAACTCAGATGTAGGTTTCATTTTTAGAAGGTACACTATACATTTTCAAACAGCGATTTATTTTGAAAACTTTTCAGTTTTAAAGCTATATCAGAAAAATGATTGTTTGGTTATTTCATTGACCAAAGGTAATTGAAGCAGCTATTTATGAAGTCCTTGGGAGGTGAAAGATCACCAGATCAAAGGTTAATCATTAATATTTGGAGGATTTTCTTTCCATGCTGTATTTGGAGAACATCACCAGACAGACATTTAAATGGTATTGTTTTAGTTAAATAAAACAATACCATTATGTATTCTGGTTTTTTTTTCCTTCAGTAGCAAACACATAATTTAACAAAACAAGCACATGTCCCTTTCTTCTCACATTTATCGCCAGGTTTCTTCTCCTTGTCCAGATCTATTCTGCCCCCAACAATCTTCTAGTCATTGAACTTTTTGAAACTTTACACTGTTAGAGAGGTAAAGGATTGACTGTGTACACAAATTTGCAGAGGGACAATAGAGTTGGTCTGTTATTTCTCACCTCTATATTTATAAACAATTTTGCTGTTAACAAGCATGTTACCTCTGGAACACAAGTCCATGGTTTGAGAATTGCAAACTAAGCATCTCTGATTGTATCTTCTAGACTGAGTCCCATTGGGTAGATGGAAAGATTAACCTAAATAATCTATACAGAAGCCCCTGGAACGCCATAAGATTGGGTCCCTAATCCATGAACTATTGAAACTCATTTACAAAACTTTTCTTAAACATTACATGAATATATTGTCTCATACTATAGAATTAATAATCCCTATTCCATGATGAGATATCTTTGAGCTATAATGTATCTTAATTAAAACTATCTTTAGATTGGTTTTGTCCTCAAAAAGATTAAAAAACCTGATTTTAAATAAAGAGTTTAAAAAAATCACTGATTTTTATCCACCCTGCATAGCAATCCCTTCTGATCTTAAAATCTGATTCACTGTGTGATAAAATAAGGTATCTGGCCTCTTATTTTCCCTCTCTGTAAAACGGGGATATTTAACCATTTTGAAATATGATGAAAGGCGTTATATGCAAATTATTCATGTATGCTGCATATATGCATAATTTTTTATCCCCAAAATGACTGGACTGAAAAATTTCTCGACTGGTTTCTGTAAGGGATGAGAATTAGATAAAGTATTCTATTGTAGGAGTTACTCCTTTGGTCATTCTTATAATTGGAATAAATGGCCTCATACTGTTGAAGTGACATTCATATCCTGAACTGAATTATCACATTAATCTTCCCTTACATTGTCTCCTGATACAGCAAGATCTGAGCCTCTGCAAAATGGAATTTTGCTTCATATCTTTGAGTGAAAAGAAAAGTGATTGTATATTAAGGGAAGAAAAACATAGCACTAGATTCTAGGAGGTGGTGAGCTTGGTTCACTTTGGTCTCCTGATTGCCAGGACTAAATTAGGAGTCAGTTTCCATCCTTTAGTATCCATACGTTTTGTTTAAATGTGACAAGTAGTCCTCTTCTCTTCCTTATCAATCCTGGTGTTGCATGGAGAGACTATGGGAACAGAGAGGCGCAGACCCATTTTTCCACATGAAGAAAGGGAGTACAGAGCTAACCTGAGCTGCTTGGCTCTTTCTGCTTCATCCTCTCCCCTCCCACCTTCTGCAGATAGTACTGGGTGCTCAGTTTTCTCTCACCTCCTCCCCACCCAAAAACTTTGGTCAATCCCTGAGGGGTAGTGGAGAGCTCTGCTTGTTTCCTGTAATAGCGGTGATTGGCTATACTTCAAGAAGAAACTTCTTCAGGAAGTAAGAGCTATCATATGCCTCACTGCCTTTGGCTCCAAGCTGCAGGCATGTTTCTATGACCTGGCTGTTACATTTTTGTCAGAGAAGCATGTGTGTATATGAATAGCTCCCCTTGTGGGGTGGGGACCCCAAACCACCACTGCACAGTGTAAAAAGAAAAGGAGTACTTGTGGCACCTTAGAGACTAACCAATTTATTTGAGCATGAGCTTTCGTGAGCCACAGTGTAAGTAATTCTTCCCTGGGAGGAGGATGACTGAGGACTAACATCTGTCATAGATGGCTTATGTTGCTTAATGTAGTACTGGAAGAAAGTCATACCACAGTGAAGAGGGCAAAATAAGAACTTTATATAGAATAGGCAAAAGTGGAGAAGCAGCCTTAAGAGGGTTTTTCACTTTGGTGAGTCTGAAATTGTGTAACACTAGAGCCATTTGTTTAAACCCCACACTGCCTGCCTCTGGGCCAAAATTGCCATAATAAATTCATGAGTTGGCAACACTAGAAATAAAAATTCATAATTAAAAGTAGTTCAAACACTAGCTGTTCCTCCATGGGTCTAAGGTAAATACACATTGTCCTCTATCAGGAAAGTGGTGTTGAACTTTACCAAAAACAAGTGTGCATGTCAATAAAAAGTTTGTGCATAACGTGTGTTCTGAGTGAGATGACTAGAAACCCAAGAAATTCAAATGTATTGTAAAAGTATCTACTGTATCTGAGAGGTAGAATGTTGAACTAGTCATTACAAAAGAGCTTCTGTTGGTTAACAGTTGAAGGAAATTTCCTGCCTGTTCTTGTGAATGGAGCTGAGGTGCCACATGCAGCTGCTATTGCAATGGATACAGGAAAAAGGCAATAGATGGAGACAGACTTCAGTCTTTTTACCAGCTCAATATGTTAGGAAAGCCCTTCTTAGGGCAGATGGTCAAAGTCAATTGATAAACTGGGGCACAGAATAATGATGCAATAAATAAGTAATGCTCAACAGCTTATAAAGGTATGCAAGGGAAACACACTAGTACAGTCATAAAATCAGGGTTAGAAGGGACCTCAGGAGGTTATCTAGTCCAGCCCCCTGCTCAAAGCAGGGCCAATCCCCAACTAAATCATCCCAGCCAGGGCTTTGTCAAGCCTGACCTTAAAAACCTCTAAGGAAGGAGATTCCACCACCTCCCTAGGTAATCCATTCCAGGGCTTCACCACCCTCCTAGTGAAAAAGTTTTTCCTAATATCCAACCTAAATCTCCCCCACTGCAACTTGAGACCATTATTCCTTGTTCTGTCATCTGCTACCACTGAGAACAGTCTAGAGCCATCCTCTTTAGAACCCCCTTTCAGGTAGTTGAAAACAGCTATCAAATCCCCCCTCATTCTTCCCTTCCATAGACTAACCATCCCCAGTTCCCTTAGCCTCTCCTCATAACTCATGTGTTCTAGCCCCCTAATAGTTTTTGTTGCACTAGGGGAGGGTGGAATACAACAGCATTGGGGGCAGGTAGCAGCAAAAAAGGGGTTCAGACTAAAATGGGGAGAGGCACAAGCACATGGGAGGGAGCATGGGCACACTGAGCAAGGGCTAATCCCCACAGCTCTCCTACTTTTCTCTTTTTCATTCTTACCTGAGGGCTCCCTTATTGATAGCTTGAGGATGTCTTCATTACTCAGCCTTTCAACCACACTTCCTCTCCCTTAGCTCCTCTCAGCCTGATTGGAGTGAGCCCTTTTATAGTATCAGAAGGGCCTTAATTAGAGTCAGGTGTTCACATTAACTTAATGGCCTCACCTGACTCTTTGCAGGTTAATTGGCATCAGGTGTTCTCATTAGCCTGGAGCAGCCCCTGCCCTGGTCAGTCAGGGAACAGAAAACTACTAAGCCAGTGGCTAGTATAATTGCTACTCTGCTGTACCTAACTGGCCTAGAGGGAGACAGCTGCTCCCCTGGCTGGGCCAGACCATCCCTGGCTACCTGGTTCCTGGCTAACTGTAGGACCTCCCCTTCTCCCTCCCCCCCCCCCAGTTACTGCTGCTCTAGTAACAGCCCCTTGGAGGGGCCTGTTGGCCCACTCCCCAGAGGAAGGGAGTGAGGGATCTCAGCCCTGGCAGTTGCTGCTGCGGACACCACCATCACCTGTGAGGGGTCATTTCTGCCTGCCTGGCCACCAGACTGCTACCTGGAGCTGCTGCTGTGGTTGCTGATGAGGAGCTGCTGGAACCCAGAAGAGGAGGAGAAGAGAACCATCTGCTACTGTGGGAGAGCATAGGGACTTTGCAGACCACTGTGGAGGGGGCCTTAAGACTAAGTAACTTTTGAACTGTGCTCTTGTGGTGGGGGTTTTAACTGTGTTTGTGGGGACACGGGGTGTGGTGTGGAGTCTGCCCCCAGTCCATCTGTGTGTCCCCCCCTTGCCCCCAACACCACCACCATCGCTGCCCCCTCCACCACCCCCAGTGTACACTTACCATCTGCTTTCAGCTCCTGCCTCTGGGACTCAGCTGCTCACCTGGCTTGCCATGCCCTTTCACCACCATTTGGGCCAGAAGCAGCAGTCAGCTGCTTTTGTGCAAGCGCATGTGGATGCATATGCCCTGCCCTTGGACTGACCCCCCCACACAGCTTTGCCCCTTCCTAACTGCCCCATTTGCCCCTTGCAGCCTTTTGCCCCCCCCCTTTGCCCCAGCTCCCCCTTACTGGCTTCAGTTTGTTTGCCTGCCCTGCCCTGCCCTGCCCTTTCTCTCTTCAGCTTTTGTTTGTTTTCCCCGCCCCAGCCTCTGAAGCTACCTCCTTCCCTGAACTACCTCCAGCCTAGTTTCCCCCCCCCCCCCCCGTGGTCCCCCTGCCCTGGTTAGCCCCTTGCTCAGTGCGGCCATGCTCCCTCCCATGTGCTTGTGCCTCTCCCCATTTTAGTTTGAACCCCTTTTTTGCTGCACCCCCCCATGCTGTTGTATTCCCCCCTCCCCTAGTGCAGCTAGAGGAGCCGGACTCCCACCCCGTGTCGGTGACTGACCCTTAGCCCTTGATTGCCCCCACCCCTTTTGGAACCCTCCTCCCCTGCCTGCAGCCTAGCAGGGAGGAGTGGTCAACCTGCTTCCTCTTCCCCTCCTCTCTCTCGTATTTTTCCCCCTCCCTTCCTGCTTCTTATGGCAGGAGACACGGTGAGTGGAGCCCCTTCGGCAGACCCCACTACCTCTCCCCCGCCTGCTGCCCCATCACCCACCCCCCCGAGCCTCTACCTCCACTGCCGCAGCCAAACCACTTGCTACTGCCACCGCTGGGGCACCGGTGGACACTGGGGTGACCTCCACTGCTGCCACGTCCCTTGCCCCCTCCGACTCTGGGGAAGCCCCCTCAGCCGGTGGGACGAGTCAGGGTAAAAAGAAGGGTAAGGGCCCCGCTAAAAAGACCAAGCCCTCCATGGCCGGGGCTGCCCCCACTGCCACAGCCCCGCCACCGGCCACAGTGTCCCTCCCCGCTGTTCCCTCCACCAGCTCTGCAGGTGCCCCTCCATTGGCCCCCAGGACGTACGCCCAGGTGGTGGCAGCTCCCCGCCTGTCACTACATCATTTCTCCCACCCATCGCCTCTGCTACCATCTATAGCGGCCGGGGCCCCTTCCCCACCTTGATCAGGAAGCATGGTGTCCTCCTAGTGCCTGCCTCGCCCCATGTAGAGACCTGTGTGCGGGCATTGATGAGGGTGGTGGGGCCCATGGCCATTGTGGTGACCTCCAAAATGTACGGAAAGGTCGTGTTCTTAGCATCAGAGGCCACCACCCAGGAAGGCGGTGTGGGGGGGAGGGGTGTTCGTCCCCCCGCCGCCGCCCAGTAGGCACCTGAAAAAGGCCGGTGGGGGTGGAAGACCTAGGCGTCCGACTGGAAGACCTGGGCGTCCGACTGGTCCTGACCTCCGTCCCTCCCTTCCTTCCCAATGCCGCACTATTACCTGTCCTCTCTACCCTGGGGAAACCCATTTCTGTTGTGAGCCCTCTCCCACTAGGCTGCAAAGACCCTGATCCCTGTCATGTTCTCTCGTTCCGCTGGCAAGTGCAGCTTCAACTGCCGCCGGCAGCGCATGATGGAGAGGTGCTCAAGGGATCATTCTTGGTCCCCTACTGGGTGCATTATTCTAGGAGGGAGGCCCGGTGCTACCTCTGCCGGGCAATGGGGCATGTCCAGAGGGACTGCCTCCTGGCCCAGCAAAGAGGGGCATCTGGGACCCCAAAGCCCCGGCAGGGTGCCAGCCCCATCATTGCTGTCGCTCCCAGTGCCAGGAGCTGCCCCTCCTCCTTCCTGGCCCACCACCGCTCCCGCTTGGGCCCACGGGGCACCTCCCCCAGCATGCCCAGATGAGCGGGAGAGCCCCGCTTCCCCTGCTTGCAATCTGGCGGGGCCTGTGGAGGAGGGTGCGGTGGGGATATTGCCGGGCATAGGAGAGGGCCTGTCCCAGGGAGAATCTTCCCTCCCTTGTGCTGCCCCACCATTATCTCCCCGAGTCCCTGAGCCATCGCCCCTGCCCCCCGACCCGACCCCTGCTAGCCAGCCCCCAGATGATGCCAAGGAGGGCTGGGCACTAGTACAGGGGAAGCGGGGCAAGTGGAAGGCTCGAGCTCCGCTCTTCCCATCCGATGCGGAGGCTCCCCGGAAGAAAAGGAAGGGGGGCACTAATGCCGAGCCTTCCGCTTTGCCCACGGGTGTGTTCCATCCACCGGTTTTGGCTGGGGAAGATGTGGCAGCACCGGAGGGCAGTACCGACCTTCCACCGGAGTCCCTTCCCTCCAAGGCCCCTGATGGAGCCCCTCCTACCCCATTACCATCTGAAGCCTCTGTGAGCCCTGAGGTGACCGTCGCTTCGGGTGCTGGCGGGGAAAACCCCGGGGTGGTGGAAGACCATCTCCCCTCCATTTATGAGGAGATTGAGGCCCTGGGTCTGACTCCGGTCTCCCAGGGGGAGGATGACCCCCTGCCAGCGGGCCTCGATCTAAGTGACCTCACCCCAGCCCTCCTATCCCCGTGCTTCCTCCCCCTGACTGCTGCTTCTGCTCCCACCTCGGAGGGTCCCCTGGGCTCCTCCATCTGTTTGACAGCAGGTGGCACCTGGCTGACGGCTGCTAGGCCTACTGAGGTGACGGCCAGTGCCACGCGGCCGGGCCCCGAGCCTCATGGGGTATCCCTCGTAGGTGTGGAGCGACCGACCTCCTTCCCAGGTGGGGACCCCACTGAAGACTCTCCACCTCCCGATGCTATGGCTACTACACCAGCCATAGAGCCTGAACCCGGCATCATTGGGGGTCCCCTTCCCACCTCCCAGATCCCTGAGCCCGACCGAAAGGGGCCACCTCCCAGTCTCCTAGCTACTGGGACCTAGGATCCTGCCCCGCTTCTGACCCCTGCCCTGCCCCTACTCTTGATCCCTGCCCTGCCCCTGATGCCAACCCCATCCTTATCCCCTCCACCTCCCGTGATGCCATTGCTGCCCCTGAAGCCATCACCTTCTCAATCTCAGAGGATAGCCCCAGGGAGCGGCCTCTGTATTTCCCTGTCCCAACCCACCAGGGGCTGCTATTTTCCCTCCGCCGCCCCCAATTGAGCGGGGGTTTGAGGCGGGCCACGTGGCACCGGCCCATCGGGCGCCACGTCGGGGGTCCACCCCTTGCCTGCCCATCTCGGTAGGCCGTAGGGCTGTGTCAGAGGCCCCTCCGGAGGATAGCCGGGGGCCAGTGAGCCCGGCCTCCCAGACGCTGCAAGAAGAGCTGCGGGAGTTCCTCGAAGACGTCCGTGTCTCCCGTAATAAGGTGCAGCTCACTCTTCAGCGATGGGGGGATTTCCATCAAATCATCTGGGCCGTGAGGGCCCTCATGGGGGAGGGTAAAAGGACCGGGAAGCAGGCCACCGCAGCCTACCAGCGGGTCTGCCTCTTCCGTGACTCCTTACTCACCTACGGGGTAGGTCACGGTTTGTTGCGTGGCCTGATGGGTGCCGCGAGCAACCCTGCCGGCAAGGATCCCACCCAGCCCCCCTCATGGCACCTATCATCATCGCAACACTGAACACCCAAGGCTGAAGGATGGGTCTCATCAGGTGCCAGGTGCTCTCCTTCCTTTTGGGGGGGGGGGTACTGTATGGTTTTCTTGCAGGAGACCCATATGGATCTGGCCGCCAAAGACAGCTGGCGGTTGGAATGGGGGGACAGGGTCTACTTTAGCCTTCTCACAGTACGTATGGCTGGAGTGGTGACCCTGTTCTCCCCTGACCTATGGCCTGAGGTGCTGGGGGTCGTCGAGGTTGTGCCAGATCGCCTGCTGCACCTCCGGGTCCGCATGGAGGGGCTCATGGTTAATCTCATCAATGTCTATGCCCCAACATTGGGCCCGAAGCAGCTGCGTTTCTATCAGCAGGCGTCCGCCTTCCTAGGCAGCTTGGATCCTTGCAAGTGCCTGGTCCTAGGCGGGGACCTTTAACAACACCCTCGAGGAGCGGGACCGCTCAGGGACCGAGCAGTGCCCGGCCGCCGCGGACGTCCTCCAGGAGATAGCTGAACATCACTCCCTGCTGGACGTCTGGCGCAACCACCACCCGGACGACATCTCGATGTTCACCTTTGTCCGGGTGGAGGCCCATTGGTTGCGCCACTCCCGGTTGGACCGCATCTATTTATCACGTTTCCACCTTTCTCGGGCCCACTCCTCCAGCATCCGGCCGGCCCCGTTCTCTGATCATCATTTAGCCACCGTGACAGCCTCTCTCTGTGCAGAGAGGCCGGGGATGGCCTATTGGCATTTCAACAACAGCTTGTTGGAGAATGTGGGCTTCGTGGCGTCCTTCTGGGAGTTCTGGCTAGCCTGGCGAGGGCAGCGGCATGCCTTTCTCTTGGCGTGGCTGTGGTGGGACCTGGGGAAGGTGCGCGCCTGGCTCTTCTACCATGACTACACCCGGGGCGCCAGCCAATGGAGGGATGCGGCGATAGAGCAGTTGGAAGGGGAGATCTTAGAGCTGGAGAGGCGTCTGGCCACCAGCCCCAAGGATCCATCCCTCTGCGGAGCATGCCGGGCAAAGCGGGAGGAGCTCCGGTCCCTCGAAGACCATCAGGCCTGGGGCGCCTTTGTTCGATCCCACATCCGTTCCCTTCAGGATTTGGATCATGGCTCCCGCTTCTTCTACGCCCTGGAGAAAAGGAGGGGGGTCAAGAAGCGCGTCACCTGCCTTCTGGCAGAGGATGGCACCCCCCTCATGGATCTGGCTGACATGTGCGGGAGAGCCAGGGCCTTCTACGCAAGTGTTTTCTCCCCGGATCCGACCGATCCTAACGCTTGCAGAGTGCTCTGGGACGAACTCCCTATGCTCGGGCGACCGAGACTGGCTAGAGCTGCCTTTCACTCTGGCTGAGTTCTCAGAAGCCCTCTGCCGCATGCCCACCAATAAATCTCCGGGCATGGATGGGCTGACTGTGGAGTTCTACAATGTGTTCTGGGATGTCTTCGGCCTAGACCTAGTCACCGTCTGGGCCGAGTCTTTGCAGAGCGGGGTCCTCCATCGGCAATAAGGCGGGCATGGCTCACCTGCATGAAAGAGGGAGGGGAACCTCCGTGATTTACAAAATTGGCGTCCCGTCTTTCTCCTCAGCGTGGACTACAAAGTCGAAGCGAAAGGCATCTCCCTGCGGCTAGGGTCTGTGCTGGCGGAGGTGGTCCGACCAGACGTACACCATCCTGGGCTGCACCATCTTTGACAACCTGTATCTGGTCCGGGATCTCTTCAAACTTGGGTGTAGGGATGGTCTGTCGTTTGCCCTCCTGTCCCTGCATCAGGAGAAGGCGTTTGACAGGGTAGACCACAGGTATTTCCTGAGCACTCTGCGAGCATTTGGCTTCGGACCCCAGTTTGTGGGTTTTCTTCAGGTGCTGTATGCCTCCGCAGAGTATGTGGTCAGGCTCACCTGGACCCTGACTGAACTGGTCAGCTTCGGGCCAGGAGTACGGCAGGGGTGCCCCCTCTTGGGCCAGCTGAATGCTCTGGCGATCAAGCCCTTCCTCTGTCTCCTCCGTAGGAGGTTGACAGGGTTGTGCTCCAAGAGCCGGAGCTGCGGCTGGTCCTGTTGGCGTACGCTGATGATGTGCTCCTCATGGTCCAGGACCCGGGCGACTTGGCGCAGGTGGAGGCTTGTCAGGCCATCTGTTCGGCAGCCTTCTCCGCCCTGGTCAGCTGGGTCAAGAGCTCTGACCTGGTGGTCGGGGACGGGTGGCAGGCGAGCTCCCTCCCACCCGCACTTCAGGCCATCCAGTGGAGCGCGGATCCGCTGCTCTATCTCGGTGTTTACCTTTCTGCCACGCATCCGTCTCCGCCAGAAAACTGGCACAGTTTAGAGGGTGGGGGTGATAGAGCGGGTGCGGAAATGGACAGGACTACTCCAGTGCCTCTCCCTTCGAGGGAGAGCACTGGTGCTTAATCAGCTAGTCCTGTCCATGCTCTGGTACCGGCTCAACACCAGCCCCAGGTTTCCTGGCCACCCTCGGGACATCGATTCTGGAGTTCTTTTGGTCAGGACTGCACTGGGTCCCTGCAGGGGTTCTCCATCTACCCCTGGAGGAGGGAGGTCAGGGCCTGAAAGGTCTGCACACTCAGGTCCATGTCTTCCGCCTCCAGGCCCTGCAGAGGCTCCTTTATGGTGCAGGTAGTCCAGCGTGGAGCATACTGGCGCACGCCTTCCTGTGCCGTTTCCAAGGGCTCCGACACGACCAGCAGCTCCTTTATCTCCATCCGAGAGGTCTTCCTCTTAGGACCCGATCTTCTACCAGGACCTTCTGTGGACCTGGAAGCTGTTCTCAGTGACCAGGTCTGTGGTGGCCACCATGGGGGCAGATCTTCTCGCGGAGCCCCTGCTACACAACCCCCAGCTCTGTGTTCAGGTGGTGGAGTCCCCCTCGGTGCGCCAGAGTTTGGTCCTGGCAGACATCACCAGAGTCGGAGACCTCCTGGACTACGACCGGGAAGACTGGCTGGATCCCCTGATGCTCGCTCAGCGCATGGGGCTCTCCAGGCCTCGTACTCCCTGGCGCGTACTTCAGGAGGTGAGGGCAGCTTTGCCACCCGCCGCTCGGGTTTACCTCGACCAGGTCCTAAGAGAGGGTATGCCCCGCCTACCCTCTACCCCAGGCCCTCCGGACCTTTTCATCGGGCCCCTGCCCTGTGGACCTGACCGACCCCCGTGCCCCTTCACCATGAGCTGGCTGCACAATCTGCAGCCAGTCCACTTCCAGACCGTGCCAAGGAAACATCTATACATGCTCGTGCTCCACACCCTTCACGTCCTCACCCTCGTGTCCCGCCCCAACACAAAGTGGTGGGACCTTCTGCCACCTCTAGAGGGTGAGGAGTCCCAGTGGGCCAGCCTATACTCCACCTTGGTCCCGAGGCCCGCCGGGGATATCAGTTGGCTGCTCCTTCATGGGGCTGTGAGCACGGGCATGTACTTGGCACGCTTCACCCCTAACCCAGGCACCTGCCCCTTTTGCGGCGTGAGGGAGACCCTGGCGCACATTTACCTGGGGTGCGCCAGGTTGTAGCCCTTATTCTAGCTCCTCACGAATATTTTGTTACGTTTTTGGTTGCATTTTTCCCTTGACCTCCTTATCTATGCACTCTCGATCCGTGGCCTCATAAAGTCACAGGACCTCCTGGTCAACCTCCTCCTAGCCTTGGCTAAAGTGGCCATCTATAAAACCAGGGTGAGGTGGTTGGCCAATGGAATCTCCTGTGACTGTGGGGCCTATTTCCGATTCTCCGTCCATTCATGTATCTGGGCAGAGTTCCTCTGGGTGGTGTCCACTGACTCCCATGATGTCTTCGAGGAGCAGTGGGCACTGTCCGGGGTTCTCTGTTCGGTGTCCCTGTCTGGTTCCCTTCTTTTGACCCTTTGACCGCACTCCTGTCCCTGTTATTTCATTAGTTGTCCCCCGTAATTATTTGGTTTCCAGGTCCTGTGGACCCCCCTCTTGGGGGGCTGGGGGGGGGGAATCTTTAGCAGTGGATCAGTAGGGCTACTCTGTTGTACCTAGTTGGCCTGGGTCTATCACTCACTCACACACACTCTCACACGCTGTTTCAGTTTCACCAGCTTTTTAAACCCAGTTCTCTTACACTGTGGCAGTGCCAACGAGCCATTAAGCAGATATATTTTTGTTGTTTATTTGCTATGATAGATTTGTATGCTGCATTAACCTTTGGCATACAAAAATATACATCCCTCCTTTTGAGCACAACCATTGAATGTAAAGCATGTCAGAGTACAGTTACCATAGTAATCTCTGATGGTGAGCTATGCTGTGTGCTATGTGATCTAGTAAGATACCTGGGACTAATGCAAATATGTATCCTCCTTCAAATGTTTCCACATGTCTATTCCAATGTAGGCGTGTGTGTGCCCTGAGCACAGTTGTCGGAATTGTTTCCCCTAGTGGTATCCGTTGGGTCAACTCCAGCACTCTCTGGTTCTCCCCACTCATACCACTGATATAAAGGGCGCTGCTGACCCGATCCCCTTCAGTTCCTTCTTACCATCCATGATGTCTGCTGGAATTCCTCATTGCTCAGTCAGTTTTCTCCTAGTGACTTTTCTACTACTTTAGTGTAAATAACAGATTTCAGAGTAGCAGCCATGTTAGTCTGTATTCGCAAAAAGAAAAGGAGTACTTGTGGCACTTTAGAGACTAACCAATTTATTTGAGCATAAGCTTTCGTGAGCTACAGTTCACTTCATCTGTAGCTCACGAAAGCTTATGCTCAAATAAATTGGTTAGTCTCTAAGGTGCCACAAGTACTCCTTTTCTTTTTAGTGTAAATAGTTATTGTAGTTGGTAATCTTTGGTAGTTTTTAATAGTTTTTGGGTGCCTTCACGCTTAGTTAGCAGGGTCATCCACATCCCAGGGCTGGGGCATGCCTCTGTTACCAGGCCCTGCGTTTCCTGTGGTAAGTCTATGCCTTTGAGTGACCCGCAGTCGATTTATCTGAAGTGCATGGGGGAAATCTCATAGGAAAGACCATTGATAACGCTGCAGGGACTTCAAACCCTACACCAAAAAGGACCAAGCAGCAAAACTGAAGGTCCTCCTCATGGAGGCAACCTTAAGACCTGCCTTGGAGCCACACTTGGACTTGGCACTAAGCACTTCAGCCGTAGTGTGAAGTGCTCCTCCCACAGGTCAGGAATCCTAGCACCGATCTTCTTCTCCAGTGCCTAAGAAGTACCATAAACACCAAGAGAAGAGCCAATCCCCGGTGCCAAAGGCAAGCAGACGGGGACCATGATAGAGCAAGGCTTGCGTTGGGCCAGCACTACAGCATCAGGTGTCATCAACTCCGGTGTGGCTGCAAGCCCTACTGACACCGGTACGGGCGCCACCTCCTGTGGGCGAACCGTGCACCAGCCAGTTTGCAGTGCAGTCTACTCTTATCCCAGTCCAAAGGTTATAGTTCATTGGTGTAGTTCTCGACTCCATGTGAGAGTTCTACTTCCAGGCGATAGCTTTTGTTTGATTACGTCCCTGATATGGTCCCTCCAGCCTCATCCGATCACAACTGTATGACAATCTAAGCCTTTTGTGCCACATGGCTTCATGGACCTACATAGTGAATCAAGCAAGGCTACATCTCAGACCTTTCCAAACCTGATTAGCCATGGTATACTTCTCCTCACATCATCACTTAGACTCAGTGCTCATGATGCCTGGTCAGGTCCTTGACTTACTGACGTGGTGGCTGACCCACCGCACGGTATATGCAGGGGTACCCTTCTCAAGGCCTTAACTCCTGATGTCTCTAGTATCCAAAGCAACAGCCCTCAGCTGGGGAGCCCCCTAGAGTCACTCAGGGCCTCTGGTTTCAAGAACTTTCCCTCCATATAAACATCAGGGAGCTCAGGGCAGTCTGCCTAGCCTGCCAAGTGTTTCTACCCCACATTATGAACAGAACTGTATCGGTTCTCATAATACAATGGCCATGTTCTACATAAACAGGGCAGTGCGCTTTCTTCCCCTCTGTGTCAAGAAGCAATCCGACTATTGGAGCTCATCAGTGTAGAAGTGTCCTACCTTCTGAAAACGCAGAACCAGCTGGCATATCACCTCAGCAGGTCTTTCTCCTCTCACCATGAGTAAGGCTACATTTGTCACAGGTATTTTTAGTAAAAGTCATGGACAGTTTCACAGGCCATAAACAAAAATTCACGGCCCGTGACCTGTCCATGACTTTTACTAAAAATACCCACCCTGACTAAAATTTTGGCTGGGACAGTGGGTACTCTGGGGGGGGGGGGGTCCTGGGGCACTGCGGGTGCTGGGGGATGTGGCCCGGGACCTCTGCTGGTACTGGGGGAGGAAGGTTGGCGGGGCTTCCTACCCAGCTCCTCATCCCTGTGGCTCCTAGGCGGCAGAGGCAGGGGCCATGGCGGGGACTCTGCTGTTCCCGCCACAAGCGCCAGCTGCCGCAGCTCTCATTGACCAGGAATCGCAGCCAATAGGAGCCAGGGGTGAGGGCTGTGGATGCGGGCAGTGTGCGGCTCAGAGACCCCCACTGGCTCCTCCACCGCCTAGGAAGTGCAGGGGGGCCCCTCACCCTGAGGTAAGCCTCTCTCCGCACTCTCCAAACTGCTGCTGCTGGTGGCCCAGGGGCTGTGCGGCTTGGGTAGCCCCTGGGCCAGCACCAGCTGTTGCAAAAGTCACAGAAAGTCACGGATTCCGTGACACTCGTATCCTTAACCACGGGACCAGATATCTCTCCCCCCCCCCCCCCCCAGTGTGGGACTCCCCATATAGACCTGTTCGCTACCTGCAACAACAGAAAATGCCATCAGTTCTCCTCTCTGTGAGGCCACAGCCCGGGTCACAGATATGTTCCTGTTATGGACAAAGTACCTGTATTATGCATTTTCTCCTACCCTGCTGATTCACAAGGTTCTGATGAAAATCAAGTGGGACCGAGCATAGGTCATTCTCATAGCCCCTGTGTGGCCCAGGCAACATTGGTTCAATACTCTCTTAGGGCTTTCAGTGGCAGCCCCACTATGGCTTCTGCTGCACCCGGACTTTATCTCCTGAGACGACAGTTGGCTGCTCCACCCATATCTCAGGTCTCTTCATCTGACGGCCTGGAAGCTCCATGAGGAGCAGTCTTGCTCGGAGGAGGTCAGTAGAAAGCCTTCCACCAGGGTCACCTACTTTGCCAAATGGGAGTGGTTCTCCATCTGGTGCTCCCAAGGGGGAATGCCATCTACGCAGTCCTCTCTACAGCTCATCTTGGAGTACCTTCTGCTGCTGAAACAACAAGGGCTGGCCCTCTCTTCAGTCCGGGGTCACCTAGTGGCCATCTCAGTCTTTCATACCAAGGTTCACAATCAATCCATTTTTTCATTCGACCTGGGGATCCATTTTCTCAAAAGCCTGGAGAGGATGTAACCCCAGGTTAGAGATCCCATTCCTCCGTGGGATCTAAACCTTGTCTTGTCAAAGCTTACAGGTCCACTGTTTGAACTGCTAGGAGCATGCTTGTTACACCTCTCCTGGAAAGTCACCTTCTTAGTGGCCATTGCTTTGGCCAGAAGAGTCTCAGAGATCTGGGCCTTCACATCAGAAGCCCCAGATATGGTCATCTTCAAGAATAAAGTCCAGCTGTGCCCATACCTTTCATTCCTCTTAAAGGTGGTCTCACAATTTCACTACAGTGAAGCAATCTTCCCGCAGGTATTCTGCGCTAAACTACTATGGCCTTCGCCACCGCCTTCCCAGCACAAGTCCCTACCCAGGACATCTGCAGAGCAGCAACCTGGTCATCAGTGCACACATTCTCAATGCACTATGCCATCACTTAGCAGGCTAGAGACAATGCCAGCTTTGGCCGCACAGTCTTGCTGTCACCTTGCCTTTGAACTCTAAACCTACCTCCTGTACAACTCATTGTGAGCCACCTACATTGGAATGGTCATGTGCAAGTATTTGAAGAAGAAACAGTTACTAATGTTTCCATAACTTGTTCTTTGAGATGTGTTGTATATGTCCATTTCAAAACTCACTATCTGCCCCCTCTTATCGGAGGCGGTCAGTAAGAAGAAACTGAAGGGGAGCAGGGTCAGCAGGGCCCTTTGTACCAGCAGCATGAGCGCATGACACCAGAGGGCATTGGAGCCAACCCGACAGATACCACTAGGGGAAAGAATTCTGGCAACTGTGCTCAGGGTGCATACACACCTACATTGGAATGAACATGTGCAATACATCTCGAAGAACAACAGTTACAGAAAGGTTAGTAACCAAGCTTTTTTTTGTTTTATTTTTGGGGGCTTTTTGAGTAAAGGCAGGGGAGACGGTCATCAAGATTCAGGGGCATTTTCCCCCCAGATAGGCCTATAGAAATGACTGGCTCAGATCTTGGCAAAGTCGAAAGTACAGACTAATTAGCCACTACCTGCATGAATATGAAGTAAACACAAGCAAATCTTGTGTGTCCATCCCTCTTTTTCATAACCAATGTTACCATATTATATAGTGTGCAAAAAGGTGATCCACTGCAACTTGCAGACTCCTCCGTGTTAGCAAAGGGATACACTTTGCTACCCTATTTGATTATGAATGTGTGGTTAAAAAATGAAGTTCATGTTGATCGACTTATATTACAGTAAAACCAGTTCTTAGTGTCTCTTTTTGGTTTACAACCTCTTAATAAAAGTCTTTCAGTATTTTATGACTTATGTATGACTTAATTCTGAATTTACTTAAATAGGGCTCACTCTTTTATGCACTACAATTAAGGTGACTTTTTAAAAATCTGTTTTAAAACTTCCTTTATACTCTGAGCTCTGACTCCAGTGGGATACTGGGATTACAGTAGACTATATAACATAGTTGGCCACACTGAGCTGACTTAATGGCTAAGGAAGCTTACTTTTTCATTTACCCCTCAACCCCGAGTATATTAACATTGAGTGTTGTTTATGCCATTGATCTTCCTTATGCTTGTTTAGAGATGAATATTGGCTAGGTATCTGTCCAAAGGGAGCCTATTTGGATTACTATCGTGTTTCGTCAGAGTGGAATAGTTACAGGAGAATTGAGATTGAAGTAGGAAGGGCCTGGGAAGGGGGATGAGGGAGAATTAGCCATAAATAAGACATTCTTCCTTGCATAAGAGGTCCTACATGGTAAGTATTGTTATACCAATATGTAACTAATAAAGAGTATTAAAATATAGTACTTGGATGTTGTTCCACATAGTATGATCTGAAGTTTTATCCAACGAAGCTCAAGTGTATTTGCTTTATTTAATATTAATTTTCAGTTTTCTCTTGTGTATCTTAAAAGCTGCTTCCTAACACAGCATTCTTCCCTCTCTTAGGTTATAAAGCAGCTAAATGGAGTCTGAGCAGCTGTTCCATAGAGGCTACTATCGAAATAGTTACAACAGTATAACTAGTGCAAGCAGCGATGAGGAACTTTTAGATGGAGCAGGTGTCATTATGGACTTTCAAACTTCTGAAGATGACAATTTGTTAGATGGTGATGCATCAATTGGTAAGTTAGTAATTCTTATTTATGGCTTTTTGGTTTAAAATCTCTTTCATTTAAGTCTAGAAGGGAATCGCTTTTGAAGCAGTAATTAATTTTCTCAATCTTGTCAGCAAAACAGTTCATGAAGAGATGGCTTTAAAAAAAGTTACTGAAAAATGTTTATTAGGGTCTATTAAGGTTTCTCTTGCTAAGCAGTTATATTAGACTTCCAGTGGAGCCTGACAGATAACTTTTCTGATCATCTTATGTCTTCTATCATTGCTTACAAAGCTGAAAAAAATCTTCTTGTCAAGTTTCTCTTCTCTTTGAGAAGAGAGTTCTAAAAGCCACCTCCTCTTTTCTTATCTGGCTCTTTGAGTGAGAAGGATGCAAAGTTAGCTCTCCTATCTGAACAGCAACTCCATGAGAATAGTTAGCTTATTATCCTTCATAGTAGAATTACACTGGGCGTAACTGTTTTTCCTACTGTTTACTGTAATCTGCTTTTTAGCACTATTCTCTTCCATATCAGAATAGAATGATGATTCTTCTGTAGGTGGTGACTGTACTTCCAAGAATCCCAGGAAAAGTACATTGTCCCTAAATGACTAAGTTAGAGCGACAAGGTGGGCGATGTAATACCTTTTATTGAACCAACTTCCGTTAGTGAAATAGACAAGCTTTCGAGCTACACAGAACTCTTATTCAATTTAGAACAAATATGCACTCTGTGGTGTTCAATAGTAAACACTGCCAAGAGGAAGAGATCCATCAGCAACAGTGTCTAAAAAACGTGATTCAGGTCAGTTCAACTGTTGCCTGGCCCATTTGAGTAGCAGCTGTGAAACTCACCAGTGTCTTCTAAGCTTTATTGTACTTCTACCTTTTCTTGTGGGCAGAAATGAAGAATCTTTTGTGTCTGTATCTACCAGAGTATCTCCAGCAACATCAGCAGCTCTCTGCTTGTTTTCATATGTAAAATGGGGACAATAACATCTTTGTTGCTCGTAAGAGTCCCATCAACAGCAGAGTGAATTGTAAATGTGAACTTTGCAACTTCTGTTCAGACCACTTTGGAGCAGATGAGATTTTCATATTCCATTAGCTGCTACTCAAGAAAGTGATGAGCACAAGTAAAAGGGCACTGAAGTGATCCCACTCATCACTCTAGATGTGAGGTCTTCAGAAACATTAATGAATTCATCTTCACAACACTTACATGAGGTAGGGAAGTATTATTGTCCTCATTTTACAGATTCCTATTCCCCAACCCCTATTGCTTCCCTTTTTCCCCTTCACCCTGGCTTTGTCATAGAATCATAGAATATAAGGGTTGGAAGGGACCCCAGAAGGTCATCTAGTCCAACCCCCTGCTCGAAGCAGGACCAATTCCCAGTTAAATCATCCCAGCCAGGGCTTTGTCAAGCCTGACCTTAAAAACCTCTAAGGAAGGAGATTCTACCACCTCCCTAGGTAACGCATTCCAGTGTTTCACCACCCTCTTAGTGAAAAAGTTTTTCCTAATATCCAATCTAAACCTCCCCCACTGCAGCTTGAGACCATTACTCCTCGTTCTGTCATCTGATACCATTGAGAACAGTCTAGAGCCATCCTCTTTGGAACCCCCTTTCAGGTAGTTGAAAGCAGCTATCAAATCCCCCCTCATTCTTCTCTTCTGCAGGCTAAACAATCCCAGCTCCCTCAGCCTCTCCTCATAACTCATGTGTTCCAGACCCCCAATCATTTTTGTTGCCCTTCGCTGGACTCTCTCCAATTTATCCACATCCTTCTTGAAGCGTGGGGCCCAAAACTGGACACAGTACTCCAGATGAGGCCTCACCAATGTCGAATAGAGGGGAACGATCACGTCCCTCGATCTGCTCGCTATGCCCCTACTTATACATCCCAAAATGCCATTGGCCTTCTTGTCCCTGTCGTTCTCTTTTGTTTTGTGCCCAGCCCTTCCCTGTATTCTAGTATGATAACTTCCTTCACCACCACACTGCCTGGGCACTAGCAGGCAGAGTATTGAGAGCACCGTTATCCATTCCAGTTCATGGCACCACACTGGCCCTTGGCAGCCAGAGGAGCACTTGCAGGCCAAGTGCTGCTCCGCTTCTGCATCCTTGGGATGGAGTTTGCTCAGTACAAAAAAACTTTTGAGAGTTTTGATGTCAAACTCTTTTTCAAATGTCTTTACTGATCACCAACAGTGATTTTCAGAGGCTCATAAGTTGGCCAAGTTGGAGCAGAATTTCATACGACAGAAAGGCAGCCCCTAGTCAGATTTCAAGTTCTCACTCTAGTCCATGGAGAGGCAATAGTTTCTCAGTGAAATTATTGTAAGAATTTTTTAATGTTTTCCCTAACATCATTCTTCAAAATGGTTGAACTGTTTTACCGGAAGTACTTGAAAGAAATTTAGCCTGATGCAGACACCCATTGTGGAAAATATCTGCTCAGATAGTTTGGAAAAGATCTAAGCAACTGAAAACAAAGGGCTTATAATGGAAAATGTTAAATCATCTAGAGGTGTTTTTATAAGGTTGCATATCTTATTAAAAGATTTGTGTATAGCTTGATATGGGTCTACTCATTTTTATGATTACTGCATCTTAGTGTGGAGCACTTAGTTGTGTTGGAGGTTGCACTTTATTTGCAGGGTTTGTGTGAGGATTCTAGTTTAAATGGGATCCTAATCACATACTTTAAATGTAATTTGTTGGTCTTATTCAACTGTTTAAGACAGAGAAGGATTTTATTTCCTCCCCCCCCCCCCCAACGTTTTGGTCTGATTAGGAGGGTTTTCACTTAAGACACGCTGGAATGGCATGACCAATCATTAGTACAGCAGTGTTTGACTGGGCTAAAGAGCAGATGAGGATCTAATTTCACTAAGTGGTTCACAAGAATCACCCAGAATGGATCTGCGGGTTTATACACTCGAATGCATCTGATATTCTTCTTTCTGGCAATGAGCTTATTTTTATCAATGACATACCCAAACCTCACCTGCCAAAATCCTGGGCATCAGTATAATGGAACAATAATTTCTACCATAATCATATTTGATTAGAATTAGTAGTTTCTCAGGATATTTACATTTCTTATAACTAAAAGAATATTTTGTATAAACTACCAAAAAGTTGAAGTATAGCTACCTTATGGTTTATTCACTGTAAATTGCTTTCGTTGGCAGTCCTGGAGGTTTTTTGATCAGAGTTGTAAAAACATGCTTATTAAACATTTAAGTACACAGCAAAACATTTTGTGAAACTAAAAATTTATTTATTTATTATTCTTTCTATCTCCTTGGTGTGTGAATTTAAATCTTCATACTAATCTTGTTTCTCACAGGGCCAAAATCAAGCAGGTGCCTTCCTGCTGGATTTCATGGCTTCATTATTGTGGCTTGTTCTTTGATCTTCTTCTTTTTCGCTTTTGTTTTTGGCTACTGCTGCCTTTTTAGAAAGGCTTCTGGTATTTAAATTGGATTTTCCTTTACCTTCCCTCCATTATAATTTTTAAAAACGTTTTTGTGTTCATTGAATCCAGGCATGCAAGATGAATCCACCGTACAGGATTAAATTACATAATTTATGGCTCATCATCCTAAAGCTACCCTGTATCTTTCCAAGTTGTTGTTCTGAATAAAAGAAAACAGTGAAGAAAAAATAAAATGAGGACAATTTTAATATTGTAGCCAGTCCTTTTTTTGTAAGAGTTAAAAAAAAAAAAAAATGTGCCTGCAATGTTTAGTTTGCTTTTCCTCCATTTTACAAAATAAAATATATTGCAGAAAAAAAAAAGTGCCCTCTTTATTCAGGGGCCTGGTCCAAACCCCATAAAAGCCAATGGAAACTTTTCTGTTGACTTTAGTAGCTCCCGCTTAGCCCCCTTACCCACTAGGCCCCTGAGTCAGTAGAACCTTTAAGCATATGCTTCTCCTTAGTCACATGAGTAGTACCATTGAAATCAATACTCAATCCCTGAGTCAGCTAAGTACTTAAGAATAAGATAGGTAATATACATTCATTATTTGATAATTCTTTGTATTGGGTATTGAATGCATGCTAAATTAGAGAAGATACAGGGAACACTAAGGGACTCCTCCTGCTTATCTTACCCAACTACACCCATATTGTCTTCTCTGGCTCTGATTTGACCCCTATGTCTGTTAAGCATTTTGAATTCACAGGCTAGGATTTGTCTACAAATAGTTTTCATGAAGTCCTGGGTATCTTTTTTAATATTTAGATTAACTATATGTATAAGTGAGCTTTGTGTTAAAGGTTGATGTTTTTGATTTTCAGTTTATGGTTTGAACTGATTCCTGCAGTTCCTCGTGGATTTCTCCTTTGTCTCTATACCTAATACTGTAGAATAGTTTTGTTTAGGTAATTCTGTCACTCCTTGCTGTCTGTATAATTAACAACTGAAAGCATCTATCACAGGAGTTCAGATACCATAGTGAAATATAAAATATGTGACCAGATATGCTGACATTTTCACTATTCTTAACTCTTACACATGTAAATTTATTTTACACTCTGATGCTGCGGCCATTGTGTTCACGCAAATCTCATTGACTTCAGTGGTACAAATGAGGTCTGCAAGATTGTGGTGTTAGGGAGGACCAGTAAGTGTCACTAACCTGTGAATCCTTTTTGAGTGCCTGGAGACTGGTAGTGGACGGAAACCACTGGCAGTTCTTGATAAACTCTCTCAGAAATCCTGTTATAACAGGGTAAGTAGTTAGGTTGCTGTATGTGTGTAGATTTTGGATGCCTTGAATCACATTTTTTGCCTTGGAGCAACACTGGCTTGTCAACTGTGATTAAAAAATAACAACTGTTTTTGTTGCCTGTTAAAGCTTTATCTATTTGTAGAAATTACATTTACTATATTTTTTCTGTTTGCGTTAATATGTGCTGAGAAGTAGGAGGTTATGATAGGCTAGAATATCAGAAGTACCTGCATCTTTAGAAATGGAAAAAACTTATAAATGCATTTTCTACAGAAGTACTTCTGCAGATAACAGCTTTATGCTGATGCATGAGGGATTTCCCCCATTTATTTATTTATTGTTTAAATTGAATTAATATATATTTGCTCTGAATTTGGCATATTTGCTGTTGGGGACCATATTTGCTGTTGGGGACCATCTGTATCATTTGCTGCTACAAAATATTATGCTGCCTGCGTCAGCATTTCAAAGCATGCAGGAGGATATCCATTCTCCTATTTATTAAAGGGACAATACCACTTAAAAGCCATATTTGATTTGTATTGCAAAATATATGTATACATGTTACTAAAATATGTTATTACATTGCAAGAGTTTGCAAAATCTAGGGTTTTTTTGTTCACTAAAAGAACTAGTTTTCTGAATATAAGCTGGAATCTCCAGAATTGATAACTTGATGCAATGTGAAGATTATTCTGTTAAACACTCACGTAAGGAAATAGAAATATATATTAGAAGACAGAATGCATAGTATTCTCCGCCTTTGCCCAAAATATGGATTTTGGGAAGACAAGCATTCTCAAAACCAAAGATAAAGGCTCAGTTTACTCTGCAGCCAGCTGGACTTAAACTCTGTAGCAAAGTCTCTGGCACAGCAGCTGACTGAATCATCGGGCAAGTCTACACTACAGCGCTATGTTGGCATAGTGTCTACAGGGTGATAGAAACATAAATAAAATATTTATTGCAGCTGACAAAGTGGGTATTCACCCACAAACGCTTATGCTCTTATACATCTGTTAGTCTATAAGGTGCCACAGAACTCTTTGCTGCTTTTACAAATAAAATAGTTTACTATGTGACTTAAATGTGATCATTCTACTTCTCCAAATAATAAAATGTAATATAATAATTCTTCAGCTAGAGCTGTTATTATTATGTAACTAAGAAAATCACATACAAATTAGGATAACTGATTATACAAGACTCAGACAGTGTGTGTTAGGTTTTCTCTGCCACAGATGTGGATGCATTCTCTCATGGACACTTAGCACTGGTCTACACTAGGACTTTAGGTCGAATTTAGCAGCATTAAATCGATGTAAACCTGCACCCGTCCACACGATGAAGCCCCTTATTTCGACTTAAAGGGCTCTTAAAATCGATTTCCGTACTCCACCCCTGACAAGTGGATTAGCGCTTAAATCGGCCTTGCCAGGTCGAATTTGGGGTACTGTGGACACAATTCGACGGTATTGGCCTCCGGTACCTATCCCAGAGTGCTCCATTGTGACTGCTCTGGACAGCACTCTCAACTCAGATGCACTGGCCAGGTAGACAGGAAAAGAACCGTGAACTTTTGAATCTCATTTCCTGTTTGGCCAGCGTGGCAAGCTGCAGGTGACCGTGCAGTGCTCATCAGCAGAGGTGACCATGATGGAGTCCCAGAATCGCAAAAGAGCTCCAGCATGGACCGAACGGGAGGTACGGGATCTGATCGCTGTATGGGGAGAGGAATCCGTGCTATCAGAACTCCGTTCCAGTTTTCGAAATGCCAAAACCTTTGTCAAAATCTCCCAGGGCATGAAGGACAGAGGCTATAACAGGGACCCGAAGCAGTGCCGCGTGAAACTGAAGGAGCTGAGGCAAGCCTACCAGAAAACCAGAGAGGCGAACGGCCACTCCGGGTCAGAGCCCCAAACATACTGCTTCTATGATGAGCTGCATACCATTTTAGGGGGTTCAGCCACCACTACCCTAGCTGTGTTGTTTGACTCCTTCAATGGAGATGGAGGCAACACGGAAGCAGGTTTTGGGGACGAAGAAGATGATGATGAGGAGGAGGTTGTAGATTTCTCCGCTTGCTTGCTGTGAGCTACCGGTTTTCCCGACAGCCAGGAACTGTTTCTCACTCTGGACCTGGAGCCAGTACCCAAGGCTGCCTCCTGGACCCAGCAGTCGGAAAAGGGACCTCCGGTGAGTGTACCTTTTAAAATACTATACATGGTTTAAAAGCAAGCATGCGAAAGGATCAATTTGCCCTGGCATTCGCGGCTCTCCTGGATGTACTCCCAAAGCCTTTGCAAAAGGTTTCTGGGGAGGGCAGCCTTATTGTGTCCTTCATGGTAGGACACTTTACCACTCCAGGCCAGTAACACATACTCAGGAATCATTGTACAACAAAGCATTGCAGTGTATGTTTGCTGGTGTTCAAACAACATGCGTTCTTTATCTCTGTTATCCTCAGGAGAGTGAGATATCATTCATGGTCTTCTGGTTGAAATAGGGTGCTTTTCTTCAGGGTACATTCAGAGGAGCCCGTTCCTGCTGAGCTGTTTTGCCTGCGGCTGAACAGAAATGTTCCCCGCTGTTAGCCATGGGGAGGGGGAGGGTTGAGGAGGTAGCCGTGCGGTGTGGGGAGGCAAAATGCGACCTTGTAACGAAAGCACATGTGCTATGTATGTAATATTAACAGCAAGGTTTATCCTGAAAGACTGTAGCCACTGTTTTATAAAATGTGTCTCTTTAAATACCACTGTCCCTTTTTTTTTTCTCCACCAGCTGCATGTGTTTCAATGATCACAAAGAAAAGGAGTACTTGTGGCACCTTAGAGACTAACCAATTTATTTGAGCATAAGCTTTGGTGAGCTACAGCTCACTTCATCGGATGCATACTGTGGAAACTGCAGAAGACATTATATACACAGAGACCATGAAACAATACCTCCTCCCACCCCACTCTCCTGTTGGTAATAGCTTATCTAAAGTGATTACTCTCCTTACAATGACAGGTTTCAGAGGAACAGCCGTGTTAGTCTGTATTCGCAAAAAGAAAAGGAGTACTTGTGGCACCTTAGAGACTAACCAATTTATTTGAGCATGAGCTTTCGTGAGCAACAGCTCACTTCATCAGATGTTTACCGTGGAAACTGCAGCAGACTTTATATACACACAGAGAATATGAAACAATTTTCTTTTTGCGAATACAGACTAACACGGCTGTTCCTCTGAAACCTGTCATTGTAAAGAGAGTGGTCACTTTGGATGGGCTATTACCACCAGGAGAGTGAGTTTGTGTGGGAGGGGGGCGGAGGGTGAGAAAACCTGGATTTGTGCTGTTACTCTGAAACCTGTGTTTACTCTAGGGGCTTCTGATGGGACAGCTGTGTCTGTCAGAGATCACACCCCTGATTGACATAGCTGTTGTGTAGACATAGCCTCAGTTCCATTTTGTGTTGGTGTTCATGTAACACTAACAGACCCTGGTCATCAGTGGGCAGGATTGAACCTGTGACCTCTGTAGCTAACTGCATGAGCCAGGGGCTGCGAGTTGTATGGGCTCCTGGTGCCTGGACTCCAGCAATATTCAGGGCCCGGGGGCCCAGCTCCACCAATGTTTGGGGCTGAGTGTCTTCCCCTAGCCCTGCCTGCTGCCCTTGTGCACCTCCCCCGAGTGTCCCCCAGCCCCCACTTGCTGCCCTAGCGCACCTCCCTTGGGCCCTGGAGCAGATACATGCTGCCTCCCTGCATCAACTGCCGCCGCAGGGTCCTAGTGCCTCCCATTCACTACTGCCAGCACAGGCTGACCCTGAGCCTGCCCTTCCCCCCACAGACCCTTTCATTTTCCAGCAGGACCCTCCTCAAGCACAGGGGGCCCCCTGCCCATAGTCACTGCTCCTGCCCCATGCTGGGCAAGAGACAGCCCCATCCCCAGTGAGGCTACAGTGAGGGGCAGCACCAGGGGAGGAGGCACACATGTGATGGCAACCCCCCCATCCTCCTGCCCATGGCACCCACCACAGGGGAGGCGAGGGGGCTTCCTGTACCTGAGAGGAACTTTAGGAGCACATGCAGTGACAGTGGTGCAAGGTGAGTGTGGTGCAGGGGGGGCCCTCCCCCAGAGCTTGCTGCTGCCTGCAGGGAGAGGGCTGGGGGAAATCCTCCTTTTCTGGCCCTTGTCCCAGGGCAGCCTGTCTGCACCCCAAACCCCTCATCCACAGCCCTCACCCCTGCATCCCAGCCCTCTGCCTGAGCCCCCTCATACCGCCAACCCCCTCATCACCAGCCCCACCCCAGAAATATACTTTAAATATATTTATATTTAAAAAAATATACAGTAACGCCTCGCTTAACGTTGTAGTTCTATTCCTGAAAAATGCTGTTTTAAGTGAAATGGTGTTAAGCAAATCCAATTTCCCCATAAGAATTAATGTCGGGGGGGGGGGTGAGTTAAGTTACAGGGAATTTTTTTTTTGCCAGAGGAAAGACTACACACACACACACACACACACACACAGAGTATAAGTTTTAAACAAACAATTTAATACTGTACACAGCAATGATGATTGTGAAGCTTGGTTGAAGCAGTGTAGTCAGAGGGTGGGATATTTCTCAGGGAATGCCTTACTGCTAAATGATGAACTAGCACTCGGCTGAGCCCTCAAGGGTTAACACACTGTTAATGCAGCCTCACACTCTATAAGGCAGCACGAATGGGAGGGTGGGGAGGGGAAGACAGCATGGCAGAGAGAGACAGACACACGCACACCGTGTGTGTGTGTGTGTGTGTGTGTGTGTGAAAGAGACTTTAAGAGAGCAGTTGCTGCCAGCAAGCTCCCTCCATTCTGAGCCCTGTCGTGTCTTTGTGTGCTCTGTGGAGATGGGGGTGCAGGAATAGGGGAGGAGGACACCCTGACATCAACACCCCTCTTCCCCGTCCTCCTCTGCACAGCAAGCAGGAGGTTCACAGGAGCAGCTCCGGGGCAGGGGGCAGGAGCAGCACATGGCCGTGGGGGGAAGGGACACCTGAACTGCCCAGCAGTTGATAGTCTGCTGGGCAGCAGCAGCACAGGGAACTTAGGGGGGCTGTCGGGGCTGATAGGGGGGCTGTCGGCCCACCGTGATTCCAAGCCCCCACTACTAGCTCCAATGGGCTGCTCTTTCTGCAGGGAGTGGACAAAGCAGGTGGCTGCCAAACAACACTATAAGGGAGCATAGCACAACTTTAAATGAGCATGTTCTCTAATTCAGGGGTTCTCAAACTGAGCTCCATTCAGGTGGTCCACGGATAGTTCCTTCTAAGGTGCGCTCCTGGGCGGCCGCACATGGGAGAATGAAGGGCCACCCACCTAATTAGTGGAGTTGCGCAGGCGTGGCTCTACTAATTAGGTGCCTGGAGAAGATGCACATGTAAGGTGAGGTGGTGGCCTTGGGGGGAATAGGGGATAGGTGGGAGGGGGCAGTGGTGTGAGAAGAGGAGGTGGTGGGCATTTGGGACGTGCAGGGCTACAGCGGCCAGAGAAAGAGGCTCCAGGGCTCCGGCTGCTGGGGAGAGACCCCCTTCCTTCCCAGCTTCAGCTCTGTGGCTGCTGTGACAGGGGAGAAACCCCACTGCTTTCCAGCCCAAGCTCAGGGGCTGCTGCGGTGGGGGAGAGAGGGAGAGAACCCCACTTCTTCCTGGCCCCAGGTTGGGGGCTGCTGCGGTGGGGGAGAGGCCACATCCATCGCATTAGAAAGGTTAAGACTACTGATATTAAAATATGAGTTGTGTGCTTTTATGTGTAGAACAAAAAAGTTAATTATTATTAAGGGTTTTTTTTATATAGCACTTTTATCCAAAGCACTTTACAATAGTTAGCTAACGGTACAAACAACATTTGGAAAGATCATTAAGTGGTTCGCCAAGACCCTCAGCAATTTTCAAGTGGTCCGCAGGGAAAAAAGAGTTTGAGAGGCACTGCTCTAATTGATCAGCAACACAACAACAAAACAATGTTAACCGGGATGACTTTAAGTGAGGAGTTACTGTATTGGCTTACAAGGCAGGTGGGGGGGGGGGGGCACGGGCAGGACTTGGGCCTGTTCTGGGCACCACCAAAAATTATACAAACCAGCCGCCCCTGGCATTAGCCTCTACTGCATGAGTTAAAAGCTATGTGGCTCTTAGCAAAGGTTATAGCAGACTCATCAATCTCTAGATGGTCTAGGTGCCACTAGAGGGGAATAGAGCACCACACCAAGCAGATATGGGTTACATCAACGGTTAAGAAATTCTAAAAAAAGAGTGTAGAGAGATAAGGTCGGTGAGGTAATAATACAACACTGCATACAAAAGAGACTGTAGATTGTTTAGGTTTGTTGGTTGAACTTAAATGAAAGTGGAAGTTGAGCAATCAGTTTCCTAGTGCAGTCATAAATTGCCTTTTCTTCTGCCCTCTAAACATAGAATCATAGAAGATTAGGGTTGGAAGAGACCTCAGGAGGTCTAGTCCAACCCCCTGCTCAAAGCAGGACCAATCCCAACTAAATCAGACTGTGTACATTCCTGAATTGACTGCGTAGTATATGAACTCTGCAACCCTACACAGTCTCAACTGAAGTGTAACCAGAGCTTCAAAATTCTCAATTCTACATTACACTTTGCACAGATGTATTAATAAACAGTATGACAGTATAGTTGTATGTTGCCATTTCAGTCTCAGGATATTAGAGAGACAAGGTGGGTGAGGTAGTATCTTCTATTGGACCTACTTCTGTTGATGAGAGAGACAAGCTTTCAAGCTACACAGAGCTCTTCCTCAGGTCTGGGAAAGGTACTCAGAATGCCACAACTAAATACAAAGTGGATCAGACAGTTTAGCATAAACTACGCTACACTGATGACATCTTCATCATCTGGACCCATGGGAAGGAAACCCTGGAAAAATTCCACCATGATTTCAATAGCTTCCACCCCACCATCAACCTCAGCCTGGACCAATCTACACGGGAGGTCCACTTCCTAGACACCACCGTGCAAATAAGTGACGGTCACGTTAACACCACGCTATGCCTACCTTCATGCCTCCAGCTTCCATCCTGGACACACCACACGATCCATTGTCTACAGCCAAGCGCTGAGGTACAACTGCATTTGCTCCAACCCCTCAGACACAGACCAACACCTACAAGATCTTCACCAAGCATTCTCAAAACTACAATACCCACACGAGGAAATAAGGAAATAGATCAACAGAGCCAGACATGTACCCAGAAGCCTCCTGCTGCAAGACAAGCCCAAGAAAGAAATCAACAGAACTCCACTGGCCATCACATACAGTCCTCAGCTAAAACCTCTCCAATACATCATCAGTGATCTACAACCCACCCTGGATAACGATCCCTCACTTTCACAGGCCTTGGGAGGCAGGCCAGTGCTCGCCCACAGACAACCGGTAATAGAGTGATCACTTAAGGTGAGCTATTACTGGGGGCGGGGGAGGTGGAGGGGGACCTTTTGTAGTGATAATCAAGGTGGGCCATTTCCAGCACTTTACAAGAACAGTAGGAGGGGAAATAAACAAGGGGAAATAGTTTTACTCTGTGTAATGACACATCCACTCCCTGTCTTTATTCAAGCCTAAATTAATTGTTTGCAGATTACTTCCAATTCAGCAGTCTCTCCTTGGAGTCTGTTTTTGAAGTTTTTTTGTTGAAGAATTGCCACTTTTAGGTCTGTAATCGAGTGACCAAAGAGATTGAAGTGGATATTGGATTGAAAGTCAGCGGGGCGGGCTGTGGGTCCTGCTTCCAGGAAGTAGAGAAGTTAATAAACATTAGATGAGATTAAATATTGGAAACATTTGAAACCAAGTTTGGTATTTATTTCCAGTACGCTTCCTTACTTAACAATTTGCTGATTGCAAGTTCTTACTAAATTATATAGGCTGTTTGTGCCATCTTTTTGTGGGGGTCTGTGTATATAACATTGCTTAGCAGAATGGGAATCTGATTCCTGATTCTGGCTTCTAGATACTATTGGAATACGAACAATAAAATAACTTTAAGACTCTCTGTATTCTATAAATAGGTTATTTTTGTGTGTATAATACACCTTTCATTTCTGTACCATCTTCTGAAGATCTCAGACTTTTACAAACATTACAATAGTGGTGTGAGGCTTAGTTCATTAAAGTAAAAAAACCCAAACTGAGTCTCAGAATTTACATCTGGGACCACTGTTCCCCCTAAGCTTTTGCGTGTGTGCATCCACACAAATCCTAAACCCCGCGCACATGGCGAAACACCACGCGCACAAAAAATGAAATACTACATCGGAGCCAAGCCGAAATATCATTTAAAGGCGACTTTTGACATTGTTCACATTTTACTCGCTTGGGTGCATTTGCCTCATTGTGCACAAATTTGAACTCTGCTTCAAAAATTTGCACGGAAGAAATTTTTTGTGCACCTGGTCTGTCAAAAATTAGAGGGAACATTGTCTGGGACTAGAACTCCTAGGTCTATATTTGGAATACAGTACTAAAGTTGTCAGTAACTGACTATCATCCCCATTTATTTTCTAGTATCACATACTACAGTTTGAGCTATACACACTGTATGTGTACAGTATATGCATATGAGCACAGGATCTTCTGCAACATGACAGTACAGGAAAGTTTGTCCCCTTGTGATTGTTTTATTAGTAGTCAGGTAAAATTGTAGTGGGGTTTCTGTCTAGAGCATGAGCTACTGTGTACCAAATGTACATTAATAAAGTTACTGGGCTGTGCTGCCTGCTCAGCAAAGTTGGAAGGCCTCTTTTTCTCTATTGCTGGACTTAAAAGTCCCATCAGAACATGTAATTTTGTTATGAATAGAAAATTAAGTGGAAAATACCTGCTTTGATTAAATCAATTGGGCATCAGTGAATTGCAGGTGTTTTAAATAGAAATTGCTTGTCTTCTTCTTCTGTTCATGGTTTCTAAGATTGTTCCTCATCATGAACCTCCCGTCCCCAGATAACCCATGAGCTTTTATGATATGAAACAAAAAATTATACTATTTGATTCATTTCAGAAACATTTATTTCTCAAACATAAAAAGGCACACATTGTCCAGAATGAAAAACTTGTTAGTCTGTAAATAGGCTATATCTGCCTCCAGAGTCCACTACCTAGTTAGGCCTAGCACTCTTTTGTAGCTATATTTTTTGCTTTTTCAGCAGGTAGCCCTTTACAGAGTTTCAACTAAACCAATAAATTTGATGAAAATACACCCAACTGTTTCTGAGCTAGCTGGATAGTAGTGCAGATCTTACTGAAAGTTGAAACAGTTCTGAATATAGGTCTCCAAAAGAAAATTCCATGAGGAGGAGGTAGTGACCTTTTGAAGACTTATTTTCATTTTTAAACTGCATAAAGAATATAGAACACACCAGTCGCTGTTTGTTTTGGTGTTTTGAAAAGTAAATCTTCCATTTGCCAGTAGAATGCCTCACAAATTTTTCCTGGAAATTGAATGTTTACTAGTGAAGGTTCCCTCCTCCCTCCAAATATACTATCTTGTAGCACATGATCTCTAACGTTGCAGAGACTAGTAGTGTGACATCTCTCTGGTTGTGGCAAACTTTCATCTTTTAACCTAGAACCACAGACAAAAGTCCAGGAAAAAAAATTACAGCTT
The DNA here is from genome assembly GCF_965140235.1 of Caretta caretta. Taxonomy (NCBI): domain Eukaryota; kingdom Metazoa; phylum Chordata; order Testudines; family Cheloniidae; genus Caretta; species Caretta caretta. The sequence goes on from NC_134209.1 coordinate 80,583,452, forward strand.
TAGAAGGTCCAGTGTTTTACTTTTCTTCTCTTTGCAAGTACTAGTCAGTTTTCTCCGGCAACTGGTTCGATGTAAAAATCAGTCTGCTGCTTCCGCTCCTGTCTGTTGTCTAAAGTGTATCTCCATAGACAACAGATCATGCAGTGTGGTGGAGGCACTTCTTATTGACAGGTAATACCATGTGGTGGATTCACAAGACATAAGCACTTTAGGGGGGCATGTTGTTTAAAGTAATAGTTTAAGATGAGCGAATGAAAGCAGAGAAAATTAATGGTTTGCACATAGATATATAAAAACAGACATGAGTTTAAAACAGTGAATAAAGCAGATCAAGGCAATGGTGACTAAATGGATTTTTCACCAAAGGTTTAACAGTTTTTCCTTGATCTGTTTCCCTTTGGTTTGTCCCACCTTACATCCACTGGAGAACTTTAACACAATTTTACTTAGATTAATTTGTAAAATGCATGAGGGCAGGACTACTGACAACAATTGTACAACTGAGTGCAGACCCATGACAGCTAATGAAGAAATTATTTATATAAAAGATTTTTCTCTGGAAGAATGTGAAAACTGGTTCAACTGGAAGTGGTTGGCATGGATTTGGCTAATAGATCCGTGTTGCAAGAGGATTGTGAAACTGTGCAATTCAGCCGAGTTTATTTACATGTCATCAGGGTGGGGCAGAGTAGCTATAGAATAGTTTCATATAATCAGAGTTGCAGATAACAGGGAATTTTCAATGTACCAGATGTAAGCGAAACATGATTTTGTTTTGTCTAATAGGGAGTCTGAAGTTTGGATAATGGAAGCTGAGCTGTATGTTTCTTTTTGTACAGGTAATTCTTAATAGATTCTGTGACTCCATTTCCTTTCACTGGTATGTGGCTCTATTGACAGAGCTTACATCACATGTTCTGCACTTTCTCAGAACCATCACCATCTCAATTTTTTGTGCCTTTGATGATTGAGTCTCACGCTGATGTTGACACATGAGGATTTAGCAAATGCTGTTGGTGAACACAAATATGCAAGGTCAGACCAATGCAAGAACCAAAAACACAGTTCCAAGTGGGTTAGGCAAGATTGTCCATGACCATTGCATGCTGTTGTATCCTTGTTTTGCTTTTTTTGCTTTTTTCACATCAGATGTTAATGTGCACCATGCTTCAGAGTGGTTAATGGTGACATGACAGATCTGCCACCACTGTGCTTCCCTGTTGTTGGGGTCAACCTGATATGCGTCCAAGTTTGACTTCACTGTGCCTTGATAGTTTGTGCATTGGCCACCATGAGAACAGGTGCCTTTTTTACTGTATTATTCATGTATTTATGTTTTAATGTGCATGCTCTGATTCATGTCTATCTGGTATCTTGTATTATTTACTTGGGAAATGGTAATGTCAAAAATTTGTTAAAATCACCATCTTGAATGGTGTCTAGTAGTTATTTGGCAGCCATGTTGGCTACCCTTCTGTTTGGAACTTTGGTGCCCTTTAATTTGAGTTTGGCGCTTTTTTGTGGAAAGGCGGGGAAGGGACTCATCAGGTGGTCACTAATATGCCAAGAGACCAGAGGATATAAAAGGCCCCCGTGCCCACAGGCTTTAGGGCGCTGTCCTCCCTAGCAGCAGCCCACATTTGCATCATCGGATCAAGAACTGCCAAAAGATCTCTGAAAGATACTGCCACAGCTACTTACCTGAGAAATGATCCTGATCCTAATCCTGGTCCAGCAGTCATCAAAGGTCCAAGTCCCTCTTGCGCCGCTTGTCATTCCCAAGCGCAGTGGTAGGTCCGGATCCAACATCTTGAGGCCGAGACAGATGGTTAGATGAACTTTGATCTGTAAAGTATAAGTCCCTTTGTCTCTCATTTGTAGAAGGAGAGGGTTCTGGGCTTCATACCCATGCAAGCTACTGACATATTTGTCTATATATTTACCTTATGTTAAATCACCTTTTTAGTTACCTTTTCTTGTCCCTTATCCTTATTTGTACTGAGATCAGTTAGGTGATAGATCCTAATTTAGGGACAGCTGTACCTGTGACTTCTTAGCAGGGGTCCATAACATCCTTAATTTCTCCCCCCACATTGATACATTGTAACACCTTGCTGTAGCGGACTATAAAATATGGCCTTGAGTATTCTTGAGTTGGCCATTTCAACAAGATTCCCAGACCAATGCAGCTGAGCTTTCACACGTATGCTTTGAATGCCAGACATCAGGCAATGAAAAAGGATTTTGATAGTGTGAATCTTGTCCCACCACTTGACCCTGCAAACAGATTGAAGACAGTAGGAAACTGGTCCAGTTTTCTAATGTGGTGGCCATGTTGTCTCTCTCAGCTATATAGTGAAGGATTGTAAGCATAACTGCCTGATAGACATTCAGATGAGTGCTCATTTTGATGCCCCCATCATTCCATAGGTGATGTGACAGCATTCTAAAAGTTGATTTTACTACTGAGTTGGAGAATAAATAATCCCAGTAATTGAGAAAACATGATTTCCCTCCAAGGTGGCAGCACAGAATGCTACAGTGAAGCCTCTGAGTATTGATTTTCCAGCAAAAAGTTGTTAATCACACATCACTGACCAGTATATCCTATAATTCACATGGACAAAAGGCCACTCTTTCCCCAACTTCTCAGTAAATACACAATAAAGTACTGCAGTTGAGATCTTGTATTGCTAAGACTTTTTTTTAACAAAATATGCTCCAGAATAGTTACTAGTGCACTATACATTATCTACAACCACACAGTAAACTACTTCTTTGACATATGCTCATCAGGCTCCCAGAGCTATCAGCATAAAAGGTGTGCAAAAAACCTTGTAATCCCAGTGCATTGCTAATGCAAATACTAGGAAGAGGATAAGAAAAAGAGCTTATATTTTAAAGTCACAAGCGAGTGAAATGCAATATAAAACAAAATGGGTGATGATTTATACCCATTCCTTCCCAGAGTTCTCTGGCCAAAAATCTAAACTTTGATGCCCAAAAGCTGACTGAAGACATTTGGTGAACAAATGCATTATGAGGGAAGCTGTTTTAGATGCAAGAAGTGGCGCTGAAAGAATGCACAAAGTTAGATATAGGCAAAGGAGACAATTGGGATAATTTGACAGAAGCCTGGGCAGAAATGGGAAGACGTATAGTTGATGATTAAGGCAAGATATAGGAGGAAAGAAGATTTGTGTATAGTTTTTTGAAGTGAGGATTAGGAGCTTGCACTTGATGCAGAAAGTGTGTAGAAACCAGAGAAGAATTGGGATATAATCGGAACAGCAAAAGAGGAAGATTATATTGGCAACAGAATTTTGGATAGACCTAGAGAAGGAAGAAGTGAAAGGTAGGAAGTCCAGGGAATAGGAGGTTGCAGCCAAAAAGATACTAAGGGTGTATCTACACTGCAATAAAATAGCCATGACTGGTCCTTGTCAGCTGACTAGAGGTCAAGTCTATATAATTGCAGTGTAGATGTCTGGGCTGAGGGATGGACCCCACAAGTGGGAGAAGGGTCCCAGCCTTCAGCCCAATCCCAGACATCTACATTATCATTTTATAACCCCGAGCCCTGTAAGTGCAAGTCAGCTGACAGGGCCAGCCATGGTTTTTTTAATTGCAGTGTAGACATACCCTAAATGGCCCAGTGAGACTCCCAAGCTCAGTATATTGTATATAGAGACAAGAGTATTAACAGCACATCTACTTTTTCTTAATGCCTAGGAGCTGCAGGGACATGCCGGCCACTTCTGGGTAGCTCCCTCCCCGAGGTAATCACCGCCCTGCATCCCAACCTTCTGCTCCAGGCTTGAGCCTCCTCCCACATCCAAACTACTGCTGCTGGGATCAGGGAGCTGCGGTGGCCTGAGACTGCCCCAGCAGCGGCTGGTGCAGCTGTCCCAGAGGCTACCTGATCTGCTTGGGTAGCCTCACCAGCCTCTGGAAAAGTAACGGAGATCACAGAAAGTCACAGAATCTGTGACCTCCGTGACAGAGATAAAGCCTTAGTTATAAGGTCTGGGCCAAGCTGTAAAAGTAGG